>NC_141544.1:49950274-51150274 GCF_021556685.1 Rattus norvegicus | reverse complement strand
AGACAAGGACAGATACTACTACCTCAGAGTAAAAGGTTGGAAAACAACTTTCCAAGAAAATGATCTGAAGAAGCAAACTTGAGTAGCCATTCTAATATCGAATAAAATCGATTTTGAACCAAAAGTAATCAAAAAAGATGAGGAAGGTCACTTCATATTCATCAAAGGAAAAATCACCAAGATGAACTCTCAATCCTAAATATCTATGCCCCAAATACAAGGGCACCTACATACGTAAAAGAAACCTTACTAAAGCTCAAAACACACATTGCACCTCACACAATAATAGTGGGAGATTTCAACACCCCACTCTCATCAATGGACAGATCATGGAAACAGAAATTAAACAAAGACATAGACAGACTAACAGAAGTTATGAAACAAATGGCCTTAACAGATATTTATGGAACATTCTACCCTAAAGCAAAAGTATATAACTTCTTCTCACCACCTCATGGTATTTTCTCCAAAATTGGCCATATAATCGGTCATAAAACAAGCCCCAACAGATACAGACAGACAGAAATAATCCCATGCGTCCTATCAGACCACCAAAGGCCTTCAAAACTGGTCTTCAATAACAATAAGGAAAGAAGGCCCACATATACATGGAAGTTGAACAATGCTCTACTTAATGATAACCTGGTTAAGGAAGAAATAAGAAAGAAATCAAAGACTTCTTATAATTTAATGAAAATGAAGGTACAACATAACCAAATTTATGGGACACAATGAAAGCTGTGCTAAGAGGAAAACTCATAGCTCTGAGTGCCTGCAGAAAGAAACAGGAAAGAGCATATATCAGCAGCTTGACAGCACACCTAAAAGCTCTAGAACAAAAAGAAGTAAATACACCCAGAAGGAGTAGAAGACAGGAAATAATCAAACTCAGAGCTGAAATCAACCAAGTAGAAACAAAAAGGACCATACAAAGAATCAACAGAACCAAAAGCTGGTTCTTTGAGAAAATCAACAAGATAGATAAACCCTTAGCCAGACTAACCAGAGGACACAGAGAGTGTGTCCAAATTAACAAAATCAGAAATGAAAAGGGAGACATAACTACAGAATCAGAGGAAACTCAAAACATCATCAGAGCCTAATACAAAAGCCTATATTCAACAAAACTTAAAAATCTTCAGGAAATGGACAATTTCCTAGACAGATACCAGGTACTGAAGTTAAATCAGGAACAGATAAACCAGTTAAACAACCCCATAACTCCTAAGGAAATAGAAGCAGTCATTAAAGGTCTCCCAACCAAAAAGAGCCCAGGTCCAGACGGATTTAGTGCAGAATTCTATCAGACCTTCATAGAAGGCCTCATACCAATATTATCCAAACTATTCCACAAAATTGAAACAGATGGATCACTACCGAACTCCTTCTATGAAGCCACAATTACTCTTATACCTAAACCACACAAAGACCCAACAAAGAAAGAGAACTTCAGACCAATTTCCCTTATGAATATCGACAGAAAAATACTCAATAAAATTCTTGCAAACCTAATCCAAGAGAACATCAAAACAATCATCCATCATGATCAAGTAGGCTTCATTCCAGGTATGCAGAGATGGGTTAATATAAGGAAAACCATCAACGTAATCCACTATATAAACAAACTGAAAGATAAAAATCACATGATCATTTCATTAGATGCTGAGAAAGCATTTAACAAAATTCAACACCCCTTCCTGATAAAAGTCCTGGAAAGAACAGGAACTCAAGGCCCATACCTAAACATTGTAAAAGTCATATACACCAAACCAGTAGCTAATATTAAACTAAATGGAGAGAAACTTGAAGCAATCCCACTAAAATCAGGGACTAGACAAGGCTGCCCACTCTCTCCCTACTTATTCAATATAGTTCTCAAAGTCCTAATCAGAGCAATCAGACAACAAAAGGAGATTGAAAAGGAAGAAGTCAAAATATCACTATCTGCAGATGATATGATAGTATATTTAAGTGATCCCAAAAGTTCCACCAGAGAACTACTAAACCTGATAAACTCCTTCAGCAAAGTGGCTGGGTATAAAATTAACTCAAATAACCAGTAGCCTTCCTCTGCACAAAAGAGAAACAAGTCGAGAAAGAAATTAGGGAAACGATACACTTCATAATAGTCCCAAATAATATAAAATACCTCGGTGTGACTTTAACCAAGCAAGTGAAAGATCTGTATGATAAGAACTTCAAGCCTCTGAAGAAAGAAATTGAAGAAAATCTCAGAAGATGGAAAGATCTCCAACGCTCATGGATTGGCAGGATTAATATAGTAAAAATGGCCATTTTGCCAAAAGCGATCTACAGATTCAGTGCAATCCCCAGTAAAATACCAATCCAATTCTTCAGAGAGTTAAACAGAACAATTTCAAATTCATCTGGAATAACAAAAAAACCCAGGATAGCTAAAACTATCCACAACAATAAAAGGACTTCTGGGGGAATCACTATCCCTGAACTAAAGCAGTATTACAGAGCAATAGTGATAAAAACGGCATGGTGTTGGTACAGAGACAGACAGATAGACCAATGGAATAGAATTGAAGACCCAGAAATGAACCCACACACCTATGGGCACTTGATTTTTGACAAAGAAGCCAAAACCATCCAATGGAAAAAATGTGCTGGTTCAACTGGAGGGCAACATGTAGAAGAATGCAGATCGATCCATGCTTATCACCCTGTACAAAGATTAAGTCCCAGTGGATCAAGGACCTCCACATCAAACCAGACACACTCAAACTAATAGAAGAAAAAGTGGGGAAGAATCTTGAACACATGGGCACTGGAGAAAATTTCCTAAACAAAACACCAATGGCTTATGCTCTAAGATCAAGAATCGACAAATGGGATCTCATAAAACTGCAAAGCTTCTGTAAGGCAAAGGACACTGTGGTTAGGACAAAACGGCAACCAACAGATTGGGAAAAGATCTTTACCAATCCTACAACCGATAGAGGGCTCATGTCCAAAATATACAAAGAACTCATGAAGTTAGACTGCAGGGAGACAAATAACCCTATTAAAAAATGGAGTTCTGAGCTAAACAAAGAATTCACAGCTGAGGAATGCCAAATGGCTGAGAAGCACCTAAAGAAATGTTCAACATCTGTAGTCATAAGGGAAATGCAAATCAAAACAACCCTGAGATTCCACCTCACACCAGTCAGAATGGCTAAAATCAAAAACTCAGGTGACAGCAGATGCTGGCGAGGATGTGGAGAAAGAGGAACACTCCTCCATTGTTGGTGGGATTGCAGACTGGTACAACCATTCTGGAAATCAGTCTGGAGGATCCTCAGAAAATTGGACATTGAACTACCTGAGGACTCAGCTATACCTCTCTTGGGCACATACCCAAAAGATGCCCCAACATATAATAAAGACACATCCTCCATTATGTTCATAGCAGCCTTATTTATAATAGGCAGAAGCTGGAAAGAACCCAGATGCCCTTCATCAGAGGAATGGATACAGAAAATGTGGTACATCCACACAATGGAGTATTACTCAGTTATCAAAAACAATGACTTTGGGGTTGGGGATTTAGCTCAGTGGTAGAGCGCTTGCCTAGGAAGCACAAGGCCCTGGGTTCGGTCCCCAGCTCCGAAAAAAAAAAAAAAAGAACAAAAAAAAAAAAAAACAATGACTTTATGAAATTCATAGGCAAATGGATGGAACTGGAAAATATCATCCTGAGTGAGGTAACCAAATCACAGAAAAACACACATGGTATGCACTCATTACTAAGTGGGTATTAGCCCAAATGCTCGAATTAACTTAAATGTACAGAACACATGAAATTCAAGACGGATGACCAAAATGCGGATCTTTCACTCCTCCTTTAAAAGGGGACCATGAATACCCTTGGGAGGCGATAGGGAGGCAATGTTTAGAACAGAGACTGAAGGAACGCCCATTCAGAGCCTGCCCCACATTTGGCCCATACATATACAGCCACCAAACTAGGTAAGATGGATGAAGAAAAGAAGTGCAGGCTCCCAGGAATCCCATGTAGATCTCCCCTGAGAGACACAGCCAGAATACAGCAAATACATAGGCGAATGCCAGCAGCAAACCACTGAACTGAGAATGGGACCCCCATTGAAGGAATCAGAGAAAGGGCTGAAAGAACTTGAAGGGGCTTGAGACCCCATATGAACAACAATATCAACCAACCAGGGCTTCCATGGACTAAGCCACTACCCAAAGACTATACATGGACTGACCATGGGCTCCAACCTCATAGGTAGCAATGAATATCCTAGTAAGAGCACCAGTGGAAGGGGAAGCCCTTGGTCCCGCCAAGACTGAACCCCCAGTGAACGTGATTGTTGGGGGCAGGGCGGTAATGGGGGGAGGATTGGGAGGGGAACAGCCATATAGAAGGGGAGGAGGAGGCGTTAGGGTGAAGTTGCCCTGGAAACTGGGAAAGGGAATTACAATTGTAATGTAAATAAGAAATACCCAATTTAATAAAGATGGAGGAAAAAAAAGCACTGACTGCTCTTCCAGAGGTCCTGAGTTCAATTCCCAGCAACCACATGGTGGCTCATAACCATCTGTAATGTGATCCAATGCCCTCTTCTGGTGTGTCTGAAGACAATGAGTGTACTCATATATGTAAAATAAATAAGTAAATCTTAAAAAAAAAAATTGTAATCCAGGGGTCATGGCACATACATCGACCCCACCACCACCAAACACACACATCAAGAAAACACTGAACATGCTGCTCCTTCAGAGCCCAAGAACTGTTACTATTTCTAGAACTCAGCTTTGATGGATGGACAGGTAGGATTAGAAAGTTCAAGGAGACTGACACAGCAGGGTTCCAAGCCTCCTCCCAAGATTCACAACTATGTAGTCTGAAGAAGACTAGAACAATAATCTAAGGTCAGGAGAAAAAAAAATGTATCTGAAGCCAGTATGACTGGCACCTTCAAAATCAATGACCTAGACCCAGAATAGTGTTGCTACCATCTTCCGTCAGAGGCTGAATCTTTTCGGTGGTCATCGTAAATATCGAAAGTCATATACAACGAGCCAGAGTACTGAGAAGAAATGACTGGTGGGTGTCCACTACAAATAGCACTTCTTTACTTCACTCTTCCCAAGACTCAAGGAGCGTTTGGGAAGAAGACATTGAAGAGAGAGAAAGTGTGGATTGCTGACTTCTCGGCATGGTAAGGCTGTTGCATTCCTGGCCTCAGAGCAATGTTATTACATGCACATGATCTGCACAAGATCAGGCTAGTCAGAACCTTGGTATTAAAGGAGAAGGGACTCATAAGACTTATACACAGCTAATGGTTAGTGGGTATAAACACTTTCTTCATTTTTGTAGCCACTGGTAAGCTGCCCAAGCTTCTGTAAATTGTAACCCATGCTCCAATAGTCACCCTTAATGATACTGACTAGGTCACACACAGGTCACACACACACATACAAACACACAGATACATATAGGACATGAAAGTAGAAGTGGGCAGAGTTGAGAAGAAAATTCTATTATCAGGAGTGGAAAGGGGAACAAGAGACAGTAGGTAACAAAGGGTATGAATATGATCAAAATATATTATGTATGTGTATGGAAATGCTATATTATAGCCTATTATAATTAATATATGCTAATTTCAAATATTTTTAAATGCATCTGTGAGCAGATATGGAATATGACTCCTTTAAATGCAACACTACAAAGTCTGAGATAGCCTGTGCTACACAGCAAGACCCTGTCTCCAAAAAAAGTCCCTACAACAGAAACAAATATAAATAAATGCACCTGAGGAACATGAGTATTGGAGTGACTCCACATCTGTCATTGTCCACTCAACGCTCATGTACTAATACTTCTTCAATATATTTTTATGCTTGGGAACCATTCTTTTTACCATTTTTGTTCACCATCTTATTCACAATTCCCTGGCATGCACACTCATACCTGCACTGCACATAACTATTATGTTTTCTTTCCCTGTGTTCTTAAAGCTGTATGTGTAAAAATGGTAAATTCTAGATTCCATTATCAATAATCTTAGTAAATTTACTTGAATTTTGATATTTATTAAAGAGTAAGATTCATTAGGAAACTCATATTGAAAGGAGCTTTTGTTTCCATACATGATTACTTTTTCCTAGAATGATTCAGGCTTTAATATCAATTTTATACCTATGTTGCACTTTTATAAAACAGGAATTACCACTTAAGTCAGTTAAAAGTCAACATGTTTTGTTAAATTCAATACAGTTTTCATGTTTCCCACCTTGAGTTCTTCTGAATTATGTCTCCAGCATCTCCCGAACTGTTACTGATTCATCACCCAAGCACATTAAAGAGCTGTCAGCTGCAGCTCTCTGGCTGTGTGGAGATGCACACTGGAAACTTAGTTGTCAATTCTCCATTCCTATCTAAGCCTTGGCACTGATATCCCATGCCTTGGGCATCTGTGGGGTTTGACATTCTAGGGAAATATTTTATAAATGGCTCAAGAGCTCTCAAGCATCTCTTGTTCTTACAGAGGACCTAGGCTTGGTTCCCAGCATCCACATGGTGGCTCACAATGACCTGTAACTACAGTTCCAGGGATCTGATGTCCCTTCTTCTGACATCCTCAGGCAGGAAGCATTCACATGGTATATATAAACACAAATGCTAGCAATGCTGATACAAGAAAAACAAATAAATATAAAACATATTAAAAGAGAAAAAAGAAGTGCTTTTTAGAAGTCCAAAAGGTACATTGTGTAACTGTGCATTTTGTTTTGTTGCCTTTTTTGTTTCTTTCTGACTCCAGGAGAACCAGAGAAAGGCAAGTTGAGATGGGAGCATTTAGGGAGCTGGGTGGGCATTCTTCTGAAAGGGCTCAGAGACAGTTGGGACTTGCTGTGACTGCCTGTCCTATGAAAGTTTTTGTGACTCACATTTCTTATTCTTACTACAACATGACAAGTCATTATTGTCTTCCTGCTAAGCTTTATTCATTCATTCTCTAAAGAAATACTCTGCTTGAGCCATAAGCTATTACCTATTTACAATATGATTTTTTATGTTTAAATTTTATGTAAAGTGACTTTAAAAGACAGTAAACTAAACTTGTACACAGGAATGACTGATCTTTGAGAAAGTCAGTGATGTCACATGAGCAGCAGCCATTACGTCAGCTTGACTGTTGTACGGGGTTCATAACATTAGCAATAACTACTATTCGCTGAAGCTTCTGGATAATGTAAAGGAATCAGTCACAGATTCCATCCCTATTCCTCTCACTCTATTTCTGGTATCCATGACGAAACCTAGGGTCTTATAGACACTGACTATGAATGCTAACACGGAGTTATATCTTAAACCCTGTAATTACTATTTTAATAAGTCTAGCACTTGAAACATGAAAATGTTGAAAAATTACGTATTTGGACATATTTGGTAATACAATCTTTAGCTTTTCTGTGACACTCTTTCTCCTGTTATTCTGGTCCCTACCAAACCTTCTCATAGGTGACAGTAGCTATTAGTTTGAATTTCTAGGGTTGACAAAAATAACCAATCCCTACACTAATGCCCTCCCTGTCCACTAGAGGGTGTTCACTGGACCATTTTAAGGATTGGCTCAGAAACAATGGATTCATGGAAACATTCTGAGGTTGTTTCAAAGGCATTTCGTCTGTTTTCTTCAGAGATTTTAACAAAGGGATAACTGCTTCTCACCTTTTCCTGGCAATGCTTCACAAGGGTTACCTCAGACCACTGGAAAACAGAGATATTTACATTACTATCCATAACAATAGCAAAACTATAGTTAGGAAGTAGCAACAAAAATAACTTTATGGTTAGGGCTCATTACAACATGAGAACCTGTATTAAGAAGATAACAACATTAGGAAGGTTAAGAATCACTGGTGTATTTATGGAAATTTAAATTCTCTTCTGAAATAACTATATGGAATATATACTATTTTGCTTGTTTTACAGACCAGGACAGTGTGGTAGAGATCTTCAATACCTTATTTAGGTTACATGCTACAAGGTGCTGAGAGATTTGTACCGACTCTTTAACTGCATACGGAAGGAGGGGGCAGAACATCAAGTACCAAAGGCACAGAGGATCCTTCCTCTTCACTCTAAGACTCTTGGTTCAGGTGTAACACGTCATAGTGAAGGTTCCATAGAAAGGCAGACCATGGAAGGTGGCCTAGGGTGGACAGGATAACACAGTAAAGCACGACAGCACTGAGAAGCAGCATAACAGAATGACTAAGAATAACATACAAGCTTTCCCTCTCCAGATATACGATATGTACCCATTCACGAGTTATTTGACTTCTGTGTCTCCATCTGACTATCTGTGAGTGGAAACGACTGTACCTCACAGGGCTGCTCAGAGGGGTGGTGTTGGTTTTAAAATGAAGAATCTCCTAGACACAATGCCATGAAGGGAGGGAACACAGCGCTGTAACAGCAGGGTGAGGTAATAATGCCAACCAAGGATGCTCACAAAACCTAAGTACCCAGCTCTTTTTGGAGATTCTGTCACAGAGACTTAACTGACTGTCCATCCAGACCAGTCACCTTTACTTAGATGCCAACCCTTCTGCAGGTTATTCCCTTATTTGTGGTCGACATCTCCCTTGTTAGACTAGCAGGTGTGGCACAAATCCCCAGGTAAACGTCTGACTCTTATCATTATCAGTACATTTTCAAGGACTCCGAGATCACCTCTGAAGAGGTAAGAGAAAACCCCAGACCTACTTCCCAATGAAGTTTCTTTATTACAAAGATACTAAAGAGATAATGGAGCGAAGAAACGAGACTCACAGTGATGCCGCCATAGGAGAGAACCCAAGTAAATCCTGAAAGCAGCATGGGTTTACCAGACAGTAATAACATGCACTAGAGAATCCTGAACAGGAGAACTAAGAGTAACTGCTCAAAAACAGAAGCAATGCACTCAGTCCGAAAAGAACTGCATAGTGTAACATGATATCACATGGCTGCAAACGCCAAGGTTTGCTACACTCTTCCCTGAAGGGACCACGCTGGAAGCAAGTACAGCAAATGCTCAATTACGGAAACCGTGAAACCAAGCCTTGCCCACTGCTGCAAAAATCTGAGAAATGTGAATTCCTTCTAGATGAGGGGGAGGAGAAGAATGCTGATAGTAAAAGTACTTAAATGAAGTATAACATTAGGTTTGCAAATAGCTATAAAACAAACATGTAATTCTGTTCCTATTTCCCCTAGGCTACCTTCCATGGTTTGTGTTTCTGAGAAAGTTTTATTTTGCCTATGGCAAATTTAGTACATGCTTATGCAAACATTACCATGAAATCCTACCAAAAAGGTAGAGCAGAAGGCACAGCTAATTACATGGCTTTAAGGTTCACTGGTCATTTTGTTCAGGGTCATATAGTAATTTATAAACCTTTCTGGGTATATGAAGTAGAAAAATCAACTCATCACAGGTTATGAATAGCCAAGTGACTGAAAAGACCAGACAAAAATACTTCTTGTAAATCTTTTGTTTTAAATCACCCAAGTATGCTTAATTACATGCCAGGTATGAGGCATAGTACCGTCAGCAGTGGAGATCGGGACTCAGAGTGGGCAGAACTTCCAACTCTACTTACTAACCAGCTAAATAAATTTAGGCAGATTACTTTAACTCTATGCTACAGCCCCAGAAGAAAAACCAGAAACACAGTACTTAAGTAGGTATCATTTGAACGTAAAAACCTAAAAATGGAAAGTGTGTGGTTCTTTAGATATTTCATATGAATGAATACCTTTGCATATTAAAATCCTCATGAATTCATTATATATGTCACTATTCACGGTTCGATAGAAAACGTAGCATTGCTGAAATAATAGTTGCCATTTCATTTTATTTCCTAAATATCTTTTTTTTTTCCTCCCCAGATCTGAGGACTGAACCCAGGGCCTTCCGCTTGCTAGGCAAGCGCTCTACCACTGAGCTAAATCCCCAACCCCCCTAAATATCTTAATGTCCTAAAATCATCTTTGACCCACTTGAGTTTATTAAGACTTCATCTTTGTTCCAAAATATGCTTAAGTTGTTCTATGAAAAGACATACCTACTGAGTTCATCTCAGAAGAGATGGTATAATTGAAACATTATTGTCTAAGTTCCAGACTATCCAGTCATCCCACTTTTTCATCTCAGCTGTACAAAACAGATTGGCAACCTTCTCTCAGCCCTGAATATCTGGTCCTTTTGCCAAGTTAATTCCAAAGTCACCAGTGGCTTTCACTGGCACCCACACACTGCAATAAATAAAATGCCCTATTATTGATGCATGTTTCTGGAATGTTTAAGGTACCCCTCCCTTGTACCTCTCCCATGAACAGACTTATGTAAACTAGACAGGACTATATTGTCTTTGTATTCTAGAGGGTATCATATATACCAATCATGCATCCCATACAAAACCCTCTTCACTACCATTCTGATCGAAAACAAAAACTCACCGAAACACAAGTCATATTTGTCACTTTAGAAATTGTTGAATTTATTTCAGGGATAGAGTATGGCTAAGCATGGAGGTCAAAAGACAACCCACAATCTACCAACCTAACGTCAACTGCCTTCCCTCCCCACCATTTGAACCACAGCCATCATGAAGGCCACTTAGCTTTTAGATTGGTCTGTCCATGTGCACCTGTTCCAGATACAGATGTAATGGTGATCATAATTGCCCAATAAAGCCTGACTTTTAGCCAAGAGAGAGAACACTGACTTTAAGGACTTGTTATCTTCTGAATTTCACAACGTTAGAATTCTCCAAAGTTAGGATTTTTATTACAGCATTGTTTTAAAATATAGCACATTCCCATTTTACAGATAAAATTGAGAAGGTATTCAACCTTACTTTCACTATGTCTTCTGTTTTTGATTTGTCCCTCATTTCTACAGCTCAAGCAGGAGAGGGATTCCTTTACCTGTAAAATATATACCACGCTCTTGCTGGACCGCTCTCACCAAGGAGGTATTTACCTCATACTTCCACTGGTCTCTCACAAAATATCAAGGGATGAATCATACTGACCTTACTTTACTCCAGCAATCCCCAAGTTCTTTCGAATACTGTTTGTCAAACTGATCCAGCACAACTCTGCATAGCTGTTTTGCAAGCTTCCCCTCTGATTTTGCTTTCAGCTACGATAAGAAAAAAATTGCTGACAACACACTGTGATATCACACGTTTATTGAAATTTGACATTTACATGCCCTTAAATTTTTTATATCTGTATTTATTCCTTGAGGATTTCATTCATGTAGACAACATATTTTGATAACCACGCTCCCACACCACTCTAACTCCGCCCAGACTCCCTGTAAGTTCCCCTTCCAACTTCACATCCTTTTAAAAAATCCACTCTGGACCAATTAGTGCTGTTACTACACACAGGGGTGCGTGGAGCCATACCCTAAAGCCATACTATAAACTAACCCTCCTGCGGCCTCAGCAAGCTACTGCCATTAGGTAATCAGGAGTGGGGCTTCCTGCTTTTAAAGAAATGTTTTCTAAAATGTCAGTTCCTGCCATGGAAGCAATTCTTTACTTGTAACAAAATTACTTCATCCATAGTCTACCTACTTATGAAACTGGTGTTTCTCAAAGTGGCAATTACCCAAGAGTAAGGCACAGGTTAGATGGGAATGTATCCTAAGAATTCAGAAGTCATAAAAGTTTTGTTTTAAGTAACACTATAGATATATATCACCTCGGCAACCTTGCCGTCAACGTAAAAAAATATTAGTTACGGAAATAAGCATCGCCCTGACTTTCTGGATCTCCCTTCATCACTCGGGTGCACCTAGGGCCGAGAACAATGTCACCCGCATTTCAGCGCCAGCCCCGGGGCCAGATCCTGCAGTGAAAGCGGACGGACAGGAGAAACACCAGGACCACACTCAGCATGGTTCCGGGCTTTGGGCAGTGTGGGCCCCATCCCAGTCAGCCCTGTCTCTCGGCGGCTTCAGTCCTGGACGCTCGACCGCCGAAGTCCTCACCCGAGTCAGCATGGTCCCGCCTGAGCTCGCAAGCTACAGTTATTCCTTAAGAGTTCGCCGAAGAACACAAAGAAACGCCACACTTCCGGGTCCTGCTTGGAGGCCACGGCTGCCTGACATTTCCTGTTTCCGTTCTCGCGAGATTGTAGTTAGCGAAATCTCGCCGGAGACTCTGGTTTCGCGAGAGGCGGAGCGGAAGCTGTGGGCTTGCTCCACAACGGCTAGAGTGCTTTCCCCAGCTAAAGAACCAGTTTGCGTTTGCAGCGTTACCTTTCGCGTCTCTCAGCCCATGGGCTCGAAAAAAGACCCGAATCACTATTAGTCAGTGCTTTATAGCCAGAGGCATAGCTAATTTACAATACGGAGCCTCGGGTTGAGAAGAGCGGTAAAAAGATTAAATCACCCCTTCCCTTAGAATTGCCGGAGGTGATGTACCTTCAAAATGGGAAGCGTTAAATGTTACATTGAAATGTCGACTAGAGCTCTCAACAGAGACTCCAGGGCATATGCTGAGAGCTGGCCGTTAGCATATTTTGTTAGCAGCCCGACAGGTATGGAGGTATTTCCAGAGATGGCTTGTCTGTCAGCATCAGCCTCTGAAATAAAAAAAAAAAAAAAAAGGGAGTTTCCCCTGGAGTATCAGGCGGAGGGAAGGAAAGGAGGACGTCCATAAGGGAAACTTGTCTTTTGGAAAGAGATTTCCAACAGTCTTAAAATGTCAAAGCAGCTTCTAACAGAATGAGATGAACCCGGATGATGATGTCCAGTTAGTCCCAGGGACCACAGATCTCATTAGGACCCCAAACACAGACAAGGGCGGCGGTGGGGTAAGGGGTTCCTCTTCCCTATACGATCACATTGCATAAGTCACCTTTTTCTGCTTTCCATTTTCAATTTTGTTTTTTAAGTAGGCTTATTTTTTATACGTGGCTGGACTTGACACACCAACTGTTACATCATTGGTACTTGAGTAATGCCTGTTTTAAGCACTAAGACCAAGCATCAGGAAAGACCCACCAAGCCCCCAGCCCACTTCGACCAGCATCAGTGTTGACATTGTTAGGAGTAACCACTCATTATCATTTGCCTGTTCCCTGGTAACAAACCAGAAATTTCTCAGAGATGATTTGGTCTCCTATTATAACATCTTCATGGTGAGATGGCACTCAATGCTCAAAATGTCAGTATAGTATACTTATGTAGGTGCTGGTCTCTGTAAATCCTATGCAAAGAAAATGTCTTCTACACTAATGTGATTTAAAGCTTAGTATGGTTTCGTTCTTAGTATTTGTTCTGTTTTGTTTTTGTAAGTTCCTCAATAATCTATAAAGTAGCATGTTAGAATTTTGATTCAGTACAAAATAAAATACAATAATCGGTATGCAAAATGTCTACATGAATACACATAATCCATTTACCCTTTAGCTGTTATATTCAGAGATTTTGTGTACTTTGTATGTTTATTATAAAATACCCCAACTAGTAAATATACTAGTTTTATATTTGCAATGAAGGAAAACCTAGAAAATAGGAGGTAGACTCATACTATTTATTTGAGCTATTGATGGCATAAGAAACAACCTACACTAAATATAAGAATTTGCTTTATTGTTTCTTTGTTAATATTGTTTTGAGGTAGCATCTCAGGTAGCTCAGACTGGCCTGCAAGTCACCATGTAGTGAAGGATGACCTAAACTGATCGATCCCCCTGCCTCCACCTCAAAGGTACTGGGATTATCTGTGGTGTGCTTTCATGTCTAATTTATGGGGTTGCCAGGGATTGAATCCAGGGCCTTGTGAATGCTAGGCAAACAGTACACCAGAACAACTACATCCCAGTCTCAGTGTATTTCTTTCAATGATAGTGTGAAAGTCTTAATTAGTAAATTAAAAGACTAATAACTTTCCCCTAGGTAGGATCTCTTAATCTAGGCATTTTTATCATTAAATCATTTTATGTAAGAAGTGTTTTTGAAATACTTTATAGTTCATTTCTTAATCTAGCAATTTTATGTATGTTTCATATTTATACAAGCCATGTCACAAACTCTTCTTGTTTATGTTGTCAAAACGGTAAAGATCCACTGGGTATTAAAATATGTCTGATGTTATGAGAGCTCTTCATTCCTTAGGACAAATGGCGAAAACAAACTAAAAACAAACAAAACTCATAGAGGTGCCTGGTATCAAGACTTGCGAACAGTTCAGGCAATCACGGTATTTCAGTTCAGGTGAGAGAGACTCACACTAGTTGAGGGGACCCCAGGTATTGCATAGAAATTCAAGCTGACAATTCACTACTTGAATAAGTAGATATGACCTCTATTCTTATTGGTTTTGTTATCCTAAACTTCCCTTATAGGGGGACATAAAATATACTGTGTGTAGATCACATATGTACATTATGCAGACTCCCCAGGGAGACACCATTTATTTCTTCAAGGTTCAGACAGTCTCAGAACAATTTCACAGCCTCCACTGATTGGTCTAAACCCAGCAAAGCACTGCTAAAGCATTTCACTCAATGTCAGACACAAAGGCTTTACTACACACATCACTACACCACCCCCTTTCTTTCTGGATAACAATGTTGGAGTTTATGGAGTTGTAAATATGGCCTTTGGTCTACCTAGTCGTGTAACAGTTTTGGGTAAATAGATCAGCATACATACATGTATAAAGCTATCACCACAAAAAGATTATAAAAATCACAAGAGCAAGAAACGTATTAAAACGTATTCATGGGAATAAATGAAGCTACATCATCTTCAAGACCTTCTTTGAAAATCAGGCGGCTTCTTTGGAAATATTTCTGTAATTTCTTGCTGTAAACCATGAATCGCCTGAGACGAATTGGGATGACCTCACAAATGCATTTTTACCTTTTCCCTATCACATTTGCTCTCATTGAATCTTAAAGGCGTAATATAATAAGTAATATTCTAATTGTATTTCAATTTCATTTGCACACTCAATAGTTCTAACTGATCTCAAAAGAGCATTAGAGCTTGTTTCAATTCAGTTATTTCAACTATTTCCTTGCGTGTGCGCATGCGCACACACGCGCGCATGCGTGTGTGTGTGTGTGTGTGTGTGTGTGTGTATGTGTGTGTGTGTAAAGTTCATGAGAATGCATATGCCAATCTTTTACAAAATCAGCAGCTCGAACTTCTGTGCGAAGAGCAACTCCAGCTGCCGTAGTCATAGCAGTTAATGTGATGATTCCCAGGACCACAGAAATTATCAGCCCAACCATCTGAATTCTTAATATTTTCTTCCAGCAAACTTCCGTATTAGCACCTTCACAGGTGAGTCTTGCCATGGCCTTGACAACCTCATTGGTATCCAGATTGCTGGCCTTGCTCTAAAGATACATAAGCTTTCAAAGATAACATGCAAGGACATATTAGAATCGACACAGGTATAGACAGTGCAGCCTGCACAGTGATGCTGTAACCATCAGG
Organism: Rattus norvegicus; assembly: GCF_021556685.1. Taxonomy (NCBI): domain Eukaryota; kingdom Metazoa; phylum Chordata; class Mammalia; order Rodentia; family Muridae; genus Rattus; species Rattus norvegicus. Next base: position 51,134,768 of record NC_141544.1, on the reverse strand, counting down.
GAGCCATTGCACAGGTCCTTTCAGTAACAAGGTGATGGCATACAAGCCATAAGAGTGTGATTTTGTTCCAAATTAAAGGACGAATGAGATTTATCGTTATTAAAATTCCAACTTTCCATCCCATGCTTCAAATTGGTGAAAATAACATGCTAATTTCCACAAATTAGTCTGAATAGAATTACAAAATTGTGATAGAGGGTCTGACATAACCACTCAATAGAGTCTCTAAAAGCAGAGACAACTTCCACCATTTTATTTGATTGGACCATCGCCATTTCAATTCTGATTGAGAGCGCAGTCATCAAGGGGATTCATAAGGGCTCCAATCAATCAATGACTTCTTATTTAACATGGCTGCCAATATAGCCAATCAGATTACTTGTTAGTAATCCACAGTTTGCAAGTAGTAAATTTATGGAACCAATGGCATTAATCTTTTGTCCCTCAACTCTAAAAGCTTGTAGTATATGTAGTTTTCTGTAAGAATTCTGGGTAGTACCACGATCAATTCTAGATAACCAAATTGAGAAGTTATACTTAAGCAATAAATTTCGTTTCCAAAATAAGGAATTCCTTTTATTCTCACAGTATAATTTACATTTCCTTACCCTCCTGTGCAGGTTGAGAAGATCCACGATGGTCATAACGACAAGGTAGCCAAGAAGAGTTATTGGTCACCACAAAAATAGCCATGTATCCCCAACTTACTCCTCCGTTAATTGGAGGATTAGCAATACAATCCCAGTTAGTATGATTTGTCCATATGACCAGTACAGTTATTACAGGCATCGTGGTGAGAAACAAGGAGTGTTCACAGATTTTCCAGACAAACTACTGTTCTCCTTCCTCAGCCAATTTCTTAAGCTGTCCCATGTAGGAGGATCAACCGTCTGCTTAAAAAATCTTAATTTTTTTCCCTAGCATTAGATGATCCCACAGAACCTGGACATCAACAGAGCCCCCCCATTATCAGCAAAGACAAGTCACACCAACATGACAGCCTGTGGAACTGCCACCCCACTTTTAAGACTCTTCCTTACCCTCTGGTTCCTGTTCCCTCAAGATGAATGGTTCCCCACAAATCTCATATCTCTTCTCACATTCCTACTTTTCTTCTGCCAAAATGACTGCCACACATCCACTTCCAATGGATTCCCATGAATTCATTAACTGTCCTGTAGTCCTCAACATTATACACCTTGAACAAATCCTGCACTCACAATTACAAAACATAACCAAAGTCAAGCCATCTCCTCTCCAACTCTCTCTCTCTCTCTCTCTCTCTCTCTCTCTCTCTCTCTCTCTCTCTCTCTCTCTCTCTCTCTCAGCCAACTCTCTCCTAAACTCCATGGCTACCTCCTTCCTAAATACCTCCCATGCTATTCATGTCAGCAGCCAAGTCCTCCATGACTCCTCTCTTGCTGAGGTCGAATTTTAGTTTTGGTGGGATGCACAATTTTCTTCTCTTGTAGAAACAAAAACATAACATTGATGCTGTCAGAATACCTTCCCCACTTTCGATTCTAATTTAAGATATTCTTGTAATATATAAGATCATGTAATTAAGCAATTTTTTCTATAATCCAATGCCTTTTAGCAGCTGTTGTTTTTGTTTCATTACCATTTAAAAATTTAAAGGTAAGAAGGCATTTAATTCCCCCTTTTTGTTTTAAAAGCATCACTTTTAATTTCATCTTTGCACAGTTGCTTGTCCTGTAGGATTATGAGGAATAACTGCAATATGTTTTATATCATGTAAAAGCTTGATACTAGAAATATAAGTGGGAGCATTATTAGTTTTAATTTATAATGGTATCCCCATATCTATCATTTCTAATAAGTGGGTGATTAGAGAATCTGCCCTTTCAGAGCTTATGGCGGTTTCCCATTGAAAACCTAAATAAGTATCTATAGTACAATGTATATTTTTAGCTTTCCAAGTTCTGTTAAATACATCCATTTCTGAAATCTCATTTCTTTGTTCACAATTAAGATTACTGCCTGCAGGTAAAGGAATTTGATTATAAAAGGAACAATTAAAACAGGTTTAAATAATTTCTTTAGCTTTTTGCATGTTACTGAGAACATTTATTTAAACCTTTACTATTAATACATGATATTAAATAAATCATGAAATCTTGGTATTTTGGATACATTTTGTATTAAAAATTGATATACTTCATATATATTACTAGTCTGGGCAATCCAGTATGAGAGTGATTATGAGTTATATACAATGGGTAATTCCTTTCTCTAATTGTCTGTTGCAATTCCATAAATTACAAGGTTAATTCTGAGTTAACAGAAAAATATTCAGCAGTTTCTATATGTAAAACAACTCCCTCTCATACTGAGAATCAGTAATTATGTTGAGAGTTTCAGGAAAACCTAATATCATAAGAATTTTATATAGTTCAGATTTAGAACAGAATAGAGATTTTGAACTACTTTAATTATGATCCCTGATTTATAACCTGCCATTCCTAATTTATTTTCATCAGTGTTAAATGTTAAAGCTCAAAGGATTTGGTAATTTTTTTTAGCTATCTGGAGGCAAAAGCACTATGTCCTTGATACTTAGTTATAAACTGAAGTCTAGTTATTGTTAATATTTCCTTAGTAATTACTGCAAACTGCCCAACAGTTATCATCAATCATCCATAATTTTGTAATTTGAGCCTTTGTATATGGAACTACAGTATCTGTTGGATCAATTCCTGTCAACTGACAAAGTCTTAGTCTGCATTTAATAATTCAGAAACTTTTTCTACATAGGTTTTTAATCTTTTAGTCTGTTTTTATGCTAAAAAATCAATTCTAAATCTTCGCAAAATTATTCCAATAGGAGAATGAGTGAGGTTAAAATAGTCATGCTTATGGTCTAATCTGTCCACACAGGCATCTTGTGATCTCTAGTGTACCCGGGCCAATTCTCTTTCTGTTTCAGCTGTAAATTTTTGTGGAATATTTAAAGTTTAGTCACTTTGCAGGGCTTGAAACAAATTATTTAACTCTTGAGTAGTTAATTTAACAATAAGTATTAACCAGTTTAATAATAAGTGTAACCCAATAATATTTGAAAAACACTAAGAACTTGTAATTTATCTCCTCTGTCTGAACCCTTTGTAGTTCAATTTTTTTTGTTGACTCAGTTTAAATCCTAATTAATTTAAAGAATTTCCATTCTGTATTTTTTTCAGGTACAATCTATGGTCCCTAGTAAGGTTAAGGTAAAATCTTTTGTGTTTTATTAAACACCTTTTCTAAGGTAACGTATCAGAATGAACCAAGAAAGTATCAATGTGTGACTGTGAGCATCAAATTAAAATAATTTTTTAAGATTTTTAATTATGTGTGTGTGCTTGCGCGCGCGCACACACACACACACACAAACACACACACACACACACACACACACACACACACACACACACACACACACCAGTGCAGAGGCAGCCACAGAGGGTTTCAGATCACTGGAGTTGAGTCACAGCCAGTTATGAACTGTCTGGCACGGAGGCTGAGAACAGAGCACAGGGGTCTGTGGAAACAGTACATGCTCTGGAACTCTGAGCAATCGCCAAGACCCCAAAATATTTTCATAGTTAGAGACCAGTTAGCATGATAAAATATTCAATACGTGAACTTTCCTAGGCTATTAAGAGCTTTAGTAAATTCTAAATTTTCACTAAAAAGCATTTAAATTTTTCTGTTTGAAGAAAAGGTGGCATGGGGCTGGAGAGACGATAGCAAGCCGGTGGATAACAGCATTAGCCGCACTGGAGGAGTGTTCCCTTTTCTCTACACCCTCGCCAGCATGTGCTGTCTGCCTGGCCCTTGAGATTTTTACCTCAGCTGTTCTGAATAGTGCGAGGTGTAATCTCGGAGTTGTTTTGATTTGCATTTCCCTGATGACTAAGAAGGTTGAACATTTCCTTTAAGTGCTTCTCGGCCATTCGAGGTTCCTCTGTTGATAATTCTGTTTCTGAACACAATTTTTTTTCTTTTTTTTTTATTTTCTTACTTTTCTCCATCTTTATTAAATTGGGTATTTCTTATTTACATTTCAAATGTTATTCCTTTCCTGGTTTCCCCCTAACCCCTCCTCCTCCCCTTCTATATTTGTGTTCCCCTCCCCATCCTCCCCCCATTGCCGCCCTCCCCCCAACAATCACGTTCACTGGGGGTTCAGTCTTAGCAGGACCAATGGCTTCCCCTTCCACTGGTGCTCTTACTAGGATATTCATTGCTACCTATGAGGTCAGAGTCCAGAGTCCAGGGTCAGTCCATGTATAGTCTTTAGGTAGTGGCTTAGTCCCTGGAAGCTCTGGTTGCTTGGCATTGTTGTTCATAAGGGGTCTCGAGCCCCTTCAAGCTCTTCCAGTTCTTTCTCTGATTCCTTCAACGGGGGTCCTATTCTCAGTTCAGTGGTTTGCTGCTGGCATTCGCCTCTGTATTTGCTGTATTCTGGCTGTGTCTCTCAGGAGAGATCTACATCCAGCTCCTGTCTGCCTGCACTTCTTTGCTTCATCCATCTTGTCTAATTGGGTGTCTGTATATGTATGGGCCATATGTGGGGCAGGCTCTAAATGGGTGTTCCTCCTGTCTCTGTTTTAATCTTTGCCTCTCTATTCCCTGCCAAGGGTATTCTTGTTCCCCTTTTAAACAAGGAGTGAAGCATTCACATTTTGATCATCCGTCTTGAGTTTCATGTGTTCTAGGCATCTAGGGTAATTCAAGCATTTGGGCTAATAGGCACTTATCAATGAGTGCATGCCATGTGTGTTTTTCTGTGATTGGGTTGCCTCACGCAGGATGATATTTTCCAGTTCCATCTATTTGCATATGAATTTCATGAAGGCATTGTTTTTGATAGCTGAGTAATATTCCATTGTATAGATGTACCACATTTTCTGTATCCATTCCTCTATAGAAGGACATCTGGGTCCTTTCCAGCTTCTGGCTATTATAAATAAGGCTGCTATGAACATAGTGGAGTACGTGTCTTTTTTATATGTTGGGGCATCTTTTGGGTATATGCCCAAGAGAGGTATAGCTGGATCCTAAGGTAGTTCAATGTCCAATTTTCTGAGGAACCTCCAGACTGATTTCCAGAATGGTTGTACCAGTCTGCAATCCCACCAACAATGGAGGAGTATTCCTCTTTCTCCACATCCTCGCCAGCATTTGTTGTCACCTGAGTTTTTGATCTTAGCCATTCTGACTGGTGTGAGGTGAAATCTCAGGGTTGTTTTGATTTGCATTTCCCTTATGACTAAAGATGTTGAACATTTCTTTAGGTGTTTCTCCACCATTCGGCATTCCTCAGCTGTGAATTCTTTGTTTAGTTCTGAACCCCATTTTTTAATAGGGTTATTTGTTTCCCTGCGGTCTAACTTCTTGAGTTCTTTGTATATTTTGGATATAAGGCCTCTATCTGTTGTAGGATTGGTAAAGAACTTTTCCCAATCTGTTGGTTGCCGTTTTGTCCTAACCACAGTGTCCTTTGCCTTACAGAAGCTTTGCAGTTTCATGAGATCCCATTTGTCGATTCTTGATCTTAGAGCATAAGCCATTGGTGTTTTGTTCAGGAAATTTTTTCCAGTGCCCATGTATTCGAGATGCTGCCCTAGATTTTCTTCTATTAGTTTGAGTGTATCTGGTTTGATGTGGAGGTCCTTGATCCACTTGGACTTAAGCTTTGTACAGGGTGATAAGCATGGATCGATCTGCATTCTTCTACATGTTGACCTCCAGTTGAACCAGCACCATTTGCTGAAAATGCTATCTTTTTTCCATTGGATGGTTTTGGCTCCTTTGTCAAAAATCAAGTGACCATAGGTGTGTGGGTTCATTTCTGGGTCTTCAATTCTGTTCCACTGGTCTATCTGTCTGTCTCTGTACCAATACCATGCAGTTTTTATAACTATTGCTCTGTAATACTGCTTGAGTTCAGGGATAGAGATTCCCCCTGAAGTCCTTTTATTGTTGAGAATAGTTTTAGCTATTCAGGGTTTTTTGTTATTCCAGATGAATTTGCAAATTGTTCTGTCTAACTCTTTGAAGATTTGGATTGGTATTTTGATGGGGATTGCATTGAATCTGTAGATCGCTTTTGGTAAAATGGCCATTTTTACTATATTAATCCTGCCAATCCATGAGCATGGGAGATCTTTCCATCTTCTGAGATCTTCTTCAATTTCTTTCTTCAGAGGCTTGAAGTTCTTATTGTACAGATCTTTTACTTGCTTGGTTAAAGTCACACCGAGGTATTTTATATTATTTGGGACTATTATGAAAGGTGTTATTTCCCTACTTTCTTTCTCAACTTGTTTCTCATTTCTGTAGAGGAAGGCTACTGATTTATTTGAGTTAATTTTATACCCAGCCACTTTGTTGAAGGTGTTTATCAGGTTTAGTAGTTCTCTGGTGGGACTTTTGGGATCAGTTAAATATACTATGTCATCTCCAAATAGTGATATATTGACTTCTTCCTTTCCAATCTGTATCCCTTTGATCTCGTTTTGTTGTCTGATTGCTCTGGCTAGGACTTCAAGAACTATATTGAATAAATAGGGAGAGAGTGGGCAGCCTTGTCTAGTCCCTGATTTTAGTGGGATTGCTTCAAGTTTCTCTCCATTTAGTTTAATATTAGCTACTGGTTTGCTGTATTGATTTTTACTATGTTTAGGTATGGGCCTTGAATTCCTATTCTTTCCAGGACTTTTATCATGAAGGGGTGTTGAATTTTTGTCAAATGCTTTCTCAGCATCTAATGATCATGTGGTTTTTATCTTTCAGTATATAGTGGATTACGTTGATGGTTTTCCGTATATTAAACCATCCCTGCATCCCTGGGATGAAGCCTACTTGATCATGTTGGATGATTGTTTTGATGTGCTCTTGGATTCGGTTTGCAAGAATTTTGTTGAGTATTTTTGTGTCGATATTCATAAGATAAATTGGTCTGAAGTTCTCTTTCTTTGTTGGGTCTTTGTGTGGTTTAGGTATAAGAGTAATTGTGGCTTCACAGAAGGAATTCGGTAGTGCTCCATCTGTTTCAATTTTGTGGAATCGTTTGGACAGCATTGGTATGAGGTCTTCTATGAAGGTCGGGTAGAGTTCTGCACTGAACTATTCTGGACCTGGGCTCTTTTTAGTTGGGAGACCTTTAATGACTGCTTCTATTTCTTTAGGAGTCATGGGGTTGTTTTAATGGTTTATCTGTTCCTGATTTAACTTCGGTATTTGGTATCTGTCTAGGAAATTGTCCATTTCCTGAAGATTTTCAAGTTTTGTTGAATATAGGCTTTTGTAGTAGGCTCTGATGATGTTTTGAGTTTCCTCTGATTCTGTAGTTATGTCTCCCTTTTCATTTCTGATTTTGTTAATTTGGACACACTCTCTGTGTCCTCTGGTTAGTCTGGCTAAGGGTTTTTCTATCTTGTTGATTTTCTCAAAGAACCAGCTTTTGGTTCTGTTGATTCTTTGTATGGTCCTTTTTGTTTCTATTTGGTTGATTTCAGCTCTGAGTTTTATTATTTCCTGCCTTCTACTCCTCCTGGGTGTATTTGCTTCTTTTTGGTCTAGAGCTTTTAGGTGTGCTGTCAAGCTGCTCATATATGCTCTCTCTTGTTTCTTTCTGCAGGCATTCAGAGCTATGAATTTTCCTGTTAGCACAGCTTTCATTATGTCCCATAAGTTTGGGTATGTTGTACCTTCATTTTCATTAAGTTCTAAGAAGTCTTTAATTTCATTCTTTATTTCTTCCTTGACCAAGTTATCATTGAGTAGAACATTGTCAACATCCACGTATATGTGGGCGTTCTTTCATTATAGTTATTGAAGACCAGTTTTAGCCCATGGTGGTCTGATAGGATGCATGGGGTTATTTCTATCTTTCTGTATCTGTTGAGGCCTGTTTTATGATGGATGATGTGGTCAATTTTGGAGAAAGTTCCATGAGGTTGTGAGAAGAAGCTATATCCTTTGGTTTTAGGATAGAATGTTCTATAAATATCTGTTAAGTCCATTTGTTTCATAACATCTGTTAGTCTATGTCTTTGTTTAATTTCTGTTTCCATGATCTGTCCATTGATGAGAGTGGGGTGTTGAAATCTCCTAATATTTTTGTGTGAGGTGCAATGTGTGCTTTGAGCTTCAGTAAGTTTTCTTTTATGTATGTAGGTGCCCTTGTATTCGGAGCATAGATATTTAGGATTGAGAGTTCATCTTGGTGGATTTTTCCCTTGATGAATGTGAAGTGTACCTCCTTATTTTTTTAATGACTTTTGGTTGAAAATCGATTTTATTTGATATTAGAATGGCTGCTCCAGCTTGCTTCTTCTGACCATTTCCTTGGAAAGTTGTTTTCCAGCCTTTCACTCTGAGGTAGTGTCTGTCTTTGTCTGAGGTGTGTTTCCTGTAGGCAGCAAAATGCTGGGTCCTCATTGCATATACATTTTGTTAATCTGTGTCTTTTTATTGAAGATTTGAGTCCACTGATTTTGAGAAATATTAAGGAATAGTGATTGTTGCTACTATTATCTTCGTATTTGGAGGTGAGATTATGTTTGTGTGCTTGTCTTCTCTTTGTTTTATTGCAAAAAGATTAGTTTCTTGCTATTTCTAGGGTGTAGCTTGCCTCCTTGTGTTGGGCTTTACCATTTATTATCCTTTGTAGGGCTGGATTTGTAGAAAGGTATTGTGTAAATGTGATTTTGTCATGGAATATCTTGGTTTCTCCATCTGTGTTAATTGAGAGTTTTGCTGGATACAGTAACCTGGGCTGGCATTTGTGTTCTCTAAGGGTCTATATGACATCTGTCCAGGATCCTCTGGCTTTCATAGTCTCTGGTGAGAAGTCTGGTGTAATTCTAATAGGTCTGCCTTTATATGTTACTTGACCTTTATCACTTAATGCTGTTAATATTATTTTTTCTTTCTTTGGTGCATTTGGTGTTTTGACTATTATGTGACGGGAGGTGTTTCTTTTCTGGTCCAATCTATTTGGAGTTCTGTAGGCTTCTTGTATGCTTATGGGCATCTCTTTCTTTAGGTTAGGGAAGTTTTCTTCTATGATTCTGTTGAAGATATTTACTGGTCCTTTGAGCTGGGGATCTTCACTCTCTTCTCTACCTATTATCCTTAGGTTTGATCTTTTCATTGAGTCCTGGATTTCCTGTATGTTTTGGGCCAGTAGTTTTTCCATCTTACATTATCTTTGACAGTTGTGTCGATGATTTCTATGGAATCTTCTGCTCCTGAGATTCTCTCTTCTATATCTTGTATTCTTTTGATGATGCTTGTATCTACAGTTCCTTGTCTCTTCCTTTGGTTTTCTATATCCAGAGTTGTCTCCCTTTGTGCTTTCTTTATTACTTCTATTTCCATTTTTAATTCCTTCACCTGTTTCATTGTGTTTTCCTGGAATTCTTTCAGGGATTTTTGTGTTTCCTCTCGATAGGCTTCTGCTTGTTTATTTGTGTTTTCCTGTGTTTCCCTAAGGGAGTTCTTCACGTCTGTCTTGAAGTCCTCCAGCATCATGATCAAATATGATTTTGAAACTAGATCTTGCTTTTCTGGTGTGTTTGGATATTCCGTGTTTGCTTTGGTGGGAGAATTGGGCTCCGATGATGCCATGTAGTCTTGGTTTCTGTTGCTTGGGTTCCTGCGCTTGCCTCGCCATCAGATTATCTCTAGTGTTACTTTGTTCTGCTATTTCTGACAGTGGCTAGACTGTCCTATAAGCCTGTGTGTCAGGAGTGCTGTAGACCTGTTTTCCTGTTTTCTTTCAGCCTGTTATGGGGATCAAGTGTTCTGCTTTCAGGCATGTAGTGGTTCCTATCTACTGGTGTTCAGCTCTTCCTGTGGGTGTGTCCTCAGTCTACCAGGCAGGTTACTTGGAGCAGAAAAGTTGGCCTTACCTCTGGTCTCGGACCTGAAGTCGCTCCTCAGGGGCTGTGTTTCAGCTCTCCATGTGGGCAGCAACCAGAATGGCCTGCACTGCCTTCTCCGGGGCCCCTGTGCACAGAGTGCCAAAATGGCACTAGACGTTTTCCTCTAGAGTCAGAAATGTGGGCAGAGCGTAGTCTCCTCTGGCTTCCCAGCCGTGTCTGCCCCTCTGAAGGTCTAGCTCTCCCTCACACGGGATTTGGGTGCAGGGAGCTATTTGATTGGGTCCTTTCAGATCCCGGTGAGCTATGGATCGCAGGGGACCTGCAGCTTGAGTGCTCCAATTCCCGTTCCCGAAGTCAGTGCTCTTAACCGCTGAGCCATCTCTCCAGCTCCTACAAATTCTTTTTACCTGACCAATTGATTCCTAAAACTTCCTTATAATAATAAAAGTCTAAGAATATCTTGGTAAGTTCTGAAGAAAAGAAACACTGTGCCCGAGGTGGAACAGTTGACAAGTACCCCTGGTTTTGTTAAGAGATGAGTAGTTGATGTCAGCTGAGCTAATCCAGACTGTTGCACATGACTGTGAACACTGACCAAATTCCCATCTACTTTGGGGCACATGAGTGGTATACACATCCAGAATACTTATAATGACTTCCTCAATTTCAGTTTGGGACTCACGTTAAAGCTGTAGTTTCCAAAGTGTGGTCCTAGAGAACAGAGGTCTTTGTACCACCTGGAAACTAGTTAGAAACTTGAATTTCTGTCTCTGGGTGGGATAGATAACTCAATAGGTCCAAGTGCTTGTTAAGCAAGCTTAACCTCAGCTCAGATCCACTGAATGCTACTGCACACATGTACAATCTCAGTAGTGCTAGAGCAAGATGGAGGAAGAATTGCTTGAAAACCAGAGGGCTGACTGGCATGGGGTACTACATGCAGCTGCACAAACAAGAGAGACCCTGCCTCCAGTATGATAGAACAGGAGTGAACTAGTCCTCTGGCCTCCACAGAGGCAATGAAGTAAGTATATGTACACTTTCACTTTTGCACATGCACACCATATATCCACACACATATAAATAACTCACCAGTTTTCTTTAAAAGAAACAAAAATTCCAGGCCCTATCCTCCTGAAGCAGTAACTCCAGGCAGCATCCACTGGCAAAGTAAATGAAATGGATGTACCGCCCATAGTAGTAAGCGGGAGACAGCAAAAGGGGAAGGCACTCCACATCACCGGAGTAATTGAAATTCACATGGCAGGGAGGAGTCACAGGTGTTACATTTCAATGCAGCCATTTCTCACATAAGCAACTTCAGGGTGAGTAGCAGCTGGAATTTATTTAATTGACCATGGTTAATGAGGCTCCCAAAAACCTGAGCCGGAAAGGTCAGCTAGTAAATAAATGAAATGTTTCCTGCTGCATCATCTGTCATTTGATGTGAGCTTGTGATCGTTAGGAGAGCTAATTGTTGGATAGAATGCAAAACTCGGAAGGTGGGGAAGCGTGCACCATTAATCCGTAGCAATGTTTAAATCATCTTTGGATCTGTATCATCTGAGCCTCTTGTCAACTCATTAATTCTATTACTGCAGAGTTCCCCAAAGTTAACTTTGCAAACCCCAGTTGTTGTTGGAGAAGAGCTTAATGTTCATCCCTTCAAACACATTATTTTGGTGATAGTATTCTCTTCTATACAGAATCCTTGGCTTCAAATTTCATAACTAAGGGAAACCCTTCTTTGTGCAAGTACTGACACAAAACCACCTTTTCTGGATCTTCTTCTTTGAAAGATTGATTATTATTAATTAAATTTGAGCCTGCCTAGGTTATGCACATCACCTGTGTGCAGGAGCATTCGGGGACCGAAAAGGGACACTGGATTCACTTTTTGAATGGACTGTTGTGAGCTGTCATGTGAGTGCTGAAAATTGTATGTGTGTCCTCTGAAGACCAGGCAGCACTTGCAACCATTACTGAACCATCTCTCCATCTCCAATAAAAATACTTTCTGACAGATACAAACCTATGTAAATTCTAGGCATGTTGCTTCCAGAGGGCAAGACTTAAGTGATATGAGAGCTAAAGTAAGTGAGTCATTCCTCTATGGTATACATTTAAGGTACCATAGAATACTGTGTGTGTGCGTATGTGTGTGTGTGTGTGTGTGTGTGTGTGTGTGTGTGTGTGTGTGATATCTTCGGTACATGCGTGAGAGTATGTGGTTGCACATGCTTGCACAGGTATGTGTATGAGTACACATATATGTGGAAATTAGAGCAGAATGTCAGGTGCATTCAGTTTTACAGGCTTGAGAAGGGCTCTCTCATTGAGCTTGCTGTTAAGTGCCAGGGAACTCAACTCCGTGTCCCTTCAAGGCTGGAGTTAAGGGATGCATAGGCTCCCTGACTTTGTATCTGGCTGCTGGGTACCATGTTGGAAAAGCAACTTCTCACCCTCTGCCTTCTTCCCAGCCTCTTTGAAAACCTAATACATCAATCAAAAGTAATTTTACAATAAGCTAAGATGAATAAAATCATATTTTTAAATAAAGCCAGCGTGAACATTGCAGCCTTATGAGACAAAAAGAAAAGTCAGGAAGACCAATCCTGAATTAGTCAGGTTTTTGTCTTGCTGTTACAGAGTTAGTTATGAAAATGATAAGTGATAGATGTATTTTGCTCATAGATTCAGATTCATCATGTCAGTTCATGATGAGCGGGGAGAATTTAGTGGAACAAAGTCACCCACATTGTCAGGGCCTGCGGATAGGAAAGGAAATGGGAGGGGCTGAGGCAAAATTTACTTCCCCAGGGCACAGCCCTATTGTGTACTGTCCCCCAGCAAGGCCCCACATCTGACTTTTCATCATGCCCACCCACGGTACAGTATATGAACCTGCCAGGGATTAATCTATTGATTAGGCAAAAGCCTCAGAAACTGGTCATCTCAGAGGAAAAGCCAGAGGTCTGCAGAAATGAATGCAACTGTTTCTCATCCCAGTCACAGCAGCAGTCCAGATTCACCATTACAGATCCTGTCTGAAAAATCGCAGGTAAATGAAGTGTAAACCTATGGCCACATGCACCCTCTTCATCTTCAAAATGTACTCGTTCCCGATGCTAACACTCATTTATTGCTCATTTTCTGTCCCAGGGATGTTCTGATATCTCCATCGCTGTGGCAATATGCTGACCTCTTCAAACGATTCAGTTATCCCTCTGAACTGGAAAAGACCTTGCTCTTGCGGGGCTATCACACAGTCCTTCAGGACGCTTTGCCACATTATCCCAAGTCAATGAAGTGTTACCTCAGCCGAACTCCAGACCGAATGCCTTCAGAACGACATTAGCCGGGACGTTTGAAGACGTACTACCTGCTTAATGCTGCTTCTCTTCTTCCAGTACTGGCTCTGGAACTGAAGGATGGGGAGACAGTCCTGGACTTGTGTGCCGCTCCTGGAGGCAAATCCGTAGCTCTGCTTCAGTGCGCTTATCCAGGTACTGTCTGCTCTGTCCTCACCCACATTGTTCCACGATTCAGTGTTTCAGATACCTGGAAGGCAGATGAAAAGAGGTGCGAGAACGAGGGTGCAGGGTTAGGAATCCTCAGTAACAGGAGGACAGCGTGAGTCAGAGTGAAAACCACAGCTGAGGAGGAATCGGAAAGTGCACTGTCTGATGCAGAACTCCATTCTGGGAGCCCACACCTCCCAGAGAATGTGACTGAGTTCTCGGAAGCTAACTGAGGAGGGTTTTGAGATTTTCATTTGCTGTTTGTGCTTAGTTTCACTGGGGATGACACTCGGGGCTTCTCCGTCTGAGTAAGTGTTCTGCCACTGAGCTCCTTACATTAGAGAGGTTTGTCTGCGTGTTATTGTCATTGCTCTTTGTAAAATACACAAAAATCCACTTAAAACTGTTTCATTGTGCTCTTCCTTAGAGTGTACTGTTCTGTTCAGTAGAGGTATGCTAGGTAACACATACAGTTTCAAATTTTTTAATATTCTCATTTGAAAAAAGTAATAAATGGTGAAATTAATTTTTCAGAATACTAAGATAATGTCCCTTACTAAGGCACGTAATCATAACAGAGGTGCTAGACGAAGTATTTTATACTCTCATGTTTTTAGAGATCTTTACGTTATTTTCTTCCTAAAGCACTTGTCAAGTCCTCATGATCACATTTGGCAAGGGAAGATAGGATTAAGCAATGCAGTAAGTTCTTCTAGAGTGACATTGTTATGGTTAATACTGGTGTAAAGTGTAGGGGCTGGGATGTGTGTCAGACAGTACAGTGTTTGCCGTGAGCTTGAGGACCGAATAAGCTTGTATTCAGAGCAGTGCATTTCAAAGACAGTACTGGGCAGATTGCTTTGTGCCTATCAGTGTGCCGCCTGAGGAGGTAGAGACACAGGGCTGCTCCCTCGACCTGCTTTTTCAACCCAAATGTGCGTGCTGGCACGCATGCGCGAGAGCGCGCACACACACACACACACACACACACACACACACACAGAGTCCATTTCATTGTACAATTATATTGATACAGGTGATCATTTTACACAAGAGCTCTTGCTAGCTGAGCCTTGTGTCCAGCCTCTTCATGGTTTAAATTAACTTTTTTGAAGTACTCAGGCTTCTAAACTGTAACACATTTTTCTTAAGATTAGGGGTGAGTGAAAAGCTAGTTTTTATTTGCACCTTGGCGAATGGCCATGTGGAAGGAGATGTTTTTAGGAAGTGGATGATCTAAAAAGTGATTTGTTCAGATTCCCCAAGCTTTCCTGTCTCTTAGAAAGGCATTATTTTCCCCAGGACATACATACAGCAGTTTGTAGAGTGCTAATTTATTTCTTCCTTTGAAAACCTGTGCTGTTGAAGTAAGCTTTTGGAAACATTCAAAATATTAAGCCACATTTTCGCTTGATACAGATATATTTGGCTCTGGTACAGATATATTGATATTTCGAAGGAAAAAACACCTAAACACCTAAGATGTTTTACATCTTGGATATGATTTTGAAAATGAGGTTTTCTGAATTTTGACATAAGAAATAAAAATACATAGGCTAGAATTTAGAATACATTATTATTTTTATAATCTGAGGTGCGGTTTTTGGAAGCATTTAAGGAGTATTTGATTTATATCCTCTCTCTGTGTGTCCCTTGATGATGATCTTATATTAGCTCTTACAAGATTATTAATTTTAGGTATAGAATTTTGAATATTGTAAGAGATGGAAGAGAAACATCTGAATCCATTTCTATTTTGACAAGTGGTGTTTAATCTTAACCCACGTCATAGGTTATAGTACTTTACACATTTGTAGTGAGGACGATGCTCTGGAACTCAAAGGTAACTGATAACATTCTGGACCTGCAAGATGGGGAGAGCCTTCCATCAAGGGCCGTGAACTACCATCAGTGTTCCCAGTGAAGGAGCTTTCCATCTAAGCGGGACTATGATAAATGTTCCCTACAGGTGCTGCTGTCGTCATGTTGCTGTTTAAAGCCCAAATTAAGTTAGCCATGGTGTTCACATGCGGATGCAGAAGCAATGCTAGTTGCTGCTTATAGAGAAGCAAAATTTAAAATGATGGTAATACTAAATGTGCACTTTATACAGTGATTTTCTTTTACATCCACACTGGATCTTATCCTGGGCAACAAGGTTGTGTCTTTGATTGATAAAAGGGTTTAAAATGATTAAAGAATTAGGCTACTTTTCTATCTGGTGATCCAGCTGCCTTCACCAGTACTCCAGTTATAGAGTGCCTTTCTTCCTCCTCCTCTTCCTCTTCTTCCTCTTCTTCCTCTTCTTCCTCCTCCTTTTTCCTTCTTCCTCCTCTTCCTCCTCTTCCTCTTCTTATTCCTTTAAATTAAAAGAGCTATTGCAGATTGGAAAGATGGCTCAGTGGTTAAGGGTACTGACTGCTCTTCCAGAGGTCCTGAGTTCAATTCCCAGCAACCACATGGTGGCTCACAACCATCTGTAATGGGATCTGGTGTCCTCTTCTGGCCTGCATGTGCACATGCAGAGAGAGCACTAGTATACATAAAAATACACAAATCTTAAAAAACAAAAACAAAAATAGCTATTGCAGTATTCTAGTTTTTACAGAAAAAGAGCAAACAGTTGTGATCCTAATGTAAAACATGAACTGCTAACCAGAAACCATGCAATTTAGTAGAGTGTCATGGTCAAACTTCTCCACAATGGCTGTAACCCTTCTACAGTGAAATTCTCTTACTGCCAGTAGTGCAATTTAGACATCTGGTTGGCATTTGGTAGCAGGAAATATTAGAATTTCTAGTCATGTTTGCCCTTTAAGCTATGCCTTCATATCTGTAGGCAGTTTTCACATTTCTGTTGTTTTTAGTATTATGTCTTTATTTAACTTTTCAGTACTTGGTCATAATGTACTTAAAGGTAAATCTGGTTATGTTGGGTATGATGTGATCATTGCCATCTCTGTGGCTGGATTCTTAAATCTTGCTCTAGATTTAGGGAGACTTGTAGTGAAGTCTATTCTACCCCATTGGCATTTTCACTTCCTTCTCGAACCCCTGCAACTCATATAATTGCTTTTTTGATGGTGACATCAAATTCTCACAGGCTATCTTCATCCCTACCCCCTACTTTTATTTACTTCTTTTTTTCTCCAAGAGAATATTTTTAAATAATGTGTTTTCAAGGCAACTAGCATTTTTGTTGTTATCTGATCTCTTCTGCTGTTCCTGTCTTCTATTGCGTTTAAGCATTTGTTAGATGTTTTTAAGAGTAGCTTTAAGGCTGGAGAGCTGGCTCAGTGGTTAAGAGCACTGACTGCTCTTCCAAAGGTCCTGAGTTCAAATAACAGCAACCACGTGGTGGCTCACAACCTTCCATAATGGGATCCGATGCCCTCTTCTGGTGTGTCTGAAGACAGTGACAGTGTATTTATGCATAATAAATAAATACATCTTAAAAAGAATAGCTTTACTTTGATGTTTCTCTATTTAGGTATTAAGTTGCCTCTCTACACTTTCTTGAATCTTACCAAATTTCCCCAAAAGTACTACTTTAGCTCTTTTCATCATGCTGCCTGTTTATATTGTTTTTGTCAGTTTTTGTCTTATTTTATCCATTAGATGTAGTCATGATTCTGTGAAAATTTCTTGTACCTGATATATGAAATAGTCTGTGCATAAACATTAGGTATTTCTCCCAGGTTTTATTCTGTGTCTGTGTCTACTGTTTAAGAAATTCTAAGGGGCCGGGGATTTAGCTCAGTGGTAGAGCGCTTACCTAGGAAGCGCAAGGCCCTGGGTTCGGTCCCCAGCTCCGAAAAAAGAAACAAAAAAAAAAAAAAAAAGAAAGAAATTCTAAGGTTTGCATGAATCTGTGGGCCTTTCTGGTGCTTCACCACTAGATGGCATCCTAAGTCTGGCTTTATTACAGTTCTGCTGTTGATTTTGTTGTTGCTGCTGCTGCTGGTGGTTCAGCTCCCTGATTCCCTAAGCCACATTTTGTCACTTATCTTTTGTAGGTATGTAGTTCACAATGAACTAGAGAAATGCCTCAATGTATAATTTGTCATTACAAACGTTACTCCAAGGTTCAAGTCAGCCCATGTGGCTCACCTCCAGTCACTGGTCTGTGGTCAGGTACTAGAGCTAAACCTGGTTTTGAGCCACACAGGAAAGGACTAAGCCAGGCTCTTACTTGGTGGCTTGATGCATCTTGGTACATAGTTCCCTTCTCTTTGCTTAAAGCTCAGCACCCCATTTACATCCATTTTCGAGTACGTGTGTATGGGAAGTGCACGAATCCACTTGGCAGGCACACTTGTGGATGTCAAACTATGACTAGCAGTAATAGCGATCTCCTTCCAGCATGCACATCCTGCCGGTCAACTTTCAGGTGTTAGTTGTGTCCTCCCTCAATGCCTCTATGGCTCAAACTCATGTTGTCAGGCTTTTGGGACATACTCCTTTACCCATTGACCATTTCAACAACCCAGTTCCTCTCTTTACTTGCCTTGAAGTAGATAGCTGTTCCCTCTTGATTTGTCAGGGAGGAAATAGAATTGGTAGTTTCATGGTTAAAAATACTGAAAATCAAGATTATACCCAGAGCCCACAGCCTACTGAGACCATCATAGCTTAGGGACACTGAGACCTACATTGTTATATACTGTCTGTTCCTTAATGGATTTATTTCCACCCATGGTTCTGAACATCTATAACCATCCACAAGAGATATTGGCAAGGTTAGAAGCTTAGCTGATGGTGGCATTAAGGCAGGTATAGGACCTCGATTCATAGGGCACTGGCCTATGGATTGGGATGGTTAGAATGTGCTCACTTAACAGCCTGGCACTGAGTTCTTGCATCAGTTTTAAAATGATATTAACAACCTCAGCATTCCTCAAATGCATTAAATAAAAGAAATCTAAACCCTGCCCTGGGAGCAGTTTTACCAAGAGCGAGCCCAGATTTGAACTCTCTTCTCTCTGTGTGTGTCTTCCATCATTTCCCCTGTCTGTAATCTGTCTGGGTCTAAACCTGTGCTTGCCTAACCATTTCCTGTCTTGTCTCTTCTGTGCTTGTGTCCAGGTCTGTGCCCCTAGTAAAGAATGTTGTTCTGTATTTATTTGAACAGCGCAGAAAACGCATGGGAAGGGATGGGGAATACAGAAATTTGAACAGGGTTTTACAAGGGATGACCCTTTACAATTGCAGCTGACCCCACTAAACAGTGCTGCAACCATTGTTGCAAACATGGTTGGCAGCCCACATCCAGGACACTTCCAGGATTCATTGGGAACAATTGCTTTCTAAGGTTGCTTTCAGCCTATTTCTATGTTTCCTCATTTATATAATACACACACACATGTGTTACTTGTAGGTGGGGGACATGGATGTCATATATTTTAAGATTGAAGCTATATATTTGCTTAGATTATAAAAGATGATCACATAGGAAGGCTACAAAACAGTTAAGACTAGTCATTACCCTTTTTGTGTTTTTCTTTTTTAAAATTTTTTAATTGCGGTTCTAATTTACATTTTAAATCAACTTTCCCAGTTTTCCCTACAGTAATCCGATATCTGTCCCCCTGCCCTGCTTCTATGAAGGTGCTCCCTCACCCACCCACGCACTTCTTTCCACCTCACCTCCTCACCCTGACATTCCCTACACTGGGACATCGAGCCTTGACAGGACCAAGGGCCTCTCTTCCAATTGATGCCTGACAAGGCCATCCTCTGCTACATATGCAGATGGAGCCATAGGTCCATCCCTGTGTTCTCTTGGGATGGTAGCTTAGTCTCTGGGAGCAGTGGGGCATCTGGTTGGTTGGTATTGTTCTTCTTATGCAGTGGCAAATCCCTTGAGCTACTTCAGTCCTTTCTCTAAGTCCTCCATTGGGGACTCAGTTCTTAGTTCAGTGGTTGGCAGCGAGCATCCACCTCTGTATTTGTCAGGCTCTGGCAGAGTCTATCAGGAGACAGCTATATCATTCTACTTGTCAGCGTGCACATCTTGGCATCCCCAGTATTGGCTGGGTTTGGTGACTGCATGTGGGATGGATCCCCAGGTGGGGCAGTCTCTGGATGGCCTTTCCTTCAGAGTCTGGTCCACAGTTTGTTTCTGAATTTCCTCCTGTGAGTATTTTGTTCCTCCTCCTAAGAAGGAGGGAAGCATCTACACTTTTATCTTTGTTCTTCTTGAGCTTCATGTAGTCGGGAATTTATCTTGGTTATTCCGAGCTTTTTATCCACTTATCAATGAGTGCATACCATGTGTGTTCTTTTGTAATTGAGTTATCTCACTCAGGATGGTATTTTCTGGTTCTATCCATTTGCCTGTGAATTTCTTGAAGTCATTCTTTTTAATAGCTGAGTAGTACTCCATTGTGTAGATGTTCCATATTTTCTGTCTCCATTCCTCTGTTGAAGGCCATCTGGGTTCTTTCTAGCTTCTGGTTATTATAAATAAGGCTGCTATGAACATAGTGGAGCATGTGTCTTTGTTATATGTTGAAGCATCGTTTGGGTATATGCCCAAGATGGGTATAGCTGGGTCCTCAGGTAGTTCAATGTCCAATTTTCTAAGGAACCTCCGGACTGATTTCCAGATTGCTTGTACCAGCTTGCAATCCCACCAACAATGGAGGAGTGTTCCTCTTTCTCCACATCCTCACGAGCATCTGCTGTCACCGGAGATTTTGATCTTAGCCAGTGTCATTTGAGCTTTTGATCTTAGCCATTCTGACTGGTGTGAGATGGAATATTTTTTACTTATTTATATGAGTACATTGAAGCTGTCTTCAGACACACCAGAAGAGGGCATCAGATCCCATTACAGACAGTTGTGAGTCACCATGTGGTTGCTGGAATTGAACTCAGGACCTCTGGAAGAGCAGTCAGTGCTCTTAACCACTGAGCCATCTCTCCACCCCTACTTTTTATTTTCTTAAATGCAAGTCAAACAGACAGGCTCAGTACCTTGTACTGAGTGTTAAGAACTTACCTTAAGTTACCAGTCTTAAGTAACCTCCAAGTGTATTGTTAGCGTTGTCTGTGGCTTAGCAAAAGGTAGTCTATTTTGCTGTGGGAGATTTGTTCACAGTAATGTATTGTCACAGTTCTAAGGCAAAGACCTTTGCCCCCTTTTTTGTCTTACCTCCTAGTGGGAGGGCCCTGTTTTTTGTGTGTTTGTTTATTTGCCCGCTAAGGGTGTATGTAGAAGGAGTGTAGTTAGTCTCTGGACTCTCAGGCAGTTTCAACACTGCCCCAAGGCAAAGTCCTGTGCTCAGTTTTCTGCTTGATTTCCAGGTGCTTAGAGCCTCATGTCTCCAGCTCTGCTTCCCAAGGGTGGAGAAGTGGTGCCTGCCTTGCTATCCCAAGTAGTAGCCTAGGTGTGAGGGCTGCAAGACTGAGTTTCTGGTGCATGGTTTCACTGGGGCAGGCCATGCTACTGGATGTCAGGTCAAAGTCTGGACTTTCTTCCTTTCCACTGCTCCAATGGGAGTCTCTCCTCACACTGTCTAGAATTGGAGGGATGTTGACAAGGACATCTCTTCTTTTTTCTGTTTCTTTGGTGCATCTTCTCATACTATGCGAAAATCAGACACTCTCTCCTCTGGCTCTCCAAGCCCTTCAGAGCAGTGTCTCTTTGGGAAGCCCACCATAGAAGAGTCTTCTTCAGCCACCATCCTGTCCTCAGTTTTCGTCACACTTAATCACAACAGCTATGCAGGTATGATCCCTATTTTACCAATCCCCATGAAGACACCAACACCAACACCAACACTGTCACAGAGCTAAGTAGCCTTCCTAGGCTCAGTTCTCTGACTGGGAGCTGGTGTACTTACTCTTTTCTTTAAATATACACTGTATTACCTTTGTTCATTTAAAATGGATGCCTTCTACCAGCAAGGAACTTAACATACCTAACAGAATTCATTGCTTACTGTCAACAGCTGGTACTTCAGGGGAAAACTATGTGAGCTTCGGTTGTTCTGCATCTCTAGGAATCTGTACGTTTACAAATTAAACTTGACTGAATAAATGCAAGAGCTTCTAGGAGGGTGTGAGGCACAACATTGCACGAATATTTTATAAAGTATGTATTTATTTTTGTTTTTAAAGTTATCATAATGTTTACCTCTGAGCCATATCTCTGAAACATTGATTTTTCTGAAGTTTATTTGCTAAAGAGTAGAATTTGCCAATGACATTGCCTTGGAGTACTTCGGAACTTTTTAATCCTTCATATTTAGGTTATCTTCTCTGTAACGAGTATGATCGCCTGAGAGGAAGATGGCTGAGACAGACGTTGGAATCTTTCATCCCACAGCCTTTGAGAAATGTAATTAAAGTGTCTGAATTGGATGGCAGAGAAGTGGGGGATGCCCAGCCTGCGACGTTTGACAAGGTACTTTTATTGTATGTGGAAGCTGACAGACTCCTAGTGATCTGGCATTGTGCTGCTCTGTTGTTCTTCTCCTTCTGCTTCCCCATCGTACACTTTCTCAGGCTCTGGGAGATTCGATAAAGTGGATGTGCAGGCATTTTTCATTTGATGGTTACTATGGTTCAGTGGAAACAGTGATGTTGGGTTTGGGGATTATGGAAAGTTATTTTCTGGACCTCAAAGTCACTCTGGAAATGAGTTACCTTTTGAACCATTATAAGGAAAAAAATTGTACTTTTTACTTTAATTCATTAACATTTTATATATTATGGTATGATAGGTGAAGAAAGGTCATTTCAGTAAATTAAAATTGAATTTTTAATTCTTAAAAATAAACACTGACCCTGGGTTCAGTCCCCAACAGTGTAAAATTTACTAGGGCAGAAAAAAAATACAGTCTCAGTTTCTGAAGATTGGTAACTTTTGTCAGTTTCATCTGTAGTCATGCAGAATATTAAGTACAGCCGTGGGTGATGGCACATGTCTGTAATCCCAGCACACAGAAGGGCAGAGTCAGACAGATCTCTGAGTTCTAGGTCAGCCTGGCCAAGGCAACACAGAGAATCCTCCCTTGAAGAACCAAAATAAATGAATAAACAAACAAATAAAATAAAAAAGAATGTCATTGCATTCTGTTAATAGCACCAGTAGGTGTTTAGTCTGCTCAATTCTGTCTCTCCACTGAGACAAACACTGAAATTGCAGAGTTTTCTGTATCGGGGACAAATACATAAAAGGACTTAGCACGTCCTATCCCGGGTCCCTACGGTGCTGGTTTCATTTACACACTGTTTGTCATATGGCAGCTCCACATACCTCCCCTAAGAATGTTTGCACTCTTTTTTCTCTAGGTGTTAGTTGATGCTCCGTGTTCAAATGATCGAAGCTGGCTGTTCTCCTCAGACTCTCAGAAAGCTACCTATAGGATTCGTCAAAGGAACAATTTGCCTGCCCTCCAAGTAGGACTTTTAAGGTGAGGACTGTTTATTCAAACGTGTATGTGGGTTCCCCATATAATTTAAATACCTGCAGTCAAGCGTGTCAGGAGGGCAAATGGAAAACTTCCTGGTTCTGATTAATTCTCCAAAGGATACAAGCAACAAACTCCAGGCGTCTGTTTAAGCTCTCACCCTGCACTGCCTTCTTTCTCAGTGTGTCTACAAAAGCAGGAAGGGTTTGGCTGTGACTCAGTTGTTTTTCTGTCTAGGTTTGTCCCAGGCCAGGGGCTTAGCCTGCTGTTTAACCAAACTGGAGTAGTCTTCCATGGAAGTAGTATTGGACCACATCATAGTTCGGTAATTTCCTGGAGAATGAATCTCCTAGGAAGACATAAATACTTGTTCACATTTGTCTCCCTCAAGTTTTTCTGTATTTTTTCCTATGCTGTAAGCAGTGAGGTTTCCAGGGAATATTTTATTTCACCTCTCATGAAATTTCCTTCACTATGTTTTCTTTCTTTTTTTGATATATTCATTTATTTTATGTATATGAGTACACTGTAGCTGTCTTCAGACACACCAGAAGAGGGCATCAGATCCTGTTACACATGGTTGTGAGCCACCATGTGGTTGCTGGGATTTGAACTCACCACCTCTGGAAGAGCAGTCAGTGATCTTACCACTGAGCCATCTGTCTAGCCCCCACTATTTTTTTAAATTGTTTTATTTATTTACATTCTAAGTGTTGTCCTTCTTCCTGGTCTCAGCTCGAAGAGTTCTCCACCCCATGCCCCCTTGTCTTTTCCTTTGAGAGGGTGCTGTCCCACCCATTCTCCTCACCCACCCAGAGACTAAACCACCAACCAAAGAGCATTCACAGGCTGGTCTGTGGCCCCCGCCGTGTATGTAGCAGAGGGCTGCCTTTACTAATTTTTATTTCAGCCATTACCTAATCTCTTTGGATTTTCTACTTTATTTAATGCTTTTCTTCTCACTTTGTCTCAATTTATCGTTTTCTGTTTGCTTCAGTTTTACAAACCTTTTCTTATTAAAGCTCTAAAATATCTACTAACTGTTAAATGAATACTTTTTTATCTTAGTTTTACTCAACTCCCTCTACTTTTGAAATAAATTTGTCTGGAATTTGAATATTTATTTCTTCGTGTGTGTGTGTGTGTGTGTGTGTGTGTGTGTGTGTGTGTGTGTGTGTGTGTGTTTAGGCATGCACATCGTGATGCATGGTATGTGTATGGAGGTCCCTGCAAGTCAGTTCTTTCTTTCCACCATAGGTTCTAGGTATTGAACACAAGTCATCAGGCTCGCATGGCAAATGCTTGTCAGACACCTCACCTGCTGAGATGCGATAGGATATTAAGGTTCCTTCTTTTGTTTCTTCCTTTCTTTGCTTTCTCACGGTTTGTTTTCCGCACTGTGTTGCTATGTAACCCAGCCTGGCCTCCACTTTTCAACCCAGTGCTTCATCCTTTCCAGTGTTCGGATTATAGCCATGAGCCATCATGTCCAGCTAAAATGTGCTTTTAGTATAATTATAATATCTGGAAATACCAATATTCTAAGATGATGATGTTAATGGTATAAGCCTCTTGGGCACACATCCAAGCACATACCAGGTTTCTTTAAGCCAGGTCTAACCACTGGACCTAAGTTTGTTTTAAATGCCTGTAAACTTTCTGCATCAATCTCTATGTATGTAAGTATATATAAAAATACATTAAAACTAGCCGGTGTTGTTGTGTGCATACGTACTGTAACTTGTAGTCTTATATGTAGTATTTCAGAGCCTCTGCATATATCTACTTTCTCAACTTCTGTGGACTAGAGGAACAGTCCATTGATTCTGCTTTCTTTTTCTTTCAAAAGAGTTTCTTTCTGCATACTGTCTTTAGTCGCCGTGGACTGCTATCATAGTGATTTTCTTGATTGAATTTGAATTTTCTTCCAAAGTATATGGTGCCAGCCCATAGTCTTACTTACGGTTACTTTGGTGACTGCTTCCTCCGTCTTGAAATATTCTCTTCTCTTGACGTTTGTGATTATGCTTTCTTCTTACTTGTGATTGTGTCCTCTCTATATTTTACCTTTCTCCTCTCACAAAACTTTGTTCCTTTAATCTGCTAATATCATTTTTGTCTGATAGTTTCAAATGATATAAAGTGCTCTATTGCAAATATATATCTAAACTGACATTTCTTCCTAGCTGTGCACTTGTGCACTCAGTAACCTACCAGATGCTCTAGAAACATTTGCCTCAGTTAAAACTCATATTTCTAATGCTTTATTAGTCCCACTGCCAATGGCAAGAAAATAAAAAATGAAAGCAGTCTTCTCTGTCTGTCTGTTTTCTTTCTTAGTTAGTGCCGTTCTGCCATGTCTTTGCCTAAGTCTGAAGCCATCCCCAGCCCCTCCATTTCTCCATGTCCAATCAATCACTAAGACATTTCAGTTGTAACTGTCACACGTCTGTCAATTCTGTCCAGTTCTCTCAATTCTTCACAGCCTCTCCTAGATACAGCCAGTATCCATCACGGAAGTGACTTTAGCTGGCTTCTGACAGTCCTCCAGTGTGTGCTCTACCACTTCCTGGTGCAGAGAAGCCAAAGTGTTGCGTCGGACATGGAACCTGAGCCTTCCCGTCCATCCGGGTAGTCTTCAGCACCTCCCCTGAGCCCTCCCGTCCATCCGGGTAGTCTTCAGTACCTCCCCTGAGCCCTCCCCGACCATCCGGGTAGTCTTCAGTACCTCCCCTGAGCCCTCCCCGACCATCCGGGTAATCTTCAGTACCTCCCCTGAGCCCTCCCCGACCATCCGGGTAGTCTTCAGTACCTCCCCTGAGCCCTCCCCGACCATCCGGGTAGTCTTCAGTACCTCCCCTGAGCCCTCCCCGTCCATCCGGGTAGTCTTCAGTACCTCCCCTGAGCCCTCCCGTCCATCCGGGTAGTCTTCAGTACCTCCCCTGAGCCCTCCCGTCCATCCGGGTAGTCTTCAGTACCTCCCCTGAGCAGCAGGACTTCCAGCTCCTCAACACAGTAATCAAGGACACTCTTCATCACCCTTCAGGGTCTTAGGACTCCATGTAATGGACTCTGGAAAGCCACACCTCACGTGCAGTTCTCAGGGCTGAGGTCTTCATTCCCTGTTTATTTTGTGTTCTGGTTCTAACTTTTCCTTCCACCTACTGGTCTTCAGAAATCGGCTTTACTATGGCTTAAGCAACTCACGAAGACTAGGACTGATATCTCATGGTATCTTCACTTTTTTGAAACAAGATGTGTGTGTGTGTGTGTGTGTGTGTGTGTGTGTGTGTGTGTGTGTGTGTGTGTGTGTGTGTGTGTGGTTGCTCTCCACTAGACCTTTACCTCTGCCTATCTCATTCTTTCAATAAGATTTACCTCTGCCTATCTCATTCTTTCAATAAGACTTTAAGTGTCTTGGGAGAATAGAGTTTTATTCTCAACATAGTGGCCAACATATAAAGTACCTCAGTTAATAATTGTTAAAAAACAAGTAAATTATAAAATCTGAATATTTGAAATCCATAGGTATAATTACTGTAGTCAAAGTCAATCTGGTCAAAATAATCTTGTAATCATTATTGGGCTTCTAGGTAGGCATAGTAAATCCTTTTACATAATATATTGATTATTATAGCTTTTATCTAGGCATGCACACCTTTGCTTTGACTTTAATGTCAGTTTTTCCATATATTGGATGTTGTGATGCTGTAGCATTTCAGTCATTATGAAGATCATCCCATACTGCCACACACCTCCTGTGACACAAGAGCTGAAGCTCTTCCTTAGGTAGCAAACCACTCTCTGTCTTCTTAACTCTTCTTTCTTTAGGCTTATGCTAAAATAGATTGACAGCGCACAAACGGAATGTCAGTTTTCAGGTCCTCATATGTCGCTGAGAAAGACCATCACTACAGCTGTCATCCACGCTCTGCTCTGGGCACAGGCGTGCGGGTTTGTAGCCTTGCCTCCGATTCCTAAGCTGCTCTGGGGGTAGACTGACTGGAAGCCGCTGATGTTGGTATCTGACTAAGTGATGATGACGGAAAGGGCAGAGAGACATAAACCATAGACACATTCTTAAAAGGGTCTGATTTACTGATACAGAAAAGTCTTGGGGTTAAAAAGATAAAGCATACCACACACTCTTTCCTTATCTCATTTTCCACTTCAGAAAAGAAAAGGATTATGGTAATTTTTTATATCACAGATACCACTATCATTTGCAAAGGAGGGTCTTTGGCCACTGTTTTTAATTTTTTTCTTTGCATCCTTATTTTTTAAAGAAAGTATAATCATTTTCTCCTGTAATATCAGATATATGGATTTCTTTTTTTTTTCAGACAAGAAAGCAAAATGGTATTTATTCACCTTTTAGGAAATTAAATAACAAAACTCAGAATAAATCAAAACAAAAACATAACATGACATGTGACTGAGCATGTCCAAGCACAATAGCACTTATTAATCAATATAAAAATAGAATTTATTATTCCTAGTTTCTCTTTTCCCAACTTTTACTGCATGGATGTTATTAGAAGCCTGAGCTACCCAGCCCTACCATGTGACAGAGATTACGGTCGCACAGGGAAAAAGGTTTCTATTTTTGGAGGCCTCATCCAACTGGATCCCTCAGGACTTTTGCACTGGCACTTTCATGAGGAAAACAGGCACTGTCTGTCAGAGCACAAGCTATCCTGGCTCTGGAACTCTTCAAGTTTTCTAAGCTCTTCAGAGGACAACAGTTCTTAGCCATCAGTGATCCCGGCAGCCACGGCCCCATCGACCTCAGTAGTAGCTTCCTACACTGCACCAAACAGTGACTAACACAACTCGGTCCGTTGGTGTGGGAAGATAAGGAGCAGCAGCTGCTAACTGTACTCAGTGAACCCCTTCAAGGAGTAGCCAAGTGTGCTGCCTGTCCTCACCCAGCAGCATACAACAGACCTGGAGCAAATGAGCAGGCCACAATGAACCAAGCCCCCAAAACTGAGGCAGATTTTAGTGAGCCAGGGCCACGGCCCATGCTAATAACCTCAGTTCATCTAGGCCCTTTCTGGAAGAATCTTATGAATCTCCTGGCTCCTGAGGTACCCCTGCCCAGGGCAGAGAACAAAAGAGGCAGGCTTTCCAGCTACAACAATGTTGCATAGAGTTTAAGCTGTGCAGAAGACTACAGCTGAGATGACAGCATCTCCAATATCTAGAGGGGCAGTGCTTGCCCGCTGGACCACACTCCTGGAGGACTTAATGCAGCTGTATGAGAGTTGCCCAGATGTCATTTCTGGGGAGCTGAGAAAGGACCCATCCTTGGGGAATGGAATTGCCTTTAGGATGATAAGACAGCACCAGGTACTGATCCCAGTCATGCCTTATCTGAATGAGCACAGGCAAGGAATGCTCAGCCTGAGGTAATATCGACTTCCAGAACGGCTGCAAGAGGTGAGCGAGTGGGAACTCATCTGGATTCCGGAATAACTTGGACTCGATTTCACGTTTCCGAAGTAGAAGTTTCTCTTTCTCTTTTCTCTGTTTCTTTTCCAGTTTTCTTCTCCTTTCTTCCTCCTGTTCTGCTTCTAGCATAACTCGGAGGGCTCTCTCTTCGGCTTCATACAGTTCAGAGCGCTTTTTAATGAGCTTTCTCAGCCACTGAAGATGGTGCTCAAAGTCTCATCTGATGCAGGAGGACAGACTCCTTTCCTTGCTGCAGCTTCTTTTCTCAGTTTTCTCAATTTCTCCAACGCGCGCGGAATGTCCACCATTCTTTTGGTGTCTGATTCCTTTTTCCTTACTTCAGCTAAGACCCCATCAGCAGCTGCTTTGAGTTCCTGTTCCTGCTTCCTTTCCTCCACTTCCTGCACGCACTTCATCCTCCAGTGGTCAATCTCCTGCTCTAGTTCCAGGGCCTGCGCGGCCATTGCCTCTGCTCAACCTCACTTTCCAGGGCCCTCTCTCAAAGATGCAGCCAGAAGGGGAGGCTGGGGGGGGGGGGGGTGGGATCTATGCAATTTACAAGAGAGTAAACGGACAGGATGAGTGTTGGCCATGCATAAGTCCTTGATTGCATATGTAAAGAGCAGTTAGGGCAAAAGGAAGCATTTGTACTATGGAGATAGTGCACTTGCCCTGTGCCTCAGGCTGGGATTCCATAAATAAAGAGGGCTGAAGCAGGAGGATGATACTTGAACTATCCATGGATCTTCCCAGAACTTTAAAAACTGATTCCTTAGATTTGCAATATTCATAGGGTGTAGAATTTTAGCTTTTGAGAGTTAATAGTCTACAGTCATATATTACCATTCTTTGATGTTGTACATAAATGAAAAGCGATCTTTTACTTAGTGGAAGATTTTTATCTTAATTTCTAAAGGGAACTATTAGTAGATGTGCAAGGCTTTTGGTGTTTTGTTTTGGTTTTTTTGTTTTGTTTTGTTTTTTATGTGGTGAAGATATCTTTTGGTGCTAAGATCAAACCCAGAACCTTGCATATGCTAGGCAAACCCTTTACAACTGAAGCTCTGTCTTCAGTTCTAATATTCTCTTATAAAATCTTTTGAAAGCAAATCTATATGCATTATATAGGTGCAGTGTTATATGTAGTCATGACAATTTAATGTAGTGTTTCTAGCATTGATAGCCAAGAGCATAAAAAGCCCAGTGATGGCAGAAGTCAGGTCCCAGAGCATGAGCTCACCTCAGACTGAGAAGGGACCCTGGCTTACATGAAAATCTCTGTTGGAATTTTCAAGGATGATGATACAAGGTATACAAAATTCCACCACACAAACATCCCCCAAGCTATTCTTAGATTATCAGAGTGAAGAGCAGGAATTAAAGGAATAATTGAACATAATTCAATTTTAAAGTGTACCTTACTGGTTGTTTCTCAAAATCATTTCTGAACCAGTAATTGCCAGTATGTGCCATGTGTTTGTACATCTATATGATAGAATTGTGTCACTCCAAGTACATGTCAGTGTATTCAGAAGAGTATGGAGTGGGGAAATATTCTGAAAGTGATAAGCATGACATCTTTTTAGAAAGTGGTTCTGATATTTGTGCAGGAGAAGTTTACATGATTTGGGGTTGGGAAACTGCTAATGGAAGAGTATGATTTATCACAAAAATATAGGTATCTTATTGCAGTAATGTATCATGTCATCCATTTCCTAGAAGAAAATCAATCACACATAAAATACTGACCCCTTCTGGTTTTCTTTTCTTACTACTTGACAAGTAAAATTGAATTTAAGAACTCATTGAAAGAGGAAGCTTAGATTATTGGGTAATGTTTTGAAAATTTGTATAAATCATCCAGGTAACAAGTCTTAAAAACTGGTACACTGACAGCAAGAATTGTGTTTTAAAAGAAGCAATAAAAAATCACTAACGTTTATTCTCTGATGCCCTTTAGCTGGGCGGTGGGACTCCTCGGGACTCGTCATGACTTGGGAGTACAGGTCTTTATCATTTATCAACAGGGTAACCAAAAGTGCCCGTCCAGAATCTGGAAGAATAATCATAGTCGTAGGCAGTATGGTTACATCAGTGTGGGAGGATTCTTTCACTGTTCCTGTTATGAGTTCCTATTCATCCACTTTGTATGTTGTCAACACATGCTTGGTCATACATGTTTAGAACAGAAAACGGAAGCAGAGTATTCTGCCAATAACAGTAACTCTGAGTTTCTCCTGTCTTCTGTTTTTTTCCTCCTCCTTTCTCTTTTAATTTTTAAAGTTAGAGACCAGAGGTTCTGAGGTTGATCATCTATGATTTGGCAAAGTGAACTTTGTTTTCCTTTTTGGACCTGCGTGCTAAGGTTCAGGCTCAGGAAGATATACCTTCTCGGTTCCTGCACTGCTCCTGATCCCTACACCCACATGCCCAGCCCTTACATTTGCCCTTTTTACTGGAAGCTATCAGAATTCCATAGTAAATGGAATTATAGAAAGTTCAGGATCCGTATCCTTATGTTGCTCTTATGTTTCACTCACAAATGACAACTTTCTGTGGACTTTGTTACTTAAAGTGTCTGTAGTGCTATTAAATGCAATCTTAGTACGGACTTTATCAGTATTTATTAATTTATCAAGTATTTATTAAATATCTACATTGTATGGCACATTTGTAAACAGTAAAACATGTACTTCTAATGTCATGAGGGAAACGATGGAAAATGTAATAAAGATTGTACTAGAGAAAATAGCTAGAGAACAGATAAGGCAAGTAAAGTAGTCCCACACACATACAAATGTGTGTGCACTTGTACACACACACACACACACGCACACACACACACACACACACACACACATGCATGTGCAAATAAGTATAATTTTAAAAAGAAAAATGGGGCTGTACCAGTGTTTACTATTAGTTTATTCTTTTCCCCCTTGGCTTGCGTTGTGCCCCACATGTACGGGGCAGATAATAAGGCTTTGGGTTGTAAGATAGAACTGAGGTTATCAGGCTTGATGGCAATACCTTTGCCTAGAGAGCAATCTTACTGACCTAATGCTTGATTTATTCTTTGCCAAACTGTTTGTTCTACTCAGACTGCATACAGTTTTTTCTATTGTTAAGGATTAAACCCAGGACCTTGCACATCCCAGGCAAGTGTTCAACTACTGGCCCTTACCCTGAGCCTCTACTTATTTAAGTTAACTGCACCTTTGCCTCATATTTAGTTTAAAAGTTGTATTATGTAACTGAAAATAACTCATTATTAAGAAACTCCTGAAGTAATCTTTTTCAGTAATGTGATTTCATTTTATAAAAATATTTTGTTAATTCATTCAGAATTTCATGCATTATATTTTGAGCATATTCAATCCCAGTTCTCTCTCTTATCTTCTCCCAGACACACCCCCACCTCCTTCCTTCTAAGAACTTCATGCCTCCTTTCTTAATTAGTAACATTCTGACTTCAGTTGGTGCTGCCCATTTACTTCTGAGGCCATCCACTGTAGCTTGGTTGACCTACCAGGAGCCATAACCTTAAGTAAAAGCTATCACTCTGCAGAAGCCATCAGGAGTCCATAGCTCCTTATTTAGGGGTCGGGATTCATGAATCCCTTCCTATACCACAATAGAATGTTAACTAGCTTGATTTGTGTGCAATTTCCTGCAAGCACCCACACTTTGTTTTGTGTTTGGTTTTTGGGTTATTGTATTGTTTTATGAGTGACAGGATTTCTCAGTCTGGAACTTGATGTCCTAGAACTTGTCCTATAGACCAGGCTGGCCTAGAACTCAAGTATCTGCCTGCCTCTGCCTCCTGAGTTCTGGGATTAAAGGAATGTGCCGCCAGGCAGCAAGAGCTTGTTGTTGTGCATTCAAGAGTGCAGTGGTCATATCAGGACCAGAAGGTATAGTTTAGCGCTGGTCCTTCCCAAACTCTGGCTCTTACACTGTTGTGCATCTCTTCCTCCATGATGACCCCTGAGCCTTGGGAGAGCACATGTATTCATGGTTGAGCACTGTCTAGCACTTACGTACTTACTCTGTGGCCTTTGACCAGTCAGTTTCCGCATTCCCCATTCACTGGTGATGTCTGAGAGACACGCCAGTACATGGATATAGAAAAGGAAAGTTAGAGGCAGCAGATGCTGACAAGGATGGTTGCAAATAGGAGACCTTTGTTTACTTTTGGTGGGAGTAGAAATGAGTGCAGTTACTGTGGAAATCAGTGCAGTGTGTTCTCAGAAATGAGAAATTGGTCTACCACGTGGCCTAATTATAACTCTTTTGGGCATATCTAATGGACTCTGTTTCTTACTATAGGACTTAAACGCATCCATGCTCACAGCTGCTCTATTCACAATAACTAGTACATGCCTACATATCTATCAATTGATGAATGGATAATAAAAATGTATAAATACAGTGCAATTTTAATTAGCTATAAGGAAAAGCAGGGTTGGGGGATTTAGCTCAGTGGTAGAGCGCTTGCCTAGAAAGCACAAGGCCCTGGGTTCGGTCCCCAGCTCCGGAAAAAAAAAAAGAAAAGAAAAGCAAAATTATGAAATTTGGAAATAAATGGATAGATCTGGAAATATTATACAGAGATAATCTAGACCCAGAAAGATAAATGTCATGTTTTCATTAATATTAGATATTATTATCTAACCTTTGTTAGATTAATTTAACTATGCTTAATTTGGAGTACCTGTTAAACAGAGGAAAACTGAAAAAGATGATATTGATGGGGAACAGAAAAAAATCTTGTTTGTCACAGAGCCATGCTACCATGGCTTTCACATGGGTGCTGGGGATCAAACTCTGGTCTTTATGCATATATGGCAAGCATCTCTAATTTCCACAAAGATTTTCCAAGTAGAATAGTAACTATGTAGCTCACCTTAATTTATGAAGCTCGTAAGGTACTATTCGTATCAACAGTTATGTTTAAGTTATGTTTCCATAGTGACTTGAACACAGATTTGAACTTGAAGTCCTGACTCAGCTTTCTGTTTACCTGGGAGTGCTGGTCTGAACTGTCAGTATATGCTTGCCTCTTTCTGAGCATTCTTCTACTTCACTCCAGCTCTGGCTCTTGTATCCCCCTTCCATTTGATTTTTAGACAGGGCCTTCTGAGTTGCCTAAGCAAGCCTTCTGAACACAACTGACCATTCTACCTGTGCTTCTCACGGGGCTGGAGAAGTGGCTCAGTGGTTCAGAGCATCGACTGCTCTTCCAGAGGTCCTGAGTTCCCAGCAAGTACACAGTGGCTCACAACCATCTGTAATGGGATCCGATGCCCTCTTCTAGTGTGTCTGAAGACAGCTACAGTGTACTTATAACATAAAAGAGTAAATTGAAGAAAGAAGCGTTGTCATAACTATGCTGTACTGTGCCAGGCTTTGAGTATTCTCAAGTGTAACTTGGTGTGCCATATTCTTCTTGAAAGATCTCTTTACTAGGAACACCTTTCTCTACCTGAGGGATGTGAGCAGATTAGTGCGCCCTGCTGATCACAGCTCCCTGAAATGCTTCTTCTGTCAGAGTCAGGCTTGGCACTTGACCCTATTCCACCCTTCACTATGGATACCTGACTTTTCCATGCTGTTGACCTAAATGGGTTCACTAAGATTCCATCACTAAAGTTTGCAGGCTTTTAATTATCTTATAATCTGGCCACTGCAGGAGTCAAATGACTTCTTTCTTTAAGAGGAGATCAAAGTTTTTCTCTAAAGAATTATTCAGGTCAATGTGACTCTCTGTTCTGTAAAGACATAGGGATTTCTACAGCATCGATTCAGGGAATGTCTTTAAAGACAGTGTTCTACATATTGGTTCAGGGAATATCTGTAAAGACAGGAATTCTGCATCACTGTGTGAGGGTATATCTATAAAGACATTGGGTTCTACAGCACTGATTCAGGAAACATTATATAAAGACAGGGTACTACAGTATTGTTTTAGAAAGTCTTAAACGAGTATGTAAGATGACCTTGAAAGCTCCTTAATCTGTGTAAATATTTCTGCCCGGATGGAAGCATATCCTGGGACTCAGAAGACCATTTCTTATTTGAAAAATAAATTTGGAAAAAATAGTAATTCAAAATCATTGCTAAACAGTTCTGTTAACCAACATGTTTTATCATGAATCCATTTGTTCTGATGGTTTTCTTTTTTTAGAATGTTATACATGTTTAAGAAATGCATTGATCAAATCTATACCTTTGTCTCCTCTGCCGAACTCCTTCCAGAAAAACAGATGCACACACAGAGACCTTCCCAGAAAAACTGTACTCACACACTCAAACACACACAATTAACTTTCTCAGATATACCCTATAGTCATACACACACACACACACAAACACACACACACAAACACACACACCCTCCCAGAAAAACTGCACAGTCACACACTCCAATACACACACAATTAAAATCTCAGATATACCCTGCATTTACTCTCTCTCTCTCTCTCTCTCTCTCTCTCTCTTAATTTGCATACTTTTTTTGAATTTGCCTTTTTTGAGCACATGAGATTTCATTTGGTAGATCAAAGACCCTATCTTGGAGTTAGGCAGATATAATGGTGTCCTGCCACATTTAGATAATTTAGGCAGCGTAATCTTACATTTATTATATTTAGTCTTAAACAGAGAAGTTTTAATACTTACCCCTTCCCCCATACACATATTAATGAAGTAATTAGCTTTGCAAGAGATACACAAAATGAGATCTTCAAGTGGAAATTGTTAAGAAGTGTGCGAAAGCGTGTCCTTTGTGATCTGCTTCAGGAATAGCTGATGCCATTGCTCTGTTCTACTAGCACTGTGTAAGAAATATCCCTTCTTCAAGGTAAAAAATTCCTGCCAGAAGAGAGATGGGAATTATCTGTGTTTTCGTTTCTTATACTAACAAAAGTCTGACCAGTGGGCATGGTGCTTTTGAAAATAGCAAGCTTGGTCATGTTTCTTTCTCTTTCATAATAAACAGTTTCCTATGTAGAAATTGGATGAGTTACTATGAGCACAGGGAAGGGTACCCTCAAGACTTGTAAAATAATACTTTTAAAACTGATGATAGCACTGGATAGCTATCAACCTAGAAATCTCTGTGCTCTGATGTTTACAGTACCTAAACTTAATTTCAAGTCTGCATTTATTTGACAGATTGCACATGAGCCCCAACTTTTCACCTTAATGCTTCTGTGGTAGCAGCGTATAATCACACAGGGGCATTCGACTTGCTTTCTTGCCTAGATGCTATTTTCAGGCGGCAGCAGTAAACTGGTAGACAGGGAATGGGGGTGATGAGAAACAGGCAGTAGGGAAGGAAAAACCTGAGAGCCTGTGCAAAAGGACAAAAGCAGGAAGACTGGAAAGGAAAACTAGAGGCAAAGTGTATACAGACCCAGGCTAGAAAGGGAAAAATAAAGGAAAGAGCTCCTCCCCCAGTCCCAGGGTAAAACAGAGATGGGTGCAGATGAATTAGACACTTGGGCTGGAGGAATGAAAGGCACAAAACAGAGATTTAAAAGGGCTCATGAGAATCAGTTCTATAGTTTGACAGTTTTTCAAATTATAGAATAGTGATTAAATTGATTCTGTTATTCCATCAACTTAGGTATAGTCCTTGAAAATGAATTTTTTTTTATTGACTTGAGTATTTCTTATATACATTTCGAGTGTTATTCCCTTTCCAGGTATCCGGGAAAACATCCCCCTAATCCCTCCCCTCCCCTCCTTTATGGGTGTTCCCCTCCCTATCCTCCCCCCATTGCCGGCCTCCCCCCAACAATCTAGTTCACTGGGGTTCAGTCTTAGCAGGACCCAGGGCTTCCCCTTCAACTGGTGCTCTTACTAGGATATTCATTGCTACCTATGAGGTCAGAGTCCACGGTCAGTCCATGTATAGTCTTTAGGTAGTGGCTTAGTCCCTGGAAGCTCTGGTTGCTTGGCATTGTTGTACATATGGGGTCTCGAGCCCCTTCAAGTTCTTCCAGTTCTTTCTCTGATTCCTTCAACGGGGGTCCTATTCTCAGTTCAGTGGTTTGCTGCTGGCATTCGCCTCTTTGTTTGCTGTATTCTGGCTGTGTCTCTCAGGAGAGATCTACATCCGGCTCCTGTCAGCCTGCACTTCTTTGCTTCATCCATCTTGTCTAATTGGATGGCTGTATATGTATGGGCCACATGTGGGGCAGGCTCTGAATGAGTGTTCCTTCTGTGTCTGTTTTAATCTTTGCCTCTCTATTCCCTGCCAAGGGTATTCTTGTTCCCCTTTTAAAGAAGGAGTGAAGCATTCACATTTTGATCATCCGTCTTGAGTTTCATTTGTTCTAGGCATCTAGGGTAATTCAAGCATTTGGGCTAATAGCCACTTATCAATGAGTGCATACCATGTGTGTTTTTCTGTGATTGGGTTACCTCACTCAGGATGATATTTTCCAGTTCCAACCATTTGCCTAGGAATTTCATAAAGCCGTTGTTTTTGATAGCTGAGTAATATTCCATTGTGTAGATGTACCACATTTTCTGTATCCATTCCTCTGTTGAAGGGCATCTGGGTTCTTTCCACCTTCTGGCTATTATAAATAAGGCTGCTATGAACATAGTGGAGCACGTGTCTTTGTTATATGTTGGGGCATCTTTTGGGTACATGCCCAAGAGAGGTATAGCTGGATCCTCAGGCAGTTCAATGTCCAATTTTCTGAGGAACCTCCAGACTGATTTCCAGAATGGTTGTACCAGTCTGCAATCCCACCAACAATGGAGGAGTGTTCCTCTTTCTCCGCATTCTCGCCAGCATCTGCTGTCACCTGAGTTTTTGATCTTAGCCATTCTCACTGGTGTGAGGTGAAATCTCAGGGTTGTTTTGATTTGCATTTCCCTTATGACTAAAGATGTTGAACACTTCTTTAGGTGTTTCTCAGCCATTCGGCATTCCTCAGCTGTGAATTCTTTGTTTAGCTCTGAACCCCATTTTTAATAGGGTTATTTGTCTCCCTGCGGTCTAACTTCTTGAGTTCTTTGTATATTTTGGATATAAGGCCTCTATCTGTTGTAGGATTGGTAAAGATCTTTTCCCAATCTGTTGGTTGCCGTTTTGTCCTAACCACAGTGTCCTTTGCCTTACAGAAGCTTTGCAGTTTTATGAGATCCCATTTGTCGATTCTTGATCTTAGAGCATAAGCCATTGGTGTTTTGTTCAGGAAATTTTTTCGAGTGCCCATGTGTTCCAGATGCTTCCCTAGTTTTTCTTCTATTAGTTTGAGTGTATCTGGTTTGATGTGGAGGTCCTTGATCCACTTGGACTTAAGCTTTGTACAGGGTGATAAGCATGGATCGATCTGCATTCTTCTACATGTTGACCTCCAGTTGAACCAGCACCATTTGCTGAAAATGCTATCTTTTTTCCATTGGATGGTTTTGGCTCCTTTGTCAAAAATCAAGTGCCCATAGGTGTGTAGGTTCATTTCTGGGTCTTCAATTCTGTTCCATTGGTCTATCTGTCTGTCTCTGTACCAATACCATGCAGTTTTTATCACTATTGCTCTGTAATATTGCTTGAGTTCAGGGATAGTGATTCCCCCTGAAGTCCTTTTATTGTTGAGGATAGTTTTAGCTATCCTGGGTTTTTTGTTATTCCAGATGAATTTGCAAATTGTTCTGTCTAACTCTTTAAAGAATTGGATTGGTATTTTGATGGTGATTGCATTGAATCTGTAGATCGCTTTTGGTAAAATGGCCATTTTTACTATATTAATCCTGCCAATCCATGAGCATGGGAGATCTTTCCATCTTCTGAGGTCTTCTTCAATTTCTTTCTTCAGAGTCTTGAAGTTCTTATTGTACAGATCTTTTACTTGCTTGGTTAAAGTCACACCGAGGTACTTTATATTATTTGGGTCTATTATGAAGGGTGTCGTTTCCCTAATTTCTTTCTCAGCTTGTTTCTCTTTTGTGTAGAGGAAGGCTACTGATTTATTTGAGTTAATTTTATACCCAGCCACTTTGCTGAAGTTGTTTATCAGCTTTAGTAGTTCTCTGGTGGAACTTTTGGGATCACTTAAATATGCTATCATATCATCTGCAGATAGTGATATTTTGACTTCTTCTTTTCCGATCTGTATCCCCTTGACCTCCTTTTGTTGTCTGATTGCTCTGGCTAGAACTTCAAGAACTATATTGAATAAGTAGGGAGAGAGTGGGCAGCCTTGTCTAGTCCCTGATTTTAGTGGGATTGCTTCAATTTCTCTCCATTTAGTTTAATGTTAGCAACTGGTTTGCTGTATATGGCTTTTACTATGTTTAGGTATGGGCCTTGAATTCCAATTCTTTCCAGGACTTTTATCATGAAGGGGTGTTGAATTTTGTCAAATGCTTCTTGAAAATGAATTTATTTTCTCCCTTTCAAACCAAATTTCCCTCTCCACCATTTTTAAATATATTCTCTTAGATATCTCTTTTCTTTTTTTCTTTTTTAAAAAAGATTATATATATTTAGTATATATATTTAGTATATATGTATATATTTTTAGTATATATACACTGTAGCTGTCTTCAGACACATCAGAAGAGGACATCAGGTCTCATTACACATGGTTGTGAGGCACCATGTGGTTGCTGGGATTTGAACTCTGGAACTCTGGAAGAGCAGTCAGTGTTCTTAACTGCTGAGTCTCCAGCCCCAGATGTCTCTTTTCTAAATAAAAAAACAAGACCTAAGATAATTGGTATTGAGTAATTTATTGTATTTTCGGTACCACAGATCTCATTTTTAAAGCAATAATTTTTTTAAATGGGGTCCAGTTACTTAAAAGAAGTTACCAAGTAGAGACTGGAGGGATTTCTCAGTAGGTAGGAATGAGCCCTGCTCTTGAAGAGGACTAGAGTTTGATTCTTCACACCCATGGCAAATGGCTTACAACTCCTGATAACTCTAGCTACAAAGGATCTACTGCTCTCCCCAGGCCTCCACAGGTCCTGCTCATACCTATGCAAATCCACAGAAAGTCAACCACTTAAACACATGATTAAAAGTAAATCTTTCAGAACAGCCACAATACCACTTTACCAGGAATGAGGCCACGTTGCTTTAAGTAGTCCGCCCCACCCCTTACTGGTTGTATTACTTACTGTGGGGCTCAACATTTTTCAGTTCGTATAAATTGTTAGAAAAACCTTTTTTTTTCTCCAGGTGAAGCTTCTGGACTTTCTTAGAGGCTGCTTGAGCTGTGTTTTACTCTGACTTTTATGAATGGTTTACTGAAATTAAATTCATTCTTATGGTTGATGTTGAATATTTTCCTCATGGTCTCCCTCTTACAATTCATTCATATTGGGTTATATTTTAAAATTACAAGCTAAGTTTAGTGGCTTGCATGGAATCTATACCAGCCTGAATACCAAGGTAGACATAGTTTTTTAAAACAAGATGCTGTCTTGTAATAAAAGCAAAACAAATGCATGGGCACATGCAGAATGATTATAACATGAGCGGAAGCACTGTTAATTAAGGTCTTATTGTACCATGATCACACAGGATCACTCCTCTGAGCTCGGCACAAAATGGAAGATTCCCTTTACCAGCAGGGCCTCCTGTTCTTGTCTGGGGAACACTACCCAGCCCCATACCCTGATCTACTATCCAATAATTATCCTAATATTGGTCTATTGAGTGATTCTGAACATTGAAGATCAGAAAAGGGTATATGTTGTTTTACTCTATAAAAATATCATTCATTGTACACTTGGGTTAATGTGTTAAAATTAAGTTTCTCTTTCTGTTAGTTCAATTTCATGAGAGGAGTACTACTGAATGAATTTTCCTGGAATGAATGAGATGGGAGCAGCAACTTTCTCTATCCCAGCTTTGCATGGCAGATCTTCCATTTTTCTCACCCGTCAGCCATTTGTCCTAGAGACCTCCCTCTCCTTGCAGCCTAAAGAGGCTTGCTCCAAAGTTCACACACTGCTCTTTCTCTGAGGCTTCCAGCTCTTTCCTGCTCCATGCTGTATTTACTCTGTTATGGATTCTAGTTCTCCTCCTTGACTTATCTCTTCTGTTTGTTAGAGGAAAAAATTTAGAGGCATCAGAGAGTTTCTGTATTCTTTTTGGATATTTTTGAAGTAAATTTAAAATATCTCCCATAATTAAGACATCTACTTTTAAAAGTAACCAACTTAACAATATGTTGTCACTCTGTCTCCATAAACCCTTTTGGTCTATTTAAAAAAAAGTACTATTAACAGCCACTAAAATTTGTATGCTGTAAACAATGTTAACAGTGTTATAGCAATGATTTTAATTGTCTCAACATTTGTACCTGATAGTTCTAAATGTTTAGAGCAGTCTTAATACCTATGGGTTTTTATTGAAATACGGTAGAAACAATACTGTTTCACTATACGTTTGTAATTTTGCGGTGGGAATTCTTGAACAAGCCTAGCAATGGCTCCCATGTTTTTACAGTAAAGCCTAACTCAGTTTGTATCATCATTGCTCCTTTTTGTTGTTGGTTTGTTTTGTTTTGTTTGTTTATTTGTTTTGGTCAAATGACCTAAGAATAATCTGAATTATAGACACATTTCAAAGGAATGAATTGTGAAACTAGACCAGGTCAGGCATTTGGAGTGACCATTTCAGAGGCTCACTGCTACAGGTGAAGCCCTCCAACTCCCTTGAAGTTAAATGAGGCAACATGTGAGTAGGACCAACAACTCAACAAGGGGGGGGAGGAAACTGATCTTTTGAAGTCTGGTCTGGAGGCAAGGATGGCGGGGGAGGGGGTCAATAATTTGCATGATGAGTCTAAGATTTTCAGGTGAGGAAAGCTTCATTTTCACATTGATGGATTCTTTGAAGAAGAGCGTTTATGTTTCTTGGGAGAACACTGGTGTGTGACTTACCAAAGAGCTGTATTACTTACCAATTTCAGCTGTGTGAATTCATAGGGCATTTAGCACAGTAAGAGGCCCACTCAGGACATAACCTCTGTGGAGGGTGATGGCAATGGTCTTCACAGCTGCATATTACAGCTTCAGTCTGCTGTTAGTAGAGGGAATAAAATGTTACCTGGGGCTCCTATGAGCTCTGATAGCAGAACCAGAGCAAAGCATGACTCAGAAGGACACTGAGGGCACTTTAGTTGCTCACTTATGAGACCAGAAGGGTCAGCTACACTATGTGTGGTCCAAAGAGAAAGGGGAGCATGGGCTGCCCCTGCACTGGGAGAGAAGGTTCTAGCTAGAGATCACAGCAAGAGCTTGCAGCATTTCAAAATCAAGAGGTGGGGATAAGATAGAGTTTTTGAGTCCCTGAGCGTCCTGACACTCAGATGCTGAACTGGTCTTAAGGTCTGCAGCCGGCAGTCTCTTCCAAAGACAGGAGGAGCTCCCTCTTCCAGTTCAGCAGAAAACCAATTTCCTCAACTCTGGTTTGCCTGAGACCTCAGAGATAGTATTAACTTAACTAATATATGTATGTACGTATGTATGTTTGTATGTATGTATGTATGTATGTTTGTATGTATGTACGTACGTATAGCAAAACTAAAAAAGCCAAACTAGGAAAAAGGAAAAATAAACTGAGAGTACGACACAGTTGAAAAATGTTCTTGGTTTTGGTTTATCTTGTGTTTCTATGTTTAATGTAAAGGTTGAAT
The DNA here is from genome assembly GCF_021556685.1 of Rattus norvegicus. Lineage (NCBI taxonomy): Eukaryota > Metazoa > Chordata > Mammalia > Rodentia > Muridae > Rattus > Rattus norvegicus. The sequence goes on along the minus strand of NC_141544.1, from coordinate 51,092,805 downwards.
CTTCCTTCTAGTCTGAGTAGGGCTATCTTTTTGTGTCCTCCTGTTCGAAGGTGTGCTATGGTAATTGCTAGAGAATTTGATAAAGTGCCAGATGAATCCATAAATGTAATTTTATAAGGTTTTTCAAAGAATGATACTTTTTGATGTAAAAGAAAAGCATCTGATTTTGTTTTTATGAGCAAATAATTGGCAGCAATATTTCATTCTCCAGCTATGCAAGTGTGCATTTTCCAAAGTAGGTCTTAATATTACCTCAACAAAATTCCCTAGGCTTATCCAAGAGCCTGGTGTTCCTGTTTGTTTTACATGAAATGCTGATAAGCTGCTCTGATAATAGCCATGTGCAGTTACAGTCCACTGGGCAGGGATCCTCACTGGTTGATCCATAAAGTATTAAATCCCTGACACAGACCCCATGCACAGCAGTTGGCTGGGTGCACTTTGCTCCTTGTCCACTAGAGGGAGACAAGACTCAATGGTTGTAATGCAAATGGAGATTCTCAGTAGCAATGTGCTCCTGCCGTGCTAAGATGTCCCCAGCAGAGCAAACCTGTCTGAAGAACTTCTCAGGGAGCAGGTGTTCCCTGAAAGCACTGAGAATGGCTACACAGGACAACTGAAAACTGACAGCACATTCAAAGACAGTGCACAGAAGGAGGAACACAGATCATTAAGAAATGTAGAAAACCATGCAGCCTGATCACAGAAATACAGAAGCTGAATTAAACGATGGAGGGCCAAGCAAAACTCTGTGACTTACAGGGAGGTTATTGAGATGTAAATATTCATGATCCTCTGGGAAGTTTGTCAATTTCTACATCCTTCCTGGATAGCAGCCTTGCTACAGATACACTAAGAGCCTAAAAAGATCTAGGGTGCCAGCATTTCCAACCTGAAATTTCATTCCAAAAGAACTAGAGATATTGTCAAAATTACATTTTAAAAAATTGTAGCCTTACGTTAAATAGAAGAAAAGAAAGAAACGAAAGATACTACCAGGATAAGGACTAAACAATCAAATTCAAACACACATTTATATACAAACTACTTACAGTTGTGACTACTAAATATATCCACAAAGAAAATGTCTTGCAAAAATAAATCAAAATCATGAATCACAGGTGCTCTTGTCCATAATTCTTTATGTTTTCCAAGCTTGAGATGGTAAGTGTTCCTTTTACATGAAAGTATATTTGAAAAGGGGTCTGGAACTAAACTGAGAAAATAGGAGGAAAAGGCACCCAGGGTGAGCTTTGGGTCTGAAGCATCAGAATGTGCAGAGGCAGGCAGGCCTGAAGGAGGGCAGCAGGCTTAGGAGCTTCATCTTGTCCCAAGTGTTGGATTCATGACCCAAACCTCACAGAGAAGGCGCTGCAAGAGTGGCAGTTTTCACACTGGGGAGTAATGGATGGGTCAGCAGTAGGAGCTAGAGTTCTGGTAGGCCCTGCCTGCTTATAACTGGAGGCTTTGAAATGAGGGCAATCTGATAGATGGAGTTGGGGTCTCACACTGGGGTGTGGACTGTGACTGGGGAGGGCAGGGGCACCAGGGAGCATGAGAGCATGTGTCACACCTGATACACTGCTACAGTCTTTGTACTGGACTAGGTAAGGAAGTAATGAATTTGTAAAGAGCCTGGCCCTGGTTTTTCATGCTATGAAACCCACCGAATCAGAGGGAGGGGTATTTTATGATTTACGTACTTGAAAAGGGACATAAAGACTCTATGTGCAGGAGCAGAGAAGCCTGGTCGAAAGACTCCCCTCAAAAATAAAAATGAATCAAGGGCTCTGTCCTCTAAATGTGAACAAAAACTAATGTTAGGCACAGCAGAATTCAAACCACTAAGGTTAATGATTGAATTTAACTATGTGGCTACAGGATAGCACCAGGAGTAAATCCATCACAGCATGGTGTTTTCTGAACAAGCACCATGGTCATCAGAATACAAAGGGAAAAGCATAGAATCATGGGAAATCAAAGTGGTAATACCATCACACATGGCAGAAAGATTCAGGCAAGATGGAGCTGGATTCAGGAAGCAGAGAAAAAGGAAATTAGTACACAGTGACTTAGGAAGCAGAGCTAATGGGATCCACCATGTGACTCATGGGATCCACCATGTGACTCATGGGATCCACCATGTGAATGGGGTCTGTGTCCTTCCAGTTCCATTGCAGTTTACCACTTTCTGTCTCTTGAGTTTCTGTGTTCCCATAAAATGCTTGTGGAAGGAGAAGCACTATAAAAGAGTGTCTCTTCCCCCTAAATTTCCAGTTTTCCTAGACAATAGGTTATGACTCCTGGCTGAGTGAGATTCCTGTGGGTTTTAAGGATGTTAAGTAAAAGTTGATTGGCTTTGGTACTTCTCTGTTGCTGTGATTGAATATGTGTACAAACGCAACATTTAAGGGAGAGAAGTTTACTTTGTTTTATAGTTGCAAGATACACCATAGTGGAAAGTCAAGACAGCAGGAGCTTGAGAGCTGTTGTACTGACTGCAGGCAGAGAGCAGAGGAAGATGCTAGTATTCAGATCACTTCATCCCTCTTATCCAGTCCACTATCCCAGTCAACCATAGAGGGTGGGTCTTCCCACTTCAATTAGTCTAATCAAAATAGTTCTGCACAAGCATGTCCAGTACATCTAGTAATGCCTTATATAATAGAGCTAATAATCAAATGATCTTCCACTTGGGTGCCTAGAGGAGTGTCTCCAGGGAGATTCCAAGTGTTGTCAAGTTGACGATCAACAAACACTAACCACCATGCAAACTATGAAGACAAGTTATTCATTTAGACTCAAGCCTATTTGCCATGTATTCCTAGAAGTTCAGGAAAGTAGAAATTCCATAAATATCAAAACCTGAACAACCTCCTCACTTACCAGTCAGGCATGCTAGACCAACACTTCTGAAACTGTGACCTGGACAAGCGCCAGTAGCTTCATTACCTGGGAATTATCAGAAATGCACATTTTAACTCTACTAAGTCTATTCTCTGGATGAAGCCAATCACCTCCTCTCATTGGACGGCCTGGAATGGATGCTTTCTCTTCCCAGAATGGCCTCCAGCTGCAGCAAAGCTAAGTTCACAGCTAATTGCGGTTGGGTGTTTGGGGCTTCCCTTTCCTGCCCTTCACAATTACCTGACTTAGTAAAAAGAATCAGCAGGCCCCATCTGTTATTGACAAGGGGACCATTCCAGTCTTTGAGAAAAGCAAGTATTAGAAATCACTATAGTCTTGAAAATCATCACAATGAAGGTAGCTTACCATGCCCTGGCAAAGAATCTACAAAATCAGAAAGCTTGATTTTTGTTGTTATTTCTGTTACCAGAATGCTAAAACTAAGAAGGACTAAACAGGTGACCCAGGCGACAGACATATAGAGCAACATATTTAATTGGGGACTGGCAATTTTAGAGTTTTAGAGCAAGAAAATGTGGCATGAACAGCTGAGAGCTCCAATGTTGATGAAGAGGTAGAAGAAAAAATGCTAAATGGGAATGGTGGGGGCCTTTGAAACCTCAAAATTCACTCCCAGTAACACACCTCCATCTCGGGTCCAGACCTTGAAACACTGTTGGTCTTGGAGTCCCCTGGAGCTGGAAAGAATGTAATGGTCAAGAACTCTGAGAGTTGTACAACCTGAGATGTCCCTCATGAAATCTCTTTGATGGACTGCTGGCCAATGCTTCAAAAGAATCTGACACCTGCAGTCCAAAAAAGGAACAAAATTGAAAGTTGCCTGGTTTGTCGCCTCTAGAGTTAAGTCTGGCTAAGGCACCTTCTGTTTAGGATGCTAATGAGATGCAGGTGGTGAGGATCTATGACTGGGGTCCATATGGTCCCTTCAGGTGCATGAATGTATGGTTGGGACCCTGATAATCTTCTCTATGTATTTATCTCTCTGTATATTTCTGCCAGTTCTATTGATTGGAGACAAAGATCTATAAAAGAAGGGAAGTGAGCCCTCCTGGGACAACAGCTACTGCTGCCCCTGGGATGATACACAACTTTCCATAGGCTCGTGGGTCATGCTGGCCCATCCATGCTGCACCCCTCTTCTGGCAGCAACTGTGGCTGAAAGCTGGTGCTACTGTTGCTATGGTGATACTAGCAGTAGGGGCTCCTGAGTAATATTGCGGGTGGTGGACACAGGCCCAGAAGGAGTTTTGTGAAGTAGGATGGATATGATGAATGTCTCAGGCACTGTGACCCTGGAGGAGGCTAGTGGCCTATCTATCCAAACGACTTGATCCTGTTTGGCCTGCTTTTTTGTGAGCAGTTGCTGCTACAACCATACTAATAAATAAACTGACTTCGTTCCAGGAACTGTTATTAACTTACATCTTAGACATTGTAATGGACCTCCTGAGGGGAACTGCAGTAAGTGGATGCATAACATTTAAATAACCCATTATGAGGCACATCTTCTGGGCCAGTCCCATATATGACTTAATAAAACGATAGCTATCAGCCCAGCCAGCCCACTACCAGATGATAACCCAAAGGAGCCACTCCAAGACAGCAGCCAAGTTCAGGTCATCAGACTCCACTGAACAGAGGAGGGACATAGCCGTGGATGTGGATAGGCCCCATACCAACCCTCATAATGGGAAATGTCCAGGAACTGCCCTGGCTCTGGCTCCTCCAGTTCTGATCAACAGGAGGTCAAAGCTCAGATTCTGCAGGCAGGGTCTGGCAATGCAGAAACACCCATAGCTGTGGTAGAAAGTGGATGTGATCAGCTTCCCATCTTAAGGAGGAACCGAGCCCTGATTGCTGCTACCCCTGCAGTTGTGGCTGCTGCATCCTGCTCTGCTCTGGGGCTGGCTGGAAGCCTCTGGCTTCCACTCTGGGCTCCACTCCAGCTGCACTCTGCACTTCCTAAAGGTGATTGATGCAGTCCAACTGTCAGGCATGAAGAAGTTTTATATGGAGCAGTTTTGTTCAACATGGAATCAGGAATACTAGGTTGCAGTGGTCACCTATCCAGGATGGTATCAGCCCAGTCCCTCAGCCAATGGACTTAAGCACAAAGGGCTGACCTTCTGGCTTTATGCCATTCATTTTGCTGGAAGAAGGACAAAAACCTGCATACCATAAACAGTTGGTATGTATTTGCCAATGCCAGTGTCCATAGGCCCTCTTTAGAGAGAGGGGACTCCTCACCTTGACAGAAAGAACACTGGAAGAAACCAAGTGACAAAAATAAACAGGAGGCAAAAGGATGGCAGTTCTTGCTGAACAAGAGACCCATACTCTCTGCTGTTATCAGAAGACAAAAATATTCTATATATGGGTTGCCTCTACCTCTGAGATTTGACAACGCCCTCACCTTCATGACCAAAGTTTCCCCTAAATCTGGCAAAGGCCCTAAATGTTCATATAAAATTACATTGTGCCTAGAGGCAGCAAAACTCAGGAAGGGGAAAATGTGTCCATGAGATCAATGAAAATTGGGCTAACCTCCTACCTATTGCCCTCCTAAGGCCCAGATGCCCCCTATATTGAGATGTTCACTAGGTAAAAGTTACTACCCTGTCACATTCTTGGAGACTCTGCATCGGACCCAGAGGACTATTCACAAGGCTGAGCCCCTGCTCATGTCTGGGCTAGACCAAAAGTTCCAGACTGGAAACCTTATATGGACAGAGAGGATCCTGACCCAGAGCTTGGAACCAACGGTAAAAGCCCATACATTGTGGTCCTCAGCACCCAGTGTCACCACACCCAGCTAGACGGGGCTACAGAATATAGGTCATCACCAGAGTCTCTAAGCCACTAAAGATAAAACAGACACAGTTCTTATAATGATAGTTTTCTTATTTTCTTTAGATTTATATGTTTCATTAATCATTTAATTAATCCATACATGTTTGAACACATAAAACATTTTAAAATAATATTTGTATGATTATAACAATTTTCCAAGCTTAAAACTTTAAAATCGTATGTTCTTAAGTTACCAAATATTTTCTATTACTTCATCTCTCTTGTCTTGATCACGCAGCAAACTTGTTTTGGCACAAATTACCACATGAATGTTAGAGCCCAGTTTTATATGCTATTCACAGAATGGTACCATAGTAATGATGCCAGCCACAGTGGGCTTCCAACCTCAATAAATTGTACTTTTCTTATGTTGTCTTTTTTTGAGGAAAGACATTAGACCCTGATAATCCAAACGACCAGAAGCAGGGAGCTCATAGCCAATCTAAACTCTACCTCCAATTCTATCAGCTAGAAATGGGACCAATCTAAGGTCACCCCGGGGAATCTCCAGGCAAAGGGTACATGTTTAATGTCACCAAGATACCAGCTAGTAGTTCCTGGGTGCAGATTCTTTTAGCCATGAACAGCAGATTAATTCCAAGAATGACAGTCAAATGTTTTTCCAGGCCCCAGGAACTATATAGCCTGCTCACACTAACAACTTAACCAAGTGTTAAGCTACCATTAGTAGCTGGTTCCCTCAAGAATTGGAGGACTGAGGGGGGATCCACAGCACTTATGGCTGCAGACTCACCCTGCAGACTCACCCTGCAGTCAGTGTGGCTCTGCTTCCTGCATCTTGAAATGCATCCTGGATCTGAGAAGGCAGATTCTCTAATGCAGTGTACACAGGCAAGTGCCTTCAGGATCACAGGGGATGGGCACACCTAGTTTTATTGGCATAAAAATGTTTTCCAACTTACACCACATCCCAGGAGTTTGGGTGCTTCCTACCAGTCTGCATCCTATCATTCTGCGTCCTCAGTAACACTTCTATTGTTGGACTTTTCTGTTTATCTATTCTAGACTTGTTATGTTATCTTGCTGAAAAAAATTTCTTTTTAGACAAACTCTAAGATGGCTTTGAACTTACTATGTAGTCCTGGCTGACCCAAACTCACAGAGATCCTCCTGCTTCATATTCTCAAGTGCCAGGATTACACACATGTGCTAACATGCCTACAATGTCACTCCTTGAAATTTGGATGTGTTTGACTTGTGAATGTTGGTGCTGTACATACAGTATACTTAAAGACTGCAATTTGGAGATTTTCTTGTTTGCGAAGCTTCCTCTGGAGCCTTTCCCTACTTTTAACATGTCTGCCTTTTCACACTGATTTGTAGATGTCCTACCACATGAGTTCTTTCCCCATCACTAAAACACATGCCCGAGAATCAACTTAATTAAGGGTTGTATGTTGGCCAGCAATTGGAGGCCACAGTCCACCATGACAGGTTGAGGCAGCTGTCTATATGGTATCCACCCTGAGAACACAGAGAGCAATGAATGCTTATGCTCCACCCCCTTTCTCTTTGTATTCAGTCAAGGCCTATTGATTGATCAGTGCTGTTCACTTCACTGTTAAAGATTTATTGTCCAACTAGCCTGACCCCAGTAATCCCTAAGGGTATCCAGAAGGTTATATAATCAAGGTGTGGTACATTTCCTCAGGCTCTTGGTTTTTGTTTTTGTTTTTTTTTTTTCCGGAGACAGGGGCTGAAGTTGGTCTTTGCCATGACTGATTCTCTGTCTCCAGGGTGTTAGAATTACAGGGCCTAACCACCACATTTGCCTGAAACAGGAAATCTCCACAGACCTAAATCTGTTTGTTTCTTGGTGATCAATAGAGAATCTGACAATGGTCAAGCTAGGCCCAATGTCTTTGCTCCCTTCCTGCTGCCTGCTGATTGGAATGTATAAGTCTCAGCTACCTCTCTAGTACCATGGCTGCCTGTGTGCCTCCCCCATGACAATAATAGACTAGACCCCTGAAAATGTTAAGCCAGTCCCAATTAAAAGTTTTCCTTTGTAAGAGTTGTCATGGTCATGGAGTCTCTTCATAGCAATAGAACATTGACTACGACACTGGTAATATGTCTGATCTTAAACAACTGTAAACTCAACCAGGCAGGATGTTAGAACATCCAGGTGAGATGATGTTGGGGCTAGACGCTCACAGAGAACCCCAACCAACAGGTACCTGTAAGGTCTCATGGGCAGGGCTCTGTTTTCTTTAGTGTTCACTTTCTGTCTATCTTACTGATTTTTATTCTCCCCATGAACAGAGTGTAAAAATACTTTGCCTTTACTTCTAAGTCATCCTTAGCCTTCCCTTTAAGGCCTGAGTTTATGGGACAAGATTTCTTACTAGAATCTTCACCTTTGGTGTATTTCTAATCTCTGGACTCCTGGGCCCTGAAGAACAAAATAAGAACCAGGCTCTCAGAGACTCTCAAAGAGAAGAAATGAAGTCCACGAACTCAGTGAAAATTTTTACCAACCCAAATCAAACTGATTCAAATCAACACTGGCCCACTAAATTATCAGAGCATCTTCAAGAGAGAAAGCTCTCAGTACTAGGGAGATATGTTGAAATTTGAGCTTTTAATCTCATTTCAGATGAAAGCGATGTGGACTGGGAGGCAGAGGCAGGAGGGGTCTCTAGGTTGTGTTGAGCCAGGACTGTGCATTGAGAGCCTTTCTCAAAAGGCCACAAGGAAGTGACATGGAAACATCTCTGGGGATGTCACTTTATATGATTTGGTGATTTAATCCTATGAAAAGAAACTCAAATGTGGGGTGACAGTCTAATGGCAGAAACTTGTCTAGCACAGACAAATAGAAGGACAGGAAGGAGGGAGGAAGAAGGGCCAAAGATGAGCGATGCTACAGGCATTCAAACATTAAGAATGCTATCCCTAAGGACTGGAGGAAATCTAGCTGTCCCACACCGGAGCAATGCTTACAGCTGACTGAAATTCAGAAACTAGAGATGATTGTCCCAGTGTTGCTATACAGAAAGGACTGGAACAGTAGCAAAGACAGTGCCTGTGCCCATTTCATGGGTGCTTTAGAGCAAGAAACCTTCTGGAGGTTACCAACTAAAAATGTTCAAAAGCTACCTCTGAGCTTTAAAATTTTATAGCTTTAGGTAAAATCAGATTTTTCTTATTATTTCCAAATGAAGTTTTGAAATTTTCAAGTTGTTCCTCTAGGGAATATTCTGACAGTGAACCTCCCCAGGCATCTCCCCAGGCGTCAAGATTTAATATGGGAACAGTTAGTTACTTTTACACAGTTCTTTTTGCTTGTGTGTGTGAGCTGTCCCTTGTTGACAACAGCTTTTTGTTTTCCTCAATGAGGAGTGTTGCTCATTTGTGACCCTTCATTAACTCAAATTGAAATGGTTAAAAATATTTACCCTGTTAGAATAGACTGCATCTTTTTAACAACTCATTAAAAAACAACGAAAACGAAGTCCCACACCCGCGGATCCCGGCCCGCAGCAGCTCTCTGCTCCCAAACCCCGTGGGAGAGAGACCTCACCGCCTGATCAGGTGGGCACTCCTGAGGCTGCAGAGCGGAGGAGACCACCAACACTGCCCAGCCCTGCCCACATCCCTGGCCCAAGAGGCAACTGTATAAGGCCTCTGGGTTCCCGTAGGGGAGGGCCCAGGAGCGGCAGGATCCCTGCGCCTGAGACACCGCCGGAACCTGAAGGAAACAGACCGGATAAACAGTTCTCTGCACCCAAATCCCGTGGGAGGGAGAGCTGAACCTTCAGAGAGGCAGACACGCCTGGGAAACCAGAAGAGACTGCACTCTGTGCACATCCAGACGCCAGAGGAAAACACCAAACGTCATCTGGAACCCTGGTGCACGGAGGCTCCCAGAAAGAGCGGCGCAGATCTCCTCGGTTGCTGCCCCCGCAGAGAGGACTTAGGCAGTACCCCACGAGCACACTTGAGCCTTGGAAACGCAGGTAGGACCAACTTTTCCCCTGCAAGAAACCTGCCTGGTGAACTCAAGACACAGGCCCACAGGAACAGCTGAAGACCTGTAGATAGGAAAAACTACACGCCCGAAAGCAGAACACTCTGTCCCCATAACTGGCTGAAAGAAAACAGGAAAACAGGTCTACAGCACTCCTGACACACAGGCTTATAGGACAGTCTAGCCACGGTCAGAAATAGCAGAACAAAGTAACACTAGAGATAATCTGATGGCGAGAGGCAAGCGCAAGAACCCAAGCAACAGAAACCAAGACTACATGGCATCATCGGAGCCCAATTCTCCCACCAAAGCAAACACGGAATATCCAAACACACCAGAAAAGCAAGATCTGGTTTCAAAATCATATTTGATCATGATGCTGGAGGACTTCAAGAAAGACATAAAGAACTCCCTTAGAGAACAAGTAGAAGCCTACAGAAAGGAATCGCAAAAATCCCTGAAAGAATTCCGGGAAAACACAATCAAACAGTTGAAGGAATTAAAAATGGAAATAGAAGCAATCAAGAAAGAACACATGGAAACAACCCTGGACATAGAAAATCAAAAGAAAACACAAGGAGCTGTAGATACAAGCTTCACCAACAGAATACAAGAGATGGAAGAGAGAATCTCAGGAGCAGAAGATTCCACAGAAATCATTGACTCAACTGTCAAAGATAATGTAAAGCGGAAAAAGCTACTGGTCCAAAACATACAGGAAATCCAGGACTCAATGAGAAGATCAAACCTAAGGATAATAGGTATAGAAGAGAGTGAAGACTCCCAGCTCAAAGGACCAGTAAATATCTTCAACAAAATCATAGAAGAAAACTTCCCTAACCTAAAAAAAGAGATACCCATAGGCATACAAGAAGCCTACAGAACTCCAAATAGATTGGACCAGAAAAGAAACACCTCCCGTCACATAATTGTCAAAACACCAAACGCACAAAATAAAGAAAGAATATTAAAAGCAGTAAGGGAAAAAGGTCAAGTAACATATAAAGGCAGACCTATCAGAATCACACCAGACTTTTCGCCAGAAACTATGAAGGCCAGAAGATCCTGGACAGATGTCATACAGACGCTAAGAGAACACAAATGCCAGCCCAGGTTACTGTATCCTGCAAAACTCTCAATTAACATAGATGGAGAAACCAAGATATTCCATGACAAAACCAAATTTACACAATATCTTTCTACAAATCCAGCATTACAAAGGATAATAAATGGTAAAGCCCAACATAAGGAGGCAAGCTATACCCTAGAAGAAGCAAGAAACTAATCGTCTTGGCAACAAAACAAAGAGAAGAAAAACACACAAACATAACCTCATATCCAAATATGAATATAACAGGAAGCAATAATCACTATTCCTTAATATCTCTCAACATCAATGGCCTCAACTCCCCAATAAAAAGACATAGATTAACAAACTGGATACGCAATGAGGACCCTGCATTCTGCTGCCTACAGGAAACACACCTCAGAGACAAAGACAGACACTACCTCAGAGTGAAAGGCTGGAAAACAACTTTCCAAGCAAATGGTCAGAAGAAGCAAGCTGGAGTAGCCATTCTAATATCAAATAAAATCAATTTTCAATTAAAAGTCATCAAAAAAGATAAGGAAGGACACTTCATATTCATCAAAGGAAAAATCCACCAAGATGAACTCTCAATCCTCATCTTCGATTGGTTTATATACAAGTGTGCAATTTCTAGGCCTGAAAGTAAAATGATGCTATCTGGTGCTGGATAGAGGAGCCCTATTTTTTATTATGGCAGCTTGCTATTTTTGTAACATGGTGATTTGGTTGAACACATTAAAGTACAGTAGTAACTGATCTCCCCCTCTTCCTGGATGAGTGAGGAGATGATTAAATGTTGATGTCAGCATCCATGAGCATATTCAGATGAGCTTCTGCTTCTGTTGAAAAGGATGCTGTGTTTGATTGTGGTCCGAAGCTTTGAAGCACTACTTGGCATCTCCTTCCTTGGAGGTCTCATTGTTTTAACATAACAGATTTGATAGCTTGTTGGTAAGGTGAGGTCCAGCTTGTCTCCACTAGGTCATCTTCATGTGAATCCGGTGGTTATACGGTTTTGTTCTAGGGATATTTCATTTTTTTAATAACGGTTTTAGCTGACATTTATGGAGAGAATGAATCCTTAGAAGTGTGCCACTAGTGAAAGGAAATCCTGTCTAGAGTATGTTTCTTTACAAAGCTGTGTCACACCATCCTTTGGGCCCTCTGCTGGAAAAGTAGAATCAAGTCTCAAATAATGCCTTTTAAATTGTATCCTCTAGTATTATAGATGTAGGACAGTACTGTATCATACCTCTGTGGATGTAAAATAGCTTGTACCTGCTTTATGATACGTAGTAGTGACCGTGCTTTATCAGAGCTGTTTTTAATGATGTAGCTCAGAATGTTTTCTTTCCAGATGATGATTGAGAAGCTAATTTAAAAAAAAAATGGTGCCAGGTACCACAAGAGTAACAGAACTGTGCTGTTTTCTCGGGTTTTGTTTTTTTACTTTTTTTTTTTTAATGGAATGTGCTGGATGTCTCTACAGTTTTGTTCAGATGACTGCAGAACCTGGAAAAGCTGTTGCTGCTGTTGATGCATAACACACTGCTATTATTGGTCTTTTTATATAAATATAAATATATATATACAGATATATAATTTGAATTTTTTGAAACTTTACCTGTGCTGTCAACTTTCGAAAAAAGTATCCCCGTTTACTGTGTTGAGTTGGCACTGTACAGAAATTAACAGCCATATTGGTCTAGAAATGTTGAACTTAAGTTTTTTCCATCTGTACAGGGGTAACACACTGTATTAAATATGTAAGGTCTTATATACGTGGGTTTGATTACAAAAACTAATAAAGTATTCTCTAAATTAAAAAAAAAAACAACGAAAACTAAACTGTGGCTTTTGAGATGACTTATACTAATTCACATTGTTTACCTAGCTGTACTGCTATATGAACACTACTTAAAAGGAAAAATAAACTTGGTTTATATTTAAAAAAAAAAAAAAGGTTTCAGAGCTGCAGAGGAACAGCCTTGAAGGATGCTACTGACATGGAGCCTCCAGGCTCAGCCTCAGTCCATGAAGAAGATAACAGAACACAGAAATCTTCCTGTTCCTGCTAGTGCTGTGGCAGCCCACACCTGCCCTCCTGATGCTTGGGGAACAGGAGAGCCTGGAGTTTGAGGCTACAAAGGGAGGCACTGTGCTTTCTCATTACCAAGCCTAGTATAGCACAGATCAGCACAACTCAGAAATCGGCCTCTCCCGCTCTTGCAGTTGCAAAGGGAAATGGGATGTAGCTTTGGACAGTTCTCAAGTTCCATCCGAGTCTCCCCTCTCCAGCTCTGAGCCCAGTCTCGACAGTTTGTTGGATGTGAATTCTGTGATCCCAAATTCACGTGCAAAATCTTTTTCCTATAATCCAGCTTTTCATCAAAGCCACTAAGAACTAGAAGCTAAACAAAAAGCCACAGCTTCTTAAGAACTTTTTACTTCTTTCATTTTCAAGGGCCCAGGTCATCATCAAGGTGACTAAAGCTGTGGTGGGAAGAGCATGAGAAAGTCTCAGAGGTATTGAGCCTGTACTGGGAAGATCTTTTCAGATACCCCTGGAATGCTCTAAACTCACAGGCAGGGGATTTACAAGAGGGACTCTTTATCCTAGGATCTAGATGTGGAAATGACACTTCAACTCCTGTTTGGCAGTTGCTTACCCAAGGAGCTTGGCTCAGTGGTTGAAAGCATTGGCTATTCTTACAGAGGACCTGAGTTCAATTCTAGCCTGAGTTCAATTCTAGCAACTAATTCTCAACTCACAACCAACAGTGAAAGACCACCAGGGTGGGGAAGACCCCCACTCAAATCTCAAGACGACGCAACCCCCAAGAACTCACGAGAAACTTGATGTAATAAACAAGAGGTGTATTTGAGGAACCAGAGCTCTGGGAATGACAAGTATCTCACACAGGAGACAGAGGAGTCAACCCCGAGCCCAATTAGGGGAAGGTATTTATAGGGAAAATTACATAGGCAGTTGGCAACAGTCACACAAATTAATTTCATTGGTTGGTTTACATTGGCACACATGATCAAACTTGGGCTCAGTTCAACTCTAGGCCACCCTGCTTCTGGGGCAAGCTAACCCTAGTTCTTATTTTTTTCAGGACTGTTGAGTCAGGCCTTATCGAGGCCAGATGGTTTGTGATGGCTATAGCCAGGCTACATCCCAAAACATGTTATGTTATTCTTTGCTGTGAGGTGCACTTGTCCTCACAGCAGGGTCAGTGGGGGATAGTTTAAAATCTTTATTCTTTCAACAGGATCTGACACCCTCTTTGGCTTTCTAGAGCATCAGGAATTCATGTGGACACCACATACATGCAGACAAAATACACACATTACAAAAATAACTGATAATCAAATAAATAAATATCATGTGCTCATCCTGAAAAAAAATCATGGTTGTTTAAAATAAAGAGAAACCCCATGATATATTATCTCCCTACCATTGGGAAATTACTGCTATGGACACTTTAGCTCAGCTCCTCCTCAGTACTGGAGGGTGAGGTGTCACTGAAGTATCACAATGTTTTGTTACCTGCTTGCTTCACTCAAGCTTCTCTAACTTTCCACACAGCACCCTTCCACCTGTTAGAACTGATGTGTTTTATAAAAAATGTAGAGAGCCTTTCAGGGCTACTTGCTTCTAGACACTTGGCAGGAATCTGACCTTATCAGGACAAAAGAAATAAGCATGGGGCAGAAATCTTGCTTTGGGCTTGGACTCAGAAACTAGGCCCTGATTAAGAACATTTACATTTGAGTTAATGCAAAGCTCAGAGAGGGCTTAGCTGAAGCTTGTGTGTCTGTCCTTTTGTCTTGATCATTCATATTTGTCCCCAAAAAGGTGGTTACAGGATTTTGTTTATCACCTTGACTCAGAACTGATCTTATCATTCTGTGTGTAATTAAAGTGATATAAAAGCAGACTGAGAAAAAAAAAAGCTGCTTCAGCCTCAGAACTGGCTGGAGTCATATTAAATGTTGCCTAATTGTCTTTCTCTTTTTAATCCTTACTCCTGCCCTGGAGAACCTGTTGAATGACTGAGCTGGCTTGGTCAAAGAAGCCAAGGGTATGTTTTATAGAGTGTGCCGGGAGGGAATACCTCAGCCGACCCATGCTGAGGCATCCTCCCCTGCACACCCAGATACCAGCCATACTGTGGGGACTAGTATAGAATAAAGTTTATTTAGGGGTATGGGAAGGGGACTTGAGGAGGGAGTACAGGCAAAGAAAAGGAGGAGACAGAGAGAGAGGGAGAGGGGAGAAAGACTAAGGGGAGGGAGGGAGGGAGAGAGAGACAGAGAGACAGAGAAGGGAAGAGAGGAGAGGAGAGGAGAGGAGAGGAGAGGAGAGGAGAGGAGAGGAGAGGAGAGGAGAGGAGAAGAAGCTTCCCCATGTGAAGAGAGATGGGGAAGAGGAAGGGGAGAGAAGTGAAAGGGGTCAGGGAGAGCATGGGGGTTAGAGAGTCAGAGAAAGGAAGAGAGTTCAAATAGTCCCTTTTATAGCAAGCCAGGCCTACCTGGCTGTTGCTAGGTAACTGTTGGGTGGAGTGTAGAATGAATGCCAACATTAACAATAATTCTGGTACAAATGCAAATGTCTGCATCGGGTTCTCAAAAAATCCTTTGATGGTCCATTTGTTCGGACACAACCTGGTTCCCGGCCTTTTTTGTCTCAGGACCCACCTTCTTAGAAACACGCTAACTTGCTGAAGACTTGGCCTGCTTCTGCTGAATGGCCTGCTCCTGCCTTCTGTTCTGCAACATTGACTGGATGCTAAGATTCATTCTTGGACATTGTGACGTTTGAGCCTTTACAAAATATATTATGTTTATTCACCCCCCCCCCCGTGTGTGTGTGTGTGTGTGTGTGTGTGTGTGCGCGCGTGCGCGCACTTATGCACATGAATGCCACTGTGTACTGTGTGGCAGCAGTGGATAACTTTTGGGAGGAGTTCTCTCCTTTGGACCTGATTCCAGGGATCACACTCAAGTCACCAGGCTTGGTGGCAAGCTCCTTTACCTGATGAGCTTGTTGGTCCAGTCTGAGCTTTCACTGAACCCTTAGCCCCTCTTTCCCATCAGCCATCTCTGTAGGGTTACTTTTGGTCCTACGTGGCTTTCTAGGTCCCAGCAACTAAACATTTTAATTAGAATTCAACATAGTAACTAAATTGCTAAATTTAATAGGAATTACAGAATGTGGGCTTTTCTGATTCTGTCTTGCTTTCCATATTCTTAATTAACAGTCTTCTATACAGTAGAACAGTCCTATTTGGTTTCCTTAAGATACATTTTTAGGAAGATTTTACGAAGTTTGGATGTTTAATTTGCTCCTCAAATACCAATTTTCAAACTAGGAAGCGAGTGTCCTATGAACTTCAAATGAGAACTCAATAGATTTTTTTAAAATGCTTTTGAGTAATTCAAAAGCTGTTTCTACCTCCTCCTTTGCAGGCCTCAGAATTCCTGGGAGGCCTTTTGTTTTCCTAATGAGAAAGAAGACACTGTCCTCTTGCTGTGCCTTCCATGCAGATGCCTGAAGCCTTGGAGGAGCTGAATGGTAGAGTTTCCTGTGTTTTCCAGAGGAGAAGAAAACACCATCCAGAATCCTTGCTCAATCGCAGGCGAGTGCTTGTCACAGTGTCATGTTGCCTGTCATCTGAAAGGCAGCAGAGAAGCATCATCATGGTGTCCCCACTCTAAAGACAAAATACAAGTCTCTGGGCACGCTGGTGGCATCCCACACTCCCCCTGATCTCCTGTTTTATCCTGCTGCATAAGACATCATCTGCACTGGGAACTCTTCAGTCTCCACCAAAGGTTCTTCAAGTCTCAAGTCATGTACATTTTCAGATCATCGAGCTCCTCAGCAGGATACTGGTGCTATTAAGGCTGGAGACGGTAAGACATGTGCACATCCAGTGTTTCCTCAAAGGCTTCAGTCCTTCATGAATTCTAGGTTACCTTCATGGTTCTGATCTTTCTTGCTATCCTCTATGACCAGAGATCTACTCAGACTGCCTTTCTAGCAGGTCCTCAATGAGGTTCAGGCTCAAAACGAGAACCAAGGATAGTGACTGATGGTGCTGGAGGATAGCAAACATCCAATAGCCAGCAACATAGAAACTTCACAGGACTCTGTGGACTCTGGATGACAGTGCACATCCTTTAATCTAATCTCCAGGTTTCAGTGACTTCTGTTTGCTACAGTGAATGGTGTGAGCCTTGTCTAGTTTACTACCAGGCACAGATGGAGTTCTTAGAACTCCCTTTGAAAACATTTAGACAAGTGTAGAAATCAGGAAGTAAAGACTGAGTGTTTTGAAAGACATGAGTCCTGCCAATGGAACCACGCAAGCCCAGTGTTAGCTTCCTCCACATAGTTCTCCTTTCCTTCACATTTATCTTTGCCTTCCTTTGAAGAGTGACCTACAGCAAGTAACTTGCCTTCCAAAGCCTCTGACTTACAGATCCATAGAGGAAAACTATGAATTTTAGATTTCAAGTAATAAGTATTAGAGTTCTTCAAAGAAATAGAACCAATTGTATATGTCTCTCTCTGTCTGTGTGTTCTGTATACACAGTCATATGATGCACAGTCTTTCTGTCAATAGTGTATTTCATACTCAAGCTACAAAGCTGCCTAGGAACAGCTTTCTCAGTCTGTATTCCAGCCCTTGATTTACATGTGGCTCTCTACGTGTGTCTACTTGTAAAGCCAGTGTTATGTTTGAAAGAAATCTCAAAACTGAAGAGCTCACAGTTGAGATTTTAGTTAACCTGACAGCCTGAGAATCAAAAATGTCACTGACAGATCAATCCCCCAAATCAAGCTAGGAATCAACCTTCACCTATATTCCTTGTTCTATTCAGCCAGCAACTGGCCAGATGTCACACACACACACACACACACACACACACACACACACACACACTAATCACATGATATTCCCCAAACACAATGGCCTCAAGAACAGGAACTGAAAATTAGCAAAGCTTTATGTCTCAATTCTAAAACTGAGGGTATCAATATATTTTCTGTTAAGAAATCCTAGACTGTGTATAAACTAAACTTGTACTGAGATGCTGATGCTACAATTATAAGTGGGAAGAAGTCACTTTTGAACTACAAAATGAGGGTTTCAACTTACTAAGCCAGCCAGATGGTCTAACTGCAGAAGTAGAGACAGAAAGTCAACCATCCAGTCATATGTCTGAAACACAGAACACAGTAGAACTGCTACTCTCTCTGTCCAATACTGGAAACAAACAAACAAATAAACAAACAAAACTGGTGACTTGAATATGTGGTGACTGAAAGCACGCAGCCCAGAAGTGTAATTGATAAGATATGAAGTTCTAAGAATGTAAGGCTCAGCTCTGGTCTCTTTCTTGTGACAAGTCCACCTTTAAGTAGGGATTACTCACAGAGACCCAAAGCCACCTGTCAGTCAGACAAACTTCCCTGCACCTGAGATCAGGGTATGCCCTGCTTAAATGTTTGCCCTAAGCAGTGGTCAGGGGCTTCATACTGGCTGCACATTACTAGGATGCATATCCTAGGGTTTGAGGGGTTGTCATTGTCTGGCCACCATGTACTCACATAGTGAAGAGCTAGAGACAGTTACATAGAAATAGTGCCACAGAGGCTTTTGCTATAAGGGGAACATGAAAACAGAAAGATTATAAAAGCATTTGGAAAGTAAACACAGTGGAAACAGCATCAGAGCCTGCATATCCTTCTCATTCCCCCAACCACATGGCATGAGATGATATAAGATGGAGATGCCACTTTGGGAGGCAGCGTTGAGGATGCTACTGGCCTGCAGTTTACAGCTTGAAGGAAAACTAGAGAAGCTTCATACCCACTCCATCAATGCTCTACAGAGTTTAGCAGTGGAGTGGATAGTACTGCTGTGGGAAATGAGCCTGCAGGCTTCATAAATAAATTCTGCTAGAAAACCCTCTGCACTCCAGTCCCCAGGCAAAGAAACATAGAAACAAATAATCCAAACTTTTTAATAAAATTGATTCTTCTTTCCTTCTTCTCTCTCTCTCTCCTCTCTCTCTCTCTCTCTCTCTCTCTCTCTCTCTCTCTCTCTCTCTCTCTCTCTCTCTCTCTCTCCTTTTATTGGAAGCTGGATATTTTCAGTGAGGCACGAACTTTTCCTGAGTAGCCAGGCTGAGTAGATCAGCCTGGTTTCAAAGTCAAGTGATCTGCCTACCTACCTTTGTCTGCAGAGTGCTGGGATTAAAGGTGTGTTACCATTTCTTGTTCTCTGACATTTTTATTGCTGTCAAAAGATAAAATAGAATTCATTTTTTTAGTGAAATTTTGCTGCCTACCAAAATTTGTTTGACTTTCTAAGTAATTTCTCAGTATGTCTAGAATGAAATAAAAATGAATTTCTGAGAATGAGAAAGCTACAGAGTGCCTTTTCTAAGTTTAGCTTTGATGTTCTACTGGGAATACGATTATGGTGACGAGAGAACTTACTGGGGCTTCCTTTATCCCGACAGGAAAACCCTAGAAGATCTCAGAGAAATCTGTTTCTTGTAGTGTTCAGGAAGGAGAGGTGTCTTATTATCTTTAGTGTGATGTTTTCTACCATTTTGTACAAGGAGTTTTTCCTACATGTTGTATTTTGGTTCTCAAGTTGGAGTGTATTTTCACTTAGCATTTGCCCTTGGCAAATGGCGTTTTGTAATTCCTTTTATATATCAGTCTCAACCTTAAGTCATAGGATTGTAAGCCTTGTGCCTGACACTTAAAAATGAACATGAAACACTACTTGTTTCTTAACATTTGTTCCAAAACTTAATAATAATTGGTAAATTCCTGTGTATGGACTCTTTGCTAAGTGGTTTCCCATTTAATATTCCAAAGCACTATTTAAATTTGGCATACTGACAAAAAACAGGTTTGTAGAAATAACAGTATTTGGTTTGCTCACATGGTATAAAAGGAACCAGAATTTTTACTTCCCTTTGATTCATGACCCGGATCCTAACTCTTTTCTGAGCTACATTTTAAATGGACAAATTTTGCATTTTTGCCATATATTTGTAAGTGTGTGTTCCTCCAAATTACGGACAGTATTTCATTATTTCTGCCTAAGAGGATGTAGTCTGATTCCTGGCAGCTGCAGTGGCTGGTGTTTGCAGGATGCTGGGATTTGGACTCCAGGCCTTATGATTGCTCAGCAAGTTCTTTTAACCAGGAAACCATGTGTCTAGTCACCAGAACTGTAGTTTATAAAGAGGTGAACAAAGATTTAAACATGAACACTAAAAGAGGAGAAACACACATGTAAGCATGACAGGCATGAGAGAAAGAGAGGTAGATGTGGGGAAGCGAGCTGTGTAAATCAAAGACAGAAGTGAGCAGGGGCCAAGAACAGATGATTTGAAAAACCTTTAATTAATTAATTAATCTGTTAATTAATACGTTATCATATTCTGTGTGCATATGTCTGTATGTGTTAGTGTGCATATATGGAGGTCAGAGGACAATGAGTGAGGAGGTCATCCTCCTACAACATGAGTTTTAGTGATAGAACTTGCATCTTCAAGGTTGATGACAAGTTCCTTATCCCCCTTTTAAAAATTACATTTATTATTTGTGTGTGTGGGAGGGGCAGGAGTTGTGTGTGTAGATGTTGTAGAAATTATTTAATCCCAACCCAGGGTTTCTCCCCTGCCTCTGACCACTTTAGTTCACAGGTAAGACACCCACAAGCTTTATATTTACATTAAGACTTAATCAGCACAGGAGCTGGGCCGCTATGGATCCTCTGGCTGTTACGTCTGTTTCCCAGCTAATGATCCCACTATATAATTTGCTGTGTTTCGTCTGGGCTGCTCTTAACTCCAATTAGCCAACCCACCTGACCCATGGCGGCTTCCTCCTCCCTTCACCTTTTTTCCCACTCGTGGATCTTCTCTGATGCCGGAAGTCCTGGGATGCTAAACCCTGTCTGTGCATCTTCTGTCCAGCTGTTGACTGTTGGCATCTTTATTCACCTATCAGAAATAATTTGGGGACAAAAGTTTACATAGTATCACTTGGGTCTACATGTGGACTCACTTGTCTCCGGGACAATCAGGCCTTGCAGACCTGCAGTTAGCATACAATACAGAGCAACAGACCAAACCTCAAAGCATGGAGGTCAGGGCCATCTGGTAGGAGTCAGGTTTCTGTGTAGGTCCCAGGTATTAAATGATTACGTCAGGCTTGGCCACACAAGAACCTTTACCCATTGAGCTATCTTCCTGGCTCATGAAAAACCTTTTACAGGCTAGTTTGGTCCTGTGGCTCTGCATATGTGAGCTTGCATGTGTGGAGGCCAGAGGACAACTTTGAGTTACTCTTTAGGTGCCATCCACCATTTTTATAAAACAGGAGTTTTCATCGACTCGGAATAGGACAGGTCAGCTGGGCTGGCTGGCTAGGGAGGACATGGAGTCTCTGTCTCCCCAGCAAAGGTGTGTGCCATCAAACCAGGTTTCTTTATTGTTGTTGTTATTCTAATTGGCTTCTTGTGTTTGGACTGAAGTTTATCATCTGAGTTTCTGGCTCCATTGCTTTCCATGTAAGCTGAGAGGACAAAAGAAAATGTCTGTGATTGATGTGTGTATTATATATGATTGTCCTTGGGTCTAGTATAAAAGTGAACCAGAATGTTGCTTTCTGGCTCAGTCTTGCTTGGTTACACTCAAGGTTTAAGAGGAACTTCTTGAAGGTTTAGTTATACAACAAAGGCTGGATAATTCTCTAAAGTCCCTGATTCTTACATCTGAGATTACTAAGAATTTACTTCCTTTCATTTTTCCCATTTTAGGCACAGTCTGAATTATGTAGCTGAAATGTGGAATAAATTACTAATATTAAAATTATTAAGTGTTCTTAAGTTAATTAGGGCACAGGCCAAGCTATTGGAAAAGACTGGATCTGGTGCAAATATTGAGACTTTTCCCTTGCCTGTGATAGCCCAAAAGTAAGCAGCCAATCCACAGAGGGCAGCATTTCTCTGGCTATTCAGGGCCACAGGTCCCTCTGTCTGCTGAGCCATTCTCTAGGGATTAGGGTTGACACTATTTTTCTTTAAATTATAGAAATGTCATGAGGCGACTGCTCCTAGCTTGCCAGCGGCAAGCCACCCTAGGATGGTTCGCTTACTCTCACCACACTAAGATACAGAGGAGGCAACTTCCTCAAGCAGAGGATCCTGGTGTTCTGTCTCCCAAATAAGCTGCGAACCTGAGGATGTGGACTTCATGGTCATTTTCTCATGAGAAAGTAACTTTGTTTATAGCTTAATTAGACAGCAGTACCTCTAACACGTCTAAAAGTTGGATTGCTGACAGATTCTGCAAGGAGGTTTGGGTCACTTTGATCCAAGATGTGCTATTGCTAGAGAAATAGCAGCTGGTGAGAACTAGAAACGGTGGGAAACTTTTATCCTGCTTTGCCTTTAAAAGAAGTTGAAACTGAATAAACTGTGCATTGGCTGACTGGGCTGTGTAACTCTTGTCCAGGTTAATGCGACCCTCACTTGGGACCTCAATGTACCAGACTGTAGCAGTGAATTAATTAAACAACTTTGGCTCCTTAGTACAGTCATGGTGCCTGCCCAAGAGTTCTCCGGTTTCGAGAATGAAAGACATATTTCTAATTCTCCTGACAGCTACCATACATCCCCCTTCCACCCAGCATCCCAGGTTTAACACCTTTTAAATCTATGTTTTATCTTTGCTGCCCTATTACCCTCTGGGAAACACCCCACTCCCCCAATAGGGTCCTATTCCCTTCTACCTACATCATAGGCTGCTTTCTCTCCTGTAGCTCTTAAATCTGATTCTTCTAACTCTGGATCGTGGTGATTCTCTTCATCCTCCCCTCTCTCCCAATCCCTTGCGCTGTCTTTCTGTCTTTCTGCCCAGCCATTGGCTATGGCAACTCTTTATTATCAGTTGAAGCCCTCAGGGACCCTCAGGTCTGGAAGTGCAGCATTTTGGGAGCCAAAATAAGACAATTCCCAACACCAGATATTGATAATTTATACATACATTCTTGATATTGAATAAAGAAACTATATTTAAGAATATAGGAATTTGATCCTCAGTACTAGGGAGGGTAAACATAAAGAAGAAAATGGCAGACATTTTGCCTATGGACTCTGTTCATATGTTATTGGCTAGAACGTAGTCACATGCAAACTCTTGATTTGAGAAGCACCTAGGAAATGTAATTTATAGTTGCCAACTCTGTGCTCTATTAAAGATGTAGGAAATGTGAAGGGAAGATAGAAAATAATAGTACAGACTCTCTCAAAATTCTCTTAGGCCTGTGGATTTGTACCCCAGGGACCCTGGAGGCCTGCTCTAACCAGAGACACCCGAGGCCCACGCTAAACAGAGACAGTACTACCTGACTCCCAGGATACCAGCTGTCACCCAGATCACAGAGCTCTACATTCCTCCAATGAGGCTGGATCCAGTCAGAGACACACATAACAGTTAACACCAGAGATATATAGTTAGGGAGAGGCAAACTCAAGACCATGAACAACTGAACCCAATGCAAAATCTGCTGCTCACTCAGAGGACCTATAGTGTGCTTAACAATCATCTATAACAGGATATCTGTTGCCCTCGTCTGGCCACTGAGAGAACTGCGTGCAGAGGAACCTCAGACAAAAGTCAAAGAACAATTCACCAAAATTAATAAAAATGAATACATTTTTCTTTCAAAAAGGCATACAAATGTATGGTCAAGGCAAACAACACTCAAGAAAACAGAAGAAATGAAATATTTTATAACAACCCCAGAGTGCAAAGAAACAGCATAAAAACAATCTCTTAAACCTATAATAATTCTATATGTATTTCTTGAAATAGCAGTTGGAGTAAGCAACCGGGCTGTAATGCTCTTATAAGTTCCATAGCCTATCAATCCTTCGTAACAATCTCCACCTGTTTGATTTCTTTCTTAAACACAAGTATGTATAAATTAGAATCCCGAGTCTGTCTGTGATCAGACTGTAAACTGTAGCCAATGTAACACTGGCAATCATTAACCACAATATTTAAGTTTCCTTTGCAACACCAGAGCACAGCCATAACTTTGGAAAGCAAAACTCACTCTCCAACAAACAATCTATTCTCCAAAATCCAGTCTCTCCAAAACATTAAGTCCATTCCTCATGCTATAAAGTATGACAGTCAAGCCTTGCATATGAACGAACGATGGTGCAGGCTCTAATACCTCACCAAAGAGACATTTTCCTAAATTCTTTTATAAGTCTGGTTTCCATGATAAGAGTTATATTAAAATATTATCCCAATTTAGACCTGTTTCCCTGGGCTGGCTCATGCCACGTGTTGTCTAGAATGATTCCAGTTTTAAGCCAACTTTCTGTTACCAATGTTACAAATTTTTAACCATACCCAATAACTTAAAAGCCAGTAACCTATAGCCAAGACATGTAGAGCACATTATACATTTAAAACCAAACAGAAAAAAATATGAAGTGACTACACATATCTTTAGTATTTAGATCAAACACCATTTTTACTTTTTCTAGCTGTCATTTTAAAAGAAGCACCTTGTTACCTGTTGAATCCAATATTCACAGTCAAAGATTTTTCTAAGAGAAACAGCCATCAGCTCCCTTACCATAGAAGCTTTGAAGCTGCTGGCACCTTTAAGATCAGCTAGTGTAAACATTTAGCCAGCCCCTGGGGAGCTTCCCCAGTGGACAGACCTAGGCTCCTAGCTACATTCCTCCATTGAGGCCAGATTTAGTCAGAGACACGCATGACAGTTAACACCAGAGATAACCAGTTATCTATGATGCAGGGCTCCAAAGGCCAATCGAAACTGCTTTTTATTGATTTGTTCCTTTCTTGAAAGGACTTAAAACTAAATCAAGGGGTGAATCAAGCAGCATTTAAAGTTTTAACCATTTTTTCTTTTAAACATGAAACACAAAACATTCAAGCAACTAGAAGCAAAACCCAGACATAAACTGACATACATGGACAGCTTGGTGCACCAAGGACAGACAATAGACATAGAGGGAAAGAGCTAGACGTTATCCCACCCAAAGGACCCAGATATCCTACTTATAGGACCCAGAACCAGAAATAAGCACTTCTCCAATAGGAGCCAGCAAGGAGGCAAGACGTCTCCCATCTCCTTCTGTCCCCAGGAGAGCTCCAAAAAAACTTAAGCTCATTTCCCTTCTTTCACCAAAGCATCTGTGGAGAGTCCAGAAGGACTGTTTTTCTCAAACTCATTTTCTCTCTTGTCTAGGGGGTAAACTGTCTCTAATCAGGGTCCAAAGACTAAAAGCAACTATGAGAAGTGACTTCTCTTCTCTAGGTTTTAGCATAACTCTAAAAGAACACATACACAAAAACATTTTTTTTTTAAGGAAGAAAGGGTTTACTTAGCTCACAGTTTCAAGTTACAGGTTACAGTCTAGTTGACTCTCTGTTGCCGTGACAAGCACATCCATCCACAGTAACTTGGGGAGAAGAGGGGTTACTTCATCTTAGGTCATTGTCCATCAAGGGAAATCAGGGCAGGAACTCAAGCAGGAACCTAGAGGCAGGAACTGAAGCAGAGACCATGGAGGACCACTGCTCAGAAGCTTGCTCTTACACTCATGGTCAACTACCTTTCTTACACAGCCCAGGACCCACCAGCTTAGGGTTGGCACCGCCCACAATGGGCTGGGCTGTTCTCCATCGATTAGCATTGAAGAAGATGCTGCACAGACAGGCCAATCTGAGGGCGGTAAATCCTGGACTAAGATTCCCTTCTTCCCAGGACACAAAAACATTTTATCATTATTACCTTGACCCTTTTTACAAGGTTTACTCACCACTAGCCCAAATCTTTGTTTTTCTTTGCACGTGCTTTCAATTCTGGTGGTCCTTCTGTATCTTGATTACTGAGGCCTTTCGTGGCCCATTTTCCTCAATATATCCCTCCTTTTTCACCGGCCGGCTTCCTGGGACGATCTCCAGTTGTCCTTTCCCAATCTCAGTGGAACCTCCATTTGAGAACTCCTGCATCGTTACAACACTAGAACCTGGCATAGGCCTGCGACAAATACCGTCCAGGCTTTACTGAGATTTCCTTATATACAAGAGGCAAAAGCAGTGGAAAAGTACTAGACATGGCTCAAAGTAGCAGGTAGAAGACCCCCACCAGGAACCAGGAAATAACGTCCTGGAAAGTCCCCACCCCAAAACAGGGGCCCAGAGCAGCTGCCAAGGGCATAAACAACTTCTTGCCACAGCAGGCTGAAAGGCTCAGCCAGGGCGAAGGGAAGCACCCCAAGGTAGGGCCCAACACTTGTGTTTATAGGAAGATAAAAGGAGAGTTTCTTACAGAAAACATCAACTGCAAAACGCATTCAGTAGGTTTTGCTTAGTATTTGGTTTATTTTAGTAGTGGGACGCTGGGTGTCATTATGTTCTCATATGTTCACTGAAGTGTCGGACCTTACACGGTAAATGTGTTAATGCTGAAAGAGCGGTAGGTTCACAGAAATGCTACACCAATCACAGTACACTAGGCATGCCGTGTTCCGTTTTTCTTTTATTGGATATTTTTTATTTACATTTCAAATGTTATTCTTTTTCCTGGTTACCCGGACATAAGCCCCCTATCGCATCCCCCTCCCATTCTTCTATACGGGTTTTCCCCTACCCATCTGCCCACCTTCCTGCCCCCCCCCATATTCCCCTACACTAGGGTGGGGGGATCCAACTTTGGCAGGACCAAGGGCTTCTCCTTCCATTGGTGCCCAACAAGGCTATCCTCTGCTACATATGCAGCTGGAGCCCTGGGTCAGACCATGTATAGTTTTAGGGGTAATGGTTTAATCCCTGAAAGCTCTGGGTGGTTGGCATTGTTGTTCTTATGGGGTTGCAAGCCCCTTCAGCTCTTTGAATCTTTTCTCTAATTCCTCCAACGGGGATCCTGTTTTTAGTTGAATGGTTTGCTGCTAGCATTCACCTCTGTATTTGATCTGCTCTGACTGTGCCTCTCAGGAGACAGCTATATCCGACTCCTGTCAGCATGCACTTCTTAGCTTTATCAATGTTATCTAGTTTTGGTGGTCATATATATGGGCTGTATACCCATGTGATGCATTCTCTGCTCCAAACTTTGCCTCCATATCCCCTCCTATGAACATTTTTGTTCCCCCTTTCAAGAAAGAGTGAAGCATCTGCACTTTGGTTGTCCTTCTTGAGATTCATGTTGTCTGTGAATTGTATCTTGTATAATTTGAGCTTTTGGGTTAATATCACTTATCAGTGAGTGAATACCATGTTTGTTTTCCTGTGATTGGGTTACCTCACTCAGGATGATATTTTCTTTTTTTTTTTTTTCAATTATCAAGTATTTTATTTTTACTTTATTTACAAGTACACATGTAAAACTTTTCTTTAGCTAGCAGAAAATGAAGCTTTTGCCAGTTTCCACCCACATAAACATTGGGCAAAAAATGGATATGTATTTAATGAGTGACTGCAATCAGATTTATATCATACATCCTGAGAAAACTATGCTGAAAAGATGCACTGTGAAAAAGGGTATGTCAAAAAAGTGACAGATGATCATCACCTAGCAAACAAATGGACATTTTCTAGTTGATTTTTGTCTCTCCTGTCAAAAAATTCCTTTGAGGTTTCAGGCTTTCTTTTTTTTTTTATTTATTTTTTTTATTTATTTATTTTTTTTTATTAACTTGAGTATTTCTTATATACATTTCGAGTGTTATTCCCTTTCCCGGTTTCCGGGCAAACATCACCCTCCCCCCTCCCCTTCCTTATGGGTGTTCCCCTCCCAACCCTCCCCCCATTGCCGCCCTCCCCCCATAGACTAGTTCACTGGGGGTTCAGTCTTAGCAGGACCCAGGGCTTCCCCTTCCACTGGTGCTCTTACTAGGATATTCATTGCTACCTATGGGGTCAGAGTCCAGGGTCAGTCCATGTATAGTCTTTAGGTAGTGGCTTAGTCCCTGGAAGCTCTGGTTGCTTGGCATTGTTGTACTTTTGGGGTCTCGAGCCCCTTCAAGCTCTTCCAGTTCTTTCTCTGATTCCTTCAATAGGGGACCTATTCTCAGTTCAGTGGTTTGCTGCTGGCATTCGCCTCTATATTTGCTGTATTCTGGCTGTGTCTCTCAGGAGCGATCTACATCCGGCTCCTGTCGGTCTGCACTTCTTTGCTTCATCCATCTTGTCTAATTGGGTGGCTGTATATGTATGGGCCACATGTGGGGCAGGCTCTGAATGGGTGTTCCTTCAGTGTCTGTTTTAATCTTTGCCTCTCCCTTCCCTGCCAAGGGTATTCTTTTTCCTCATTTAAAGAAGGAGTGAAGCATTCACATTTTGATCATCCGTCTTGAGTTTCGTTTGTTCTAGGGATCTAGGGTAATTCAAGCATTTGGGCTAATAGCCACTTATCAATGAGTGCATACCATGTATGTCTTTCTGTGATTGGGTTAGCTCACTCAGGATGATATTTTCCAGTTCCAACCATTTGCCTACGAATTTCATAAACTCGTTGTTTTTGATAGCTGAGTAATATTCCATTGTGTAGATGTACCACATTTTCTGTATCCATTCCTCTGTTGAAGGGCATCTGGGTTCTTTCCATTTTCTGGCTATTATAAATAAGGCTGCGATTAACATAGTGGAGCACGTGTCTCTTTTATATGTTGAGGCATCTTTTGGGTATATGCCCAAGAGAGGTATAGCTGGATCCTCAGGCAGTTCAATGTCCAATTTTCTGAGGAACCTCCAGACTGATTTCCAGAATGGTTTTACCAGTCTGCAATCCCACCAACAATGGAGGAGTGTTCCTCTTTCTCCACATCCTCGCCAGCATCTGCTGTCACCTGAGTTTTTGATCTTAGCCAATCGCACTGGTGTGAGATGAAATCTCAGGGTTGTTTTGATTTGCATTTCCCTTATGACTAAAGATGTTGAACATTTCTTTAGGTGTTTCTCAGCCATTCGGCATTCCTCAGCTGTGAATTCTTTGTTTAGCTCTGAACCCCATTTTTTAATAGGGTTATTTGTTTCCCTGCGGTCTAACTTCTTCAGTTCTTTGTATATTTTGGAAATAAGGCCTCTATCTGTTGTAGGATTGGTAAAGATCTTTTCCCAATCTGTTGGTTGCCGTTTTGTCCTAACCACAGTGTCCTTTGCCTTACAGAAGCTTTGCAGTTTTATGAGATCCCATTTGTCGATTCTTGATCTTAGAGCATAAGCCATTGGTGTTTTGTTCAGGAAATTTTTTCCAGTGCCCATGTGTTCCAGATGCTTCCCTAGTTTTTCTTCTATTAGTTTGAGTGTGTCTGGTTTGATGTGGAGGTCCTTGATCCACTTGGACTTAAGCTTTGTACAGGGTGATAAGGATGGATCGATCTGCATTCTTCTACATGTTGCCCTCCAGTTGAACCAGCACCATTTGCTGAAAATGCTATCTTTTTTCCATTGGATGGTTTTGGCTCCTTTGTCAAAAATCAAGTGACCATAGGTGTGTGGGTTCATTTCTGGGTCTTCAATTCTATTCCATTGGTCTATCTGTCTGTCTCTGTACCAATACCATGCAGTTTTTATCACTATTGCTCTGTAATACTGCTTGAGTTCAGGGATAGTGATTCCCCCTGAAGTCCTTTTATTGTTGAGGATAGCTTTAGCTATCCTGGGTTTTTTGTTATTCCAGATGAATTTGCAAATTGTTCTGTCTAACTCTTTGAAGAATTGGATTGGTATTTTGATGGGGATTGCATTGAATCTGTAGATTGCTTTTGGTAAAATGGCCATTTTTACCATATTAATCCTGCCAATCCATGAGCATGGGAGATCTTTCCATCTTCTGAGGTCTTCTTCAATTTCTTTCCTCAGTGTCTTGAAGTTCTTATTGTACAGATCTTTTACTTGCTTGGTTAAAGTCACACCGAGGTACTTTATATTATTTGGGTCTATTATGAAGGGTGTCGTTTCCCTAATTTCTTTCTCGGCTTGTTTCTCTTTTGTATAGAGGAAGGCAACTGATTTATTTGAGTTAATTTTATACCCAGCCACTTTGCTGAAGTTGTTTATCAGCTTTAGTAGTTCTCTGGTGGAACTTTTGGGATCACTTAAATATACTATCATGTCATCTGCAAATAGTGATATTTTGACCTCTTCTTTTCCGATCTGTATCCCTTTGATCTCCTTTTGTTGTCTGATTGCTCTGGCTAGAACTTCAAGAACTATATTGAATAAGTAGGGAGAGAGTGGGCAGCCTTGTCTAGTCCCTGATTTTAGTGGGATTGCTTCAAGTTTCTCTCCATTTAGTTTAATGTTAGCAACTGGTTTGCTGTATATGGCTTTTACTATGTTTAGGTATGGGCCTTGAATTCCTATTCTTTCCAGGACTTTTATCATGAAGGGGTGTTGAATTTTGTCAAATGCTTTCTCAGCATCTAATGAAATGATCATGTGGTTCTGTTCTTTCAGTTTGTTTATATAATGGATCACGTTGATGGTTTTCCGTATATTAAACCATCCCTGCATGCCTGGGATGAAGCCTACTTGATCATGGTGGATGATTGTTTTGATGTGCTCTTGAATTCGGTTTGCCAGAATTTTATTGAGTATTTTTGCGTCGATATTCATAAGGGAAATTGGTCTGAAGTTCTCTTTCTTTGTTGTGTCTTTGTGTGGTTTAGGTATAAGAGTAATTGTGGCTTCATAGAAGGAATTCGGTAGGGCTCCATCTGTTTCAATTTTGTGGAATAGTTTGGATAATATTGGTATGAGGTCTTCTATGAAGGTTTGATAGAATTCTGCACTAAACCCGTCTGGACCTGGGCTCTTTTTGGTTGGGAGACCTTTAATGACTGCTTCTATTTCCTTAGGAGTTATGGGGTTGTTTAACTGGTTTATCTGTTCCTGATTTAACTTCGATACCTGGTATCTGTCTAGGAAATTGTCCATTTCCTGAAGATTTTCAAATTTTGTTGAATATAGGTTTTTATAGTAAGATCTGATGATTTTTTGAATTTCCTCCGAATCTGTAGTTATGTCTCCCTTTTCATTTCTGATTTTGTTAATTTGGACACACTCTCTGTGTCCTCTCGTTAGTCTGGCTAAGGGTTTATCTATCTTGTTGATTTTCTCAAAGAACCAACTTTTGGTTCTGTTGATTCTTTCTATGGTCCTTTTTGTTTCTACTTGGTTGATTTCAGCTCTGAGTTTGATTATTTCCTGCCTTCTACTCCTCCTGGGTGTATTTGCTTCTTTTTGTTCTAGAGCTTTTAGGTGTGCTGTCAAGCTGCTGACATATGCTCTTTCCTGTTTCTTTCTGCAGGCACTCAGCGCTATGAGTTTTCCTCTTAGCACAGCTTTCATTGTGTCCCATAAGTTTGAGTATGTTGTATCTTCATTTTCATTAAATTCTAAAAAGTTTTTAATTTCTATCTTTAGTTCTTCCTTGACCAGGTTATCATTGAGTAGAGCATTGTTCAATTTCCACGTATATGTGGGCATTCTTCCCTTATTGTTATTGAAGACCAGTTTTAGGCCGTGGTGGTCCGATAGCACGCATGGGATTATTTCTATCTTTCTGTACCTGTTGAGGCCCGTTTTTTGACCAATTATATGGTCAATTTTGGAGAAAGTACCATGAGGAGCTGAGAAGAAGGTATATCCTTTTGCTTTAGGATAGAATGTTCTATAAATATCCGTTAAGTCCATTTGGCTCATGACTTCTCTTAGTCTGTCTACATCACTGTTTAATTTCTGTTTCCATGATCTGTCCATTGATGAGAGTGGGGTGTTGAAATCTCCCACTATTATTGTGTGAGGTGCAATGTGTGTTTTGAGCTTTAGTAAGGTTTCTTTTACATATGTAGGTGCCCTTGTATTTGGGGCATAGATATTTAGGATTGAGAGTTCATCTTGGTTGATTTTTCCTTTGATGAATATGAAGTGTCCTTCCTTATCTTTTTTGATGACTTTTAGTTGGAAATTGATTTTATTTGATATTAGAATGGCTACTCCAGCTTGCTTCTTCTGACCATTTGCTTGGAAAGTTGTTTTCCAGCCTTTCACTCTGAGGTAGTGTCTGTCTTTGTCTCTGAGGTGTGTTTCCTGTAGGCAGCAGAATGCAGGGTCCTCGTTGCGTATCCAGTTTGTT
Source organism: Rattus norvegicus (assembly GCF_021556685.1). Lineage (NCBI taxonomy): Eukaryota > Metazoa > Chordata > Mammalia > Rodentia > Muridae > Rattus > Rattus norvegicus. Next base: position 51,060,708 of record NC_141544.1, on the reverse strand, counting down.
AATCTATGTCTTTTTATTGGGGAGTTGAGGCCATTGATATTGAGAGATATTAAGGAATAGTGATTATTGCTTCCCGTTATATTTATATTTGATGTGAGGTTATGTTTGTGTGCTTTCATTCTCTTTGTTTTGTTGCCAAGACGATTAGTTTCCTGCTTCTTCTAGGGTATAGCTTGCCTCCTTATGTTGGGCTTTACCATTTATTATCCTTTGTAGTGCTGGATTTGTAGAAAGATATTGTGTAAATTTGGTTTTGTCATGGAATATCTTGGTTTCTCCATCAATGTTAATTGAGAGTTTTGCTGGATACAGTAATCTGGGCTGGCATTTGTGTTCTCTTAGGGTCTGTATAACATCAGTCCAGGATCTTCTGGCCTTCATAGTTTCTGGCGAGAAGTCTGGTGTGATTCTGATAGGTCTCCCTTTATATGTTACTTGACCTTTTTCCCTTACTGCTTTTAATATTCTTTCTTTATTTTGTGCGTTTGGTGTTTTGACAATTATGTGATGGGAGGTGTTTCTTTTCTGGTCCAGTCTATTTGGAGTTCTGTAGGCTTCCTGTATGTCTATGGGTATCTCTTTTTTTAGGTTAGGGAAGTTTTCTTCTATGATTTTGTTGAAGATATTTACTGGTCCTTTGAGCTGGGAGTCTTCACTCTCTTCTATACCTATTATCCTTAGGTTTGATCTGCTCATTGAGTCCTGGATTTCCTGTATGTTTTGGACCAGTAGCTTTTTCCGCTTTACATTATCTTTGACAGTTGAGTCAATGATTTCTATGGAATCTTCTGCTCCTGAGATTCTCTCTTCCATCTCTTGTATTCTGTTGGTGAAGCTTGTATCTACACCTCCTTGTCTCTTCTTTTGGTTTTCTATATCCAGGGTTGTTTCCATGTGTTCTTTCTTGATTGCTTCTATTTCCATTTTTAATTCCTTCAACTATTTGATTGTGTTTTCCTGGAATTCTTTCAGGGATTTTTGCGATTCCTCTCTGTAGGCTTTTACTTGTTTATTAATGTTTTCCTGTGCTTCCCTAAGTGTGTTCAGGTCTTTCCTGAAGTCCTCCAGCATCATGATCAAATATGATTTTGAAACTAGATCTTGCTTTTCTGGTGTGTTTGGATATTCCATGTTTGTTTTGGTGGGAGAATTGGGCTCCGATGATGGCATGTAGTCTTGGTTTCTGTTGCTTGGGTTCCTGCGCTTGCCTCTCGCCATCAGATTATCTCTAGTGTTACTTTGTTCTGCTATTTCTGACAGTGGCTAGACTGTCCTATAAGCCTGTGTGTCAGGAGTGCTGTAGACCTGTTTTCCTCTCTTTCAGTCAGTTATGGGGACAGAGTGTTCTGCTTTCGGGCGTGTAGTTTTTCCTCTCTACAGGTCTTCAGCTGTTCCTGTGGGCCTGTGTCTTGAGTTCACCAGGCAGCTTTCTTGCAGCAGAAAATTTGGTCTTACCTGTGGTCCCGAGGCTCAGGTTTGCTCGTGGGGTGCTGTCCAGGGGCTCTCTACAGCGGCAGCAACCAGGAAGACCTGTGCCGCCCCTTCCGGGAGCTTCAGTGCACCAGGGTTCCAGATGGTCTTTGGCTTTTTCCTCTGGCGTCCGAGATGTGTGTGCAGGGAGCAGTCTCTTCTGGTTTCCCAGGCCTGTCTGCCTCTCTGAAGGTTTAGCTCTCCCTCCCACGGGATTTGGGTGCAGAGAACTGTTTATCCGGTCTGTTTCCTTCAGGGTCCGGCGGTGTCTGTGGCAGGGGTCCTGCCGCTCCTGGGCCCTCCCCCACGGGAGCCCAGAGGCCTTATACAGTTTCCTCTTGGGCCAGGGATGTGGGCAGGGGTGAGCAGTGTTGGTGGTCTCTTCCGCTCTGCAGCCTCAGGAGTGCCCACCTGACCAGGCGGTTGGGTCTCTCTCTCACCGGGTCTGGGAGCAGAGAGCTGCTGCGGGCCGGGATCCGGGGGTGTGGGACTTCCGGTAAACACAGAACGTGCCCGGTTCTAGAGAAATTCTGCTTCCGTGTGTCCCAAGCTCACCAGGCAGCTTTCTTGCAGCAGAAAATTTGGTCTTACCTGTGGTCCCGAGGCTCAAGTTCGCTCATGGGGTGCTGCCCAGGGGCTCTCTGCAGTGGCAGCAACCAGGAAGCAGGATGATATTTTCTAGTTCAATCCATTTGCCTATGAGTTTCATGAAGTAATTGTTTTTGATAGCTGAGTAATATTCCATTGTGTAGATGTACCACGTTTCCCATATCTATTCCTCTGTTGAAGGGGATCTGGGTTGTTTCCAGCTTCTGGCTATTATAAATAAGGCTGTTGTGAACATAGTGGAGCACGTGTCCTTCTTGTATGTTGGAACATCTTTTGGATATATATATGCCCAGGAGTGATATAGCTGGGTCCTCAGGTACTGCAATGTCCAATTTTCTGAGGAACTTCCAAACTGATTTTCAGAGTGCTTATACCAGTTTGAAATACCAGCAACAATGGAGGAGTGTTCCTCTTTCTCCACATCCTCACCAGCATCTGTTGCCATCTGAGTTGTTGGTCTTAGCCATTCTGACTAGTGTGGGGTGGAATCTCAGGGTTGTTTTGATTTGCATTTCCCAGAGGGCTAAAGATGTTGAGCATTTCTTTAGGTGCTTCTCAGCCATTCGATATTCCTCAGCTGGGAATTCTTTGTTTAGCTTTGTACCCCATTTTTAATAGGGGTATTTGGCTCTCTGGAGTCTAACTACTTGAGTTCTTTGTATATTTTGGATATGAGTCCTATATCAAATAAAGGATTGGTAAAGAATCTTTTCCCAATCTATTGGTTGTCATTTTGTCCTAACCACAGTGTCCTTTGCCTTACAGAAGCTTTGCAGTTTTATGAGATCCCATTTGTTGATTCTTAATCTTAGAGCATAAGCCATTGGTGTTTTGTTCAGGAAATTTTCCCCAGCGCCCCTGTGATCGAGACTCTTCTTCACTTTTTCTTCTAAATAGTAAGCAGAACTTACACTATGACTTCTGCCGTTGATGTTTTCTGTACAATATACTGTTTTTTTTTTTCCTATATAGAAATGGCTTCAGCCTGAGATATGTAAAGTTACCTGAATAGGGCAATCAGATGAGGAACACTGTCCCGGTTACTGGCACACAGAGGACCACACAGGCTTGCTCAGTTCATTGTATTTTCTCTAGCATCCATGTTACATTAATTTGAGCATTAACAAATTATACTGCACTCTCTGAAATGGAGTAGTGATAATACAGTAAAATAACGATGTAGTGTGTTATCCTAACATCACTCATCAAACCCTGTTGTTCTCTGGGAAGAAATTTGTGGAGTCTGCCAAGGAGCCAAGATGGGTTCCTGGGAGGAGAGATAAACCTATATGTGTGTCCTAGTGGGGCAGTGGGAGCTCCAGTTGATGTCTCCCTAATCTCCCCAAGGTTGGTCTTCCTCTGCTGGTACACACCCCTATCCCCCTCACTGGTAAAGCTGCTTCTGGACCTCCCCTCCTCCTCCATGTCTCATGCAGCGTGGCCTGAGTTCACAGTGTTGCCCTCCTTTTCATCTTGCTGATGCTGGCTGCAGTCCTGTCTCCTGTATCCCCCATTGTTATACTCTCTCCTGCAAGCTACAGGTCCTCCAACCACACCCTGAGGTTCATGGTTTCCATTTCCTGGATCTTGCACCTCGCTTCCATGTCTGTGGTCCCATGCTGCAAGTGGGTTCCTTGGACCATCAAGTCTCTTGTCCTGTATCACTTAGTGGTGACAATTTTCTGCAATGCTCTGGTTCCCTGGTTGATGACAAGGACATGGAAGTGCCTACTATGATCACTCCAGGGTGTGGGAAGTCCTGGCATGCAGGGCTGTGCCTGCAGGAGATGGAGTCATGTTTTGGAATAATCTCTATCGAGGAGGTGGTACCTGGATATGTATGGAGGAATGGAAATTGCTGTGTGCCCTATTGAGGCAAATTATGTTGTCGATTGTGGATTGATCAGGCCATCCAGAAGGCATAAGTCCTTCCCTTGAGGTTTTTTTTTTTCTCCCACCCCAACCCTTTCCTCTCCTGCTTGTGCCCAGCAACTGTCCTCTTGATTTCTGAGTCTTAGAGGATGCTGTTGTGGTCCCAAGTTCCAAGCCGATATGATCCTGCCCAGTCTCCATGGAGCTTCAGAGCTTTTTATTTTCTAGAAGCCCCTAGGTCACTAGGAACAGGACTCTGGATTTCTGAGACCAAGAGGGACCTGTGCCACCATCATTCTAGCATGGCCCTCTCTACTTGTGTCTATTCATGGTTATAGGATAGACTGGTTGTTCCTTTGAGGTATGGTTCTTGCGTTCTCCAGACATTTTTGGGACACTGAACCAGGCATGATGTTCAATTGTTTTGTGGCCTGTCCATTTCTTCCCTGTATTCACACTATCCATATTGTGTCTGGAGATTTAATCTAACACTCTGTCCTTGGTTGGTAACATTAAAGGACAGGACTCTCCAAAGCCATTGGATTCTCCAGCTACCTGTTTTCTGCCCTTGAGTCTCACAGTGCCTGAAGCTATGCCTTTGTGGACTTACTTCCCACTTTCTGTACTTGCTTGCTTGAGTATATTCTGTGGGAGGCTTGTGACCACTGGGCCCTGTGCCTCGTTTGCATGTGCCTCGTTTGCATTCTGCTTTCTCCATGAGCGTTGTCACTTGTGTGGGTAGAATGGTGAGGGTATGTGGTGAGGAAAATATGTTTTTGTGCTGGTGTTTCCCGGTGTTCTTCCAAGATAAACTCCATTTTTGTTGCTGTTTTGTTTTTTGTTTTTTTGGTTTGTTTGTTTGCTTTGTATTTTTTCTTGGAATACCCAAAACTCCATTGGTCTGTGCTTCCTGCATCCATGTCTGTCTTTCTACCATGTGCTTCCCAGTGTACTACTTCGCCCTCCTCACAGCACTGCTTTCTGAGGGTAAGCAGCTAAGGATTTTGTTGGTGGTTTTTTTCCTATTTTCTTTTGTGGCAGTTTGTCTGTCCTTCTCCACTGTTTTCTGGTTGCTCACTTGCTCTGCTCACTTCCAGCTTGCTGGTTTTGCCCACATAAGATCCCTGTTGTTCCCGATGGCGTGTACTCCTAATACTTTCAGCGCTCCTGTGCTCTCCTCGGGCCAGAGTCTAAACCACACCAGGAAAGGGATGGACATTCATGGGGAATGGCCACTCATTTTTAACTATGGCAGCTCTTCTTGTTTTGCTAGCAGGCCCTTCGTCTCTCCTCCCCACCAGCATGGGTGGTGTGTGGAAGGCAGGGGTGCAGCTTTCAGTCCAATCACTGTGGCCTCCTGCACATCTCACTGTGGTTCTTGGGGTCCCTGTAGATGCATTAGGCACTCCCTTGTCATCACTGGGTTGTCTCCTTTTGTGTGACCCATGTGACACTCTTCCCAAGCCCAGAAGGACGGTGGATCTGCAGTGTTGCATGGCCTTCTCATCCAGTGCTGGCACTCTCCATGCTTGCAATCTTCAGGAGCTCCTGAGTATTCCAGGCTTCGCCCCTCATGGTGCTTCCTGTACCCTGGTGCTGCCTGTGCTCCATCGTGCTGCATATATCTCATTCCCATGTTGTTTTATTGGTTTTGTGTGAGAAGCCTCTGTGTGAGAGTGTGTGTGTGTGTGTGTGTGTCAGGGGTGTGTTCAAGATAAAGTATGGCTCTGGAATTGTCCAATGTCTGAAAGAGGAAATCCTTGTTAAGTGAGTGCCCACCCCATGAGGGATAGTGGCTGGCCTTTTTCTTAAGAGGCTACAAAAGACATTTTCCTTTGATTGTCTTTGTTCTGCCAGGAGCTTGCAGAGGCCTGGCTTTTGTAGGGGGGAAACCTGCCTCTGACTCTGTCCCTGGATGCTAAGAATGCACTGAAGTGCGTGGCCTCACCAGTACCACAGACCCCTTCGCTCCTCCCATGTGGGTGTCTTGTCATTCTTCACTCAGCACTCATGCAGCTGGCTGTGGCCTGGGGCTCATTGGGTTGGGTCCATCCTGCCCTCAGTGTGAAAATTTTGCCTCCTCTAGGTAGCTGAGGAAAGACACGCTATGATCTCAAGGGCATTCTTCTGGATGGTGTCCCCAAGGGCCTGTTCCTAAAGCCTGCTTCACATAGCTCAAGCCAAGAGCATCCCCACTGCACTCCCATCTTTGGTGGGGTGAGCCTTTGTTTTTTTCCTCTACTGAGGTCCACACCCACCACTCCCAGTTCACGGAGGGACCATGTGGAGCAGAGCTGTCATCTTAACAGTGTGCAGAGCTCTGAGTTCTTAGGGTGGTGTGGAAGGGAGGGGCACACTCAGGTGTATGGACTGAAAGAGGAAGGGTAGAGGTCAGCTCCCAGTCCCACACGTCTCCTGTCACCCGTGCCAGCTGCTACATGCACCTCTCCAGCTCCGTTCCCTCTGCAGCCATTCCTTCTATGCAGACATGCCTTGAGTGGTGTGTGGTACAGTCTCGGCCTGTGTGATGTCTCTTCAACCTCCTTCCCATCAGCATTCCCTCCGCTGCTTTATACAGGTGTCCTCCACTTCTCAGAGGCAGGAAGGTCCATATCTCCTGGAACTGAGCTCTGTCTCAGGGGTAGCCTTTAGGAGAATGGCAGTTGGCTGTGTACAGAGCATCATCAGACACCGTGGCCCATTGCCACTTGAGGGACTTAGTCAGTGGCAGCATTGGTAGTCTCCTGTGTAGAGTCTTCTTGGTCCCCAAGGGGCCAGTGGCTTTGGGCCAGCATGGCACTGAGGGCATGGTGGAACTGCTCCAGGAATGTGGGCAGAGTGATTCTTGCTGATTTACTGTGTGTGCCCATTTGTTACCCAAGCCATTTCTCAGTCCTGTGTGAGGCATCTTCCGGGGGTCGTTCCAGTTGCCCTTGCCATCACAGGTCCTCATTCCATTGTATTGTTTCCCTCCCCATCTACTTCTGTGTCTCCTTGTCTGGTCGACCTGCAGCTGTTTAGGGGGTCACCACCAGGCCCGAACAACCCCTGGCAGTCACCACAGTCTAGTTGCCACCCAGCAGGCACAAGAGCAGGGGGACAGGTGTCTGATGCTGCAGCTATGGCAGCTTCTGTGTGGTTTGGGGGTGGGGTATGCGAGGGAAGTGTCATAAGAGGGAGAGGCTGTTTTAGCCCATTGGTCACAGGTCATCAGCTGGCCTCGGTGTGTTTGGGGGCTAGTACGGCCTTGTCTTCCTGTGTTAAGACATTCACAGAGACTGTCATGCACCAGTGTGTGTACCTGGCAATGAGATAAAACCAGATGTGTCTCCTGGTGTGGCAGTATGGGCCCCTCCCCCCTCTACCTCAGGTTCAGCCTTCCTATGAGTGCCCATCTCCTTCAACTCCCTTGAAGGTAAAATCGCTTGTGGACCTCCCCTTCTTTTCTTCCATCCCTTAAGCATCATGGGCCAAATTCATGGTGCCACTGACCTCCACTTCTCGTCTGGGCTGGCCACTATCCGACTGAACACCATTAGAGTGTGTCAACATCTAGTGTGTTGGGGGCCCTGGGTATGGTTGCACACCACCAGAACTCAGGGGATGCAGAGCAATGGCAGAAGCAACTGCACGAAGTTGCAAGCTTTATTAATCCTTATATAGATATGAATATGCATTAATACAATTTCCATTTTGGCAAGATACCATAAGATCATTATTCCCAGGATACCAGGAACAACTGAGGCAAGACTAAACAAAGAAATATGACTAAACAAAGGTTTCTTCTCAAAATATTCACATAATAACTCACCTCTCTTCTTATTATCGAAATATACTCACCATTACCAAGAGAGCATGAAAATGGCTTCCACAGAAACAGGACACAGCAGAACATAGTTTAAGGTCAAGTGAGAAAAACATTTTCTTCTCAAGGGCGTTGTTCCAGCCCTTACTTGACCCTGCCTGGGAGCTGTATCTCCATGTCTCAACAATTCCTTCTTCTTTCTTTTGTCTCAAAAGTAACACTTTCCAGGTTGGGGATTTAGCTCAGTGGTAGAGTGCTTGCCTAGCAAACGCAAGGCCCTGGGTTCGGTCCTCAGCAAGGCCCTGGGTTCGGTCCTCAGCTCCGGAAAAAAAAAAAAAAGTAACACTTTCCATAACATAGCTAAATGCCCTTGTAGGGGTTTAATCATGCAAAAATAAAGCAACATAATATACAATGCACATAATATTATGACAAAACTAGCCCCTCCCAAGCTATGGAAAATACTTTGAAGCCAAGCTTTGGGATCTAATCCTGTCAATTGATCAGCCAATAATTTAGCTATTTCCACACGGGTAGTATCTTCTAGTTGTTTACCAAAAGACATTCGAACATTATATTTCAAGGCATTAATTACTTTGGTAGCACCATCATTGCCTTCTAAATACGCTTGAATTAACTTTTAATCCTGTTCTGCATAATTATACATATATTCAGCAACACACAAAGGAGTAGAATTTCAATCACAATCTAAATCCACATATTTTCAATAGATAACATCTTTCAACCCAACCATTCTACTGTCTGTTTTAAAACATCTACTTGATGTTGAAGTCTAGTATCGATTTTAGTTTGCTCTACCCATAACTCATGTGAATCTTTATGCCAGTCTTCAACAAAACACTTTGTCTGAATAGATGTTTTTAATGCTGTGCTGGAAACTGACGCCAAAGTAGCAACAGAAATAAGGCTTAAAATAGTAGCTATAATGACTCTAATCATTATTTTACTTCTCTTCAGCAGATTATTAAAACATTCAATAATCACATGATTAAGAGGTTCTTGAGACCAATGACATCCCGAATTAACAGGCATGCATACATATAATTTTTGCTGAATATCATAATAGAATCTTGATTCATATTAAACTGAATAGATGAATTAATACATAAATACAAATGACAGTTAATACAAGCAAATCCATTAGTAAAATTAAATCTACCTATTAAAAACAAATATGGCATAGGAATACAAGTAGTAACCTTTTCTTTCTTAAATGTGGTAAAATGTTACTGAGAGGCAGATTGAGCAGTCTCAGAAAAGCTTCCACTAGCAAACACAACTTCTTTTAATGCAGCAGCAGTCTTCCACAAATGAGTTTGAAGCGCAGTGGGATCTTCCACAGAGGCCAGTCAATTATCAGCAATGCCACCATCTCCCCACTCCATCAGCAAGGATCCATTAAGGTGTTCATTCTCCTCTCCACTCGTCCTGGTAACATTAGACAAATCACAAGTGGTAACATTCCATTCTGAACATGTATTAATAAAGTGACCACAAGTACCCCAATTTATCCATTTGTCTTGAATAATTTTTCCAAACATGCCAAGGCAATTCTTCCAAATGAATGGGCAATACTTTAAGTCTATATAAGTTAACTGAGCACAAACAGAATATATAGGCTCACTAACAAATATATTGTGACTCCAATTTTGGTTTATAGACCAAGCTGTCAATCGCTGCAAATGAGTCCTGGAGCCTTTAACAGTTTTTCCTAGTAATAGCCAATTTTGATAGCCCCTTTGGGGGCATGGTCTCTTAAACATAAAGGCATCTTTGAGCCAGGATAAGTAAAATTATACAAAGCTCCATCATGTTTATTCAAATAAGTCAAAGTATTCCAAGGAAATGATACAATGTTTGGAGTGGTGTATAACACCAAATTTGTTTCCCCCTAAGTAGCAGGCTCAAATAAAGGTGGATTAGGAATATAAGCCCAATAACTCACAGAGGGGCTAAGGTGGGACAAACATGCGGTGGGGAGGGTGTCCCTTCCTGTACCAAAGATTGTGAAATGGCCTTAGGGGCCAAGGGTCTGAAGTTTTGTCAAGAGAAGTAGCAGGAGGGATGTGATTAGTAGAGAAGGGCTCTGGACCAGCATTGTTGGGAGCGATGCCCTTGAAGCCCTCCATTATTGATGTTATTATTATGGTTAGCGTTAAGTATGACTGGGTTCATGGAAAATCCCCAGCCAGCTGCAGAAGACTAATACAAATGTGGTGGTCAAGATGAATAATCATATGATAATATCTGATGTTAAGATACCCAATTTGATGACCTGTAACCTTTCTGAAAAACCAAACCAACATCCTGCTGACTAATAGATATGACAAACCTGTGACCTTTCTGACAACCTGTCAACATCAGCCTACTCCCTGACCACACGAATATTGTGTCTTTGGCCTACGTAAATGTTTCTTATTCCCCCACCCCTCTGTTACCCATGTTATGGTACAAATTCAGCCTCAGGGAAAAATAAAATTGTTGCCTTGATCAGACTCTTGTCTTGGCGTCCTTCTTCGTGTCTCTTGTCCCCCATTCTCTTCCAGGTACCTTCAGCACCCCTCGTTGACACTGCATCACAGGAAAACACCCAGTTCCCTCCAGGCCCTCCAGGTCTAGCTAGACCCAGCACTCCATCGGGACAAGCAGACATCACCACACAGATAGAAACAGAACCCTTTCCAGGGCACTGCTCTGCCTTGTCACAGGTGGCCTGAGTCCTAGTAATCAATATTTTGCCCAGCCTGACTTGTGGCCAGACCACATTCATGCCTGAGGAAAACCTCTTAGCTTTTTATTGAGCATCTCTGACAGAAACTGCTTTCAGTCGCATAGCCTGAGAACCTTCTGGCTGGGTCACCTCTAAGGCAGGAAATGGACAAGAGTACCCCAACTCTCTGGAAGGTTCCCAGCCCACCGGAAGCTGAGGACTGGGGCCCAAGGAGGAGAACGGCAAGAAAGCAGCAAGCCCTTTCCTCTGGAGCCTCTGACCCATCCTCAACTCTTGCTTGCAAGCTAGTCCTGGGGAGGAAGCCTTTAGATACATTGTTTCTATCCCTGGAACAGCAGTTTGGGGCTCATGTATGGTCTTCCTCATTAGCCCCAAATCTCTCTTGTCTGGGAGAATCTGTTCCCCAGGGACCCGGCTTGAAGTAATAGAAAAGCAGCCAAACTCTAACACTCTTTCTGAGGTCAGTTTCTTCCTGAATTGTCAAAATAAAACGAAAAACAGCAAATCTTACACATCTTACAAAAATAAGAGGCTTAAAATATTAAGCAACCTACATTTCTGGGACTTCTCAAAAAAATGAACAAAAAGCAAAACAAAACCTTTTTTGGGGTGGTTTTTATCCTTGTTCCACCCCTAAGACCCCAAGATTTCAGGTGGGTAGGGTACAGAGGAGGCTTGGGGCTCCCTGCTCCACCTCTCTCAGCCTCTAGGCCAAAAGAATTTCTGCCAAGCGTCTCTGCAGTGTTAATCAGAACAATGAGGGAGGGTGGGTTAAAGCACAGGGTCAGGGAGACACAGGGCGAGACAGAGACAGAAGCACAGAGGGTGATAGATAGGGACTGGAAGGAGGAGCTGAAAAGGAAGGGGGCAACATGGGGAGGGGTAAGTGACAAAACCTGAGGAGACAACTAAGCCAATACTGAGAAAGTAGAATGTGAAAGGAGGGTGTGGCCCAGAGGACAAGAGACAGAGGTTAAAGAGAAAGCAGGAGTTTCTTAGGCCCTGATGCCAACTCATGTGTGTGCTGAGCGGAGATGGCGAACTTCCCGTCCACAATAAATAGGAAAAAACCGGCGTACACCGGTGCTTATGGCATCGATCTGCAAGCATTTTCCTTTCCTATTAAAAAAAAAAAAAAATCCACCGGGAGAGCCCTCCCTCTCCCACCTCACATTCATTACTCCTTTGGCCAAAGACATCTCCACCTCAGTCCCTCCCCATTCCCCCAGGCAGAGCTGGCTTCCTCTACCACCCTCGGTGTCCGGACCCATACAGTTTGTCCCACTCAAATAATGAATACAGCTCTTTGGGAGGAGCCCGAGGAGCACCTTGGCTAGAGCAGCCTCTACGTCTTTGTAGGAGAGGGGCCTCTGCACTCCGCAGAGGCCCTCCTCGACTGCTGCCTGCTGGCACAACTGCCCCAGCTCACCCCAGAGAAGCCCTGGGTGCCCTGCACCAAGTGGTCAGCTCCTGTTCCCTCAGACCACAGCCCAGCTGAGCCCGCGCTCTCTGCAGGATCTGCTCGAGCGCCATGCAGCTGTGGTCCAGCAGCGCCACCTAGAAGCACAGAGTGAACTGCCATCGGGTGGCCTCATCCTGGGCCGCCGGCTGCAAGGTGGTACCCACTGCCAGCATGCCGTCACGCACACTCGCCAAAGCCACGGTCCAGGCAAGTTAGCAGACGCGCCCGCAGCGATATGCTGTCGTCCTGTGCTGGCAGCAGCGCGTCCGACTTGATGATGAGCAGCAACGCGGGCGGGCGCGCAGCCGCAAAGGCCGCCTTAAGGAGGCGCGCACCCTTGAAGGCGCTGGAGGCCGCCAGGTCGGCTCCGCACCGGCTCAGCAGCGTGGCACCAAGCCGGGTGGTGAGGCAGTGCCCCAACAGTGCCTTGCAGCAGCCGTGGGGCCCGAAGAACAGCACGGTCCGGGCGGGCGCCCTGGCCCGCCACATCTGCGCAGTGCACCGGGGGCCCTGCAGTCCATGATCCTGCTGCTCACCAGCTCTAGCCTCCCCGTCCACGCCCCTGGCGGGCTCCCCTGACGGCTCCCGGAAGCCTCTGTGCGCGGCAGGGACCCGCTCCGCAAACTTGTCAAAGGGCTCCAGCTGTGGGCCATAGGCGGGGAAGCCCAGGACCTTGAGAGCGTCGCCGCTGCCATACTTGCCCGTCACATCTTCTGTCGCCCCAGGTGGCTTCGCGTGGAACACGTTGCCCTGACACTCGGTGTCCTCTGAGGTGGGATAGGCGGTGCCAACGGCCGCGGGACCCTTGGAGGGTAGGGCCCGTACTTGTTTGTGGTAGCTGGCCTCCGCACTCTCGTCCACTACCTTGTGCTTCAGCAACAAGCCCTTGGCTGGAAGCAAGGGGGCAAGTAGGGTGCGGGCGGCATGGCGGGTGGCGGATGGCGGGAGCGCCTCGTAGCCAGCCTAAGCAGCCCTCTCCCTGTCTCTTCACATTCGACATTCCTGTCCCTGACAGTGTCCCTCAGCAATCCATAAGTAAACTTGTACTTCCCAAAATGAGGACAGTCTGGCCCACGTCCCTAGACCCTTACACTAATCTGATCATACAGTTACACACATTGAAGAATTAACATTCAGATTAAAGTGAACATGTATCCCATTTGTCCTTTTTGATCTGGATCACCACATCCAGGATGATTTTACAAGATCCATTCAATGTCCTGAAAATTACAAGCTTCTCTTTTTCCTTTTGTAGTTATTAAGGAGCAATCCAGTCTGTAAATGCACCACGTTTTCTTTATGCACTCATCTCATAAGAGACCACTTGAATATTTCCAAATTCTGAATATAATAAGAGAGCTTCACTGAACATGGTGGAGAAAGGGTCTCTGTACTAGAATGAATAGACATTTGAATATATGCCGTGGAGTTGTATCTTGAGGTACACCCATTCCCACCTTCCTGAAGAAACAGCATACTGATTTCCAAAGTTGCTACAGAAATTTGCATTGCCACCAGAGAATCCCAATGTTCCCCTTGCTCCATAACCCAGTAAACATGAAGTCTCTTATGTGCTACTAAACTAAGTTGTTCTGAAAAGCATGAAAAAATATCTCAAAGTAACTTTGATTTGCATTTCTGTACTGTCCAAGGATGATAAATATTAATTATGAGTTTCTAAGTCATTTGAGTTTCAACTGTGAATATTAGGCTTATATATGTAGCCCATTTGAATTACTTTTTTTTTCTTTACTTTGTGTTCAATCTTTATTTTCAAGCAAATTCATGACCATCACAAACTTTACGATGGCGAAAGCTTTTGTTTCTTTAGTGCATATGATCACAGAATGATGTAAAACTGTCAAAACAATGAGCTTTTTCCTCTTGACTTAAAAAGTTATATCCAATCCTCTTCAGTTTATGGAAAATGTATTTTCATACTCAAAATGTTACCTCTTTTGAATATAAAATGATGCTTTGAAACAAGTGGAAGATTCTCAGTTATTATCAAGTTAATCCCTATTAGCTGTCATTTCTTCCCAATGACAGGCAGTTCGCTCACTGTTTTGTACTACATTAAGATTTATGTGTATTGAAATAACAACGACTTACTTAAAAATCTAAGAGGGATACATAATGTTATCAGGAAGACACAGGAATTTAATTATTAAAAGATAACACACTTCATTCTCCAGTTATTCTGAAGAGTTCATATATTCTTTTGTAATACACTTTATTTTTTCAAAAGTCCACATGATTATACTTCTACTTTTAATATATAGAAATAATTAAATATTTTTATCTGTATTTCTTTTTTTTTATTAACTAGAGTATTTCCTATTTACATTTCGAGTGTTATTCCCTTTACCGGTTTCCGGGAAAACATCCCCCTCCCTCTCCCCTTCCTTGTGGGTGTTCTCCTCCCAGCCCTCCCCCCATTGCTGCCCTCCCCCCAACAATCTAGTTCACTGGGGGTTCAGTCTTAGCAGGACCCAGGGCTTCCCCTTCCACTGGTGCTCTTACTAGGATATTCAATGCTACCTATGAGGTCAGAGTCCAGGGTCAGTCCATGTATAGTCTTTAGGTAGTGGCTTAGTCCCTGGAAGCTCTGGTTGCTTGGCATTGTTGTACATATTGGGTCTCGAGCCCCTTCAAGCTCTTCCAGTTCTTTCTCTGATTCCTTCAACGGGGGTCCTATGCTCAGTTCAGTGGTTTGCTGCTGGCATTCGCCTCTGTATTTGCTGTATTCTGGCTGTGTCCCTCAGAAGAGATCTACATCTGGCTCCTGTCGGCCTGCACTTCTTTGCTTCATCCATCTTGTCTAATTGGATGGCTGTATATGTATGGGCCACATGTGGGGCAGGCTCTGAATGGGTGTTCCTTCTGTGTCTGTTTTAATCTTTGCCCCTCTCTTCCCTGCCAAGGGTATTCTTGTTCCCCTTTTAAAGAAGGAGTGAAGCATTCACATTTTGATCATCCGTCTTGAGTTTCATGTGTTCTAGACATCTAGGGTAATTCAAGCATTTGGGCTAATAGCCACTTATCAATGAGTGCATACCATGTGTGTTTTTCTGTGATTCTCACTCAGGATGATATTTTCCAGTTCCAACCATTTGCCTACGAATTTCATAAAGTCATTGTTTTTGATAGCTGAGTAATATTCCATTGTGTAGATGTACCACATTTTCTGTATCCATTCCTCTGTTGAAGGGCATCTGAGTTCTTTCCAGCTTCTGGCTATTATAAATAAGGCTGCAATGAACATAGTGGAGCACGTGTCTTTTTTATGTGTTGGGGCATATTTTGGGTATATGCCCAAGAAATATATAGCTGGATCCTCAGGCCGTTCAATGTCCAATTTTCTGAGGAACCTCCAGACTGATTTCCAGAATGGTTGTACCAGTCTGCAATCCCACCAACAATGGAGGAGTGTTCCTCTTTCTCTGCATCCTCGCCAGCATCTGCTGTCACCTGAGTTTTTGATCTTAGCCATTCTCACTGGTGTGAGGTGAAATCTCAGGGTTGTTTTGATTTGCATTTCCCTTATGACTAAAGATGTTGAACATTTCTTTAGGTGTTTCTCAGCTATTCGGCATTCCTCAGCTGTGAATTCTTTGTTTAGCTCTGAACCCCATTTTTTAATAGGGTTATTTGTCTCCCTGCGGTCTAACTTCTTGAGTTCTTTGTATATTTTGGATATAAGGCCTCTATCTGTTGTAGGATTGGTAAAGATCTTTTCCCAATCTGTTGGTTGCCGTTTTGTCCTAACCACAGTGTCCTTTGCCTTACAGAAGCTTTGCAGTTTTATGACATCTCATTTGTCGATTCTTGATCTTAGAGCATAAGCCATTGGTGTTTTGTTCAGGAAATTTTTTCCAGTGCCCATGTGTTCCAGATGCTTCCCTAGTTTTTCTTCTATTAGTTTGAGTATCTGGTTTGATGTGGAGGTCCTTGATCCACTTGGACTTAAGCTTTGTACAGGGTGATAAGCATGGATCGATCTGCATTCTTCTACATGTTGACCTCCAGTTGAACCAGCACCATTTGCTGAAAATGCTATCCTTTTTCCATTGAATGGTTTTGGCTCCTTTGTCAAAAATCAAGTGCCCATAGGTGTGTGGGTTCATTTCTGGGTCTTCAATTCTGTTCCACTGTTCTGTCTGTCTCTGTACCAATACCATGCAGTTTTTATCACTATAGCTCTGTAATACTGCTTGAGTTCAGGGATAGAGATTCCCCCTGAAGTCCTTTTATTGTTGAGAATAGTTTTAGCTATTCAGGGTTTTTTGTTATTCCAGATGAATTTCCAAATTGTTCTGTCTAACTCTTTGAAGAATTGGATTGGTATTTTGATGGGGATTGCATTGAATCTGTAGATCGCTTTTGGTAAAATGGCCATTTTTACTATATTAATCCTGCCAATCCATGAGCATGGGAGATCTTTCCATCTTCTGAGGTCTTCTTCAATTTCTTTCTTCAGAGTCTTGAAGTTCTTATGGTACAGATCTTTTACTTGCTTGGTTAAAGTCACACACTTTATATTATTTGGGTCTATTATGAAGGGTGTCGTTTCCCTAATTTCTTTCTCGGCTTGTTTCTCTTTTGTGTAGAGGAAGGCTACTGATTTATTTGAGTTAATTTTATACCCAGCCACGTTGCTGAAGTTGTTTATCAGCTTTAGTAGTTCTCTGGTGGAACTTTTGGGATCACTTACATATACTATCATATCATCTGCAAATAGTGATATTTTGACTTCTTCTTTTCCGATCTGTATCCCCTTGACCTTCTTTTGTTGTCTGATTGCTCTGGCTAGAACTTCAAGAACTATATTGAATAAGTAGGGAGAGAGTGGGCAGCCTTGTCTAGTCCCTGATTTTAGTGGGATTGCTTCAAGTTTCTCTCCATTTAGTTTAATGTTAGCAACTGGTTTGCTGTATATGGCTTTTACTATGTTTAGGTATGGGCCTTGAATTCCTATTCTTTCCAGGACTTTTATCATGAAGGGGTGTTGAATTTTGTCAAATGCTTTCTCAGCATCTAATGAAATGATCATGTGGTTCTTTTCTTTCAGTTTGTTTATATGATGGATCACGTTGATGGTTTTCCGTATATTAAACCATCCCTGCATGCCTGGGATGAAGCCTACTTGATCACGGTGGATGATTGTTTTGATGTGCTCTTGGATTCGGTTTGCCAGAATTTTATTGAGTATTTTTGCGTCGATATTCATAAGGGAAATTGGTCTGAAGTTCTCTTTCTTTGTTGTGTCTTTGTGTGGTTGAGGTATAAGAGTAATTGTGGCTTCATAGAAGGAATTCGGTAGGGCTCCATCTGTTTCAATTTTGTGGAATAGTTTGGATAATATTGGTATGAGGTCTTCTATGAAGGTCTGATAGAATTCTGCACTAAACCCGTCTGGACCTGGGCTCTTTTTGGTTGGGAGACCTTTAATGACTGCTTCTATTTCCTTAGGAGTTATGGGGTTGTTTAACTGGTTTATCTGTTCCTGATTTAACTTCGGTACGTGGTATCTGTCTAGGAAATTGTCCATTTGCTGCAGATTTTCAAGTTTTGTTGAATATAGGCTTTTATAGTAAGATCTGATGATTTTTTGAATTTCCTCTGAATCTGTAGTTATGTCTCCCTTTTCATTTCTGATTTTGTTAATTTGGACACACTCTCTGTGTCCTCTCGTTAGTCTGGCTAAGGGTTTATCTATCTTGTTGATTTTCTCAAAGAACCAACTTTTGGTTCTGTTGATTCTTTCTATGGTCCTTTTTGTTTCTACTTGGTTGATTTCAGCTCTGAGTTTGATTATTTCCTGCCTTCTACTCCTCCTGGGTGTATTTGCTTCTTTTTGTTCTAGAGCTTTTAGGTGTGCTGTCAAGCTACTGACATATGCTCTTTCCTGTTTCTTTCTGCAGGCACTCAGCGCTATGAGTTTTCCTCTTAGCACAGCTTTCATTGTGTCCCATAAGTTTGGGTATGTTGTGCCTTCATTTTCATTAAATTCTAAAAAGTCTTTAATTTCTTTCCTCATTTCTTCCTTGACCAGGTTATCATTGAGTAGAGCATTGTTCAATTTTCATGTATATGTGGGCATTCTTCCCTTATTGTTATTGAAGACCAGTTTTAGGCCGTGATGGTCTGATAGCACGCATGGGATTATTTCTATCTTTCTGTACCTGTTGAGGCCCATATTTTGACCAATTATATGGTCAATTTTGGAGAAAGTACCATGAGGAGCTGAGAAGAAGGTATATCCTTTTGCTTTAGGATAGAATGTTCTATAAATATCTGTTAAGTCCATTTGGCTCATGACTTCTCTTAGTCTGTCTACATCTCTGTTCAATTTCTGTTTCCATGATCTGTCCATTGATGAGAGTGGGGTGTTGAAATCTCCTACTATTATTGTGTGAGGTGCAATGTGTGTTTTGAGCTTTAGTAAGGTTTCTTTTACATATGTAGGTGCCCTTGTATTTGGGGCATAGATATTTAGGATTGAGAGTTCATCTTGTTGGATTTTTCCTTTGATGAATATGAAGTGTCCTTCCTTACCTTTTTTGATGACTTTTAGTTGAAAATTGATTTTATTTGATATTAGAATGGCTACTCCAGCTTTCTTCTTCCGACCATTTGCTTGGAAAGTTGTTTTCCAGCCTTTCACTCTGAGGTAGTGTCTGTCTTTGTCTCTGAGGTGTGTTTCCTGTAGGCAGCAGAATGCAGGGTCCTCGTTGCATATCCAGTTTGTTAATCTATGTCTTTTTATTGGGGAGTTGAGGCCATTGATGTTGAGAGATATTAAGGAATAGTGATTATTGCTTCCTGTTATATTCATATTTGGATATGAGGTTATGTTTGTGTGTTTTTCTTCTCTTTGTTTTGTTGCCAAGACGATTAGTTTCTTGCTTCTTCTAGGGTATAGCTTGCCTCCTTATGTTGGGCTTTACCATTTATTATCCTTTGTAGTGCTGGATTTGTAGAAAGATATTGTATAAATTTGGTTTTGTCATGGAATATCTTGGTTTCTCCATCTATGTTAATTGAGAGTTTTGCAGGATACAGTAACCTGGGCTGGCATTTGTGTTCTCTTAGGGTGTGTATGACATCTGTCCAGGATCTTCTGGCTTTCATAGTTTCTGGCGAAAAGTCTGGTGTGATTCTGATAGGTCTGCCTTTATATGTTACTTGACCTTTTTCCCTTACTGCTTTTAATATTCTTTCCTTATTTTGTGCATTTGATGTTTTGACTATTATGTGACGGAAGGTGTTTCTTTTCTGGTCCAATCTATTTGGAGTTCTGTAGGCTTCTTGTATGCCTATGGGTATCTCTTTTTTTAGGTTAGGGAAGTTTTCTTCTATGATTTTGTTGAAGATATTTACTGGTCCTTTGAGCTGGGAGTCTTCACTCTCTTCTATACCTATTATCCTTAGGTTTGATCTTCTCATTGAGTCGTGGATTTCCTGTATGTTTTGGACCAGTAGCTTTTTCTGCTTTACATTATCTTTGACAGTTGAGTCAATGATTTCTATGGAATCTTCTGCTCCTGAGATTCTCTCTTCCATCTCTTGTATTCTGTTGGTGAAGCTCGTATCTACACCTCCTTGTCTCTTCTTTTGGTTTTCTATATCCAGGGTTGTTTCCATGTGTTCTTTCTTGATTGCTTCTATTTCCATTTTTAATTCCTTCAACTGTTTGATTGTGTTTTCCTGGAATTCTTTCAGGGATTTTTGTGACTCCTCTCTATGGGCTTCTACTTGTTTATTTATGTTTTCCTGGAATTCTTTCAGGGATTTTTGCAATTCCTCTCTGTAGGCTTCTACTTGTTTATTAATGTTTTCCTGTGTTTCTCTAAGGGAGTTCTTCACGTCTTTCTTGAAGTCCTCCAGCATCATGATCAAATGTGATTTTGAAACTAGATCTTGCTTTTCTGGTGTGTCTGGATATTCCGTGTTTGCTTTGGTGGGAGAATTGGGCTCCGATGATGCCATGTAGTCTTGGTTTCTGTTGCTTGGGTTCCTGCGCTTGCCTCTCGCCATCAGATTATCTCTAGTGTTACTTTGTTCTGCTATTTCTGACAGTGGCTAGACTGTCCTATAAGCCTGTGTGTCAGGAGTGCTGTAGACCAGTTTTCTTGTTTTCTTTCAGCCAGTTATGGGGACAGAGTGTTTTGCTTTCAGGCGTGTAGTTTTTCCTATCTACAGGTCTTCACCTGTTCCTGTGGGCCTGTGTCTTGAGTTCACCAGGCAGGTCTCTTGCAGCAGAAAAGTTGGTCTTACCTGTGGTCCCGAGGCTCAAGTTTGCTCGTGGGGTGCTGCCTACGAGCTCTCCACGGCGGCAGCAACCAGGAAGATCTGGGCCGCCCTTTCCGGGAGCTTCCGTGCACCAGGGTTCCAGATGGCGTTTGGTGTTTTCCTCTGGCGTCAGAGATGTGTGCAGAGTGCAGTCTCTTCTGGTTTCCCAGGCGTGTCTGCCTCTCTGAAGGTTTAGCTCTCCCTCCCACGGGATTTGGGTGCAGAGAACTGTTTATCCAGTCGGTCCCTTCAGGTTCTGGCGGTGTCTCAAACTCAGTGGACCTGCTGCTCCTAGGCCCTTCTCTCCTTTATTGAAGTTTGTACATTCTTCTCTGGAAGGCAAGTTCTTCCTCTGTGTGCTTACAGGGCTTCCAATAATTTCTTCTCCAGGGCTGGAAAGTTGAGGAGAGGAGACTGGGCAAGTCAGCCGGAAGGCCCTGTTGAATTACTTTTTTATATATAGTGTTTTAGTTTTTCAAATATGTTTTATATAAGACCATTAGTGAATGTGCATATGAAAATAATGTTTGCCATTTCTGTAAATGGCCACTTAAAAAATTATTAATGACAAATCAGATACTGCTCTCTCAATAAACTCTCAGAATTGGCAGACAGGTTGTAATTAATTGGATTCATTACAAAAGTCCAGGACAGGGACTGGAAACAGGGCTCATCTGTTTGAGAATTTAAATCCCAGAGGACCTAAGGGGCAATTAAAAATTCTGTCACATCAGGTCTGGGTGAAATCCACTGCTGGCTGCTGGCTGCTGGCAGAACTGCATGCAAACAAACATGGGGAGGTGGGAGGGAGAAGATGGGTCAGTGGGGTATCACCGTCCTGGAGGCAGGGGTTGTGGGGAGAGAATAGGGGGTTTTATGAGATGAAACTGGAAAGGGGCATAATATATCCACTAAAAATTGCAAAAAAAGAAATAATTCAAAACTGAAAGACCTCCGCCCAAAAGAAGCTATGATATATATCAAAATGAACTCAGCAAATATATCATTATCAAGAATAACAACAAACAAACCAACAACAAAAAATAGTAAAAATATTCGTTCCTCTAAAATTGGTCGAATTCATTAAATGTGCAGTCATAGCTGATGCTATATTTAAGGAATCCACAGGCATACAACTCTGTGTGTCCTGATCTCTTTT
The DNA here is from genome assembly GCF_021556685.1 of Rattus norvegicus. NCBI lineage: Eukaryota > Metazoa > Chordata > Mammalia > Rodentia > Muridae > Rattus > Rattus norvegicus. The sequence goes on along the minus strand of NC_141544.1, from coordinate 51,039,284 downwards.
TATATTCCCATACTGAATGTTTTTATTTCCTCTAATGTATTACAGAAATACTTCTGTGTTTCTCCTTTGTTTTTCATTGTAAGGGAATCTAAATTTGTGAGCACAAGGATATGGCAAGGATATTTTTCATCATGAAGGTGGGATCCACAGAGCATGACACACGATCTACATCGAGAGCACAGTTTCCTGTGCAGCTCTGGCTGGTTGTGACCAGTGATGAAGCCTAAGCTGCATGAGACTTGCAGAAAACCACTGTTGCCTTATACTTGTGCTGTTACAGGAGGAAGAACCACACATGACTCAGGAGGGTCTTGTGAGTGAAGGATTACAGGTCACATTTTTATTTTGCAACATTAATTTAGGCAAACATTAATTTATTCAACAATATCTTAAAGTGGGGAGTCAATGAGTTCAATGTATATAACCTTAGGAATATAGCATTTTAATTAAAAAAACTAAAGTTAACAAATAAATAACAAAACTTCCAACCTAAACAAAGAAAACCAAATGCATAAAACAATCAAACTTCAAACTAAAAACCAAATACAGCAGGTATTAGTCAGCATTCAATTGTTGCAGATTTTGCAGCATACACCTCCAGCCTGTTGCTGGCCTTGCAAACATAGCAAAACGGCAGGCAAGATGGTAAAAATCTCTTCAAGATGAATGTAGACCTGCCTCATTCGGGGTGGTTGGTTGTTGACGGACAGGTCCTCAAAAGGTTAAACATGAGGCATGTTCCATGTGTCATCTAAAGGTCTTTCAAATGCAGCCCAAGATTGCTATGGTTATGAGGACTGAGATGCGGGAGGTGGTGTTAATCTTTGCACACTCAGTGCTCCTGGTGGACAGTCCTGTCTCTGAGAGCTGTAGTCCTGGTCTGGGCCCTGTGCAAGCTTCTGCTGGAGTGTTTCAGACCTAGGGGTGGAAAAGGCCTGGTGAGGACCTGCCATGTCACTTATTCAATACACAGCAGCACAATTCAGCAGGAAAATGATCTGAGGTCATTCTCTCATGTGCAAGAGAGAAAGAAGGGTAAGAGATCCCACAGGCCTGCATATTTTCTCAGCTTTTAAAAACTGCTAAAAATCGAACTGTGAACAGCACATTATTCCAATCGTCCATAATATTATATTTTAACATCATGTTGCAATGTCCCAGTGTCAGTTGAGGAGAGATGTGAACAACTAGAAAATAATAGGAAGGCCTTGGAAGCCTGGCCATCACTGAAATGAAGGCTATTATTATTCCTCCAGTGCAGGAATCTGCCTGAGTTCCACTTGACAACCTCAATATCTGCAAAGACCCAGAGAAACAATATCTCAAGAAGTACATACACACTGAAGTGAATTATATTCAGCAAGAATATGCTACATGGAAATCTTTCCAAAGGGAGGCATTGAACTCTAAAGATTCTCATGCAGAAAATAAGAAACCATATCACTCCTTTGTTTATGGGTTTCATAAAACTATTTGTGGGGAGACTTAAAGGCAATGGGCTCAGATAATACTAGAGAGCTCAGACAGGAGGGATCAGTACACAATAGCCAGAATCCCTATGGATCACATACACTTCGTGGATGGAATTTCTTTTAAAATGGACCAGAATAATATTCTGGCTGCTCCTAGCTGACAGATGCTGAGAACCATGTAGAAAGTCACACACCCAATAAGACAGTTCATAAGTACAGGTAATCTACTTGGGTCCTCTCATCCTGTGCTTTTAAATCCTCTCAGTGACACCGAAATGATGCTGCATCTTCTCAGCCAAGGCCTTTTGCTCAGTGACCAGTTCTTTCTGCTTCAGGGGGTCCTGGAGCCTTTCCTCAATTCTCTCCTCATCCTGGTCATTAGAAGATTATATTGTCCGTGGAGACATGCATATATACAGATATAGTCAGACAGACAGACACCCAGACACACACTTTTGAACCCACACAAATATATTTGTTCACACATACAAGCAGAGTACTTGGCAGAATGGGCTTAGTTTCCCAGTTAATGGTAATATGAGAGATCACCCAGGCTACTATTGTGGCATAAGAAAAAAACCTGGAATGGGGTAAGTACAGAGTGAGCATAGGCTAAAGACAGCTCAGCCAATAAAGTGCATTGCCCTGGAAATCAGAAGTTAGAAATGTGACATCTAGGCCTGTTAGCCAAGCCCGCTTAGCAAATTCACAAGGCTGTGCACAGGAGGCTGATTTCAGGCAACAGAGCACTGGGTGGGGGCAGGTGAGCCTCTTCTGTCCTCTGGCTCACTGTTTCCCACTGGATGCAAAGTGAGCTGCATTTTTCAATATGAGGTCCCTTTACCATACAGTACCTGACAGGGGAACCAAACTACCAGCACAAACAGCTAGGAAATCTCCGTAGCCACAATCCAAGGTAAAACTTGTAATGGGATCCTGTCAGATATAATTCCAGTAAGATAAGGCTGACTAATTCAAAGCCAAATGCTTGGATGTATATTCAAACTCAGCAACAGTCCATGGAAAGGCTGGACAACACTGTACCTTTTCATTTTCTGACTGATGGACATCTGGATAACTCTACTTCAGCGCTGCTCTGAGGTGAACCACTACAACACTAATGTGCCACAGTTTCTCTGCTGACACCTACTTCTTCTTCTGGAATCGCTGTGTCAAAATGTTGAACTTTCAGAAGAGTTGTACATGGCTTCTCACAGGGCTACCCATTTGACACCTCCAGCAATGTCTGAGGGTCATCACTTTTCTAAACCCTCCTTAAAGATGATTTTCACTCAGCTCAAATGATTTTGAATAACAATAGTTAACAGTGCCACAGACCCAACACAGGGTGAGTGCTTTGGACTATTTTGAGCCTAAGGTTCTGTCTGAGGCAAAGATGTGATTACACCTCAGCATAACTCCTGGACACCTTTGGTTGCAGATTCAACTCTAAGCAAATTAATCTTTCAAATAACAAATTCCAGGCCAAACTCCAAAGCCAAGGTATATTCAGCCAAGTTTAGGCCAATCTGGAAAGAAAGTGGTGGCAGGTAATGATTGACATAACCAGGATGTTGAGAAGATGCAACAAGTCACATGACCTTCCAGTGTTACTATACACCAAGAGCAAAGACGGCAGAAGAGCCCTGAGTCAGCAGGTTTAACACTCGGGTACATGGATTTCACACCACAGCCTCTCCTCACATCCCTGTACCCATTCCTGTGTTTTTCTCCAAGTAATGTCAATATTGATGAATAGTTTTCCCAGTAAAAATAGTTTCAATAGTGATCAAGACCTCATTAAGAACAGTTTAAAATCTAATTGGAAAAATTTTGTTTCCTCTTGTTATATATATACATATATATATATGCTTTTACATGTTTATATATGTGCATATAGACTTATACAACATATATATGTATATCTGTGTCTGTGTTCAGAAACCATTAGTTGATGACTTCACACACACACACACACACACACACACACACACACACACTTCTATATATAAGCACCCATACCACAAACACTTAAAACAAGCAACTCCCAATGTACAAATATGCACCATAGCCATAAACATGCTCACACATATCTCTGCCCACAGACACAAAAACAAAAACAAACATACACACAATCATACAAAAACTACCCCCCCAACACACACACGCAGAGAGGGGGGGGAGAGCGAGCAGAAATCATAAGTGAGAAGCAGAAAAGAATGAGGAGGCCATCATGCTGGAACAACAGTTGTTGAACACAGATTAGGCAAAGGAAATGTTTCAAGTGAGAGCTTAGACAATGCTATCCATCCCTTATAAAGTAAACCTGTACAGGGAACGCACTTCACGGGCACAATAGGTTGAGAGAGTTGGAGAAATTTTTACCTTCAATCCTCACATATCTCACACAAACCCTAACCCTAACCCTAGCCCTGACCCTGACCCATGACCCCCGACCCGTGACCCCTGACCCCTAACCCCTAACCCCAACCCTAACCCAACATAGCCCTAACCTCCTAACCCTAACCCCCTAACCCTAACCCTAACCCTAAACCCTAAACCCTAACCCCAAACCCTAACCCTCTAACCCTAGACCCTGACCCTTGACCCTGACCCCCTAACCCTAACCCCCTAACCCCAACTCCCTAACCCCTAACCCCCACCCTAACCCCTAACCCTTAACCCCTAACCCCGACCCCAAGCCAGATTCTGAACCTGACCCCTAACTCCCACTGGGTCCCCAATTCTAAGGAATTTGACATGATGACTTACAGTCTGTAGTCCATCCAGCCCCCAATGTTGGTCAGCTGTGATTCGGAAGTCCAAGAATCTTGTTGCTTAGTCCCACAAAGCTCGTTGTTTCTGTGTCTCCTGTAGAAGGAAGAGATGTGCTGTCACAAAGTGCAAGCAGGTGAAGGAGAGCAAATCACCCTGCTTCTAATGGCCGGTGTCTGTCTCCAGCTGAAGGTGTGACCTGACTAAAGGTGTGTTTTCAAGCCTCAAGGTCTGGATCACGGGTGAGCCCTGCAGTTCTAGATTGTAGTTCACTCAGATACAGTCGGGTTGACATCCAGGAATAGCCATCACGGACAGTAATAATAATTGCCCACCTTCTACCTCTCCAGCCTTCCCCCCAACCTAGGCCCTTTTCTTCCATGTCTTTCTGTTGAAATGTAGATTATGCATATAAGAGAAAAGTGCAATATTTGTATTTCTGTGTCTGACTTATTTTATTTAATATGATCTCAATTTGGCCCTATTTTCCTGAAAGAACTTTCACAATTTCGCCCTTTCTATGGCTGACTAAAATTTCATTACATACATGAAGCATAGTTTCCCTATCTATTCATCTGTGGAGCATCTAGACTGGTTCCACTTCCTAAGTATTGTGAACACCGTACAATAAACACAGATGTGCAGGTGTCTCTGTGGTGCCCCGACTTAGCCTTCGGGTGTACAATAGATTCAGGGGTGGTAGAGCTACAGTACACTTACATGGCTGTTTCTTTGGGGTGCATTTCATGCTGATGTCCATAAGGCCCCAATAATTTACATTGGGTGACTTGTAATCAATGCTTTGCTACTAGGAGAGGTTGGGCTGGCAAAGTTTTAGGTTTTTGACAATTTACATGCAGTACCTCATGCGCAGTGTATGAAAGTCTGTGAAATGTCCTTAGAAACAGAGCAAAGCAGGACGGTGTCCAGCAAGAGGTTGCTGCTCTCCTCCATTTTTTTTTAAATGTTGTCTTTTTTCTTTTTTTTTAAGATTTATTTATTTATTATATATGAGTACACTGTAGCTGTCTTCAGACATCCGAAGAGGGCATCGTATCTCTTTACAGATGGTTGTAAGCCACCATGTGGTTGCTGGGAATTGAACTCATGACCTCTGGAAGAGCAGTCGGGTGCTCTTAACCGCTGAGCCATCTCTCCAGCCCCCATTAGTAATCCTCCTAATTAACCTTAACAAAGAAAGTTCCTGCCCTGCCGTGGAAGAGGGGCTGCCCTGGAGAGTGTTAACTAAGAGGGGATTCACAGCAAGGTGAGCAGATGACAGGAAGGGAGCAAGGAAGCAACCGCAGGCCAAGGACAACAGGAAGCCATTTAACACAGTAACTTAAAGCGGAACATAAACTGATTTTCATGATCATCTTGGCTTGGCTGGGCAATTTCACCAGGACACGCTAGAAAGATTTCCATACCCTCCCTTTACTGGACATTATCCTTAAAATGATAACCTCGATTTGATTAAACTGGTCGAAGGATACATGTGAGCATCCCCAAGTGGGAAGTCCTCCCTTCCCTAAATAGGACCCCTCCCCAAGACTGAAAGGGGGAACCCCAAAAGTTGCACCTCTGGATAGGCCGCCCAGTCTGCTCCAGGACAAAACAGAACCACGACGTCAATGGGAAGGAGACTGGGAGACAGTCGCTATGCATTGTGCTTCCCCACCCCTGCTCCTTCCATCTGCAGCACCCACAGGAGGGAAGGGGTGAGGGAGGGCACTGCTGAGGTCTGAAGACTTTTCCACTGAACAGGCGGGGCAGAAAGGTACAGTGAAGAGGCAGGTCGTTAGTATTTCCTGTGTGTAATCTCTACTGAAATCCTTACTGCAGAAGGAGCAACAGCCAGGGATTCATGAATGAAAGACGCACACGCACGCACACACACACACACACACGCACACGCACACGCACACGCACACGCATGCAACCTTAAAACACCTTCTTAGACCCCAAACACTTTCTTGGAGCTTTCGTATCCTCAGACCTTAAACTTTAAACTGTACACTTTTCTCCTATCCGGTAATTCATCGTGAGACACGGGTGGTTGATCACTGCGATCAGTTACTGTAAAGTGAGTTTCTTTAATACAGAAGCTTGTCCAGTCTTCACACCCTTCAGAGACCTGAGAAGAATAGATTTTACCCGAATAAGCAGTAAATATAATTCAAAAGGCCTACGTATCAATTAAAGTGGCAGAGATTTACCAGTTACCCAGATGGACACCCAAGTAGGTTCCTGTGGTGTTGATGGCTTCACTGGGGACTTAGGTCCCACGGCAAGGTCAGTCTTGGCTGCCAGGCCTGGCAAACCTGAGAGGCCTTCCCGTGGGAGAAACTCGGGAGACTGACCTGACTTTGTCTTATGGAATACAAGGCCTGTCCTGTGTCCCCTTTGTCCACAGTTTGGGCAGGGTCCTGTCAGTGGGTAAGGCATTGGGGCAGTTATGTCCAGTCGTCAGTGTAGCCCAGTCCAGGTGGAGTCCTTTGTCATGATGCAAACATCTTCTTAGAGACCTTGAAGGGGTCACTGCTAGGATTTGGGAGCCTCTGTCATGGTGAGTTTAAGCAGGTTCTCTGACAGGTTTGGGACTAGTAACGATCAAGACCAAGCGTATCTGAGTTAAACAATTTTTGTCTGTTTTTAGTTATCTGCTCTAAACATAAAGTACCTTTTAAAGAGTAAAGACATAGAACATAACCATAATTTTTGGAAGACAAAAACTAAGTCCTAACAAGTGAAAACAATGTAATGCCTTCACAATTAATACCAAGTGGGTTACTATTACATGACAAGGTTTGGCTGTCAGGGACACCAAGTGAGGTCCATTGCTTTTGTTTTTTTCCGACCCATATCAGAGATGGCTGCCAGCCATGTGGCTGCCCTTAAGTCAGTGGTGAAACTATGACTCCTCCTTCTTTATCCCATAGTCAAGATGGCAACCAGCCATGTGTTGTTTAAACCATTCCAGCCTGGTTGTAGCTGTCCGTGCAAGGTCTGACACAAACCCAACTGGATAAACGTCTCAGCAGACACCTGACAGTATCTGGAAATTGAGGTTTAAACCCAAAAGTGTCCATTTTCTAGTCTTACCTGGAACCCGAAGATTCAGCTGCACATAAGCCTGGGGCTGTACAGTAGGGGATGAGGGTAGCCTCGGGTCAAACATCTAATCATCTTGCTTCTGACTCCTGAATGCTGGGAGTACAGTCATGAAAACCACCAAGCACAGCTCAAAAATGGAGTCCTGAATTTACATTTGTGGGTTTGCACATTTTCTTCTGTTTTTTGGTTTTTTAAAAGCTTGTTTGTTTGTTTGTTTGTTTGTTTGTTTGTTGAGACAGGGTTTCTCTGTGTAGTCCTGGCTGTCCTGGAACTCTCTCTGTAGACCAGGCTTGCTTGGAATTCACTGAGATCCTCTTGCCTCTGCCTCTCAAATGCTAGGATTAAAGGCGTGAACCACTTCCACCTGGGCTCTTTTCGAGGCTTTATTCCACCTCCTTAGAAACTCTCACACTCCATGCACATACTTTTTGGATTGCTAGATATTCTTAGTAGTTAGCCTTTTCCTCCCAAGTAACATCATTCTTCATAATTTTATCTTCTGAGTTCTACTTGCTCCAACATTAGTATAGTGACTTCAGAATTCTATTGGTTAAGGTTTGCACCATAAACATTCCTGTAGACAGTACAAAGCTTTTTTAACCAGTTGAATACTCACTGTCTTTTAATTGGTGTATTTAAACAATTCATGATTAATGTATTTTATGCTTTTAATATTAAAATCTGTGGCGTTTCTAGTTATAAATTGGACATTTTTATTATTCACCTCATCCCACTGTTGAATTATTATTACTCATTCCTTGTTATTTTCTTTGAAAAGCATTTGCTAACATTTAATGAATTTCTTCCCTACATTAGACTTCAAGCCACCAAGAACCACTGTCTTAGTTAGGGCTTCATTGCTGTGAAGAGATCCATGACGAAGGCAACTCTTATAAAGGTGAACATTTCATTGGAGCTGCCTTGCAGTTTCAGATAATGTTCAGCCCATCATCATCTTAGCAGGAAGCCTACAACTGCAGACAGACACGGTGCTGGAGAAGGAGCTGAGAGTTCTTGATCTCAAGGCATCCAGGAAGGGACCATCTTCCGCCCTGTTTGGAGCTTAAGCATAAGACATCAAAGTCCACCTCTACAGTGCCACACGTCCTCCAACAAGGAGGCCAGACCTACGTCCTGAGGCAGCTCTACTCTGCCTTCCCAGGAGACTCCAGTGCTTGTCCGTGCAGTAAAGGACCACATGATTCTAAAATTCTATGTCTTCCTTGATCTGGAGGGCATGTTGTGTTCATATGAAAGAGTACCACAGTTATGTTTAATACTTGTGGTTATTCTGGTGTTTACAGTGGACACTTTTAATGAATCAGAGTCTACATTCAAATTATATGCACTATGAAAACCTGAGCATAATAAATTCTCAACTTTCCTTCCTAACTTTGTGGTGCTGTTATTTTACCTCTGTATGTTCTATAAACATATAGACTATTGATACTATTTTTACCACTGCCAACGTTCTTTTAGAGAATGTTAAAATAAAAATTATTTAAACTTTCATTTATTTGATTCTTAGTATGGTTTTTGCACAATATAGATCCAGTTTTCTCTCTGGTGTCATAATCTTTCCTGCCTGAAAAACATTTTATCATGAAGTTGATCCACTGATAGAATTGAGTACACAGATGATGTGTACTCAATGTTTGTTTGCCTGCCTAAGTCTTTATTTTCTTTACTTTGTATGTAGAATTATGGATTAGTAGTTTCTTTCTTCCTGTAGGCCATGTTAAAGATACCTTCAAGCTACTATAAGTTCTGATATGACAGTGACTATAATTAGTATTTTCACTTTCTGCATTAATGTTGCTATTGTTTCTCTGGTTGCCTTCAAAATCTTTTCTTCTCAGAAATTCAAGTATGGCACAACGCTGTGTATGGTTTTTGACAGGCTTGTTGTTTTGGTTACAGATGTTGCTGGCTGGATTTCTGATTTATAGAGCTTTATATTGTTAATTTCCAGATCTCTTTATCTTTTTAATATTTTATGAATTTTTAAGTTATGTTGCTGGTATCAATCTTAATTTTTAAAATTTATCAGCAATTGCTTCTTCAAATATTTCTTTTTTTATATTAAAGACAGGTTTATTGGGAAGATGCTTTCTGGTGGGCAAGTTCACTGGCCCCAAGGACCAAGGCCAGGGAAGTTGCTATGGGGAGAGGGGTTGAGGTAGGGGAGGGAGAGAAAGAGAAAGGAGAATGTGCACTGAGAGAGGAGAGGAAAAAAGAACTCTTTTTTTCCCCAAATCTTTCTTTTGTTCCTTTGTAGTCCTATTGTGACTTGTGTTATTTTAAAACATCTTCATCTAACCCAAGGAGCCTACTGTGCGTTTTCTGGGCCTATGGGGTGGTAACAAGGCACCCCAGGTTAGTTCCTAATGTCTTTTTAAGTGTGACTTTTCCTATCTATGTACATATGTATGATGTATGTATGTATGTATGTATGTATGATGTATGTATTCATGCATGTATGTATATATGTATGTATTATTTTTAAATTTTCATATCACCTATAGTCTACAAGAATATAAACTGAAAACACACTTTTAATAAATTAATAACCAATCTCTGTCTCTATTTGGGGAGGCCAAAAAAGGGACAGACTGACACTAGTCTCCCCTCCATACTGCAGATCTGTGAGGAAGCAATTAAACTCTCAAACAGGAGACCCAATCAGCCTGTCAGTCACTCTCATCACCATGGACTCCTCATGCTTGATTCTCTCTTTGTACTATGCCAACATCATTTTAGTTTTACACGTAGCCTTGTATGTACAATGACTGTTAAATGTAGACTATGTCACTGTACTTTGGTGATAGGATAAACCACATATTATGCATACTGAGTTGCCTTTAACTCTCAAAAACATTAATTTTATGTGGCTCAGTGTAACACTAAACTACTAAAAGATATTATAAATCCCTTCTTGAAAGATTTGCAGGCTAAGGTCCAAGAATATTGTACTATAAATGAAAAATTTGGTACTTAAGATTGGAAGTTAGGAAATCAGATTTTCATTATCAGTTTATTATTCAGAATTTTTTTGGTCAACATTCATGTTCTGACTAGTTTTATGTCAATCTAACACAACTGGAGTCATCTCAGAGAAGAGAATGACAATTTAAACATGTTCCATAAGACTGGGCTGCAGGCAAGCCTGTAAGGCATTTTCTTCATCAACCATTGACGTGGGAGGGCCCATTGCGGATGGGGCTATCGCTGTGCTGGGGGTCTCTTGTGCTATAGAAAAGCAGGCTACTGGGTCCTGCTAAGACTGAACCCCCAGTGAACTAGACTGGTGGGGGGAGAGCGGCAATGGGGGGAGGGTTGGGAGGGGAACACCCATAAGGAAGGGGAGGGGGGAGGGGGATGTTTGCCCGGATACCGGGAAAGGGAATAACACTTGAAATGTATATAAGAAATACTCAAGTTAATAAAAAAATAAAATAAAAAAAATAAAAAAAATAAAAAATAAATAAATAAAAAGAAAAGCAGGCTAAGCAGGCCACATTGAACAAGACAGTAAGCAGCACCATTATTATTATTATATTATCATTTTATTATTATTATTATTATTATTATTATTATTATTATCATATTACCATTTAGGAGACCTGGTCAGCTTCATTTTCTCTACCAATTAAAGAATCAAAAGGCTGGAAAAATCTTGACAGCCTGCTGGCGGAAGAATGCATTATGCAAAACCTTTGTTTTAAGCTGCCAGGCTTTTGTCTAAGGTCAACAAATTAGAGGAACAGAAGAGATGGCTCAGTGGTGAAATGATTTTTGTGCAAGCATGAAGACCTGAGTTCAAACGCCCAGAACCCACCTGCAAATTAGCCATGGTGCCAATGTGTCTGTAACCTCAGTATCGGGGAGTATGAGGGAGACAGACAGATCCTAGAGCTGGTTGGATACCAGTCTCACAGAATCAAGAAGGTGTACACATGTGTGAGTGTGCATGAGTTGTGTGTGAGAGTATATATACATATATATATGAGTTTGTGTGTGTTTGTGTGAGTGTGTATGAGTGTGTGAGAGTGCGTGTATGTGATGTAGGATGAATTTGGGTATAGAAGCAGATGTGTATGACCTGTCTGGATTTGATGAGGAAAACAGTAGTCATTCTGCACATTCTGAGTCTAAAGTGTCTAAGATAAAATCAGAAGTTCTGTGACGTTTACATGAGCAGAGAGCACGTTTGCCAGGAGCAGAGAGCACAGTGCAGCTGCCTGAAAGGCCCAGTGGGCTAACAGTCGGGAGTACTAGATTTCTGCCGTATCCACAAAATAAGAGCTCCTAGGAAAGCTTTATAGCTTCTGTGCACATGCAGCCAGCAATGTGGAACGACTTGTATACACATCTGAGCCACGACATCCAGGACAATGGCCTCTGACAAGCCTGCCTTTCCAAACTTCATGAGGTTTCTTATCATTCAAGTCTAACCCAAGCAGAAAAATGGGAGGTTCCAACTCAGGCATAGTTTGGACATTTTTATGGAACAGACTTTGAGTTGATTCAAATGTGAGTGCATAGCAACCTCCATTAAGTCATCTCACCCCTACTAAGCCGCAGAGTTCATACAGTCTTCCACATAAAAAATCCACTTACTATAAAATGCTTCTGTCACAATTATTGAGGATATGACCACAGTTCCTGTCAGTTATGATCTATTTTTATCTTTTGTTTTTTGAAACAGAAATGGATTCCAAAAAGTCACAATCTATTAAAAAGAATTACTGGGGCTGGGGATTTAGCTCAATGGTAGAGCACTTACCTAGGAAGCGCAAGGCCCTGGGGTTCGGTCCCCAGCTCCGAAAAAAAGAACCAAAAAAAAACAAAAAACAAAAAAACAAAAAAAAAAACGAATTACTAAAGCTGCAGTCTACTATATGCAGAGAGGTTGGTTAAGTGCCTGACACAGTAATTCACAAGCAAGAACGGGCATTGTTATTTTTATTCAAAATAAACAGTGCACCAGGGGGTGGCCTTCAGGGCCATTTGCCTTACCTGTTATTTTGTAACACAGCTCTTGGGGCAGCCTGATGCAGCTACGTTTATTGTCTAGATGGCCACTCTTCTGTTGTTAAAAACTGAGGTGTGCTCTGAGACTCAGGTAAGCGAGGATTGGTTCTCACTTGACAATCCCTTACCAAAAGCTGGACTAAGCTTGGCCAATTGAGCCTGGAAGGGGTGGATATCTGCAGTAGAGCCTTTGGGATGGTTTCCTTCGCTTAGGTGCATTAAAAAGTTCATGACAGAAAACTGCTTGTCTAAAGCCATCCTTGTCAAGCTTGGATGCTGTCCTCTTGGTACATAGATCTGGACAAAACCCATCCAGAGCCAAGCACGGCCAGAAGACAGACTCCTGGTCCCTAATAAAATCAGAGAGATCAGGGAGCTGCTGCTGGGCCTCAGCCTTTCTCGGGACTCTTAGGGATTTTGATGTGAGTTATCCTTTACAGTCCTTTAATTGGGGTTATTCTCCCATAGTATCATTTCACCTGATAACAGAACTACTTACCTATGACCTTCGGTGTCTTTGGTAATCAAGTGAACAATTGTAATGGTGGTAGGAGAACTATTCTACATCAACTGTTAATCCTGAGATTGGCCAGAAAAACAAGCTTTTGAGCCAAATTTAAAGAAATCTTTAAATATTAAATATTGACCAACGGATAGACTTTGCTGAGGACCATTTCCTGGAATTTCCCAGCTGAGAATGGCCTCGAGCCATGTGTTGCAGGGGTTTATAAGGACAAACCTATAGGACAGGCATTTTCCCATGGGACTTTGTTATTTTCCAAGAACTACAATTTCCAGCATTCCAGGAAGTTACCTGGTCCCTGGGCAGGTGAGGCATACAGGTTAATTTTGGGAATTGCACAACCTCGATCTATTGTCATCGTAATCTCTTCACCTCTATCCGTTGTTGCTCTAGTCTGATGTCATTTATATACTATAAATGAGGTATTGCATATCAAGTAATAGGTACAGACAAAATTTCTACTGCTATGATCCATTACTAGCTTGAGTCCATTCTCAGTGGATTTAAATGAAAGATCCATATATATGGTATTAAGTTTTTATCATATTAAACTGACAAGATGATTTCTATTTGAATAGATAGATGGACATGTTTTATTTGGAAAAATGGATTTTCCCATATTTGTAAGATTCTACATTAATAGGCTATTTCAATAATATATATGTGACCTCTTCTCTTTAGGAAAAAAATAAAACCAGGCAGATTTATTAAGGCAGCGTATTTTGGTAGGTTCAACTTCTCATTCCTACAAGACTCTGTGACCTTAGTTGAGGTTTAGTTCTCTCAATCAGAACACTTGGTGACTTTCTAGATCTAGCAAAACTGTTTTAAACATCTATGACTTACAAAGCAACAAGGGGGAATGGGAGCAGGGGGCACTGCCCTTTAGGAAGAAATAACAATCCTTTGAGGAAGGTAGAAGAAAGAACATCTGGAATTTAAGACGGACGGTGTTGCTAGAATTCCCAACCCCTTAAAAAACACACAATCCAGTTATTATAATTATAAACTATATACCTAGAATGGGCAGATACAACACTATACTAACTTATTCCCCAGCTGTAAGACCCCCTTCCTACTTGTGGTTCCTCCTGGTCACACAGTTCTGGTCCATGGTGCTTCTTCCTCCTGTGTCCTCTCTCCTTCCCTTCTTGTCCTCTTCTCCTTCCCTGCCTGCCCCCACTATTGAACCTACAGCCCCACCTTTCCCCTCCACTGCTCAATCACAGACTCTAGCCTTTATTGACCAGTTAAAATGGGGAGAAGGTTCGAGTGAGATCACTGGAGTACTTGATGGACTGCTCACCTTGGGGAGCCCTCCTGAGAAAGCAGAATTAACATCAGAATGTGAAAAGCATCAGGTCAACCCACAACAGGACTGAAAAGGAGTGTTGGTTGAGAGAGTTAGAAAGGAGAGTGCAGTGGATGGACACTAATTGAATGCAAGAGAGGATGGGAGACTTCACAAGACATCCTGGGCTTAGAGGAGAGAGTCCACATGGAGAAGAAAGAAGGAATGAGCCAGTGAAGAATGTCAGGGCCTGAAGGCTCCTCCTGGGCGCTCGGCAGACAGAGGAGGCAGCCCCCTGTGGGTGGAAAACATGGACAGAAAGCAGGAAGGCCCTTCCAGATGGCTCGAAGGCCTTGAACACCTCAGCAAACACTGGGATTTCCATCTGTAAGTCATTCTGAGCCTGGGAGCACCATGATTTGTTCTGTCTTTCCCAGGAGAGATCCTGGGAATAGAAGGAAATTGTAAAAATAAGGTAATTTACAAACTGGTACAACCATTCTGGAAATCAGTCTGGAGGTTCCTCAGAAAATTGGACATTGAACTACCTGAGGATCCAGCTATACCTCTCTTGGGCATATACCCAAAATATGCCCCAACACATAAAAAAGACACGTGCTCCACTATGTTCATTGCAGCCTTATTTATAATAGCCAGAAGGTGGAAAGAACCCAGATGCCCTTCAACAGAGGAATGGATACAGAAAATGTGGTACATCTACACAATGGAATATTACTCAGCTATCAAAAACAATGACTTTATGAAATTCGTAGGCAAATGGTTGGGACTGGAAAATATCATCCCGAGAGAGGTAACCCAATCACAGAAAAACACACATGGTATGCACTCATTGATAAGTGGGTATTAGCCCAAATGCTTGAATTACCCTAGATGCCTAGAACAAATGAAACTCAAGACGGATGACCAAAATGCGAATGCTTCACTCCTTCTTTAAAAGTGGAACAAGAATACCCTTGGGAGGGAGTAGGGAGGCAAAGTATAGAACAGAGACTGAAGGAACACCCATTCAGAGCCTGCCCCACATGTGGCCCATACATATACAGCCACCCAATTAGACAAGATGGATGAAGCAAAGAAGTGCAGGCTGACAGAAACCAGATGTAGATCGCTCCTGAGAGACACACCCAGAATACAGCAAATACATAGGCGAATGCCAGCAGCAAACCACTGAACTGAGATCGGGACCCCTGTTGAAGGAATCAGAGAAAGGTCTGGAAGAGCTTGAAGGGGCTGGAGACCCCATATGAACAACAATGCCAAGCAACCAGAGCTTCCAGGGACTAAGCCACTACCCAAAGACTATACATGAACTGACCCTGGACTCTAACCTCATAAGTAGCAATGAATATCCTAGTAAGAGCACCAGTGGAAGGGGAAGCCCTTGGTCCTGCCAAGACTGAACCCCCAGTGAAGGTGATTGTTGGGGGGAGGGTGGTAATGGGGGGAGGATGGGGAGGGGAAGCCCATATAGAAGGGGAGGGAGAGGGGTTACGGGGATGTTGGCCCAGAAACCGGGAAGGGGAATAATAATCGAAATGTAAATAAGAAATACGCAAGTTAATAAAGATAAAAAAATGAAAAATAATTAAAAATAATTGGAAAGGAAAAGAAAGTTAAAAGTTTAGCCTATTATATAAAGGAAAAGCCATCACTACTACAGAAAAGAGAATCTGTTTGAGTGAAAAGGTCACACATGCATGTGGTATGGCAAATATCTAGAGCTTGGGAGGCTGAGGCAGAAGAGTGGAGAGTTTGAGACCAGCCTGAGCTACATACAAAGACCTTGTCTCAAAAATAAAAAAGAGAGAGAAGGAAAGAGAAGAAGGATATAAGAGAGGGAAGAAAGAAGATGGGAGGGAAGGGGGCTGCTTTCAAGTGGGGGTATCTCTTACAAATTAATGGTTGAAGTTAATTGTAAACAGTACCAAAGTCTACAGAAAAGTTAAGAACATGAAAGCTAAATAAAGATTGGGGATTTGAACGTAAGAAAAGAAATTTGGCTTGTGTTTGACCTGACATACTTGTTGTAACAGGCTGACTCTGCTGTACTTTACAAGCAGTAACTAGTGCTTGTAAAATACAGAATATGTTTTTGGAATGCAAAAATGCTTTTCTTTAATGCTTCAGACTCATAAACGTAATTCTGGGGAACACATAATTTGACTGTTCTATTAGTTCCTTGTTGGGGAAGGTGTTCTTCGTAAGAAAAAGGCATTTGTCTCATGCTACTGTTGGGGACCGGACTGCCGGACTAGGCAAAGCTAGAGCCCTGCCCTGAGCAGACTCCTGAGAAGGGCTTGAACAGGTTCCGGGAAGACTGTTGCCTCACTGTCTAAGAAGACTACCTTGCAGTTTAGAGATTCACCTTATGTCCTTGGGCACTTCCCAGTTCTCCCCACCCCCACCCCAAGCTTTAGTTCCTGCTTCAGGGCTCTAAATGCTGTACACTCCTCTCAATAAACGGACCTTGACAAGGACACTGCTAGGTCTCGCTCCTCTTTCTTGCACATTCTCCCGCAGGTATGGGTCCCCCTAGACCCCCACGAATAACTGGGTCCCTGCTGGCGGGGGCATGCCACTGCCTTAAATTTATTTTTCTTTTTGAGTTCAGAATATATGGTTTAATTTGAAAATTGAAGATAGAATGCTCTTTTAATTTAAAGAAAAAATAGCTGATGGAAGAAAACAGTAACAGAAATATAGTTACAGAGAAATAGTGTCTTCCACTTCAGCAGGACAGCTACTAGAAGGAGTAGAGCTAGAAATACGAAATTGGGGGCTGGAGAGATGGCTCAGTGGCTAAGAGCACTGACTGCTCTCCCAGAGGTCCTGAGTTCACTTCCCAGCAACCTCATGGTGGCTCACAACCATCTGTAATGGGATCTGATGCCCTTTTCTGGTGTGTCTGAAGACAGATATAGTGTACTTATATGCATGAAAAAAAAATAAATCTTTTTTTAAAAAAGAAATAAGAGGGGCTGGGGATTTAGCTCAGTGGTAGAGCGCTTACCTAGGAAGCGCAAGGCCCTGGGTTCGGTCCCCAGCTCCGAAAAAAAAAAAAGAACAAAAAAAAAAAAAAAAGAAATAAGAAATTGGGGGCAATGGGTATTTCTCAGGACCTCATGGGCATTGGTTTTTGCTCTCATAAAGCTGTTATTCTTCCAATCACATCCTTTAATCACAGCTTCTGAGAAAAGTCTTATGCGTTTGATTCTTCTGATATCACACAGGCGCAGGCAGGAAGGAGGAAGGGTCCTGGTGGCTGCCAGTGGAGAACAGGATGTTATTTTAAAGAAAACTCTTCCTCATGACTGAAGGAGATTTTCACACGTAAGACATAGACCAGCAGGTGTATCAGACCTGTCATGGCATCACTCCGCACATGGGTACAGGAGAGTTCACAGACTGTGGATGTGGGGAAGAGACTGTCGGGGTAGTAGGTGTGAGAATCGCAGTCTCTTGTTTCCACCAGGATCTCTATTTCTAGTTTTCTTCCACAGCACTGAATGACTCATCCCCACTGTCTCATTGCCTCTTTGTTGAAGTTTGTTTTTTTTCCTTTTGAGCTTGACTAATAGGGTGCAGCATTAGAAGAAGAATCTCTAGAGAAATTCTAGAGAAGTCTCACCTTGTGTCCAGGGCACCTTAAGGAGGACACAAGCGGAAGACAGTGCCTAGGGCGCCCCCTGGCGGCTTCTACTGAACTGACTCTATATAATGAGAAGATGAAAGACTAATTTTGAGAAAGGTGCTATGCTGTGTACAGTAAATTTTCTTTAAACAAATGTTCTTATGTGATGCTTATTTTATTAGAAAAAATTTGTAATAGTTTTTATAAATAATTTAATAGTTATATATTATATGTCAATAATTTTAAAAATAAATGATTTAAAATAAAAATTAAATTTCAAAAAGCTTTCAATGGCCTTTAATTTTAAAAGAAAAATTGTTTCCGGATGTAGCTTATTCCCAATGTGATCAGGACTCTAGCTGGAGGACAGGATGTGCAAACTTGCTCAAATACATGTATTTTACATGACTGTCCTCCGACACAAAAGGGAATCTTCTGATCTGTCGTTTAGGTGCTAATGAAAGCATCTGGGTAAAAAACCATCTTCTTCAAATAGCCATAGAGCCTTGTGCCATCTCAAACAAATTTCACCTACCTTAGGGAGGGGAGATGAGAATGCTCCCCCATTTTTTTATTTTTGCATTTTTCTTTTTTTTTTTTTTTAATTAACTTGAGTATTTCTTATACACATTTCGAATGTTATTCCCTTTCCCGGTTTCCGGGCAAACATCCCCCTCCCCACTCCCCTTCCTTATGGGTGTTCCCCTCCAAACCCTCCCCCCATTGCCGCCCTCCCCCCATAGACTAGTTCACTGGGGGTTCAGTCTTAGCAGAACCCAGGGCTTCCCCTTCCACTGGTGCTCTTACTAGGATATTCATTGCTACCTATGAGGTCAGAGTCCAGGGTCAGTCCATGTATAGTCTTTAGGTAGTGGCTTAGTCCCTGGAAGCTCTGGTTGCTTGGCATTGTTGTACATATGGGGTCTCGAGCCCCTTCAAGCTCTTCCAGTTCTGTCTCTGATTCCTTCAACGGGGGTCCTATTCTCAGTTCAGTGGTTTGCTGCTGGCATTCGCCTCTGTATTTGCTGTATTCTGGCTGTGCCTCTCAGGAGCGATCTACATCCGGCTCCTGTCCGTCTGCACTTCTTTGCTTCATCCATCTTGTCTAATTGGGTGGCTGTATATGTATGGACCACATGTGGGGCAGGCTCTGAATGGGTGTTCCTTCAGTCTCTGTTTTAATCTTTGCCTCTCTCTTCCCTGCCAAAGGTATTCTTGTTCCCCTTTTAAAGAAGGAGTGAAGCATTCACATTTTGATCATCCGTCTTGAGTTTCATTTGTTCTAGGCATCTAGGGTAATTCAAGCATTTGGGCTAATACCCACTTATCAATGAGTGCATACCATGTATGTCTTTCTGTGATTGGGTTAGCTCACTCAGGATGATGTTTTCCAGTTCCAACCATTTGCCTACGAATTTCATAAAGTCGTTGTTTTTGATAGCTGAGTAATATTCCATTGTGTAGATGTACCACATTTTCTGTATCCATTCCTCTGTTGAAGGGCATCTGGGTTCTTTCCAGCTTCTGGCTATTATAAATAAGGCTGCAATGAACATAGTGGAGCACGTGTCTTCTTTATATGTTGGGGCATCTTTTGGGTATATGCCCAAGAGAGGTATAGCTGGATCCTCAGGCATTTCAATGTCCAATTTTCTGAGGATGCTCCAGACTGATTTCCAGAATGGTTGTACCAGTTTGCAATCCCACCAACAATGGAGGAGTGTTCCTCTTTCTCCACATCCTCGCCAGCATCTGTTGTCCCCTGAGTTTTTGATCTTAGCCATTCTGACTGGTGTGAGGTGAAATCTCAGGGTTGTTTTGATTTGCATTTCCCTTATGACTAAAGATGTTGAACATTTCTTTAGGTGTTTCTCAGCCATTCGGCATTCCTCAGCTGTGAATTCTTTGTTTAGCTCTGAACCCCATTTTTTAATAGGGTTATTTGTATCCCTGCGGTCTAACTTCTTGAGTTCTTTGTATATTTTGGATATAAGGCCTCTATCTGTTGTAGGATTGGTAAAGATCTTTTCCCAATCTGTTGGTTGTCGTTTTGTCCTAACCACAGTGTCCTTTGCCTTACAGAAGCTTTGCAGTTTTATGAGATCCCATTTGTCGATTCTTGATCTTAGAGCGTAAGCCATTGGTGTTTTGTTTAGGAAATTTTTTCCAGTGCCCATGTGTTCCAGATGCTTCCCTAGATTTTCTTCTGTTAGTTTGAGTATCTGGTTTGATGTGGAGGTCATTGATCCACTTGGACTTAAGCTTTGTACAGGGTGATAAGCATGGATCGATCTGCATTCTTCTACATGTTGACCTCCAGTTGAACCAGCACCATTTGCTGAAAATGCTATCTTTTTTCCATTGGATGGTTTTGGCTCCTTTGTCAAAAATCAAGTGACCATAGGTGCGTGGGTTCATTTCTGGGTCTTCAATTCTATTCCATTGGTCTATCTGTCTGTCTCTGTACCAATACCATGCAGTTTTTATCACTATTGCTATGTAATACTGCTTGAGTTCAGGGATAGTGATTCCCCCTGAAGTCCTTTTATTGTTGAGGATAGTTTTAGCTATCCTGGGTTTTTTGTTATTGCAGATGAATTTGCAAATCGTTCTGTCTAACTCTTTGAAGAATTGGATTGGTATTTTGATGGGGATTGCATTGAATCTGTAGATTGCTTTTGGTAAAATGGCCATTTTTACTATATTAATCCTGCCAATCCATGAGCATGGGAGATCTTTCCATCTTCTGAGGTCTTCTTCAATTTCCTTCTTCAGTGTCTTGAAGTTCTTATTGTACAGATCTTTTACTTGCTTGGTTAAAGTCACACCGAGGTACTTTATATTATTTGGGTCTATTATGAAGGGTGTCGTTTCCCTAATTTCTTTCTCGGCTTGTTTCTCTTTTGTATAGAGGAAGGCAACTGATTTATTTGAGTTAATTTTATACCCAGCCACTTTGCTGAAGTTGTTTATCAGCTTTAGTAGTTCTCTGGTGGAACTTTTGGGATCACTTAAATATACTATCATGTCATCTGCAAATAGTGATATTTTGACTTCTTCTTTTCCGATCTGTATCCCCTTGACCTCCTTTTGTTGTCTGATTGCTCTGGCTAGAACTTCAAGAACTATATTGAATAAGTAGGGAGAGAGTGGGCAGCCTTGTCTAGTCCCTGATTTTAGTGGGATTGCTTCAAGTTTCTCTCCATTTAGTTTAATGTTAGCAACTGGTTTGCTGTATATGGCTTTTACTATGTTCAGGTATGGGCCTTGAATTCCTATTCTTTCCAGGACTTTTATCATGAAGGGGTGTTTAATTTTGTCAAATGCTTTCTCAGCATCTAATGAAATGATCATGTGGTTTTGTTCTTTCAGTTTGTTTATATAATGGATCACGTTGATGATTTTCCGTATATTAAACCATCCCTGCATGCCTGGGATGAAGCCTACTTGGTCATGGTGGATGATTGTTTTGATGTGCTCTTGGATTCGGTTTGCCAGAATTTTATTGAGTATTTTTGCGTCGATATTCATAAGGGAAAATGGTCTGAAGTTCTCTTTCTTTGTTGTGTCTTTGTGTGGTTTAGGTGTAAGGGTAATTGTGGCTTCATAGAAGGAATTCGGTAGTGATCCATCTGTTTCAATTTTGTGGAATAGTTTGGATAATATTGGTATGAGGTCTTCTATGAAGGTTTGATAGAATTCTGCACTAAACCCGTCTGGACCTGGGCTCTTTTTGGTTGGGAGACCTTTAATGACTGCTTCTATTTCCTTAGGAGTTATGGGGTTGTTTAACTGGTTTATCTGTTCCTGATTTAACTTCGGTACCTGGTATCTGTCTAGGAAATTGTCCATTTCCTGAAGATTTTCAAGTTTTGTTGAATATAGGTTTTTATAGTAAGATCTGATGATTTTTTGAATTTCCTCTGAATCTGTTGTTATGTCTCCCTTTTCATTTCTGATTTTCTTAATTTGGATACACTCTCTGTGTCCTCTTGTTAGTCTGGCTAAGGGTTTATCTATCTTGTTGATTTTCTCAAAGAACCAACTTTTGGTTCTGTTGATTCTTTCTATGGTCCTTTTGTTTCTACTTGGTTGATTTCAGCTCTGAGTTTATTATTTCCTGCCTTCTACTCCTCCTGGGTGTATTTGCTTCTTTTTGTTCTAGAGCTTTTAGGTGTGCTGTCAAGCTGCTGACATATGCTCTTTCCTGTTTCTTTCTGCAGGCACTCAGCGCTATGAGTTTTCCTCTTAGCACAGCTTTCATTGTGTCTCATAAGTTTGGGTATGTTGTACCTTCATTTTCATTAAATTCTAAAAAGTTTTTAATTTCTTTCTTTATTTCTTCCTTGACCAGGTTATCATTGAGTAGAACATTGCTCAATTTCCACGTATATGTGGGCATTCTTCCTTGATTGTTATTAAAGACCAGTTTTAGGCCGTGGTGGTCCGATAGCACGCATGGGATTATTTCTATCTTTCTGTACTGTTGAGGCCCGTTTTTTGACCAATTATATGGTCAATTTTGGAGAAAGTACCATGAGGAGCTGAGAAGAAGGTATATCCTTTTGCTTTAGGATAGAATGTTCTATAAATATCCGTTAAGTCCATTTGGCTCATGACTTCTCTTAGTCTGTCTACATCTCTGTTTAATTTCTGTTTCCATGATCTGTCCATTGATGAGAGTGGGGTGTTGAAATCTCCCACTATTATTGTGTGAGGTGTAATGTGTGTTTTGAGCTTTAGTAAGGTTTCTTTTACATATGTAGGTGCCCTTGTATTTGGGGCATAGATATTTAGGATTGAGAGTTCATCTTGGTGGATTTTTCCTTTGATGAATATGAAGTGTCCTTCCTTATCTTTTTTGATGACTTTTAATTGAAAATTGATTTTATTTGATATTAGAATGGCTACTCCAGCTTGCTTTTTCTGACCATTTGCTTGGAAAATTGTTTTCCAGCCTTTCACTCTGAGGTAATGTCTGTCTTTGTCTCTGAGGTGTGTTTCCTGTAGGCAGCAGAACGCAGGGTCCTCGTTGCATATCCAGTTTGTTAATCTATGTCTTTTTATTGGGGAGTTGAGGCCACTGATGTTGAGAGATATTAAGGAATAGTGATTATTGCTTCCCGTTATATTCATATTTGGATGTGAGGTTATGTTTGTTTGCTTTCATTCTCTTTGTTTTGTTGCCAAGACGATTAGTTTCTTGCTTCTTCTAGGGTATAGCTTGCCTCCTTATGTTGGGCTTTACCATTTATTATCCTTTGTAGTGCTGGATTTGTAGAAAGATATTGTGTAAATTTGGTTTTGTCATGGAATATCTTGGTTTCTCCATCTATGTTAATTGAGAGTTTTGCTGGATACAGTAACCTGGGCTGGCATTTGTGTTCTCTTAGGGTCTGTATGACATCAGTCCAGAATCTTCTGGCCTTCATAGTTTCTGGCGAGAAGTCTGGTGTGATTCTGATAGGTCTGCCTTTATATGTTACTTGAACTTTTTCCCTTACTGCTTTTAATATTCTTTCTTTATTTTGTGCGTTTGGTGTTTTGACTATTATGTGACGGAAGGTGTTTCTTTTCTGGTCCAATCTATTTGGAGTTCTGTAGGCTTCTTGTATGCCTATGGGTATCTCTTTTTTTAGGTTAGGGAAGTTTTCTTCTATGATTTTGTTGAAGATATTTACTGGTCCTTTGAGCTGGGAGTCTTCACTCTCTTCTATACCTATTATCCTTAGGTTTGATCTTCTCATTGAGTCCTGGATTTCCTGTATGTTTTGGACCAGTAGCTTTTTCCGCTTTACATTATCTTTGACAGTTGAGTCAATGATTTCTATGGAATCTTCTGCTCCTGAGATTCTCTCTTCCATCTCTTGTATTCTGTTGGTGAAGCTTGTATCTACAGCTCCTTGTCTCTTCTTTTGGTTTTCTATATCCAGGGTTGTTTCCATGTGTTCTTTCTTGATTGCTTCTATTTCCATTTTTAATTCCTTCAACTGTTTGATTGTGTTTTCCTGGAATTCTTTCATGGATTTTTGCGATTCTTTCAGGGATTTTTGCGATTCCTCTCTGTAGGCTTCTACTTGTTTATTAATGTTTTCCTGTGTTTCCCTAAGGGAGTTCTTCACGTCTTTCTTGAAGTCGTCCAGCATCATGATCAAATATGATTTTGAAACTAGATCTTGCTTTTCTGGTGTGTTTGGATATTCCATGTTTGTTTTGGTAGAAGAATTGGGCTCCGATGATGCCATGTAGTCTTGGTTTCTGTTGCTTGGGTTCCTGCGCTTGCCTCTCGCCATCAGATTATCTCTAGTGTTACTTTGTTCTGCTATTTCTGACAGTGGCTAGACTGTCCTATAAGCCTGTGTGTCAGGAGTGCTGTAGACCTGTTTTCCTCTCTTTCAGTCAGTTATGGGGACAGAGGGTTCTGCTTTCGGGCATGTAGTTTTTCCTCTCTACAGGTCTTCAGCTGTTCCTGTGGGCCTGTGTCTTGAGTTCACCAGGCAGCTTTCTTGCAGCAGAAAGGTTGGTCTTACCTGTGGTCCCGAGGCTCAAGTTTGCTCACGGGGTGCTGCCCACGGGCTCTCTGCGGCGGCAGCAACCAGGAAGACCTGTGCCACCCCTTCCGGGAGCTTCAGTGCACCAGGGTTCCAGATTGCCTTTGGTGTTTTCCTCTGGCGTCTGAGATGTATGTACAGAGAGCAGTGTCTTCTGGTTTCCCAGGCTTGTCTGCCTCTCTGAAGGTTTAGCTCTCCCTCCCACGGGATTTGGGTGCAGAGAACTGTTTATCAGGTCTGTTTCCTTCAGGTTCCGGCGGTGTCTCAGGCAGGGGTCCTGCCGCTCCTGGGCCCTCCCCCACGGGAGCCCAGATGCCTTATACATTTTCCTCTTGGGCCAGGGATGTGGGCAGGGGTGGGCAGGGGTGGTCTCTTCCGCTCTGCAGCCTCAGGAGTGCCCACCTGACCAGGCGGTGAGGTCTCTCTCCCACGGTGTCTGGGAGCAGAGAGCTGCTGCGGGCCGGGATCCGCGGGTGTGGGACTTCCGGTAAACACAGGACGTGCCCGGTCCTAGAGGAATTCTGCCTCTGTGTGTCCCGATTTCACCAGGCAGCTTTCTTGCAGCAGACAAGTTTGTCTTACCTGTGGTCCCGAGGCTCAAGTTTGCTCGCGGGGTGCTGCCCACGGGCTCTCTCCTTTTTTTTTTTGTTAAGAATTTTTTATTATATACAGTGTTCTGCCTGCACGCCAGAAGGGGGCACCAAGATCACATTACAGATGGTTTCTGGGACTTGAACTCAGGACCTCTGTGAAGGTCAGTGCTCATAACCTCTGAACTATCTCTCCAGTGCATTTTTATTCTTAATATAATTTCTCAGTATCACTTTATCCATAATTTAGTTAATGTACTTTAATTTTCTGGCAATGAACGAATTTATAGTAGATAAAGATGACTAGATGGAAGAAATACGCCTCACACTTGAAGACAGTTTGCAAAAGCAGACTCTTTAACTGTGAATGTGTGCCTCTGAAAGCTGCTCTCTTAATTTGCTGATACAAAATTAATTGCTGGGCACACTCCAGAGAAATAACCCTTTTCAATTTAATGTTTGCTAGTGCAAATTTCATGAAATAACAAATTGAAAAGGTGGTTTTCCTGTATACCGTGCTTCCTGGGAGTTAGATGGTCAGGAAGTGATACTGAGCAGCCACAACGACGTAGTGGAGTTAAACTCCACTCGATGCTCATAGAATTGTGTAGTGACAGCATAGAACCCAGGCACACGCTCCTTACACTGCAACTCAGTTTAGATACTTTACAAAATTCAATACGATGTCGATTCTAAGAAAACACGCTAAATTTATTAGGAGATTGTGATCTCTGCATGCACATTAGAGACCAGGATTCATTGCCTGCTCGTCAGGCGACATTACCGAGGAGAAGCGGTGCAAGACCTCAGAGAACAACCACAGTTCATGCTTTGCATGATGTAGAAGAACGCGGGAGGGAAAGCTTTAAGGAAAGCCGCGGCTTAAGCTCAGAACAGGCTGGAGTCGTGTTATAATGTTGTCTAATTGTGTGTTTTTTTTCTCTTTAATCCTCACTCCTGCCCTGGAGAACCTGTTGACTGACTGAGCTGACTTGGTCAAATGGTGCCTCTATGTTGGAGCTCCAATAAGCGGGATACAGTGAAGACACCGGGGGTATAAAAGCCCGTGCAAAGGAGAGTAAAGAAGTGTTGGGCCAGCGGTGAATCAACCTTGGAAAAAGGGACAAGGTACTGGTAAAACGCTTTTTTGTGTATGTGTTTAGAGATATTCTAAAAGTCTAGAGGAGCGAAGATAGTTCTCATAGATGCTTTAAGTCTTTGAACCCGGATTAGAGATTGTTTAGTCCCCACACTTGAGAGAGAAAATGGGTTTGAGAAAGGCAATTCTCCCCTCCTATCAGGGGATGCTTTGGCCAAAGAGAAGGAAATGCATGTAAGCTGTTTCCGAGCACTCCTAGGCTCAGGGGGAGGTTGGAAGACATCTTGCTTCCTCTGGCTTCCACTGGAGGAATGCTTACACTCTGGGTTTGGGTCCCTTTGGTGGGACATCTAATTCTCTTCTCTCTATGTTTGTTGTCTGCTCTTGGAGCACCAATATGTCCTTGTCTGTCTTTTTGTTTTGTTGTTTGTTTGCTGCTCTTTGTTTCATGTTCAAAAAAAAAAAAAAAGGTTAAAACTATCTGCTGGTCGTTTACCCCTTGATTTAGTTTAACTCGTTTCAAAAAGGGGTGGGGGGGCATCTCAATTGGCCTTGGGAGCCCTGTACCTGTGGCTAGGAGTCTAGCATAACTGGAGAAGCCCTGCCAGGGGCTGATTGTCTGCACAAGCTGCTCTTACAGAGGACAGCAGCTTCTAAGCTTCTAAAGTAAGGAAGCTGATGGCTGGTTTTCCTAGAAAAATCTCTGTGACTGTGTCTGTTGGCTTCAACAGGTGACGAGCCGCTCCTCTCTTGAAATTACAGCTAGAAAAAGTAAGAAAATTGTGTTTGGTCTAAATATATAAGATGTGTGTAGCCACTTCATTTTTGTTTCTACTGGTTTAAAAAGTATAAATATGGGGTTGGGGATTTAGCTCAGTGGTAGAGCGCTTGCCTAGCAAGCGAAAGGCCCTGGGTTCAGTCCTCAGCTCCGGAAAAAAAAAAAAAAAAAAAAAAAAAAAGAAAGCCAAACACCAAAAAGTATAACTATGTTTGTGCATGTCTTGGCTATAGATTATTGGCTTATAAGTTTTTGGGTATGATTAAAAACGTGTAACATTGGTAATAGAAAGTTGGCCTAACACTGGGAACTCCATGGGAGTCATTCTAGATAACAACGCCTGGTATGAGCCAACCCAGGGAAACAGGTCTCTAAAGATACCTCTAAATTGGGTAATACTTAATCTCATTCTTATCCTAGAAACCAGAATTATAAAAGATAGGATTTAGGGCAATGTCTCTTTGGTGAGGTATTGGAGGCCACACCGTCGTGCATTCATGTGCAGGAATTGGCAGTCAAACCTTGTATCATGAGGGAGATGGACTTGGTGTTGATTTCGAAGAGACTGGATTGTTTGGAGATTGAGTTTTCCTTTCCAAAGCTGTGGTTGCGCTCTGGTGTTACAGGGAAACTTCAAGATTGTGGTTGAACTACCAGTGTTCCATTGGCTGCAGTTTGCAGTTTGATCACAGGTCCAGGATTCTAACTCACATTTATTGGGATTGTTGCAGGGTTTGCAAAGGGTTGATGAGGCTATAGAACTTGTGAGAGCATTATAGCCCATTTGCTTACTCCAACTGCCATTTCAGGAAATGCATATGGAATTATTAAGGATTTGGAGGATTGTTTTTATACTGTTCCTTTGCATCCTGGTGACGGTAGGAAGTTTGCATTTAGTGAGCTTGCTTGTAATTTTGGAGAGCCCATGAAGTGATATTATCAGAAAGTTTTGCAAAGGAATGGCTAATAGCCCTACATTATGTAAAAGCATTTTCACTGCTTCAACATAAGAAGTCAGGACTCTGAATCTTTCGGTGTATATTATTCATTATATGGAAGGGATTTTATTAGCTGATCCCTCCGAAGGAGTTTTACTACAAGCCTTTGCTCTTATACAATGAGCTTTAAATCCTTGGAGTAATTGTTGCTCTAGAAAAGATTCAAAGACAATATATCCTTTGCAATATTTGGGACATCAGCTATATCCTAAACAAATTGTGGCACAGAAAATTCAAATAAGAAAAGATAGTTTATTTAATTTAAATTATTTTCAAAAGCTGTTAGGAGATGTTAATTGGCTTAAGACCTCACCGTAAGCTTTCCACGGGAGAACTTAAACCTCTGATATTCTTAAGGGGGATGCAAATCCTGATTCCCCTTGACAATTAACTGATGAGGGAAGAATAGCTTTGCAGAAATAGAGGAAGCTATTAGTCTACAACAGATACATTATATAGACTATGACCAATTGTTGGTTGTTTGTACCCACAGCAGTCCTTTGGCAAAAGGGACCATAAATGTGGATTCATCTTCTCCAAAGAAAGTTTTAGCACCCTATTAGGAAGCTGTTGCTGTGTTAATAGAGAATTGTAGGATAGAATCAAGAGAGTATTTTGGGAAAGAAGCTGATGAAATACTTACTCCTTATTCCAAACAGCAATTAAATTGGTTATTACAGAATACTGATACTTGGCCTATTGCATGTGCAAATTTTTCAGACAAAATTGTAATCATCCAAAAGAGAAGTTGTTTCAATTTACCTCGACGCATGCTTTTGTAGTTCCTGTAAATTTACGCATGCAGCCCATAGAAAATGCACTGACTGTATTTATAGATGGCTCATCCAATGAGAAGGCAGCATCTGTAATCGGATCGCATGTTTATTCCCTTGCATCCCCCTGCTTCAGCACAGAATATTGAATTACATGCTGCAGTGACTGTTTTTGAAATGTTGAAAAGTCGAGCTTTTAATTTGTATACCGATAGCCAATATATAGCTTACAGTTTGCAACTGCTTGAAACTGTCCCTTTTTTAGGTACTGCTAATTCTCACATTTTACAATTATTTATGCAAAAGCAACTCAACGTAAGGAAACGTACTGTTCCACACTTTATACTGGATTGCCTGAACCCCTTAGTAAGGGCAATGCCATGGCAGACTTGTCTACCGGGAGATTATAGGCCTTCCCCAGGATCAATTAACCAACCAATCTCATTCTGTACATCATCAAAATAGTAATAGCTTAAGACAACAATTTGATATTTTTAGACAATGTGCTCGTCAGATTGCGAAGACTTGTTCTCAGTGTTCTCAGTTTCTTCCTGTACCACATAATGGTGTTAATCCTCCAGGATTGATACCTGATCAGTTATGGCAAATGGATGCTACTCATATTTCTGACTTCAAAAAATTAAAATATGTTCATGTGACTATTGACACCTTTTCAGGCTTTCTAGTTGCAACTGCTTTAACGGGAGAAGCCACTAGAAATGTAATTACTCATTGCCTACGCTGATTTTCTATGCTTGGTGTTCCAAATCAGATTAAAACAGGTAATGGAACTGTTCGTTGCTGTCAAGTGTCTGAGACCTTTTGTTGGCAATTTAATATTCCCCATATTACTGGGGTTCCTTATAATCCTCTAGGAAAAGGTATCGTGAAATTAGTATTGTAGAACTTTAAAATAATATCTTCATAAAATAAAAAAGAGGGAGGTATATCCCCGTATAGCTGTCAATTATTTAAATCATGCTCTTTTTATTTTAAAATTTAAAATTTGGATGCCAATGGTGTCTATGGCACCCTACAGCTAGGCATACTTATGCCTAGCTGAAATGCAAGGATCCACTTACTGGCATATGGCATGATCCTGGTCAGGTATTACTATGGCGAAGAAGGCATGTTTGTGTTCTTCTGGCAGGATGCTAAAGGAGTGTGCTAGCTGCCAGAGTGATTAGTGAGAGACACGCTGATGCTGGGACAAAGAATGATGTTTGTTGGGGTTGGGGATTTAGCTCAGTGGTAGAGCGCTTGCCTAGCAAGCACAAGGCCCTGGGTTCGGTCCCCAGCTCCGAAAAAAAGAAAAGGGAAAAAAAAAAAAAAGAATGATGTTTGTTGAGTGCCCTGACAATGGTGACAGGAAACCTGTTTTGGGCATATGTTCCTGATCCACCTTTGCTCGCCTATATCCCAGATTGGACACGCTGCCTTGCTTCAAGCTGTTAGGCCTTGTGGGACAGAGAACACAGAGACTGTGGAAACTGCCTTCAGAACATTAATCAAATGAGAGAGGTTATAATGACCCTTCTCTTTTCTTTAATGTGACCAGTTATTGACTCAATCATGGACTGGTCTAGAAATCAATCCAACATTGGGAAAAAAAGAAATGACAGTCTTCGTTTGGAAGGTTGGTTCTGGACATTTTCAGAGACATTTAAAAATTCACAATTGCCTTGTATGAAGTTATATTTGCAGTGGATAAAATTGGGACAGGATCTGGATTTCTAACAAATGTCATTGTGTGTATGTTAAAACTCCTAATCTTTTGTTAATTGGTCATGTTAAAATTACTTCTGTGTCTTCTGCAATAGTTAGCCTAAGTTGTGTTGATTGTACACTTTCTTTTTTTTTTTTTCTTTTTTTTTTTCGGAGCTGGGGACCAAACCCAGGGCCTTGCGCTTGCTAAGCAAGCACTCTACCACTGAGCTAAATCCCCAACCCCTGATTGTACACTTTCTAATTTTGTTAATATATTGAAATCTGACATGTCTGTTATGGCGGTTTATCAACCAACCTTTGTTCTATTGCCTGTGAGTATTACAGGACCCTGGTGTTGTGAACAAAGCTTGCAGATACTGGAAGAGGCAAGTTAGGCTTTAGGCAGAAGGAAGAGGGTAGTGGGCTTGATTGTCACTGGTATAGCAGCTCTAGTCGCATTAATAGCACTGGTATAGCAGCTCTAATCGCATTCTGCTTCTACTCTCACTTTAACACCGGAAGTTAAGACAGCTACTTTCATTAATCATCTAACAAAATGATGTTACTAATGCTCTGTCTGAGTGTTCGAGGATTTAGATAGGTGTGTGGAACAACACTGATCTAACACACCACTGATGCTCTTTTTAATACCATTCAAATGACTGGAAAGAAGCTTCAGAGTTTAAGAAGCCATCTGGAGTGTCATGCTAAACACCAGTGGATTTGTGGCCTTCTAAAATGTATGCGATCATCACTATAATTGGGAAAAAGTTCAACAGCACTTGAGGGCTATTTGGCATAATTCTAACACCTCTCTGGATGTTTTAACTTTGCATGCCGAGATTATGAATTTAAAGAATGCTGCCCCACTGAACTTTGATGGTGCAGATATTGCTGATAAAATTATTTGTGGCCTGAGGTCAATATGTCCATCTTGGTCAAGCTTCGAGAATGGTTTATATAGCTTGATCACACTAGCCCTTTTGCCCGAGGAATACTTTTATTTCCGCCCATTGTGATAAAACTTGCCTTTAACAACAGCAACATGCTGTCTGCCAAAATACATGGCTTGAAACTAAAACTGGACCCCCAGACATAGTTATTAATTAACAGGCTGGCAAGCCAAGGACAGGTAAGATTCTGCACAGAGCCTTATCACCTAAGGAAGAAGAGCATTGCTTTTGATGATGCATATTCCCCAATGGGTAAGGAAGGCATTCTTGTCAGAATGATGACCTAAGACAGGCTCAGTCCTGTTTATGAAATAAATAGGGGGAAATGTGGAGAGCCTCTGGGGCCACTTGCTTCTGGTGGGAATTTGGCTAGGACAAAGGAAGTAAGCTTAAGGTAATCTGTCTTTGGGCTTGGGCTGAGGAAATAGGCCCAGATTAAGAGCATTTACATTTGAGTTAATGAAAGCTCAGAGCCTGCTCAGTAGAGACATATGGGGCAGTCCTTTTGTCTTGGTCATCCTGACTATCCCCTAGAAAGGTGTTTGCAGGATTTTTTTTTTCCGGAGCTGGGGACTGAAC
This sequence comes from Rattus norvegicus, assembly GCF_021556685.1. Taxonomy (NCBI): domain Eukaryota; kingdom Metazoa; phylum Chordata; class Mammalia; order Rodentia; family Muridae; genus Rattus; species Rattus norvegicus. The sequence continues at coordinate 51,007,395 of NC_141544.1, read as the reverse complement.
TCAGGGCCTTGCGCTTGCTAGGCAAGTGCTCTACCACTGAGCTAAATCCTCAACCCTGTTTGCAGGATTTTGTTTATTGTCTTGCTTGTTCCTTGACTCAGAACTGATCTCATTATTTCGCATGTACTTAAAGTGGTATAAAAGCAGACTGGAAAAAAATAAACCCACTTCAGCCTCAGAACTGACTGGAGTCATGTTACAAAAAAAAAAAAAAAAAAGAAAGAAAGAAAGAAAATCTGCAAAACTTTTCTTTCCCTGCCCATCACTAACATAGCCAAAAGCACACATTGTATGTTCGTCCTATGAACCTATGTATGTTCCATCCAAATGCGGAAGAAGCTTGAAATTAAACATTTCAAAACCTAATAGTCACATAACAGGGATCTTTCTGGAACTGCTCCAATGTGTCAGCAGCAGATCCTATGTTCTGATGCTCTGTTGAATGGCAAGGAGGTGGACATGGAGAACGATCTAGAAAGACTGCCTTGTGAATCTTAAAGATACTCATCTCTACCCTCTCTTACACCTTATAACACAATGGGGTTGGTCCTCTCTGGCCAAGGATCATTTAATTTGTTACAGCATCTCTTACAGTGATGGAGTCTGGCTTGAGAGGGCCTTTTCTGTGCTTTAAGCTCTAGTCCCTCTTGGGCATTTTTGGTGCCTCTATGTCTCAAGTGAAACAGACTGCTTTAGAACTAATGCCTAGGCTACTCTATATCCCTATAGTAATGGGCTTCCAGGAGCTAACACAAGTGGAAGAATGGCTGTACTCTCTGAGTCTACCCCTCAATATTGTCATCACCTTAGCAACTTCCCAAAGATCAGACAGTTAATTTGTAGCTCAGGGTTCCACATTCATGGATTTCTGCTTGAAAACCTGGGCTTGACATACACACCTATAATCTCAGCCTTCAAGAGGTAGAGGCAAGAGAATTTTCAATTCAAGGTTACCCTGGGTTACATGTGAGATTATATCAATACATCACTGTCCTCATGGGGAAAAAAAGAGATGGAAAGGAAAAGTAGACGTAGAAGGATATAGATGAGGAAAAATGGAAGGAGAGAGGAAGAGAAGGAAGAAGAGACATTTAAAAGCTTTTATTTTGGGGCTGGGGATTTAGCTCAGTGGTAGAGCGCTTGCCTAGCAAGCACAAGGCCCTGGGTTCGGTCCCCAGCTCCGAAAAAAAAGAAAAGAAAAGAAAAGAAAAAGCTTTTATTTCTGTATCGAACATGCAGAGATCTATCTGCTTGTCATGATTTCATAATAATTCAATTTATTTTCTTAGAATCAACACTGTATTGAATAAGACATCTAAGTTGATTTATGGTGTAAGGAAGATGTCTCTGTGCTCCATACCATTACTACACAATTGTACACAGGAGACCTGGCCAGATGTGATATTGATGAGGGGGTCTGGAACCAAAGTCCCATGTATACAGAGAACTGACTGATGCTGACTGTTAATTACACCTTATAGAAATTGTCAAGGTGATAATGAGAATCTAGGAGAAGATTCATTAATACAGATGAGTCTGGCCCATGTATGGTTAGACAGGGTCAGTGTGGGGGACATGGCACAGAGACAAACAGTGATCACCAAGAGCCCTCGCTCTTGTCTCTTCAGTAGCCTGCTCTATGACAAGAGTTTGTCCAGAGGAAAAAGAAGGCAAAACCCAGAGACAACAACTTTCATTGGTCTCTGCTTTTATACTTCTCTCTGAAGATATCTATTGGGAAGCCACCTACAGGAAGTACATTAAACAGCATCTACCACAAACCTGACTGATCTCCCTGCTTCTGTGCACAGCAAGTGCCCATTAATCACAGGTGCAATAGTACTATTCAAGCGAGGACACAGGATGAAAGGTGGGATCCACTTCTGCTTGTCATAGGCCGGCCTATCTGTGGTCTGGTGGAGCAAGATTTCTTCTATTTAAAGCAATAAGACATCTATTGCTGTGTGGTAAGAAGCAAAGCTTTTGCCCAGTGTCTTCATTACCTGCCCAGTAACTTGAGTTTAGATGTGACCATGAAAAGAATCCCCATGATGGCACAGTGACTTCATAAGGACAAGTAGAGAAACCTCATTATCACATTTGTTCTGCCTCACTAGGTGATGCCCTCATCATGTTATGATATAGCAAGAGGGCCCTAATCAGGTATTTTGCTGTGTTCTTTAAACTCCAAGTCTCCACAGTCAAGAGCCCAACAAGTCTATTTTCTTTAAAAAATTGCCCAGGCTGTGGCATGGGGTTATAATTACAGCAAATGAACTAAGATAGAATTTTTTGTTTTGTTTTCTAGTCAACTTGAGTACAGAAACTTTGAGGGATATAAATATAGATTTAATGAATGTGTTTAGGGCCAGTGAAATGTCTCAGTGGGTTGACGATCTGAGTTGTAGCCCCAGAATAGATATGGTGGAAGGAGAGAACTAACTTCTTTTTTCTTTGGTTCTTTTTTTCGGAGCTGGGGACCGAACCCAGGGCCTTGCACTTCCTAGGCAAGCGCTCTACCACTGAGCTAAATCCCCAACCCCGAGAACGAACTTCTTAATGTTGTCCTCTTGTCGCTACATGTGCACTGTGGTACTCACATGTGTGCAAGTAGGAACTCCACCCGCACAAGTAAATAAATATTTTAAAGTCATTTTATTTTGTAAAATGTTTAACTCAACAATATTAGTGAATATGTTTACTGATTTAGCGACATGGTATAATAAAACACATGCAAGGCTGTATTCATTCAATAATATTAATTTTTCTACTTTTGTTTCAAGTTTTATGTTAACTCTTCATGTGACTGTTGGCTACAGGTATTTTTATAATTCTACTGTCAATGTTGAGACTCTTACAAGCATTCTAAAGTCCATGGCTTTTGGTTCTGACCTAGGGAAGGCTGTGGCCGTGCCAACTAGAAAACAAGTTCAAACCACAAGCTTCCATTGACTGGAAAATGAGCTCAAATCATAAGCTACTAGCTTATGATTAACTAAGAAAGATGATTTTTTTATTGATTCTATCGTAAGCTTCAGAATTTGAACAATTACCCCTTCCTTAATTGATGCTTAAAGTCTGCGTACAGCAACTTTCAATAGTTCCCATGTGAGGTCCTTATACTGATTATTAACCCTTTCTCAAGTGGATTTTCTTTTTTGTTGTTTTTAAATGACCTCTCAAGTGGCCTCTGTTAGCACCCTAAACTGACATTATTGAAGGTGTTTCCAGAGTAAATGTCCAAAATAATTTAGTTGTGATCACATTCTACATTGTGAATCTTTGTAGTGACTTGACATTAGACGCTTCTTCCTAATGAGTAAACTTTAGGAGAAGAAAACCAATACTGTCTTCTCGTAGCGGACATAGGATGGAGTCATTGGTGAGTATCACATGGACAAACTATTGAGCTTCTTGACTTGGGAGCTGAGAACAGAACACAGGTCCTCGGAAAGGCCAACAGCTGTTCTTGACTGTTTGGTCATTTCTCCAGCCCTCAAATTTGGGTATATTTTAAAAGATAATTAAAACTGGACAGGGGTTGGGGATTGAGCTCAGTGGTAGAGCGCTTGCCTAGCAAGCACAAGGCCCTGGGTTCGGTCCCCAGCTCCGAAAAAAAGAAAAAAGAAGAAAAAAATAAAACTGGACAAATCCTTGCTGAACAAGGTAAACTAAAAACGTTACTAAAAATAAAGTAGAGAGTAGAAAGGGATAGAGGTAAAAAGGCAAGTGAAAGATTGGCTACCAACGAATACATTCAGGTTAGCTGTTACTCTTCCCTTAGGTGTCCCATTATGTTCTGCTTTCCATATTTTGTAATTGATATACTTACTTGGAGCCTTTTAATAAAGAAGCTATGTCATTTTTTCCCCTAATCTGAAGCTCTTGGAAGTTTCTCTTTGAATTTGATAAATTCCCTGATAAAAGCAGCTCACTTTGGACTTTATTTTGCTTATATATGATTCATGATTTATGAAATAATAAGACAATTTCTTCAAACATTGCTTTTACTCATTCCTTGCTATTCTCTTTTTATGTTGAATCTCCTCTTTATTTTATGCGTTTTGTTGTCCATTTCATATCTCTATGGATCTATGCTCCATTTTAATTGCACTTGTGTGTGCACACATGTGACTCTCTCTCTCTTTCTGTGTGTGTGTGTGTGTGTGTGTGTGTGTGTGTGTGTGTGTGTAAACCTCAGAAGTGCATGTTGAGACCAGAAGACAAGTCAAGGAAGTTAATTCTCTCTTTCCACCATATGCGTCCCAGGAATTGAACTCTGGTCATTAGACTTGGGGGCAAGTGGCTTTAGCTGAGCCATCTTGCTGTCCCTGATTAAGCACTTTACTGCACCAGGATTTTTTTTTCCAAGACAGGATTTTACTGTGTAGCCTTGACTTCCTAGAACTTGCTTTGTAGAGCATGGTTGCCTAGAACTTAGAGAGATCCACCTGCCTCTGCTTCCGCAGTGCTGGGATTAAAGACGTGTACCACATCACCTGGTTGCAACAGGATTCTTAATTATTTTGCTTACTTTACAGCCAAAACATGACTCTGTTGCAAATACTTGCCTGGTACACCACAACTAAGAGCTTCATCACTAGAATATATTTTATGCAGACAGGTACTGTAAAATGCTGACATAAATCCATGAGCCTATGACTTTAATGGGACCACCCATTTCTTACAGATCACTCACTGAAGCCTGTCAGAGTCTTTTCTTGAAATGTATTGACCATTTATAAACTGAAGCTCTTAGTTGTGGTATTAAAAAGAATTTGAAAGGCACGAGTCTCCTTTCCCTTGCCTTGAAGCCTGATGAATGCAGTCATCACTAGAACTTCAGTTCAAAAACTATATGCACTACAACTTTCATGGAAGTAAAACATCTTTTCTTCTTTTAAAGGTGGCAGCACGAGACATGCATAAGCAACTTGACAAACCGTGAATGAAATATTATTTGTTATTGAATGGCTACACAACTGTTTAAGTTTTGAAAGCAAGTGTTGTTTTACCCTGTACTTTGTGGATGGATTCGTTAAGAAACATTATCAAGTGCCCAAGAAATGTCTCAGGGTTTAGGAGCACTGACTTCTCTTCCAGAGGTCCTGAGTTCAATTCCCAGAAGCCACATGGTGGCTCACGACCATCTGTAATGAGACCTGATGCCCTCTTCTGGTGTGTCTGAAGACGGCTACAGTGTACTCATATACATAAAATAAATAAATAAATCTTAAAAATTGTTCTTTTAAAAAAAGGAAACATTATCAAAGCTGCATTAAAATTTTGCCATTGGTAAACCACTGAGCTGAGGTGCAGCAGGGCAGGGTAAGGTCGCTAGGGTTAAATGGAATTTCCCCTCTGCCCTCTGAAGGTTTGCTGGAATAAAATGTCTAAGATACATTAAGTGGGAGAAAGGTATATAATGCATTAGCCCAATATGATTCAGAAGCTTTTGGGCCCCACTCTTTCTAGGGGAAGTGAAATACAGGAAATGTCAGAAAATAGACAGCATGCTGGGTTTTTCTATTGTTGTTTGGGCTTTTGTTTTGTTTTCTTTTCATTGTCAACCTTACACAAGTGAGACTCATCTTCAAAGAGGACTTCTTATTTGAGAAAAGGCCTCCATCGGACTGGCCTGTGGGCAAATATGTTGGGCATTTTCTTAATTAATTATTGATGTGAAAAGAATTGTGGGCAATGTGACCCCTGGGTAGGTAGTCCTTGGTCGTATGAGAAAACAAGCTGAGCCAACCATGGGGAGCAAGCAAGTAAACAGCATTCCTCCGTGGTCTCCGCTCTTCCAGGTTCCTGCTTCCAGGTTCCCGCCCTGATTTCCCTTCGTGATAGATTATAAGTTGTGAGACAGAATAAATAAAACCATCAAGCTGCTGTTGATCGCCATGTTTATCACAGCATAGGAAACAAATTAGAACAAACAGTAAAAATCATTTAGGGAAAGTCACAGGCTTGAAGAATATACAACAGTTTGGGACAACATGTATTTGCTCTGCAAACTTGGTGGGCAATAGTGCGTCCAATCTTTAAGAACATCCCACCTGAGGCTCCATTACTACATCTGATGCAAATCTGACAGAGGCTGAGGACAGTTAGAGGGACACCGGATGCACTGTGCATGTCTTCTATCTCTTAATTGCTAAGTCACAGCCTGTAATTTTTTTAAACAGCATGTGTTCTTTGTGATAGTCCTTACCAGGTAATGTGATGCAATTTTAAAACAGATGTTCCTTTATTCACTAAGAGAAGCAGTTATGGGGCTGGGGAGATGGCTCAGTGGTTAAGAACACAGACTACCATTGAAGAGGACCAAGGCCTGACTCCCAGCACCCACCTTGGAAGGTTCACAATTGCTTCTAACCCCAGCTCCAGGGGACCAGACACTTCTAGTCTCTGAGGGGCCCCCACACTCCCACATACATACTAAAAACATAGAAATAATTTTAAAAAGAAAAAGTACTTGTCAGCCTGACTTAATATTGCATTTTATATACTTTTTGTTTTTTAAAAAAGATAAAAAGGTGGGCTGAATATTAGCAAAGTTCAGAGTTAGCAAGATCAAGTGAAAGGATGTCATTGCAATCAACCCAAAATGCTAATTGCTAGAGTTGTCTTAGTCTAGGTCTCTCATTATTCCTAATGATGTGAAAAAACATACAAACACGCAAACAAAAAAACCAGTTTACCTGTGTACACTTACTGTTGTCCCCTATCCTGCACAGGCTCTCTAATGACACTAACACCAGTGACAGAAATAGTAACTAACGTTTATTTGGTGTCCATTAGGTGACAGGGCCTGTACAGTTTTACATATTCCACCCCTAATTTTGCAGTAATCCTGAAAGGTATGGCTATTTAGTCAGTTTTGCAGATGAAGGTTCTCCATTGGTCTGGGACTCAGAGCTGGAATCTTATGTTAACATCGAATGTTAAGTGTTTACTGCTTATCCTGTCTTGAGGAGGCTGGCCATCCTAAGAGTAATAAACTGAGGTTTGTTACGTGAAACTTTAGTCTAAATATCTAAAGAAGCACTGAGCATATTTTTCCTATGCCAGCATGAATTTAAACATCTCCCCACAACCAAACATGACACAAACATTTAGTGAAGTGAAAATCCTTCCACGTTGCCGGCCACCACCAGTGCAGCCAGGGGTTCCACACACCCCAGCCGCAGTGACACACCTTTAAAAAGAGAGAGAGAGAGAGAGAGAGAGAGAGAGAGAGAGAGAGACGGGGTTGGGGATTTAGCTCAGTGGTAGAGCGCTTGCCTAGCAAGTGCAAGGCCCTGGGTTCAGTCCTCAGCTCTGAAAAGAAAAAAAGAAAAAAAAAAGAAAAAAGAAAAGAAAAAAAAAGACATTTGTGGGCAAAGGAAGCATCTAATGCTGACTTCTGGTGAAAGTACTTGTGGTTCACCAACCCAAACAGACGGGCATAACATTTCATTCTGTGAAATAAAGGAAAGTAAACTAATTAAGCACTGCCTGGGAGTCAGTGCTGTGCAGAGCACTCAGGCTTCTCTGTGATTCTGCCTTCTTCTCAGCACCTCACAGCCAACAGCCGCCTCCATTACACTAAGTCACTCAACGGAGTTTCCTCTGAGATTTCAACAGATACCTTAGAAAAGACCTTGGTAGACACTTTAATGTTACTTTATTTTTAAGATACATGTATGTAAATGCAGTGAAACTGTTAAGAAACTGACCAAAGTCGGTAACATTGCTGTTACTGAGTTACAGCTCTACAGGGCCCAGACTCCCTATCATTTTATGGGGAGGGGAGGACCTCTTATTTATTATTCTTGTAAAATGAAAGCTCTCATTTTTATCTTTTTAAGTTGATAGTTGAGTGGCATGAAGTACATTCACAGTATTGTGGGATTATGATTCCCATCTATCACCACCATTCTTTTACCATTTCAAACTGAAATTCTATACCCAATAAAAATACTAACACTTCACTTCTCCCTCTCCTAGCCCTTGGCAGCCATCATACTACTTTCCATTGCTACCAAGTTGATGTCTCTAGGCTCCCTGTACAAATAAAACCATAAAATATTTGTCTCTTGGCAACTGTGTTATTTCTCTTTGTGTAAAATCCTCGGGGGATCTATGTTCTGGCATGTGCCATAGCTTTTAGTCTGAATTATGCTCCATTTGTATACAGTGTGTGTTCATGTATGTTTGCACGCACCTCTTGACCAAATGTTGACCTTGGGTACTGGTCCTCAGGTAACATCCACTGCGTTTATGAAGACCGGTCTCGGGGCTGGGGATTTAGCTCAGCGGTAGAGCGCTTACCTAGGAAGCGCAAGGCCCTGGGTTCGGTCCCCAGCTCCAGAAAAAAGAACCAAAAAAAAAAAAAAAAAATGAAGACTGGTCTCTCACTTGAGATCAATAATTTAGGCAAGGCTGTCTTGACAATGCATCCCCAGGCTTCACCTCTCTCTACCTCACTAAAGCTGGGAACACTGGCAGAACATTGACTGGTGTTTTGTAGTTTTGTCAAATTCGCGCGCGCGTGTGTGTGTGTGTGTGTGTGTGTGTGTGTGTGTGTGTGTGTTTTGAAAACAGCTTGGATCTATAGTAAAGCTTTCAAAAATGTTTTAATAAATATTTATTATATAGGATAATTGGATTTATTATAGTGTTTTCATGCATGTATATAATGTTTTTTGACAATATTCTCCAACCCCCTTAATTTCTCTTTGGGTTGCATTGAATCTGTAGATTACTCTTAACCACCGAGTTGTCCCCTCCATCCTCATATTTTATGGCTTTGAAGATAAGAAATAGTACCACCTAGGCATAAGTGAAAGGCTTTATGAAATATGCTATATTTTGACTGAAAATCTTAGGAGTAAGTATTCTGATAAGTTTTCCCTTTGTGTTTGTATGCTGCATGTATGTGTGCACAGAGCGAGTGAGTGGGGGTGCACATGTGCTTGTGGAAGTCTGAGGGTTTTTTTAGGAATCACATTAGCCAGCTTGTCTTGGGCATCTATTGTTTCTGCATTCCTGAATCTTAAATTATAGGCCACTCATTTATATGGCTTCTAGGGATTTGAACTTCAGTCTTCACACCTATGTGACAAGCACATTACTCACTAAGCTATCTCTACATTCTTAGACAAAGTGCTTTGGTTTTATATTTAAAATTTTTTGTCTAAATTTCCTTGTCTATAGAATGGACACACAGTTACATAGTGTATTCCATCTCTGAGGCAGAGAATTTGGAGGAGGAGAGTCAGTGGTGGTGGTGATGTTGGAGGAGGGCATCTGATAAACCTTGCAGGGGTGTAGTTTGTGCAGGCAATCTTCCTAACATTAGATCTCGTGGGAAGGCTCTGAGGTGTCTTCATCCCCAGCCCAGGCTGTAAGCCTACCGTCTTCCCCCATCATACCCACCTGATTTCCTGCAAGATGAGATCTTAAGAAGACACACAGACACTGGGAGCTGCCCACAACTTCCCTGAGCTCAGGTTTCAGGCCCCAGATAGCTTTCATTGATAGTGAAGGTAAGCCAAGTAGGTGGATGTGTTGCTGTGATCCAATACGGGGATCAACGTTGGTGTGGAAGCTTACCAGCCAGTCAGTTTATTGCTCCAGGTTTATGATGTTCCTGTAGTCCGGATACCAAGTAGCCTAGGCTGCTCTATAGCCAGCACTGAGAGTTTTTTCATGGGTCACAGGTTCCATGCTTGTTGGACCAGTTGTGGCTCCTTATGCCCATAGAAAAATGATGGTTCCGTTATGATCCCTGAATTTAGTTCAGCCTGAGGACTCAGAGCCCCTAGGCCTTGATATCATCACTGTTGTTTGGGCTCAGAAACTGGGTACTGCAAAGGTCTTTTCTGGGCCCTGAAGGGTTCCCCTCTTCCTTTCATTGCTCCATCACCTTCACATCTCCATCCACCCTAGATAAGGGGGTTCTCACAGAAAGAACACACAGTCCCTCCCACACCTCACTTTTGAGCCTCCTGTGCCCTCATTTTCCCCAAACCACTGATCCACATTGGTGAACATAAGCCTCCGAAATAAATCTCAATCCAGACTCTGTTATCCTGACTTCATCCAGAAAATCTAGACTCTCTTTTCCTCTCACTCCAATAGGAGCAGTTTCCTGTTAATACAAACTATTCGAGGAAGTCTGTGCCATACGCCAATCTAGGACAGCCTGGTCCTGTCATAATACCTAAAGTTCCTCATCATATCTCTCTGCACAGCAGGGTTGAATATCAGAGTACTCATGTCCTTGGTATTCGTCTATCTTCTCCAAACTGTCATGAGCTCCCTGACAAGAATATCCAGAATTCTTGGCCCATGTACTCATAGGAACTCAGCAGACTACCAGGCAAGTGGCTGAGGAGCCCAGAAGGATCCGAAAAGGTAGACCAGCTATCCTTCTAGGCAGGGAGGGGCTTTCTATATCATTAGTGAGATATTCACAAGAAAGAACTCAATATCAAGTGGGAAATAGTGGGTTGGAATAAGTACCTGTTGATTGTGGCTAGACACCGCACAGGGCAGCTGGCATAGGGAGTTTGGCTCATGTCAAAGAGGGAGATTTGGTCCAGACATCATTTCTGATCCAAATGGCAATGCAAATTCCTGGAAGGAGATAGCTAGCCTTCTGGTCCAGTTGACAAAAATGCTCCAAGCAAACTGAACCCCACAGTGAAGTTTAGAGCCTAAGGGGCCAGAGCCACAGGACAGGACAGAGTGGCTCGAAATCCAGGAAGGCACCAAAGACACAAGGAAAGTCTAAGAGCTATGAAGTCCTCCACCCAAAAGCTTCCCAAGGCAGCTTTTAGAGACATTCAGAGTCACTCTATATCTATGGACTATTATTTCCTTCCTCAAGCTGGCCAAGGACCTCATAGCCCTAGCACAGAAAGGAAACAAGGAGCATCCAGTCTCAGAATGGGACAAGATGGCTCTTCTAGAGCAAGTAATGGAGAAAACAACGATGAAAGACTAGAAGTGAGTTTGTTCTTCATGCACAGTGCACACAATAAAGCAGTGCTCGAATTAGCTCCAAGACTGAGGTCTGGGGTCAGGGCGTCTTCAGTAGCACCCAGCTCCATGGAGCATCCTGTGGAGGGCTGTGAGGAGCATCCAATTCCACAAAACATATTATGGAGCAGCAACTTCATGGCACATCCTGTAGAGGGTGGGGAGTACCCAGCTCCCACTATGCTGCCAATCTTGAAAATGGCCAATGCTTAAGGCTGGGGAGTAAGGGAAACCACATCCACTCTTTTGTATCAACAGTGCTGTACGATAGCTCACATCTTGTTTACAGTAGGCCACTCTCACTGCAGGGCCAAGCCATAGACTCATCTAGAGAATATGGGGTAAGTCATCAAGTCTCCACTAGCCACCAACCATGCCTCACCCATGTGGCTAATGCTCAACTCCAGGCAAAGGATCCACAATAGTGCTAGTGTTCCTGATATGCGCATCAGCTTTCACAGCCTGGAGGTGTGCATAACATGGAGAACTTCCCATACTCACATGACCACTGTAGTCAGGGTTCTCTAGAGTCACAGAACTTCTGAGTGGTCTCTATAGAGTAAGGGAATTTGTTATGATGACTTACAGTCGTAGTCCAATTCCCCAACAATGATCCACAGTGAATGGAAGTCCAAGGATCTAATAGTTGCTCAGTCTCACGACGCAAGCAGGCGAAGAAGAGTGAATCTTCCTTCTTCCAATGTTTTTATGTAGGTCTCCAGCAGAAGCTGTGTCCCAGATTAAAGGTGTGTACCACCATGCCTGGATCTGGGACTTGCTTTGTCTCAGATGACCTTGAACTCAAAGATCTCCTTGCCTTGCTTCCTGGGATTCATAGCCACAAGATCTCGATGTCAAGATCCAGGTCAGAAACTTATATATCCCAGCTTCAAGATCTGGATCACAGGTGAGCCTTCCAATCCAGGATTGTAGTTCATTCCAGATACAGTCAAGCACAAGGAATATCCATTACAACAACTTAAAATCTTTATACCTTTACTGCAGGGAAATGTGCATTCTTGCTTATGCTGTCTTTACTTAAAACAAATCCCACTGAAATGTGTTTACTACTTTTTGTCTACTTTCATGGAAGCTTGATTGAGAAGCCTACTGTTCTAGACTGACTTTCTATTGCTGTTGCAAAACTACGTGATGGGGCTGGAGTGATGGCTCAGTGATTAAGAGCACTGACTGCTCTTCCAGAGGTCCTGAGTTCAATTCCCAGCAACCACATGGTGGCTCACAACCACCTGTAATGGGATCTGGTGTCCTCTTCTTATAATAAATAAACAAACAAAGAAATAAATCTTTAAAAAACCTACATGAGTGTCCTAGTTAGGATGAAATACCATTACTGAAAACAAGTTGTGGAAAAGGGGGGTTTGTGGGCTTGTATCACTTACTCTTCTACATCATAGTCCATCATTGAAGGAAGTAGGGACAGGAACTCAAATAGGGCAGGAACCTAGAGGCAGTAGCTGATACAGAGGTTATGGAAGAGTGCTGCTTCCTCTGGCTTACTTAGCCTGCTTTCTTATAGAACCCATGACCTCCGGCTCAGAAAAGGTATCACCCACAATAGGCTTGGCCCCCCACCATCAATCACTATGAAAATGTCCTCCAGATTTGCCTACAGCCTGATATTATGGAGGCATTTTCTTTTTTTTTTTTTTCTTTTCTTTTTTTTTTTTTTTTTTTTTTTCGGAGCTGGGGACCGAACCCAGGGCCTTGAGCTTGCATGGAGGCATTTTCTTAATTGAGGTTCCCTCCTCTCAGATGACTGTAACTTGTGTCAGGTTCAGATAAAATTATCCAGCACAATGACCAAACATAACTTTGGAAGAAAGGGTTTTACTTGGCTTATACCTTGTAGTCCATTGTCCAAAGAAGTCAGGGCTGGAAGTCAAGGTGGGAACTCGGAGGCAGAAACTGAAGTAGAGGCTATATAGGAGTGCTACTTACTGGCTTGCTCAGCTTGCTTTCTTGTACAATCCAGAACCATCTGCCTAGGGGTAGCACTGCTCATAGTGGGCTGGGCCCTCCCATATCAAACAAGAAAATGTCATACAGAGTTTCCCAGAGGCCAATCTGATGGAGGCATTTTCTTAGTTGAGGTTCCCTCTTCCAAGATAATCCTAGCTTGTGTCAAGTTGACAAAAAGCTAACCTGAACACTTCCCTGATAAACATTAGTATTGTGCCTAACAGAATGAAAGAAACTTACCTCTTTTTGGGCACTAAGTGTGTTCATGTTCTTTATAAATAACCTCTTTATGAAGAAGATGTCTTCCTTCTACCTTGGAATGAAGCATGGAAAATGATAGGGCTCAATTCAACTGAACACAAGGACTGAACTATCACTGAGCATAAGCAGGCTTAATTCTAATGAGGAAAACCATCCTTAGGCAGCCAGATAGGGCAGGACAGCCCATGTTTCTGTGAGCATCTCTTGAGAAGAACATTAAATAGGAGCCAAGAGGATAGAAAAGGCAACTCTTTAGTGAAGCACATTGCCATCTCATATAAAACCAAACTCTGTTACTAAAAAGGGAGAGGAAAAAGGGTGGTCTCCCCTTTTCCATATCTTAGGTGCACTGATCCATGATGCTAAATGACCCTTGGAACTTGAGCCCTCCTACTATGACCCTAAGGTCACAGTCAGCTGCATACGTAGCTGGTGGAAGGTAGAGGGAGACAAGATACCATGAGCCCCACACTGCCGGGGACCTGCCCAGCTTTAGGGGAATTGAGGTAGGACACAGCGTTGGACACAGGCCAAAATATTGATGATCTCTTTCTCTAACTGTACTGGATGCTATTAGCTACTGGCTTAAGGAGACTTAACACGCTCTTGCTTATTCTGTGGCTTCTTTTCTCTTTAACTCTCTGAGGCTTCTTTTGTCTTTATCTCTCTGTGCTTTATTTTTATCTTATAAATCTTTGTGCTTTATTAAATGCTGTATCTTTATTTTACAACTCAATATCACTGTTCTGTACTTTATTAAGCGCTGAAGAAGCTTAACTCTTTATTACTTTTCTGTGCAAAAAAACTTTAACTCTGTCTTACTGTTCTATGCTTCATGAAGTGCTGGGAAAATTTAACTCTTTATTACTGTTATGTGCTAAAAATTTAACTTTTTCTTATTGTTCTGTGCTTTATTAATCACTGGGTAAACTTAATTGTTTTTTTTTCCACTAAAAATATTTTATTTAGAATATTCTCATTCAGAGAATAACCATGATAAATATAGGTTACTTTAAAATACTGTAGCAATGGTTTTATTCAAGGTAATCCAATTAGTACAGTTATAAATACTAAAAGGGGAGGGGCTGCCAGAAATAGCACATGATTTTTAACAAAGCTTCAAGAAAATCTTGAATACTAAAATTAATTTAAAAATCTTACAAGTAGGCCGTGTGGCACATGCCTATAATCCCAGCATGTTGGGGAGAGGGGAGGTTTGAGGTCAGGAGATTTTGAGTCTGAGGCAAGTCTGAGCTACATAGCAAACACCTGTCTAAAAACAAAAAAAAATTATAATTTTCCATATAGTTTTAGCTCTTTCAGAGCCCTCTACCAATAAGGCACCTGCAATAGTTAAAAAACAAAAATCGCTACTGCAGCCTTAGGGAACATTCTTGGTGGCCTTCCTCCTGACAAAGCTCTCTTTAAGACAGTTAACGTGTTTATGTATATCCCAAGTTCCAAGTGTAAGCATGGCTACTGAGTTAATGTACTGGAACTAAAGCATCCACCCTTAGCCATACATGTTCCCCACAAATTAGAATTTCATAAAAAAATATGATGTGTTAACACAGAGTTGATGGGGACTGACTCTGTGAAAGCTGACAGTCTGCAATTCAACAAAGTCTTAAGCTGCGGCATGGGTCCCCCTGTTAACAGGCAGCATTCTCCTGCATGAACAGCAACTGCCTACTGGTTCCTTAGAGCCCAACTAACCGCGGTTTTGAAGATCGACACTGGCCATGGCCCTATATGGCTCAAGATGAAGGGTTCTTCCTGTCTCCTACTTCTAAATCCCTTTCCTTTAACTCATCTGGCATAGTCCTGAAAAGGAAAAGGTCATTGAGTAAAATGTTATCTGCAGCGCATCCAACGTCAGGAGCCTTTGACTCAGATTCCAACAGAGGTTCCAAGTCAGTGTCCCATGGTCCTGGAGAACATCATGCAAATTTCTTCTTGGTCTGTGAACCTCTCCGTGTACTTATCACAACCCTCTAGTTCTCGAAGTTTCCTTGTTTCAAAGAGATTGCCTTCCACAGTGAGCAGGCAGATTTGGGAGTTGCTGACGACGCTTTGTGGAAGCAGGCTGAGCTCAAGGCAGCTTTCTTCCAGCCGGAGGACTTTGAGGGGAGGACAGCAGGATATCCTCACGGAGATCTGAGATCGAGTTCAAAGGCCTGCAGCTCCCCGACTGTGTCAAGTATACTCTGAATCTGGTTTTTGGAGAGATCTGCTATAACCAGATGTCACATGCTACAAAGCTGGGGTGGTAATGCTCCCAGCTAATTCCCAGAGATGCTCAGGGTCTTCAGTGCCAACAGCTGCCCAGAGGTAGACGGTAGCTCTCTCAGGGGATCGTTGTTGAGACTTAGTGTCTCTAGTTTTTTCAGATTGCCTAGTTCAGCAGGTAGAACAGTCAGTTTGAGGTTGAGGGATAGGCTCTTTAGAAGAGTGAACTTTCCTATTATCAGAGGTGGTAGACTGTCAATTTTGTTGGACAAATTGATGGTCCTAAGATTGCTCATCAGCTTCTGCAACTCTAAGGGGAACTCAGTCAGATCATGGTCTTTAAGCTGACAGACACCGGTTTTCTGCGCTGTTTCCATATGAGAATGGAAGGCACTGTTTCCCATCCTAGCGCCACTGCTCAGTTCTCTCCTACTGCTCAGTGAAGAGAAGGCTCTGCTAGGAACCATGCTCCCAGGGCTGCCTGAAACTGCAATCTTTATTACTGTTCTGGCTTATTGTTCCGTGCTAAAATCAACACTTTATTACTCGTGCTTTAGAAAGCGCTAATATTCTGTCAATTAACACATGCCATTTGGGGAATTAAGTAAAAGTGTTTTCTGCTAGTGCTCCTTTCTCTTGTCAGCCAGAAGCCTCTTGCTGAACAGTGAGCTCATTAACTCTTTGTGAACCCGAGAGAAAAGAATAAAGGAAAGATATCACTTACACAGACACATACACACCAGGTGAAGCAGAATATGGCTGTACCCAAACATTTGGATGGATGGATGGATGGATGGATGGATGGATGGATGGATGGATGGGGCAGAGCCCAAGCCACCAACTTTATTTTCTCTGACCTTTTTATACCTTCTTAGACAAAAGGTCTTTAGAAAATTATCTCATAGGTAAACTGTTACACGAAATGGGAATTACAGAGTATCAATAACAAGTTCAAAGCACTGTTTCATTCTATATGCTCATTGTATGTTCAAAGAAACAGTTTCATATGACCTTGACTTATCAGAGTGCACACTATGGCTATATCTTTGGACCTGAATGCTTTTCCTCAAACACAAATTTGTCCCAAGTCTATTTCTTTTTAGTATAATTATGAAAGCTCATTGTATTTCTTATTATGCAGCCTTTACTTACTATTATGAGGAATGGGCACCTTCTATTCTTGATTCTAACTTTATTACAACTTTTTAGCAAAACAGCTAAAACTATCTCTTAAAACTTTCTAAGATTATTGAAACCAAATCAGAAATTTTGTAAAATCATTAATTCATCTAAACATCATTAATTCACAAAAGTTAATCTTTATGTTGAGAAGCAGGAAATCTGCTCAATAGGGTGCACTAATGTCCAGGACTTTTATATATTTTTTAATAATTGCAATAGGAAAGGCATATCAGCTGCAAGAAACATCCCTGATGTCTCTGTGGGACCTTGCCTCACAGAGTTCACCCATCGCAGACCATGTTAAAAAACTGGGCCATCTTCAGGAAGGTCACCTGCAAGCCTTAGCCTTTCCTAGACGGCTCCTGGAACCTTACTCGAGGCCACATACAGAATCTTCAGGAGGCTGAGGAGGTGGACTCTGTCCTGCTTCTGCTCTATTGTGGGTTAAGTCTTCCTTCCAAGCAATGGTAGGGCCACAGAATAATGAGAAAATGCAGTCTCTCTCTCTGTCTCTCTCTCTGTCTCTCTCTCTCTCTCTCTCTCTCTCTCTCACACACACACACACACACACACACACACACACACACCTTCACAATGGCTTAGTTCCTTCTAATTATCTTTCTTTCTTTCTCCTTCCTTCCTTCCTCCCTCCCTCCCTTCTTCCTTCCTTTCATGGTTCTGGAGATTGAACCTAGATATTCAAAGTGCCAGGCAAGTGCTCTACCACTAAGCCACACAACCAATCTTTTTTTTTTTCGTTTTTTTTTTTTTGTTTGTTTGTTTTGTTTTTAGACAGAGCCTTACTAAATTTGCCAGGCAATTCTTCCGTATCAGTTTCCCAAGTAGCTGGGTTCCTTCCTCCCTCCAGGCTATCAGCTGCCCCATCCCATCAGAACAGATCTCTAAGTGGCCAGGACAACTCTGAGCATTCAGTTCCAGATGCCTCTCTCCTGTCTCATTTTATTAAAGCTGTTGGTATCCTGTCTAAGCTCCAGCCCCACAGCTACCTGGGAACAGCCAGGTTTGCTCCGCCCCACAGTTGCCTAGCAACAGCCAGCTGTGCCTGACTAGAGAGGGCACCGATGTTAGGGTTTAAATCTCAACCCGGTGACCAGACAGAACATACCAAGCCAACATGGTTCCACTGGAGAGGTTTAATGAGAGAAGAAGAGGAGAAGAAGGGAGGAACAAAGGAGGTCAGCCATGAGCACGTGGAGGGAAGTGGGGGGAGATAGAGAGAAGGAACAGGGACAGAGAGGGCATGAGAGCAGAGAAGAGGAAGGGCAAGAGAGAGAGGAGGGGGCAAGCAGCTCCTTATATAGTCAGGCACATCTGGCTGTTGCTAGGCAACAGTGGGGCGGGGCATACGGGGCTGTTCCCAGGTAGCTGTGGGGTTGGAGCTTAGACAGAATACCAATAGGAGCTATGACTTGCTCCAATTTTCTAGGACGCCTTTGTTTCCTGGCCCCTTCGTGTAGATTAGGAAATGCCTTTGTTGAGGAAATGCATCCCTGCGAACAAAGCAGTAACAAAGCCTTGCCCCTGGGAACTCAAACGGTGCACAGACAGCATAACAGGATGATTTGACCTCAGGAATGGTGGTCAGACACTGGTATGTGCGCAGAGGAAAGACTCCAGCTGAGAACAAAAGCACCACCTCCTCCAGTGGCCAGGAGCCACTGCTGGTTTTCAGAGCTTGTGACCCAGTGTGTTAGTACTTTAAGGAAATAATCTACAAACTGACATACTGGACGATCAGGGTTATAAGGACGCAATTGTCTCTCAAAATGTCTTGATTAATGTGTGGTGCGGGGGTGGAGGGAGCCCACGGGTGCCCGCGTCCCACAGCTGCACACTTTCTGCAAGTTGGAAATAATTTCCATCGAAATCACTGTCTTAAAAACAGCAGAACCAAACAAAGCTGAGGAGTCTAAACTGAGAGACTCAGGAAGCACAGCCTGGGATCGAGTGGATGGTGTCCAGGCACCCACTTCCCAAGGCTCTGGGCTGTCTCAGGTGCCCTTGCAGATGAAATAAAGCCCTAGAAGCCTCTAACCGGCTGTCCGTCCCTAGTGTCAGCACAGATAGAGGCCCACAGAAAGACCATCCCTGATCTGCACTGCTGTGAGAGACAAGGACTTAGGGTTAGGATTAAAATCCAACTAGAGAGAAATGGCAGGAGCCACTGCTGTCTCAATGGGTTGAGGGGCTCTTGTCAAGTGCAGGCTTCTCTGGGACATGCACACCACTCAGGCCTACAGAGCTAGCATAGCTGAGAGGTCCGGAAGCTCAGCAAGCTCTTGCTTCTCTAGGACCTAGGCTTACCTTGTACTGGTTCAAGATGGCAGCTCCTGACCTGTCCCTGAGGAACTATGAGGCCCCACATCCTGAGGAAAGAGCTGGAAATGCAGGAACAGTTCCAGGCTCTTGTGAAGCCCTTCAGAGCAGTACCTACAACTACCGAGGATCTGCAGTGGCCAAGCCTGAGCCAAGCAGCTATCAAAGCCAACAAGAAAAAGGCAGAGGGGCCCTGTTCTTGCATATTCTCTGTTCTGAGCTGTGGGTATTCAGTCTAAGCTCCACCCCCACAGCTACCTGGCAACAGCCAGATATACTCTGCCCCGCAGTTGCCTGGCAACAGTCAGCTGTACCCAACACTATAGAAGGGGCTGCTTGCCCCCTCCTCATTGTTTCTTACTCTTTGCTCTCTTCTCTCCCCTGCTCTTCCCCTTTGTCCCTTCTCTCCCCATCGACCCCTTTCCTCCATGTGTTCATGGCCGGCCTTTGCTTCTCCCCTCTTCTCCTCTTCTTCTCTCATTAAACCTCTCCACCTGGAACCATGTTGGCTTGGTGTGTTCTGTCTGGACTCGAGTCAAGATTTAAATCCCAACACTGAGACCTCAGTGCTGACTGTGGTACACACATCTGATTCTAAAGCATATGACAGTCATGAAGCTGAAAAGTCACTTCAAAAATATTCAACAAGTGACTGATGCCGCCATTGGAATGTTTTAAAGAAAGCCAGTCTCAACTAGCACAAACTGCCAGCAGTAGTTTCCTAACACCCCCGTTTCAGAAGGGAAGATGTTGTGGATTTGTTTTAATGTTTGTATTATGTTATTTGGGTTTCCAAATTGCACGAGAATCCTGCATGTAAGATGATGGAGGTCCCTGACCCCAGCTGGTTCTGATTGGTGAACAAAATTGCTGGCAGCCAATGGCTGGGCAGGGAGACAGAAGGCACCATAGAAGAAACAGAATTGCCTTTCTCTCTCTCTCTCTCTCTCTCTCTCTCTCTCTCTCTCTCTCTCTCTCTCTCTCTCTCTCTCTCTCTCTGTGTGTGTGTGTGTGTGTGTGTGTGTGTGTGTGTGTGTGTGTGTGTGTGTGTCTTTCATTTGAGAGAATCTGGAGCATCAGGGCGGGTAGCAAGAAACTTGCGGCACCATTGCTGGGCAAGTAGAACAGATTAATCAACTACAGCAACAGGAAGGGTTGGGCCCTGAGCTTCAGGGCCCATCTGTGAGTGAAGGAGTAGGCGATCTTTACTGCTTCTTGGTTTTAAAAGGATTCTGCAAGTTATGTCACAGAAAAAGAAGACGCAGAATATCCCTCTCCTCCTTGGGTCTCACATCTTGTCAGGTTTGGTGGACCTGTAAGAAAATGTTCTCTTTAGCAAAGCTCACCCTGATGGCTGTGACCAACTGCACTGCATTGTGGGCAGAATAGGCCAGTCTTAGTGAACAGTAAAACACCATTTATTTACAACCCAGGTAAGAGATAAAATGTTATATACATATTTGAAAACCTGTATACTCCCACAGGTAACAGAATCACAAATCCAGCTCCTCTTTTTCTGCATCTCTATTCCTCCCCTTTTAATTACTTCTTTTATTTCTTTACATTATATTATAATTACATTATTTTCCCTTCCCTTTCCTTTATTCAAACTTGCCCATATATCCCTCCATGCATCACATATATTCCTCTTGTGTATATGTAACCAGCTCAGTCTGGATAATGTCACTCATGTATGTTTTCAGGACCAACCATTTGGTCTTCATATTCCCTTCCATTGGATATTGTTTTCAGCAAAGTTCTTTAGAGAAACAGAACCAGTGAGTACATCTGTATTGTGATATTGGCATGCGTGATAGAGACGGTTAGCCCCATCGATACACATGCTTGCTAGAGATGGCTGAGTCCACGAAGATGAATTTGTCAGCAGTCCCAATCTAGCCCGGAGAGACTCTTCTGTTCCGAAAGCGCGGATGCTCTCTGCAGAGTTGCAGGTGTTAAGTCTAAGTGGGAAGATTGAAGAAGCTGGAACCTGATGTCAATGGAGGATGGTGGGCATAGCAGCAGTGGCATCGACATATACTCACCAAAGAACATCTGCAGGCGGGCAAGTATCGCTGCCTTTTCCCGGGACCTCTTTATATCGGAGCTGCTTGTTAGACGTGCTGGAGGTGGCTCTGGTGGGAGGGCAGAAATAGGTGTGTCATACAGCATACTTGCCTGTTCTACATTTTGAAGAAGGACAAGGCAACACTACACATACATATACTAATTAGAAAGCTAGTTCTAATTAGTGTAACTCCTACGGAAGGCCAATTCTTCTATAGCCTCAGGAGAGGAAACCAAACATCTTCTGATACTCTCTTGTCACTCTCTTTTCACAAGTAACTGGTCAATTTGGGGATTTTTTTTTCCCACAAAGGCCCAAATCACAGCAATTTAGTTTAAAGATCTTAACTTGCTCCTATTTTAGAATCAGACATCTCATTGCATAGGACACCCGGAGCATCTGACTGAGCCAACAGAGAAGGGAAGAAGTCAGCAAAAACAAAGAACAAAAGGCATGTTCTTCAAACTCATGTCCATGTCTGTCAGGGACAGGGGTAGGAGCCATAGGAGGAGAACCACTGAGTTCTAATACTGAGTAACTTTACATTATCCTTGTCGTGTAAGGGTTAAGGAAGAAGGAAACTTCATTATCATGCCCCTGACAAGGCCTCTTTGGGGAAGACTGTTATCTTGCTAATGATAATTCCCAGTTTCCGCTTAATGACCCAGAATTTTAGCATGAATGACTCCATTTTGATATTTTAGCCAACTTGCTCAGGCCCAGAGCAGGGGCCCAGGCTAAGACAATGGCCTCTTATAATTGTTCAGAAGCCATTCAACCTGACCAAATTGAATTCTACTTTATCAACATTTCGGTATCATTTCCTCTTCTCATGCTATGACAAAATACTTGTGAGAACTTAGGGAAGGTTTGCTTTACTTCCCAATGTAAGGGTACAGTCCATCATGAGAGGAAGGAATGGCAGCAGGAACATGAGGTGGCTGGCCATACTGCCTCTGCAGTCAGGAAGTGGGGACATTAATGCTGGTGCTCTGCTCACTCTCTCCATTCCATTCGGTGTAGCCCTGCCCATGGGATGAGGTCACTCGTGTTCAGGTGGATCTTCCCTTCTCGGTTAACTCTTTTGAGGAACACTGACAGACACAGGTGGAGGAGTACTCAATAATCTTAAACCCCATCGATCTAACAGTGAAACCAACCATCACACTTCCCTAGCATCCTACTTTAAAGTATTACATGTTAGTATAGAATTTCTTTTAATCTTTCTGTAAGCACTATGCTCCACTTTCCTGGCTTTTATGAACATGAAAAGGTCATGTTTTTCAGTGTCTCTACCAGCTTTTCTCCACACAGGTTATCTAACCTAAGGTTTGCCATTTTATCTTATAGCCATGAGTCAATGTAGCCACCATGCTCTAACTAAATATCAGACTTTCTCTGGAATGAGCATGCATAGTTTCAGCTTCCCTCCCACCACACTCTGCTATTACCATGCACTCCAGGACCAGATCCATGTTGATGGTAACGTATTTTAGATCTGATTACTTTTCTTTGAAATAGTTTTCAGTCCTCAAGTCACTTTCTAAGGAACAAGAGTGTACCTGTCTTCAGTTCAGTGCTTGCTCTGTACTAAGCACCGGGCCCTTGTCCTCTCCTCATTTCCAAGCTAGGAGACAGCTGCTAATCTTCCCTTTGGATGATGATGACACTGCATAGGCCAGGCTTACCCAGTTGCTAAACTGGAGACCTGGCAGTTGAATTCAGAGGCTGGTAGCCCAACACCAACATGATGTATTCTGCCTTTTGATGTAAACCCTGAATTTGTTTATCTGTGCCTGGGGCACAGTATTTGTGCCTAACAAAACCATTTTCATCGTTCTTCCTCCTTAATTTCTCAGTCTCCTTACAGGACAATGAGTACCAGTCCTTAGGCCTAAAGGCCAGGTTCATTAACATTCTTCACTGTCATGTCTCTTTATTCTCTGACGATTTGCTTTAATACTTGATGGTGATGCTTACACATGTTTTCATCTTCACACACACAGTGCTCTCCACACTGGCATCACCTTTCACCTGCATTCATGTTTACCCCTGGACTTGGTCCCCAGCACTAAACAAAAAAGCAGCGGGTGCGCTCATCAGTTGTCTTTCTAATCATTGCTTTCTCAATTTCAAATTCCTAAGAAGGAGCAAATGGGTGTGTGCATAGCCACAGTTTGAAGGCATAGTGACAGATCATGTCCTGGTGACAGGAGTTTGCACCTGGGACACCACATCTATCTTGGCAGAACGGGACACAAAGAGTACACAGGAAGCAAAACCCAGATGTAAACCTCCCAGGCTCATCCCCAGCGATGAACTACTTTTTTGTAAGGTTCTGCCTCCTTAAGCTTCCACAACCTTTCAAAACTGCCACTACCTGGGGACTAAGTGTTCAAACAGTTCACACTCAAACCCCAACCGTGTCTTTATTATAACCAGTTTAGGGCCACTCGGGTCTCCTTTGGCAATCGATCCCAGGATGGGCCCCTAAACTGGCTAGTAGTCAAAGCTGCATTGTTCCGTCCTTCGTTTTAATACTGAGTTACGATGAGTGAACTTCCAGTCCAGAAGAGAGCATACAGGGCTAACTTTTAGAAGTCTGTGGCAGGCCAGGAGGTGGCTCAATGAAATACATGCTGTGCAAGCATGAGGATCTGGTTCAGAACCCAACAACCACAGAAAACCCAGGAGTGTGAATGCAGACCTGTAACCCCACTGTTGAGGTGGTGGAGACAGGAAGAGCCTGCTGGCCAGACAGTCCAGTCGAATCAGTGAGCTCTAGTATCAGAGCGACGCTGCCTCAAAAATATGACAGAAGAATGCAGTGGTGCACATCTTTGATCTCAGCACTTGGGAGGCAGAGGCAAGTGAACTCTGTGAGTTCAAGGCCAGCCTGGTCTACAGAGCAATACCCTGTCTTAAAAAACAATGGAAGTGGTTGAACTCTGGCCTTCACCACACAGATGCATACATATGAACATATAACACACATAGCACACATACTTATATTGCTAGTTGCCAATGTGATCTTAACATTCAAATGTGACAATCAAAAGTGTCTTCAGTCTCTATCCCCATTTCCTGGCCCAAAGTCTCCTTAAATCCTTGGGCTCTTCAAAGTGGTAAGGGTCATCTTTCTGGACACTATACAGAATGCTAGCTAGCAGTCCTCAGGTTCTTTGAGGATTGAGGCAGGTCACAGAAAGACCAAGACAGGACTGGAAGGTATGGAGTTCCAGCACCAATCTCCGGATAGAGTTGACAAATGCCTGAGAAGCTTATTAACATCAAAGCAAACACAGACCACCAGGCTTTCCCAGCACCAGTTACAAAGTCCTGGCTACTCTCAGCAATTCTCACTGATCCCTACCCTTACCCTCTCCAGCCCCTGAGCTTTGATACCAGCTTCTCTTTTCTCCTACAGAACCTAGCCATTTTGCCTATGTGTGATCCTAGTTCTTGGTTCTTCTCTAGGCTCTTGGTTCTTCTCTCTTCTCTTCCTCTCTTGCTTTCCCTCCCTTTCTCACATGGCCCAGTCTATCTACTGGCCATGTTCAGTCCAGACTTTCAGATGCCTCTGGCTGGGCACTTCCTATCGCCAATAAAACTTTCTTGGATTAGTCAATCCTGTGTGAAGAAGCCTTTATACCAACCCAAAGGGCAAGAATTCATGGAGTTTCTAACAGGTTGCTGTGACTGTTTATAAAAGCGCCTACAAAGAGAACTGAAAGCTGTACCCTCATCTCTTCTTAAACTCATTCATCTAAAACCCAAGCCATCTAGAGCTCCTTGGTGATTTTCTTTTCTGTAAATAAGTGTTCCCCTGGGTACTATGACCCATTTTGCCAGTCATACCTTAGGACATGGATATGGAACCCCAATATATAGCCAGTCACCAGAAGAATAGGTCAGAATTGGGGCTTGTAATTGATTGACAGTGGGGGTCAGTTAGGGGTTACATCCTTAACCTCAGGAATTGTGTGCTAGTCCCAGGTAGATGGTGTTCAAATTAGAGAATTACACATGGTATCCATGGCTCTAACCATCATGGAAATAATGCTGGTCTCCTAAAGGGATGTGTGTTCCGCCCTTAGGCTGTCAGGCGACTGAACCTATTGTCCCCAAGAAACTGGAATTTCCTCAGGAGTCTCCTGCTGAGAGGAGAAGTCTGAGGCCTGGAACTGTCTGGAGGACAGATTTCACACAGCTCCTACAACATGTCAGATCACCTAGCAGGAGCTGAGACAATGATGGGTCAATAAGTTAGGACCATGCCTTGATCATAACTGTTCAGCTATGTATACCTTTGTCTACTTATACCTAAGCTTGTTCAGACTCTAAAGGTGTGTGTGTGTGTGTGTGTGTGTGTGTGTGTGTGTGTGTGTTCACTGTACCTCTTTGTTCCTCCTTTGACTACAGTGACATTGAATAAATTTCCTTTCTGCACTTGCCTCTTTAATTGGATTTTGAGAACATGTGGCCAAAGTCAGCCTGTTAGTGCAGCCAGGGCAGGGCTCTGACACTGAATATTCTCATAATACTGCCACAGCCTGGCTTCTGTAATAGTTCAGGGAGAGTCACACACACACACACACACACACACACACACACACACACACACACACACACACACACACCCCTGTCCCAAACTGTGGTCAGATTGGGTAAATTGGAGTAGAAGATCCAATATGAGTATTTGTTTCCTGCAGTTGGGCTGTCATGATGATCACTCTTGTCCACTGGTGGCGAGGGGAGAATTGCGCATTGACAGGAAAGCAGGTTTCATCAAGAGGCCAAGTCTTGTTCCTTCTGTAGCCCTGGAACATGCTTGTACCATCTCACTGTAAAACTGTAGCTGATTTTTATAAGAGAAAAATATCTTGAGGATATTGCCAGTGTTATTAGGGTATTCTAGACTTCTAGCCAAGAGTGTGTCAAATGGATTCAGCATGCAGACTTTGTAGAACCACAGATGATGTCACCACGGCTTCTGCTCGACAGACATTTCTTCCTAACAATTTCCAAAGTGCAGGGACATTCATGGCTATTAGCATGCCTCAGTAACTCAGTGAGAAAGGGGGCATTCACCTATTTTTAGAAGTCATCTCAGACACATTGGAGAACTAACAGTATGCCAGATCAACTGAGTCACATCCCAGAGGGAGGGAAGGATGGAGAGAGTGAAGGCTGCCCAGTAACAAAGGAAATTAAGTCATTTGACCTGGTTTCAGTCTGAGTGCTCCAGAGTGCTTGCCGAGCATACACAAAGCTATGAATTTGATTCCCAGCACCTCATAAACCCAACCTCGGAAGGTGGACGCGAAAAGATCAGGAGGAGTTCAAAGCCCAGTATCCTCCATGGGTGCAGGACCTGCAGACACCAGACTCCAGTCTAGTCGGGATAACTTTAGACACTTACCTCCTGGACTGTGACTGACCTGCATGACGCCTCTAAGGTCAGACACTTTATCACAGAAGTCACAACACACCATCTATACCCCTTACCCCGGCCTAATTCTTTAAAAAAACAACAACCCAGACCCACAAGTTGGGTGAAGCTGGGTGTCCAGGTACGTATTCAAAGTAAAGTGATATTTAAGGGACTCACAGCTGAGTAAAAGATGGAAAGAACTTGTTCAAGCCCCACCTAGATGTGCCTCCACAACTTACAGGCAGAATGTGTTTGTTTAGCATAAAAACTTCAGACAAAGTCTTATAGTACCACAGCATTGTAACCCAGTTTCTGAGGGAAAACTCTAGCCACCGGGAACAGCTGGGCCAGGACCCAGCCCTAGCAATGAGCCCAAAGGTCTTGGAACATCCAGAGTACCAGACAGTTGCCATACCAAAGGAATATGCTAATGGAGGGAAAAAAACCTTCAAGCAGCTGGAATGAGATGGCATAGATATTACAGAGGAGCAACTGAAGCATAAGGGAGGTTCTGTGGGTTGGCCATGAGTGAGAACATGGGAGCTGGTAAGGAGGACTTGATCGGGTGTGAACACTGGTCTCAGGCAGGCAGAAAGCTGCTGACTCAGCAGACCACTGGACGCTACAGGACAGAGTACCTGGGCACGTGTTGGTGAAACATACATTTAAAAGAATGCATACAGGGGTTGGGGATTTAGCTCAGTGGTAGAGCGCTTGCCTAGGAAGCGCAAGGCCCTGGGTTCGGTCCCCAGCTCCGGGGGGGGGGGGGGGAAGAAAGAAAAAGAACAAAAAGAATGCATACAGCTAGAAGTGGAATCTACTAAGGGAAGGGGATCAGAAATTGCTCAGGTAGCTACAGGCTGGCCAGTAAGAGCCCAGGAAGAGCAGAGTCAGGGCCAGTGAGGACAGATCTGAGGGATACCTGAGAGGTAACCTGATAGAACCTAGTGGCAGCTGAAAGCAGAAATGGAAAAGTAATCCCAGGCTTCAGATTTGGTTAGCAGAGCAGGCAGCAGTTCCATTAAGTAGGATAGGACATCGAATAACATTTTAAGGGTAAGACAGAGCAGACAGAGCATCTCCAAGTCCATGGCTGGGACTCGTCCAGGTGGTAAATCCTAATGAAGTGGTTAAATCGTATGTGCATAAACATGTACATGGAGCCAGAGTTGGAGATTCTGCTTAGGATTCATCAGTGCACGCCTATCCAGGGGTAGAGCCGTGATGGACTTCTACCTCAGCCCACAGTGGGCGGAGGCGTCCACACCTGCCACCTCCTCACCATCTCAGTCACCAATATCTTCTACCTCTCCACCTATGTAGGGTGCTCCCTCAAAAGAAGATATGGTAGACAGTTCCTGCCGGACTCTATCCCTCTTCCTGTTGTTTTATCTTTGCTATTCTACACCCAGGGCATACAAGGGATATAAAAATTACTAAAAATGGATATATATATGTGTATATATATATATATATATATATATATATATATATATATATATACCATTCCCCGTGAAAAATGTCACTTGACTGATTGTATTAATTCTACCTGTTTTTCCTCATTGTATGTCAGCTCCTTACGTTTTGTTATTTGTTACTCTTTCCCTACCTGGATATAAAGATCCTGCTATGTATGCATTGGAACGGGTTGCAAATGCGCTCTCTCTCTCTCTCTCTCTCTCTCTCTCTCTCTCCCTCCCTCCCTCCCTCCCTCTCTCCCTCTCTGTCAAAGAGATTTATAGCTGCACTCATTTGAGGAGGCAGGATCTGTGTCAACCTCAGCTGCTGCTCTAATTCAACAGGTTCACACCACCAACCATGTGCATTCCTTATCCCTAAATGTTTCCTTAACACTGATTACTCAGGAAAAGATTGATCAAAGTTTGATAAAATTAGTGCTTTAGAGAAAGCCATTCTTTACATGGGGACTATCTAAAAATATTAAGACATGCCTATCCACTTTGTATGTCCGTTATAAATGGATCTGTGTTCCTCAATGGGTCAGAGAAGTCCTGAGATCAAGTACAAGCACCCCTACAAGGTGTTAGGAAAAGTTCAGAACTTGCTGTTAATGTGGAAACTCCACACTCTCAGATCAATGCTGTTAGTCCTCTTCTGCAGAAGAAAGGGCTAGTTATTTTTCTAATTCAGTTAGGAGTTTTGCTAAGAATAATTCTTTATGTAGTTTCCTTATACATTTTGGAGTTATTATAGGATTGTTTTTGCACTTCAATTGTTTCTTTTTCCAGTCATCTTCAGACATCTGAGATCTGATATTCTGCCCAGAAAGAAATACACGTGCTTTGATTAACTAATTTAAAATGGGGAGGGGGAGGGATAAAAACAAAAGGGGATATAGGAATGATAGGATAAAAGGGTAGATTTTTTTTAATTATTTAATTTTTACACTTCAGATTTTACTCCCCTCCCGGTCCACACCCCCACCCCCTAGGGTTCATCCTATACCTCCTCCCCCTTCCCTCCACTCCCACCTTTGTGTCCACAGGATCTCCCCCATCAGACCTCTAAACTTCCTGGGGCCTCCAGTCTCTTGAGGGTTAGGTGCATTTTCTCTGACTGAACCCAGACCCAGGAGTCCTCTGCTGTATATGTGTTGGGGGGCTCATCTCAGTTGGTGTACGCTGCCTGGTTGGTGATGCAGTGTTTGAGAGATCTTGGGGTCCAGGTTAATTGAGACTGCTGGTCTTCCTACAGGGTTGCCCTTCTCCTCAGCTTCCTCCAGATTTTCCCTAATTCAACCACAAGGGTCAGCAGCTTCTGTTCATGGGTTGAGTGCACATATCTGCATCTGACTCTTTCAGCTGCTTGTTGGATCTTCTGGAAAGCAGTCATGATAGGTTCCTTTTTTTGTGAAGACCCTAAAGCCTTAGTGATGGTGACAGGCCTTGGGGCCTCTCCTTGAGCTGGATCCCACTTTGGGCCTGTCGCTGGGCCTTCTTTTCCTCAACCTGTTCTCCATTTCCATCCTTGCATTTCTTTCAGACAGGAAGAATTATGGGTCAGAGCTTTGGCTGTGGGATAGAAACCCCATCCCTCACTTGATGCCCTGTCTTTCTGCTGGAGGTGGGTTCAATAAGTCCCCTCTCCCCACTGTAGGGCATTTCATCTAGGGTCCCCCTCTTTGAGTCCTGAGGGTCTCTCACTTCTCAGGTCTCCACCCAACCTCCTTCCTCCTGAGGCTTTCTGTTTCCGTTCTTCTGCTGGCCCTCAGGGCTTCAGCCCTCCCCCACCCAATAACAGATCATGTTCTCCTCTCCCCCACCCTCATCCCCTTTCCCTCCCCTGTCCCTCCTCCCTTCCCCCTTGTGCTTGCTGTCTTCTCCCTCCCAAGTAGATTGAGGCACCCTCACTTGGGCCAAAAGGGTAGATTATTGAATCTACCCTTAGACTAGAAAGCAACAAGACTCAAATATTTACATTGTTACAGATTATTGCATATTGATACAAATTTGAATTTATATTTTTGTTAATATGTATATTATATATACATATATGCACACACATATACATACACACATATGCATATATACATATACACACATATACATATATACATATATATATATGCTTTAACTCTTGTTTAAGGTATTGTGCCTGTGGAACTCATTTTAAAATGTAATATAAAGTTTTAGTCTTTGAAAGCTACTATTATAAATTGTTTAGGATAATTAAGAAATGTAAGTTAGTAGGCAATAATCAAACTTGTAGTCTTGTTAGGTACTAGGTTACTTAATTACAAAAATAACTTTACTTAGTCTCCTGTAGATGTTTTCAAAGTTAATCAGATAGCAAGTAGCTAGAAATAAACAATATTTGACTATTCAAATATACTGAAATAGACAGAAATTATAGGATATGGTCTTCAAACACTTTAGAGATCTACAGAATACAGCATTTTAAGATGCTTTAATAATAAAAGGCTTGATAGAGAGACATGTTTGCTCCTGGCAGCAACCTCATACCGCTTCAGAGATGATGGGCATCAAAAACCTCCATACGAAGTTTGCTTCAAATGTGCAAAGCTACCCACTGTGCAAAAACTGCCCTGGCCTCAACTGCCAACAGTATGCTGTCCAAGCTGTGGGCAAGCAGGACACAAAGGAAGCCAACTGCCCAAGTTTGCCAGGACAAAGTAAGCCAGTCTTTTCTAGTTCCTGCTTCACTGGAAAGTCTATCAGATATTGTGGGCCAGTAGGTGAAAAGATGGATGCCCCCACATTGCAGAGGGGTCTTGCGTGACTATCCACGAAGCCAGGAACCTGTCATTTCTATAGTTTTAGAAACTGCTTGTTCTGCACTTCCTGTTTACTTAGGCAATATCCTTCTCAGGTCTCCGATGGGGTTAAAGACTAAATACATAGAGTCTCACAGTTAAGCCTGAGTTGTTTAGGATTTAAGAAAAAAAATTTAAGGTCAAAAAAGATATTTATAGGTTGATAAATACAAGTTATGATAGGAAGTGATTTAGATACAAAACTTTGAACTCACCAAGTAGACTACATAGTAGATTACGTTCTCCAAGTTTGCTAAATACAAATGGACTGGGCGTTATGAATGTAATTCTTACCCAAAAGTTTTCATAATTGTTCTTATTGTATAGAAAATGTATTTTATTGGATTAAATGGGGGCAATAGTGGATGCCAAGCAGAACCTGTGTGGGCAGGTGAACTTCCTGGAGATGGCCCACTCTATTGGGAGATTTTCCATAGTTTATATGACTTAATACTTCTACACAATGCCTGGTTCTATTTAAATCATTTTAGAAAGGGTAATTGATTAAAACTTTAAGGAGATGTTTAAGTTGTTTTTCCAGATAGATAATATCTGGAAAAAATATGTTAGAATTAATTATTTTAACTTCTAAATTTAGAATTAATTAAATATATTAAAAAAGTTAGAATTAAGAGTAGAATGTGGACCCTACCTTGTAGAATAGTGAGGGCTGCATAGGTCAGAAAAGGAGAGTAATGAGCTTTCATGTGTTGCAAATATGTAAGTGTACTATGAAGAGAAAAATAGGCTTGGGACAAGTTACTGATCAAAACATTTCATTCTAGGTTAGGTCTGTGTCTTGGGGTTTTATTGCTGTGAAGAGACACTGTGATCAAGGCAACTCTTACAAAGGAAAACATTTATTTGGGGCTAGCATACAGTTTTTAAGTCCATTATCATCATGACACAGCCCTGCCACTAAGTTTGAAGAAGGAACCAATAAAACATCATTAAGCCAGAGGTGTACGAAAGATCCAAAGGTTTCTGTTGTATTTGGCAGTTAGGTCAGACTCAGAGATTGGTTGAACATGCCCCGTGTACAGGCAGCAGGCACTGGGGACACAGCAAATGAGCTAGGAAACAGTTGGAGGGAGGTTGCTTTGCACTCCATGTGGTTAAAAAACAAGCGAATCTGGCTTTTCTCTAGGCCACAGGCTCTGCAGCTCCATATTGATTTTCTGCATGTAAAAAAGAGGCGCAATGGTGCATGCACATGCAACCTCATTGCAGGCGGTCCTCTGAAAGCCCTCTTTACAAGACCACCTCTTGCTTTAACTGCCATACAATTCAAAGTACGAAGACATTTTTAAAAAACTCTTGAATGATTGCAAAAGAGAATATTTAGTGTGAAATTCTAAAGGGCATACTCTTGAAAGACATTAAATATTCAGTTATTCATTTGGAGCCCCCCCCCACCCCACCCCAATTTGGATCTAGCTAATGCAAGATTCCTTCTCCCACATAACCCTCACACACTTCATTGAGCTTTTCATTGAGTTTTACCTTGGTTCATGTAGCTAAAACCCACCTTCAGAAGCAGATTTGAAAATCACACACTTCCTGAAACATAGAGCACCTAATTTAAGATGTAGGCATTTTTAAAGTCTGTTGTAGAATTTTCACTTGTCGAGACTGTCTGCTGCTATATTCCAGGCTCTAGAAAACTTCTGTGACCTAGAGACCCTTTCTTCACAGCTGTGATTGGTAGTTTGGCATTTGTTACCCAGTTGTCTGGTTTTGGCTTACAGTCATCTGACAAATGGAACTGTAATTTTCATGCAAAGAGGCTAAAAGAGAGCTGGTGTTGCAAGAAAAAGGTTGCATTTTCTTTGTCTTTTGTTTTGAAAAGAGCCAGGGCCTCATTCTGTAGTTTAGAATAGTTAACAGGAATTCTGCCTCAGTGTCCTGGGTGCTGGGATTATATGCATGCACCACCCTGCCCAGCTTCAACACCATTTTAAAAAGGTAAGTTTTGGACATGTGTTTGAAAAAGCCACAGAACGAATAAGGGAAACCTGGGGGCCCAACTTGTGCATTGCGGCTTTCCCCAGGAGGAAGAAATGGGGATGAGCTATTTTCCGATAACTCCCCATTCAGGGGCTTCCCATGACCACACGCCTACCCTCGGGCGTCCCTGCGCTCCACTGCTCGTGAACGCGCCTCACCGGAGAGGCACCCAAGCGCGGGACCCAACGCGGCCGCGCTCCCGCAGGCCCGCCCCCGGCCCGCCCCCAGCCGATCGACACCCAATCCCAGCGCCACGCACGTGACGAGCGCTGCCTGCGATGACCTCATCCCTGGTGTGGGATGACGTCAAATTCAAGATGGATGGAATCACAGCGGCAGCGGAGGCTGCGGGTTGCGCGAGCGGAGTGTGAGCGGAAAGGGGCTTGGCGCCTGCCCCAGGGCTGAAGAGCGGTGAGTAACCGTCACGCTCCGCGCCCTAGGAGGACGTCGGGCCCTGTCCGGGCTACGGCCTCTCTGCAAAACGCGGCCTTTCCTGACGTAACTCTGAGGTGATTTCTCTCCTTTTTTTCCTCCACCAGTGGGTTGCGGGCGTCGGGCCCTTTTACGCGTGCGCGGGGCCGCGGTCCTTACAGAGCATGCCCAGACTCCCACGTAGCCCTATGTGTCCTTGCACTGCGCATGCTCTGTGCCCGCATTTGGCCTCACCCTCGCTCCTACGCATGCTCAGCCTCCAGGCCGCTGAGCTACTCACCCTGGCCGGGGCGGCCTGAGTAACCGCGGTATGGGTCTGGGGCGCTGGCCACAGCAGAGCCGTTGAGACGCGGCTGCGGGCAAGGGCGCGCTCTCTGGGCTGGGTGGCGCGCGCTCGCGCGGGGCCGGGAAACTGGTGGGCGGTGGCGGCACCCACACCTGCCGCGGCTGGAGCGTGACAGCCTGGCAGCCAGCACCTCCGCGGCCACCTCCTTAGCCCATGCAGACCTTATCGTACTCCCCACCCCGACCCTCGGGCCCGAGGCTTTTCTTAGGAAAAAGACCCTCCTCCGGGGACATAGCACGGAAGACCTCCCTACAGCTCACATCTTGGCCGGGTCTCCCCATCTCACAGGCTTGGTTATTTGGAGCACCTTTGAGTGCCCCTCTGCAGAGACTGCACCTTGTAACCATGCACTTGTGCGTCCCTGAGGCTCTTGGTTCTGGAGAACCGCACACTGCAGCACGTGTACAGAGAGCCTTAAGCAGGTACTCCCTAAGGTTGCCCGACACAGGGGCCATGTTGGGGGGGACACTGAGCAGCCCTTTGAAGCTTGGAAATTTTGTGTGGTGCATGAACTCCAATCGCTTCTACGTCCTTCGACATCTGTGTTACAGCATAGTCTGGTGATTGTTCATAAGCATGACCCTGAGTCATAAGTTCCTGGGTTTGTTTCATGGTCCTCCCACCTTGTTTCAGAGGGCAAAAGTAGGTTAATCCATGTTAGTGTTTCCACTGAAAACCCTCCTCCATGTCTGGTGATTAATCATTACCCTTAACCTTACCCCTAAATATTGACTTTAAAGTAGAAATTTGGCTTACTTAAAAGTGACTCTTTAATTCAGCAGATGCACTTAAACAGCATAGCGTTTTTATTTACTGTTTATTGAAGGTATAGGCAGTGTCATTCTTAGGAAATATAAATTGTCAATAGAAACTGTCCCTTGAGGAATTGACAGTAGTATGTAGTAGAGAATATTAGGTATGAGAACAGTAAAAGCAACAAGAGAGTTAGCATAGAGGGCTCTAGAGAAAGAGATAACTGAGAAGCCATTTTAGTTGTCCCAGTACTAGAGCTGGTTGAGGGCTGGATTTACAGGTCTGAGAGATTAGCCAAAGGGCAAAGGAAAGAATTTTCTGCCAGAAGAGAGATGGCTGGCATCACCCAACCTAGGAAGGTGATGATTGGAGACAAGCAGGTGTGAGAATGTGGATCACGAGTACCATACCATGCAGGACAAGTGTGATCAGAGATGGATCTGCTCAGAAGGAAGGGGCTGGAGCTTGAAGTCTGAGCAGAAATAGGTAGAGTCAGTTCAATTATTAATACAGCCACAAAAGCTCGGGAGAGGCTGAGAAAACACCCCATGCTGGGTTCTACGAACTCTGGAGAGATGAAGATGAACAAGTCCAAGCCTCAGGTCTAGTGAGCTTTCTTTACGTGGTAGACACCTGCCAAGTCCGATGCTAGGAATCCAAAAGTGGAAATGAAGGCTTTCCGGGGGAGCAAATGGGGTCCTCTGAGGGGTTCACATATAAAAGCTGATGCATTGAAATCACCGTGGGGTTACTGCAGAGGGATGTGCAGAGGCAAGTGGCAAAAGCTTTATATTTCTATCTGAATCCTTCTGTACAAAGTGGCCAAGTAAAGGAGAGATAAAAGATACTTTTGGGTTTCAGAAACTGGAAGTGCAGATTTGTGGGTTCGATGGTAAGGGGTGCCACTGTCTTAGTTTGGGTTTTAGTGCTGTAAAGAAACACCACGACCAAGGCAACTTTTATAAAGGAAAACATTTAATTGGGTCTGGCTTTCGGTTTCAGAGGTTTCATTATAATCATGATGGGAAGTATGGAAGCTTTAGACATTCTACATCTTGATCTGAAGTCTCAGAAGGGGACTGTGTCCACATGGGGAATAGCCAGAGCATAGGAGACCTCACTGCCTCCATAGTGACACACTTACTCCAAAAAGGCCACACCTACTCCCTATTCCAACAAGACCATAGCTCCTAATAGTGCCACTCCCTATGAGCCAAGCATTCAAACATGCAAATCTATTGGGGCCATTAATAATTTAGGGGAAAAAAAACCTATAGTCTAAAACAGGTGAGTAAAGTGACCAGCTTTATTTGGAGTAAGCAATCAAAGAACTTTATTTTTACTCCTTAATTGGAGTATAGAGTAAAAATAATCACATTTATTGTGTAGGATTCCCAATTTGGGCATCATGAGGAGTGCCAAAAGTAAGAATGTATTGACCCTTAAAGAGCTTGCAGTCCTGGTGGGACACAACAGCTAGCATATGTCAGGGAGTAAACATGTGGCGCTGTGCCTGCTCTGTGTGACAACTGCTGTGCCTACTGTTGGTGGTAGGCATTTGCTTTTTGCCAAGGGACTGCAGCCTATGTTGGCCTTGAACTCATAATCCTCCTGCCTCAGTCTCCCAAGAACTGGCACTGTAGACATGTGCCACACGATGTATTTTGCTTACTTGTTCTAAGCTTAAGTAACTTTAAGACTGTGTTTGTTTAGTTGGCGTGCTTTAATGTAGTATACAGACCAGTGACCTAAACAATAGGAATGCATTTTCTCACAGTTACAGAAACTGAACATTGGAGGTAACAGTGGTGTTGGTAGACCAGGTCTCTCCTGTGCCTCTTCTCTTGGCTTGTACATAGTTTCCTCATAGAATCTTCCCTCTATGCTTGTCTCTGATTTAATTCTTTGTTCAGAGACATCACTTCTTTTTGGATTAAGGTACATTTTAACTTAATTAGCTGTGTCTTAAAGACCTTTTTAAGGTACAGAAGTTAGAACTTCAAGAGACAAACTAGGATGTTGGCTGGAAGTGTTTAGCCCTAAAAGATTCCTAAAGGACTAGAACTTGAGCTGTGCTGCAAAAGGGGTTTGGCAAAATCTGGATGGTTCAGGTTGAGTGGGAGGAGGTCGGGTAGGCAGGTTGTGTCTCAGGAACAGAAATAGGGAAAAGCCACAGTAGGTAAGAATTTTAGGAGTAGTTTGAATACAGGAGTCTATAGAGGCGTAAAGCTTTTTTTTTTTTTTCTTTAAATAGGTTTTGTATTTTAGCCTGTTTTATTTTTAACTAAGAGAGTCAGGGATAGACCAAGGTGGTTCCTGAACTCCCTCTGCACTGCTGTGAACTACACCAGCTATTACACCTCTGTCCCTATGAAGACATTTAACACATTGAAATTGACTTTAGGGTTTTCCTTATCTCTAGACAGCAGGGCTTTGTCTGTTCTGAGTATCCCCATGTAAAGAATGCAGTGTATATCTGAAGGGTCTCATATATTTAACCATGCCTTGCACTTGGAGAGGGCGAGTGAGCAAGCTGCATTCATGGAAGATAGTGTGTGCTGGGGCACTAATGGAAGCCTTGCTTGAGGAATCTAGCATGTGAAAGACAAGCATGGAAGACAGGACATGAGCACACAGTATGCAGAAATAAGCCAGAACAGAAACTGACTGGTTGAAAAGGGGATTTATTTTAAAAATAAAATAAAAAATGCATGATCACTCTTGAGGTTTGAGGAAAAGCTTAAACTACAACCAAAACAAAACACCAAAAAAACCTTGGGACAGGAATGACAAAACCAAACCACTTACAAGAATGTACAAGTCAGCCTACACTGAGATCAGTCATTTGGCTCCACTCAACTATTGCCTTTGTCTTCTCATGAACCATAGTCTAGGGAGAAAGTTTCTAGTTGGCCTGGCTTTGTTTGTATGCCTACAACCATCAGGTTGCACTTGCTAGGCAAGAGTATTCTTCCAGACCAATGCAGAGGGTCTCTGCAGAAGCAGCAGTGGCTGCTGGGTGGCCAGAGCAGACCAACGGAGGCTGCTTGTATGCAGCATAGCTAAGAGCCTAAACTGTGTTAAAGTGAAGTCATCCTCCTGGCTGAGGCTGCCCCTGAACCAAATTTGAACTAGAGAGAGGGAGGCTGAAATGTGTTGAAATGGAGTACAGTAACCTGACACCATGAAGGATTCCCCTAAGCCTGTCTAGCTTTGAAACCGGAGGCACTTTAGAGAATTTTGGGATGTCTGCAGTGTTACCAGGTGAGTGATGACAACACTGAAGCTCAGCCAACTTCCTGTCACCACGGAGTCACATCAAGTGGAGAGAGTGTGAGCCTAAGGATGAGTTGTGTATGTAGTTAAATGTTGGATGTTCATGTGCATCCCTCTAGTTCCAGGGTCATGGTAGGTCATGTGGGCATGCTTCACCATTGCAAAGGGCAGTGTTCCTAGAGCTTAGCTGTAGGTTAGTAAAGGGACAGTTCCCACAGAGCTATTAGTGTGCATGTTTGGACTAGTCCTAGAGCCTAACTCTTTTGTAATGATCTTTTGCTGTGGCACCAGTCTCTTAAATTGAAATAGGGGAGATTGTTTTGAATCCTTTCATCTCCTTCTCACCTTCCCTTCATAGTATCCTGTGGAGTTTGTGACTGTGTGCTTCCCTTTCTTATGCATCTGTCTCCAGAATACTCTATTCCAAAATTGCCCACCTTCCTTAAACTCCAAAGTCCCTCATCCAAGTAACGTAAGGATGGAAATGCTTGGGTTGAATTAACTTATATTAAGATATATTAAGATTTGTCTCACCTCAGCATCTAGTGTGTCATAGGCATTTGTGTGATGGCATGGAGAAATTTCATTGAGTCCAGCTGTGTGGAACTTTAGGAAATTGACTTGAGGCCAGGGCAAGCTTCAAAAGATTTTAATCTGGGCCATATAAAATTCCTGGAAGTTCTGGATCTTTTTAACAGCAATATCAAGTGAATCCCAAGCCTTCCCTGATTCCCACCAGTCACTCACTCATCCACCCTACCAGCTCCTGACCACATTGATAGCCTGCTGACAGCAGTGTTCTTCCACACTCTGTGCCTTCTTTATCACATTGTTGTCTGCCCAGTCACAGGAATGTGAGGTGCAGGAGAACAGGAAGCCAGCCAACGAGCTCACCTCCCATCATCAGCACCTCTTATGATGCACAGTGTACAGCGGGCTCACAAACACTCGGGAGAGGAAGAGAGAAGAAAGATGTGTGCTTGCCAGGTGGGATTTGCTCTGCAGACCGGGATTTTCACAAGTTGCCTTGTTTATGCCTCATGTGATTTACACATGGTATAGGTGGGGCTAGCACTGATCAGGCAAGGACACTACTGTTGAGAAATGATGAACAGTCTGGTTAAGATTACATTCCTGACAGGTGGCAGCAGACTGAAGACTTCCCCCATATAGCTGTCTGCCATGAGCTTTTACCCTCACAATTCTCTCCGTTCTCCCCCTTTTGAACCTTCTGAAAACAACATTAAGTAGAACCATCTTGGGGGGTTTGGGAAGGTATTTGTAGGGTGATCCATGTAATAAGGAAGTCAGCCTGTTTCAGAACCTGTTTTTTTAAGGGAGGTCGTCATCGTCTCAGCTGCTTCTGCTCTTAGAGTCCTTTTCTTCCACAGCTCAGTTCTGAGCACCTTCCAGGCTGTTCTGTCATGCTCGATTGCTCGATTGATGGGGTTTCTGCATAGTGAGTGAGGTGCAGACGAGCAAGCCAGGCATAGTGCTTTGTTATGACATTGGTGTTGCTGTTGAGTTGTAGTTAATTCATGCAGGAACATGAGTCTGCTATTCTTAAACACTCATCGAGAAAGGACCCCCAGCAGCACAACTGTCAAAGGGTCAGGTCTGAGAAGTCTGGAGGCTTAGTCTGAGCTTCCCCAGCCACAGTGTGCTGGATTGCCAGGCAACACTCGCAGCTCTGCTTTTTCTCTTTGATCTCTCAAGCAGTGTTTAACTTTAGTTACTAAATCCAATAAGTGGTTACACCTACTGTAATCAAAGTACAAGAATTCAAATAGTCCTTGTTTGCAGGTGGACCAGGACGGTAGCCATTGTTTTCAAGTCCTCATAATTGACTTAAGGTGTAAAAGAAACCCATATGTGAAGGAGAATCCATTCCACCTGGCCGTCTCCTCAGTCTCCAGATACTGTAGAAACAGCTGTCCTCTTCTGAACTCCAGTGTCTTCATTTTGATTACCAGAGCCCTTTCATCTCCCGCAGGGTCACGACAGTTCCCAGGACGACTCTTTTATGTCTGTTTGTGGTGCTGCACATACTGCTCGTCCCGTGCAGGTCCTCTCACCTTATCCCTGTCTCTTCCACATGCTTTGGTTCCTCGTCTGGCTGCCTTTCACCTGGAACTGGTGGCTTTCACTTGTACTGCATCTCTTAGGATATCCATAGACATTCCTCTGTATCTCCATAATGTACATTGTCAACCGATTGCTTTGTGCTGTTTTTGTGCAAGACTAAACTCCGGGAACAAGACTGCGCTTGTCTTTTTGACATCCTCTGTGGTTAGTAGAGTTTTAGTACATTTTAGGTGGATCTTAGCTTATATTTGTATTTTTGGGTTGTCTTGGTGTCTTATTTTTTTCTCTCAAAAGTGGAACCTGATACAGTGACTGAGATATAGATGTTTGGGCAGAGATTGCAGGGAGCTCAGAAAAGGAAATAGAAAGATGTGTAAAAGGTAAGATTAATAGGCTGTCACTGACCTATAGAGTGTCAGAACTGAATCCCCTAGAAAGGCAGAGTTAGGGATGCAGTCTAATTTCTCTGTCAAATCTGTCTCAAAGGCCATCCTTTTCCCTGTCCTGGCAGGATCTTTGGAGGCATCCTTGACTTCCCATTGCTCTGTAGTTACGCCATTAGAAAACTTAATTGCTCTGCCTTTACAATCAGTGTCAGCCCCATGCTACTGCTACCATGGCAGTAGACTCCTGTGTCCTTTGCTTTGTCATCTGCAAAGAAGCCAGAACTGTTATAATTAAGGCATAACTCAGGCTTGTTGCCCATGGTCCTCCAATGGCTACCTATTTCCTACAGTCTGACTCCTGAGATGATCTTGTCCATGACTCCCTCCTCTCTTGGCTCCAGTTTTATATCACATTAGTATTTACCTTGTTGTGTTGTCATTTCTCCATAATCCCATGCTCATGCCCTACTTTCTCCAGTCTTCTCAAATGTACTTCGTGACTGATGAAAGCACGGTAGGTAGGTACTGTGTTAGGAGCTGAGTGAGGGATGGAATAATCATCCCATTTGCCCCTCAGCAGCACTGTGTGGAAGTTGTTACTGTCTCTGGGGCTCAGAGTGGCTGACTCTTACCTCCCAGAAAAACTGCTTTTACAACTCAACTGAATGTGTGTTTGCACATAAGGATATGTCTGTCTGTAATTGAAACAGGTTTCCCAAGCCCTTGCTACGTTTAGTACTTTCTTATATTTTCTCTTTGGTGCTTTATCTGTTTTTTAATTGCTGGTTTCAGACCATTAAATTGAGTTTAAAAGAAAAAACAAAACTACTCGACAAATGTCTGCCCAATCTTTACTTCTGGTCTGCTGTTTCCCCTGTGTCAACATCTTCAGAAATTCTCAGTGCTACAGACTGCCAGTGCATGGCTGAGTCAGCCTTGTGACAGTCTAAGCTCGGTGCTTTTCTGCTGATCCCTGTAAAAGATGAGATGTGTCTTTACACAGATGTGTGGTTCTTATAGTGAACTCGGAGTGAGTGAGAAATAGAAATGGCTAGAAGAAAAAAAGGATCTTATCCAAGTCCTTGTTACAAGTAAAAGAGCTGCATGCCACTGTTAAAGGAAGGCAGGCAGGCATGAAGGAAACCTGGTGGGTGCTAGTGTCATCTCTTATGGCAGAGCCACACCCCTGTCTGCATCTTGCACTCTGTTCTCTCTGAAAGCTGAAGAGCATAGTCTCCAAGTGACTAGTAAAGGTTGACCCTGGACAGCTTGGAGCTGGGAGCTCTGGACTTGTTAACTTGTATCTGGTGCTGAGTGTGGTTCTCAGTAGCAGTCCCTCTCTAGAATAATCTGTTAAAGATGTATCTAGTCACTGTGGATACATTCTAATAGTAAAAAAAATCAGTGTCTGATTCTTTATGTCTCTGTCTCCTCCCCCTCCACACCCCACATTTACATACACTGTGTGCTGGTAATGAGATTCAGAGTCTTACACATGCGAAGCAGGTACTGTACTAAGCTACATTCCCATTTCCATGTCAATACTGTAAATAGAGACAGTGATAGAAAACTAGATCACAGAGAGGAGGTGCTCATACAGCAGAGCCCATATATCCTGTCACATGAGAAGCCTGCTTTTCCTTAGCGCTCCAGAGGTGGAAATCTGGATTTTCTCTGTTACTAAGTTAAACCTATTCTTACAATTTGACAGTTAGTAGCACATTTGTTGAGTGTTTACACTAGATACTTGTTCATCTGATCTTTGCCATACCCTTGCTAGAAGAAACAGTTGTTACTTCATGTACAGACCTATGTACAGAGGCCTGGGCTCACAGGATGAGACTGGCGCCACGGCCTGCATCTAGCCCAAAGCTCACACTCACTCACCAAGTCGCTTTCTTTCATCTTTAGGTTTTAAATTTTCAGTGACCTTTCAGTTGAAACTTTACAGCTAGGCTAAAAGTTTTGACAATCCATACTTATTTCCTGAATAAAGTAAATGTAACTAAGTGTTAGATGGGTAAGGGTCCTAAGTGCTCAACTTAGTTATCAAGTGTCCTCTCTATGCAAACCTGTTCCTCTCTGTGTGTACCTATTGCTTTTGTGCAGGCCTTTGTGGAATACAAATGGTGATGGCCTCACCTCTTCTTTCAGATAAACTGCAGAATGGAGGGACTACTGCATTACATCAACCCAGCACATGCCATCTCTCTGCTCAGTGCCCTCAATGAGGAGCGCCTCAAGGGACAGCTGTGTGACGTGCTCCTGATTGTTGGAGACCAGAAGTTCCGAGCTCATAAGAACGTCTTGGCTGCCAGCAGTGAGTACTTCCAGAGTTTATTCACGAATAAGGAGAACGAGGCTCAGACTGTCTTTCAGCTGGACTTCTGTGAGCCTGATGCTTTTGACAACGTTCTGAACTACATTTACTCTTCTTCCCTCTTTGTGGAGAAGGGCAGCCTTGCTGCTGTGCAGGAGCTGGGGTATAGCCTTGGTATCTCCTTCCTGACCAACATCGTTGCCAAAGCCCCTCAGGCTCCTTTTCCAGCCTGTCCCAACAGGAAAAGAGTGCCAGTGGAAGATGATGAAACCACCTCTCAAAAGCGAAGTGTCATTGTATGTCAGGGCAGGAGCGAAGTGCCAGGGAAAGCCAGTGGTCCAGCCATGCAGGACCTTAGCCATGCTGCCCGAGCCTCCCCCAGTGGTTCAGTCAAGACCAGCACCAGTAAGCCACATGTGGCCAAGCCACCAGAGCAGCTTCATAGTCTGTCCTTAACTGAAAAGAGCTGGACAAAGGAGAGTGCTGCAGTCTATGCAAAGTCTCTGGAACAGCCTGGGGCTTTGGATGATCCTAATAGGGGCAGTTTGGTAAAGAGAACTACAGTCCTGCCCCCAAAGCCTTCACAGGACAGAGAGGCCACAGATGATAAACCAGGGGTGAGCAGCCAGCTTCCCAAGGGGAAAGCTATAGAACTGGCACTGAAGAGACCACGGCCCCCCGTTCTGTCTCTTCATAGCTCATCAGAGACTCCATATCTCTTAAAAGAAACTAGCAAAGGAGGCGGTCAGGGGGAGGATAGGAACTTGCTCTACTACTCTAAGCTAGGGCTGGTGGTCCCATCTGGTGGTCCTGCTTCTGCAAACCAGAGCATTGACAGAAGTGGCCCACTAGTGAAAAGCCTCCTCAGGCGGTCACTATCTATGGACAGCCAGGTTCCTGTTTACTCCCCCTCCTTAGATTTGAAGTCATCCCAGGGATCATCCTCAGCGGCAAATGAGGCACCGGGCAGTGTGTTCTGTGCGATGTCTCAAAAGTCATCCTTAAAAGATTGCAGTGAAAAAAAAGTCCTGGATGACAGGCCTCAAGTGCTCCAGCCTCATCGCCTCAGGTCCTTTAGTGCTTCTCAGTCGACAGACAGGGAGGAGGCCTCCCCTGTGACTGAGGTACGCATTAAGACGGAGCCCAGCAGCCCACTTTCGGACCCCTCAGACATCATCCGGGTCACTGTGGGAGGAGATGCAGCAGCAGCAGCCGCCACGAGAGAGCTGCCCCTCAAAACAGAGGAAGACCAGAGAGATATGAGCAGACTCCCGGCAAAGAGAAGGTTCCAGACAGACAGAAGGTCACCCTTGAAGAAGCCAAAGGCAAATGAACACGGGCCTGCTGTCTCAGAAGAGAACTGTGAAGAGGGCAGGAGCCCTCCTTCCCTTGACAGCAACTTCC
Organism: Rattus norvegicus; assembly: GCF_021556685.1. Taxonomy (NCBI): domain Eukaryota; kingdom Metazoa; phylum Chordata; class Mammalia; order Rodentia; family Muridae; genus Rattus; species Rattus norvegicus. The sequence goes on along the minus strand of NC_141544.1, from coordinate 50,963,567 downwards.
CAGATTCTGACTTAAACAGAGAGGAGTTTGGTGAGTTGGAGGGGACGAGACCAAACAAAAAATTTAAATGCAAACATTGCCTTAAGATTTTTAGATCAACCGCGGGTCTTCACCGCCATGTTAACATGTACCATAACCCCGAGAAGCCTTACGCTTGTGACATCTGTCACAAGAGGTTTCATACCAACTTCAAAGTGTGGACACACTGTCAGACCCAACACGGCATAGTGAAGAACCCATCGCCAGCCTCTAGTTCCCATGCAGTTTTGGATGAGAAATTCCAAAGAAAGCTGATTGACATAGTGAGAGAGAGGGAGATTAAGAAGGCCCTGATCATTAAGCTGAGGCGCAGCAAGCCTGGCTTCCAGGGACAGAGTAGCTCCCCAGCACAGCAAGTCATCAAGAGGAACTTGCGCTCCCGAGCCAAAGGGGCCTACATTTGTGCCTACTGTGGCAAGGCATACCGCTTTCTCTCTCAGTTTAAGCAGCACATAAAGATGCACCCGGGAGAGAGGCCCCTCGGAGTAAGCAGAGCTGCTAAGCCAAAAGCACGCGCGGTAGAGAGCAAGGAGGTTTACCCGTGCCGCCTCTGTAATGCTAAGCTCTCTTCTCTTCTAGAGCAAGGCAACCACGAGCGCTTGTGCCGGAACGCCACCGTTTGCCCTTACTGCAGCCTCAGGTTCTTCTCCCCCGCGCTGAAGCAGGAACATGAGGACAGGTGTGAGTACAAAAAGCTGACTTGCCTGGAGTGCATGCGCACCTTCAAGTCCTCCTTCAGCATCTGGCGGCACCAGGTGGAAGTGCATAACCAGAACAACATGGCTTTAGCAGAGAACTTCTCCATGCCCACCCTGGACCACAACGGTGAAGTGGCAGCTGCTTCCAGGCCTCAGACTGAGCCCAGCAAGGTAAACCATGTGGCCACTCCGAAAGAGGATACGGCATTTAGCGACTCTTCAGAACAAGTGAACTTCGATTCTGAGGATTCCTCCTGCCTCCCTGAAGACTTGAGTCTTTCAAAGCAACTGAAAGTCCAAGTCAAAGAGGAGCCTGTGGAGGAGGCTGAGGAGGAGGCTCCTGAGGTTAGCGCAGCTCCCAGGGAGGCCGGCCCCAGCAAGGAGGCCGGCCTATGGCCCTGTGAGAAATGCGGAAAGATGTTCACGGCACACAAGCAGCTGGAGCGGCACCAGGAGCTGCTGTGTTCCGTGAAGCCCTTCATCTGCCACGTATGCCACAAAGCCTTCCGTACCAACTTCCGGCTCTGGAGTCACTTCCAGTCCCACATGTCTCAGGCTACAGAGGAGCCTGTGCAGAAAGAGCCTGAGGTGTGTCCTGTGCCCACAAACTCCCCCTCACCACCACCTCTGCCACCTCCACCACCCTTGCCCAAGATTCAGCCCCTGGAGCCCGACAGCCCCACAGGCCTGCCTGAGAACCCAGCCCCAGCTACAGAGAAGCTCTTTGCACCCCAGGAGTCAGATACCCTATTCTACCACGCCCCGCCCCTTTCAGCAATCACATTTAAGAGACAGTTCATGTGCAAGCTCTGCCACAGGACATTCAAGACGGCCTTCAGCCTTTGGAGTCATGAGCAGACACACAATTAAAGGGCCTCCCCTTCACCTGTCGCAAAGCAGCAGGCCCTCAGCTTGTGAACTGTGTCCTAAGACAGAATATTTGATAAAAATAATAAAGGTTGGAAATTTTTATGTTTGAATTTAAGTTTGGGATGAATTACTATTGGCTAGGAATGACCTCACAGTTTTCTGGACCTCAGCAGCAGGGGTTGGATTCTATTACTCTTGAAGTTGGGTTAATGTTGGTGATTAAGGTTTTTGGTTTCTGGGTAGTGGGATGCTGGGAAGAGGTTTTTTTTGGTTTTGGTTTTGGGTTTGTTTTTGTTTTCTGATTATTGCAGACACCTAAGTTTGAGGTAACCCTTAGCCATGTTTTTAAGGCCAAAAACATACAAGGAAGAAGAGGAGTCATTTGCAGTATTGAGTCAGATTTTAGAATACTTTAGCAATAAGAAAAGCCAAGCCCCAACTTTAGTAAATTATCCTGACACTTGATAAGAAAAATAATTGGTATTTTGTGGTCCTAGGAAACTTTCTTTTTGTACGAAAATTGTGAGAATTTAAATCAGCAATAGTCACACTTAGATTTTTTTATAAAAGAACGATCTGTCAATCACTCCATATAATCAGTGATGGTCACGTGCTAAGGGAGGCAGAGTAATAGAAGCAAGTTTGTGGGGTGCTCTACAATCGGCTGCAACAGGTTAGTTGTGAAAGCCGCTGAACTCTGGTATGTTCTCTCCATCATAGCATGGCTTTCGACTGGCGCTTTAGAACTGACAATGTTCTCTGTCAGCTTGAAACTCAGGTGGCATTGAGATAAGCAGTGCTAGCATGAGGTTAGCAGAGCACAGCCTTACCATATCCTAGACCACCATTCACTCCAGAGGCTTCAAAGATTGGAGGAAATGCCATGTTGCAGCTTCCATGTGTTTTCCAAGAACCGTACACACAACATAACATTTTCTGCCTGCCTTTTGTGAGGACGTCTGTGGGGGTATTGGAATGGACACCAGTGAAATTATCACTACCCAATATGCAAATGTGTATTAAAGCACTAGCAAGGGTCCAAAATTAGTTTTTACTACTTGACTTGGTACTTAGGGTTTGGGCTCCTCTTTTGTTTTTTCTTGTTCTGTTTTTGTTTTGTTCTATGCAGGCTGTAATTAAATCTCTCCATAGGCAGAATCCAAAGTTCAGTGAAATATTTCAAAAGACAAAGGGAAGTTCACACCTGGGAAGGAAATTAGGGGACACAAACTCTCTGTTCACTTTCGCTGCAAGCTGTTTCTTCCCATTTAAGGTGCATTCAACAGAGACACCGACTCATCTACTCACCAGCATTCCACACCCCTGGGAGCAAAGGCAATCTTTATATTGAAACTTTTTTTTTTTATAAAATACTAACTGACTTTGTATATTATAGAAGCTATATGTGGAATTTTGCCTTTTATCTTTTCACTTGAAAAAGCTATCAAAAGTCCCTAAGTATTCCTATTTTATTTCTTAAAATTCAGCGAAGAAGGGAAATAAAATGAAGTTGCAGTTACTAATTCTTGCCATCTGCTTTCTTGAACTATGCATTTTAGAGATAAACTAAAAGTGTCCACCATTTAATGAATGAAGCTAGTGCCGGGCTAAGTAGCTGTCCACTGAACTCATTTCCTGTGGTGAGTGAATGGTCTCTCCTCAGAGTGTTACTACTTCTTTAAGGCCATCTCCCTGCATGGTCATCTCCTGTGTAGCTACAGAGTGATAACCTCCAAACCTGGCATTGCCAGCTCAGTGCCCCAAGACTTGAACCTATGCTACATTTTTGAAGATTTATAAAATAACATTCTTGGAAAAAAAGAAAAAAAGTATTTTTGATCTAAATACAGGCTCTGCATATGTTAGGTTTTACAAATTACCAGTGTTTGTCACCTTTTTTTGTCTAGGAAGAAAACATAAGATTTCAAATAAAATTTTGAACCAAAAACATTTATAATGCAGTTGTGGTTTTTCTATTGCTTTTTATACTGTATCTTAAAAGACATCAGGCTGCAAGAATTTATTTTGATGTCAAACACTATCCTTCCATTCATGTAACTATTTTAAATGCTAAGAAACAAAGTAATAAAAAACAGTAGTCACTTTATTCAGTAAACCGTTTTTTAGAGAATGTTTATCTCAGCAGGCAGATGTTTAGTGCGAAATAACTAGTCTTTCACCATTGTAAATCTTTAGATAGTAAAGATATTCTTGTAAATGTTTTTCTGATTGTATTAATTTTTGCAAGTATAGAGAGCTCATTGTTTCTTGTAATTATTTAAGATGCCTGTTTTTTTATGCAGTTGTGGAAAGAATGTAAACTTTTAATATATTCTTTGTTAACATGTGAACTTGTTATTGTTTTCTTTATTTGGAAAGGATTGAGTACCTAAAATATGTTTTTTCCCACTCAAAGTAAGCAATGGAGCTACCATTTCCAGGTTGCTAGCAAAGTCTCCCTTTAAAACTAGTTCACATGCATTTGTGGTTCTGCCAGGGCTGTATGCACTCTGCTTTACTGTTTTAGACTGTGTCCTTCTCTTTGAAAAAATTGCCTGGTACTCAGTCACTTCCCACCTGAACCTGCATGTAACCCCTCACTGGCGCCAATGAAAGTGGTGACTGAGATGATAGTGGTGACTGAGATGATAAGTCCTTTCTTTGGGACAGAGCCTGAACACTGCTTTCCCAGGCCTGGCGGGCCTGAAGTTGTTCTCTGTTCCCTATAGTTGGGCTCGTGTGTGTGTGTGTGTGTGTGTGTGTGTGTGTGTGTGTGTGTGTGTGAGAGAGAGAGAGAGAGAGAGAGAGAGAGAGAGAGAGAGAGAGAGATTTTGATAAAATGAGTAGCTTTCATTTCGGATTTCTTCATAAATGGATTTCATCCATTAATTTTATTAGAACATTCAAAGTCAGTTTGTTAATTTCTGATATCTGATTGGTGTTTTGGGGGTAGTTGTGAAATGCATGACTCAAATGCCGCAAGTTGCACATCCTTTCTAAGTGTTCTTTTTTTTTTTTTTTTTTTTTTGGTTCTTTTTTTCGGAGCTGGGGACCGAACCCAGGGCCTTGTGCTTCCTAGGTAAGCGCTCTACCACTGAGCTAAATCCCCAGCCCCTCTAAGTGTTCTTTAAAAGCAGATTTAGTCCAAATGTGGTGGCCTGCACCTACTGTCACCATATTCTCTGGGGAGCTGAGCTGGAGGATCACTGGAGTAGCATTGATACTATCTTCAAAGAATAAGTAAATGTGTTCAGGTAGGTTTTCCTTGCTTATGGCTTTAGTACTTAAGACATTTGATAACTTTTTGTGATTATTATTTTTTTTAGTATGTTCTCTTCAGTGCCTCTTAGTGAGGACTCCAGCTGGGAAGAAGACCATTGAGAGCTTTTCTCCAGGGCAGGGAGCTAAATTGGGTTCAGAGTCTAGAGAAGAAAGGGAAGTTAGTATTGGCATTTTTAAAGATTTGTTTTAGAGACAGACTTTGGTGAATCAGAAGTATCTTCCTACAAATCTTTTAAATAATTGAGTTCCACATTCTTGGGTCATTTGTGCACACCATTTGAATCTCCATGGTTCTTGGTTAATATTGATTTTTCAGAAGGGGGCCATTTGTAGCTGGCTTTAATTCAAACTGTCCTGAGAACAGCTTTTCACCAAACTGTGTTTTAACTGAAAGCAAATGGGTTTTATAATTGTGTACAAGTGTTGTTACATGTCTTTGCAGAATTCTTTTTTAAGACATAACCTTTTGGGGACTGAAAATACATAGTACACTAGGGATGTAATGATGCCTCATTGCTTACCCAATCTAGTTCTGTCGTCTTTCCTTGTTTAATGGTGACCAACAATGGATGATGGAGGCATTGCTGGTGAGTTTAAGAACACTTGATTTCCTCACCCCAACCTTTATTCCAAGTTGCCTATGGTGACTAGAGCCCTCAGTTGTGCAGGGTACCACAGATATGTGAATATTAAGATTAGATGCATGAACATTTATACCTGTTTTGTGTCATTCCTGCCCTTATTCAGTTTGAAACTACTATTTTCTAGTCTCATTTCCTGATTGTAACATTTTTCACTGTAATGAGGCTCCTTTGGTTCTGCAGATACCAGGCATATGGGTATGTCACCCAGGTAAGAAGGGCACAGAGAATGGGCAGACTCCTACACCGGTGAGTGGAGCTGCTTGCATTGCTCCCATACAGAAAGTACAGCCAGATTTAGATGGGCAAGCCCCTCATACTCAAGGACCACTAGGTGCTATCAACAGTCACAGACGTGTGGCATACTAGGTGCCAGTCACTGGTGCTTCTCAGTGAGCAGCTCAAATGAGGTCATGACTAAGAAGAGACATAACAGCTGACACCGAGTTCTTACGAGACACCAGCGCTGGGCTTGCTCTCACTTTATCCCGTTTCCAATTTTAGGCAGCCCAGTCGCAGCTGGTCCTCTTCCACATGGATATGCCTTAACCTACAGTTCTTATAGCCTTGGTCATTCGAAAAAACTATGAGCTGGTCCTTTGGTACAGTGTCCCTTGACTGAACCTATCCTTCCCATGCATGTGCTTGGGAACCTATCCTTCCCATGCATGTGCTTGGGCCAGAGTATCTCAGAAACTGTGTTTTCTTCTCATCCCACCATGGGGACACAAACATATACACAACTGTGGTGCAGTTGCCCTGTGTTTGGTCTGTGCCTTTCTGTCTTGTGCCTGAGACAGACCCTGCCCAGCTTCTCTGCAACCAGAACATAATATGTGGGAGATGTTTTGAGACCAAAATCCCATTCCTTTTCCCAACCTCACCCTGTAGCTTTGACTAATACCTAGGTTCTTTTTGTTTTGTAGTCACTGCCAAGTGGGGATTGCTTCATCTCACCCTGGCTTTATTTGTTTATAGATTTTCATTCTTGCCAAAAAATAAACAAACAAAACCCCTCACATATCCCAATTCTCTTGTTCTTACTTACCTGTCTACTCTGGTGTGCTGTGGAGCCACTGATTCTGTTCTATCTAACTGGCTTTTAGCCTCTTGCCTTTCATCTTCATTTAATGTGTAAATTAGTCTGCATGTTCCTTCAGGTATTTGCTTTGGAGCATAAGATATTACATAGCCTTATGGGATCCTTTTTCTCCTAGATTTCTGAACCCAGCCATTTCCTCAGTTTCTTTAGTTGAGGGTTAGAAAGGAGAATCATGGATTCCATTGGCACTCAAATGTGGGGATCCTAGGTGCTTCAGACTTTAAAGGGAACACACACACAGACACACACACACACACACACACACACACACCTGGAAAAACAGCTTAGTTACCTTGCAAACAAGGACCTAGTTACCTAGTGGCACTCATCTTTAATCCCAGCACTGGGAGATCAGAGCATCTGCCTAGATGGATATCTGAGTTTGAGCCCAGCCTGGTCTACATAGTTCCGGGCCAGCCAGGGGTACATAGTGAAAGCCTATGTCAAAATAAATTAGTAATATAAACAAATACATACCTAAAGGCTGAGGGTGGAAAAAGTCAGATGGTGGCTTACAATGATAATTTCAACACCAAGAAGGAAGACATGTAGATGGGACTTGCCAGCCAGCCTAGTCTACTCGTTAAGTTCCAGGACAGCAAGAGACTTTTCTTTTTTTAAAGATTTATTTATTTTTATGTGCATTGGTTTTCTGCCTGCATCTCTGTGTGAGGGTGCCAGATCCTCTGGAACTGGTGTTTCAGACAGTTGTGAACTGTCATGTGGGTGCTGGGAATTGAACCAGAGTCCTCTGGAAGAGCATCCAGTGCTCCTAACCACTGAGCCATCTCTCCAGCCCCCAGAAAGGTACTCATCTCAACAAACAAAATGGATGGCATCTGAGGAATAACACATGAGGTTGTCCTCTGCACACATACACACACAAGGAGTAGGAGTGAGACAGATACATAGCTCACTAAGAGTGCATACTGTGTGTACTGGCAGATTTTGTGTCAACTTGCCACAAGCTAGAGTTATCAGAGAGGAAGGAGTCTCAGTTCAGAAAAAGGTCTCCATGAGATCCAGCTGTAAGGCATTTTTTTTCAACTAGTGATCAGGGGAGAGGGCCCGGTCTGTGGTGGGTGGTATCATGCCTGGGCTGGTGGTCCTGGGTTCTATGAGAAAGCAGGCTGAGGAAGCCATGCAAAGCAAGTCAGTAAGCAACACTCCTCCATGCATGGCCTCTGCATCAGCTCCTGCCTTCAGGTTCCTGTCCTTTTTTGCATTCTTGTCCTGACTTCCTTCAATAATGGACTAAGATGTGGTAGTGCTAGCCAAATAAACCTTATCCTCAACTTGCTTTTTTGATCATGGCGTTTCATTGCAGCAGTAGAAACCTAAGACACCACTGCTTCACAGCCGAGGTTGGTTCCCAGCACCCAACCGAGCAGCTCACAACTGCCTGCACCTCCAGCTCCAGGGAACGTGATACCCTTTCGTGGCTTCCAAGGGCATCTGTACTCCATGCACATACTCACATGAACACACAGGCGTATTATAAATTGTTGGAACCAAGGAATAGGAGAGTTAATTAGGGTGGAGGGAGAATGGAATGGAAAATGGTGTTTCTCTAGTACTTGGTATTTGTGCGGTCACAGTTTTAAAAGAACTTGCTTGGAAGTGGCTAGTGCTTTTATAGCGGCTTGACATTTACATTATCTTCACAGTAAACCTGAATAACCATGTTTTTTTACTTACAGTGATCCCCAAAGCCACAGCATGGCACTTGAATTTGATAACCTGAGAATGAGTGCTACCCTGCCTTTACTGTGCCCAACTCCTCAGGTACCCTGGGGGCAAGACTACACCCTAGAGGAGGAGGCTGGAGTGGCATCTGGCTTGCTCACCTGGGGAACACGTCCCTGTGGATTCTCCTCGTGCATGGTAACTAAGGTGATTTGTTGTTAAAACAGCAAGCACATTGACTTGCTTTTCTGTCTGATATAATGGGGACATCAGGAAGTCTGGATAGGTAGGTAGCCTTTGTACCACTAGGAAAAGGATATCTGGCATGTAAAGAGGCAGAGATTTTATTCTTTGAGATTCCATGATTGTTGAGGTGGGTCTGCAAGTTAATTCTATAGAGTTCATCACAGGGACTCAGTTGGTAGCATGCTTGCCTGGTATGAGGAAGCCTTTGTTTTTCTGATTAACACTTCATAAGATGGTCATAATGACACTCACCTGTTGCGCTGTTTGAATGATTGTCCATGGGCAGTAACATTATTAGGAAGTGTGGCCTTGATGGAGGAAGTTGTCACAGTGTAGGCCGGCTTTCAGGTCTCCTAGTCCTCAAGCTCTGTCCAGTGTGGAAGAGAACACCTCATGGCTGCTTGTGGACGATATAATCTTCTCCTGGCTGCCTTCATATTAAGATGTAGAGCTCTCAGCTCCTCCAACACCAAATCTGCCCGCATTATGCCATGCTTCCCGCCATGATGAGGACTGAAACTAAGACCCAATCACATGTTTGCCTTATAAGACATGGTGTCTCTTCACAGCACTAAAACTCTAAGACACCTGTAGTTCAAGCATTCAGGGAAGTGGAGGCAAGAAGATCAAAATAAAATTTAAGGCACTCCCCTGCTACATATCTAGTTAAGTTCAGCCTAGACCACATGAAACAAGTCTTTAAAAGAAAAAAAGGTAGGTAAGGTTCAGCAATCCTGTCAACCCGAGTCCACTCTCCATGGCTCAGGTAGTGTAGGGAGACAATTAACTCCTGAAAGTTGTGCTCTGACCTGCACATGTGTGAGGTGGCATACATGCCAATGCTCATAGACACACAAATATGTAGTAGTTTCTTTCAAAAAAGAAAAAAGGTTGTTCAGTAGATCAAAGGGGGATTATTGAACTGTGGGTAAAGTCGGATGTTATTTCTGTTTGAGTTTTTGGTAAGGTCAAAAAAAAATCTAGTGTGAAACATCCTGCTAGATCTTTCATTGAACACAAAATCACTTGCTGTAGGACTGTTCTGTCTCTGAGAAGATCTAGGAGCTCTTCTACACCCCTCTACCACCACCATGTACACTGCCGTAGAACTGTCTGTAGGGGTGACAATTTGGGAATGGTGGTGCTTGCCACCAAGGGGCAGTTTGTAGTGCAGGTCAGGTGGAAGGGGCACTTCTCTGGACGTACTTAGATAGGTCATAATGATGGTGGGAAGAGGTAATAGAGTTCCACACAGCTTCACAGTGGACATAATTTAGAAGCCTTATTCTTGGAGGGACACAGATAACAGAGAGGATGAACATTCTGTACCCCTGTGTCAAGTTGACTTTGATTAGAGGGGAAAATGAAGCAAGATCAAACAAGGAGGTTTCACAGGCCAGCCAGGAAAACTAGATGCCAAGATACAGAAATAAGAGTTGTTCTGCTGCTGACAGCCTCCTGAAGGTCAGATGTGAGAACTGAAGCCTATGAGGACATAAGTTCTTATATCTATTTATTGTGTCTGGGCATGCATATACCATAGTACAAATGGAGAGGTCAGAAGACAACATTTTAGAAACCGATTCTCTCCTTTCTCCTTGCTTGAAGATAGGTCTCTAGTTTCGGCTTCTGTGTTCCATACTCTAGTATGGAACTCTGGCCCTGGAGTTTCCAGCAAGTTCTCCAGTTTCTGCTTCTCATCTTGTCAAACAAGTTGTCCTCAGCACAGCCTGAGCCTGCATGGTAGCCCATGGCTATAATCTTATTATTTGGGAGGTAGAGGCAGGAAGATCAGTGTAAGATCATCGTTGTCTACGTAATGAATTCAAGGCAAGCCTGGGCTCATAAGACCTGGTCAGAAAGAATGAAAGGGAGAGAGACAGGAAAGAAGAAAGTGTATAATGAGAAGGACAGGTAACAGCATCACTGGGGCTCAGCAGGTGGATTTGAGGAGAAACAACACTTAAAAAAAGAAAAAAATGAATAATCAAAAATTAAGAAGTGAGTTGACAGACACACTTGTGTGGGACTATAAAGAGTGAACAAGCAAGCACATAGGTAAAATATCCACAGGTTGAGCAGAATAAGAGAGACTGGGCAAGGCAGGGGATACAACTTTAGCCCCCAAGTTGAGGAAACAGAGGCAGAAAGATCTCTAAGTTCCAGGTCAGTCTGGGATACATAATGAGACATTGTGTCACATAACCACAAAAGTGTAAAAAAGATGGCAAACATCAAAAGGACACTCACGCTAAGAGGACAAACATGGCTCAGTTGTGGAAGCTCTTGACTCTCAAGCAATGAGAGTGCAATTCCTAGAACCCATATTAAGAAATTCTAGTGTGTGGTGGTGCTTTGGAAGTGGAGACATAGAACCCATGGAGCTCACTGGTCAACCAGCTTACCCTAATCAGGGAGCACCAGGTCCCAGTGAATGACTATTCCTCAAAAAAGGTGGACGGATCCTGAGATGCAGCACCAACAATTGATCACTGACCTCCACATGCAGCCACACACTTGTACATGCAACACACACACACACACACACACACACACACACAAATTAAGAAGTCTCTCTGGCTAGATGAGTTACTAGCAATGGACCTGCTTTCCTGCCTATAATAAAAAATAAAATGGGTGAGCCAACAGCTCTCAGGACATGGATGCAGGCAAAGAGCCAATATTGTCTACAGAGGCCAGGAGAAGAAGTTTGTTCCCTGAAACTGGAGTTACAAATGGTTGTCAGCTGCCACATGTGTGCTGGGAACTGAACCCTGGTCCTCTAGAAGAGCAACCAGTACTCCTTAACTGTGGACCTATTTCTCTAGAACCAAAGATGTGACAGTTCTCATATAATGTTAATAAACCCTCTAATACATAACGGTGTGTGACATTAATACTTCATAATAATACTTATCATTAATGAGAATTTCCATGTATAATAGCTTCCTGTTTTTTTACATTTAGTTTTAATTGTATGTCTGTGGGTGAGTATGGACCTGTGGGTGCAATGCCCGCAGATACCAGAAGAGGGCATTAGATCCCCTAGAGCTGTAGGTATGGGTGACTATGGGCTGCCTAGTATGGGTGCAGGGAATAAAACTCTGGTATTCTGGAAGAGCTAAACCATCTCTCCAGCTCCAGTTATTAAAATTTTGATGTCGAGTGTTAGTTAATACTAAAAAGAATATTTAATGAAAGCTAAAATTCTTTAAAGACTTTATTAGTTTTAATTATACAAGCATCTATGTGTGGGTTTGTGCCCATGAGTGTCCAAGGAGGCCAGAGGTATTGGATCTTGAGATAGAATTACAGGCAGTTTGTGAAATGTCTGATGCAGGTGCTGGGGACCAAACTCAGGTCCTCTGCGAAAGCAGTTCATGCTATTAGCCACTGAGCCATTTCTCCAGTCATTTATTTACCCGTTTGTTTGTTTATGTGTGTGAGTTTGGACAAGGGACACACATAAGTCACAGCTTTCATGTGTAAGTTCAAGACAGATTGCAGGAATCAGTTCTCTCTGCCATATGGATTCTGGGACTTAAACTTGGGCAATCAGAGTTGGCAGCAAGTGCCTTTCCCCACTGAACCATTTCACTCTCTCTAAAATATTTTTGACCATTACTTGGTGAACAGCAATTATCACGCATGGAAGTGATCTGAACTGAAAGGCAGGAGTTAATCAGTTGCTGAAAATACTGCTGCTTTGAGATTTTGATGTTTTGAGGTTTTTATTGTTCTTGTTGTTTGAGGAGGGGTTTGAGACATGTTCTAATATAGCCTAGGGTGGCCTTTAACCCACTATGTAGCCAAGGCTGGTCTGGAACTCCTGATTCTTCTGTCCCCACCTCCAGGTTACAGGTATGTGGCACCACACTTAGCTTGTTGATGTGTTTGTTTTATGAAACCTAACAAAGTCAAATTTTAATAAATTCTGATGGTGTTGGTGAAATATTTTACCCTAAAATAATATGAGACGCCTACTTACCCACCTTTCAGTCAATTTCTTTGATGTTCTATTCTTAAAATATGGAGAATTGTTCCTGTGGGATTTGCCAGTTGTTTTGTCTTTGTGCATGCCTTTTTATTTTAACCTCAGAGATATGGCTCTGTGGCCCACCTTAGTGTTTCTCCACAAGAGTAGGAGCTATTCCCCGTGACTGTTAGGAAGCTGCCCCAGGACCCAAGAAGGCAACACAGACAGGAGCCTGTGCCAAGTTTCCCTTGAGCTGCTTGCGCTGTGGGTAAGCAGGGCTGACTTCTAAGGAGACTTCGCCTTACAGGAGTTATTAGGGTCAGAGCCTGGGCTCTAGTGGCCCTGACATGCAAAACTCAGCACCCTGTCCTCAATGGGCTGCTTACAGGTAACAACGTAAAGCAGAGAGAGGAGGTGCATTCAGTGTAACCCCCACACTGAGGAGAGATACAGACATAGGCCTCTAGTACCCACAACTGCCATTTAGAGATTCGTACTTGGATTTTAGGTCTAAATAAAGGGCAAGAGGCAAACATAGCTAAGTTCTGCTCAAGGTGTGGCCCTGACCATCACTTACCAATCATTGCCCTAACTCTAATCCCTTCTGCAAGGTGGTCTGACAAGTTGTCAGAATTGTGTAAAATCTATGATGGCCCAGATTCCTCCTCATCCTGGTCCCAAGCTTCAGCCTTTTCCGTCCAACAAAAGATCCTTGTGGAAATTCTAATTCCTTGGAAACCATTATTTCCATAGTCTGACAGCCAAAGTGAGGGCACAGGTATGTGTCTCTTTGAATACCTTCATTCTTTCAGGATGGCTACACTCTAACAATGAGAAAAGCATTTCAGATACAGAAGTGAGCATTTGTCAGTTGCCTTCCATCTCCTGTCTAGGTCTGTTCCCAGGGACAGTGTATTCACTTAAGACCCGGGACTGCTGCACAGAATGGCACCAGCCTCCCCTGGAGTTAATAAAAATCTGGGCAAGAGTCAGTCAACAGTTCAGCTGAGGCAGAATGATGCCAGGGTCCATTTGGGACCAAAGTGAGACTGAGCCACAAAGGTCAGGAGGACACCATCTGTGGCCTCAGTCATTCAACACCAGGCAAATTACAGCTCTTCTCAGGTGTGACTTAGAACATGGACTGCACACCTTGTATTCCATGGGCTATGGCCTCTAGAATGCTGAATGAAGAATGAACAGGAACAAGTAGCCTTGTTTTTGTGCATTCAGACCTGATTGGTGTCCAAGAAAGGAGCCACACCTGAGCACACTTGTGGGCAAGATGGAGCTGTGTGCACCATCCTTGAGGAAACTAGCCTCCAGAATGCAGGCCCAGGGCCAGTCTCCCTCACCAACTTTTCTTCCATGTCTTTAACACATCCTCTACCGCCAATATCCATCATGATGAAGAAGATGTTGAATTCACACTGATGCCTATCATCTTTGCAGATAAAATCAAAGGCTGAGGATTGGTCAAGCCTTCATTGAAGAGAACATAAAGAACAGTGGAGAGATCGGAAAGACTCAGGAACACACACTGGGTGGGAAACATGGAGATTAGCAGGGACCCCCAATCAGGTCATGATGCCCTCTCCAAAGGTTAGTGAGAAGCGGCCTTCGGGGATAGCAAGGGAAGACTGGCCTGAAATCATGTAGGACAGGGGTAAGGACAAAACAGCGATGCTTGTGAGTGTGTGGTAACAAAGTTGGACTATAAAAACAGAAGGGAACAAACATAAACTCTATAACAAAAGATGGAAAATGAGAACACGAGTGAAAACATGGAAATTAAACGTTGATTTCACAAACATTTGGTTTTACAGAGACATCTTGTTTTGTTTTGTTGTGATATCCTCTGACCCCCTTACAGCACCATGGTCTCCTTCCTCTCCTGGGGTAAAGGTGGAGACTCAGCACACAATGTCCAGCCTCCACCATGGGCACGCGATCCCTGAGGACCCAGGACAGGTGAGTAAGAGCCAGGGAGCCCTGACGCATGTCTGCCTTGAGTACTTAATGAGATTAATTGTCACCTTGATGGGCTTTAGAATACTCACGGAAACAAACTTCTAGGTATGCCTGTGAGGGAGTTTGTAGATTGGTACCATCTGGTAGGCTTAGGTCCCAGACTAAATAAAAAGGAGAACTGAGCACCAGCATTCAGCACTCTCTGCTTTCTTCACAGCTTTTAAGTCCTGCCACCTTGGCTTCCCCGCCATAATGGCCTCTGTGCCCTGGACTCTGAGTCAGAATAAACCCTGCCGTCCTTGAGTTGCTCTTGTCAAGTAGTCACAGTAACAACAAAGAACTAATATACTTAGGTTTGTTTGCCTTGTTTTTGAGACAAGGTCTTAGACTGTAGCGGCCAGGCTTAAACTCTTCGTGATCCTCCTACCTCAGCCTCGCAAGTGCTGAGGTTACAGACACAAGCCACCACACCCAGCTCTGGATTTTTCTTTTCATACAAATCCTCATGCTTTAACTCCCAGGTTTCCTTTTTCATCTGCATCTCTTAGTGTGATTCCCTTCATATAAGGGATCGTACCAAACAGAATACAGACCAGAACAATTAACATCAAAGTCAGTCAAGGGTAGACCTGCTAGGGAACGTCTGCTGAGATCAGAGGCATCTCAGAAGTACTCAAGCACAATGACATCTCGATATAGAAGGCATTCCATAGACACCATCTACCCAGATTGTCATGTTGGAAACAACTTTTCGTTTGTTTGTTTGGTTTGGTTTGGTTTTGGTTTTTTGAGACAGAGTTTCTCTGTTTAATAGCCCTGGCTTTCCAGGACTTGCTTTGTAGACCAGACCTGTCTCTGAGATCTGCCTGCCTCTGCCTCCCAAGTGCTGGTACTAAAGGCATGCACCACCATGTCTGACCTTGGAAATAACTCTCAATGCAACAGTACTGGCAGTGGGCCTTAAGAGAGCTGAGGCAATGAGGATTTGTGCGGAGGTCCAGGGAGTGGCTAGCTGTCCTGAGAGAGGTGAATCTTGCAGCTGGCTCAAGTGTCCTGAGAGGTAGGTCATGCCTGGACAGCTCTAACCCCCTGTTGTCTCACGTGGTGCAGAATGGAGCCCTCTCAGTTTCTGGAGCTATGTATGCTCTTGGACTTCTCAGCGTCCAGACTCTAAGCCCCACCTCACTCCTCACTTAGTATGGCAAAATGTCAGGGAAGAACAAAGCAGAAACTTTATTCAGAGCTAAAGTAGGGCTGGAGAGGGTGCTACTGGTAAAGACCTGCGGTAGACTTGAATTTGATCCAAAAATTCATGAAAAAGCCAGGCAAAGTGGCAGGTGCTCATAATCCCAGCCCTGTGGAGGCAGAAATTAGTGGATTCCTGGGGCTCACTAACCAGAAAACCTTGCCTACTTTGTGAACTGGAGACCAGTGAGAGACCTGTCCCAAACAAGGTAGAGGGTGCATGAGAAACAACACCTGAGGCTGGGAGACACACACACACACATACACACACACACACACACACACACACACACACATACACACACAGAGAGACAGAGACAGAGAGAGATAGACAGAGACAGAGAGACAGACAGAGAGACAGAGACAGAGAAGCTAGAATCATCTGGGAAAAGGGAACCTCAACTGAAAAGATGTCTTCATCAGAGTGACTGTGGGCCTTTTTCATGATTCACAATTGATATGGGTTGGCCCAGCTCACTCTGGGTGGTGTCACCCCTGGGCGCTGGGTGCTATAAGGCTGAGCAAGGTATGAGGAGTAAGCCAATAATCAGCAGTCCTCAGTGACCTCTGCACTAGTTCCAGATTCCTGTCCTGTTTCCCTGACACTTCCTTTAGTAAATGAAGTTTGGTGTGGAACTGTAAGCAAAATAAGCCCTTTCCCCTCCAAGTTGCTTTTCTTTATGGTGTTTTATCACAACAGTAGAGACCCTAAGACACTGTCTTCAGAAGAGTGGTTTAGTCACTGCAGCTGTTCTTTCAATGGTGAATTTTCAGCAGGTGAAGGGCTGTTTGTAGGAAGCCAGACCTGGATGTACCCGGTGCAGCCTCATCTGGCTGTTGAGAATCGTAGGATCCTTGCTTCAACCAGACTTTATGTTCTTTTCTGTTCTTACAAATGCAAGATGTAGCATCTGTGTTTTCCACACCACACTGTTTCTAAGAGCTAAACTCAGAGCCTGCAACATCTGGCTCCTTCAGTGTTTCTAATTCCCTTTAAAGTATGTTTGGTCAATTTACTTATGAGCTAGTCCAAAATCTATTGTTGATCAAGTTCCTGGGAGTTTTAATGCTGGTCTTTGCTGTTCCTTCTGGCTTTTCCAGGATTCTATATCTCTGAACCTGGTCCTATGGGGGCAGTCTCCATAGCTAAGAAGTCTCTGGGGTACCAACAAAATTGACTTCCAGAAGGGCTTCTGATAGGAATGCCAAGGACACTCAGTCTGACAGCCCTGTGTTCCTCTCTCCCCAAACCAAATCTATTCATTGCAGTCCCAACCTTGCCAGGCGGTGGTGCACAGTTTTAATCCCAGCTTTTGAGAAACAGAAGCAGGCATATCTCTGAGTTTCAGGACAGCCAGGGCTACACAGAGAAACCCCATGTCAAAAAACCCAAAAGAAAAGAAGAGTGAGAGGAAGAAGAGGAGGAGGAGGAGGAGGAGGAGGAGGAAGAGGAGAAATTCCACTCCTATGTGATAGAGTGAGGAGATGGGATCTTTGGAAGTTAATGAGGAGGTGGTAGGGCTAGTGATTAGTGCCTTTATAAAATGCCCCCACCCCCAGAGAACTGGGGATATATAATTCAGAGGTAGAGCAATGCCTAGCATGCTCTAAGCCCCAAATTATATTCCCAGCACCACAAAAATATAAGCAAACAAATGATTAAGTAAGTAAGTAAATAAATAAATAAATAAATAAATAAATAAGGGGTCTGGAAAGCTCTCTCACCCTTTTTACCACGTGAAGACATCTGAGAAGATGACAATTCACAACTCAAAGACTTCCTGTCCTTCAAAGAACTACATCATGCCACATCCCATCCTTGGGCCCCAGCCTCCAAACTGCCTCCAGATATTGGTTTATCAGTCAAACTGGGACTCTGTTATACCCCAGTCTAAGACATTGCCTTTCCCGAGACTCTGACAGATTCCTGCGGTTATGAGTTGTGGGTGTGACCCCAGAGGAGTGTCCTTGACTGTCACACCCACACACACCATTCTTTCTCTTGTTGCTCCGGAAGGGTCTGTTGGGGGTAGGGTCTCAGTTCTATCTGCTCCTCTGTGGCCTTGCACACTTGCTCCTCAGTGACAAGTGACCGCTATGCTTGCTTCAGAGAAATGAGGGCACAAGCACCCACCTGCCTGCCTGTTTCCTGTTCCTTAGAGGGAAGCTCTAGGACTCAGCCAGATGATGCTGGCTGGATACCAAGCAGCTCCCCAGGTGCGTGTGCGTATAGATCACCCCAGACTATTTTACCTCTTCCTGTGGACACACAAATCTAGAGGATTATTTATACTAGGGAAGATTTAATTCTGCTTCAAAGTAGACTTTAATGGACAGGACAGGACAGGACAGGATAACCTCCTCCTCTCCCTTTGGGACCCTCAGTTACTGCTTTCCTGATGCCTGGCGTTTCTTCAACCTAGAGGAAGAGTCTGGAGACAGAAGACTAGACCACTTCCACCCTGACACTGTCCTCCTGTCTCTGTGTCCCCTGACTCCTAGCCCAGCAGACTTGATAAGACAAAGTTGGGGGGCATGAAGACCTAAGGAGCTGGAGGTGGTGACTGCTCTGTAGAGCTCTTCCAGATTCTGGGCACATTCCAGAGGGCACATCCCTCTGTGCAGAACGATGCTGCAAAAGATGGCCTTTGACTCCAGCACCCACATGTATGGCCATGCATCACCCCAGAAACTCCATCAACACCCAGGAAGATGAAGTACCTGTGTGCCTATGCCTCAGGGGCTGCTGCCTCTGCTTCACAGACACACACAGACTGTCTTCAAGCATGACCCTGGTCCAGATTCCCCCACCATCTCCCTAGTGCAGTGAAACTTCATGCTTGTGGCTGGGGAATAGGGTGGTTGCAAAGGGCCATCAAACAGGTTCCTAGTGTTTTCTAGGCCAGTGATTGTCTGCCTTGTCTAATTGTTCTATTTGGGGATCATCATTAGATAATACAACAGATAAGTTTATAATTAGTGTGCACTTTTAATCATTCCCTTCAGTCATTTATTTATTTATTTAGACAGGATCTTGCTATGGCCTGAGCTAACCATGGGCTCAAGATCCTCCGGTATCAGCCTCCTAAGCACTGGAATTGTACGTGCATACCACCATAGTTCTTTCTGCGGTTGCTCTTGTTTATTGAGGCTTGGTAGTTCACTAAAGAGCTCTGGCTGGTCTTGAACTGGCAATAATCTTGCTATGGCTCTCCAGTACCAGATGAAAGATGTTAACCACTACACCTGGTCTCCTTTAACTCTTAAAGAGAATACTTCGTCTCTGGATTGTTTCTATATACAAATAGTCTTTAAAACATTGCAGAAGGGGAGACTGGGAGGAAGTGGGGGGGCGGTGATCAGGATGTAAAGTGAATGAATGAGTGAATGAATGAATGAATGAATGATAAATAAATAAAATGGGAAAAAATTGCAAAAGGAGCCAGACTGTGGTGCATGCCTTTGATCCTGGCACTTATGAGGTAGAAGCAGACCTCTGAGTTGGAGGCCAGCCAATGAGTGTCAAAACAGCTAGGGCTACACGGAGAAACCCTGACTTAAAAAAACAAAACAAGGTTTCCTCTTTTACCGAGACCCGTCAACATGGGCCACGTTCTCACCAAGACTGTGAAGAAGGCGGCCCGGGTCATCATTGAGAAGTACTACACGTGCCTGGGTAATGACTTCCACACCAACAAGCGCGTGTGTGAGGAGATCACCATCATCCCTAGCAAAAACCTTCGGAACAAAAACCCATCTGATGAAGAGGATTCAGAGAGGTCCTGTGGGTGCTATCTCTATCAAGTTGCAGGAAGAAGAGAGGGAGAGGAGAGATAATTATGTTCCTGAGGTCTCAGCCCTAGATCAGGAGATCGCTGAGGTAGATCCTGACACCAAGGAAATGCTGAAGCTTCTGGACTTTGGCAATCTCTCCAACCTCTAGGTCACTCAGCCTACTGTTGGGATGAATTTCAAAACACCACATGGAGCTGTTTAATCCGTTATGCCATATTTTCAATAAACCTGAAAACAAACAAACAAAAAATGCACAAAGGGAAGCCTTAGGCCAGAACTCAGGACAAACATCAATGTAAGGAATGCACACTGTCCCCTGGCAAAAGATGCTACACTATGCCCCAAGTTGGGTAACCAAGCTTGCAAGGCCTGATTGACTTGTAAATCCAGCCAAGGTCTTATTCCAAGGTCAGCTGCTGACATGAGGTTGTACCCTATTATAAATGAGTCCACATTGTATAAAACAATGGTTTTTTTTAGGTTGTGCTTTGACCCGGGAGACTCTGTTTTGAGGGAGGATAATGATTGCAGTCCCTGGATGCACGACCTACAAACTGCACCATCTTCAGGCACCACTCATAGATCATGCACTGATAAATGAGTTATTCCTAGGAGTAGAAAATGGTATATTGGGCAAGTTAAGACTGTAGGGGCATATGGGGTCTATTGAAATCATAACAAGAAAATCAGGCCCAGGAACTTATTAGACATGCCATAGAGATAAAAGGGTGTAACTCCCTCAACTGGACCCCATACAAAGATGAACACATAACAGTAGGAAGGCATAACCTCGACAACTTGACACCCAGCATGTGTCAGGGATAGACAGACAGGAAACTCCTGACTCCTTGGAGCTTCAGCTCAGATCTGACCTCAGCCATAGCATGCTTGACTGCCTGCCCGCCCTTTTGTTCACTCATTTGGATCTGAATCTGTCCTGGTCTGCTCTGCTCCACCCTGAGCCTTGCTGTCATTAAACCCAACTCTCAAAAGGTCTCTCTAAACTCATAGCTTCCTTGCAGTTGGTGTGGGTTCATCTTCATTATCTTATTTATAAGAGACTTTGTTAAAATTCCTATCAGCCTACTTCTGGGACCTTTTGAACTCTGCTGCAGCCTCTTTTAACTTGTACCCATTATGTAAACCACATATATGGAGATTGAATTATGTTTACATTGGGTTATATAAGAATTAATATTAGTATTAAGATTGAGTAAAAGGACCTGCATCTGCCTGGTCCAGAATACCAAGGTAGATGGGATCATCTGGCAAATTGCTTCTATTAAAGCCACTGAACTCTGTGACTCCATTGTTATTAAATAAAGTTTGATATTATGGAAACGTACAACCATGCCCATCTACAATCCTAGCACAGTACAACCACAGCTTCATCTTAGGGAACAGCCTTGGTAGCAGGGCTGCAGAAGCAGATCTAGCAGGCTCTGAGAAACTGGCCCCCAAAACCTTCCCGAGCAAGCAAGGAGCCTGGACTACCTCTAATGGAGCCTTTGCACGTAGTCCATCAAGGATGCATGGAAGATCTGTCTGTTGTGCATTCATCTCTCTCTTCCTCAGTTTATCCTCTTATCATGGGCCTCACCTGCTCTAGTTTGTAGTTAAGTCCCTACAAACTCTACTTTTAATGGTGAACCAAACAGTGTCAGTTCCCAGGCTGGCTTCTGCCATGAGACTTCAGGTGTATAAGCACAGGAGGGACCAGCATTCCCTGGAGTTGGGAAAATGCAGAGTAAACAGAGAGTTTTGGAGAAATACCTCAACATGTTGGATTCCTGCTTTCTGCTCCATAGAGTGAAACCAGCCAATCACGCAAGTAAGTGCTCCTGGGAAATCCCATGGGAAGCTTACTCAAGCTGCCTGCCGGAAGCAGACTGTTACCCAGGTACATTCATCTATTAGGTTCACTCTGGGCAGACTCATGGCTGACTCCTCAGTCTGCCTAGGGCAAGTGGCCCTTCTCAGATGTTGACACCATCTTCTCTGTGTTTCTGTGACTCAGGCTTATCAACAGATGTCTGGGTGGGGTCTGAAGGCACATCCTGTTGATTGATGGGCGCCTGCACTAGGATGCTGACCACTCAAGGTGATCATCTGATTGCCTGGCCATCTCCACAGAGGTGCTAGAACTAGATTGATCTCAGTTGTTCCCAGAATGCGCTTGATACCTATAGATACTCTATACTGTTTCTTGAGTGGGTTCCTCAGTGACTAATCTCTCAGGTTTAAGAGCCTACATGTTTCCTTTAGGCAAGTTTCTGCCTGTGTTTAGGAAAAAGGGGACTCTTACTTCCAGCTTTTGAAACGTTAAGTATAACATTTGTTTGCCTCTGTCTTTATAAAGGAGGATGGGAAGTTGGCTTTGGTCACAAAGAACCTGAAGGGGTTGGACATTGGTTCAGCCATTCTCCTGTAGCTTTAATTCATCCTCATCTTCAAACTAAGCTTCATTTTAAAAGTTGGATAATGTTTTCCTTCCAGTGTTGTCATGAGTAGGAATTGAGTCCATAAAGCAGTGTCTTGGGCAGGATCTGAGGGCAGCTGAGGCTCAGTACACATGGCTTCATGAGTGCTGGCAGGCGTCTCGCCGAGCGGGTGGTGCATCTGTGGGAGTTGGAGTGGAATCCCTGTGCAAAGGGGCCCTGCGTCACAATACTGCTGTTTCTGTTGACTGCACTCCAGGTAGCTGGCTGGTTGCTCTCTACCCACACAGGCCGCACTTTCTTTTATTGAAAGTGCTGGTGGCTCTTGCTGTGCCCAAGGAAAACCACAGGGAAAAGGACCCAGACACAACCAAGAAAGTGATATGATGAAAGGAAGGGCAATTTCCCTTGGGGATAGTTCTGATAGGAGGACGCATGCACGCGTGTGCATGCGTGTGCATGTGTGCATGTATACGAGTGTGTACCTTGCCTGGTTCATTGGCTCCTTGCTTGGGCTCTACAGGCATGACAGGAAATCGGCCTAAAATGGATGGAGCCAGGGTACTGGGCCTAATGTCTTCCTACACTCTGCTTACTCCCCCAACGTAGCCCTGAGTCTTACACCATAAAGGCAGCTGAAAGGCAGCAGTATGGATCCTGATGGTTTAACTGACCTGGGAGGTAACCATTATAGTTCCCTGCCACAGACAGCTATCTGCCAGGGTACTGGGCACAGCAGCCATTTCCAAGAGAAGAGACAAACTGGAGAGTTTCCAGAGCACCCTTTCCCTTTTATTCAGACATTTAAGATAATTATATTGGAAATTTAACAAAAGTCCCGATTCTTTGGAAGTCTGGTTATGAACCTTTCAGCAAGCTGGGGATGTAGCTCAGGTGGCAGAGTGCTTTCCTAACATGCGTTAAGACCAAGGCTCCATGCCTAATGTCACATAAAGCTGGGCATGGTGGAATACATCTAAAATCCCAGCCCTCGGGATATAGAAGCAAAAGGATCAGGAGTTTAAAATTATCTTGGACTATATTCCTAGTTAAAGACCATCCTGAGTGATACAAGACTAAGAATCTCCCCAAGTGTCTGTTCAACAGTAATGAATAATTTCTCACATGAATGAGAACAACTGTAGACGACACAAAACTTACAACACTAGGTATGTGTATTAATTTCTAAAAACATAGCAGTCTCATATATTTGGGCTTGGTTGTTAAGATGGTAAATATGTCCAACCTTGATGTACAGGTGAGGGAATTGCTCGAAGACAGGGTGAGTCAGCATAGAACATCCAACATGCAACTCTTGACTGGAGGACAAACACCTCAAAAATCTCGGAGATGAAAATGGGAACAGTGGGGTCTTTTGCTTCAGGCTTTGCGGCTGGAGGGGATTTCAGAACACGTGTGCTTTTCATGCTTTTTCATCTGTGCTTTTCTCCACTCTGCCATGATATCCAGCGTACTAATGCAGGAAGTCTCGTCGAAGGTCAGAGCGAAGCCTTCAGAAGGCTTCTGTGGATTAACGTATGATGTATGATGCACTGACTAAGCAGCTAGATGTTTCATCACCCACTAACTACCACAGGGGAGTGTGGACCCAAGGGCAGCAGCCAACACACCTAGGCTCCTCCTTCATGCACAGTTCACTACCCTACCTACTCATAGAAACTCAGAATCACAAAGTTTTGCATTGAAGAGTGGTTAAGCCTGGACTAGGGAGATGGATCAGTAGGTAAGAGCACTTGCTGTGAAGGACCTGTTTAAATCTCTTTGAATTCATGTAAAAATCCAGATGTGGCTGCATGGCTGCCATACCAGTGTTGGTGGGGAGTGGGTAGAGATAGAAGAGTGCTGGGCCTTGCTGGTTATCAACCTAGCTCCAGGATGAGTAAAGAGATTCTGTCTTTGTAGACCATGCTGGCCCTGGACTCAGATCCACCTGCCTCTGCTTCTCAAGGGCTGGGATTAAAGGTGTGAGCTGACATCACTTGGCTGTTAAGTAAAGGATAATCGTGTTACAACCCACAGACCCAGATAGGCTAAGTTAAAAAAGGAGGGCTCAAGAGGGCTCAGGGAGCAGGAATAACACAGGCACGGTTCTCCCTGGAAAGGGAAAATAGATTTTGTGGAAAGACTGGGAGCAGGTGGGGATCAGAACAAGAGAGATCAGGCTGGAATGGGAGGGAAGGAGGGAGAGAGTACTGGGAGAGACAGCTGGAATTAGGGGGCATTTAAGTGGTGATGTACTGCAGTGGAAACTCCCTGGAATCTATGAGAGTGACCCAATGATGATACAGAGCCTGAATTGGCCATCTTTTATAACCAGGCAAAATTTGAAGCAGTGAGACTGGGGAATCTACTCAGCCACAAAACCTTTGACCTACAATCTGTCCTGCCTACAAGATGTGTAATGGTGGGACTGGGAAGATGGAGGGCAGGGAAACTGCTGACAAGGTATAATATATGAAAGAATAAAAGCAAAACAAATTGAAAAAAAAAAAGAGAGAAATCCTGTCTCGAGAAAGTAAGGCTGAAAGTGGAGTAGGATACCTTATGTCCTTCTCCAGCCTTGCTGCCTATACATGTGTGCATGCACTTAAAACACACATGGACATGTACATACACACACACACACACACAGAGAGAGAGAGAGAGAGAGAGAGAGAGAGAGAGAGAGAGAGAGAGAGAGAGAGAGAGAATGGTTAAACACAACAAATAGCCACAGCCAAAAGTGACTGAGAACTAGATCCGTAAAACCCACTGAAGTGAGAGCAGGCACTCCTCACAGGAGAACTGTAGTCTGCTCCCCAAGTCAAAGGTGAGTGTGGGGAAAGAAATGGGCTGGTGGGAAGCAAGAAACATCACAATGGGGAAAGGTGTTTGCTGCTTTAGCAGCAAACTGACTAACCCACAGCCACTGGGTCTTCCACTGGAAGCAGAAACTGGAGGGGCCTGATCTCTTCATGGACTAATGAGGTGTTTCTGCTCTGGTTGCAAGTATGTTTTGATGATCTGCATTGTCCCATAAGCCAGGGTCATTCTTTATTTCCCCAAAGTTTGCTTCTAGAAGCAAATATTGACACTCTCCATGTCTACATGTCAACAACCTCTGTAGACGCATATAGAAACATGATACATTCCAGATGAGGGATGGTGTTTAATTTGTAGTTTGTTACAAGCCAGTTGGGTAAGCAGCCCCTGAGACAAGTCAGTGGAAGAATGAAACTGGTTGTACCAGTCACACAGGATGGATGAGCTCTTGTCACCACCCACACAGTAGCAGCCAGCATACACATATGAACACAGGTAGACATGGTCTAGTCTTTCAGGTGCCTGGTAAGACCCACATCATCCAACTGAGTAGATCTAGCTATAGGTTAGAAAACAAACGGCCTTTTCTTTAAGTGAGAATAGATTTTGTTTCTGCTTAAAATGCCAGATATGATGAGAGGAAGAGAGTAAGTCTGAGCCTCTAGCCAAGGAACTGTGCCTGCTAGGCTTCATCAGCCTATGGCACTTGCAGGATGTGTCTAGGGTTGTTTTTGTTGTTTGCTTTTTTGTTTTTTTGTTTTTGTTTGTTTGCTTGTTTTTGGCTTTTCAAGACAAGGTTAGGGAGTTTTAATCTCATATCCTAACTAGGAAAGGTTCAAGTTCAATCCCAGAAGCCTTGAACTGATTCCATTCTGTTCCCACAAAGTCCTCTGTCCAACTGCCACCCAGCGTCGTTCCTCCTCAAAGATAGAGGTGGTAGGTCCATATCTCCCCTGATGTAGCCAGTCATTGGCTCCCACATAGTAAGATAAGACTGACTATTAGGTCTACCTAGCCCAACTTGAAGTCCAACATCATTGAAGCAGCTGCAGAAAACACAGCTGAACCATGTTAAGAGTTAGGCTATGTCAGGTCTTGGAGAATCTGACTACTGTTTCTGACAACTTTCTGAAACTTTCCTTCTCAAGCTGAGCATGCAGAAGGCTGTCCCAAATGCACAAAACACGACACACACACATCTCATCACCACATACACCATACCAAATTCACCTCTTACCATGCCACACGTACATCTACACACACACACACACACACACACACACACACACACACACACACACTCCAAACAAAGATCCATCTACATCCTGAACTATGGCCTGGGTTTGACAGCACATTCCTGGATCTTGAAATAGGACAGGTATCATACGCATGTTGCAGACCAGCCTACTTTAGGTTGACAGCTACAGGCTGCTGTGTCTGGGATCTGTGGTTGCAAAGACCTAGTCCTGGCAGTGGGGAAATTCTTGGAATTCTCACTTTATCTGGGCATCCCACCCACGTGCAAGCGCACAGATCCCAGCCAAGGCACCTGGCAGTAACCTTTTGGGATCTAAAGCTCCAAGCGCATCACTCCGAAGAGGCCACCACCTCACCAGTCAAGGTAGTGGCAGGAGAGGACTTGCGCGTTTATGCAGTGAGGGCCCTCGGGGCCTTTAAGGAGGCGGGGCTGTAAAAGGAGACTCCTCTCCTGCTCCGCCCCTAGGCCCGGCCTCCTGCGGTTAGTGCGGGCGGCTGGCAGGACACCCCGGCAGCAAGCTGGGAAGAAGAGCCTTGCTTTGCACTTCCCAACCACGCGTGGGGAGCAGCTTCCCCTGTCCCGCGTTCGGCTCCCAGGCGCGCAGGGCTCAATTTGGTGCGCTTATCTCTCCTCGCCGCCCTCCCAGCTGCCTTGGCCTCCCAGGCCCTAGACTCTGTGTCCCTCTGTCCCGGCGGATGTCCTGAGTCGCCACCCGCCGGCTCCGCGCGCCCTGGGGCCGCGGCTGCTCGGGGAAGTAGAGGCGCGCACGCCGGGTATGCGCCGTCAGCATGGGCTCGTGGCTCGGCGAGGTGCAGTGGCTCTTCCTGGTGTCGCTCTTCGTCGCGGCCCTGGGCACCGTGGGCCTGTACTTGGCGCAGTGGGCGCTGGCCAAGGCGCGACCCCCGCCCCGGCGGCGGGCGGAGCCGGATGAGCTAAGGCGCCAGGAGTCGGACACCCTCCTTTCCTGGATACTGACACGGGATAGCTGGGGGAACCAGTGGCTGGCTGCCTGGGTGACTGCCCTGAACTACGAGGCTGAAAGGAGTGGGGTAAGTTTCTAAGAGGGCGTGGTGTTTGAAGGTGAGAGGGGCGTCGGAAAAAGGCCGCCACAGTCTCTGACTCGCCATCCTGAGCCTGCCGAGGCAAGGCATTCTTTGAAGTTAGAACCAGGGAGAGTGAAGCACCTGCGGTGGGGAGTTAACGTGACTATTTGACACAGCAAACATCTTCAGCTCCGCCGGGCTGTTTGTGGGAGAACCACCCAACCGGGATCTAGAAGATTCCGGGTGGGCACCTACTGATTTTGAACCCGATAAATGGATAACTGTGATCCAAATATGCTTCCATTTCGAATCTTGTTCTCGGCCTAAAGCTTCTAAATTCTAAAAGGTTTGTATTTCTGAGCACAGATAATAGTGACCGTTTACTGAGATCTCACTGCTTCCCAGATATGGCCCTGGGGACCGTAAATGCTTATGTCACTTCCAAATCAGCAAGGTATCATCATCATACATCTGAGGAAACTGAGGCCTGTAAGGTTAAAGTAGTCTTTGGTGTCAGAGCCAAGATGAGAACCCAAATGTGCTGACCTCACACCTTTGGCTTATTACCCGGCTCTGTGCTTCATACGCCTGTGGTTACTTCTTTCATTGTTAATTGCTTGCTGACTTATTTTTACTTTTAAGAGATGTTAGTGTAAGGACACGTTCCTGGCGTCTACAATTTGGAGGCATTCCACAGGGGAACTAGGAGGTTGATGGGACAAAGCTGGCACCTGTCGGCACTGCAGCTGTCCCTCAACTTGAGGTACACGGGCCTCTGTACCTGCTGTGCAGCCCAGTGGAGAGGCCCTACACCGCCAACCTTGAACACAGTGAATATCATAATGTTCAGTCATTATCCACTTTCAGAATATTCCAGTAGGTCCTGAGCCTAGTCTTTGTATCATGGTCTTGGTGCATGAAGCCATAGAGCTAAAAAAAAAAAAAAAAGCTTTAAGTATGAATTAGCACAAATCCAACAGTACAAGAGACTTTGCTCTGGACTCTTGGAAAAAGATTTTTTTGGATGCAAAGGCTACAAGCTCAGTTGACATCTGTCTTGATACCTAGAATAGGTGCCCAGTATTCAGAGCTGGACCTCTACCCAGGGTCAGTACTCAAGCCATGTGTCCTCATATGTAGGAGTAAACATGATCCCACCATGAAGCTGCTTTCATTTTCATTTGATCTGGTGAGAGAAGCCTGGCTTCAGTACAGAGAACACAGAGTTGCCTAAGCTGATGCCAGTCTTGCTCTCTGTAGGGTGCTGGCTAGCGAGCATGTTGGTCTAATGACCTGTAGGAGGGAGACGCTGGTGGCCCAGAGTCAGTGCCCCTTCCTTCTGTGAATTTTGGATGTTTTATTTCCTGTCATTTCTTAGTTGGATCACTCTAGACACCTCCCAGGGTTTATTGTGTCTGGAGGGTTGACCAGAAAGAAGAGGAAGCCCTTCCTTAGCACTGGCCTTGGTTGGGCAAGTGAATTCCCATGGAATCAGTGGCAGGTGAAATCCTCTCATCTGTCACTATGGCCTTTTTGGTTAGGGGTGGGCACGAAGTCAGGGTGGGCTAGAAACACTGTCTTGTTTGCATGGTCTTGTCTGTTCTCTGTTCTTTGCCAAATTCAGCCATTTATCTCTAGAGAGCTCCTGTTTGAAAGCTCCAGTCCCATATTGGGTTTAAGCTCAAAGTAACTTCGCAGGGGGCACTTTTGCACAGAGATTGGTGTTGGCTGTCCCTTAGTACAGTTCTTGTTCTACTTGACTAACTGATGCCTGATACCTGAGAATGCTGCTTGACTGTATTCAAGTGGAGGGTTTTGCATGTAGATAGGAACTCAGAAACTTACCTCTCTACCAGTTTCTTGGGACTTGGCTGCTGTTGCGGTAATGACACAGGAGGAACAGATGCAGGCATTTATACTAGTGAGAGCCTGACCCCGGCAGCCACGCCTGCTGAAATTTCTCCCTGCCCTTCCCCCACTTCGAATGCCACTAATCCCTGACATTCCCAGACTGCTTTAGGCACAGACAGCAACAGCTTAGAGGTCTTTTGCCTAACTCTGTCCTGAAATCTTTTTGCCTCAGCTATGTAGGGAACTGATACTTGGGAGTCAGCCAATACTTGGTCTGTCACCGGTGGAGTGGAATGGAGAGACACTAGTAATGTTCAGTCAGATCCAGCATCTTCTATGAAAAGGGAATTTTTCTACGCAGTGGTAACAGTAACCTGTCCCATTGCAGATTTTACATTAGGTTTGTATTTGTGTGTGTGATGTGTATGCAGGTTCACATGCAGGTGTGTTTTGAGACAGGGTCTCTGATTGGCTTGGAGGTCACCGATTTGGTTAGGTTGGCTGGCCAGCAAGCTCCAAGAATCTACCTGTTTCTGCCTCTACAACCTCCACAGTCTCCACAATGCTGGAATTAATAGCATGCTGCTCCTTCACACCTAATTTAGTTCCCTAAGGTCTGGGAATCTAACTTAGATCCTCATCCTTACATAGCAAGCACTTTACTCATTAAGCTATCTTAGTTGTTTTAAAATGGAAACTCAAACATTTTACTCAAGCCCTTCTCTCTCTAGAGTTGAGGAGCTGAAGCTTGAGAACTCAAGGTCTGGCTTCTTCATGGTTCCAGATCAGCTGCAGCCATGCCTTGTGGGAAGCGAATTCATCCTGAGCCCCAAGTTTTTCTTCTGAATAAGGTCGAGTGAAGAGGGCCTAGCTGAATCCCTGTGATTCCAAGGACTAAGCAGTGACTCAATGTGGCTTCTTTGTGTTCTTCTAAGTGTAGCTGTGTAAGTTCCAACCCAGATTCCAACCATCACTCCAGAAGTAGTTTACAGGGTGATTAGTTAGGTGGGAAATAGAGGAGGCCATCAATGACCTGTCATCTGGTCAGTCACCTCCCAGTGAGTAGGAATTACGGGACTCGTAAGAAGTACCCTTGCGTGAATTTCTATCACAGTGCCACATGCACAAGATGGGCTTGGGTTAGCTGAAGGTTAGAGAACAGGAGATACTTTCTTCCCCTTGGGTGAGAAGCCACTGTACACACCTGTCTCTAGCCATCTGTCAACCAGAAATCTGCTGTACCCAGCAAGGCCTATAGTTGATGGTTTTAACATTAAGACTCATTTCTTCACCAAGGTTGACTTTACAAAATCTTATGTCCATTTTTGGGGCCATATTTCTATAACAGAGAGCCAGAGAACCAAGAAAGTATTGTGTTATCTGGAGATAGCTGCTCAGGGTTACCCTGCGACTGGCCTGCAGTCACCTGAATACTTTGGCTTGTGGTAATAATCAGTTACACTAATGATGGCCCATACTCCTACACCGCCCAAGATTACCCAAGATTGCTGTTTCCAAAGCCCTGGCTTGGGATGCCAGCATGCTGGTAGCAGGTAGCCTCACCTGTGCTTCAGGACTTCCCTTCTACCCCACTGCTCTGGCGAACACGTGCAGGTCTCAGAGCCCATGTTCTGCAGCTGTCGTCATGGGTTTCTCTGGTGTTTCCTCCCTGACCTCAACTGCCTGTGGTCCTCGATTAGGAAGAGTCTCAGACCTGCTCATTTTTATACTCCTTCAATTCAGGATTTCTTCATAGGGATGCTCTAAAACAAGTGAGTGAGACTGTTGAACAATTCTTAGTCTTTGGAGAATGGGGAGTCGGTGTGAACTTAGAACATGTCTGAACAACACTGACTTCTCTGAGATTCTGAAGCTTGCATGTAAATAGTGGCCAGTAACTGCAGTGCCTTTCCATTATCGAATGACTTTCAAGCTTGTCCCCCCTCCTCCCAATGAGACGTAAAATGGGTTTGGGGCAACGCTGTGAACTCATGCCCCTCACACCCCAGGTTTCCTTTTTTGTAGCTTATACACGCAGGGCTATTCCCAGTACAAGGACCTTCTCGAAGGTCCCTGTAGTGTGTATCTCCTTTCTTGTTTAGTTTCTTGACTCCTTCCATTCTGTAAGGATGCAGCCCCACCACACACCCAGCAGCCTCAGCAGCCTGCACTTGTTCCCTTCTTGGTCACTTGTGACTTCATCTGTCCTCTGCATTGTGAGCTGAGGCAGAACTCCGGTCTCTCCACACAGACGTGGACTTCATGCCCAGCTCAGAAGTGGCTGGAAGCAAGCCCTGTGGGTGAGTGGGGTAAAAGACAGGCCTGGTAGAAGAAGACAGTGTCGTGTACACCATGGCATCTGAATGCAAGCCTCAGACTTGGGAGCCAACAGTCCCAAGAAGAACAACAGCCTGCTTAATGTGCTCTGTTTTAGGATTCCGAAGAACAGAAACATGAAATGAAGGTGGCCAGTGACTGCAGATTAGCGGTGTGAAGCCCAAGACAAGTGCCAGTGGAGCTGTTCATTGTACTCAGCCATGCTCCCAACAGGAATTCAGAAAAGAGTGGGTGTCTTATCCACACCAATCAAATCAGCCAAAGCTAACTCCAAACCACTCCTAGTGACTGAGGAGGGAGAAGAGTTCTTTAACCATGTGAAAGATCTGTGAGAGCCATGCCTGGAGTTTGATTTCCAACTCTGTATTCACTAGCTGTGTGGTCTTGGGCAAGTCTGGTCTCTCTGTATTTCTGCAGAAGGGAATGCCATCCAGATGTTATGAGCCTGTATGCGGCTGTAAGTAGGGCCTGGTATATCATGAGTAGGTAAGGTGGGCTATTCTTTGAAGGTTCTCCTTTGAAAACTGATTTGCTTTTGGATTGGCAGAAAAGTTGGAAAAGTTATTGACTTTCTGTGTTCCTCACCCAGTGTCCCATAACTCTCACTCAATTATTAGAGCAGAATTACTCTAATAATTGGTACAGTGTTGCTATTAACTTACAACTGGAGAAATTTAGGTAGAACAATGGGCTCACCTAGGTACAGTGTAACTATAACCAAGCACTCAATAAAGTTAACACTGTATAGAACAAGAGGCTAACCTGAGCACAGTGTAGCTACAACTAGAAGCACAGTGGAATTAACAGTGTAACTCTATAAGATATTAACATTATCACAATCCCTTTAATAAGAAAACAAAGCATTTCTCAATTTCAGTAGCTTTCTCAGCATAACATCTTATTGTTCAAGGTCCCCATGGGTCTCTGGTGACCCTTAGTTGGTACTTCTTAGTCTCCCATAATCTGTAATGGTTCCTCATTTTGTCTTGTTGTTTATGACCTTGGTAATATAGAGTGGTATTGATTGTTATTTTGCTGAATATTTGTTTGCTTTATCCTGCTGTTCTTTTGAGACTATACATACAGAAATAGCAACCCATGACTGTTCAGTATGAGGAGCTCATGGTATTGGTGTAACTTGCTACTGGGATAGTGGGTCCTGGCTCCTTTGGTGAGACGGTTTTCTGCCTTGTGTCTTCACGTTTGACTGTAGTTACCTTGTCTTGGGAGATTCATCCTCGGATGTTTTTGCTCTCAATTTAGTGTCCCTCCATGTGGCTCACCTACAACAATGACCTACGTGGAGTTTCCTTGATGGTGATTTGCTATTTCCTTCCTTATGTTATCAATTAGAAATCTACCAAGAGAGGTAATGCTGTATGTATATTTAGCTGGTTATATACATCACTTTGGATTTGTGGCTTGTTCTTTAAATTATTCAATGGGTTCTGATCCTGTACCATTACTATTACTTTGCTGCCAAAATTGCTGCTGTGTGTTTCTCTAGCCAGCTGTGTTCTTGTCAGCCCACACTTGTCTTCCTTCCTCCCTCCCTCCCTCCCTCCCCCCCTCCCTTCCTTCCTTCCTTCCTCTATTTTTTTCTTTCCCTTTTTTTCTTTACATGTATTTTCTTCCCTGGCCCTGGATCTATCCACTTTTCTGAGCAACTTCAGTTGAGGATGTAGAATTTGGGTATGCATACTACTACTCATCTCTCAGTGTTCTAGACCTTTCCAGTGGATAGCACATCAGCATAGGTGTGGGCATGAAAATATCAGTGTTTTCATATCTATTAGTATTTGGCTTCTAAGCTATGAATGCATATCATAGCTCAATAGCAGGGTTCATCTTAGTCTTCTCTCTTCTGGGGTGTGTGTGTGTGTGTGTGTGTGTGTGTGTGTGTGTGTGTGTGTGTGTATTACTCATGTGCACAGCTGTCATTACTTAGGTGCCATCTACACTGTTTTTTGAGATAGGATCTCTTGGAACTCATGGCCTGTGAGCCTCTGGTATCCTCCTGTGTCTGCCAGCTCAACCTCCCCTATTGGGATTTCAAGCAAGCATCAGTACATCTGACTATTTTGTTTGGCCTGTCAGGGTGGAATTCAGGTCCAAGCTTGCACAGCAAGCACTTTACCAATTGAGACATCCCCAGCCACCTTCCTCACTTTTAGTTTTCTTGCATGATCAGTTGATCAATTTGAGTCCACACATTGTGAAACTTGTAGAATCATTTGTGCAGGATGACATGTCCTGTGCATAGTCAGGATGAATGTTCTTAATATCCATCTTACTCCCTTTGAATGGCTATGTTATTCATGTGTCATGTTATGCTTCCTTGTGAGTATTTGTTTCTCTCTAATCTCAGTTTAAAGGTACTTGCAGTTGAGCCCAATGACTTGAGTTTAATCACTAGAACCCATTTTGTGGAAGAGAATTAACCCTTTCAAATTGTCCTCTGATCTCCACATGCATTCCTCAGCCTCACTAAAGAAATAAGTAAGAAACAAATAAAATACTTAAAACAAATCAAGCTGGAGCAAAGGCTCAGTGTGTGAGGATGCTTATTGCCAGCATGATACCCACAGTTCAACCCTTAGAACCTACGAGGAAGAAGAGAGACTCAACTGATTTGTACTCTGACTTCTACAAGTATCTAAGTTTTAAATTTACTCCCTGACTTCCCAGTGCCTCAGGTTGTCACTTTTGCCACATGTGATATCTCTACCTGAAATTCTTGGGTCAGAAGTATCCTTGATGTCTGATTCTGAAATATTTATGTATGCATAATTAGATACCTTCAGGATGGTTCCTGAGCCTAAACATGAACATCTCTTCTGTTTCATGGGTATCTTAAGGAATGTGCATGGTGCCCAGGCCAGTACATCCTGAAAGTAATTTGTCACAGATTTAAACAGTCCTGTGGTTGAAACAGCTTCAAGTATGGAGTTTTCCACTTGTGGCCCGATGGCTGAACTTCCACTTGCACTCTACTTGTTCTACATTTTCTCCATCGTTGCACAGGGCCACAGTTTTCATCACCGTATGAAGGTCACCCATCTAACTTCTTAGTTTTTGTTTGGGCTCACTCTACTCATGAGCCCCAGGGGTAGGTGGATTAGAAGTAGAAAGGTAGTCTCTCCCTCCTTATTTTAACTTATAATTTGTGTCCTTTGTAAGAGCATCCCTTGACAGTAAAGATCTTTCTGTGGTTTTGCCCAGAAGGCACAACAGGAAGGAGCTTCCACCCTATTTGCCCTGCTATGGCTCCAGGACAGTCTGTGTCTATGTAGCCCAGTGTTTCTAGGGTTCTCTCTGGGAGGCTTTGTTCTGCTGGCTGACCTTAGCATCTCTCTGTTCTGCTGGCTTACCTACCTTAGCATCTGGGCACTCTGTTGACCTCTGTGCCACAAGGTCAGTGCAGTGACTTTGGCAAGTTCAACAGTCTTTAGCCAGCTGCTCCTTCCAAAACCAGCTTCAGCCCCAGACTGTGCCAGAGCAGCCTGGACATGGTGATTTCATCCCCACTCCTATGTAGATTTTTACCACCTCTCATGATTGAGGCATGAGGCAGGTGTTGTTAGCACAGGGTGAGGTTCTAAATCCTAAATCTAAATAAACTGTGTATTTTATGCTTGACTTGGGAATCCTTGGAAAGTCAGGAGAGAGCTCTGCCATGGCTGTTCCTCACTAGGCTGCCAGAGCATCTCTCGTCCCATCAATGCCAGTTCTGTCTTCTATCCTTGCTCGTACCCCTGTAGGTAACTGTCTCACTGTCATGGAGTCCTGGCTTATAGGACACACAAAGGGCAGCAGCTTCTTGCCACCCAGTCAGAAGTTAGATAGGAGAGGCTCTCTGGCAGGAAAAGTTAAAGAAGGTTTCAATCTAAGGGCATCTTGATAAACAATCTGGGGCTTTATAGAGAACTCATTTTAAGAGGACGGTCCTTGATTCGCTGTCCAAGCCCATATTTACTTATATAAGGCATCAATTTTACTGTTTTAGGGCATCGATTTAATATATCTGACATTTGGAGATTTAAAACAAACAAAAAAAAAACAAGAACAAAACAAAACAGGGTCTTGTATAACCTAGGCTGATATCAAACTCAATATGTAGTCAGGAGAAGCTTTGAACTTTTGATCTTTCTCCCTCTAACTCTTAGGTGCTAGGATTTCAGCAGCATGTAGCACAATGAATCTAAAGCCTCATGTATGTTAGACAGGAACTTGGCCAGCAGAGCTTTATCCCCAGCCCTCAGTGGAAATTTTTAACTCAAAAGACACCACTCACTTCCGCTGCCCTAGAAAAAGAGGGGGCTGGTTCAGTGAGTAAGTCATTTGCCATACAAGTATGAGGATCTGAGTTCGAATTCACAGAACACATGTGAAAGTCAAGCGTGGTAGCATGTGTCTTTATAACTTTATAGAGTTCATATGGTGAGATGAGAGGCATGAGAGTTCCTGGAAAACAAGGTTGAACAAAGGTGAGGACTGAGACCCAAGAATTTCCTCTGATCTACATACACACACACACACACACACACACACACACACACACACACACACACACACACACACAAACAAAACAAAGCAAGAAAGACACAAGAGTTCACTGGAGAAAGCATGAAGTTATTGAACCATGTAGCTGGGGAACCAGGCAGCTTTGGATGGCTGTGAGGTAAAGATTTGAGACATAGCCATTAGACAGGTTCCTTTCCAGTCAGTAGTCTTCTGTGTCATTTCACTGCCCAGAGAGATGCCAGGCTCTGGGTTTCTGCTCAGCAGTGGAAGAGGAGAAGGGAGATGGTACCTCAAGTGCCAGAGCCCCTATGACCTCCGAAAGCAGGATCAGCACAATGTTTCTTTGCTTTATCTTTGAGTCAATTGCCATCTCTGTCGTTCCCTCTTTGTGGGGTCCTGCTTGCCAAATGCCGAACAAGATCCAACATTGTCTGGTTCTGTGTGTGTGTGTGTGTGTGTGTGTGTGTGCGCGCGCACGCATGTATGGCACACATGCGTGCGTGTGCACGCCATGTGCATAACCTACTGATATTTAACCATTGATGGGATGTTTTGTTACAGTTTTTTAAGTTTTGATTTTGTAGCAAGTGTGTATTTAAAAATAAATAAAATCCAAACTACACTTATGCATTCCTCTTCATACAGCCTCTCTTTTACAGGGTCCACTGCGTCTCTCTTTCCAGAAGGACCCACGGCCACAGTCCTTGCAACTGACAGTTGGGGAGGTATCCAGTGTGGTCAAGTCAGCCCAGGAGAAGGTGAGCTGGGTATTTGAACTATGCCATCTTTCCCTGTGTACCGAGTGAATGCCAGGCTGGAGCTAGGCAAGTGCTTAACTTCAGATTTACTGAAAGTTTAGAACCATTATTCTTGGGAGAAATGGATTATTATTGGATAAATGGATTAAAAAAGTCTAGTCCGCACATAAAAGAACATCACTAGGCATTGAGATGGACAGAAACCCCAGCATATGCGTGCACACCATCGGTGAGCCTAGAAAACACGTTACTGGGAGCTGGGATGAAGCTCAATTGAGAACATGCTTGCATAGCATGCATGAATCACGTGTCTGATCCCTAGGATATAAATTAGGTATTGTGGTATGTACCTGGTATCCTAATACTCAGAAGGTAGGGGCAGGAAGATCGGAAGCTCAAGGTTCTCCTCAGCTACGTATTGAGTTTTAGGCCAAACAGCTACATGAGGCCTTGTATCAAAAGTAACAAATATCATGCAGTCCTGTGTTAGTTACTCCATTTATATGAAATTTCCAGAACAGGTAAACCAGCTAATTGGACCAGGCTAGAGATGCTAGGAGCTGGGTGAAGGGCCTGGTAGGGATTGGAGTGATTGCCTACAGGCAGAAGGTATGATGTCCATGTAGCTACCCACAAAGCATTTGAGTGCTCAGTCTAAAAGACTGAATTCTATGACCTTTCAGTAAAGCTGGTGTGTGTACATATGTGAATCATCCGTGTGAGGCTGAGTTTCTGAGCCAGTGAGATGTGATATAGAATTAGTTCTATTGCTGAATTTTTAAGTGAAACGCATATGTGAGACTGACCAGAAAGTCTCAGGAAATAAGACTGAGTCCAAGAAATATCAAAAATCAAAGATTGATTTCTGCCTGCTCTAATTACGAACTATCTTTCTCTCACTGCCTTTATTGCTAATGATTATTCTTAATACTTTGCATTTTATATCTGTGGGCCTAAAACTTCCCCTATGTTAAAAATGGATTATTTGCTTTAGTACCATCATTACATTCGAAAGTTTGATCTGCAGTTTGGATTTTAAAACGTCTTTTAAAAGCCTGTAATATGTAATTTGTTTTCTAGCACCCAGTTCTATGAGGTTACATGCTCTCTTCAAAATCTACAGGCAGGAGGAATACACAGCACATAAACATACATTCAGGCAACTATAACAACATGTAAAAGATAAAATTGAAATGTAGTTTTAATAAAAAGGCTTACATGGCTAGTGGGATGTCCTGGCCAGTGTGGTTCCTATGGATGTCAGATGAGTCTTACTATAAGAGGAAAAGGAACCCCCTCAGTGTCATTCATTACAACTCTTGAAACTGTTCATATATACATACATTTACATATATACACATATGTATATATGCATATATATACATATATTTATATTTGGGCTAGAGAGATGGCTCAGTAGTTGAGAGTGCTTGCTTCTTTGGCTAAGGACTAAAGTTTGTTTTCTAACATCCATACTGAGCTAATCACAACTTCCTGTAACTCTAGCTCCAGGGTATCCTGATAGCTCTTCTGGCCTCCAAGGTTATCTGCACATATCTTTTTTTTATTTTTATTTTTTTAAAATAAGCATCTCCTACCTGCCTGCCACTCTTGGTCTTCTCTGTCCCCCTAACAGTTTAGCTTATGCTCGTACGATCTCGTGTATCTGTATAAAATCTGGGAACCACAAATGAGAGAAACTGGCAATATGTATCTTCCTGAGTCTGGCTTAATGAGATTCTCTCCATTTGTATCCATTTTCCCATAAATGGTATAACTTCATTCTTCTAAATGGCTGAAAGGAATTCCATGTTTTCTAGCTGTATTTTCTTTATGCATTCCTCTGTGGTTGGACATCTAAGCTGGTTTTATAACTTAGCTATAGTGGATACTGCGATAGAAACATCTGTGTACAAGTGTCTCTGTGAAGAGAATATATATTTTTAGGCTGTGACATAGCCGATAGTTCTGTTCTTTGTCCTGGCTTCCTTCCCACAGTGGTGACCATCCTGAAGTTAGTCTGGTTCCTTCCTTCCCAGCCTTCTGTGTATTCCCTCATAGGAAAGATCTGTACCCATTTCACTTCAGGTTAAATGTGTAGGGAGTGTTTAGCAGACAGCCCAGGCTGGAGGAGAATGCTGTCACTCCTCACCCTACACATCTGGTGTTACCTTTACAGAAGGATTGCTTGTATTTGCTAACCTATCGGTTTATTATGCATTCTTTAGTACCAAGATTTCTCTTTGTGACATTTGAGGTTCATCTGATTAGTTACAGCTCTGTTTCCTTCGCCGTCACTGCTTAGGGTCTGGATGAACCAGGCTTGTGTGTACCTCTTGCTTGGCCATCATTAGGGTCAAGGGCTCATAGAATCAGACAGATTCATTTCTCTTCCTTGGTTGGATAAATAGCTTACTTTTTTCTCTCACAGGCATAAATAACAGATGTCTCAGGGGCCTGACTGCTCTCCCAACCTCCCAGGTGCACAATCAAGTGTGCCAGGCTAGGGTGGGCTAGTTAGGTCCAAGATATTCAGTTTAAAACTGGTCAGATTAACTACTGTGGTGCTATGACATCAGCCCAAGGGAGGCCCTTACTCCCCAACCCTTGATAGTACAGAAGTCATCCCCTTAGTGAGTCCAAAGAACTCTCTGGGGTGGCAGAAGGATCTGAAGCCTGTGGCAGGCATTAGAGTATTGAAGTTGGCACAGCCCATGCATCTGGTAAGGACTGTGGCCCTGTGGGTAGAAACTGAGGCATGGAGAGCAGAGGGCCCAACCTTCCTGGCACCTTTTTGGGAAAGTGCCTGCTTTAACAACCAGCATTGACTCTGTCAGTGGCAGATAAGGACTGTACTTCTTGGGAGCCCGAGCAGCTTGTGTTTGTCGTTTTATGAAACTGCCAATTCTGAGGTTCAGCAGATTAGTGCCAAGAGCTGGCCCGGCAGCTGGGGAAGGACAGAGGTGCAGACATTACAGCAGTTCAGCACTAAATGTCTTCATATTGCCAAAAAAGCAGCCTCAGATAGTGGACGGGTGAATTAGCAACCGAAGCCTTTAGGTTAGTCGTGGCTGTTCGTCCTGCTCAGAATCATGCCATTCACCATAGACGAAAGGGAAAAGCAGCCCAAGATGTGTAAATACATCAATATGGACATATAATATTACTCAGCCTCATAAAGAAAGGAAATACTGACATGTTCTTCCAAGTATATGAGGACCTTTTACTATGTCCAGATATAAAAGAACAAACACTGTAAGGGGTATTAGGTGAGGCTCTAGATGAGGCCTGTAGGTCAAGGGCACAGGCAGAAAGTAGAATGGGGGCTGGGAGACGCTGGGCATGGAATTGTTTTTGTTTTTGTTTTTGTTTTGTTTTGTTTGTTTTTGTTTTTGTTTTTGTTTTTGTTTTTGTTTTTGTTTTTTTTTGTGGGGACAGACCTTCTGTTTGGGAAATGCAAAGTTCTGGAGTTGGGTGGTGGCACTGTTGAATTCCCTGCCCAGGGATAAATGAGAGGGTAAGTTTCGTCCATTGTGAAAGCCAATAGAGAAATTCATAAACCTTTTAAAAGGGCTTCATCTCATCCACTCAGCTTTATTTGAAATGTTATGGCCCTTCCTATGGCTGCACTGTGGTTTTGTCCCCGTCGTGCCCCTAGCTTGATTATTGTGGGAGCCTCACACCCACGGGCAGGACCGTGCGTGCCATGGTGTACTGCTGCTCACGGTTCAGGAGTTTAGGCACAGATTGCTTCAAGTGATGCATCACTGTCTCAATGTAGAAGTTTACTGTTCCAAAATCAGCCACGTGGAGCACAGAGATGATTTACACACACATGTGAGCTTCCCTGAGGTTAGCATGTTAGTCTACACGTCTGTCGTTTTGCTTCCTCTCACCACATACTTATGTTTCCCTTGTGTTCTTTAAATTGTCTAACCCCCTTATCAGTGGGTGCACAGGGCTTGCCGGAGGCGATCTGCCTGTTAGGCAGAGGCTGTGCTATTTTGGGTGAGGGAGGGACCTGAGGATAGACTAGGTGCTGGGTCCCCTTGCTTTTTCACACAAGGCTTGGCTTCCTGTCTGGATGTATAGCTGGTCACATGCAGCTCCCAGCCTTCTTGGGTATAGAGATGGTATGAGTTAAGTGGTGCACTGGATCGCTTAGCCCGCAAGAACCACTTTTCCCTTGCCCTAGCATCATTTCACTTTGTGTTTATTGCTTTATTATTCTTAGAAGTGGAAGTACTGTGGTAAGATTTAGAAGCATGTTTGTTCTTTTAAACATGGGTGAGTGTTTTGCCTACATGCATGTTTGTGTAGTATCTATGGAAACAAGAAGACTCCCTGGACTGTACTTACAGGTGACTGTGAGCCGGGAATTGAACCTGGTTTCTCTGTAAAAGCAGCCAGTGTTCTTTATCACTGAGCCATCTCTCTAGCCCCTGAGTTGAAGCATTTTTAAGGGGTTTGATAGGCTACAAGGAAGGCAACCTTAGAAAGGGAATGATGGCAATGTGTCCATTTTCACACAGCTAATAAAGTATACATATTATAAAACATAAACATAGTATTTACAGGAAATGCTATGTGCTGGGAACTTGAAAAGTACACAAACCAAAATGAAGCTCCCCCTCCCCTTGTTAATGACCACCTCCTCTCCTGCAATGGATCTATTAACAGTAGCATCCTCAGTAGCTTGTAACCTGCCCAAGACAATTTGCAAGGCATACACACACACACACACACACACACACACACACACACACACACACACACACACACACACACATTTTAAATAATTCTTGGGTTTTGCATTTTCTTGGCCAAATGAAGAAATGATGTGTCCAGGTGCTGTTCTCTGAGGTCAGACGGCT
This sequence comes from Rattus norvegicus, assembly GCF_021556685.1. Taxonomy (NCBI): domain Eukaryota; kingdom Metazoa; phylum Chordata; class Mammalia; order Rodentia; family Muridae; genus Rattus; species Rattus norvegicus. Next base: position 50,922,110 of record NC_141544.1, on the reverse strand, counting down.
TGGCCAGGCAGCTAGACAGACCTTTGCACTTCATTCCTAAAGTGGTTGCCCTCCATTGGCTATTGGCTATGGGTGTAGGAAGGGTGGACTTTGTCTTAGCTGTCCCTAACCTCTGTCCACCTATGGGAGTAGGGTGTGTGTGTGTGTGTGTGTGTGTGTGTGTGTGTGTGTGTGTGTGTGTGTGTATGGTCTTCCTGAGCTTCTGGGAGGGTAAAACCCTTTATATTCTTGGTTTCTGCATGTGGCCTTTTTATTTTTGGACAGATGCCTTGGCCAGCCATAACACACTCATTTTTAGAAAGCACTAGAGCCAGAAAAATAAGCTTTTCTCATAGCATGTCCCCGTTGGGACATTACTTAACTCCCCCTTAGATAAAGACTGGAGGCATGGGTATCTCTTTTTAATATTGTTCTGGGATTGGTTGTAGCTTTGCTGTGTTCTACTTGACCATTTCCCATGGGGTGCACATTTCCAGTGAAGTCTATCACTTTCCCCACATAGTCTCCCTGCTACGCAGAATTCTTGAGAACTTGATTACCAAAGTCTGTTGCATAGAGAAATGAAAACTTTAATTCCAAGAGTGTTCAGAAGCCCTTGCTGCCAGCTTCCCCATGGCCTCAGGTTTTGTTTTCATCTTTCTAACTTGTCCTTCGCCAAGGCTACATATCTTATGCTAAGAAAGGAACAGGTCCTCCCAAGCTCAGCATGTTCCATTGCATAAGTCTTCTCCCAACTGAATAAAAGGGAGGATTGGCTAATTGGCTTGTGAGCTTATACAAAGGACCCTACGCTTGAACTCTGTCCTGTAGCCTTTCGAGATCTCTTTGTGTCACAGTTGTCTTAGCAAACATAGGTTCAACACCAGTTCCTCTCCATAGCCCACAATGAGATCTCTTAAGGCATGAACAGAAAAAAGTACCAAGAATTCAGGCCCTGCCCACCCCCCACTGAGTCTGGGGCAGTCTGGTTCACACAAGACACTTTTGGGCATTGCATTTCTTAGTGAGTACCTTCATACAGAGTATTTTCCCATTCAGTTCAATTCTGACCCTCACAACTAGAAAGAAGTTAGTGTAACTAGCTGGGTTCCAGGCTGAGGCCTATAAGACTAGCCCAGCTGCATACCCCACTTTTGATTAGTAGGGGACAAATTGGGGTTTGGCAGGACCCTTTAGTTTAACAGCTTGGAATGGCTCATAGAACTCAGGAAAAGTTTGTATAATTCCGGTTTACGAAGTTATTAATGACAGATGTGTGCATAATGTTTATGGAGTAGGCATAGCCCCCAGGCCCCTCTGGACATGATTCCTCCCAGACCTCCCTTCTTCACCTGAACTTGAAGGCTTCAGCATTCTGAATGACTGATTATTGTTCAGTTGCTTGTTAACCTGGACCTCCGGTCTCCTGGCTTTTTAGAACTCTTAGTCCTTCTGATCAATCCTACCTGGAAGCTGTCTAGGGACTCCAGCTACCATCTGCCTCGTTAGTTCACAAGAGACACTTGCTTATCACCCACAGCAACCTGAAGGGTGGTGGCATTTTCCTGTGATAATTTCCCCCAAGGGGCATCCTGTTAGATGAAACTTCCTCTAGGCACAAGACTGGCCCAGCTGACAGGCACTGGTCATAGCAAGGCCTGCTGTAGAGAGATTATCCATGGGTTTGGGCTCTGCTTTCCTGAAGCCTTCCTGCCTTGGTTAGTCTAAGCATGCACCAACTGGTGATTCTCCTAGACTTAATTATATACTTAATTACAACTAGTTCTAACTACATTCTCTTTCCTCACATCTTGGGAGATGTCTGTTCTAGAATGTTCCACCCAAGATTCTATTTCCATACAAGAGTAGCCTGGAGTCTGTCCGTCCTCTACAGTATGCAGCAGGACCCCTTCTTTGTCTCTCAGCTGGATCATGAGGCTTCTCTATCTGGTGTTTTGAAAATCTAGGTACAAAACCCAATGACAAAAGCAGCCCACAATGCCATGGCTATCCACTCAATCATATCCCTTTAACAGATGGGAAGGGTGTTGTTTTAAATGCAATGCAACCCTTGGCAGAAGAGGAGAAATTCTCAGGAGACATCGGTGTCCTTCTTGTCCACTGTCGGCCTAATGAAAGAATGAAGCCCAAAGAGTTGAAACTTCTCCAGGAATCCTGTGCTCAGGGAAAAGAAAGGCTGAAGCTTGGTGCCAGTCGAAGGAGGAACTTGTCTCCCAGGAAGAGGTTTCACATAGTGCTGACAGCTTATCAGACTTTTTGGCAGGGAAGATGGAAGTTAAGACAGTGATGGGTGAGTGATGGATGGACAGCACCTTGACTCTCTGCTTGGCAAAGAGTGTTACAGCTCTCTCTTTAAACATCAACCTCATGACAGGACCCTGCTGATAGACTTGAGATCACGACCCTTTATTGGTTCTTCTTTCCAATATAACCATGGTGTCTTTTCCTTCTCCTTCTTCTTCTCCTCCCAGTCCAACACTCTCCTCTCCCCTTCCTCTACCCTCTCTTCCCTTTCTTTTCAGGGAAGGGGAGGCCTCCCATTGGTGTTACCCGCCTTGGCATATCAAGTTGCAGTAGGACTAAGTGCATCTCCTACTGAGGCAGGGTAAGGCAGCCCAATTCGTGGAAAGGAAGCAGGCAGCGCAGTGACAGACACAGCCCCTGCTTTTGCTACACGGAGACCCAGACCAAGCTGCATGTCTGTTATATATGTGTAGGGAGCTTAGGTCTGTCCCATGTATGCTTTCTGGTTGGTAATTCGGTTTCTGTGAGCCCCTATGGTCCTAGGTTAATTGGTTCTGTATGTTTTCTTATGGTGTCTTTGACTTCTCTGGCTCCTTCAATCCTTCCTCCCACTCTTCCACAACATTCCCTGAGTTTTGCCTACCGTTTGGTTGTGGGTCTCTGCATCTGTTTCCATCAGCTGCTGAGCGAAGCCTCTCAGATGACAGTTATGCCAGGCTCCTGTCTGCAAGTGTAGCAGAATATCATCAGTAGTGCCAGGGGTGGGCTCTCTCTCCTGGCATGGGTCTCAAGTCGGGCCAATCACTGGTTGGCCATTCTTTCTATTTCCACTCCATCTTTATCCCTGCACATCTTGTAGGCAGGATTAATTATGGTCTGAAGGTTTTGTGGCTGGGTTGGTATTCCCATCCCTCTATTGGAAATCCTGACTGGTTACAGGAGGTGACCACTTCAGGTTCCATTGCTGGGATTCTTAGCTAGGGTCACATTCATAGATTCCTGGAAGTTTCCATTCTAGCTTGTCCTAGAGGTCCCCCCTCCCACCAATTCTAGTTCTCTCTCCCAGTTCTTTCTCTGTCCTCCCAAGACTCGAACACAAATTTTTACAGACCTTGAAAGAACAATATTCAACTTCCCATGGAAAAACAAAACCCTGGAATAGCTTAAACAATCCTGTAAACAAAAGAACTAGAAGTACGGTCATCCTTGATTTCAAAGGATGTACTGCAGAGCAATAGTAATAAAAACCACATGGTATTGGCAAAAAAACCAGATTAATGGAATCAAATCAAAGACCCAGAAGTAAACCCCACATAACTATAGACACTTGATTTTTGACAAAGAAACCAAAACTACACAATGGAAAAAAAGAAAGCATCTTCAACAAATGTTGCTGGTCTAGCCAGATGTCTGCAGGTAGAAGAATGCAAATAGATCCATATCTATCACCTTACACAAAACTCAAGTCCAGGTGGATCAAAGACCTCAACATGAAACTAGACACACTAAATATAATAGAGGAGAAAGTGGGGAATAGCCTTGAACACATTGGCACAGGGGACAACTTCCTAAACAGAATAACAACAACTTAGGCACCAAGATCAACAATTAATAAATGAGACCTCATGAAACTGAAAAGCTTCTATAAGGCAAAGGACACTGTCAGTAGGATAAAATGGCAGCTCACAGAATGGGAAAAGTTCTTTACCAGCCCTACGTCTGACAGAGAGCTGATATCCAATATATGTAAAGAACTCAAGAAATTAGACATCATCAAACCAAATACCTCAATTAAAAGAGCTAAACAGAGAATTCTCAACAGAGGAATCTCTAATAGCTGGAAAGCTCCTAAAGAAATGTTCAGCATCCTTAGTCATCAGGGAAATGCAAATCAAAACAATTCTGAGATTCCACCTCACACCAGTCAGAATGGCTAAGAACTCAAAAACTCACGTGATAGCTCATGCTAGTAAGGATGTGGAGGAAGGGCAACACCCTTTCATTGCTAGTGGGAGTGCAAACTTATATGACCACTTTGGAAACCAATTTGGCAGGTTTTCAAAACATTGGGAATTAAACTACCTCAAGACCCAGCTATACTACTATTCACGAGCATATACTCAAAAGATGTTCTACCATGCCACCAAGACACTTGCTCGACAATATTTATAGGCATAACTTTACCTGGATAAAGAAAATGTGGTGCACTTACACAATGGAATATTACCCAGCTATTTAAAACAAAGACATGAACTTTGCAGGCAAATGGATGGAACTAGAAAAGATCATCCTGAGTGAGATAACCCAGACTCAGAGAGACAAACATGGTATATATTCACTTATAAGTAGATATTAACCATAAAGCACAGGATAACCTTGCTAAAACCCTCTGGCCCAAAGAAGCTAAGTAACGAGGAGGGTCCAAGGGAAGATGCTTGACTCTCACTGAGGAGGGGAAATAAAGTTCAGGGTTAGGTAGAGGGAGCGAACAGGGTGAGAGATGGGGTGGAGAGGGAACAGCAAGGCTCACAGTGTTTACTTTCTCTGCTTTTCACTTCAGTAGGTAAACTGGAGCACGTAGCTGAGCCAGGCCTGAGCCGGGCCATTAGGTTTACTTGTACTCCGAGAGCTCTGCTGTAACGTACACATATTTAGGAAACTTCCCAGTACCAGCAGTGGTTACACTTAGAACCAACCTCAAACACTGCAAATGGCATCATCTTTCCAGATGAGTGGTCCAGTGCCCTGTAACAGGCATTTTTGACTCAAGCCAAGGTTCCTAATGATATAAGGATCAACTTAGGCTAAAGTTTTAAAAGTATGTAGGAAAGGCCCAGTGAGGCTCCAGGGGTTGGGGTGGGTGGGCGCTCACTCCTCACTCCAGGACATAGGGTTCATGTTTATTATTTGCAAACCCTTCCCCAGTCTGAGCATAGAAAATGGGGCAGGATTCCATAGCATCCCACGACATTCATACCTCTTGATGGCCTTGGATGTGATGGGCTCAGGTTGTGTTTCTTTTCATTTGTGCTCATGATACTCCTCTGTAAAAGACAGACAGTGCCATTGGATGTGGGGGAAACTGACACAAGAGAATAAGTCACTTGGCCAAAGAACAGAGCTACCAAGTGGTGACTCTGGCCACGGTGCACAACATTCTCTGTGGCTCTTGCACCTGTCCACATCTATCATAGAAGAGACGAGAAAGGGAGATATGACGAGGAATGAGGCATCTTATGAGATTGTGAAACCATAGCAACAAACAGTGTAGACAGTGGAAAGGCCTCAGGATGTGCGGCCAGTAAATGCACTGATTTCTACCCGCATGGCTATTGTCCTTTGTATGCTAACACATACAAAGGTGGTGAATTCAGCAAGTTTGTCTTTACTAACCCCTAACAGAAATCTCCACTGATCTTTTTGTTTGCTTTGTCTGACTTGAAATTTCAGTCATGCCATTAACCTGGTATGTATGCTAAGATGCTATAGGTTGTGCAATTGTTTGGAGGTAGGATCCTTCCCATGGCAGGTAGAAACTCCTCCTGGGAGGGTCCACCCTCTGAATGCCACTGTAGACACTTCCCCAAGAGAACCTGCTTGTTGGGTATTGATTGACACATGGTGAAATGACCCTTGCTGGGGGCCGGTAGATCAGTAAGATTTTAGAATACAGGACATCATGGGTAGACGGCATGGCCTTTAATAGGAAGCACCAAGGGACAGCAAGCAAAGAATCCAGTTCCTTCCAGTCTTTCTTATGAAGGAAACATCTTTTCTATGTTTTCACATGCAGAATACTTGAGAGAGAAAGCTTATATGCAGTTGTTTCTGTGTGAAGCCATATTACATAGTCACAGTTCTCCTTGCAGTATAGTATTGGGGGAAAGACTCCTTTTTCGCTTCATAATATCTTTTTTTTTAAAATATGTCTTTACACTTACATTTTTTTTTATTTTTAAGGGTTTGTTTGTTTGTTTTCCAAAGATGTATTTATATGAGTACACTGTACTGTCTTCAGACACACCAGAAGGGGGCATCAGATCCCATTACAGATGGTTGTGAGCCACCATGTGGTTGCTGGGAATTGAACTCAGGACCTCTGGAAGAGCAGTCAGTGCTCTTAACCACTGAGCCATCTCTCTAGCCCCATAATACCTTGATATGAGCAGAGAACACTGCTGGAGTGAGAGTTAGAATCTAGAGCAGGGAACCAATGTGGTACAGGCTCACCCTGTCTACACAGCATGCCTTGGAGTTGTTTGCCATCTTGTTTCCAGAATTTTTCATTTTAGCCCCCTGGGAGAGCTCTTTATGAAATAAGCCTTCAGGCCTATTCCTGTGACTCGTGAGCAAATAGGGTGTACCAGCTACTTTCTCATTGCTGTGACAAAATACCCAGCAAAAGACACTTAGGGGAGGAAGGGTTTATTCTAGTTTGTAGTCTAGGGTATAGTTCTTCCTGTTGGAGAAGGCATTGGACAGGAGCTTAATGCAGCTGGTCACATAGGAACTCGGCAGAAATGAGTACTGGTACTCAGCCGGATTTCTGTCTTTTGGGTCCAGGACCCCAGCCTATGGAATGGTACTTACAACATTCAGAATGAGACTTCCCACCTCAGTTAACCCAGTTTAGGGAGTGCCTGAGGTGATTTTAGGATCTTCAAGTTGACAGTGTAGACCATCACATAGGGTGAATCCTGTAGACTCGATAATACTTAGCTCTGGCTGGCTTTACTTTCTAAACTGAAGACCTCCTGTTTCAGAGTAGACCTTGGGTTTGATATCCTCCTCCTATCTTTAAGATCTTTATAGAGGTGAGAATAGATTGCAGAGTTGGGAATGACACCTGCCTTGGGAACTGGAGACAGTTTTCCCTGTAGGGAAAAGTTTAACTAGAGAGAGAGAGAGAGAGAGAGAGAGAGAGAGAGAGAGAGAGAGAGAGAGAGGGAGGGAGGGAGAGAGAGAGAAAGAGAGAGAGAGAGAGAGAGAGAGAGAGAGAGAGAGAGAGAGAGAGACTGAGACTGACTCATATCCCTCCTTTTGGCCTCACATATGAAAACAATGTGCCCCATATAACTGATCTCCTGAGGAATCTCATGCTGAGGGAAGAAAAGGATAAGTTCTGATGCCAGCTAGGGGAGGAACTTGCCTCCTGAAAAGGATTCCATACTATTTGTCAGACCTCATGATAGGAGAAATGGGAACCAAGACCTTACAGGGCAGCGATGGGTGGGACCCACCTTCAACAGGACTGCTTATCTGTATATGATGCCTCTTGCCCTCCATTTGGACCTAATCCTCATTTCAGCCGCCTCAGTGGGGGACAAGACGGACTTGAGGGGTAACTGAACCTCTTTCTTAATTTCCTCTTCCCAATGTGGGCCAAATTGAATAAATTTCCTTTCTCTGCTTTTCTATTGTTTGTTTGACTTATTTGAAGACTCATAGCCAAGTTTCTCTTAGAGCTTCCAGAGCCTGCCCTCTGACATTGCAGCTCTGGTAACAGATCTACTTCCTTTCTATTTGGTGGCTCCTTCCTTACAGCACGTGATCCGCGTGTAAAATGTACTCAGTAACTCTTTATATGCATTTTCTCAGCTGTGCCCCTAGTTCTTTTGGAGGCAAAAGTAATAAATGATTTTGAGTTCTAGAATGTTCCAAGAGGAGCTACACCACAGGTAAGTTGGAAAGTGAAACAGTGGTGAGATTTTAAAGGGTTGGGCTTCCCTGTTGGCAAGCAACAGCATGACTGTATGACTTGGGAGGACCTTTGGCAGGAATCTGGGGCTCCCTGTCTACACAAGACATATTTCCCAGACAAGAGCTGTGTGTGGGGGTGTAAGGTCTTGAAGTCAGACAGGGGAAAGAAGGTGAACAACAGACTCTGGCTGCTATTTGCTAGGACATGCTGTGTGACAGGATGGTGTCAGTGACCCGAGTCTCTCTTCTTCACCCTTAGAAGCTTGTAGGTTTCAAATCTGTGACTCCTAACCCTGTTAGTATACAGACAGTTCTACTGGCCTGGTCTCAGGAACCTAGCAACTGCTTACATCACACACCATCAGGTGTGTCAGGTGTGTGTTTCTGATTAAAAGGACCATTAGCCACCTCAGATCTCTCTCTCTCTCTCTCTCTCTCTCTCTCTCTCTCTCTCTCTCTCTCCCTTCCTCCCTCCCTCTCTCTCTCTCTCTCTGTCTCTCTCTTTCTCTGCTTCTTCCTCTCCCTCCTCACCTCTCTGTCTCCCGTGCTTGCATGGTGACTTCTTCAGTCTTGTCCCCTAAGACAGGTAATTCACCTGGGAGCCATTCCCAAAAAACCCTACTTTTATACTTTTAATTCAGCTCGAATTGACTTATTTCATCAGCAGAGAAAACCTATTAGAAGCCACCCTCTTTTATCTAGGGGTATCCTAGACACATGCTTATGTCTACCACAGCCACTTTGACCATTTTCAGTCTTGAAAAGGACAGTATTTATTGGGAATTGTAGTCAGCCTTCTGTTCTGAAATGGTGGCATCACCTAGGACTCTGTGGGTGATTTCGGGAGAAAAGATCACAGGACTCAGGCAGGTCTGTGGCTCAGGTTTTTTGATTGTTTGTTTGTATGTTTTTTCTGGTTTTTGTTTTTTGTTTTGTTTTTTTGTTTTGTTTGTTTTGTTTTTGTCTAGGAAACTCATTCCTGGGAGGCAAGTGATACTTAACCTTTCAAAAAGCCACTGCTTAACTTGTGGGGTGGTTGCTGGCAAAATGTTTGCCTTGCAAGTATGAGGACCTGAGTTCCAACCTAGAACTGATGTTTAAAAATAAATGTGGGGAAAAGGAAGCCCTTGGTCCTGCCAAGGTTGGACCCCCCAGTGCAGGGCAATATGGGGAGGCAGTAAGGGGGATGGATGGGGGAATATCTGTATGGGGGAGGGGGAGGGGTTGGGGCTTATGGACAGGAAACTGGGAAAGAGAATAACATTTGAAATGTAAGTAAAGAAATATCTAATAAAAAAAAATAAATGTGGACGTGGTGGCATGTGCTTGTTGCACCTGAGGAGGAGGAGACAGGCAGGCTTCTAGAGTCCGCCATGCAATCATGAGGACCTGAGTTCAGATCCCCAGACCAACTTAAAAGTCAGAGTGGCAGTGTCTGTATGTAACCCAGGTAGGTGCAGACAGGCAGATCCTGGGGGTTTGGTGGTCAGCCAGTCCAGCAGAAATAGTGAGTTCCAGGTTCATCAAGAAATCCTACCTCAAAAAATAGTAGGGAAGCAATCGAGTAGAACAGACATCAACCTCTGACCCCCACACTTGCCTAGATGGGGTAGCACATGAGCACACATTCGTACAAACACATACATTGCATACTGGCATTCCAGAACAGATATTTGGAACCCATGCCAGAAGGACCTAAAAACTATGCTTGGACAGGTCTACATAATGCAGATGGAGGGGCTAACTAGAAAACCTAGCTGTCATCTTTGAGGAAGCTCTGGATTTACAACCAGGTCTCTATTCCTTAAAGACTGAAGTAGGTGTTAACCCTGGGCATTTTGGCTCTTTAAGATGGCTGTAAAATTGTCAGGGTCCCTAGAACTTGTATGGGATCCTGCTTGCTGCTGTTCAGTTGAGAGACCTGAAAGTGAAGCCTTCTGTGTCGGTTGAGAGAATTAATCCTTATTGTGGATCAACATTAATATAGGTATAGAAGATTACCAACTAAAAACGATTTGGTTCTCCTCTATTTGACAAATGAGGCATTGTGGTTCTCAGGTGGCAGAAGCAGAACCCTGAGGAGGGGTTCAGCCCTGATGGCTGTCTGTCCAGTGAGAGCTGTTTGCTCAGCCTGACATATCAAAGTGCTGAGGTAAACCAAGTGTGGTGGCTCGTTCCTTCCTCACAGCTACTCAGGAGGTCAAGGCAAAAGAAGTGTCATGGGTTTGAGATGAGCCTGAGTCACTTAGCGAGCTACAAAGTGAGACTTTTAAATTAAAAGAAGTTGTGATTAAGAGAGATTTTATAACATGAGCCTATCACTCCAGTGTTTAGAAGGCTGAGGCAGAAGGATGGAGAGCCCAATAGTGAGTGAGTTCAGGTAGCCTGGGCTACAGAGTGAGACCCTGTCTCCAAAAAATGAAAATAAAAAAAATAAAAGTAAAAACTTTTAAAAGGAGAAAAAAGAAAGAAGGAAGGAAAGACAGACAGACAGACAGACAGACAGACAGACAGAAAGAAAGAAAGAAAGAAAGAAAGAAAGAAAGAAAGAAAGAAAAAGAATGAACAGAGGTCACTTCCTACTCCCACACCACTGAGATGGGCTCAAGTGGTTTGTTTAGTGAGCTTTCATGATATACCACGAAGGCACCAACAAAGGCTACTGTGTGTGACTGATGAGGTGCAGTAGGGCTGGGGAGGAATTGGGCTGCTATGAAAAGACTCCCCAACCTGAAGCCACCCCATTAGTGATGCTATTAGCACTGGAGTGTGGAGCCGAGTGGCTTCTCAGTCCTTCTCCATGACCTTGATAAAATACCTGACAACAGCTTAAGGGAGGAAGGGTTTGGGGACATTCCGAGTCTATATGCAGAAAGCAGAGTGGTGGATGCTCTGATAGATAGCTTCTTTTCATGCAGTTTACACTGAAGCCAGGGTCCCCGCCGTTCTCCTTTATAATGCGTCTGTCCACCTCAGTTAACTTAATCAAGATAATCCCTACAGGCATGCCCAGGGCCAACCTAATCTAAATCTCTCATGACTGTGCACAGCAGCTTGTCTACTAGGCGGTTCCAGATCCTGTCACGTTTACAGCTGACATTGACCATCACAAGTAGCTAGTCACGAGCTTTGGAGTCTCGTGTCCTAGAGGTCCTCAAGTCCTTTGAACTTAGTTATTGGCCTGGTTTCTTTCTAGGTTTACCCAAGTGCTTAGATGCCCTGTGTCTCTCAAAGGATGGCCGCTGGGCAGCTTTATGTATCTTTGGAAACCAAACTTTCTTATGAGGTTTAAAGAGCACCGTACCTCAAGCCGCTTGTATTCTTAGTACAGTGCTGATGGGCTCAGCGTAGAAGGTTCTAGAACGTCTTGGTGGTCATGCAGCAAAGCCTCCTCTGTTTTATTGTTTTATTTTAAAGCAGTAACAGGCACAGGCCCTGGGAACGACGACATTTCCCTGCATCAGTCATTGGTCTGTGGAGTTTCTGTTATCAAAAATTTCCAGAAAGGATTGTTTATAGAACATTTATTTTTAACATGCATCAGTGACATTTCTTATCCAAACAACTTTTTTGTTGTTGTTCTAACCTTTTGTGGACTCCGGTCCACATAACCAGTCCCTGTCATCCATCTTTTGAGAGCAATGTCACCGGAATGGAAAGAAAGGTGAACCCGTTTCTTCCAGATCTGAGAAGCAAGGTGATATTTTAGGTGAATTCCTGATAGGCCTATGTGCTCCTAGATTTCAGAAGTTGCCATAATGGGGCTCAGAGCACCCGGAGGGTTTGTTAGAGTACGCATTTGAGGGGCAGCAGCAGAAAGCTGTGTGTGGGCGGCTAGGAAGGAGAAATGAAGAGGGGAGGGGTGTGGCCTAGCTCTGCACTTTGTGCATCAGGTCTAGCAAAGTAATTATTTCCATAATCTTCCACTTTGCATTTTAGATTCTGAGAAATACGCTGGAGAATTAAAGAGTTTTCTATGACTCCCAGAGTGAACCTCAGGAATGGGATCAGCTGTTCCTTGGGGAAGACAGAGGTCTATCCTGTGTCATCTTCAGACTTCTGTTTGGTCACTGGCCAGCTTCCCAGGGGCCTGGCTTCCCCGTTGTGTAGGTCCTAGCATGCGCTGTTGCTGCAGCCCTGTGTACCTGGCATCTGGTCTTGGTGTGCACTGGGCATCCTCAGGGCTTCTGCCAGACATGGCTGGAGTCTGACTTCGAAGCTCTGCTCCTCTAGGACTCACTGACAGAAACCACTGTGTTATTTTGGTCATAAAGTCACCCCTCTGAAATACCTTAAGACAGATTGTGGCTTGGTTTGTCATTGATACAATTGCTTGTCTCTGTCTTCTATGACTTTGTTCTAAAATACAAGTTCATTTTATATTTGAGCTCATGTTATAATTCTGCTTCTGTTAGAGTTATTTAATTTTACAATTACCTAATGCGTTCTATTTTTAGATTTATTCTCATATTAAAAATAATATAAATTACTTAGATAGAAATAATTTTTATGTTCTATATAAGATTTTTAACTTTTTTTCTTATCAGCGCATGTTAAAGCTTTTGTTTTGTTTTGGATTTTTGAGACATGGTTTCTCTGTGTACCCCTGACTGTCCTGGAACTTTCTCTGTAGTCCAAGCTGGCCTCAAACTCAGAGATCTGCCTACCTCTGCCTCCTGAGTGCTGGTTTTAAAGGTGTATGCCACCATACCAGCTAATTTTTAAATTTTATGCTTTTGATACCTATAACTTAGTTTCTTTTAAAGGCTTACTTTTAGTTAAAGACACCAAGTGAGTTTTCCCTCCATGAGGGTAGAAATGTCTAGAGCTTATGAAAAATAAGTGCATTTATTATGTGTGTGTGTGTGTGTGTGTGTGTGTATGTGTGTGTGTGTGTGTGTGTATGTGTGTGTGTAGGTCACAGCCAACTTGTATAAGTTGGTATTTGCTTACATCATGTTATCCTAAGGATGGAACTCACCTGTAGGTGGTGACTCATCTCACTGGCCCTGTCTAGGGAATTTAAAAGTAGCTGTTGCGAAAAAATATAGCAACGATTTTAAAAGAACAAAACCTTCTATATATATGGAAAAAGCATGGCAGATTTAAGCAGAACAGAATCTCTTGGGAATCCATCAGGAATCAAGGGTCTGAGGCAGTGTCTGGTTTTTGACTAGTTTTGTGTATCTGACTATCAATCCAAAGTTGAGACCCCAGATTTTTTTCCTTGCTGACATAGAAAGTCTAGGTTATTCACCGAAACGAAGCTGTCTATGATAGGCACCATCCTTGATGTCTTCTGAGGATACCCTATTCCCTCTCTCTCCAGATGGTGATCTGTCATGTGGTGGGCGAGAATCTTCAGTTCTTGGTCAGTGCGGGCCCTGCCTCTACCACAGGCTCAGAGTGCCAGCTATATGATGTCCAGCTTTCCCCCTTTCATTTAAAGGTAAGACTGTATAGATGCTATCAGTCACAGGAAATACATGGTAGTCATGACCTTGTGTTCCCTACCATAGGAGGGCCACAGGGAGGATTCCTCCATGCTGAGTTACAGGGCTCTGAGTCTCATTCTCATTAATTATGAATCAGGTCATTATCTTTACACGGTAAGTCAACACGAACATGACTCAGAAAAGCACACCTCCCTGTAAGGTCTGTTCCCAGCATAGATGGTGACACCCCCCCCCACACACACACAGCTATGTAGCTGAAGCTTCCTCCTCTAGTTCTTTCATCCTATATACTCTGTCCCCTCTCTGAGATCATGTGGAATTAGGGCAATAGTGTATATAACTGGTGGGGAGAAGTGACTAGATAACTGGGTGAGGGTCCCATGACCCACCTTGCCTATCCTATGAGGGATGATCTTTTGTAAGTGGGCACAGTTGATCTGATAAAAATGGCAGTCATTTTGGGGCTACAGGACTGTAGACTGATGTCCTGTTGGCTATATATTAGTTGTACAGAGCTGGTGTACCACCTCACTCTTTGCGTGGCCACTGTACCTTGTTCTTTTTCAGCTCAGTCTCCATGGGTGTAGTCCTCAAACCATACCTATTGGCCTGTTCTCCTTCTAGCCCCTATCATTGTTAACGGTGGGTATGATTTCTTTTGGTTACCCGGAGATATAAGATTTTCTTACCACCTTAAGGTCCAGGCCCTAATCACACCTGCCAGGTCCTGTTTACTATGTCTGGCCCTATATAAGGCTTCATGGATGAAGGCCTGGGCACCTTTCCATGAGTAGGACTGTCCAATATAGGAGAGCAGTTGAGGCTGCTGGAGTGCCCCAGGTGAGGGGGAAGTGTTCCATGGTATCTCTATACCAGGGACATAGGGACATGGATACTGGCCATTCCCAGAACTGAAGACAGGGTGTGCTGGGTCCCTTTATTCTCTCCACTCTCCTGTGCCTTGGTGACAGAAAGAGAAGCACAGTGCACAGCGAGTTCCTCATTTAAATAAGTCTATGGAGTGTTAGGAATACCAGGCCTGAGGGGCTACCCGGGCAGGGGGGAGACTGGAAAGGAGTTCAGTAGGATCTTTACGTCTATCTGGAAGAACATGGTAGACCAAGGCAGAAGCTGAGCTACTGTCTGTGAGAACACGTGACTAAAAAAGCACATAAGGGCTAGAGTTCAGAGGTTAAGAAAACATGCTATTCTTGCAGATGAACTGGGTTTGGTTTCCAGCGTTCTCACGGTGGCTTACAGTCTCTCATAACTCCAGTTCCAGGCGGCATCTTACCTCTTCTGGCCCCCAGGGGCACCAGGCATGCACACAGTCTACTTACACACACACAGGCAACTAAAATATATCATCTTAATTAGTTCACTGTTGCCATATTAAAGCACCATGACCAGAAGCAACTTGGGAGGAGAGAGCTCATTGCAGCTTGTAACTCTCAGGTAACACTCCATCATTGAAGGAAGTCAGGGTAGAAGCTCAAGGCAGGAACCTGGAGGCAGGAACTGAAGCAGCGGCCATGGAGGGGTTTTGCTTCCTGGCTTGCTCCCCATGACTTGCTCAGCCTGCTTTCTTATAGAACCTAGGACCACCTGCTCAGGGGTAGCACTGCCCACAGTGAACTGTGCTCATCCTATCAGTCACTAATCAGAATCCCTGCATACTTGACGATAGGCTAAGCTGCTATGATTTCAAGGTATGTTTAGGTTTAGGTCAAGATGACAAAAATCAACCAACACGTACATAAAATAAAAATAAATCTTAAAAAAATGAACACACAAAAAGCTTCAGTACACATGTACACGGCACACTGCATGCACATATGTATGCACCTTGTACAAATACAGCACACAACACACACATGCAATGTGCACACATACAGCACATGTATACACAGTATGCATGTACGTGACACACGTAACAGCGTCCATGTAAGATGTAATTAAGGCTCACGTGAAGACCTCAGCTGCCTGGTAACTATTACTTGGTGGTTTGTTCTCATAGGTGCAGTTCCACATGCAAGAGAAGAGAGAAGACATCCAGATCACATGGTCCTTTACCTGTGCCCCAGAAACAGCCATCAGGATCCAGCCCCAGGCCCCAGGGGAGGTCAGTCCGTAAGTTTTTATCATTCTTTCACTGGTTTGAGGATGCATGAGTGGCTAGGGTATGTCTCAAATTAGGCAGCTTGAAAGTAGGTGGCCATTACTACCCACTTTCCCCAATCTAACTCAGGTCACAAGAGACAGGGCTCTGTGGGGACAACTTTGGTAGAGAGGAAGCTTCGTTTCCACTTTCTGGGGCCTTAGGGTATGAGGACAGAAGCTGGGCTGCAGTGAGTGTGTGAAGTGTCCGGGTGTCACTTTCCTTTGTTGCACAAGGGAATTCTTTCTGTGGCTTTTACAAAATTCCCTTGTCATTCTGTTCCATTTCAACCAGGTCAGCCTCTGAAGCCTCACCACAGTTAGAAGTGTGTGGGCTTCGCGGGGTGTTTACACAAAGATACTTTCCTTTTTCTCCTTTCGCCTCACTTTTGTCTTTCCACTCTCTTCGCTTTTTCTCTGGCGCTGGAAATGGAACCCAGGGCCTTGCACATGCTAAGCAAGTGCGACATCCTAGTCCTGTCACTATCTCAGCCTTCATACTTTTATGTAGATGTGTGTAGTATAAAGGTTTAGTTGGTTTGGTTTGAGCTGGTAAATTTTACATGCACACACACACAATACTGACCAAGGAGAAATAACTAATATGAGATTGATAACATAGCTATGGGGGGGGGGGGACTTGAACACAGAATGGTCCCCTTCTTGGCAGAGGAGATTGAACATGTCAGGGCTCATCTGTATGGACTGAGGCCTGGACAGCTGATGTCATTGTCTGAGAGAAGCAAACAGCAGAAGGAAGGAGGAAAAAGAGAATGAACTGGGCTGGGGACTTCCTTCTTGTTTCTTGCTTCTCTCTGATGATATCATTTGTCTAGGCCTGCAGTCTACAAAGGCAAGCTCAGCAGTGTTGAATTTCTTATGTGGAAAAGGGAATTTCTTATGGGAAAATCACCAGTTTGTGTGATTCCTTGAGTTGTTTTTCCCCATGGGTAGCTGTGTTACCATTCTGATATTGATTAATTTGCCTCGGTCAGTGTACGGGTATAGAATTTCCCCCATCTTTGATGATTTATATATTTATTTTTATTTATATGTGTATGGGGGTTTTTGCCTGCATAGATGTCTGTGTATCTTGTGTGTGTAGTGCCATCAGTCCAGAGTTCCTCTGTCTACTGAGTAAGAAGCCATTGTGCACATGGTATGCACTCATTGAAAAGTGGCTATTAGCCCAAATGCTTGAATTACCCTAGATGCCTAGAACAAATGAAACTCAAGACGGATGAACAAAATGTGAATGCTTCACTCCTTCTTTAAAAGGGGAATAAGAATACCCTTGGCAGGGAAGAGAGAGGCAAAGATTAAAACAGACACAGAAGGAACTACCATTCAGAGTCTGCCCCACATGTGGCCCATACATATACACCCATCCAATTAGACAAGATGGATGAAGCAAAGAAGTGCAGGCCCACAGGAGCCGGATGTAGATCGCTCCTGAGAGACACAGCCAGAATACATCAAATACAGAGGCGAATGCCAGCAGCAAACCACTGAACTGAGAATAGGACCCCCATTGAAGGAATCAGAGAAAGAACTGGAAGAGTTTGAAGGGGCTCGAGACCCCATATGTACAACAATGCCAAGCAACCAGAGCTTCCAGGGACTAAGCCACTACCTAAAGACTATACATGGACTGACCCTGGACTCTGACCTCATAGGTAGCAATGCATATCCTAGTAAGAGCACCAGTGGAAGGGGAAGCACTTGGTCCTGCTAAGACTGAACCCCCAGTGAACTAGATTGTTGGGGGGAGGGCGGCAATGGGGGGAGGATGGGGAGGGGAACACCCATAAGGAAGGGGAGAGGGAGGGATTAGGGGGATGTTTGCCCGGAAACCGGGAAAGGGAATAACACTCAAAATGTATATAAGAAATACTCAAGTTAATAAAAAAAAAAAAAAAAAAAAAAAAAAAAGAAGAAGCCATTGTGCAAGTCAGACAGAGAAACAAGAGCTCAATGTGAGGCACAGTCATAAAATGGGATGTTATTCAGCTGGGAATGAACTGATGTGCTGGTGCATGCTGTATTCTGATTAGGCTTGTAAATGATAAAGGAAGCTTGATTCAGGAGACATATGTACATTATGACACATCCATTCTAGAGGATGCAATCCACAGGGGGGAAAAAGATGAATGCAGGGGGTTGGAGACGTGACTCCGGATAGGACGGAGTCTAGGGTTCATCTTTGAGGAGTACTGAGCATATTTAAGTAGTGGATACTTAACTTAGTACTGTGTATATACAAACGAGTACATTTTAAATGGTTATTCTAGATCATGTGTCTTTTATTTCAACTTAGGTTTTCAAGGGGCCTTTGAGGGGATAGGTAATGGCCTCCTGCTTCAAAGCACAGGCTCTTAACTGTTTTAACCTGTTATACAGTTCCTCATGTTGTAGTGACACCCAAATAAATAAAATTATTTCATTGCTATTTCATAACTGTAATCTTGCCACTGTTATAATCGTAATGTAAATATCTGATATGTAGGACAACCAATTGTGGTCCCATGGGAAAGGCCCTTCTATCCGTAAAGGGGTCATGACCCATAAATTGAGAACCACTGATTTATAGAGATCTGCTGCCCAGATCAGAACCATGCACACATGGACAGGCACCGGTACCCAAATAGGAACGGTGCAAAATGAATCCCAGGAAGCGTATTGTGGTCTCTTACCGGGCTTTACATGGGATACTGGGACCCTGACATGTTGAATATGGGAGATGTCTGAGTTACAGAGTGGTAGCAGTTAAAGCTCGATTCTTAACTTGATGAGATCCAAACAAGTCACTGGGGGAATTTCAACTGAGATGGGAAGGCCCATCCCAAATGTGGGCAACACCGTCTCATAAGCTGGGATCCCAGATGAATAAAAAGGAAAAACAAGTTGAGCACCAGCATTCCTCTCTCTCTGCCTCTTGATACACACTGTGGTTCGTGGCTTCACGTTCCTGCTACCTTGCCTTCCCTCTCACGATAGACCATGCCTTAAAACTGAGCCAAAATGAACCTGTCTTCCTTGAGTGGCTTTTGTTAAAATAAAACCAAATAAACCAGATAACCCACACAGCTACAGTCAAGATCCAATGACTGAAAGCAACACGTATTTATTGATGTTCAGTGTTTGGGGCCTGGAGTCTTTGCACAGCTTGTCTGGTCCTAAGCCCCGACTCTGTCTACTTGCCATCGAGTTCTTGTGCTGTGCTCCTCTACAGCTCAGGGGACTTTTCAGCCCCACGTACTTGGTGATATGATTGGTTCATAATACAAAGGTCCCCGATTTCTCACCGCTGTGCTCCTGAAGACTACCGCCATTCCTGGCTTGTCGTGAGCTAGCAGGACAGTTGCAGTCCTAGAGAGAAGAGCTAGCACCAAACCAAGGTTGCATGATGTCGTCTGATGGTTTAACATCTAGCCCACCAATCAGGTGCTCGTATCTGCCATGCAGTGATCCGATGACCTGTCTCTCTCCAGAAGCAGGTGCTGGAGGTAAACGTGCTTTCTGAAGCCCTCAAGGATCTTTTCAAGCACCTAGTTAGTGCTGCCTCGCCATCTGTTTTCCTGAGCACCAAGCCCATGCAGGCCAAGGAAGCTCAGGTAAGCCCAGGACACGGGAGATTCTGAGCTAGTGTTCCCACGGCCTTCGCTTTCCCTGGTGGGGCTGACACTGCACAGGCAGATATCACCCATGGTATTAGGATACAGCCTCAAGATCCATAGTGGGAAAGGTTGCCAGGCCACTCATTGCTGAAGCTGTGGCCCTCCAGTTTGTTCTTTTCAATAGACACTGTCAGCTGGTGACAGGGTTGGATGCTAAGTTTTGGGTGACTAGGGTCACAGGAATACAAGAAGCCATCTTTACTCTCCTTTGCTTACAGGGTGGCAGGCAGAGCTCAGCTAGCAGATAAGAACAACAGGGTTATAGTCTTCCCTCTCAGAGGCATAAGGCAGGGGTTCACTCTTCCCAAGTACCACCATCAGTTATACACCCACGGAGGTAGGAGCAAACCTCTCTTCTAGTATTCCTATTAATAGTGGATTCTTGGCGAGCAGAGGGTACTGGCAACCAGAAATATAAAAATCTGAGGCAATTCACAAAATAGTTTTGTATTTTCAGAATCCATGGACTCAAAAACAAAAGGTCCTAGGCTATCATATCTAATCACATTCTAAAATGAAGTTGTCCTGTTTCACTCATGGCAGCTCTCCAGAGAAATTGAGCACTTGAGCATGGGGATGAGAGAAATTTACAAACAATGTTATGATACTGTGGCTGATAAATACATGGTGTGATTCTAGCCCATGTCTGAAGCCTTGAACACTGGGAGAATTGATGGTTTGGCCCAAGTCCAGACCAACCACAGGCTCAGAGCTCAAATCCTAGCAGGACTAGTGTTTCTGTTTGATTCTAAAAGCAGAAAAAGACTATTGCCCAGCTTGAGCTGTCTGTAAGGAGGAATCGTTCTCATTTGTGGATGGCTCAGACTTTTCTACTCAGGCTTTCAACTGATAGGATGAAGCCCACCCCACTAGGAATGGCCATTTACTTCATTTATTCTGTCCATTTAAATGTTGGTCTCCTGGGCTGTAGCTTAGTTGGAAGGGTCCTGCATGAAATCCAGGATTCAATTTCTAAGACCGTATATCTTAGGCATGGAGGCATATGCCTCTAATGCCAGCAGTCAGGAGGGAGAGGCCAGAAAATCAGAAGTTCAAGGTCTTCCTCCATTACAAAATGAGTCTGAGGCCAACTGAGCCTGGGTGACACAATACCCTGTCCCAGAAAAAAAAAAGTCTGTCCTGAACATTGATCCCATCCCTAGCAACCATCATAGAAACACTCAGAATAGTGTTGCCTGAGAAGCTCGGTATTTATGGCCCAGAAGTTGAACCCTTATAGCTCAGTGGTTGAAGCACTTGTGCCAGTATGAAGATTGGAATTTGGATTCCTAAAACCCAAAGTAAATGCCAGGTGGGCTTGGTAGTCTGCCTGTAATTTTAGTCTCTGAAGGCAGAGATTAGGGATCCTGAAGGAAGCTGACTGACTGGACTGCCGTATTGGTAAGCTTTGTGTTCAAGGGGGAGAGCCTGCCTCAATAGCTGAGTTAGAGAGTGATTAAAGATTACAGCTGCTCACAACCACAGGCTTTCATATGCATGGACATGTCCTTGTTCACACACATTTGAGCCCCTACACACATGTTAACACCCATACATACATGTACACATACACACGAAGGAAAGAAAAAAAAATAGCCTAACATACACAACCGATGACGTATCTCATCTCCAACCCATCCCAGTGCTTTAAGGAAGTTTATAGTCCTTCATGGCCTTTAGTATTCTTCACTCACGGAAGGGAAGAACATAACAGTGTTTGCTGGGTGGTACCCATAAGTGTCTCTGGAGACATTAGTAACTGTGTTCTAAGAAGTGTCTCAAGCCCAGTCAGCACCCAGGATAGCTCCTGCATGGCTTTCACTGAGAGCCCAGCACCTCTCAGAGAACCTTCTGAAGTCTTACATTCTTGTGCTAGATTTAAGAGCCCCTGTGAGCACTGCCAGGGCAGCCAGTGCCTGATGCACCTGCCTCTATCCCCTCACTTGTGCAGTATCAGGGGTTCATAGCTGTTTTTCCTATGACCAGAGGCAGGAAATGACCACAGGCTGATGGATGTTGTCCTGTCCAGCAACACAGCCTGGGGACCAACTCACTATCTAAAAGCACCTCCCCTGGGTCTGAGCATGGGGCCATGTGCTGGCTAGTCCTCACTGCCCTGGAAGGTAGTCCACAAGCAGGCTTTGAACAGGGTCCTCACTATCTGCAGGTTCTTCATTTGGGATAGAAAAGGCTCACTGCAGAGGCAACAGAACCTTTCCGTGAGAGAGGAGTGCTAATTCTAAGCTGACCCTGGAGGTCAGGTGCCCCGTTCTGATGTCCCTGAAGACACTGTCCCATGTAGAAGTCAGTACCCCTGGCCAACCCCCCACATCCTCACATCCGTTGCTTTGCTTTTCCCCCCACAGACTCTACAGTGTACTTCCTCCACTGCTCAGGAACCCTGCCCTCCCAAACCTCCAAGGGCTCATGAACTAAAATTGCAGGTGAAGAATATCCGAGTTTCCCTGCTAAACCACCCTGGTGCTTCAGGTGGGTGCTGGTGCTGCCAGAGCCTCATGGGTCTGCCCACACTGTGGAAGGGATCTTCTTTGGCTGGGGATGGCGAATTCTCATGTGGCAACCTAGTTGGGTCTATAGTGTGATCCCTGCCTTTCTTGGCAGAAATAGAGTGAAAAACTTGGTCTTTGGCTAATGGGCTTGGGGTCCAAAGGCCATGAGCTGTAACCCACTGAGCACAGTGAGCCACTGTGGCTGGTGGTGGAAAGTTTGTGGAAAGGATTCTAAGTGTTCCAAATTCAGAGAAAGGGCAGGTGTTTGAAACAGTAGCAATGTGAGTAACAGAATCTGATCATTATACAGGACATACATGCCATGAAGCATCACACCGCACCCCATAAGGATTACATCTAAACTCATCTGCATGTACATGAAGGCTGGAAAGCAGTGTTGTGGTTGCTCTCTCTGTTTTCAGCCAATAAATTCATGTTGAGTACCCCTGAGCCTCTGAGCAGTGCAACTTATGCTGTCCTAAGACGTGGGGTGTCTGAGTGGCTTATGGGGTCTCTGTGCCTCTGGTGCTGCCACTAGAGGAAGGCAGCTGTGGAGTCCTGGTCGTCCCCAGGATTCCAGTGGTCACGAGAATGGAGTGAGGTTCTGGTCATGGGTTAAAAATGCTAGGAATTCTGGTCACTATTTGCCAAGGTTCTTCTAGTTTACAAGGCATAAAGAGGCTTCATTTGAACTAAGTCTCTACAAACATGTCTGTAGCTGATGTTTTCGGTGCAAGTACTTGCATATTGCCTTTCATACCTGGATCACCTGTGGCTGAGTAGCTCCCCTGGACTATCAGGCAGAGGTGGGGTCCCAGCTTGGGGTGCACATGTATGAAACCAGATCACATTCTCTGTCCATACCAAGATGTCCGTATCTGGAAGTGGATCTGAGTCTTCCCTGGAGGAGTGACTGTGACAGTTACCCTACCTGAAATGTGGTCAAGCATTGTGGTCAAGTTACTGACCACAGAGGACTTTGGGACTGACGCTATAGAGGAAACATTGTCTCAGAGCAGGAACAGCTGTGAGATGTCACAGTGCCTATAGAACTACCACTAAAGGATCTTGGGTTAGATGAGGAGTGAAAACACCTGCTGCTTGTAGGATAGGGCTGTCTGTGAGATGCAGCCACAGGAAAGCTTAGTACCAACCATCCTTCGGGTAGGCCGTTAGTCTAGTCTAAAGAGGAGCCAAGCCTCAGCACATAGCACGCTGCTTCAAGGTGAGGCTCCATACCTGGGAGTCCTGCTGCTTCCAGGATTGACGAATTGATGGAAGGAAGTGGGACACTGGGGTCAGTCCAGGGCTGTTACCACCAAGTTATTGCCCCAGCATTGAGAGTGTGTAACTGGAAGGTTCTTTTGGGTGAGATTTTTTCCCACTTAATTTACTCTTTCTTGTGTGGGTAAGCAATGCAATTAAAAGATAAAAGCCAAATACAACCTTGCTTCGTCTGATCGCAGGCATTAGCCATATGTGTGTGGCCCAGCTGAACGAGCCTGCACAGCGATTCATCAGCACCCTAGTGAGAAACACTACTGACCTCAGCTGGGAGGAGGAGTTCACCTTGTGAGTACAGCCTTGCATCCTCAGAGGCCTGGTAGTGACAAGATGGACAGATCCTGGAGCCACTGTGTAGCACTGTTTATACTAAAAATTATTAAAGAAATGAAAACAAGTTGTCCTGAGTTTCTGAAAGACAGCCATGGACTTCTTTTTAAAGGCAGCTCCGGGGATCACCCTTCTTCTCTTTTTGGGACAAAGGACTGTTAAGGATTCTCTGCTTCCCTTAGCGGCCAGCCGCACAGAGCAGAAGGAAGCCTCCAACTGATGCCAACCTCTGGTGGAGAAAATAGAAAAGGGGCATGAAAACCATTTATAAACAACAGTATAAAGATACTAAATAAAAAAGTCATCACATGGGGTCCAATGATGCATTAAAATACATCTATTTGGGAGCTAAGGCTCTGGTCAAGAGCTTGGCTGTTCTTGCAGACCTAGGTTTGGTTCCCAGAATCCATATGGTGGCTTACGACCATTCCCAGGGATCCGATTCCTTCCTCTGGCCTCTGCAGGAACTAAGCATGCATGTGGTATACATACATATAGGCAAAACATGGACACACATAAATTAAATAATCTAAAGGTTTATATAGCCATTCTATTAAAAATAAATAAATCAAAGCGGGCTGTGGTAGTGCCTTTAATTCCAGTACTTGAAAGGCAGAGGTAGAGGCAGGCAGATCTCTGAGTTTAATATCGGCCTGGTTCCAGGACACTCAGAGCTGTCCAGAGACTCTGTCTCAAAAACAAATAATAAATAAATAAGTTCGCTCGAGTTTGTACCAGAAATGTAAAGCTGGCTTAATATAAGAAAATTCATTAAAAACTCCCAGTGTCAGCAAATCATAGGAGAAGGTAAACTGCCCGTCTTCACGCCTGCCCCAAAGAGAGTCAGTGGTGCTTAATACTGGCTCCCAGTCTTGAAACACTGAACTAGGAGAAATTCATGAACACTTTTGTAAAAGGAGTTTAAAATCTCACCATGAATGATTGGTCATGGCAGCAGACCACTGGCATCAGGACAGGATGATCTTGATCTAGACAAATTGATTAGTGCACTTAGAAAACAAAATGTCAGAAATGAGGGGCAGATCCTGGAAAGGGAACCGGCAAGGGCCCTCGCTGCCAAACTCGACAAGGATTCCAGGATTTCAGTGTTCAGGACCCACTTGGTTATCCTCTGACCTCCAACTGTGTGAGGATGTTAACCTCCATCCGTTTACTGGAAAGGACTCTGTTATCAAACAGTCTATCTGTAAGGACTTGGATGAATAAAATTTAATAAGGCCAAGGCAGCGGAGTTCTAGACACCTGTCAAAAGTGCAGTTGCTCTGCAGTCTGTGATTCTCCAGGGAATCACCTAAAGCTGTTAAAGGTGACAGCATGGAAGCAGGAATACTGCGTGGATCTTAAGCAAAAGATAGGGAGGAGGGGGAGGAGGAGGAAGGGAGGCTTGATGGATATTCTGTGTTTTATATTCAGTTAATTTTGCATAGTCGTACTTGAAAAATGGTAGCAGTGACATGTGACTTTTAATTTTAGGTTAATAAAAATTAACCAAATGAAATCAAGGTCTCAGTCTGCACTGCCAGCCCGTCATGTGCTACACAGCTGTTGTATTAGCTCTTTCTAATATACTTCTTATCACCAAAGGGTGTTCCATGGGTCCCCGCTGAAAGGCCAACCCCTGGGTGCATCAGTAGCTATTTCTGAACTGTCAGGCTGCAAGCAGTGTGTTTTTAATGACTGACAGCCTCGTGTTCCTTAGTATAATACACACACACATACACACTCACACACACACACACACACACACACAGAGAGCAGGGTGTGGGGGAAAACTCAACCCTATAGCATTGAGATTTTTGGATGGTTCACACGGGCTTGTTCTTTTTGCAGTGAACTGAATGCCAAATCCAAGGAGCTGCTCCTGCAGATCTCACAGGAGGAGTGCTCGTCTGAAGGTGGGTGGTGAACGTGTAGAGCAGTGCTCCAGATAAGCACTCTGGAGTGTAGATGGGAGAAACCCTGCGAAGGAGGGAGCCTCCTCCTCTGAACCACAGGTCTCCACATGGAATGTCTGGTACAAAGTTAAGCATCAACCATGTCATCCATTTGGGACGTGCTTGTCTAGTGTTTAAACTTTTTCCTTTGTTTTGACGTGTGTGTGTGTGTGTGTGTGTGTGTGTGTGTGTGTGTGTGTGTGTGTGTTGCCTTCCAAGCATGTCTGTGCGCTATGTGCATGTGGTGCCTACAGAGGCCACAAGAGGGTGCCAAATCTTTCAGGACCAGATTGTAGTGAGCTGTCAGGCTGGGAACTGAACCTGGGTCTTCTGGAAGGATAGCCAGCACTCTTAGCACTAAATCATCTCTCAGTCTCTACTTTTAAAATCCAGAATCTTTCTTCAATAATTTTTAGAGGAGCAATTTCAAACCATTTAGACATAGTGGATTTCCTTCAATTTTTTTTTTAAATTAAAAAAAAAAAGTGGGCTGGAGAGATGGCTTAGTGGTTAAGAGCACTGACTGCTCTCCCAGAGGTCCTGAGTTCAAATCCCAGCGACCACGTGGTGGCTCACAACCATCTGTAATGGGATCTGATGCCCTTTCCTGGTGTGTCTGAAGACAGCTACACTGTATTCATATAATTAAAATAAATAAATCTTTTAAAAGATAGACACACGATTCAGACAGGAAATCAACAGTCTAGGGTAAAGTCGCCAACATAGTCATGGACTTGAGTGTACGCCTGGGTTACATCGGTGTCAATGTTTGTTAGATTCTTGTGTTGTTACATTTAGTGGTGTGTCTGTGTAGGTCAGAGGACAGCTTGCTTGCAGGAGTTGATTCTCTCTTTCCATCTGGTTCTGGAAATCAAGTGTCATTGGTCAGGCTTGGTGACACATGCCTTTACCTGATGAACCATCTCGCTGGTCCTTAAATTATTTTTTCTTTCATTTTTGTGGTGCTGGGCTTCAGGCATGTTACATAAGTGTTATACCACTGAGTTACACTCTCAGACCTCTTGGATGCTAAAATCCATATAAACATTAAAGGTGAGAAGGAAGAGACCATTGGCCTATCCAGCTGTACCTCCCGGCCCCTGCTCCTGGTGGCCCACCTTCCTCCACTCCAGGGCAGCCTGGTGGAGTCTGTGAAACTGCAGCTTTAGAGGCCAAGCAGAGTATGTCCACGCAGCCTGTGTTTTAGTTCTCATTCTGAATGTTTGCCCTATTGCTCGCAATCTTTGATTAGTCATTGCACTCCTACCTGTCTCTCTCTTCCTCCTTTCTCACCCCCTCTCTCCCTCTTATTCTTGCTTTTCACATTCAGGGCATACATTTTATAGTAGGTCATTGCCATCATATTTGACCCCTCCATCCTCATTGTCATCATGCTTTGACCCCTCCATCCTCCCATGTATGTTTCACCCACGACATTTAATAGCTTCTTCGTTTCCTTTTATACCACCCCCCTATCCCCCCACTGTTTTCCAGTTTCTGTCGTGGTTCAAGGATGGTTGGTGCAGTTCTACATCCTATGTGGTTTGGACATTGCCTTTGCCAGGCCTGGCATGTAGCCTCGTTCCCTCTGGAGTGCCCACAGCCTCTATGTTTGGTGATACTAATACTGTGTAGTGAACCTAACAGAACATCCCTCGGGTGTGACCGGAAACATCACCATCGATCCTTCTTGTCTTCCACTCTAGGTCTGATGGGGATAGCAACCGTTCACCTGGACTTATTTAGGAAGCAGCCTAATGGCCCACAGACCTTCAGACTGGTCAGTGGGACAGAGCCTGAAAGCTCGGTGTTGGGCTCAGTCACTGCAGAGGTATGATGGCATGTTCTCTCACTGTGACCTCCACGTGACATGCCGAGCTCACCCACGATGTTCTTCCTCAGCAGACTCAGGTGGACACATCTTGCCAGGACTGGCTTACGCTGGCTACTGTAGGCGCTGACATTTTCCTGTGTTAACTCAGCTAACCCAGCTGCCCTCCTTGTAAAAAATCCTTTGCTTCGAGTTTGATGGATTTGAGTCTGGCTCTCTTGGATCTTTGTCAGTTCAGGTTGATTTAAAAAAAAAAATTAAGTAACATGGGTGAAAAAACTAGAGATTATTGGGCGTAAAAAAAAAGCCAGTGGGCTTGGGGGTTTAGCTCAGCGGTAGAGCACTTGCCTAGCGAGCACAAGGCCCTGGGTTCGGTCCCCACCTTCGGAAAAAAAAGAAAAAAGAAAAAAAAAAAGCCAGTATAGTGCAGCTAAGTCAGCCTGTTGTTACTCTCTGCAGAATACATATTTGCAGGTCTATAGCTGTAGTTTGCACCAACCAGCCTGAAAATATTCAGGGAAAAACAAACAAAAAACACCTGAACTACATCAGACAGAACAAGTATAACCTTTTGTTCTTACCGAAATTCCTTGAGCAGTACAGGAAAATAGCTTTTCCCTTGCATTTTTGTTGTATTTGGTTTGAGAAGTCATCTAGAGGTCATTACTATACCAGAAAAGGACATGGTATTCTGTGCCCTTGTGACACCATGTTCTGGGTATGGGTGGTGGCTTAGTGAGTGTGGGAAGCAGCTGACCATGGAAGTTCCTCTGGGTTTCAAAATGAATGTCTATCTTTGCCATAGTTTTCGTATGTAGAACCTGGTGATCTGAAGTCCTGGCCAGCTCCTCCCCTCGTTTCTGCTACAAAGATAGAAAAGGACCGTACAGTGATGCCATGTGGGACTGTGGTCACCACTGTCACTGCCGTGAAGACCAAACCTCGCTTTGACACTGGGAGGGCATCCCCGTTGAGCTCAGGTGAGCCCAGAGTGCACTCTCCTTGCAGGAGAGACCAGCCTCTGTGGGGCGGGGCTCACCCTGCAACGCTGAGCACTGTGAGCTTCAGCACCAAGGCTTGCAAAGAAGTTTGGTGGCCTGGAAAGAAAGAGGAGTGGGGGTGGAGGGAGGGAGGGAGGGAGGGAGGGAGGGAGGGACGGATGGACGGACAGACAGACAGACAGACAAACAGACATGGGGTTCTTCCTGCAATTACACCAAAGTTACAGTCTGGATCTAAGACTCCAGCCACATGGAACTCAGTACTCCATCACACTCATGATTATTAAAAGTCTAATACAGGTAACTGAATGTATGTTAAATGTGGGGTTGAGGGTGTGGCTTAGGTGAGAAGCATTCATCTAGCATAGATGCAGTCCTGGATTGGATTCCAGAATTGTATGGAGTAGCCATGGTGGCACATATTTGTGACTCCAGAACTAAGGAAATGCAGGTAGGACAATCAGGAGTTCAGAGTCATTCTTGCCTAACACGAAATATTATCCAACCTGGGGTATATGATACCATGTCTCAAAAAAGAGTTTTGTTTTTTTTATTTTTGGTCTTATTTTGGTTTTGTAAATGGGGCTAGCATAAACCTTTGTTTTGCAATGTAGCTGGGCCCCTGGGTGGGGAAATGAAGTTTTGTTATTTTATTGGTATATTGTGTAAAGGAACCATCTTCCCAAAAGTAACTCCAATGGCACAGGTCATGGACACAAAATTCACACATGAATTCGTTTTATTAAAATGTCACTGAATTTTTACTCCAGTCTAGACGCCCAGCCCCACTTTTGCCAGCACAGTGAAAGAATAGACGGTGTAAATCTTAAAGCCCAGCTCCAGCCAGTAATCAATGTAGGGCCTCAAGGTGCAGTAGGGGCTTCCTCTAGCTTTCTAGAATCTTCTGTTGAAAATTTGCATGCCCTTGCTGATGGAGTCTTGTTCTTGCAGAGTCCCCTGTGAGGACACCTATCAAAGTGAAGGTCATTGAAAAGGACATCTCTGTCCAGGCCATTTCGTGCCACAGCGCCCCAGTCAGCAAGACACTCTCCTCTTCTGACACGGGTAAGATACCTGCACTTCTGAGCTTAGGAGTGAATGTTTCCCCCTCCCCAACCTACTCAGGGAGTCTTTGGTTTAGTGGCAAATAGAAAATGAAAAATGAGAATGAGAATGTCACGTAAAGGGAGACTGAGGACAGAGCTGGGTCCCTAATAGATCTGTGGAGCACTTTAACAAAATAAGCAGGAAGTAGGGGCCCCACTTTGTAACTGTGAAAGCTCTTATCATTTGGCATGCGGATGATGTCAGTGCCATTGGATGAGCCACCCTGGGAACAGCATGGACCAGATGCTGTGCTTTTCCACACTGTCCTCTCGAGCATTTAAGAGTGGTTTTCTGAGCTCTCTGGGTGCTTCTTTTAGTTATTTTTCCATAGCTGCAATCAAACCTTTAACAGAAACAGCTTCTTGGTGGGAAAGCTTATTTTGGGTCCAGTTTCAGTCCGTCATGGGGTTGGGGGAGGCATGACATGTAAACACATAAGGAGTCAGTTTCACATTAGACCAGCAAGTAAAGAGATTCTAAACCCAGGGCTATCCCCCTTCAAAGGCCTATCCCTAGTGTCAAATGTCTGCCAGCTACGCCCCACCTTCTAAAGGTTCCACAGCCTCCCAAAATAGTGCCATTGGCTGGGGAACAAGTGTTCAGAACACGATCCTGTGGAAGACATTTGATATCTAAGCCACAGTATTGCACTCTGGCCCAAAGGTTCATAGTCATCTTATAATGCAAAATGCAATTAGTTTAACTTTAAGAGTCCCTATAAACTTAATAGTTCCAAACGCTCTTAAAGGATCTAAGTTTTAGAATTTGGTTTTTGAGACTCAGGGATGTCGCTTATCTGTGAGCTCCTGTAAAATCAAAAGGAAAGTTAGATATTTCCAGACTGCAAGGGTACATACAGAGTAATTGTGCCCATTCAGAAGTGAGAAATGGGAGGATGGAAGGAAATTTTAGACTAGAGGGAGACTGAACCCTACAAGGACACTGAATGCTGTAGTCCTGTGTCTGGCATTTAATGCGTGTGGTAGAAATGATCTGGCACCAATAGAGACAGAGAATTCCACTCCTGGACCTTTGCCATTTGCAGCCGTGTGGCCTGTCTCTTGGCCTGGCTCCACTCATTACCACAGCTTTCCTTGGGACCTGTCTTACGGTCCTGGCATTGCCAACATCCTGGGGTCTCTACTTCAGCTTAGGCTTCATCTTCAGAGATTTCGCCCAATGAGATTCTCCCCACAGGAAACCTTGAATGAATAGTACTTGGCCCTACATGCTTTCCTGAATCTAGGTGCAACCCTTTATGATCCCATAACCCTTGTTTGCTGCATGCTTGAAAACCTAGCACCATGCTGACAACCCTAAGTTTCACTGATTATGTAGCTAGGCCTCCTTGTATCATGACCACAGTGGCTTCTGAGTCCCCGATGAGTGAACCTGTGACACATCTCTCTATGAAGTCCCATTTGAGTATCTTTCAAATGGATATGTAGTTTTATATGCTGGAGGTATCAGGGGTCTTACCAATTCCTAAAATGTCCTGAGAGCTTCCTTCCTACGTCCTAGTACATACTATTTGACTTCTTCCTAATGGTGCTTGAATAACTATGACCACCTGGCAGTTTGAGAGATTCTTCTTTCCTAGCCAAAGACTTCATTTTTCCTGTCTTTCTGCTCTAATTTGTATTCTCAGCCCCACTGTAAGCCTGACTAAAGCAGCCAGTAGTAACCATGCCATCGTCTGAATGCTGTGCTATGAATTCCTTTGAATTCTGTGCCACAATGTAACACAGAGGATCTCTAATCCTGTTCTAATGGAGTCCTTGTTCCCATTTCAAACTCAGTGCTTCTCTCAGCATTCAGGTCTTCCACACACCCACAGAAATAAGGTCTACTCACAGTATTCTAGAACTCTTCTTCATTTTTAAAAATATTTTTATGTTTTGATATGGTGTATCTTGATCATATCCACCACGACTCCCCAGTCCCCGTCTTCTCAGACCTTCCCCAACACAATCCCCCCACCTCGCGCCTCGTTCTGATTTTTATAAACTGAGTCCCTGTGTGTATACGGGGACATCCACCAGAGCATGGGTAACTTACCAGTGACTACAATCCTTGAAGAAAAATGACTTCCCATTCCTAGCAGCCATCAAGTTCCGGTAGCCCTTCAGCTAGGAACAGGGACTGTGAACCCACTCATGCATGTGGAATGTTGACTGACTTGATCTTGTGCAAGTAATCGCTGCTGCTGTGCTTCATGAGTACAAAGGCCAGTTCATGTCCAGAGGACAGCAGTTTACAGCACTCTTTCCTAGCCTCTAGCTTTTTCCTCCCTTTCTTCCAGAGTGTTCCCTGAGTCTTGGGGAGGCCAGATATTTTCTTTTATGAGTTTCTGCATTGACCACTGCCAAAGGGGGCTTCTCTGACTAAAGCTGAGGCAAACAGTAATGTGAATGAAAACAAATGTTTCTGACCAATGTCCATTGAGCAAAGCCACAGTAGACAGCCCCTTCCCAAGCCTGGGCTTTTGACCAGCTTTGTAGGATCAGGAGTTAATTCCTTCCTGTGTAGCTGACTTCACATCCAAAAGGCAGAAGGTTATCGTGTAGCAGTCATGCTGCTATTGCACTAGGAAATATGTCTTGCCTGTCAGCTCAGTGCAGAGGAATGCAGTTTCCGCTGTGTAAGCCCACTGATTCTTTTTCTCCCCCAGCTGCCTGCATAGCACCTTCTAGCAGGGAGGAGATTTTCAGGTCAGTTCCAGCTTTCTCTGTGTTCTAACTGAAAGTGTGTCATGTCTTCAGCAGTAGGTCTCACCTTCTAGTTACAGTGAGCAATGGCAGTAGCCTGTGTCATTTTGTGAGAGCCTCTTCAGGGGCTTTTCTAGTTCACATCTCCAAACCCTTCCACATTCTTCCCACAAGTCAGTTCCAAAGAACCAAACCACATAGGTTTCACAAATACAATAACCTGCTTTTGTACCAATTTTCTGGATTAGCTCTTTTGTATATTCTGTATCACTATGACAAAAAGATCTGACAGAAACAGTATAAGGGAGGAAAGGATTGTTTTAGCTCACTGTTTGATAAGTAAATGCACTGTAGCCAGAGTGTGTGACAGAGCCTGCTCACATGATGGCTAACCAGGGAGCAGAGAGGAAGTTTTGGAACCAGAGCCCAGGCTAACCTTCAAGGGTATCAAGGTTTCATCCTCAAAGGTATTACAGCTCCAGAGTAGCACTGCCATCTCAGAAGGCCCTCTAAACACTGGCCTCTGGGGGACACTTTACATTCAAGCTGTGATAGTACCAACTCTGTAATCTTAGGGTTATTTTCAGGTAATCAACATGTTGAACAGGTATCTTCCTGTTCATAAGTCAGTGTGAGGACCTGAGTTTGATCTCCAGCTTCCACCTAAAAAGCAAGGAGTGGCTGAGCCCAGCCCTGGGGCCAAGTGTGTGACTGTAGAAACCAGTCCCTGTGGCCTGTGGCCATGGCCGATGTCCTGCTCCTAAAACGATTTTATTGTCCTGGTTCCTTCATTTGCTTTTGCAGTTCTGGGAATCAAACCCAGGGCCTTATGTATGTTATGCAGGTGCTGTATCATTGAGCTACACCCTGGACCTCCTTTTGTCATGTTTAATTTTGCCTTAGCAGAACAGCATAAGCTAGAAGAGCTAACTCGCTGGGGGATAAAAGCCCTCTCCACTTAGCCACCTACCTGATGGCCTGGCATCTTGTCAAGTGGAGATTTTTTAAAAAGAAAGAACTTATCTGATGGAGCTAAGGAATGAGCAGATGACAAAGCATGCAGGCTCCGTCAGCAGCAATTGGTACATTTATGACACCGGAAGGGCCAGCTCTTAATAGCTTTTATCGGCTGCCATGGATTACTGATCTGTGTCAGCCACTTTTGGAGGGAAAAGGAGTTATATGCCTTTGTGAGGTCAAAATTTTCTCAATGTTTAAAAACTTTCTTTTCCTCTCTCTCTCTCTCTCTCTCTCTCTCTCTCTCTCTCTCTCTTTCTGTCTCTTTGTGTAGGTGTGTGTGTGTGTGTGTGTGTGTGTGTGTGTGAGAGAGAGAGAGAGAGACAGAGACAGAGACAGAGACAGAGACAGAGACAGAGACAGAGACAGAGACAGAGAGAGCGCATGTGGTGGTCAGAGGACAATTGCAGGAATCTGTTCTCTCCTTCTCCCACTGGGTTCCAGGGATCAAACTCAGGTTAGATCATTAGACCTGGTGCCTTTACTTACTGTACCATCTCCTCTGCCAACAAATTATTTTTGTCTGCTGGCCTTTGCCATTTCACATAGCCCTCTTGAGAAAGAGCATTACCTTATAAACAAAAACATGTGAGCCTCAAACAGACATATCGGTGAGAAGCTCATAACTACTTGGAGTCAAGTTGTAGATAACAGTGGCCTTCCTTTGTTTCCGAAAATAAAGTTTTACCAGAACCAGGCCTTGCCTGTTCATTTACATGTGGCTCCTGTCTGCTTCTACTTTATGCGGAGATAAGTTGGGAAAAAAACCCCAACTTACTTTCTCCCTCCTTCTTCCAAATGCCTGCCGACCACTGCTTATAGACTATCCTGCCCCCTGTTCTGGGGCTTTGCTTGGAGCTTGTTAAGTTTGCTACTGAACTCAGTGCTACCTTCTTTCTGGCAGAACTGTTGGTACTGAACAGCTCAGATCCTGTGGCTGAAGTTGCCATTCGGCAGCTCAGCGAGTCCTCAAAGCTGAAACTGAAGTCCCCACGGAAGAAAAGCACCATCATAATTTCAGGGATCTCCAAGGTAGGTGAGCGCAGCAGCAGGAGGTGGGAGTCTGTCAGCATAGTACCCCAGTTCCTCATTCATCCAGAAGGTCCCCTTGGCAGAGTCCAATACAGTTCCTTCCCACCAGAGTCAGTTACCTCTGGGACCACAGTAGTCCTTGGTCCTGTTGATGCAGGAAGCTAGCAGCTGTCTGCTTGGTGGTGCTCTGAGGCTTGAGAGCTTGGTGAGTCATTTCTAGAATGATTACTAAGACAGAAATAAAGGCACATGTAAGACACCCCCTGTGGTGAAGTCTACACCTAGCTGCCTCCCTGGTTTACTTTTCCTGATATTATTCATTTCTAAAACATTTAAATATTTTGAAGAAAAAATATGTGTAGTCCTTTCTTCTATCTGATAGAAATAAAGGTTATTCTACAAAATGTTCCAGTCCAGTTCCCCTGTTATTCCGCTCTGTGGTATCTTCATGGAGCTAAGGAGGGCGCGAAGTGCCCCTCATGGCAGCCATGCCACGGGCTGCAGAACAGGCTAGATCGTCAGTTCACAGGGCCATACAAGAAATCCTGTTTCTTTCTAGACATTTCCAAATATGCAGATGGAGAGAGAGCCCAGTGAGTGACAGGTTAGGTAGCTGTGGCCATGACTGGATAGATTGGATCTCAAGGTCATCAAGAGGGTGGCAGGACAGCGTGCTGCAAATCACCCTCATGGTTGCTGACAAGGGCCAATGGTGAGTCGCCATAGCTGGTAGTGTCTACACTGCGTGGGTAGCCTGGGTCCAGGACTTCGAGAAATGCTCATTGGTGTCCTTGAATATTAAGGCAGGGGTATCTCCTCTTAGTCTGGCTTCTTCAGCCACTGGGGTGTGAGAGGCAGATCTCTGGTGCCAACAAAGCCAAATAGTGGAAGCATTTACTCAGTCTGGGTTAGATAAGTGAAGAAGATGAAGATGACCAGGACTGTCTGCTCTCCACTTTCAGACTTTGCTTCAGAAGTGTCAACTAATCTTCACACTTAGTATATGTAGGCCATATACTAATTTTATTGGCACGCAGACTGTTGTATTAGTAGTCGTCAGGCACTTCTGTAAGCTGGTTCATCTCCAGCTGTCACTTAGCAAATGCCAAACCCTCCCTCCCTACCGTGAACTCCCATTGCATCCCTGGGATGGCTTTTCATTTGCTCTCAGCCACTGTTGTATGTCTTCCCTGACAGACCTCACTATCTCAGGACCACAGTGCTGCCCTCATGCTGAACTATGCAGCTTCTATGGACAGCACCAACCAGGGAGAGGCCACTTCTGCTTTGTGCCATCCAGAGGCAACTGAAGCCTCTGCCACCACCCCACCTGAAGAAAATGAGCCAGCCCAAGCCCTACCAGTCCTCGAGCCCAGAGAGGATGATTTAGATTCCTGGGACCTGGAGAAGGAGTCTCCGGTAGCATCGTGGAGCGGTCCAGTCTTGCAGGATCCTGATGGGGACGAACTGTCAGAGAGCTCCCTGAGTACTTCAGAGCTAGGAGCCATCAAGAAGCATAAAGGTACCTATTTCCAAGCCTCCGGCTTCTCACTTGGGCTTCCCTCTCTGTGTCCTCGCTCCTATGCTGGCCTCCCTTCCTGTTGTCCTCTGTGAGGCTGTCCTAGTCTCATCCCCTCCATCCCAGTCTGTTCAGCCACTGAGAATTGGAAAGAAGGTGGGAGCCTGCATGTGGGCAGCTGGGGCTTCATCTCTGCATCTGGGGGCCATTGTATTTCATGACCCCAAGCACCCTCCCTGTCTGCTTCTCTCCATCTGGAAGCACAGCTATCCAAGGCTTCAGAGTGTCACCAGGAGCCAGATGCTATAGTAGCCAGGGGCAGAACAGAGTAAGCAGAGATTGGCAGCTCCCCTGATTTGCTCAGTTTCTTCCTCCAGCTAGAACCAAACCAGACCTCACAGTAGGTACTGTACCCCTTAGGGCACATGGCATAGACACCACCACCCAGCAGAGCACATGTCCCAGGTGCTGAGCTTGAGAACCACCCCTTGGTGCTCCACCTTTTCTCAGCTTATCCCTTAGCCATTGTTGGTAGCTGCTTGCCTGTGACTTATGCCAGTACCAAGTGGGGAAAGACAGGGGATGAATTTGAACATCAAAAGAGGAGAGAAAGCGTTTATTCCTGGGAGGAGATTTTAGACCATCCAGGCAATTTCCTACAGCCTGTCCTTGGGGATCTTCAGCTGAATCCTGTGTCCTCTCTTGGTGTGAACTGTGGCTCAGGATGTCAGGTGGACTGTCTGCTGGCCACTCTATGTATACACCTTGGCCAGGTCTTTGTCCTGGGGTCAAAGGACCCTCTGGGAGGTTGCTGGGAAAGTCAGTTAGCAGGGAGGAACTGGGGACACTGGGAGGTACCCTATGCCTCACTTCACTTTGAGTCAATGGTCTATATCCTCATGTCCCTGAAGAATCCAAACCTCCTCTGCACGCTCCAGGTTTCTCAGAGCTGCCAAGCCTGCCTGACAGCCCAGCACACCGTCCAGCACTGCTGTGCTTTCTCCCAGCCGTTCCCGTTCCCACTAACTCTGGCCTCCTTTGGGGTCCCCTTCTTGCTGTGTATCTATTATCCTTCTCCCCTCACTGGCCAGATGGATGAATCGGTCTGGTCTGTCCTCTAGGAAGGGCTGAAGCAGCCTCTGTGCATGTGAGCCTCCCCAGAAACGCTAGATATTCGGGGAGGTGCAAACATGTTTGGCTGGTGTGTGTATTTCACTCCTGGCTACTCTGGAAGCAGAGGCTGAACCTGCCCTTGAGTTCTTGGAGTGCTTTGACTTTAAGTTTTCTGAAAGGGAGTATTTGGCAATGTCTTAAAAGGTATTTTGTAGGGCCTAGGCATGGTGGCACATGCCTTTAATCCTACCACTCGGAGGCAGACGCAGAAGGATCTCTGACTTCAAGGTTAGCCTGGTATACATAGTGAGTTCTAGGCCAGCCAGACTACATGGTGAGACCTTGTTTATAATATATATATTATAAATATATATATATATTTCCATCCTAGCCCACATATATTATGTATTTATGTAAAAAACATTTTATTTTACATCTATATATAAAACTAAATCCCACCAAGCCATTCCCTATAGCACCAGTTTTGAAAAAAACTGGCATAACATGAAAATGGTTGGACAAGCGGCTTAGACCTATTTAAGATTCTGCCAACCAACATCTCAAGCTAAGTACAGAGCTTCTAGGAAGCACAAGATGAAATTAGCTAGTTGGTGAGATGCAGATCTAATGGGACATTCTGTCAAAAGCTATGGTGGAAAATAATGGAGGAGGACACCACACATGGACCTCTGACCTCCACACAGATATACAGGTCATGCGGATATGCACCACACAATACATACTTGGTTTTCATCCTACAGTTTCTAGAAGCTTTGTACTTAGTCTGAGAAGAAAATAGGTTCACATTATTTATTTTGTATTTATCTTATGTGTATGGGTGTTTTGCCTGTATGAATATTTAGGCACTACTTACAAGCATGCAGAGGTGAGAAGACAGTCTCCCATTCCCTGGCATTGGGATTACAGGTAGATGTAGGCTACACACTGGGTGCTGGGAAAAGAGCACAGGTCCTCTGAAGGGACCAGAGGTTAAGCCAGTACTCTTAATCTCTCCGCCATCTCTCCAGCCCCCAGGGTTTGGTTTTAAACTCAGGTATACATACATGACTTGCAGATCATCTTTGCCTTCTGGTATAGTGAGAAGAATGTTGGAAGCTTCAAGAAAGCCTATGTAACTGGAATTCTCCAGGACGTTTACTGACTGGGAATTTATATATTATTATACTTCAGCCAAAACAGAAAACTGATTTCCCCAAAATTCAGATTTATTTTAAATTCAAAAACCAGGACTGGGGGTGTAGCTCAGTGGTAGAATCCTTTATGTAGCATGCATGAGGTCCTGTGTTTGTTCTCAGCACTTGAAAAAGATAAAATACTGCTGCAGTTGTGTGACAATAAGCCCATTTGGAACTGTGCATATAGGTCTGGGGCAAATTTTAACCCTGTCTGAATTCATCACAAATGCCCTAAGAGAAATCTGAGAAAAAAAACAGAAAGAAACATTGCCAAATATCTTGCATGGCAACCTTGCATGTTTGCATGTGTGTGCATATGCCTAAGTATATACTCATGTGTGCATGAGTGTATGTGCACATATGTGTGTACTTGAAAGTACATTTGTGTATGTGAAAACATGTATATGTATATGCACATGTGCTCTCAAATGCATATGCATCCACATGTATGTACAAAGTGTGAGCATGAATGTGCATGAGTCCATGCTCACATATGCATGTATATACACGTGTGTGGTGTATGTATATGTGTGTATATAAGTTTGAGCACGTATGTGTATGAGCCTCTGCTTATATGTGCATGTGTGTACATGTTTACACATGTGAGCATGTATGTGCACGAATCTGTGCTTGTGTGTGCATGTGTACAAATGTGGGCATGTGTGTGTGAGTCTGCAGTAGTATGTACATGTGCATGCACATGTGTGCGAGTGTGTGAGCATGTGTGTACATAAGTATATGATACAGTGACTCCAGACTCTGACTTTCACTCTGACTCTGCTCTTGCCTGCTTTCCTTTTTGCCTCTCAACATCTCTGCATTTCGTGTTCGTCCCCTTTAACTTAAGAGGATCACTATGTCAACCAGAATTAATTACCTACACAGTAAGTTATTTTTTTGTCTTGCCTTTTTTTAAGTTCTATGTAATTGACTATGCGGAGCATGCCTAGCAGAGTTAAGGCCATCCCTGCCTTTCTCCTGGCTTAGTGGCTTGACCTTCCCTTTGCTGTTTTTATGTGTTTCTGGCTTCTAGGTGGATTTGTCACCTTCATCAGCCATCAGATGGGACATTTCCTCTCAGGGTGCGAAGCCACCTCACTGTGATGGTGCAAAGCCATCTCGCTGTGATGGCATAAGCAAGGGTTCACCTGCGCAGCCTGACTGGGATAAGGGGCCAGGCAGGGAACCCTTCACCTGCTTCCTGTCCCTGAGGTGTCATTTGAAGGGTGAGGCTGCTCTTGGGCATCAGAGCACACATTTCCAGGTCGCTAGGACCATTGTTTTCCTACTTGCAGATTTTAATACAGATTCTTCCATGGCCATTTGTGTCCCTCTACAGAAATAAACAGGATAAATTTAGAAACGTGACAGCAGAGTTAGAATTTATAATAATTCTCAAATTCCTCCTATTCATGTTCCAATCTCCGTGGGGTGTTTAAAGGGAACTAAATCCAGGGAGAGAGTTTTCCCCACTGCCTGTACCCATTTAAAAAGAATGTGATTTGCCTCAGATTTCATATAGCTTCAGGTGAAAATTTGAAAGCATTACCATGTGACAATCAAACCAGGATGGTCAGTGCTGGTGTCTCCTTAAACACTGACTTAGATGCTAATCATACCCTGTGAAAGCCAGTGTCATATTTTGGCAGATGGACACTCACATAAAGATGAGGCAGGAGAGTTTCCTTTTCTATAAGACTTGATGCATGGAGCCCCTCTCCCTGCTCCTGTGTATTCATGTGGCTTACTGTGAACTGTGGTTATCTGCTATGCTAGAGAGCTGCAAATTGTATCCCCATGAGTGGCCCCCCCTCTGTCTAACCCCCAGCCTCTAGAAGACTCTACCCTCTGTCTTCTGAGCCAAGTTCCCTCGCCCCAGTGTGACGGTGCCCCTCTCTCGATTGCTATGTATATCTATGGCCATGGTTCTTCCAGAATTATTTTCCCAGTGATAATTGTGGTGTTGAGGTTTAAACAGACTGTAAATGTGTTGGTTTGTGTCTAGGGGTACAGTTCTGCCGTTCTGTGGTAGAGGGTTTACTTGGTATGCATAGGAGGGAGTTTGACACCCAGCACCACAAGACAGAGACAGCGCGCTCGCTCGTGTGCTCTCTCTCTCTGTCTCTCTCTGTCTCTCTTTTTCTCTCTCTCTCCCCCTGTCTCTGTCTCTGTCTCTGTCTCTCTACACACACACACACACACACACACACACACACACACACACACACACGGCAGAAATCATTTATTTGAGTTACTCTTCATAGGTGCAGCCTATCTGCCAATGTCAAGGTAAATTTTCCTCATTGGAATGTCCCCTCCTCCCCACATCTTGATATCCCTCTCTGGAGATAGAATTCTTCTCGAATCTTACCAAAGACCATGCTCTGTCCTCCTGTCTGTATGTTCCTCCCTGAGACCACGAGGCACCCTTTGCTCCAGGCACCTAGTGGCTCCTTCTCAAGGGTAGTATCATTGACATTCAAGGTCAGACTTTCCTTAGCAGCACCAAAGAGCTAAGCATAGGACATTGGCTTCAGGGACCAATTTCCCTGGGCTCACACATATGTCATTGTGTGACCTGAGAAGTCACTTCTCCAACTCTGATGTCCTCAATTTTCAGCAAGCACCTTCCCCTCCCCCAACTCGATGGGAACCCTGAGTAGAAGCCTAATGAAATAGGTCTGAGCACCCACATCAAAGACATTCCCTTCTGTCTAGAAACTCAAGTCATCCCACAGAAGCCATAATTTCTAAGAAGGCTCAACAAATCAGTACAGGTTCATAGGATAACATCCATTCTGACTGATTCTGGAAAATGTAGCTTGGCAAACCAGCAGAGAGTCTGACGAGGTTTGACGAGAGCGGATGGAAGAACAGACAACAACCTGCTTTAGGCCTCAGCATGGTGTGGGGCCTTACAACAGGTGCAGGCCTGCTGAACGGACGGTGCTGCTAAAATGGCAGTTTACACCTTGGATCGTTTTACACACAGCAAACACATACCTAAAGCCTTCCTTTTTCTTTCTTTTCTCTCTTCTAAATCTTTCTGCAGTTGATCTTAGCCAAACAGCTGAGAAACAATAAAATCTAAGTCTCTCAAGTCTATCAGTCTTACACCCAAATTGACACTTTAGGGCAGGAATTTTACTTTAGACATTCATTTTGCAATTTCTCTTGGGCAAATTGTAGTGATCACCAGAAAGTGTGAAGATTATCTTTTTGATATTTGAATATAGCCACCCAGTGCCTGTCTTCATGGTCTGACTTCCTGCCTTAACATGAGCTGATCTGTGCTTGTGACTGAAGCACTTGTGCTTTAATTTCTCTTCCTGTTGCTGTGATAAAAAAACTCTGACAAAGTCAACTTAAGAGAGAAAGGGTTTATTCTGGCTACAGGTCAAGGATATAGTCCATTATGGTAGGGAAGTCAAAAGCAACAGGAACTTGTAGAAACTGGTCACATGGCCTCTGCTGTCAGGCATCAAAGAGAGATGAGTGCTGGTGCTCAGTTCCATGCAATCTATATAGCTCCATACAGTCTATAGCTCCATACAGTCTATAGCTCCATACAGTCTATAGCTCCATACAGTCTATAGCTCCTTACAGTCTATAGCTCCATACAGTCTATAGGTCCGTACAGTCTATAGCTCCGTACAGTCTATAGCTCCATACAGTCTATAGCTCCATACAGTCTATAGGTCCGTACAGTCTATAGGTCCGTACAGTCTATAGCTCCATACAGTCTATAGCTCCATACAGTCTATAGCTCCATACAGTCGATAGGTCCATACAGTCTATAGCTCCATACAGTCTATAGCTCCATACAGTCGATAGGTCCGTACAGTCGATAGGTCCGTACAGTCGATAGCTCCGTACAGTCGATAGGTCCATACAGTCTATAGCTCCATACAGTCTATAGCTCCATACAGTCTATAGCTCCATACAGTCTATAGCTCCGTACAGTCGATAGGTCCGTACAGTCGATAGCTCCGTACAGTCTATAGCTCCGTACAGTCTATAGATCCGTACAGTCTATAGGTCTGTACAGTCTATAGCTCCATACAGTCTATAGGTCCATACAGTCTATAGCTCCATACAGTCTATAGGTCCATACAGTCTATAGCTCCATACAGTCTATAGCTCCATACAGTCTATAGGTCCATACAGTCTATAGCACCGTACAGTCTATAGCACCGTACAGTCGATAGCTCCGTACAGTCTATAGTTACATACAGTTCTATATAGTCCAGGATCTCAGCCACAAAGTATTGTCACCCACAGTGGGCAGACCTTCCCACCCCAGTTAATGCAGTCAAGGTAATCTCCAATCTGCCAAAACCCTGTCTCCCAGGCAATTCTAGAACCTGTCAGGTTGACACCTGACACTAACCATCACATGTGCCCTTCAGACAGGTCGGTCTCCTTTGTGTCATACACAGCCCAAGAGATAGATATGACACAGCCTACAACAGTTAACAAAAAAACAGTGTCTGACTCTGTAGCCTTGGATATGGAATACTTGAGGCAGGGCAACGGCCATCAGCCCAGCCGACTGAAATGCTCCTTTCTCTGAGAGGTCCCCAGAACCTGATTCATCAGATGGCCCAATGTGAACCCAAGCCTTAACATTTTGGATAAGATGCTGACTGAGGATGAGGGCAGGGCCCCACTGGTTACTTCTCTGATGTTTGCTTTTCTATCTGGTAAGGTTTTATGAACCAAATGGAAATCAGTACAGTGGTTTCTGGTCATCATCTTCATCCAGATACTTCTGTTCCCTCTCCTGGCTATATTTATGTTCGCGGGGCTGTAGCAAAGTGCCATGCCTAGTCTTAAAAAGAAGCTTCATGATCTTTTATTTTTAATGCAAGCCTCAGATGGGAGTGTCCATTGAACTGGCTCCTTCCATGCCCATGGCCTTCCTGGCTTCAGGAGTTGCAACAATCCTTGGCCTTCCTTGCCTTGTAGGTATCCCAGTCGTTGCCTCACCTCTGTGTCTCCTTCCAAATTTCCCTTCTTATAAGACCACCAGGCATCAGACATGTTTGATTAGGCCTATCCTAATTATCACCTTCTAAAGTGATCACTTCTGGAATGACTCCATCTCCAAATAAGGGTGCACTCTGAGATTCTGGGGAACAGGAGTTCAACCCAGGGAT
This sequence comes from Rattus norvegicus, assembly GCF_021556685.1. Lineage (NCBI taxonomy): Eukaryota > Metazoa > Chordata > Mammalia > Rodentia > Muridae > Rattus > Rattus norvegicus. Next base: position 50,879,114 of record NC_141544.1, on the reverse strand, counting down.
TTGAGGAGGATACAGTTTAGCTTGTAGCACTATCCTGACCTATATAATACAGACCCTTCCCCAGGCCAAGCTTCAGTTCAGGGACATACATAGGCACTTCCTACTATAAGGACTCTGGGGTCTACAGTTGGCTCAGGGCTTCCATTTACCCTCAGCACCTTCACCTCCTCTGTTTCAAATGTGGGTACTACAGCTGCTTGAGCTCTTGGGAACCCCAAAGCTAACGTAGAGCAGATCCCAGGAAGGCGCTTGTACATCTGCAATCCTCACAGACTCTCATCCCCAACTCCAGTCCAGGTAACACTCCCCGAAGCCTAGAGTATGGTGCCTAGAGCGCAGTCCTCTGCCCAGCTAATGCTTCTGATTTGACAAAATTGTCCACGTGAGTCTCCGTGTTTACACATGGGCCAACTCCAGTCATCCAAACACAAACTGGTGGTTGGCCACTTGCTCAGGGATGGAACTCACACTAGGAACCAGAATCCTACCAGTGGCATCAATGGGCTCGTGGCTGGGAGCAAAGCCCTTTGCATTACTGTACTCACTTCCTTGTCATTCTCTTCCCAGCATTCCCCAAACCCTAGCAGTTGCTCCTGGAAAAATGTGAAACTCTGTCCTAACTAGGCTTCACAACAAGCAATTTGTTTGTTAAGGTAGAGGTTTTTAAACATTTTCAGGCAATTTTGTACAGTTTAAATTAATTTAGTCCCTCTGGGGTAGTCCAGTTTCTCTGCTTCTGCCAAGGTGACTTTTCGTTTGCTTGTTTTTAGGGTGTTTTTTGTTTTGAAATAGTCCTGGCTGTCCTGGAACTAGCTCTGTAGACTATGCTAGCCTCAAACTCAGAGATCTACCTACTTCTGCCTCACAGGTACTGGGATTAAAGATGTGCACCACCGTCACCAGCACAAAGTGGCTTTTTAAAGTGACCGGCTTCTTTTTCCATTATGAATGTGGATGCTAGGGAGATACTGACCAGGTCTCCTCCCTGCCCTAAGAGGCTAACATGTTGGTATGGAAACACACTCATGTTCTTCACTCTCTCTATGTGCATACTCATGCGTATGTGGCATGGCTATTGAATGTGGCTCACATGCCAAACAAACTTTCAAATTCAGGACAGATCTCCCTGGCTGTGTGGCCAGGTTTCTCTTCTTTTCAATAAAACTCCTTGAGGCAAACAGTAAAGAGCTTTGCAGGTTGCCTGACCCTTGCCCTGTCCTTGCTGGGCCTGGGGTATTCGGATGCTAAACTCATGGGTGAAAAGGTGACGCTGAGCTGCTTGTCTGCACTGTGTCTGTGCACTGTGTCACTGTGCCTGCCCGCACCTGACCTTCGTGGACCATTTCCACTCTAGCAAGTGCTACCACTCTTTGTTTTCTATCTCATATCCCATTCTTGCCAACTGTGCCAAGGAGTTGAACCATACAGAGCCTAGGGCTTTTTTCTTTTTTCATTTTTCTTGCCCTCTTCCTTTTCTTTGTTTTTATGTATTTTTATTGTGTGTGTGTGTGTGTGTGTGTGTGTGTGTGTGTGTGTGTGTGTGTGCTGGGAATTAAACCCAGCTTTGTGCATGCTAGGCAAGTACTGTACTACTGAGCTACATTCTCAGCCTAGCATGAGGCTGAGGGTTAGGGTTGAAAAATGATCTACTAACAAATTTCATATGGCTTGGCCTAGTATGGTTTAGTACATGGGTGGATGAATAGACTGGTAGATAAAATAGACATAATACCTAGTGTACGTGTGTAGAATGATCTAGAATTAATTTTTAAAAGCAGACCTTATTCCCTGAAGAACAGAACTTAACTGAGAACATGAGCCCCATGATTTCCAGGGCTCTTAACTTAACTATCAGGAACGTGGCCTTTATTCCTGGGCATACAGCATACATAGCCTTGCTCATCACAGAGTTCCTGGTAAAGGGGAGGGGCCATGGTGGACCCCAACCCACCCACTCCACAGTGCCAGTCCTAATGTTGGAATTTCCTGCCTTTCACACTGCAAAGTGACCGCCTATCATCTAGGCTCTGGTGTTTGCTCCCCTGGGCAGTGGTCACTCTTTGAGGGAGTGCCTGACTCTTTGTCACAGCTGCTGGCAACTTTGCTTCCTCCTTGGCTTGAATTTATCCTCCCTACAGCCCTGACCACACCTATGCTCCCCTTTTGCAGAAGGAATCCTAAGGAAAGGTGCCAAGCTCTTCTTCCGCCGGCGACACCATCAGAAAGACCCAAGCTTGAGCCAGTCGCATAACGACCTGGTATTCCTGCAGCAGCCAGAGGGGAGGCAGAAGAAAGGGGCGACCCTCAGCCGGCTCCTGAACAGAAAGCTGCTTACCAGGCACAGAGGCAAACACACCCTCAATGGACCACCCAGAGAGCCCTGCATATAGCCCGAGTCACCTCCTATCCTCACAGCTGGAGGATGACCAGTACCATCAGATGCCTGCTTGTCTAGCTTGGGTCCCCCCCCCCCAATAATCTAGTCTTTTAAAGGGAAAAAAAAGCAATCTGTGTGTATGGCTGGGAAGCTTCTGATAACTCAGTCCAGTTTGCTACCGGATACTCAGTGTCTGACTCCAGCTTCACCATGCCATCCAAGTGCCGAGGGTGAACTTAAGAGGGAGACTTGCATCATTGAAGCCATGTGTGGGCTGATGGACTATGGATGGTAGGCAGGAGGGATCCCAGTCCACCTACTTCTTCCTCTCTCTTGCAGGACTATTGGGGTTCATGTCTAGACCATGTCATGAGGGAGAGGTGTTCCTCTGGGCTGTTGCTATGAGCAGGATGGGCTACCTCACCTAACTTGTTTAGAATTAAAAAGGGCACCTGGTGCCGGGGACAGGAGTATGGATGTAGACAGGAATTTTGACCCATGGGGAAAAGATAGGAAAAGATGTGCTTTGACAAGTGTGAGGTGTTCACCTTTGATATTAGCCATAGAAATTAAAAAGTATGCAAACACTAAGTATGTTCTATGCAGATTGTGCCAGACGCTTCCAGATTTACTCTAGCCTTCTTGCAAGTGGAGGTGTAGACATTCAGATGTGTTTCTTCGTTTCTTATGTCAGGGACTCTGTTTTTTTCCATAGTGCAGACAGCATGCTGAGTTCAAATATGCTGAGGTTGACATCAGGAGCAATTAATGACAGCTTACAGGACATGACCACACATATATGGTTCTTGCCAAATATAGCTGACAGCCAAATCAAAGAACTTTTAGAGCAACTGAGGAAATTGCTCTCAGATGCTAGTTAGTTTTAGGAGTAGAAGTTCCAAAGCAATGGGCCAAACTTGCAGGAATTTTTTTTTTTTTTGGATCTTCAGAATTTTACTGTGAACAGAGACTCCTGGTCATATTTTAGGGTATTCTGGTTTTGGTTTACTACGGGAAAATTATAAAGTTGGCACCTGGCTTCAGTGTCCCCACATAAGGCTCGTAAGGTGCTGTCCTCATCTGTGTGCCTGGCACTGTGGGTTCACCGGGTGTCACAACCCTCCAGGGCCATTGTCTTTGGGTTAGGGTGTCAATTTTCTTCCCACAGTAGTGGAAAAGCTGACAGAAAGACCTATGAGCTCTGTCACTGATATGAAGTCAGGAAGTTCCTTCTGGTGTCTTCTGTTCATTAGAAACATGTATTTCAGGGGCAAAGTCACTGTTGACTAAAAATGTCTATGGAAGCCAACATTATAGGAAAATGTTCTCTTTTTTTCTTGTTTTAGCAAGAAAGATTTGTAAACTACATTTAGAAATCCTTTTTCTTTCTTTCTGTTCTTTTCCTCAGTTTTTGGGATTAAACCTGTATCTTTGTGCACACTAGACAAGCCCTTGTCCACTGAACTATTTCCCTGGCCCTCTTTTCACTTTTTGGTCATCGTAGTTGTCAGGGTGTTTTACTGCTGTGAACAGACACCATGACCAAGACATCTCTTCCTAAGGACAACATTTAATTGGGGCTGGCTTACAGGTTCAGAGGATTGTCCATTACCATCAAGGTGGGAACATGGCGGCGTCCAGGCAGGCATGGCACTGGAGGAGCAGAGGGTTCTACATCTCATTCGGTAGTCAGCTAGGAAAAGACTGGCTCTTTTGTACTGGGCAGCTTCGAAACCCACACCCACAGTGATGCACTTCCTCCAACAAGGCCACACCTCCAAACAGTGCCACTCCCTGGGCCAAGCGTATTCACAATCATCGTCATCATGATTACTGTCATTATCGAGCTAAGGTTTTACTAAGTTGCTGCCTGGGCTGCCCTGTAATTCATTCTGTAGCCCAAGCGTATCTCGGGACCCTGATTCTCCTGCCTTCGTCTTTCAAGTTGCCGTGAGTACAGGTCTGAGCCATTGGACCCAGTGAACTTTCAAATAAACATTTGAAAATTCTTGATGGGTGCGCTGGTGGTTCAGGCCTGTGGTCCTAGCACTTAGAGGTGGGGAGAGGAGAACGTTAGCTTCCATCTCAACCTGGGCTACATGAGACCCCCTTCTCAAAGCAAACAACAGAAATAGAAGAAAAAGAACCTCGAAGACTCTCAGGTAGTTCTCAGATGACGTTGAAGGGACATTATAAACCTGCTTTGTCTTTAAAGACCTCCAAATGTTACTCACTGCAAAGTTCTAGAATGGCGCGTCAATACTAAGTTGGTTCCCAAAGCCAGTAATCCTCACTACTTTTTGGGAATGGAAGTGATTTAAATGCTGTGCTTTACTTGAAGTATTGTTACTCCATGCAGTTTGCAGAACTGTGACCCATAGCTGTCAATTCCCAGAGACTACAGGGGCCAGGATTTCTGATTCTGATGCTGTATTTTCAGTGTGGGGCCGTAGCCCTCATCCAACATACTTGGGGCCAGAGCTGTTTCAGACTTCTTTTGGATCTGGGGATATCTTGAAAAGGCTTTACTGTCTGAGCATCCCTGCATCTCAAAACATAAAAATTTCAGAAATAGGAAACCCTTTAGACACTTTACACAGAGTTTTGGGTCTTAGACTTTTGGGTTAGGGCCGCTCAGCCTATGCAGGTGTTACTGGTTTGACTGGTTTTGGCATTTAGGTTAAGTTTATTCAAGTGTGAAGGTATCAGCATTTTAGATTATACTCTTAGCAAGAACAGAAAAGAACAAATGAGTTTTAGCCATCCTAGCTCACAAACGATTCTGTGAGCATCCCGCCCCCGGCTTCTCAACTACGTGTGAGACCTGCTTCTTCTAGGGTCTCTACTGAGTAGCTTTTGCCAGTTGTGAACAACATCAGGGCAGAGTGTGCAGAGATGGCAGACAGGTAGCCTGGGAGAGTAACGTGAGAGAACGGGCCTTTCCCATACTATAAAAGCCCTTCTCCAAGCTGCTTATCCACTTCTGTTTCTTCACAGTGTAGGGTAATTATGTTGAAATGAGTCATTAAGATTATGTACCAGGTGCCAACAGCACACAGGCACAAGTCACCGCTGTCCAACCATCTCCTCTACGTCCTTTGGTTTCGCTTCTGTCTTAAGATTTCCACAGAGTGCTAGTTTTGAAGCAGTTTTTCGTGAACACTAATCCATGCGTCTGTGAATCTGGAGGCAGAACTCAGGTTTGGCTGGAGTTGGGCACGTTTCCCCTGTCCTCCATGCAGTGAGTGACTGAATAGAGCTGTTTGTGTGATGTTGGTGTAACAATAACTAGGGCTCTCTTGCTCTGATTGAAAACACACTGTGAGCAAGAGAATTTTAGACAAAGCACTTTATTTTACATTTTAGTTTAGGCTCAAAACTAGCCCTGCTTCCTAGCTGTGGCTGCTTGGCCATTTGTTGCTGACCAGTTCCAAATCAGATTTTTGCTTGGGTTTTCCCTGGCCACATTTACAGAAAAGAGTTGTGAATTTTCTTATGTAGAAAGGGGAAGATTAATTTACATTGCTGCCACCCAAAGTGTTTTGTTTTGTTTTGTTTTGTTTTTTGGTTAGTAAGCTCAGGGCTGTCAATACCAAACTTTCAAAGTTCAAGTTGATAGATGGTGGAAGGCAAAATGTGTCTGTCACAGAAACAGGTGTGGGTCCTGACTGACAACCAGGCACTTTCCCCACTATCGAAACAGGCGAAAAGACTTGTGGACCAAAGCACCTGTACAGGGACAAAGACACCGTTCAAACCAGCAGTGCAAGCTCCTATCACCTCTGGCTCTATGCAAAATGTCCGTGTTCTGCGTATAAATAAGTTTTGGGATCACCAAGCTGCCTGGCTCACTGTGCTGATAGTGGAATGAAGATTATCCCTCGGGCTGTAAGCTGCAGCTTTCTGCCCACTGTCATGTCAAATCTCTATGGCAAGGAGAATAAAAGCAAAGGCTTCCCAGGTATGTGGTGAGCCTGAAGCTGGTGTGTGACAACTGGCATCTGTGAAAATGATTGTGTTTGTTACAACAGACATGAGTGGTGCAGGATGCCATGCAGTGAGACATGGCTGCAACTTTACTGACCTCTCAAGAAATAAATGTGCCCATGGAAAACTTTAAGCTGAGTTGTTTCCAAGTGCTGGGTTGTCCTAAGAGTACCAGGGGCTTCTCTAATGTTTGAATGACTGCCATCCTGTCCTTTTGTATGACTGGCCATCACTGCCAGGTACAAGAAAGATGTACTAATACCTGTGCTGACCCTCATTCTGGGCAATGGACTTTGCTCCTCGTGTTCTATGTTTTGTGTGCTATTGAGCACCACCCAGGCCGCGCTGGGGCTAAAATTTACTATAGGACTTTAGCAGTTCCAGGGAGTTCCTGGGGGATGATGAATTGTGGATGCTGCAAGCCAGAATCTGTCCTGGCCCAGGTCCCCAAAGCAGTGCCCGATATGGCCCGTGAGAGACGTGTGTGGGGAATGAAGGCAGGGGGACATTCATCGGTTTGGGCCCTTGCTGTCCTAGCAGAGGGAACAGGTAATAGCTTAGCTATGGGAGCCATGGGTATGTGACAGCGTTTGTGCTTTCACAGGACATGGCAGTGGTGTCTGGGGTAGGGCTGAGCAGCCTTGCTGCCTGCTGTAAGCATCTCCCCCTCCTCGTGGTCTTCAGTGTCTGTGGTCTCCTTCACTTTGCTCTGCCATGTGCACAAACAAAAGCATTGCATTTGGAGAGATGCTGCATTGGGGAACCGCCAGGGAGACCATCTCGGACTTGCTTACGCTTCAGCCCTATTCAGCCCGCTTGCCTATGGGACAGCCCATGGGGTGGTCAGCCACTGTCATCTGCTCATCAGGAGGAGTCAGTCACCCAAGTCAAGCCCCATCCATTTTCTGCATCGAAGGTGGCATCTACCGTGGCATCTGTTGCTGTGATAAAACACCCTCACGAGAAGCAATTCAGGGAAGAAAGGGTTTATTTTGGCTCATAGTTCTAGAAGGATCAGAGTCCATAATGGCGGGAAAGGCAATTATAAGAAAAAGCATAGTAGGCAGGAGAAGGAAGCCAGCTGGTTACTTTGTCATTCACATACAAATTCAAACAAGAAGTGAGGCAAGGTTATAAACCCAGAAAGCCAGTGGTGCACTTCCTTCAGCAAGGCTGTACCCCTTAAAGCAGTGGTTCTTAACCTGTGACCCCCTTTACGGGTTCAAAGACCCTTTCACAGATGCCACCTGAGACCACCGGAAAACAGATACTTACATTATGTTAGTAGCAAATTTACACAGAAAATTTGTTACATAATAGCAAAATTATAGTTATTAAGTAGCCACAAAAATACTTTTATGGTTGTGGGTCATACCATGAGGAACTATATTAAAGGGTTGCAGTGTTGGGAAGGTTGAGAATCACTGTCTTGATCCCCCAAACAGCAGCATCAACTGGGGATCAAGTGTTCAAATACCAGAGCCCTTGGGAAGCCTCTTTCATTCAGACCCCAGCAGGAGTGGGGACCTTACTACTGGAGCAATGGCAGTACTCTCACTCCCAGTTCCTCAGCCCCACATACTGCACAGGGCAAGGCAGTGATGGCAATGCCTGTATCTGGGATTGGAGTGTGTTAGGATTGGAGGGGCTGGGGGACTGTTGCTTTCCCTGTAGACCACCAAGGTCTGCTTTGTGCTGGCATCCCAAGAGGGGACTAGAAGGCCACACTGATCATAATTTACCATCTGTCCAGGCTGATCTCTGCTGGCACCTCCAGAGGAATTCTGAACAACCCATCTTCCCTGCCAGGGTTGGTCCATATCAGCAACCCTTAGTCATTCTAGACTCCACACATTCACTCTCAGTATCACCCCTATATTATTAGATGGGTAGGCTCAGGCCCTGCCTTCTCAAGAAGTAGCCAGCAAAAAAGGCTCACAAGAACAGCTGCCTACCGTGGTTAGTCCACATGTTCCTCTCTTGGGCTTAGATTCGCTGAACATAGATATTTTAGCGTATCCCACATTCCTGGTATCTCAAACTTCCTATCCCCTTTCCTAATTTTTCAGTTTTTCTGCTAGCTTCAAACATCACTTATCCTTTCAGTGGCTCCCCACAATTATTTTGACCTTACAACATATCATTTGGCCTCCTGTATTTATATTTTGCATGTATGCAAAACTAGTATCATATGGATAACACCGAAGTGCCTTGCCAGTTCAAAAAGTAGCTGGTTTCTTGGGTCACCATTACCATGGCCTCAGTGCTTAGGCAGCTAAATATGGTGAAAATAACATTAAGGTCACAACTTACTATGGGGGCCCTGTAGAAGCAGGGAGCCTTGACATCGAGAGCTCTCTCTTCAAAGGAAAGTCTCTCAAGTAAGACTGCTTTCATACCCTGTTCCAAGGCAAAGTGTGTAGCTTAGTAGGTGAAATCCATTCAGCCTCCATGTCTTCCTCAGCTCCAGATTTATATTGTTTTTCTTACTGTGACCTGTCAATTTTTCCTCCTGTACACAGCCTGATTTTATTTGTACATTTAGTTCTGCTTCATACGTAGAAGCTCAAAGAGCTGGCCTTCTGGGCACTTTAGAATGAGCAATACCAATGAAAGTGGTATACGGGACAGTGAGATGTGTACCTGTTTTAAAGGTGTCTTGAAGGGCAAAGATGTCCTTGTCTGCTCAGTTCACTACACTACCTCCCTCATTCTCACACACAGACACACACACACACACACACACACACACACACACACACACACACACACACACACAGCTCTAACCCTAACTCCTCAGTCCACAAACCATCTGGCCAACTCTCATTGATCACACAGCCCTTCTCCTCAGCTTTTATGTCCACTCGGTCCCTTGGATCCTCACAGCCTGCTTCACCAGATCTCCATACATTTTCTTTCCTGTTCCCCATCCACATTGCCAGTTACCAACTCCGCATGCAGGAAGTCAAACATCCTCCATGTCTGCAACCACGAATCTTTGTCCCCGGGTTCAATTCACACAGCCGTTTCCTAGGGCCACTGTTTACAAAGTCCCAGCTAGCTCCTACTCTACACAGTTATCCTTGACTCCCTGTTAACACAGCACGAAGTCCCCAGCACCAGGTACAAGCACCCGGAGCCCAGGGCCCGCCCCGTCGGCCTGCACTGCGTACTACAACTCCCACGATGCCGCGCCACCGCCCCCCGGCTTCCGGTGCTGCGCAGTTTCCGGAGCGGATCGCAACCCGGAGTCCGGATCCGACCCCGCTCTGCACATTCCACAGGCAGGTAAAGCCCCGGGCCCGTGCTCGCCGCGGCCCCACCGCGCGCCCCCCGCTGCGGCCCGAGGCCCGCGCCTGGCCCGGGCCTGGCCTCCAGCCGCGCCCCCCACGCCCACCCCGGTCCGGCCGCCGCGCCGCCTGTTCTTTGTTACAGTCGCGGCCGCGGGCGCCGTGGGCGATCGGAGTCAAAACCCGGCTGGATTCCGGAGCCGCTCCGGGATCGCCCTGCGCCCGCCGGGTTCCGCCGCCGCGGGCTTGGCCTCTGCCCTAAGTGCCGGGCCTGGCTACGGCGCGCCCGGCCCGTGCCAACTGCCCGCCGCGTGCTCGGCCCACGCCAACCGGCGCCAGGCTGCCCACTTGCAGGCTCGGCGACCCCCGCCCGGTCGCGGGATCAAGCGCTGCGCCCCCAGTGCTCCCAGGCCCAGAGGCCACAGCCAGGCCCTGCGTGGCTGCGAGCTCAGTCCCTACAGTCCCTTCCCGGCTACCCGGCCGCCTTACCCGGTTTTCGGGCACAGCCCAGGGAGGGGCCTTGGTCTCCAACCCCTTTGGCGTTTAAGAAAGTCCGAGGCTGTGCCGTGGCTCCCAGGCCCTGGCGTCTTACTCGTCTCTACCTTTTGGTGGCCCAGGGATTATGGTGGCAAGACTGGCTGGAGACATGTGCCCGCCTACTATCTGGGAAGAGGGTGGACAAGTGGGGCCAGGGCCAGGTGGAGCCTGCGTGCTCCCGAGGTGAGTTTTGAGAGGACAGAGGTAGGACACTAACCAGCGGTGGGCGAGGGCGCGCTTATCCCCGGGAACCCTTCTTGTAGTGGATGAGGGCCTCTTCACACATGCTCACAAGCGTCCCCCTCCTCCGAGGTGGTTTAAAATGGTAGAAGCAAGAATGTGAGCTGGAGACACGTGGACCTGTGCCTGAATTTAAAGCTGCCAACGCATCTTTTTAAAACATATCTAGAGCCGGTCAGAATCCTCCGATGGCGGTGCCTTTGCAGAGTCCCGTTTGGGGTCCTGAAGGCATTTTTCAGGGTAAAACCTGAAATCTCTTGACTGTGGGAACCACCCGGGTGGCGGAGACAGTACTCCCTGGAGAGTTCAGAGTAGTCCCTGAGACACGATCACTTACACACTCCAACCATATTTTGCTTCAAACCTACCGGCTTTCCACATCTTACCTACTGCAGCTGCTTCCTCAGACTTGCCCTGAAATCACTGCTTTACTCCGAAATAAAACCTTTAGCTCAGGAAAAAGCACTAAGTTTTCTCCTTATGGAGTTTGTTTTTCTGTCTGTGATTCATGCTTTTGCGCAAATGTCAGCAAAGAATATACTAGTTGTTCTCTTTGGGGGAACAGACAAGGTAGTTTGTTTTTCCAGAAGACAAATGGGTAAATTAAAACACCAACCACAGCTAAGTTGATGGCAAATGCTTATAATCCCAGTACTCTGGAGGCTGAGACAGGAGTTGATGTTCAGGGAAGCCTGTGCCATACAAAGTCAGCTACAATTACAAGGCTGTCTTAGATTACCTTTGAGAAGGACAGCTGTCCCCATGGGATGTCCTGTCATTTTTTTCCTGAAAGGTTATCTGCAGAAGGTAAGGAAGGCCTTGCTGCATTTTGGAGGTGTAATAGAGTTTAAAACTGGCTACCAGCAGTGGCTCAAAGGTTGCCCAGACCAGCTTCTCACTTGTAATATGTGGCCGACACCTGTTCGGGATACATTACCCAGACTGGTTTACCAGGCCATTTCTGTGGTAAATGTTTGTTGACACCTTTCACACAACCGGAGGAGCAGTGGAAAAGGTGCGTAACAATGGTTACACAAGAGTGACGACATAGAGGAAGGTTGCTGGGTGTGCAGAGGTTGGCACACTCAGTACTAAGACCAGAACCATCTATCTAGAAGAGACCAGATGCTGCGAGGAAATCTAGCCTCTTGGTGGGAAGCAGAGTGGGGAATATAGTTGACATCTCAAGCTGGGAAAGGCCAGTGGGCAAGGGTGGAGAAGCAGCAGGGGGATGCTCATGGAGAGCTCTGAGCAGGACTGGCACAGGATCTGTGGATGCCTTGGGGAGCCAAAGCACACAGGAGTACAGGCTAGTAGACTGCACCCAAAATGGAAGAAAACACTGAGGAGGTGATCCAGCACATGGCTGCTATCCTAGAGGCACCACTGGTCCACAGCCCAGGCGTCTTGAGAGTCTGGACACGAATGGGACTTGACAGACTCTCCCTTAGGATCTCCCTTCACCCAGGGCAGGAGACCACATTCATCCATTTATCCCCTGGTTTGGTGTAGGGATGGCCCTGGAGAATGTCTTGGTCCACAGGTATAGGGGGGACATGGAGTCATTGTTCATGCCCACCCACCAGCAGCTGACTGGCAGTTTTGTCTCCTGATTCAGAAGGGTAGGCAAGAAGCTCTGCTGTTCCCAGCCTTCTGCTCCATCTCCTCACCCATGTGGCTCTCTGTTCTAATCTCCCAGGAAAAGAGCTATAGTGGTCATTTACTGTCAGCAGGTGAAATAACAGAGAACCGTAAAATGCCCTGTGTACTTCCTTGACCCAGCTTCTTATGTACGTTTTGTTTTGTTTTGTTTTCCCCTGGAGCTGGGGACCGAACCCAGGGCCTTGTGCTTGCCTGGCAAACGCTCTACCACTGAGCCAAATCCCCAACCTTGAACCAGCTTCTTCAAGTAGACCCTTCTGTGGGTACTGGATGACAGTTCAGTGAAGGCCATCACAGCTCACCCAGAAGCGAGCGTAGCCTGTGGTCCTGTGAAATCATGTCTGATTCAATGAATAGACATACTTGTGTTGCGAGAAGTTACAGCAGGGGCGTCAGGAGAGCAATTGCAGGCAGCAGTGTGTAATGGACGGTTTGGGATCTCCAGGGAAGGAGGGTACAGAGAAGAGGCGGGGTCAGCTTGCTGATGCTGAAAGGGAAGCTGGCTCCTGTGAGTTGGAGGTGACTGGGCCATGCTGTCCTGAGGCTTGCATTTCATAGCTGCATTTATAAGAGATGAGGATCTATTTTAGAGGTCAGTGGAATTTTCATTTGCTGCTCTTAAACCTGGCCCGATCTGACAAGCTGGTACTGGGAATGCGACTGGTGAAATACTTTTGTGGAGACATTGGCAGAGAGAATGCCGTGCCTGGTACCAGGCATCCAGTGTTCCTCGGGTTGGTCCAGACCTAGGGAGAGGCGAGTGCTGCACCAAGATCCTGACTTGGAGGTGCCTTTCAACTTTGTGCCATATTTGGGGAAGAGCGGGGTCAAAGAGGACTGCATGCAGGCGGGTGCAGACGGCATAGGGTGTCCAGTGAGGGAAGCAAAGCAGGAGATTGATCACTGAAGCAAAACATCTGAGGGGAGGGAGGGACCTGAGATAATGATGGCGGGGGGTGTGGGCTAGAATGAGGGTGTTCTGTAGAGCTATTTGCTGGAACCACGTTGGTTTCTCTCTTTAGCCCTAGAAGGAGCTCCTGCATATCAGATACTTGCATTATGATTTGTAACAGTAGCAAATTACAGTTATGAAGTAGCAATGAAATAATTTTATAGTTGGTGGTTACCACAACACGAGGAATGGCACAGCATTAGGAAGGTAGAGAACCACTGCCACAGAAGGTGAGGAAGCCGGCAGTTTTCTGAGGACTTTTATCGTGGAAGGAAAAGAGGTTACACAGGCGACCTCCAGGCAAAGGCCCCGTAGTTTCAGTGTGTGAGCTCTGAGTGTCCGTAGGTGCTGCCAGACAGGTGCAATAGGAAGGGCTTCCAGGGAAAGTGGGGAGGCCTGTTTTTCATTGCATGGCGGATGTGCTTGCAAGGAGAGTGCTGTTAGATAGACCTCGTGAACAGTAGGTGTGTATTTGACAGATGGAGGGAAGGTTTTTAGCTTACTCTGTGGTGAAATGAAAGAATTCCCCAGACTAGGTAATTTATAAAGAGTGAGACCATATGGAGACTGTTCCCAGCTGGGTTAGAGAGCACCAGGAACCCCGCAGGTTGGACATCCTCGGGATGATGAATTGGGGAACCTGGGCCTTGGAGCCTACCTTTTAGGTGTGGGCCATCTTGCAGTGTCTTGTGGGAGAGCATCACTGACGAGGAAGTCAGGGGAGGGGAGACCATGACTATATAGACTCAGGAGATGGGATAATACCTGTGACTCAGTCACCTTCCAGGCCACTCACTCACCTCATGGCACCATCACAGTGACAGCTATCACAGCAGAATTTTGAGACCATATGCACCTCATAGCAGTTCTGGGAAAGGAAATAGCAGTAGGTACATGGAGGCTGGGAAGGGGACCTGAATACATTCTTAGGAAACCTGTACTAGTGGATGCTGGAGTCCCTCATCCTCTTCACCCTGTCACGTGGGGTAGGGGCAGGCACTGAGTCTGGTGGGATTTGATGCGCCTTGTTGCTGAACTTGTATAAACTTGACCAGGGCTGCTTGAAGACCCCACTTCCCTCCACTGGGATATGCCTTGGGCCTCCACTCACCGTTCTGAGGGCTGAGGCAGCGCCAGTACCACAGGAAACCTTGGATGAACGACAAGGCCTGAGGGACAGCACTGAAGCCAAGTGTGTCCTGAGCCCTGAGCATTGCCAGGGGTGTGAGGGGTGATACGACTGGACTGCCCGAGAGAAGTGAGCAAGCCTACTGTGTTAAGAGGCTGCCTTTGAGAAGCACGTTCCCCGTGTCTAGTTCTCCATGCGGGCTTGTGGCATTTTCTAAGTTTGAGGAACACAGGCTAATTAGTGATGGCACGTTTGCCTTTTATTGTGATGAGTCACAGTACTGCTTAGCTTAGTGCAGTGTGTTCGGCAAGATGCTTCCAGAACTCTGCCCTCACTTGCTGCCAAAACTCCGCCATCCTAACTGGTTGAGCTAGGATCTTCAAGTTGGAGGACACACTACCTCAGTTCCATTTTTACGCACGACCCTGTACGTCTCTCTTTTGCCCAGAGACTCCTCTGTAAGAGCCAGAGGTGAACACTGGAAACACAGCCTCATCAGAGATGAGCCAAGAAGTCAGAAAGGATGGAGAAGTTAGGAAAGAGAAAGGACTACACAACCTCGGTTGAGGACTCCCAAGATGGCAGAATGGCAGGCCTAGCCCTAAGACCTCAGATAGTAGGAGCTAAATCACACCGTCCGGAGGGTTCTGGAGGTAGAAGTCGAACACAGGTGCCTTGCTGACTGGGAAGAAATCAGACATGGTGGTGGTGTGCTGGCAGCACCTAGCATTCTGAGTGACATTGCCGTGCCTTGGCAGCTTGCTGTGCCTCAAGGTTCAAATGAGCACGCTCAGACCGCAGCCAGGCTTTGCAGGGAGGCTGCCGAGGAGGAACCCAGGAAGCAGGGAGGCGGGCACAGACAACAGTAATGCACTTGTAAAGTGTGGTGGCGGTAAGGGATGGAGTATACTGGAGAAGGAACTCAGGGCTCACCTCACTGCTCTGCAGCGAGGCGAAGTTCCGGAGACAGTGGGAATGTGCAGCCTCCTCTCCTCCAGCAGCAGAATCTGGTGGTTTATCCTGAGTGCACTTACTGATGCGAGCAGAGCCGTCCTGACTATGGGCAGGACCATTCCCTGAGCAGGGCATCCTGGACTTCGTCAAATGGAGAAACCCAGCTGAGCACTGGGAAGTGTTTATCACTCTCTACTTCCTGACTATGGATCCAGTGTGAGGTGTGGCTTCAAGCTCCTGCTGCCTTGACTTCCCTGCCAAGATTGACTGTCCTTGAACTGTGAGCTAGGATAAATCCTGCCTTCCTTAAGTTGCTTTTGTTAGAGTATTTTATAACTAACAGCAGGAAACAACACTAAAACCGACTGGGAGTCCAGACAGGACCATTTATTAAATAGTGTAAAGAAAGCTTTGTGCTCCACAGGAAATGAGCTTAGGAAGCCACAGGGCCAAATATGGGAGCCAGAGCTTAGGTTGTGCTGTTCTGGCATGAATGGCTGGAACCATTTCACATCTGCTTCTAGATAAACACTCAGCCACAGGTGCCTGCCTTTACACAGAACGGGCAGGAAGCAGCATAGGAGGACAAGGTGATGGGGCTACAAGTAGGAAGACTATCACAGACCAGAAAGGCCTTAAGTGTGAGGAAACCAAGGCCCAGGAAAGGATGGTAATCAGCAGTGACAAATAGGCTGATCTCTGGCATCTAGCACTCCTGTACTACAAGTACAGACTAATTATAGTCCTTGGCTCCTCAGCCTGTCCATCACAAAAGGAGGCTCCCTCTTCCCAGCTAGGCTGATGAGCTGCTGGCCTGCCTTGATCCCAGCAGATCAATTCTGAGAGATTCCTCTGGCCTCCAATGCCTGGCGTGTGACTTGAATGGGGTCTGCAGTGCTCTCAAGTGTTGAGCAGGATTCTCTCTGCCTAGCCCAGTATCCCTTCTTCAGCACATACCAAAACTAGAACACAGTACAGAGTTTGGGAAGCTTTATTTTCTTTTTTCCTATAGAGATTTCTTCCCGATTTTAATATAGTTATGAAAGCCCGTGCCAGTGGAAAGGTGGCCCCCTTGTTTAAGCAGAAATCCCCAGGACCTCTAGCCCAGAGCTGGCTCCTAAATCCTTGAGCTGTGTTCAAGCTAAGATCCATTGTAAGTGAAGAAGATGCTCAGACCGCTAAGACTTGATGTGAGAAAATTCCTTAAAACATGAATTACATGCATGAGGATGCTTGGGGTGTGAGGAAGCACTAAGTCTGTGAGTTTGACTCCTCCAAGATCTTTTCATAGCTGTAAACAGGGTTATCCTAAAGTTTCTGTGGAGAAGCCCAGCATAGAAAGACCTGCCTGTCATCCTAGCACTGCAGAGGCAGGCAGATATATTGATTTACATAGCAAGTTTCAGGGATACATAGTGAGACACTATCTCAACAAAATACAAAAAGAAAAAGGAGAGGAGGAAGGAAATTTAGAAGAGGAGGAGGGGGAATTTAATGGAGAGGCAAAGGAACCATACTAGATGAACCATCTTCCCAAAGACTTCAGCAGGAAGTAATGAGGCCTCACAGTAGGGCTAGACTGGCAGGTTGTTGATTGTGCTTTTCCCGTATGGTGTCACAGAGCAGCCATCAGAACAGAATAGACAACTGAGATAGCCACATGGACGTAGCCAATGGATTTAATGGTGAATGCTGAAGCAGAGTCCTCTGTGTGGCCTCAGCCGACCCAGCACATCGATTCTCCCTGGAATGCTGCAGTTACCTGCTCACCATGCCCAGACCCGTGGTTTGGGGTTTTGTTTTGTTTTGAAGATATGGGGTCAGGGTTAATTTTTTGCACAGGGATGCCCAGTCATCTCAGCAACATTTATAGGAAAGAAGGCCTTCCCGGGGGTTGGAGATTTAGCTCAGTGGTAGAGCACTTGCCTAGGAAGCGCAAGGCCCTGGGTTCGGTCCCCAGCTCCAAAAAAAAAAAGAATCAAAAAAAAAAAAAAGGGGGGGGGGCCTCTCCACGGAATCACTTCACAGAAACGTGGCTGGGCACGTGTGGATCTGTGCTTGCTTATCATCTTCATGCTGTCCTTCTTCCCTGCCCAGACCTCCAACACTAAAGCTTCACTGTTAAGCTTGGGGTGAGTAGATCTAATGTTCCCACTAACCTGCTTGTCTAATTACTTTTTCTGTTGCTGCAATAAAACACCTCACACAAGTAACTGAAAGGAAAGGGGCTCATGTTGTCTCACAGCCTGAGGGCATATTGCATCATAGTGGAGAAAACATGCTATCAGGAGCTTGATGGAGATGGCTCCATTGTATCCTCATTCCAGAAGCAGAGAGCCAAGAATGCTGGTTCTCAGCTTATTTTCTCATTTTTATTCAGCCAAGGACTCCAGCCTATGGAATGGTGTCCCCACAGTTAAGGTGGGTTTTTCTCCTTAAGTTATCCCAAACTAGGTAACCACGGGCATGCCCAGAGGTTAACCCAATCTGGACAGTCCTCCTGCAGCCCACTAGGTGATTCTAGAACCTGTCACTTTGAGAATGAATGTCACTATTACACGTGTCACCTGGGGCAGGCTGTGTAAAACTCCTGTGTCAGTGCTGGGGAAGGTATGCCTGGGGTCCACTGTCACCAGCCAGTTAGATTCAGGAGGTCCTCGACAGAACCTCTAGACACTCTCATTGTGTTTGTTTTCCTTGTAGTGGTGGCCCTTTGTCACTACAGCCATGTTTAGTTGGTGTACTCTAGCTACTGGCCAGGTTTGGGTTGTAGTTGAGTCAGCTGGAGAGTGCAAAAACCTGCTGGGACCCAGCCAGCACCTGGGCGAGTGCCTCTGGTCCACAGAACATACTCTGAACCACTGGAGAGAGGCCAATTTCTCTCAAAAATTTAATATCCCCTTCCCCTTTTTTTGTTCAAAATAGTGCTTTCTATATTTTCTTTTTTGGGGATTTCCTTCTCATTTTTGGCTTTGAGACAAGCTATCCCCCGAATAGCCCAGACTGGTCTTGAACTAACAATCTTCCTACCTCAGACTGCTTAGTGTGGGGATCATAGGTGAGTGTTACTACACCCGCACTGTTAACCTGTGAGGGTCGTAGAAATCTGGAGACTGAACTTGACTTTTACAAAGGAGCACTCATAGCTCATTAATGGATGAGAGCAAACCTGGAAAACACACATTACCACATGCAGCCTCTGCTTAGAAGGTCACTCGAGGCTGCACTGTGGGGACCGGATACCTCTAGTAAAGAATACTCAGGCTCTGGTGTTAGGCACCATGTAAGTGACGAGTTTCATGGCATTTTCAGTGTTCTCCCTTCTCACATCAGTATCTTAGGGTTCCTGTCCTTGCACCGCTGCGAGGGGTGAGTCTAGGCTAGGCTGCTGCCCTAGGGAGAAGCATCATGCTACAACTCTGCACAGATTTGGACTCCAAAACAAGCAGAACAGTAGGCTTTGTTTCTTTTGCTCCACTGTGGCTAGCTTTATCGGCTGTGCTCTGTGTCCTGCTGGGGTCCTGCTGCAGCTTCTTATTACCTGTTCTGATTGCAGAGCCCCTGACCTGAGTGTGGCTGGTGGGTAGAGTTGGGTTCCTGATGTGCATATAGACCCTCAGGCTTTGTAACACATAAGTGTCACCCTCTCATTGCATTTGGAAAAGGTAAAGTGTTACCTTTTTGTTATAGTTGTGTTGTACAACACCACCACCCCAATTAGTAAAAGTTTGGGTCCCAGCTGATGGTGTCAGCAGGTGACAGCAGAACCTTTAGGAGGAAGAAAGGTCATTAGGAAATGCCCTAAAAGGAACATTTGCTTCTCAGCTCCCATGCAGAGAGTGGCTTTGCTCACCCTATGTGGCCTCCAACCAGCAGTGCCAACCACAGCCTGAATCCCCTGAAGCTGAGCCAATCTCTTCTTGCCTTCTGCTCAGTGACCAGTCACTGTCCCCGTCCTGGATTGGAACTCAGTTCACATGGTACCCACCTGCCAGGAGACCCAGGAGGCCAGGCAGAGGCGTGGAACTGGGTTAGAGTTAGTAGGCCCTGGAGCCAGCTTCTAGCTTGAATGCCAACTTCGGCAAAAGAATATGTGTTGCTGAGTCTGGGGATTGATGTGATTGTTGTTTTTAGCATTTTTAAGCAACACGGAAAACTTTAAACTTAGAAACTGATCTCCCTGTGTTCTGTGCACAGGAACAAGGAGCCTTAAAAGACATTATTTCTAAAATCTCTTGTGGGGAGCTGAAGAGATGGCTCAGTCAACTAAGTGCTTGCCAGGCATGTGTGAGGACCTGAGTTCTATCCCCAGTACCCACATTTAAAAAGCCGGGCTCGTGGCAGGTACATATTATCTCTGTACTGGGGAGGTGGAGACAGGGTCTCTGATGCTCCCTGGCCAGCCAGCTTGGGCTAATCCAGGTCCCAGGGAAGTTCCTGTCTTGGAAAATGGTGGATGGCTCCAGGGATTGCCACCTAAGGGTGACTTTGGCCTTCACACACATGTGTACATGGGTGTACGTGTACACACCCAGGAAAACCCACACATAAACTGTGTTGTAAAACTCACTATTAACTGGGCTCTTTTGTATCTCTTGACAGGTATCAGCAATGGCTGAAGATGGCAGTGAGGAGATCATGTTTATCTGTAAGTGACCCATAGAACTGTCTGGTACTGGTGTGGTGCCCTAGAACACAGATGGAATTGACACTTTCTGTCTGTGCAAAGTGTCATCCATATTTTGTTTATATAGCATAGACATGCATTTCTGAGTCTGCAGTTTGCTGACTTGCTTTGAGAGCCTGGGTGTTACCTGTCTGCTGTAGTGCTGTGGCCTCAGTCAACTTCTCTTCAGGACTCCCATTAGGGCCACGTGACTGGATGGTCCTTAACTCAAAAAACTCACCCAAGGTTTAGAAAGAATGAAGGTTATTTAGGGTAATGGCTTATTACTACCCTAAATCCTGATCTTCCTAACCATGGAGATGATGTGTGAGGTTTGAAAGTGCCATAGACTGGTGCTCTTGAAAAGGCTTTTGCTTGGCATTCTGTGGTTTCAGGAGCACTAAGAGGTGACTTTTGTGACAGGCTTCTTCCAGCTGCTGTACCCTTGCTAGTCTTTGTATCAGCACACATGTCTCAGGAACCCCATTGCATTAGGGTCCCCTTTTCCATGTTTGTGGACTTTGGGTTTCTCTTTCCCTGAACATTGTCCCCTCTGACACTGGTGTGTGTTTGCAGGGTGTGAAGACTGCAGCCAGTACCATGACTCAGAGTGTCCTGAACTGGGACCTGTGGTCATGGTCAAGGACTCCTTTGTGCTGAGCAGGGCAAGGTAAGTGCATAGTACCACAGCAGCCCTGTCTGTGAGGAGGGGCTCTCGGCCTGTTTGTGTGGCCAGAGTGCAGAGGCCCCATGTATTTGAAGATGAAGGAGACTTGAGAGCCAAAATGAGAGGCTCTGTGTATGGGGGTGATACACCCCTCAGGGAGCTGGGCACTTTCTCACTGGGGTCAGACCTAAGAGTTTCAAAGCATGAGGGTGTGTTTCTTTGATGTAGTCAGGGACCTCCTGATCTGGGCTGTGCCAGCCTGGATTTCATCACTATGTATTGAGCAAAAGTGGCCAAACTCGCCAGATGGTAGTGGTACACATCTTTAATCTCAATATTTAG
This sequence comes from Rattus norvegicus, assembly GCF_021556685.1. NCBI lineage: Eukaryota > Metazoa > Chordata > Mammalia > Rodentia > Muridae > Rattus > Rattus norvegicus. Next base: position 50,858,311 of record NC_141544.1, on the reverse strand, counting down.
GAGCCAGAAGCAGGTGGATCTCTGTGAGTTCGAGCCCAACGTGGTCTACAGAGCAGGTTGTAGGATAGCCAAGGCTACACAGAGAAACCCTGTCTAAAAATAAAAAAGGTATCATCTGCTCTCTGAATCTAGGTCTCTGTGAACAGGTATGCACTGTAGATGAAATTGGTTAGGGTAAAGGTTCTGGACAGGTAGTCCGTGGAACAAGTCAAGCTGCTGTTAACTACCAGGAAAAACAAAATCTTGCAGGTGTGCTGAGTCAGCTCAGCAGCCAGGCCTTGTTCTCCAGGCCCATGTTTTCCTGGAAGCCTGTGTCTTCAGAAAGCTGGTTTAAGGCCCATGGACTGCCATGCAGTAGCCACTTAGACTTAGAGCAATGTTCCGTTCCTGGACCTCAGTAGCCTGAGACATGGAAAGCAAAAGTTATCTCTGTGATGGTGCCTGGTTCAGGCTGATATAAACTGATATGCTCGGTGTCTAATTATTATTATTGAGAAATCACCCAACTGGCGCCTTCCCCATTTACCTTTACTCGTGACTTACGTTTTGAAATATCTTTGCCCAAAGTAGAGAGCTGGTGAGCTCTTCTGTGGGGCCGAGGTGCCAGCTGCCTATTGAAATCTATCGAGATCTATCGAAATCTTTCAAAATCTAGCTGAAGACACTGGGCACACAGCCTTGCTCGTCCACTCTTCCTTCTTAGCCCAGCCCCTGCCCGTCCCCAAGGACAGTGGTCTGCCTTTGTTTCTGGATTTGTCTCCCACTGGCCCAAGCCTCACCCATTCTGAGGTCCCAGTTCCATGAACTCCTTTTCCAGCATTTTCTTTGACCTTCTAGTCTGGTTAATAAAGTGTCAGTGGGTAATATCCAGCTTACCCAGACCAGAGCCCCTTTGCTGGTCTTCAGTATGTACAAAACACCTCACCGTGCTCTGTGCCCTCTTTTTCTCCCTTCTTCCACATTGTCTACATACAGTCTTGAAGGCCATAACTGTCAGATTCAGTTCTTCTACCTCAGCACCCACACTAGGAATGTGGGGTCAGCATTGTTGTGTGGGGCTTTAACTGTATCCCTTAGTATGTAGGCTCTCTCACAAGCGTAGGTCAGTCCTGTTCCCCTGTATGGGAGAGCTTAAATTCTGTTCCCTGACAAAGCGCATCTTGGAAGCATGATGGTCTGTGAGGGGCTTGTAGGCATTGCATTGCTGTGAGTGACAGGGCCTCTTTGAGACTCCTTCTACTTCCAGGTCCTCCCTCCCCTCTAACCTGGAGATCAGGCGCCTGGATGACGGGGCTGAAGGTGTGTTTGCAGTGACCCAGCTAGTCAAGCGCACACAATTTGGTCCATTTGAGTCCAGAAGGGTCGCCAAGTGGGAGAAGGAATCTGCATTTCCTCTGAAGGTAAAAGCCGCAGGGGCAGGGGCTTCAGGGCCCCTTTAGAATCTGGGGCTGCATGACTTCTGGTGGGAGTGGGGTGAGGGCTGCTGAGTAGCATGGATTTGTAAGTGCTGGATTACTCTTTCCTTCACTTAGTGTGCTTTACATTACAGAGGTGAGGGTTAAGGCAGTGCCTACTAACTTGTAGGTCTTTAGGGAGGACGTTTAAGAACAGTCAGGAATGACCCCATGCTGATGTAACTCCTCTCCTCCCCCAGCAGGTGCTGTGGCTGCAGCACAGCGATGGTCTCTGTAGCTTCCTGCACCGGTGTGGCAATCTCACTCATATGTGTGAGTTGCACGAAGCTCTCAGAGACAGTGACAGCATGGGGCTTGGCGGCTGCACAGAGCACATCTGGCTGAGGGAGAACGGGTATTTCCAACTTAGATATGACACCAAGAAAACCAAAGTGGATGTCAGTTACATGAATGGCTGAGAATCTAAAGTGAACCCCAGGAAGCCTTCTGAGGCTGAGGAGGCTTTCTCATGTGGCAAGCCTTTGGAAATAGTTGGGACATAAACGAATGAGGCTGAGTTGTTCCTCAGTAGTCCTGAGGACAGTGGGCTTCCAATTTGAGACCTGGAAGATGCAGCCACCATTCTTAGGTGTTACAGTCTCAAGAGTTTGGCAGTCTTTGGATATTTGAATTTATGGGATAGATTTCAGCCAGCAAGGAAAGACAGATGCCCGATGATGGACATTTTCAGGAGGAGAGTGTAAGGGAAGCATAAAGGAAGTCTGTGGTAAGGAGTAATGTGAAAGGCCTAAATCTGAGGCCAGAAAGACAGGTGGGTTAGTGTCTGCTCTCTGCAGGTTATAGCTTTGCCAGGTTATGGGCAAACACTAGTGCCCATAAAGGGCCAGAGAAGGCCCTTTATGCCTGTTTGACCTCCTTCCACCTCCTCAGTTCTAAAAGTTATTTTCAGGTGTTAACTTGTTCTCAGCTCTGAGCACCTGTGTCTCAAGGGAAGCCCTGTGTCCCTGAGAGGAGGGTGGAAATGTGCTTTCCACACTCACTAGGGGTCACTGGGCACCTGGTGGCCTCCCAGTTTGTTACTACACTTCTGAAAGCCTCTCACGATAAGGATCTTTTCAGGGAAGGCCTGGCAGTGGGGCAGGGTTCCTGAGGAAGTAGTCATTATTCCACAGATAAAGGACATACCCTATGCCTGTGCTAACTCAAACCTAAAGATCCTAAGAGCTCTCCCTGCCCTGCCCTCACCCTGGAGCTTTAGTGGTGCTCCGCAGACTGGGGCAGCTCACCTAGACTGAAGGACTCTGCTGATGGCATGCTTAGGGCCTAACCAGGAGAAGACTTTCAGTATCTGGGTACCCACCTGAGCCAAGGGGAGAACACAGGTGTCCTATTTCTAATAGAGCTGAGAGGAGAGCTCTTTTTGTTATGTTGGATAGGAGGGCTCAGGATCTCCATGATGTCTAGAGAGGAGTCAAAGGTCTTCAGATTCCTGGACAGGAGAGCTCGCATTCCCCTTGACGCCTGCACAGGAGGAGAGCTCAGGTGTCCTCCCCCGACCCCCCTCACGGCTCACAGATAGTCCTCATCAATGCCAATGCTGAGGGCCTGTTGCGTGTCTTCAGCAACATCCCTTTCTCTTGTGACCAGCCTGACCCATCTAACACAGAGTCTTTCTCTGATCCCCTGGCCATGGTAATCAGCTTGTCAACAGGTCTTACCAGAAGCAGTGTGGTCTCCCCCATGGTTCCACACCACACTGATAGACTGGTGGGTAACCAGCCTGTGGCCCTCCCCTCAGGTATTTCAGAAGGATGGGCATCCTGTGTGCTTTGACACTTCCAACGAGGATGACTGCAACTGGATGATGCTAGTGCGACCAGCACTAGAGCCTGGGCACCAGAACCTGACAGCCTACCAGCATGGCAGTGACGTGTACTTCACCACCTCAAAGGACATTCCTGCAGGCACTGAACTGCGTGTGTGGTATGCTGCCTTTTATGCCAAGAAGATGGACAAGCCCATGCTAAAGCAGGCCTGCTCCAGTGTTCAGGGTAAATCCTGTTTCCTTTCTAGGGCCGGACCTCTTGCCAGGGATGCCAATGAAGTTGCTGGGTCAACAGCTGGGACAGGGGAGGTGGGGTGGAACCGGTGCAGTGCTTGTCACCATGCCTGGGCATATGGAGTGACAGTGCTCACCAAATCTTGGGACCCTTGCTGGTGAGAGATGGTGCCCCTGCCTTTAGGTGATTTGAAGCACTTGGTTATAATGCAGGCTAGCGCTTGCTCTGGTCTCCGGGTTCCTACAGTAGCCCATCCCTTGATACTGTGAGGAAGAAGTTTATTTCTGTGAGTACAGAGGCCCAGGGACAAGTCAAATCATGGTGTAAAAGATGAGGCCCAGGTCAGACTGAGTGATAGTGTAGAACAGTGGTTCTTAACCTTCCTAATGCCGCGACCCTTAATACGGGCTCTGATGTTGTGGTGATCCCCACCCAAAATTATTTTGTTGCTACTTCATATCTGTAATTTTGCTACTGTTTGTAATATCAATCATAATATAAGTATCTGTTTTCTCATGGTCTTAGGTGACCCTGTGAAAGGGTCGTTGGACCCCTCAAAGAGGGGTCAGGTGAGGGAATAGGCTACATCACAGTGCAGAAGGTGAGGAGACCTGGACTGGGGCAGCAGATCTGGCTGCTGTGCTGTTAATGTGCCAGTGCTGCTACTGCGGCCCTCTTCAACTCTGGTTCATAAGCATGTATGTGTGTGCGTGCCCATGCAAAAGTGTGGTATGTCTGGACGAATATTTTGGTGTGTGCATGTGGTTGTTTTAACCTGCAGAAAACATGATATTAACATGTGTAGGTACCTTCGTGTATGTACAGATATGTGTGCAGATGTATAGATGTGTGCATGTGTCACTGCAAATACAGTGTGAATATTTTGTATGCATATAGATGTATAGATTTGTACCTGTGTTATAGAGTGTACATATGTTAATGTATGTATGTACAGGCATGCAGGAGTATGCATGTGTGTACAAATGCACACGTGTATATACAGTAGCGTGTATGGATCCATAAGTTAGTGTATGTACCATCATGGACGCATGTACATGTATATACAGATGCACAGGTGTATACCTATGTTGGTGTATTATACTTAAAGGTATGTGCCTGTGTGTGCTCAGATGTACACATATGTGCATAACTTTTATGTATGTACAGATATATGATTGTGCACTGTAAACATATGCAGACGTGTGTTTTTGTATGCCTTGACGCATAGGCACATAGGAATGTACTTTTGTGTGGAAGAATAATCTGAGTGAGTCATCAGGTTCAGGATCTTTCTGGAGAAGTAGGTCACAGTAGTGTAGTAGAATCAGTTTATGTTTATTTCCGACTAGCTTACAAATAAATGAGACTCAGACTATGGTTATTTTATTTGGCTTTGACAATTACTGGAGTGTAGGTTTATAATTGGCACCAGTTATAGGGTTTATGGTTGGGGGATCCTGCGTCTGTTCCACCTCAGGACTCGTCCACTCTGGGAAGCAGGATGCAGAAAGGTGACCACTTTACCCCACACCACCACCAGGCTGGTGTCAGGCTGTAGGGCAGCCCGGAAACACCACTCTGGAGGGTGGGGAAGTGCAGTCTGGGAGCAAGACACAGCTGGAACTGGCTTGGGGGTCCCCAGGCCTACAAGGAGGCCTGGGCCATTGGGTTCTCAGGTTCTTGGGCATCCAGGTGCCACTAGAATGCTGCAGAAGAGCTGAGAATGGAGTGGGGGCCTGTGGACTGGATCTAGCCCGGGGCTAAGGGGGAAAGAGGGGAGCTCCGGCTGGTCCCATGGGGATAGTCCTTAGCTTGATGGTGGAGGGCTGCAGGCCTGGTGGTGGAGGCTGGGAGCGCAGGGAGGCCTTCTACAGGAGACCAGACCACAGCTCTGTAGGCAAAAGCCTCTGTGGCTCCCCACAGCAGATCCCAGTGAAAAGAGATAGTCATGGTTTTAAGGTGTTTATGACAGAAAGTGGATGAGTAAAACCATACCCTACTTCCCAGGGTGGTCCTGAGATTAAATACCTTTTGTAGAGAGGAGTGTCTGGGAAGGAAAGTTCATTGGTTAAGCTTCAAGGCCTTTAGGTACCTCATTATAAGGGAGATCTGTCTTGATCCTACATGACCTGTGGTCACGTCCTCTACTTGTGGAGGGGCTTTAGGCATTGCCCTTACATGACTGATGGCCACAAATCCATGGAGGGCTATGGCTAGTGACAGGCCTGGTTTCCTGGGAGTTAGGGAAAATGCCTACGGTCCCTTTCAGGGTCATCAGAGTTTCAGACCTTCTCAACTGGGAACCAGGGTACCTTTCACTGTCCCAAACTGGGGGACAGCCCTAAGCTATTTTACTAACTGCTGGTCTGGCTACCTCCCCAGCGGTGTACCCCAAATACTTGCTGTTTCTCCTGACCCGGTGCTCATGTTACCTCTCCTCTTGTGGCACCTTCTCTCCTCCTCATTCTCTGCCTCCTCCTCCTCCTTTTGCCCTGCTCAACCAGGTAACTCAAAGATCCACCTTTAATCCCTCCAGTAATTAGTGACTGTCTTTTTTTTTTTTAACCAATAGTTGTAAGTTAAGGAACAAGATTTGTACAACAACAGCTGGTAAATGTGAGAATTCACTCATAGGCCTACACCTTCTGGTACAGAATTTAGCATTATAGAACATAGCAACAGACCAAACCTCAACCCTGAGATGGCAGAACTTACCCTGTTGTACCTTGGTCCTAGGCGTCTCCCAGGGCGGGGCCTGCTCATTGTTGTCATGAAGAATTTCATCAGTAAAGTGGGACAGTGGCTCTGCTTCTGACCCCCGATTCAGCAACCTCTCTTGAAAATGGTTTCTTTCTATGCCAAGCATCATGTGATGCAAAGGCCTTAGGCAGTTCTCCACATTCTGCAAAGATCTCACTGGTGTAGGTTCCTAACACAGAAGGCTCTGGGCTGTCCTATGTTTCTAGTCAGTTAAAACTTTGAGGAAAGGAACCGGCAGTCCCCATGTGCATAGCCAGGGTCAGTTTGTGGACCTTGAGCCCTGTCCTTGTCCCTCTTCCTCAGGTTTGTATGTGAAATCATTGGAGGGCTAGAGGTACTGCCTAGGTGCCAACACCACCCCAACTGGGGATTTTAAAAAATCGAACAGTTAAAGCTCACTCCTGCACAGGCACAAGGCCTCGTGGCCAGACAACAGTTACAAGGCAAAATACTTATCACAAAAATCTCTGTGGGATATGTTGGCCCAGGATCCCAGCCATTCTAGGCTCAGGAGTACTGTGAGATGGCTGTTTTTGGTCTCACCATACCCTGTTATATGAGCCACTGAAAATTTAAATATGAAGAATCTTTGTGTGTGCGTGTATGTGTGTGTTGCTGCAGGTAGAATAAAGGTAGAACATTCTACTTCATACCCCACTTCTTTTTTTTCCCCCAATTGATAAGATATAATTGCCCACCTAAACATACAAAGCCCAGTACCATCCATCCCTCAAGAACATTAATAACAACCTGTAAATACACAGAGCGGAATCTTAACGTCACCTGCCATGGCTTCTCTCCCTCTCCCTCCTCTCTTCTCCTCCCGTACCACTCTCCTCCTCTTCCTTCAAACTTCTCTCCCGCCCACCCTTCCTTCTCCTCCACTGACAGGCCTCCTTCTACCCTGTATCTGCCCCTCACCTGTATTTTACAAATTCAATGGGGAGAAGGTTCTGGTGAAGTCACCTGAGTCCTGAGTAGTGACAGGCAGCTGTCCTTGGGACAATGGAATTAGCATCAAAATACAGATAACTCCAGGGCAAACCACAACATTTCCCCCTTTTTGTCCAGTTAAAAATTAGCCTTTTCACTTGTATAGAAATTGAGTACAATTACTACCATTCTACAATTTATAAAACATATGATACACTCAAAACCCAGTCCATCAATTTTGTCCATTAACTAAAGTACCTTGTCATCTATCCTGAAAGACTATAATTTTATACCTGACTTATATCCTGGTTTGAGATAGTATGCCATCTGAAAAATCACCCTTTCAAATTTATTATCCTTCTCAGTGCTAAACAGCTTGGGTTGTCTACAAGACTACCACCAGTCTTCAACCACATCAGAAATCTTTGAAAGACCAAATATCTATACACATAGGAAGCCTAATACGGCTTCCAGAACTGAGAGGTTGTAGAGACAAATCTCCACTAGCACAGTCCTCTGTTAGCAACATGTGAGCACAAGTCTTCAGCCTTCTGGCCCAAAATCAACTGACAGACCGTTGAAATGCAGATTTGAAGGGCTGATCATCCTGTCTTGGCAGAGTTTATCAGTCAACCATTCTGCATAATTTATCCTTTTCTGTACAGTATTAGTCTGCAGATGAAGCAGGCAGTTTTGTCCAGTGGCTGCCTAGCCACAAAGTATTGCCTCATCTGGAGGTAGAGATGTTCAAATTCTTCATTAAATCCACCAAAGGGGAACTTAGGAACAGATATGTCTCAACAAAAGATAAATAACTTTAAGTCTCAAATTTTGTGGATTTCTGATGTTTTTGAAAACCATCTATCTTAGACAAACTCTACTGTTGTATCCATATCCTAAATATTATCTTGAAAGTACTCTCACAAAGTCAGAGCCATGAATTTGTTATTTGGCCTTAACTCCAAGGTGTAATCAACTCAGAAGTTTGTAATGATATCAATAGAAGGACTGGCTCTAAATCTTGTACTTTTAAACTTTTTTTGACAAATAAATTCTATACCAAAACAAAGATATGATGTTAGCTTAGTTACCAAATGAGATTATGACTGTACAACTCACTCTAGCTAATTCCTCCCTGTTAAATTACAACCAATTTCAAATTCCTCATAAAAACAACTTTAGAATAACCGCTTTTGGCCCACCAAAAGTCCAGGGAACTGGGGCGACAACTCCTCTATAACTTCTTCAAGTTGTACATGGGCGTTGAGATATCCTAGGGGGTAGGGCATACCCCACTTCTTAAAAAACTTTTTTGAGACAGGGCTTCACTGAGTTCCAGGCTGTCCTCACACTTGTTCTGTGACCATAGTGGGCCTTAGATTCCCATTCTTCTTGTCCAGCCTACTAAGCAGTTGGTATTACAAACCTGCACAACCAGGCCCAGCTCAAGCATAGGTCCTGGAGGCCTTTCTCTTATGGAATATGAAGGGCTCTGGTCCCACAGGAGGGGCCACAGTTCTGTGTCTGGTGACAGGGCTCACCCTGTGGTAGTAGCAGGGATACCATATCTGCTCAGCTTCCTCCTCTGTGAAATGGGGATGAGCTTGGTCACTGTGTGTGAAACTGAGGGTAGTTCCTACAATGCAGTGCTCAGGAGCCTGTGGGCATCTCCATCCCTCTCAGATCACCTAGGGGCCAGGCCATTCTCTGCACTCGTGGCTAACCTTTCTGAATGTGTCTTGCAGCTGCAGGCACCCCTGAGCCCAGTGTCACTGTGGAGCCTGAGCGTGCCCAGTGGGTGTGTAAGGTGTGTTCCAACACCTTCCTGGAGCTTCAGCTCCTGAACGGTAAGATAAAAGTGGCAAATGGTGTTTTTCCAAGAAGTGCAGACTGTTGTGCTGAGCTTTTTCATTCATATCAGCACATGCCCATGGTGATCAGGATGTCCTAGTCTTTGTCTGCCCCATGGCCCACAGTGACCTGCCCCTCAGACCTCTTCCGTGCAACACTGTTGCCTGGGAGTGTCGGCTACTCACTCCAGCCTCAGTCTGTTTATCCAGAAAATGGCCACCTGGCTGTATAGGCTGTTGTGAGACTCACTGAGTCAATGCAGGTCCATGGTGTGCCCCTCCCTACCATCCTGCTGACCAGGTCAGTGATTGGAATACTCTGGGATCTATGAGAAGGTTCTTTCTAGACAGATTTTAGCAACAGAAATGCTAATGTGAACATTCTTGGGAGAAAGCTTGGTCACACTAGGCAGGGCTAGTTCATCTAATGATTGTGGCTGTCTATTCTTGTGTTCCTGAACCATCCTCCTAATCTTGTTCTTGACATTTTTGTTCTTTTGACTGGGGAAATCACCTGTGTTTTACAGATGGGAATAATGAACAGCTGCCAGTTTCTTCCTCCTCTTCCTCCTCCTCTTCCCCCCCCTCCTTCCCCCTCCCTCTCCTCCTCCACTCCTTCCTCCTCCTCCCCATTCTCTTCCCCTCCTCATCTTCTTCCCCTTCCTCCTCCTCTTCCTCCTCCCCCTCCTCCTTTTACTTAATGTTTTATGTATGTGAGTGTTTGGCATGCATGCATGTCTATGCACCATATGTGTACAGTGCCCACAGAGACCAGAAGAGGGCATTAGATCCCCTGGAACTGGAGTTACAGAGGGTTGTAAGCTATCATGTAGACCCATAAACCTTGGTTTTTGGAAGCTCAGTAAGAACTCTTAGCCACTGAGGCATCCCTCCAGCTCCATCTGCTGTTGTTTCTAGGTTTCTTAAGAGTGCTGACCCTGTGAAAGAACATATTCCCTAGAGGAGGGCAAGGCCCATCTGTAGAAATCACGGGGTACAGGGACATCACACAAGATATGGTCGCTCAGCCCTGATCAAGAAGCCTATTTGATCTGTTGGGTGATTTTCCTTGGTGACTAGTTTTCATTCACTTTGGTAGTAGAACTAGGCCAGTGTTCCTAGATGCCAGCTCAGCTGAGACCTCTTACCATGTTCTTGCACTGACTCAGTGAGTCTCACAACAGTCTATAAGGCATGATGACCATTTTCTGGATAAGCAGACTGAGGCTGGAGTGAGTAGCCGGCACGCCCAGGCCGTATGGTTGCACATGCTTTAGCCACATTCAGGGCAGGCGTTGCTGCTGAACCTTTGTTACCAGGGGGTAGTGGGGCTCTTCTTTCTCCTGCAACTGTTGCCTGGGTGTCTGGTAGGTAACCTGATCCTTGAGGAACCAGGTAATCAGAAGAAGAAACTGGGCTGCAGGGCAGAGAGACCTTTTGTTACCTTCAGACCGGCTTTGAAGACACCCCAGAGCCAAGCGGCATGGCTAGAGTACACAGATCTGTGGAGAACTAGCTTCACTGGGTCATGCTTAGTACACAGATCTGTGGAGAACTAGCTTCACTGGGTCATGCTTAGTACACAGATCTGTGGAGAACTAGCTTCACTGGGTCATGCTTAGTACACAGATCTGTGGAGAGCAAGCTTCACTGGGTCATGCTTAGTACACAGATCTGTGGAGAACAAGCTTCACGGGGTCATGCTTAGTACACAGATCTGTGGAGAACAAGCTTCACTGGGTCATGCTTAGTACACAGATCTGTGGAGAACTAGCTTCACTGGGTCGTGCTTTGTCAAGTAGGAGAATGCGAAGCCATGACCCCTGTGCCTGAAACTGCCTTCCGCAGAACCTTGAGACTTACCTCAAGTGCAAAGGTGTTGCTTTGTTGTTTAGGCTCCAACCTATGGTGTCTGCCTTCTCTGTGGTTGGTTAACTTCAAAACCAGATGAGTTTTTTGAACTTCAACATATTTCATACATTTATTCATGAACATACATGACTGAGAAGGTGAAGGTCAGTGTGTGTCTCTTAAAGTCAGACCACTGTGCAGAGCCCCAGGAGACCAACTGAGATTGCTGGACAACACAGGAAGCACAGGCTGTTCTTGACCATTCACCTGATGGTGTCATTTCCTGTGTCCCCCTGGGGAACCCTACTCCAGTCCCTGGAGGCCACTTAGGGATGTCTGATTAAACATGAGGCAATAGTGAATGTACTGGCCTTGGCGCCCTCCTGGGATTCTGCTCCACGTGAATGCAAGGACAAAGAAAGGAGACGTGAAGAGCATGAAGCCAGATTGAAGAGGTGTCAGGATGCGCTTGCAGCAGCATCAAGCGAGCAGAGAAGCCAAAGCCAAGAGACATGTCTGTTCCTGTGAGCTCGGGGGGTGTCAGGAGTCTGGGAGGAGAGGGCAGGGAAGCACACACTGTCAGCTTAGAACCCTGGCCTCCTGGTCTGTCCCAAGCCTGCCATGGCCCCACCCAGCTGCATCTCTGCTTGCATCAGCACCCTTGGAAGAGACTTGAGACTGGGAGCCCTAAGCTACTAAGGACAGGGAGTCACAAAGTCAGACATCTTCACTTCTTCCTCTTAGAGTGGTAGAGCCAGCTCAGGCCCCAGACAAGGAGAATTTCTCTGTAGAAACCAACAAGGGAGATGAAAAACCCACAAGCGGGACTGCTTACCTCTGATCATCTTGGCAGAATAGAACTCTAGGTGCTGGGAGAAAGCTGAGCATGAACAAGAAACCAAACAGCTTGTCTGAAGAACCTGAAAACTGTCCCCCCAAAAACCTCCCAAGCTGAAGTTCTCACTGAGGTGAGAGATGGATAGCATTGCATCCTTCAGATAAGAGCAGGCCACTGTTGAAGAAATCAGAGGCTGCTAGATGAGTGAGAATGAGCTGTGGTAGTAGACGAGACTGATGGGAAAGTGTCCACAACACCGGGAGAGTTTCCCATAAGGAGGAGCATGTGGAGAACACAAACGAGATACAGAGACTGGAGGATGGTCGGAGACTGCAGGGGGCCAGGAGTGTTCTGTGGGGAAAAGAGACAGGCAACAAGAACCAGTCGGTGGACTGGGGATGTAGCTCAGTTGATGGAAGGAAGTTGATGTGTGCCTAGCATCACAAGCCTGAGGTAAAAACCCCCAAACCAGACATGGTAGCAGATGAGGCAGGAGGCTCATCAGGACTTTAAAGTTACCCTCCACTGCATAGTAAGTTGGAGAGCACCCTGAGTTACATGACACCCATCTCAGAAACAGTCCGGATGAACAAATAGTCAGCAAGGAAAACCTGAAGAAAAGGTGCAGGTTTATCACCTGGAAGGGCCCAGCAGCCAGCAGGGGCATGAATGACAAAGACCCACCGCGCTATCATGGGACTTAGTCATAGGATTTACATAGGTTAAGAGTGCGTGCAAGCCATTAGAAACAGGAGGACTGAGAGATAGGACAGGAAGGCAACTTAGCCATTAGATTCTTCACTGTCAGCAACCTAGTGAACTACTCAGCAACCTACTCGGCTAACCCAGAAATTTCCAAGGAATAAAAAAAAAAAAAAAATCTACCGAGGAGAACCCTGGAGTGCACAGGTTGCCACCATCAGACCACTTGGTGAAGACACTAATCCACACTGACACCCGGCACGCACATGTGTGGCTTTCAGATCCTTGCACCTTGTTGAGTTTTACAGTGCTACCTTGCCCAAAGCAATAGGCATGTCCTCTACACATACGGAAAGGAAGAGAGTCCTTTCCAGGGAATGGGGAAAGGCTATGCAGGTCGCCAGCCCAGTTTAGATAGAGCAGAGGGCTCTGGGAAGAGCAGGTGCTATAGAAAAAGGAGAAAGGGAGAGTGGGGGAGGGACTGGGAGAAGACGAGTCTGATCCAGATGTAAAGTGAATAAATAAATAAATGAGAGAAAAGAAAAGTGAGAAATGCAGGAGGTAATTGTGTTTGACTGTAAGAGAGGAGAGAGGCAGGGGGTGTACAAACTAGCAGCTGGACAGGACAATGACTGACTGACCGATGAAGGATAAGGCTGGAATTAGCTCTAGGGAAAAGAATGCTGAGTGCTACTGTTTTATGGCACAGCTGTGAATTGATCTTTATGGCCATGGTCTTGTAAACACCAGTTGGCTTACACCGAAAGTGTGATCAGAGTGGGTTGGTGTGGCTGGGAGGAGCCCGAGGTCTAAGGAAACAGCATGTGTAGGAAGGTAGAATCCCCATGTTTTAAGTCATCAGTAGACACAGCCTAAAATGGTCAGGCCTCTTTATCTGTGGCGTCCTAGTGTCAGCGTTCAACAGCCGCACACCCCAAAGCTGCTCTACTGAGTATATACAGGGTTCTCTCTCGTCATTAGTCCCTGAAGGTAGCGCAGTAGCCATTTGCATAGCATTATTACTGCGTTTTGAATGTTAATGTGTATGACGTGTGTGTGTGTGTGTGTGTGTGTGTGTGTGTGTGTGTGTGTGTGTGTGTGTGTGTGTTGGTTCTCGCAAACGCTGGGCCATTTTATGTAAGGGACTAGGGTGTCTGAGTTTTGATAGCCTCAGGTCCCTGAAACTGTTCTCTGTAGGGTGGATGGGTGACTTGAAAATACAGATGATTGAATGGGCAGTGTGAGGCAGGAGACTGATTTTTCTTTTTCTTTTTCTTTTTTTGTTATGAACCAATCACACAGTCATTTGCACCTTTTTTGATGGACTTTTTTTTTAAAACCCTATTTCTTACTGTATTTTCACTTTTAAAAAATTAACTTCTGATGATTTATCTTTTTTTTTCCTTTTTTTTTTTTTTTGGTTTTGTTTTCTCTGTTTTAAGTAGAATGCTTCACCCTGTCAGTTTTACTTTTTTTAATATAAGCACTGAAATTTTCCCTAAGAGCCATGCTAGCTCCCTTCCACATTTTATTCGACATTGCTTCTCAATTCTCATGCATGACATAACATGGTCCAGAAATTCATAGACTGACGGCTGTAGGGAGGAAATTGCACCGTCTCCTCTCATGGTAGATTTGTACATGTCCACCAGAGCGGTTACAAGTCAAACACAAGTCACAAAGGCACAGGGAATTTGATAAGCATGGTAACAGACTCAGTGGCCTGTGTGAGTGCAGCGCCACAGTTGCTGTGCTTCTCATGCATGTTTTAATGATTTTTAAAAATTTTATATGCATTGGCGTTTTTGACTGCATGTATGTATGTGTAAGATCTCCTGAAACTGGAAGTGCAGACAGATGTGAGCTTGTCATGCGGGCACTGGAAATTGAACCCTGGTCCTCTGGAAGAGCAGCCAGTGTTAACCACTTTGCCATCCCTGCAGGCCCACCTCTCATACATTTATTTACTGATTTCTGAGACAGGGTCTCTCTCGGTCCTTCTGCTTTAACCTTCTGATTGCTGGGATTTTAGGCATATGACACCACACTTGTTTATACAGTTCTGGGCACCAGGCAGTACTTCATGGGAGCCAGGCAAACACAAAGCCCACAGCACTGATTCCTAGCTCTTGTTGTACCATTTATTTTCTCTGCTTATTTTGGACCTTGGACCCAGAGAATCACAGCTTCTGTCTACTGTGGATGGCTCTGTGTCTGAGTCAAAAGTCTTGCTTTCCTCTGTTCTCTGTTCTTTGATGAAAAGCAATGCCTCCAACACAGACCCAGAGCTATAGTGTAGAATGAATCTCTGTCTCCTACAGAGTCCATGTAAACTTGAATCTCCATTGCTCTGGGCCTGGGTCCAGAGTAGACCAAGTCTGATGGTCTTAGTCCCCAGGTCTTGATGCCTTAGTCCCCAGGTCTTGCGATGACTCTCGGTCCTACAGCCTGATCACCTGTGAGCGCCTATGGCCTCTGATTTCACTCTCGCTGTGTCCTTCACTTTGGTTTTAAGTTCCCTCTGTGTGATTGGCAGAGTCTTGTTTGCTGTCCTTAAACTATTCGGGGTGTGTGTTCTGTTTTTCTAACCTGGTTAGGTGTCAGATCAAGTTAGCTTTCCCTCACAGCTCTGTTCCTCGGGGCTACCACCTAGCACAGGGTCTCTAATGCTGGACCATTCAGGGATAATGGCCATGCTTGGTGCTGGTGCTGAGTCAACTCACATTTGCAGAGGAAGGAGCCAGCTCCAGGCAGAGTGCTGCTTCTGTCATGTCTTCCCTTCTTCCTGTCGTCCGGTACTCTGCGACCCAGCACGTTTGCCCACTACAGCTTGCCTGTTTCCAGTGCTGTCTCTACTGCTTTTTCTTGGGTGGTCTGGAACACTTTCTGTCAGGGGTAAATAAGCAAAGACATTTTGCTTTCTTGCAGGGTTAGTAAAGAGATGTGTAGCCAGGCGGTGGTGGAGCACACCTTAATCCCAGCACTTGGGAGATAGGCAGGCTGATCGCTGAGTTTGGCACTAGCCTGGTCTACAGAACAAGTTCCAGGTCAGCCAGGGGTATACAGAGAAACCATGTCAAAGAAAGGAGGAGGGAGGGAAGAAGAAAGAAAGAAGAAAGGGAGGAAAGAAGGAAAGGAAGGGGGGAGAAAGAAGAAGGAAGGAAGAGGGAGGAAGAAATGTTTGCTGTGCTTCAGGTAATACCCTCTATAGGCGCTTCGTCTTAGTGTGTCACACTCTATTAAAACAAAACCAAACGAAAGTACAATCAAGGAAGTAAGTCAGCTGCCCATGGTTTCACTGGAGCTGCACCAGCATGTGAGCATGGCCTCTGCAGATAAGTGTGTGCACTTCCAGATTTACAGACTTCTTCACATAACATCATACCCTGCCTGCACCTCGTTTACTTCTAAGTATAGCTTCAGGGTGGGGGATGGGACGTAAGTGGCACAGTGCTTGCTTAGGATGCAGGGAGCCCTGGGTTTGAGCCTTAGAACTGCATAAAACAGGGCACAATGGCATTTATGTAATCGTAGCCATTGAAGGTAGGGCAGAAGGATCAGAAGTTGAAACCGGTCTATGCTACATGGCAGTCTTTTTTTTTTTTTTTAAAGATTTATTTATTGTATATGAGTACACTGTAGCTGTCTTCAGACACACCAGAAGAAGGCATCAGATCTCATTACAGATGGTTGTGAGCCACCATGTGGTTGCTGGGATTTGAACTCAGGACCTCAGGAAGAGGAGTCGGTGCTCTTAACCACTGAGCCATCTCTCCAGCCCTACATGGCAGTCTTTAATACATAAATAAAAATAATTTAAGCTGATCAGCCTCCATTGAAAGTTCCCATTGTGAAGCACTATAAATTTCTAAACTCAGAGTCAGCCATGATCTGGAGCCATCTGGTCCTGAACATGTCAGATGAGAGAAACTCAATTTGAAGCTGTATGTGTGTAGTAGAGCCATTTCTCTTTAAAAATGGTGAAGATAATATTTACCTATGCAGAGGGCACTCTCAGCAAGCATAACAAAGAAAGCCAAAGAAGGGAGGCCAGTGGTGAACTGGCAGGAGTTGACTTCCTACTGTGTCACCATCAGCTGTCTCCTCTTGCAGAGCATCTCTTGGGCCACCTGGAGCAATCCAAAAGCCTCCCTGCAGGTGGCCAGCAGCAAGAGGCAGCTTCTGAGAAGGAGCCTGATGCACCCAGGATGGAGCCTCCTACAGCAGTTGAGAGCAAGAGTATGCAGAGTGCCACAGTCACCAAAGAGCCAAAGAAAAAGCCTCGAAGGGGGAGGAAACCCAAAGCATCCAAGGTTGAGCAGCCTCTGGTCATTATCAAAGACAAGGAGCCTGCAGGTGAGAAGCTGACCGGGTATGTGCTAGCTCTGGTGGTATGGTCCTTGTCACCTTAGTTTTCTGGGTAGGGGGGCTCATGAGGTAAGGGCTTATGTCCTTTCTAGTTCCTCAGTCAGTTGTTAAAGTGTGATTGTTGTCTTAGTTAGGGTTTCTATTGCTGCAACAAAATACCATGATCAAAAAGCAGGTTGGGGAGGAAAGGGTTTATTTGGCTTACACTGCTAGATCTTAGTTCATCACTGGAGGAAATCAAGACAGGAATTCAACCAGGGCTGGAATCTGGAGGCAAGAGCTGATGTAGAGGCCATGTAGAGGAGTGCTGTTTTTACGTGTCTTGCTTATTACCCTGCTTTCTTAAAGAACCCAGGACCACCAGCCCTGGGATGAGGGCTGGGCCCTCCCCCATTGATTACTAGTTGAGAAAAGGCCTTATAGCTGGATCTCATGGAGGCATTTCCTCAACTGAGGCTCCTTCCTCTGTGAAGACTCCAACTTGTGTCAAGTTGACACAAAACCAGCCAGTACAATTATGCAGAATCTTCACACTAGAGTGTTCAAAACACAGATTTTTTATTTTTATTTTTAAATGGATGCCTGGGTAGCCATTTTTCTCATCAGGACTGGAGCCCTCAATCTCTTTTGTTTTTCTGTTTGTTTATTTTTCCTTTGTTTTCTATTTATGGTTGGCCTTAAGCTCAGCATGTAACCCAGGCTGACTTTAAACTCTTGATCCTACCCACGCAGCCTCTTGAAGAGCTGGGATGACTCACCTGTACCGCAGTGCTTGGCTTGTGTCTGCCAAGTGCTTGTGTCACTGTCTCAGTTGTGAGTCTTGGCCATGCCATGCCTGTCTGTCCCAGCTCTGTTTACCCAGCAGCCCTCAATCCATCATTTGTTGCCTACTACTTATGGGTGGCCATGTTTCTGGTCATAGCCCTGTTCTTTATAAAATGTTTCATTCATTCACACATTCGTTCATTGTGTATATGTGCAGTCATCCCAAACAGGCCGCAGACCTCAGCTTATACAAAAGCCAGAGGATGGACGGCTTCGTAATTTTCATTCAGTTCTATGAGGACTCCAGGGATGGAACTCTGGGGCCAGGCCTGTACAGTAGATATCTTACCACCTAAAAGTTTAGTCTTTATTCAAATCCAAAGTCGTTGTAAAATTCTAAAATCTCTTTTAAAACTCTCTCTGAGCTGTGGGAGCCCATAAGATCAAAATTAAATACTTTTCAAGAGGGAAGAACCAGGGCATGGTCATAATCTGAGCAAAGCAAAATTAAACTCTGACAGTGTAAACCACTCAGTGCCCGATATCTGAGATTCACTTGTGGTCTCCTGGGACCACCAGCCAAGGGATAGTACCACCCCCACTGGTCAGGCCCCCCACATCAATCACTAATTTAAAAAATACCCTACAGCTTAGTTAGGGTTTCTATTGCAACCCTATGATCTTTTAGAGGCATTTTCTCAATTGAGGCTCCCTCCTTTCAGGTAACTCTAGCTGGTGTCAGGTGACCACTTGAGCCACCTTACTGACTATACAGAACCCTCAGTAGTGATTCACTCTGTAGCATGTACATGTCCCAGGGAAGCCATTGTTTCTGTGGTCCTCATGCAACCCCTGCCCAGCTGCCTGGTCTTTTGGACGCGAGGTCCACCTCACATTCAGGACAAGTGTAGTGCTCAGATGTCTGCCCTTCTGCCTGTGTGACTGGACTCTGACTCTTTACCCTTACCATTGTGGAAATGAGAAGTAAGCTTGAAATTAAAAGGGAAATAGAAGAACAGCTTCCATGGAACATTCTCCCCTTTCCTATTTTCTCCTCTCCTTGGCCAGTGCCTGTTTTCTGAACATTTGGAAGCATCTGCACGTGAGCAGGAGTGGTTTGAGCTCCCTGTGGGATGTCCCTGCCTCTATAGACAGGAAGGGACAGAAGGAACTACTTCCTGGCTGTCACTTGCATTTAGTGATAGTAGGTAGAAGCCACTGGCTCCAGAGATGATTCCACAGCAGCTGATGGGAGTGGATGCAGAGACCCACCTCCAAGCATTAGGGGGAGAGAAAACCCAAGTTGGAGATCTCCATTGATTCCCCACCCTTGGAGCTCAGGGAACCTCACAGAAGAGGGGGGAGGAAGAATTGTAGGAGTCAGAGGAGTCAAGGTTACAAAGGAACACAGCCTACAGAAACAACTAAGCGGGACTCAGAGGGGCTCACAGAGACTGAAGTGGCAGTCACTGAGCCTGCATAGTCTGTGCTAGGTCCTCTGCATACCCGTTATGATTGTTAGTTTGGTGTTTGGGGGACTCTTAACAGTAGGAGTGGGTGTGTCTGACACTTGCCTGCTCCTGGGACCCTTTTCTTCCTGTTGGCCCAGACTTGATGGGAGGGTTTGTGCCTAGTGTATTGTTCTGCTGCGTTCAGTTGTTATCCTTGGGAGGGCTGCTCTTCTCTGAGGAGAAATGAAGGAAGAGTGGATGTGAAGGTGGCGGGGGGCGGGGCTGTAGACAGGATGTATTGAAAACAAAAATAAATAAATATAAACCAATCCAATGGTTAAGCGTCTAGAATATGACTCAGTTTCTTGAGTGCCCATCATTCACAGAGCCCAGGGTCCATCCCCAGCACCACAGAAACTGAGCACGATGATGCAAGACTAGAATTATATCTGTTAGGAGATAAAAGGATCAGACATCATAGTCGTCCTTGATTACATAGTAAGTTCAAGGCCAGCCCTAGCTACATCAGATCCTACTTCAAGAAAACCAAACAACAGTGGTTGAATTTTTTTTCTGTATAAATCTTCATGTTTCATTTTATCTCATTTCTGATGTGGCCCTAAACAGAATATTTACTCACCCTTGAACATCCTCAAGATAACTAGTCATCCTCGTAAATCTCTGTCAGAGCTCATTTAATAAGCTACAAGATCTGGCTGATGGTGTCCTGGGCAGAGACAGGAGAATCTGAGGTCATGTGATGCTTGGGCTGTACAAGGCATGTAGTGTAACTTTGATTTGGATTAGAAACATTATACCCTCTTTAAATATAGATAAATGTTTAGAATCTAAAATGTTCTGCTTTTGTCCCTACTGCGTCCACACTCAGGATGCGCTCCCCCAGGGCGGTGCTTCTCCTGGGTTTTGTTACAGTCTGCCCCCTACACTAGTGATGACCCTTTGTCATACCCTTTTGCACAGAGCATGTGGCAGAGATCATAACCGAGGTCCCCCCCGATGAGCCTGTGAACGCAACACCAGATGAACGGATAATGGAGTTAGTCTTGGGGAAGCTGGCCACCCCCACAAGTGAAGCCAGCTCAGTGCCAAAGTAAGTCCTGATTGTACATGGCTGGTGCTCGGGGACGGAGCCCAGGGAATGGCTAATTGGTACGGAAGGGAAAGAACCTCCCACCTTTAATCCCCACAGCCGAGCCGGGCATTATCTCTTCTGGCCAGCAATGCACGTTCTGAACTCTAGGAGTTTCCTAGTTTGTTCACTGTGAGATTTTTTTTTTTTCTTAAAACACAAATGACAGAAAATTCACCATCACAACTCTTTAAGGACAGGGTGTAGACACTGGCTGTCCATCTTCCAAGTTTTTTATCGACCCAAACTAAAACTAACCGTCCCATTCTGCTTTCTGTCTGCAGGCAGCTCTAGCCATATCCCCACGCCAGCAGGGCGCACAGTACTTGCTTTCTACGAATAGCTCGTTTTGCTCAGTACATATCCTCCTATGCCATAGCGTGTCTCCAAATCTCTGTAAGGCTCATGTACTGAGCATGTACTTGCTTTGTCTGCTCACCCATGGGGGATCCTGAGGGCTTTGCCCCAGCTATGTGAGCAGGGCTGCTATGGTTCAGCAGTTGCTTATGCTTGGATAAAAGTTTCACATCTTGCTCTCCTTTCTTTTTTGTGAGCACGGGAAAGAAATGTTTATACCGCAGTTAAAATTCCCTTGTGAGTCTTTGCCCTGAAGTTGACTCAGCTGCTGGTGTTTTCTATGCCCTTTGGAGTTGGCAGAATTCACCTGGTGAACCTGTGAAAATGTGGGTGTGTTTATTATTTCTTTCCTGTCTTACTGCCCAGAGGATTTCAAGCACTTACCAGAAAAAGCACACTTGACAGGATGAAGAAGCATTTAGGAGTCAAGTTCAGAGTCAACATAGAACATAGTAGAGTTGATACCAAGACAGGACAAAAGCCATAGACAGGGCTACCTTGTTTAGAACAAATGAAGCTCAGGCTTCCTGGTGGCCAGGGCTGAAGCAAGTGAACTGTTAGACAGCCCTGAGGCTAATGCTTAGAGTCTATGCTACCTAGGACCGGGTGACTCCAAGTTCTGCCTTCCGTCTTTCCTTATTCCAATCATAGCTGGGAAGTGTGGCTGATGACCTTTCTGAGGTGACGGTGATCGGAAACTTTGACTCTGAGGACCCAGCCGCCACCTCTCTGACCAGCTGTCCCTCTCTTGGGCAGGTTCTTACATCATCCAAGCAGCACCATTGCCCTCAAGAGGGGCTTGGTTCTGTCCAGCAGACATGGCGTCCGGCGGAAGCTCGTTCGACAGCTGGGTGAGCATAAACGCATCCATCAGTGTGGCACCTGCAGCAAGGTCTTCCAGAACAGCAGCAACCTGAGCCGGCACGTGCGCTCGCACGGTGAGTGCGCGCACGGTGAGTGCCTGCCCAGCCTACAGGGCAGGGCCAAGAAGGTGTGTGTCCATTGCTGGTCCTTGCTGCAGAGCTGCTGCAAGGGGTGGCCCTGTGGCTGCCTGTCCGCCCCCCACCCCCCAGCACAGGGGTGCCCTGCCCACACAGAGGCCTCATGTTTCAGAGATGGGTGCGCCTTGCTGAGAAAGGCCAGTGCAATGAATCCCCCTTCTGTTGGTTCATTCCTTAGGTGACAAGTTGTTTAAATGTGAGGAATGTTCGAAATTGTTCAGCCGTAAGGAAAGTCTAAAGCAACATGTTTCCTACAAGCACAGCCGGAATGAGGTAAGTGAACGCCCAGGCAACTGACTGAACAACTGTTTTCTAGAGGAAGAGCCGTGATAGAAGGGAGCTCTCAGTTTCCAGAGGGAGCCGCCCCCACCCCACATGCTTTCTGAGCCCAGCTTAGGCCGCTGCTTACAGAAACAGTAGGGACAACATGGGGGAACATGGTGGCTGATACTTTGGATGCAGTCACCTGCGTTTGGGGTTCTCTTTCTCTGGCAGTGGGTCAGCAAGAGTACTCCTACTAGAACAGAGAAGGAAAGCTGGTATAGCCAGCCCTAGAAGTTACTAGAACAGCACACAGAGGGGGACGCCTGTGTTGAACTCCTGCAGTCTTCCTTGCTGACAGTGTACCCTCTGAGCAGGTGGACGGTGAGTACCGCTACCGCTGTGGCAGCTGTGGGAAGACGTTCCGAATGGAGAGTGCACTGGAGTTCCACAACTGTAGGACAGGTGAGGCCCTAACACATATGCTTGCCCTTCGTGTTAGGAGAAAGGTTTCCACTGAGCTGCCTGGCCATCTCCCTGATCCTTTTACTTCAAGGAATGTGTCTTAGGGTTTTACTGCTGTGAACAGACACCATGACCAAAGGCAACTCTTATAAGGCAACATTTAATTGGGGCTGGCTTACAGGTTCAGAGTTCAGTCTGTTATCATCAAGGCAGGAACATGGCAACATCCAGGCAGACATGGTGCAGAAGGAGCTGAGAGTCTTCATCTGAAGGCTGCTAGCAGAACATTGACTTCCAGGCAGCTAGGAGTAGGGTATTAAAGCCCATGCTCACAGTGACACACCTACTCCAACAAGGCTACACCTCCCTAGGCCATGCATATACAAACCATCACAGAATGTAAGGAATATTCAGAACTGTCCAGCCATTGGAGATGTCTAAGGCAACTTTCCCTTAGTAAAGAAAGGATGGGTTGTCTCATGTCCATTGTGCATTCTCAGACCCTGTGCCTGAAGCTACTGTGATGCAGGACCCTCATCCTTGCTGACAGTTGAGCAGCAGTGTTGAGTTTGTTCTAGAAGTGTTTGAGAGAGAAAATGCAAAGGCTTGAGGTGGGAAAGGCCTACTACCTGCCTTGTTGGAGCTTTCCTTCCACCATCAGTCTCCTGCACCTGTGTCCCCTATGGGCATCCAGATAGATTCTGTTGCCGCCTGTCCCAGGTTGTTACGTCCTGAGCCTGTTTGCATCTGTCACTCTTCAGAAGGAAAAAAGCCATCTTTGTATGAAGCCCAAAGCTCCTGTGCTGTGAGCTGCCCATGCTGGAGGACAGCTGTAGTTGGGGACCACAGTACTCTCAGGCACTGTCTCTGTAAATGAATGGTGGAGGCTGTGCAGGCAGCAGGTAGGCCAAGGAGTGGCAGCTCCCTGAGGCCTGGATACCCTGTGCTAGAGAGAGCCTGAGTTCACCGGTTTCTGGGCTTTGGCCATGTGACCAAGTCACCAGAGGAAGTGTACAGGGAGGTCACCAGAGCCTTGTGTTCTACCTCACTCTGTGATTCAGACCTACAAGGCCATTCTGTACATTTGGCTCTGTTGTCAGGCTTCTGTCCACACTGGCGAATATCAGTGTCTAGACCAATTTGTTCTTTCTCTGTCTGCTGCTTTCTTTTGTCCTCAGCATGGGGCTTGCTCACTGTGACAAGGCTGTTCTGAGAGACAGGACAAGGGATTTCTGGAGGTTGCCTGTCAGTGACATGACCCATCTGTGTGGGAGCATCTGTACCCTGTGCCCTCACTGTCTTGTGTCCATGAGAATCTGGGCAGGTTCCCATGTGGTTCAGCCTCAGGCAGACTTTGTTACCTGGAATCGGTGCCACCTTCCTGTTGTTCCTCAGAGAGATGCAGAACAGGGTGAGAGTAACCCCAGCTTGAAGTCTAACCCTAACCCTGACCCTTAGAGATTGAAGAACTCTTGTTCCTATTTAAAGTTTAATGGTTTCTCCAGACAAGTGTGGAACAGAAAATGAAGAATCAGTTGCTGTGTGTGTTGGCTAAACTGTTGCACAAGTCACTTGTCCTTGTTAGGGGGTTATGGCATTGATGAACTGAAAGCAGGTTTTCTCCTGAGGCTGATTTCAAGGCTAGGAACTAAGAGTGAAGATGAACTGTTAGCTTTGAGACCCCGTGGCAGTCTCTTTAAGTGCTCTCGTGCCTTTTGTGGTATGAAGTTAGTACAGTGCGCATCCTCAAAAGACTTATAGAGGGCTGGGTGCTTCAAGTGCAGTATTTGTGCAGCCCATGCTGTCCAGCCTTTTCTGTGTCCCCTGTGCATTGGTTCCCCTCTCACTCTGTGTTTAAACCTAAAGAGGGCACTAACAGGTAGCAAGGCCCAAGTCAGGGCCCCAAAATACAGCCTCCCATCAGCCTGGCCCCTGGGAGTGCACTCTTTTGCTCTCTACCATATCCTGGAGCATTTACCTACAGGGCCTGAACATATCTCCAGTGACTGGAGTACGGGAGTAGGGTAGGATATCATTCCGAGGACTGGGTTCTTGTACCCAGTTATTGGGCCATCTTAGTTGACTGTGTAGGTGATCAGCATATCAAACAGTTGGAAGTAGGGTCTCCTTCCACATACCAGGAGAGGTTTGTGAGGGAGAGCATTAGAGCCCCAGCCAGCAGTGCTGCTTTCCATGGTTACTGATGCTGTTCAGAACCTATAAGGAAGAAGGCTCCTATGTTCTGTTCAGAACTCACCTGTGCTGTGAACACTGCTTAGGAGGGAGGCCTGCCTGTGCTGTGACCTGGTTGGGGCTTAGCAGAGCTGCTCTGTGATGTAGCCAAACAATTGAGAGAGAGGGTTGAATTATATGAATAGCATTTCACCTTGGGATTGTGAGTTGCATGGTAGGACAGGACACTGCCATGGTGTCGTTCTCATATGTGTTGAGGTTACACTGCCAGGTGCAGGTCCGGGTCTCCTGAGACTCATATAGAGCTTCTAGTCCATGCCCTCACAAGAGGAGCCATCCCGCTGTGGGAAAAGCTGTAGCTAGGCCACTGCTCCTGTGCT
Source organism: Rattus norvegicus (assembly GCF_021556685.1). Lineage (NCBI taxonomy): Eukaryota > Metazoa > Chordata > Mammalia > Rodentia > Muridae > Rattus > Rattus norvegicus. The sequence continues at coordinate 50,833,511 of NC_141544.1, read as the reverse complement.
GCTGTGCCCCCAGGTGTGGTGCCCACTTGAAGGCCTTGTGTCTTTGTACCCTGGGAGGAGGAGAAAAGATGGCTGATTTTCTTCAGTGTTAGGTGGGTTGGCCTCTAGATGGCTACACATGGGATCTCCTGAGTGGAGCTCAAGACTTCCTGCAGCATAGGCCTCACTTGAGTAGTCCTACCAGCGGAGACGAGGGTTTTATAGGAAAACATTTGCTGAGACTAGAGATATTCTGCTCCTGAGAGAAGCAACAGCATACTTGTCTTTCCTGCTATCAGATGCATCCACATCCTGATGCAGGAAAGAGCAAGTGATTCTGGGAGCTGGTCCACAAGGAAACAAGGCACCCAGTGGATGAGGAACAGAGACTGCAGCACCAGGGAGAGGGGGCAGGGCCAGATGGTACAGCAGACTTTCAGAGGCAAGAACTACAACTTGACTGGCTGCCTTCCAGAGGGGACTTTGAAGTGGGGACCAGGATGTGAGGATGCTGACTTCTTGTAATGTGAATGTGTATGTTTATGTGCTGTGTGGTAAATAGGGGTGGAGATGGGTGTGAATGTGGTTGTCTATGTGTGTGTGCTCTTCAGTGTTAAGTGGGTTGGCCTCTAGACGTGCATGTATATTTATGGGGTATATATTGAGTGAGTATGGAGCGTGAGTCCACTAAAGAGAGGCCTAGGTCAAGACAGCTCTTCAGAAAGTTAGAGAAGTTGGGGTGTTGCTGTAGGGGTGCTATAAGAGGTAATCAGGCAGAGAGGAGACAGGCCAGCCATTGGCACTGTGCTGGAGAAGTAGGTGGAGCCTGCTGAGGACAAGGAGGCCACCTCTGGGTCTGAGGAAGCTTATAGTGCATTCAGATAGAGGGAGAGGAGCCTAGAGAGCTGTTGAGGCAGCCTCTCCCAGTGAGGAGAGTTGGCACACCCGTATATATTTGTACGTCTAGCTGAGCACACACAGTAGATGAGTTCTGGGCCACAGTGCCCCGCCGGTTTCCTGCCTTGATTGTGCGTTCACTCTGCTGAGGCACACATGCAGGATCCTGGTCAGGGGTGATTTACCGCATGTTGTGTGTTTGTTCTCTGGACAGATGACAAGACGTTCCAATGTGAGATGTGTTTCAGATTCTTCTCCACCAACAGCAACCTCTCTAAGCACAAGAAGAAACATGGGGACAAGAAGTTTGCCTGTGAGGTCTGCAGTAAGATGTTCTACCGCAAGGATGTCATGCTGGACCACCAGAGGCGGCACTTGGATGGTAAGCTTGGGGCCTGAGACACCTGCCTGCCTGTGACCCAGTGACCCTTCTCCCAGTCCTAGGGGCCCTAGGATAGCAGTAACAGTGCCGTGAGCAGAGAGAAGGAACATTGTTAATGGGCACAGGAGACTACTCTGTTGGCTGTTGAGTTAGGTGAAGTATTTCTTAGAGTACTTCTTATCACTGTGAAGAATGACTTCAGCGTGATGAGCTATAAGAAAGGTCATGATGGTGTCCTGCACATGGCCAGTTCAGCCATGTAAAGAGAAGAGAATGTGCTGGTGAGTACTGTTGGCAGAGGCCATCAGTCTACATGGTAGGTTATGTGAGGTCAGAGAAAGATCCAGCGGAGTCAGCTCTCTGCACACATGTGAGACAGCAGCAAGTGTAGAGTAAGAAGTGAAACAGAGGTTAAAATCAGCATTCTGGTGAAGGCTCTCATTACTTCCTGTTAAGAGTCACAGCCTCTTTGTCACTAGCACTCACTGACATAAACACTCGCAGGTTAGTGTTTGAAAACACTACAGAACACATTCAGGCTGTGTAGAAAGCATAGCTGTTAGATACATGCATATGAGTTTGTGAAAACAAGACAAGGTCATATCCTTAGTAAGTTCCTGCTTACACACACACACACACACACACACACACACACACACACACACACACAGAGTTCCATATCTGTTCCTACAGCAAGGTCTTATGAGGTTCCTAAGAGTATACTCCGGGCCCCTACCCAACCTCCCAAGAACCGTAGGCAAATCACTATACCTTAGTTTTCTTGCCTGTACAGGGAAGGTGATACTTGACCCTCTTGAGCTCAATGTCACGACTGGACCATGAGGTTCCTTCAAGCCCAACACAGACCAATTTTTCAGAACCAAGTATGTTGTGGCCCTTGCCAGAAGCCACTGCTTTCTGTGATCAATCTAGCTGGACTAGGTACACTACTCACATGTGACACACACTACTGCTGTGGGCAGCAGCTGGCTGCTCTGGAAGCTGAGAATACTCCTCACCTTGGTTCCACTCTCTGCTGTGCCTCCTAGTTCTAGAACCCGGAATCAGCCTGCTCCCTGATGCCGAGGTCACCAGCTCTGTATTCATATCAGATTATATAGAAATGCCCGAAGACACCTAGTTTCTCTCCTTAATTTAGAGATTGCCTGTTTCACACGAACGTTTGTTTGTTTAGTTGGTTAGTTGTTTGGTTGATTAGTTAGTTAGGTAGACAGATAGATGGAGTCTTGCTGTATTGCCCAAAGTGGCCCTGAACCCATGGGTTTAAGTGACTTCCCACCAGCCTCTTGCATATCTGGTACCACAATATTTCCAACATAGTTCCAAGGTAGTTCTGGGATCCAACCTGTGTTGTGTGGCCTCACATTTCCTGTCTGGTCTGGAACTTCAGGTGTGCGGCGGGTGAAGAGAGAAGACTTGGAGGCCAGCGGGGAAAGCCTGGTTCGTTACAAGAAGGAACCTTCTGGATGTCCAGTGTGTGGCAAGGTAATGTTCTGTAGGAACGTGGATGTTGGATGTCCCTGTTCTCTTAAGCTCAAGTCAGAGCTGCAAGCAGGGAGCATTGTCCAGGAAACTTGAAGGCATGTTCAGCCTACAGCATGCTGTCTCCTTGCACCCCCAGATAGCTATGAATCCAGCCTAACACAAAAATCTTACGTTAAAGACATAAAACATGTCCTAGTTAGGTTTCTGTTGCTGGTAAACTGTGACCAAAAGCATCTTGAAGAGGAAAGAGTTGCTTGTAGTCCGTCATGAAGGGAGGGCAGGGCAGGAACTCAGTCAGGAACTGGAGACGGGAAGCCATGAAGGATGCTGCTCACTGACTTGCTCTCCATGGTTTGCTCAGCTTGCTCTCTTACAGCACCAGGACAACTAAGCGAGGGGTGGCACTGCCCATGGTGAGCTGGACCTCCACAGACTTGCCTATAGGTGATCTAATGGAGGTTTTTCCTCAACTGATGTGCCCTTTTCCTAGATGACTCTAGCTTGTGTCAACCAGAAAACTAACCACTACGATGAGGATTATTTTTTGGCTTTCAGTTCTACTTGCAATTCTTAAGTGCTAACTTTGTAGACAATGCCATGTTTCAGTATCAAAGGTTAGATGCACCTGCCGACAACAGTGCTCAGGGACTAACGTGCGCACCCTGTGTGTTAACTAAAGCATCCCTCAGGTTGCACCGTCAGCATTTTGGTCTCCGCCACTGGGATTGGTTTACAAAGATCCACTGAGAATTTTTTTTTTTTTTTTTTGTCCTATCTACTCTGTGAGACATGCTGTCCTCTTAAATGACTGGACCTTGTCTCCACATTGAGGAGGTGAGATGCCCTGGGGCTTTATGCTGTCTGTGCTGGCCACCCCTCCTCAGTGTCTAGATAGTATTTTCTAAGTTAGTATGTTCTAAGGTAGGCTAAGTATTTTCATAGCTCAACCCGTGGCAATCAAGGTTAGGTTGTAGATGCTAGGGCAGCCTGCCTGGGCAGCCTGTGCTGTTGTATTGGTGCCTCACATGAGCTACCCTGGCCTGCTCATGTCTATGGTGCAGTTATCTGGAGCTCCGAGCCCCTGTCCTGGCTGCCACATATACATTGTCCCATTTGTCACACATGAGCGCCTGCTCTCAACCGGAATTGCCATTGCTTGTTCACTACACTCAACTTTGACAACTCAGGTAACTGGAAGTACTAGTTGTGTCTCCAGAGGAGTAGAAGTCGTGTCTCTCACTGCACGGAGCACATATTGGGGGATACAAGTTCAGTGCAAGTGTACACTTATGGGTTCTTGAGAGGCTCCTATACGTGTGACTCAGGCAGCCTCAGGCGTTGCTTAGAGAAGGAGCTACTGCTGAGCCTGTCAAAGCAGCACACAGTAGCTATTGGCATAGCGTAGCGTGGGCACCCGAGTACCACCACACTGGGGATGCAGCCCCTCATGGCTGGCTGCTCCCGACTCCCGACTGTGAGCATGTAGCAGCACTGCCAGAGCCAGTGATGCTTCCTAGAGCAAATGAGAAACCGTGCTTTCATGGTATTTCCTGGTTTCTTTCAACCCACAGGCAAGCCAAAGCCTGTGGATCAGCAGAGTAGCAAAGCCATGTGGAGCCTCTTAAACTCTGGGTTTGGGGGCCAGAAGGTGCAGGGAGAGGGAGGTGGAGTCTATGGCAGTAGATAAGTGGGCTCTGGGGCACCTCATCTGAGGCAAGCCCTGCCATTGGGTGCTCTGTGGTCAGTGGGACTCCTGGGTGCCTGACAATGGTTGCATGTCTGCTTTTTAGACCACGTCCTTCCAGCCCCAGATCAGGGTTGGCTTTGGCTGCAAAGTGGCTCCCAGAGGACTAGTGTGGACATAGGAGTAAATCTGCATCCGTTCTCTGGGCTGAAATAGAAAGCAACATGAAGCAGTATTCAAACTGAGTTGAGTGTCTTCTTTGGTGTCTTTTTGAGAACATTGTAGGTATATCTATCTGCATGGCTCCTCAGTAGGCGCTGTACCAGTGAGCTGCTTAACTCCGCATGAGCACTCTGCTGTACCACCATTGCAGCAGAGACTGGAACCAATGTGTCCTCTATTGTGGTGTGAGTGGACGTCTCAATCACCATAAGTCTAGAACTTACCATGTATTCTAAGTCTGGAGGTAGCTTGTCCTGTGGGCCATAGGAACCAGCTCATGTGTATGTCCAATAACTTAGCCCTCACTGCACTGGCTCCCTGTCCCTAGGTGTTCTCTTGCCGGAGCAACATGAACAAGCACCTGCTGACCCACGGTGACAAGAAGTACACCTGCGAGATCTGTGGGCGCAAGTTCTTCCGAGTGGACGTACTCAGGGACCACATTCATGTCCACTTCAAGGTGCGGGGCCCATACAGGTGGCACTTGGGGACCCGGCCCACCCTGGGGCAGGATCTCTTAGCACATAGATGAGGCACTCACCAGCAGCAGACTGTATTTCACAGCTGTGGAGCTGAAAGTTCAAGACGAAGGTGCTGGAAAGTTCACTGTCTATTGAAGGCGTCCTCGTTCATCCATCACTCTCTTGCTGTGTCCTCACAGGCTGGAGGGATGAGACTATCTTTGGAATCTTCCTTTTAAAGGCTATAATCCGACTTATGGGTGTCAAAACCTGTCATTCCCCAGAGGCCCTGCTTCCTCACACTGTCACCTTGGGGATGAAATTTTAACACATGGGCACTAGCTGGCTCTTCATCAGACGTACACTAGCACACCTGCTTGTCCAACTGTAGGGCCTGAACAGAGATTCTCCTTGTGTGGGGCCTGACAATTCCTCTTACCTGGGCCTTTCCCTGAACAATGGATGTAAGGAGGGTGGCAGTTTGCTGCCTCCCTGCATTAGGGAAAAGATGAGCAGTGCAGGACCCCCAGGTTGTTGAGAACTGGAGATGAGGACAGGTGGGAGAAGTACCTGTCTGAGTCAAAGGCCTAGTACAAAGTAAGCCTAGTCCAGAGCAGTGCTGCAGCAGTCTGGGCTGTCCTCCAGGACTTTGCCTGGGCAGAGCAGGATTTTGGGTGACTCTGAGAGCTGGTGAATGGCCAGGCCCAGTACCATCCATAGGGACACAGGTATAGCTCGCTAGGCAAACAACTGATTCCCTGAAAGTAATGACCAGCGTACCAGTTCACTGTGTTAGAGACCGGGTTTGTGGCTCTTCTGCAGGACATCGCGCTGATGGATGACCACCAGCGGGAGGAGTTCATTGGCAAGATTGGGATCTCCTCAGAGGAGAACGATGACAACTCTGATGAGAGTGCAGATTCTGAGCCACACAAGTACAGCTGCAAGAGGTGCCAGGTACTGCACACCCTGCCCCAGGCACGGCTTCCGGGGAGGAATCTGACCATGGAGTACAGGGAACTCAGCACTGTTTTGTACAATTTTCTCCACTAAAGAAGCTTGTCCCATATCACCTGAGCTTAGGGATGGTAACTGTGGGCCCCACACCCATCAGAACCCACTTGTGGTTTGGCACACAGGGCCAGTACCTAAGTAGCCTCACTGGTCCCTCTCTTGGTCCAGCCAGCCTGAAACTGATCCATGCTACACACGGCAGGGCGCATGCTTACAGGGAGGACGACTGAGCTCCAAGCAGTCTGTGGCCTGAGTTTCCATGTCTTCTGTTAAACATTCAGCTTCTGTGCAGATCCCGCCCCAGCCCCCTCCCTGGCATGAGTAACGACCCTCCCGGGGTGTCTGGCTGATACAAGTGTAGGTAGTAAAGATGCCCAGGATGCCGAGGGTCAGCAGCCTCCACCCTGTGCCCTTACAGCTCACTTTCGGCCGTGGGAAGGAATACCTGAAGCACATCATGGAGGTTCACAAGGAGAAGGGCCATGGCTGCAGCATCTGCCACCGACGCTTTGCACTCAAGGCTACTTACCACGCCCACATGGTCATCCACCGAGAGAACCTGCCTGACCCCAACGTGCAGAAGTAAGACTCTGTGCGGAAGAGGGAGACGGCAAAGCCGCAGTGCTCGGCTTAGCCAATCACCTGGGTCACCTTATGCCAGATATTTGGGGCACCTGCTCTTCCTCTGACCTCCTAGGCCATTTCTCATCCTCATCTTTTTCCTCACAGGATTCTAACAGTAAAGTATGTTGGCCTACTTGACAAGCCAGCACCTTTCCATCCTAAATAGGTTTCACTTATGCTACCCCATGTAAGAAGTCACTCCAGGGCTATGTAGTGAGCGACAGGATGACTGAATTCACCTCTCAGGGTTGCTGTGACCAAGCACCTCATACTTCCTAGTCCTAGCAAGAGTCTCATATCAAGTATCTCGGGGTTCCCCTAAACTCCTTGACTAGCGCATGGCATCGTCTGTGTTCTCGTGCTCAGCCTTCTGTACATGTCCATCTCTTGTTTCTTCCTCTTAAGGATTCTGTCTCCACATACAGCCACATCCTTATCTAGGACTTCAACAGCAATTGGAGGGACACAATTCAGCCCATTACAGAAGCTGAGATCATAACACCTTTTTGCCTCACCTCCATTGATAAAGGAGCTCCCATAGCTTTTCATAGCGAGGACCCCTCATGGCAGCTAAGGCCCTCACAGTGGGTGAGCCCTCAGGGGATGAGCCCTGCGGCTGTGGAGCTCCTGCGCGTTGCCTCTACTTTCAGGTACATTCACCCCTGCGAGATCTGTGGGCGGATCTTCAACAGCATCGGGAACTTGGAGCGCCACAAACTCATCCACACAGGTAACACGCTCCTGCAGTGATGTTTGGTGCCAGCCCACCTGCCCCTGCACCAGGATTGCTTCACCACTCCCCCTGGCTCCGTGTACACAGCACATCTTCTGCAGCTCTCATCCTGGCTTCCCTGCCACTTGCAGCACATCCTTCTGATCTACCTGTGTCCACTCCAGTCCTCAGGGCCTTCTCATGCCAAAGACTCCCGTAGAATATGTCTGAAAGGCAGCCCGCGTGTGCCTCTTGCTGAGACCTCTTTCTATCGGGGGCGAAGGCTTTCAGGCACTGCTGTGTTTGTTTACAGGTGTGAAAAGCCATGCCTGTGAGCAGTGTGGAAAGTCCTTTGCCAGGAAGGACATGCTGAAAGAGCACATGCGTGTGCATGACAACATCCGGGAGTACCTGTGTGCCGAATGCGGGAAAGGTGGGTGTGCCTGGAGCACCAGAAGGTCTCTGCGAGCCACAGGGTGTCCCTGGAGTTATGGGACACCCCAAGCCACTAGAGCATATTCAGCCTTGCACTCAGCTTGCTTATGATCATAATTCTAGACCTGAGCATAGATGTAGTCTGTGCCTTCACCTGGGGGGTGGGGTGGGGATGCTAGGAATCATGAGAGTCTCTTTGGCAAAGGAGGTCCAGGGTCCCAGGTACAGGAATCTTTCTCAAAATCACATCACTTACCACAAAATCATCCACAAGATATCTGTATGGCTTGCAAGAACAGCTGGATGTTCCAAGTTGATGATGATCTATTGTTTAAGATAGGGTCTCTGTAGCCCAGGCTGGCTTCCTGCTCCATGTGTAGCCAAGGATGACCTTGAGTACAACCTCTCTCCTCAAGCCCCTTTTTGCCTGGTTCTCCCTAGCTTTCCCTTCTCACCACATACTGTGTGGGTTCTCTCATCCCCCAGTCTCACGTAGAAGAGAAGCCCTGTGAGACCAGGGAGCTCTGTCTGGCATATCACTTAGTCTCCAGTCCTGGCATACACAAGTCAGCATAGTAGTTATGAGAATGAATGAATGAATGAATGAATGAGACCATGAGTAGGTGTTGGGACTGTGGGGGTAAGGTTTGTATCAGCTGACTGCAGTCCTTTGCAAAACAGGCAGACAAGCAGTGGCAGAGGGCAATACTGGTGCTACTGTTTGAGCAGAGCCTGATGTGGAGACGGCCCAAGAGGGATTAAGAAGAGTTACCTAAAGAATAGTCTGATGGGTGGCCAGGGTTTGGCTGAATCTCTCATCACCTGTGGTTTTTGTCCTTGGGCAGTGGGAGATATATGACATTTTTAATATGAAGATTGGGCAGAGGTGGGAATTAAGGTAAAATTGATCTTCCATAGTCAGAAAGGCCTGACACGTAGCCAGGGACTGGCAGCTGAGAGACACAGGGTGGAACTCATGTGCCCTCTGCTGGCTCTGGTTTGACAGGCCCTGTGTCCGAGCTGGGTTGCCTGAAGGCTCTCCACAGGGAGAGGCAGGTGAAGATGAGTAGTGACAAAATGGGACTGGGTGAGCTGTCGTCCAACTGAGCTTGGAGCTGAGAGGGGGCTTTGGGCACACTGCTCCACTCAGTATGACACCACTGCTGGCTTGTCTGCTGGAGGGTTGAAGGACTGCACTCTGCCTGCCCTGGTGTGTGAGCGCTCTGGGTGTACTGCGCTGCCAGTGACCACTGCTGTTCACCCAACGGGGTCGTGGCTGATGAGGGTGCTTCACCCGTTCCTCATCATCAGCCTGAAGTCAGTGTGATTTTGAGTTGTTTCAGTGCCTAAGATTGGCTGCAATAAGTTAAATTTTTCTGTCTGGCAAGATGGCTTGGTGGGTAAAGGTGCTCCGACACAGGTATAATGACTGATCCCCGAACCCTGCAGGGTCGCAAGAACTGACTGGAGAATTGCTCTCCGACCTTGATAGTGTGCACGTACATGTATGCACGTGTACACACACACACACACACACACACACGCACACACACACACTTTCAAGACAGGGATTCTCTGTGTAGTCTTGGCTATACTAGAATTTACTCTTTAGGTCAGGCTGGGTTCAAACTCAGAGATCCAACTGCCTTTGCCTTCTGAGTGCTGGGATTAAAGGCATAACTACCACTGCCCAGCTAAAAATAGAGTGGCTTTTTTTTTTAAATGTAGGTCTAGTGTCCTCATTTATGTCATCAAGATAGACTTCCTACATCACTTCAGGTGCTGTTGTCAGCACAAGTGGCAACGTTGTGGACTCTGCGTTTGGTGGAATAGGACTCTCTGAGATAAGGCCACAGCCTATTTGTCCCCTGCCTACTCTGTGTCTGTGGATATTGTGCCCACTGGGTTCAGACGGGTGCTTCAGGGGAGTGGAACGAGAGGCAAATGCCCTGGGTCAAGCTCTGGGGAGTGTGGCGCTCATACTGATCTGCTCCCTGCAGGTATGAAGACCAAGCATGCACTACGCCACCATATGAAGCTGCACAAAGGCATCAAGGAGTATGAGTGCAAGGAATGTCACCGCAAGTTTGCACAGAAGGTCAACATGCTCAAGCACTACAAACGGCATACAGGTGTCCCAACTCTTCAAAACCACATGGCCCCAGAGCTAGTAGTGATACAGCGCTTTCCTCTGGGCTTTCTCTCTCTGTTCCTAGCCCAGGCTTGCTTACTGTGCTGGCTGTTGTGGGATGAGACTGTGCACCTCGGAGCTCCCTTACTTCATGAGCACTGTGACCCTGTATACAAGTAGAACCCCATTGTAAACGTCTGCGCCAGGCATGCTTTTAAAGGTTTGCCGAAGGTCTCTGGCTGGACCCCAGGAAATCGTAGCCACACTGGGGCACTCCGTTTCTGCAAAGGATCACACACCTATCCCATCATCACTAGTTGTGACATCTTTATTTCCATATCTTTTTAGTGTTTCTCTCCCCACTCCCACTCTGTAGCCCAGGCTGTCCTGAAACCCACTCTGGAGACCAGGCTGGCCTCCCACTCACAGAGATCAGTCTGCCTCCTCCCCTGCCTCCCCTGCTTCCGCCTCTGCCTCCTCCCCTGCCTCTCCTGCCTCCGCCTCCGCCTCTCCCTCTGCCCCTCCGCCTCCGCCTCCGCCTCCGCCTCCTCTGCCCCTCTGCCCCTGCCTCTGCCCCTGCCCCTGCCCCCGCCTCCTGAGTGCCACCACACCCCCACCCCCACCCCTGGCATGTTTTTATTTTAATAATAGCCGTTCTAACTACGGTGAGCTGGCTCCTCATTGGAGTGGTGGTTTTCATGTCCTTGGTAGCTGATGATAGTATTTTTCCTATATCTGTCTATTATAATAACTTCTGGTTTTTAGCTCGGATTGCTTGTTTCTAAAATGTTGGCTTGTTCATATGAACTGTTGACATATGACTGTTGTCATATGTCAAATGTGTTTTCTCACTCTGTCCATTGTCTCCTCACTCTGAGCTGTTTCCTTTGCTCTGGAGAAGTTTCATGGTGTGATGTACAGTTTTGCTTTTGTTTCCTGGGCTTTAGGGCTCATCTCAGATAGCATTGTTGTACCGATGTCTTGAAATGTTTCTCCTAAGTTCTCTTTTAGGTATTATATTTAGTCTTTGATCCATTCTGAGTTGGTTTTTTTAAAGAGGTTAGAGTCGGGGCTGGAGAGATGGCTCAGTGGTTAAGAGCACTGACTGCTCTTCCAGAGGTCCTGAGTTCAAATCCCAGCAACCACATGGTGGCTCACAACCATCTGTAATGGGATCCAATGCCATTCTGGGGTGTCTGAAGACAGTGACAGTGTACTCACATATAATTAAATAAATAAATCTTTAAAGAGGTTAGAGTCAAGTTTGCAGCTTCTGCAGGTGGTCATCCATTTTTCCTGGCGGAGTTGTTGAGAGCCACTTGGCTCTACATGCATGGCTTAGTCTTGTGGTCTATTTCGTAGATTCGTGTGCTTGTTTCTAATGCTAGAACCATCATGGTTTTGTACTTAGGACCCTATAGTGTCTTCAAACAAAGGAACTGGTACCTGCAGCTCTTTCTGTTTCGTTCCAGGTCATTTCTGTAATTTCTGCCAGGCTTTCATTCAAACTTCGGGATTGTTTTTCTGATTCTGTAAAGAAGTCTTTGGTGTAAATCCCTGGGTCGAGTGAACATTTTGACAGTATTCATTCTCGCAGTCTATGAGCGTGAAGCGCCTCTGCAGTGTTTGGTGCCGCAGTCTATGAGCGTGAAGCACCTCTGCAGTGTTTGGTGCCGCAGTCTGTGAGCGTGAAGCACCTCTGCAGTGTTTGGTGCTGCAGTCTGTGAGCGTGAAGCACCTCTGCAGTGTTTGGTGCCGCAGTGGTTTTTGTCATGCTTACAATTGTCACTGGAGGAACATTTCACTGATTTCATGATATCCTAGGTATTTGTTTCTTTGTAGCTATTGTGTAATTGCTTTCATGAGTTTTAATTTAAAATGCAGTTTAAGGCACAAGGTGGTGGTGCAAACTGTTAATCCCAGCACGCAGGAGGCAGAGACAGGCAGATCTCTGTGAGTTTGAGGTCAGCCTGGTCTACAGGGTGAGTGCATTTCAGGACAACCAAGACCACAGAGAGAAACCTTGTCTCAAAAAATCAAAAAACAAAAAAAATAGAGTATACTTTAATGAAAAGACTTCCTTTTAAATAAAAGTGGCTTGTGTTTTGTAGTCTGAAGCGGTGGTGGCATCACGCTTTACAGCCTGCTCCCCAGGCTTCAGCTACCTCGGTGCACGGGAGGCACACGCTCTCTCTGCTGGAAGGCCGGGCTGCAGCCTCGGGCTGGGCTCCTAACTGCTTTAAGTTTACTGTTACCTGGAGGGATCTTGTGACTTTGAGGGATGTGCTGGTTCACTAGCCCTAGTGTCTTTGTCTCTTTCCCCAGTAGTTTGTGTGTGTGCGATGAGAGACTCCATGCCTTTGTCACGCTCTGGTGTGTCTGAAGACTTGAGCACAGAGTCCCTGTCCTGAATACGGTATTCTTCTCTTTAACAGAATTCACTAAGTGTCCAGCCTGAATTTCCCTGACTCTCAGGAATTTTCTTTTTTATCTTATGTGTATTTACTGTACAAAATGACCGGCTTCGTAATATCTTTATAGATGCAGATGATGTATGTTTTTGTGATTTCTTCCCCAGCAGATATGCATTATTGATGTATAATTTTTATTTCAAGAGGTTGGCCTTGAACTCCTTCTGTAACTAAAGATGATCTGGAACTATTGATCCCCTGTCTCTGCTGTCTGAGGTGTGCACTGCTGCCCCTGGTTTGTGCAGTGCACAGGATCAGACCCAGGAGCTTTGTGACGCAGATGAGCACTCAGCCCACAGGGCCACGTCTTTACCTTCAATTCTTTGCGTGTACATTCGTGTGCTGTCTTTTCGTGTTGCGTAATTCTCCTCATTATCAGTTCAGAAGATCTTAGGGCGTCTTCAGGCTTTCCCACATGGAGACATGCTGTGTACATGTGGGACAATTTGATTTCCACTCTTCCTGCATTTTTGTTTTTTGTTTCTTTCTTGCGTAATCGCTGTGCTAAAACCTGAGGTGCTGTCTTGGCAGACAAGCATGGGAACCAATACCCTGTCTCCTTTCAGACTGTAGTAGAGCCTACTTCACTGTCTCCCTTTTGGTCCAATGCTGGCTGTGGATTTGCCATGCATAACCTCGTGCTGCGGTATGACCCTTCTGCACCTGCTCTATCAGTGTTTTATTTTGAAAGGACATTTGATTTTATCACATACTTCTTCTGCATTGACTGAGAGATGATCGTGAGATTTTTTTGGGCCTTCGTCCTGTTGATGGATCATAGCACATTTGTCAATTTGCATAGATTGAGTTGTCCTTGCATCCTGGGATGATTCTGCTTGATCATGCTTGTCTCGGAGGTGTGCTGGTCAGTAGTGAAAAGTCCCTGGTTCTTCATGTGTCCACAGAAGCTCTGCTGTCTGTCATGGAGACGTTCCCGCTCCTGCCTTGGGTCCTGGCTTTCTGTTGATGTTTAGTCTCTTACTGTGTGTCTCAGAAGCTACCCAAGGCTTTTTGAGGCTAAGTAGAGGTATAGGTAAATTACCCTGCTTAGAGAAATTGTTGCTGTCTTCACCTTGGATTCTCCTCTCTACATCTATGTTTTCAGGCCTTCACAAATCTCATCATTTTAAAAAATATGAATAAAGGCCTAATATGAGGCCAACAGTTTTCTGGGTAAATTTTGAAATACTGATTTTTTGACAATTTACCATTACCCTGAAGTACTATAAATCCCGAAGCATGAAGAGACTGAGATATCCTCTGTGTATACTTACACCAAAAACTCACTAAGCTTGTGATATCGAACATGATTTTTCCTGCAGGAATTAAAGACTTCATGTGTGAGTTATGTGGGAAGACATTCAGTGAGAGGAATACAATGGAGACACACAAGCTCATCCACACAGGTAACTTGAGTCTCAAGGCTGGTCCAGACTGTGCAAGTTTGCAGAGATGAGAACACCTGCTCTATTTCATAAACACTGGCAGAATAGGACTGTCGAGGTTTAATGCCGCTTCTTGGCCTCTAAGTCCCATTGTGCCTTTCCAGTGTCCATTCTTCAAGGACCATGAGCAGTTGTTGCTGCTAGTCTTGGGCCAGGGGAATCCTGCTGGTCTGCCCAGGTGATGGCTCTCTCGAGAGGAAGAGACGTTATGGTAGATGCTTGGCTTGGAAGATGAGTGAAGCATTAGTAGCTCTCTGTCAACTGGCATTTCTCTTTTCTACCCCATTTACGTGTGTGAGAAGTAGGCAAGCAGTGGACTTGTTCCGTGTGTGACAAGAAGTACGTCACGGAGTACATGCTTCAGAAACACGTACAGCTCACCCATGACAAGGTGGAAGCACAGAGCTGCCAGCTGTGTGGCACCAAGGTGTCCACCCGGGCCTCCATGAGCAGACACATGCGGCGCAAGCACCCCGAGGTTAGCCTGGTGGGGACCCACTCCCAAATCTCCACAGCATGTCCTGGCCCTGCCGTGGGCTGGGGGTGCCTGCTCTGCTTGAGACACCTCTGTCCTGGTGCAGTGTGAGCCTAAGGTACAGCCCCAATCTCAACGTCCCTGAATCATGTCATTGTTTTCCTGAGACAGGAGCTTGTGCAGCCCAGACCAGCCTAGAACGCACTATGTATATGAGGATGACTTTGAGCTTCTGATCCTCTTACTTCCAATTCCCCAAGTGCTGGGATTGCAGACGTGCACCTTACCACCCAGTTTCATGTGGTGCTGAGCCTTGAGCCCAGGGCTTCATGCACGCTAGGAAAGCACTCAGTCAACTTGGCCCCAGCCCAACCACCTTCGTTTCACAACGAAGCCAGATAAAGTTACACTTTTGCTCTCTTCTGCTGAGCACCAGATAGAAGGGCTGTTGGCGTGAGGTCAGATGTGCAGTCTTCCCCTCAGCCTTGCAGTTTCCCTACCCCTGGTTTCTTTGGCAGCTCACCTTTCATATGCCTCCCTGGGTATTCATTTTCTTTCCTGTGCTGTGTCTGTTGCCTTACATAGGACTTAGTTCCCACTTAGGACATAAGTAGTGAGTGTAAGCAGCTGACCAGAGTATTGTTCACCATTGACAGGACAGCGGGGTTGTTGGGAGGCCGTGTGGCTCATGGGAGAGGTCACGGTGTGAGTGTCGCATGCTAAGCACCCTCTTGATCAGGGTTAATAAAGGAAAGGTAGGACTAGGCCCTCACTTTGTCACAAAGCTGGCATGCATGTAGCTGCGTGTATTATGTGAAGAGTATAGTGTTTGGCCCATAGAAGCCACCTTTTAGAGATTCCTTGTAGGACAAGCTTCTTGCTCTGTCTTAGCTCACTCAGCTCCCTGTGGTGACATAGGGTACACCCACTGACAGACAGCACATGTCATGGAGGCCATAGAAGGAGGAAGTTGTCCCCACCAGGTCAGATAACACTGCATGGGGGTCAGAGGACAGGGCTGGGGATGCCCTAGAGAGCATTCTAGAAATAGTTTCAGTCAGTCCTGAGCCTGGCAGTCAGAAGCAGGGGTGAGTTTGTCGGCAGCCAGTCTCCTATAGCAGTGGACCTTGCACAGCGAGTTTGGACTCCTCCTGCATCATCAGGGCAGCCATTGGGTGGCACAACAACCCTACCCTGCTGTTTTCTGCCCCTTGCAGGTCCTCGCTGTTCGGATTGACGATCTGGACCACCTCCCCGAGACCACCACCATCGATGCATCCTCCATCGGCATTGTCCAGGTAAGCACACACATCTGCAGGGCTGGAGTGTGAGGGGAGCAGAACTCAACTTACCAAGTGGACCCTGAAGGAACAGGCCTCAAATAGGAGCAGGCCCCAGACACACCGACCCCCTTGACCATGACGTACAGCAGCATAGGCTCACTGGGATTCGATTGTCCTCCTTCCCAGAGCCTTAAGAGAATATATCTTGGTTTGTTGTCGTGGCTATGAATTCAGATGTTCAGATGTTCAGTGCATGCATCTTAGGAAAACAGGAAGTTTGGGGGGCAGGAGAAATGGCTCAGTGCCTAGGAACACTTGTTGCTCTTTCAAAGGACTAGGCTCAGTTCCAGCAACTGCACGATGGCTCAGTTATTCGTAACTCTAGTTCTAGGACTCCAGCACTATTCTTCAGACATCTGTGGGCACAAAGGCACATACATGGTGCATATACGTGGCACACGTACGTATATGCAAGCAACACTCACATGAAACAAACGGGTTGGGAATTTAGCTCAGTTGTGAGTGCTTACTTAGCAAGTGCAAGGCCCTGGGTTCAGTCCTCAACTCTGAAAAAAAGAAAAAAGAACACATAAAACAAACCTAAAAATTGTTTTAAAATTGATCATTTTTAGGAATTTTATTATGATTATTAAACTTAACCATATTAGGCAAACCTAGAATTTTCTTTTCTTTTTAGACAGGGGCCTCACTGTGTGTGCTTGGCTAGCCTAGAACAATATATAGACCACATTGGCTTTGAAGCCCACTGAGTTCCTCCTGCCTCTGCCTCCCCAGGGCTGGAATTAGAAGTGTACACCACCACACCTGGCCAAACCTAGATTTTAAAGGAAATTTTACTCAATACTTTTTTTTTTGAAGCAGGATCTCATGCTATTCAGGTTGATCTTGAGCCTGCTATGTAGCCAAGGCTAGCCATGAACTCCTAGTCCTCCTGCCTTTACTACTCAAGTACTAAAATCCCAGATGTGTACCATAATGCTTGGATATACTCAGTATTTTTATGACAATTTTATTTTTAATCATAAAGAGAGTATTACACTGTCAGTGTTTAAGTCTGTACCCGAGTGCTTTGATTTGTGCTAATGGGTGCCTCATGAGTTCAGGTGTCCATGGCTTACGGAATGAATGGGTTAGAATCCACACCTAGCCCTGCTGTGAGCCATTTATGTGCCTGACAGTTCATAGGTGATGGTGGGAAAGAAAGTTTCTCCAACACCATACTTTGGCCAGCTGCTGGTGGGTCTGTCTACCCTAAGGAAGACAGAGTAGGACCACCCTGCCCCTGCCCTCCAGCTATGCTGGTCACAGGCCATCTTGCCAGCACTCTCAGAGCTGTGTAAGCAAAGGAATAAGGCTGCACAGAAAGCAGCAGAAAAAGTCTGCAGAGTTTTAGTCAAACATTTACATCCAGTGTTCCTGCTGTGGGTGGTGGCTCACAAGGACTTCCCTTGATCTGAGTTCCCCAGGAGGGAAATAGTTCTCCTTTCAAGATGTTTCTCTGTGAACACAAAGCCACGTCCTATGACAGCTTGATGCCCTGTGACTGTGTCTAAGGCAGTACACGCTGCCCTGGCCCCCATCCAGATGCGACCCACTGCCCTGGTGGGTTCTGACACCAATCTCCTCACAGCCTGCACTGGGCCTAGAGCAGGAGGAACTGGCAGAAGGTAAGCATGGAAAGGCTGCCAAACGCAGCCACAAGAGAAAGCAGAAGCCAGAGGAAGAGGCAGGGGCCGCAGTGCCTGAGGACACCACCTTCAGCGAATACCCCGAGAAGGAGCCAGAGTTCACAGGCAGTGTGGGTGACGAGACAAACTCTGCCGTACAGAGCATCCAGCAGGTTGGTTGATGCCTTTGTTTCTATCCGGTGACAGCTGCCTCTGCAGGGGAAGCTCCTCTGGACTTGAGTCCTATTATGTGTCCACAGGGGTGTGTCCACAGGGGTTCCAACTCTCACCCTCATGCAAACCATGCCAAGCATGACCTCCAGATCACACATGTCATTTTTAATAACAGTGTGACACAATGAAACACTGAAATAATACCATTCCCAATTGGGTGCCCTAACAGCCCTGCCAAGAAGAACCTGGACAGCTGCCAGCCACTGAGCTGGCTTCTCTGGGCAGTCTCTTCTTTGCTTAGTCTATATCACTTGACTTTGAAACCCCATGTCTGTAAGCGTGTCTCATTTTTGGAGATGATGATTCTGCAGTAAACCTGCATGCATCTATCTGCCTTTCAGCACTAGGTATGAGGAAGCTGCAGCTGTGGCTGCCATTGAGACAGGCAAATCAGGGGGTGGATGAAAAGAAAGGGTTGGCTTCCTCCTTTTCATATTTGCTCTCTGGGGCACATGCTTCTGTGTGTGTGTGTGTGCGCGCGCGCACACACACACAAGACACAGAGTGAGTAAGAAATTGGGGATAGCATATTCAGGGCCTCTTGAATCAGTGGTGAGCACTTTACTGTCTTCCCCAGCTCTAAGCATGATTCATCCGTTTGATGTTTGCTTGATTTTCCATTCCTGCATTACCCCTGAGGATTATCCATATTTCCTTCCTCTCTTCCACTGGTGTAATTCCCCAAGGACACTGGGCTCTGCTTTCCCCAGCGGAGGCCTTGCTCCTTGGCCTGAGCATGCAACTTTAGCACAGATTGTGGGTGCTGTGGGAGGTTCTCTCTCCTTCTTGTAGAAGCAATTCATTATTTCTTTCTCCATGTGACTCTTACAGGTGGTGGTGACCCTAGGGGACCCCAATGTGACTGCTCCATCAAGCTCTGTTGGCCTAACCAACATCACCGTGACCCCCATCACCACTGCAGCTGGAACTCAGTTTACCAATTTACAGCCAGTGGCTGTTGGACATCTTACCAACCCTGAACGCCAGCTACAACTAGATAACTCCATCCTGACTGTGACCTTTGACACTGTCAGTGGCTCCGCCATGTTGCACAACCGTCAAAATGATGTCCAGATCCACCCACAGCCAGAAGCCACAAACCCTCAGTCAGTGGCTCACTTTATCAACCTCACCACCCTGGTAAACTCCATCACACCCTTGGGGAACCAGCTCAGTGAGCAGCACCCACTCACCTGGCGAGCTGTGCCCCAGACAGATGTACTGCAGCCGCCACAGGCCCCTGCAGCCCCGCAGCAGGCGGTGCAACCCCAGGTCCAGAATGAGCAGCAGCAGATGTATAGCTACTGATCTGTGGCTGCAGAACCGGCTGAGCTGCAGCCGGCGGGGGCTCTGAGGTCTTGAGGTGTTTGCTGGATACCAAACAGGGAGGGTGTCCGCATGTCAAGATCACAGAGGTTAGCATCACAGAGTTACCTGTCCGCTTTTGGCAAGCAGGTGCTTCTACCACGTGTTCCCCCAAGGTGGTACAGCCTGGCCAGACCATAAGTGTCACCCTCAGAGGTCTATAATTGTCATGGGGCTCAGGGACACAGGTAGCAGGATCCTAAAAGCAGGAATGATATCCCAAGGACCAGGGAGACTTGCTCTGTTTTCTTTAGCACTCCAGTGAGATACTGAAACATGGCTAGCCTTCTCAGGCAATGCAGACGCAAACCCAGGTTTATCCTTGCTCCTGGATTCTCAAGCAGGGAGAAGTTAAGTAACTCTTCTTCTGAAGTCTCAGTTCATATATCACAGAGCTGTGGCCCGAGGCCTCCTGTAGGAAGTATCTTGAGGCCCCCAGCTCAGGCACAAAAGACATCTTGGGAACATCTATTGATTGATTTTTATAAACAGTCTGTTTTATTTCATAACCACGTTATGTATTATGGCCCTCTTGTGGCGTATTGATTTCTATTATTTTAATATGATAAAGTCGTTTGCACTGTAGGGTGTTGGTCCCTGTCCAGTTGTGCACAGATGCCTTTCGAGAGGCCCCACACAGTTGTGTGCAAAGTGAGCCCTCACGCTTGAATCCCAGTGCTCCTCCAGAGCTATCTCAGGACTCTGCCATCTACACATGTGTCACGGTGCAGCGTAGCCACACCCTGAGTGAAGGATGGGGAGTGAACCCATGTCTTCTTTCTGTGTAAGCCTTAATTCCAAAGGTGGCTGTATCTAAAGACCAATTTCCTATGAAATGGAGAGGTTCAGCTCTACAGGAGAGAAGCGTAGCTAGTGACTTAAGAAACCTGAGAGGTGCTTTCCTGTGGCGGTGAGGGCAGAAGAGGTCATCATGACAGTGGATTTAAACTGGCCACACCCAGCTCTGAGGGGAGCATGGCTAGCACAGACCTGTGCTGTCCCAGTGGCAACAGGCCAGGCTGCCATCATAGGTCCACAGCCCAGCCAGGGACACGGAGAGGCGAGGTGAGGAGAGAGTTTGGTCTCACTCTCATCAGATTTTAATGTCATACAAAAGAAGAACTTAAAGATGAACTTGCCTTACTTTGTCCTTGGTCCCATGTTCCCTGGATGTATTCATATGTGGGCAGCCATCCTGCAGAGATGGCTACTAACCAGCAGTGGACAAGGCAAGTTGCAGTCAGCCTGATGTCAGACAAGATGCCACTTTCTCAATACCTCATTCCAGAGAGCAAGCTTTGAGGATGAGGCTGGAGCTTGTGTTTCACATTTGGAGCATAAGGAGGAGGTGACACTGGAGGACAGGTCTGCAGGTCTACGGTCACCTGGCCACACCCTCTCCACACCCACACAGGCCAGTCCCACCTCTTGGCAGATGGCACGCTGGGAATTCGTGGACGTTTTAATTTATGACAGCTGTTTTTATCTTATTTATGTGTATAATTAACTACTTTGTACACAGTACCCTAATGAAATGAACTGTTTCATTCGGCCTAGGGGTGAACTGTTTTCTAAAATACAGCTTTTGTTCTCCAAATAAAACTATTCCTGGAAGCTGTGGGCAGTTCATAGTTCTACACTGTTTTTTAAAAAAATCCAACCACAATTCCTCTGCCTTTACAGCCTCAGAGATGCCTGAGCTCAGCCCAGATGAGCACTGGGCTCAAGCAGACATCACTAGCGGTTGACTTCTATTCTCTTCCCACTGAAAGAAAGGCCTTTGAAATCACATTTTTATTTTTTAAAGATGTATTTGTGTGCCTACAGCCAGGTCGTCAGATCCTGTTGAAAGACAGAGCTTAGGTTGTACAGTCTCTCCTGCGCCTCTGTGTGCTTAAATATACAGAGGCGTCTGCTTCCTGCTGTTGTAAGCAGGAACTCAGATAAAACCAGCCTTTCTCCCCAAGTGTCTGGGACACACAGTCTCACCAGTCATTGAGACAAAAAGGTTGTTTTAGCATAGTTACAGCTATTCTGCATATAGCAACTGGATAGCAAAACAAAGGCATCTCCACACTCCAGGTGCCCTGCATACATAAACCATTGTTAATTGGTAGGAAGTGTTCAGGAGTTTTGTTTTGTTTTTTTAAATCTGGTCTAAAGTGGGCATAGCTATGTGTCCAGCAAGCCCTGTGACTATGTCTAGGTTCACATAAATAAATGTACCAGACTTTGTTTACACCTTGTGAATGATAATGCTATAGGGTCACATGTCATGACAGGATCAATCTTACAGTTGCAGCCTGGGTTCCATCCTCTGGGACGGTGTTAGCGAGTGATACATTCTCAGGGAAAGGGTCTGTACCAGGTGCCCTCTCCTGTGTCAGGCATGAAAGCCTGCTGGAGAGTGGCCCTTCATGAAAGGCAGAGCTTTCCTCCTCCACACCATTCTCAGTCGGTGTCCAGGCAGAGGCCATGCCCGTGGCCCCCATGGAGTCTGAGGGTTGTGGAAGGCCGTTCTGTAACTCCGGGTGTCTCATGTCACATCTGTGTGTATGGGGGTAAATAAAGGTGCTGTGACCTGTGTCTCACTCGCTGGCCCTCTGCTCTCCTGCCCATGATAGAGTTGTACCTGATAATCTTTGAAAATGGCTCTGGCTCCTGTTACAGGTGATGTCTCATTTCCCCGAAGTCCTGAGGTTTATGTCTGGATCATTTGAAACACTAAGGTACGGAGGTCAGAATTTCCCCGAGAGTTGCAATGTGGGCTTCTTAGTAAAGTTGAGGTCATAGTGGCCACCAGGTAGTCCTTGGCAAAGCTTCTCTGTGGGCCTATGATCTCAGATGGTCCCTTACTTATATTGATCAAATTAAGTGGTGGATCCTAGTTTGTCTCTATGTATTTTATGTTTGTTTTGAGAGAGAGTCTCATATAGCCCAGGCTGGCTTTAGACTCTGAATTTCCAGTCATCTTGTTACTCCCCGGACCCCAACCTACCCGTTTGCACTTCCCAAACTAGAATTATAGGCATGCACTACTGTGTCCAGGTAGGAGTCTTTTTAAAACTGTGAAACACCTTTATTATCAGTTCTCAGAAGAGTTAGCTACCAGGACTACATTTCATGTATTTTAGCATCCAGTAGCAGCTAGCTCTCCTGCTGGTAAAACTTATTTAACCTTAATAGTTAGGGGCCCTTCCTGTGGGTCCAAGCCTCTATTTCCCTCTTTACTCAGCAGACATTGGATGTACCAGTGGGAGAGACGGCGCAGTCCTTTCTCATTTCCACAGCAGATCCACTAGCACCATAATGTACCCCATCATGTCTGCTTTCAGACACTTGATCTGAAGACACCTGACAGGACTTAAAGGAGGGCTTACCTGGGCTCCCTGTTTCAGTTGGTGCAGTCCTTCCTGGCAGGGGAAGTTGGGTACCGGGAACAGCCCTATCTGTAGTATCAGGAACTTGTGTCAATAGTTTTTCCCAATAGTCTGTAGGAGACGTTGCGGATTTGAACCATAACATTTGTGTTCCTAGTGCCCACATTCTCATCGCTACCTCATAATGCAGCTACATTCAACTGTAAGAGTCCCAGATCTTTACAGCCCCAACACTTGCATAGTATCTACTGAGATAAAAGACAACCTTTTAGACTTGAGAAAATAAAGGCACAGAATAGCCTAAGCGAGGACATACCCAACCCAGCAGGTAAATGTTAAGCCTGTAGCCCCACATCTAACATCTGGGGCCTAGGGTCACACCGTCCGTGTGCCGGTGACTACAGCAGCTCGGATTTCCACTCCATTTGCAGCACACGTGGTTTCTTTGGAGCCAGCTTCACCTTGTCAGTACCTGTCGCTCTTACAGGAAGATGATTTGTTTTCTTGGAATCTATCCACTGGAAATGAGGCTTCACATATACAGATTTTTGGGGACTCCGTGAAGGAAACACAACCCTGCTATACACTGCCTGTCCTCCCAGGCTTTTCTCTGGAAGCTTGGTATAAACATTGAGTTCAACACTAGCTTAAAACCAGCAGCACATACACAATGTGAGTCTGCTGGCAGCTCAAGGCATATCCCCTGGGACTGTGGCTGCAGCATACTATGTAGTCAGACCTTAGCTGTTGGGAGGATACTCAATAGACACGTCTTTACGTATATAAGCCAAGTTATTAACGTTCTCTCTGCATACAGTAAAAAGATCCCAAAGAAATAGAACCAACTGGCCCACTGGCTTCTCTTACCAGTTTCTGTGTGACTTGAACACATCAGTGTCGACAGGTTAAAATGAAGATGCTGGTCCGGCTTGAACCAGCCTTCTACCTAAGCCCTCTTCAGGGACTGACTCTTCTGAGACTTTAAGTATACAGGCTGCTAGCACTGGAAACAGGACTCTATAAGGCACCTCAAATCCCAGCATCTTGCTGTCCCTCCTCACATGCTTGCCCTCTTGCTTCCACAAACAGATGGGTAAGGGTACCCCTTGCTACAGTAAACCCACCTGTGACTCTAGAGAGACTCCTCCAGAAAAAGGGAGGCTGGGGGCCCAAGAACTTCCTGCTGAGCTTAGCTTGTTGGATGCACGTCCATCCCTACGTTGGCAGTTGTTCACATGTGTGAAGTCTGGAGCTTAGCCCCCAATAAGCTCTTCTCTTCCAGAATGAAATGGAGCTGCTGGCCAGGCTATGAACTCTCTTCTAGAATATTCCACGTGTAAGTAGAACATGATGATAGAGATTTGCTGGGTGAATTGGCTTCAGCCACGGGAAGCCCATTTTTGCTGTTTCTTGTTGCATTAAATACTAGTCCATCTCCACTCAGTGTCTCAAGGAATGATAAAGATGACTACATGTAACTTGTGGAGTCAGTCTTGCCACCTAGACCTAGCCATCCCCTCTGTCCTCACACTCAGCAGCCCATTGTCCACTCAGTGTATAGCTTAGCTCCCATTCTCCCAGATTCCCCTAGTTCATATCTTTAGTTCTCACCTCCAGGAGACCATCAAGCTAATTATCCCCAAAGACGGATCTCCGTGCTGTCAGTGGCACTCAAAAAGATGTGTGCTCCACCATGTCATCTAAAACAAAGCCCAGCACCCTCTGTGGGACCCTCAGTGTCATGTAACTGCCACCAGATCCCCAAAGACCCAAATACTGTGGCAAAGTGTTCAGAGCGTGTTTGGTGACATGCTGGACCCCAGGTGACCTTCCCATGGGTGGTCTCATGCTGTTCCAGCTTTGAACCAGTCATCCCAACTGAGGCCTCTCCTTTCTGATAATGCTCACGTGCCTCTTAAATTATGGCTCAAATACCTTTTCTAGGAATCTTCTAGAAGCTCTCATTTCCCACTCAGACAATGATTTGTCTTTTCTTCAAAGGACTGGAGGCCTGCAGTCACAGTTATGTGCTTTTGTCCTGCCCTTCAATAAGCTGGAAGGGAAGGATTGTTTCCTTACTTTCTCACCAACATCCCCCTAAGCCTGCCCAGCCCAGTAAAGACTAACGGTCAGTGACAGAAGAACCAGCTCTGACTCACCAAGGGTACCTTCATGTGTGTGCACTCGTGTGTGAGTGTGCACATACGAGTGTGTGCACATGTTCGTCATGCTCTGGGTCCTATTTGTGTGCTTCATCATCTTATGCTTTGTCTTACTTCATTCTTTTTGTTGTTGTTGTTGTTTGCTTTGTTTTTTTTTTTTTTCCGGTTCTTTTTTTTCCGGAGCTCGGGACCGAACCCAGGGACTTGTGCTTCCTAGGCAAGCGCTCTACCACTGAGCTAAATCCCCAACCCGGCTTTGTTTTGTTTTTTGTTTGTCAAAACAGATTTCTCTGTGTAATCCTGACTGCCCTGGAACTTATTCTGTAGACCAGGCTGGCATCAAACTCAGAGATTTGCCAGCCTCTACCTTCTAAGTGCTGGGATTAAAGGTGTGTGCCACCATACCCAACTTCTTTTTTTTAAGATTTATTTTTATTTTATGTGTATGTACCAGTGGGCCGTTTTGTTTTATGTGTATGTACAAGTATAGGTGTTTTGCCAGCTCGTACGTCTGTACATTGTCTACATACATTGCCCATGGAGGACAGAAGAGGGTACTAAATCCCCTGGAAATTGTGCTACATGCGGGTTCTGGGAACTGAACCCGGGTCCTCTTCAAGGGCAGCCGGTGCTCTTAACTGCTGAGCCATCTTTCCAGCCCCTATTATTAATTCTTATACAACCTGATCTAGTCAGAATAAACTAGTTCATGATACAGTAATACTAAGACCTAGAGCTTAAAAAAAGTTTCTCTCTTCCCCAAACTGCACAAACATTGGGGAATTATTCTCAGAAAACCATCCCTAGAAAATTGACTTCACGTTTGCTGGTTGTCAAATCAAGGGGAAAGGGTGTAGAAGGTATCAACGGCTGAGCAGTTCTGCTGTGGCTGAGGTGGAGTGGGACCTAAACTGACCATGTAAGACAACTGGAAAGCACAGACAGAAGGTACAGGATTCAGCCACCAGGAGGGGAAACCGTTAGTTAACATATTGCAATGTTATCCACAGATGGCCTTGTCTCAGTGGATCCCGCCCATGGGGCTGGGTCACTCATCATTAGTACTTTGTGTGAAATCCTGAATTCCAAGAGGTCTTCTGCTCCTACACAGGTTAAGCTATTGGATGCCCTTCAGGAGAAAAGTGACGCGTAGAGAGCTAGTAGCCAGTGCAGAAGTTCAAGGCTGTGATCCCAACACTCAGGAGGCCGGGGGTCCAGGAGCATTGAAAACTTGAGACCTGCCTATGTCAGAGCAGAACAAGACAAATCTTTCCAGGGATAGCCAACCTGTGAATGTGGCACTGAATAATATTTACCTTAAAAGAAATCTGCTTTTTCTTTTTCATTTAATAGATACCAACACAGATGTCAATGGGGGAACAGGGAATCAGCTCACTCAATAAAGTGTTTGCCACGTAAGCATAAAGACCTGAGTTTAACCCATGTAAAAAAGCTGAGCGTGAGGGTGTGTGCCTGTAATTCCCACCGGAAGTGGAGACAGGAGAGCTTCTGGGGCCCTCTGACTACCCAGGCGAGTCAAATCCATGAGTTCCAGGTCAGTGTTTTAATAAATAGAAAACAACTGAGAGAAACACCCAGTGTTCAATTCTGGTCTCCACACAAAATGTACATGCACACACCGTGTCCTAACATACATGCAAACACATATGCACATACACACACACACACACACACACACACACACACACACACACGCACATTCACACACATTAGAAGTACACATTTAAAAAAAAAAACTTTGCTGGCTCCTATGCCATACTAGTAGTGCTGGCCCCACATCCCAGCATCCCTACTGGGGTGCAATTCACTGCCTCCTCCATACCTGCCTTCAGGTAGAGTCAAAGCTAACATTCGAACTGATTTGTCAAAGTCACCTTCCATCTCCAAGGCTTGGCACACTGCTCTGCAGTGCAGGCTCCTGTGAGAGCTCTTAGTGGATAACTCATGACCCCTGCACTGACTTACGGTTGAGCCTACCGTCTTTGCCTTCATCTCAAGACAAATCACATTTTATAGCCCTGGGCTGTAATTTGAGGGCCATTGTTTGAAGGCAAGAACAGAAACATGGCTGAACTACCCCAGACATGATTTATTCTGTTCTGAAGGGAATGGATGGAATGGATTTTTCAATGTACAATCCTCCCACGGTACTCCTGCACCAAAGCAGCCTCGTGCCAGATAATTGGCAGTGCCCACTCTTACTCTGTTCTTGGTCACGGTCAAGATCAAGAAGAGCTGATTATAGCCTTCTACCTAATAGCTTTTCACTTCTTAGACCCCTAGGCTATCTCAGCAGCAGCCAGTGTTTCTCAGACACTTTCTCCCCTCTGAACCTGTAAGGGGTTCACATGCTATCGGGAAGGCTGCGAGGGGAGGGAGCTCTCTCCACAGGCTTAGTAATAGTCTCTCTGGAAGGGCTATTTCATTTGGATTCGACTCAAGTTCACAGGGATCTTCTAGAATGTTCTGACTGGTCCATCTTTATCAATAGGATGTACAGAAATTCATTGTACTTGGTGGTCATCTAGTACAATCAGGTTTGGGGCAGTTCCAGGTTACATAAGGAAATGGCACATGTACAGGCACATAGACAGACATGTAAATATACACACTTATTGGATGATGAGAGCTCAGGTATAACAGCAAGGAGACAATTCAGGCACTGAAGAGATAGTGCGGTGTTTACCAACTCACTGATCGTAGAGAGAACCCAAGCGCACATCTAGTGGCTTAGCACCACCCGTACCTCCAGCTTTAGGGGCGCCTCTGGCCTCTGCAGGTACCTGTACCCATATAGACACGCATGAATACACATAATTAAAAATAACAAAAATCTTTTAATGAATTTTGTGTGTGTGTGCGTGTGTGTATGCATGTGTGTGTGTTTTGCCTGTATGCATATCTGTGTTCTGCACCTGCTATTGGTGCCCCTGGAGGGCAATGGATTCTCTGGAATTGAAGTTGCAAGCTGTGAGCCACTGTGTATACGCTAGGAACCAAACCCTGATCCCCTGCAAGAGCAATTATCCTTTGCCACTGAAGAATCTCTCTGACTCCTGAAAGTACAATCTTTTTTTTTTTTTTTAAACTAAGGGGAGTGATGGCTCAGAGGTTAAGAGCACTGACTGCTCTTCCAGAGGTCCTGAGTTCAATTCCCAGCAACCATATGGTGGCTCACAACCATCTGTAATGGGATCTGATGCCCTCTTCTGGTGTGTCTGAAGACAGCTACAGTGTACTCATATATACATAAAATAAATCTTTTTTAAAAAAGAAAAATTTAAAATAAAAAAGTCAGCACTCTCTTCAGAAACATTTGACACATGACAGAAAGATCAAAAGACCTTTGAGAGTTGATTCTCTCTCTCTCTCTCTCTCTCTCTCTCTCTCTCTCTCTCTCTCTCTCTCTCTCTCTTTCTTTCTCTCTCTTCATATTAGATTCAAGGGATTGAACCTAGGTGTCCAGGTCTCCTAACAGTACAGTTCTCAGGAACCTGAGTTTGCAGGGATATGGGGAGTTCAGGTTTCTGGCCCCATAAACTAAGTCTTGGGTTGCTGCTGTCTATGTTGAATTAGCACAGGCAGTGTAGCCTTGGGTTCTGTTTCTACAGAGAGGCAGACGTGTGAGAACATCACAAGATTGAGCTATGTGTGTTGGCTCCTAGCCTATAATGTATGCTTGCAAACTTGCAAAACCCTCACAGGTGGTGGGAGTAAGAGAACGTGTTTTATTCTCTCCTCCCCTTCTCTTACTCTGTGTGTGTGTGTGTGTGTGTGTGTGTGTGTGTGTGTGTGTGTGTGTGTGTGTGTGTGCACGAAAGGGGATGTTTATTTTCAGAAAGTTTTGTTTTCTGGGTTATTCTTGGATTCTTGATCCTATCTGTTGGACCCTCACTGAATCTGTGGGCATCATTCTTACATATTTTTATCTTACAGAGATTGTCAATGGAATGTATATTAAAATTTTAAAAACTCTTTTACCTAACCACAGCATACTGACAAAATTAATTTCATGCTGGAAACACCAGTAGGTCTGGGTGGAAAGCCAAGATAGAATTGGGAATGAGTCTCATGTGTCTTTCCCATAAATACACACTGCTTTGCAGAGATATAAGAAGACTGGCTACTCTACAGTTATTTAACCAGCTACGCTAACGAAGCATTGTGTTTGGTAGATTGTACTCTACCAAAGTTGAAAAGAAGAGCGACAAAACAGCCCACCTTCAAAACCAAAAGTACAACCATAGGAAAGTCCAGGAGCATTGGTACTCACTGCTGAGAAAAAACAAGCAGGCACGGTGGTGCATACCTATAGTCTCAGCACTGGAGAGACTGAGGCAGGAGGATTGTCCCAACTACAAGGCTAACCTGAATCTCCGTATAGAAGATAAAATTAAAAACAGAACAGAACAAAGCCACGCAGGCTTTTCTTTTTTTCTTTACAAAGTAAAGATTCAAACTCCTGAGACAAAACACCTCATCTTGCTTTGGGCTCTCTGCAGGTCTCTTTCTAGTCAGGCCCCCAGCTGTCCCCTAGGCGGCAAAGCCAGTGGCTCTTGGGGTGACATTTGTTCTAGCTGAGCATCAAGAGCCGAAGAAAAAGTTACTGTGTCTATTTTTAGAGTTGGGAAGTGTTTATTGTTGGCACTGCTATGAGTCTTCACAATAAGTGTCCTATACTTAGCCCAAGTTCCAAAGAGTAGCTGGGTGGCTTTTAGTGTAACAGACTCAACGCATCCCACGTAGGGCTTACACCCGCCAGCCACCTGTAGTGGACACCTGGGGTGTGTCCCATCTGGAGGATGTGTTCGTCCCTGCAGGCACCAGCCATGTCAATATTTACCCAGCCAGAATTCTCCGGCCTGCTTCACATGCAGGCTCCTCCCTGTTGTGCATTTTCAGAACCGTGCGCATATACTGGCTAGTTGCAGACAAAGATTATTCCCACAGAAGGGATGTATATCTTTACAAATGTACCAAAAATGGGGCAAATTAATGTTTTCATCATGTACATATTTAAAAGGTTTACCAAATATAGGTATGGACTTTAGTTTTGTTAAGTGTTAATGTTTTGGAAAATATTTATTTTATTTTATATATATGCATAGGTTTTGCTTGTCTGTATGTCTGTCTATGCCTTGCGTGCATGCCTGGGTGCTTGAAGAGACCAGAAGAGACTATTTAACCCTTGGAACCACAATATGGGTGCTGAGAATTGAACTTGAGTCTTCTATAGGAGCAACAAGTGCTCTTAACTCCCGAGCCAGCCACTTAGATGTTAATTTTCAAAAATTGGTTAATAGTCATGTTGAGCTGTCCATCATAATAAATCCACACCAGACAGATAGGTGCATATATTGACAGTATTCCAGATGATAAACGTGGTGGGGAGAAAGAGGAAAATCACGCTAGAATGTTTCATTCGCCTTACACTGCCCCTCTGAGGCTTGGTGTGAAGCATCTTTTGCACATTCCTGTGTGCACACATACAAACACACAGGCAAAACTGCACACATCTACCCATGTGCACATGCTCTACACTTGACCCATGTGCACAAGACCAGAGCATGAAGAAAGTACAGGAAATGAAGGAAAGTAGTTTAAGGGTAAAGTTTTAGATTAAAGGAAACAAAAGAAACAAAGCCAAGCACAGTGGCTTATACCTGCAATCCTTAGCACAGAAGACGCTGAGGCAGAAGGGTTTCAGGCAGGCCTGGGCAATACAGTGAGATGTTTCAAAACTTTGGTTTGTATTTGACCGTCATATCTTGATGTTCTGCTTTCTGCTGGATAGATTTATACTAGAGCCACATTATTTTTGAGAACAGGGCTTCTCTACATAGTCCTTGCTGTTGTGAAACTCAACAGACTGGCCTCAAACTCAACAGAGTTTCACCAGCCTCTGCATCCTGAGAGTGCTGGGATTAAAGAAATGTAGCTCCCATTCCTGGGCGCCACATTTTTCTTAAACTTTCTGTCATTTTTCTTTCTGTCTTTCATTCATTCATTAATTCATGCATGCATTCATGTGTTCTATCTGCATGTATACTTTTATGCTAAAAGAAGGCATCAGATCATCAGATCCCAATACAAATGGTTGTGAGCCACCATGTGGTTGCTGGGAATTGAACTCAGGACCTCTGGCAGAGCAGCTGGTGTTCTGAACTGCTGAGCCATCTCTCCAGCCCCAAGTCACATTTTTAATGATGGAGACTAACTTTGCTTTTGGCAAGTTAACAATGACCATTTACATTTACAAAGTACATGCTGTACTTTGTTTAATCTCTAGGTTACTAATGAGGTGAAAGTCAAAAAGAACAGGCGTGAGGAAATACCATCTAAAGATTATTTTCATTAAGATCCCTTTCATTTGATCCCAGCAGCTGTCACAGGGTATAGGTAAGCAGGTACTTCTGGGGCCATCTATAAGGACAGAGGGAGTGACTGCACCACACACATACACAGGCATTCTGCTCCTGAGTCAGAACACCAGCAGGTGGAGGCAGCCCAAAGCCCTGATTCTGAGAGGTTCATTTTACCAAGTTATAAACACTAGGCCGACTTTGGCTTCGTAACCACTTCTTTTTCAATTTTTTTAAATTTGTTTTTCCCTCCCAAATATAGTTCTTTTGGCTTTTTGCATGATTTTTTTATTCTTTATTTTTGTTCTTTATTTTGAATGAATTGTTATTTTTTTAAATAAAAACTATCATGTTGTGTTTAAGGGCTACAACATAAAATTATTCTTTCTGTCTTCTTCTCTCTCCCTTCCCTCCCTTTTTTCCTCTCTCTCCCCACCCACCTCTCTTTCTTAAGGAAAGTTCAATCTGGCCTTTAACTCTTTTTTTAATAAATAGAATGGGATAGTATATTTGTTGAAAAAGGAAAGCTGGTTGTGTTTTTGCTGGCCTCTAGTGTTTGCATGTGTGGATATATACACACTGTATAAGTGCTTTTAGCTAGTGAACCACCTCTCCAACCACAACAATGAGTTTTAAAATAAAAAAAAACCCTCACCACTGCTTATGGACAGAAGTAAGTGGTCAGCATAGGGAAAGAAGTGGGGAATGGGTTTAATATTAAACAACTAAGTAACCAGATGTAGCATACACTCAACAGACTAAGTTTAGTTCCCAGCACAGAAATTAGGTGGTCCACACCCCCTGGAATCCTAGCTCCAGGAGAATTCAATGTCTTTGGCGTCCAAAGGCACCTGCATTCTCAGGCAACCCCAAATATACATAATTAAAAATATATTTAATAAATATGTACATATATAATAAGTATATATAATATATGGTATATAGTGTGTGTGTTTGTGTGTGTGTGTGTGTGTGTGAGTGTGTGTGTAAAAGTTCAAACAGTGGAGACAGGAGGATCTTCCAGAAGCTTAAGGGCTGGAGCACATATTGCATCAGCAGAGACAACAAAAAGACCCTGCCTCAAAAGCATGGTGGAAAGAGAGAACCGACTTGCTAAAGTTGTCCCTGACTTCCACATGTTGTGGCATGAAAAACACCCTTACTTACATACACATCAAACATATGCATAAGTATACAACTCTCTAGTAAAAAAAATTAATTGGAAAGATCGTAAATAGAGACAAAAGCTGTGCCAACAGATGTATAATTGTATTTTTGAGGAAAGTCAGGGGATTATTGAGACAGAACCTTTCTAGACATAAAGATCTCCTATTTCTTGGGTCTTCACATAAGGGCAAGCTTATGTGAAGTGGTGAGAATTCAGCATCAAAGTAGACATCTGGGCCCTCCTTCTAAGCTACACACTGATGAGAAGCCTAATGAACTACCAACAAAGGAGAGGCGAGCTTGGTGCTAAGGCTGCAATAGCTCTATTCCCCTAGAGATGTGTCCAACCCAACCCTATCCCTCTGGGTGTGATCCCTTTGCTAATAGGGTTTTGCAGCTGTAGTTAGCCAGGATCCTGTTTGGCTTCATCTACTTCCTGGGGGCTATAACAATACCGTAGATTGGGTATAAGTAGTTAGTCTGACAAGAGAGCTCAGTGTGCCTTGTAAGCCAGATAACCTGAGTTAGAAATTGACTCCTGAGAGGTCAATTTCTTCTAACCTCCACACAGGTGCCTCTGGCATGCATGTACACACACACACACACACAGAGAGAGAGAGAGAGAGAGAGAGAGAGAGAGAGAGAGATATCAAAATGAAAATTTAAATACAAACAAACAAAAATAACAGTTTATAGGGATCACAACCCAGAATGGATGGGCCACTGGGCCACTGGGCCACTTCTGCTAAGGGCCTCTGGGTGTTCCATAGCACCCAGCATCACAGGCTGGGGTGAGATCCTGGTATAACAAATTCACTCAACTATCATGGCATTCTGTTCCCAAGAGCTCTCCTAACCTGATCACCTCTTAAAAGCTCTGCTCCTCTACACCACTGCCAAGCCAAAAAAATTTCTACACAAGTTTGGAAAGGACACTGACACCATGGCTGTGACAATCTAAATCAATGTGGGCCTTTCAGGGGCTAAATCCTTATGACAAGAGGGTATCTGGGACACATAACGGGGTAACGGGCACATGGAAGGAGCGAGGTGCTGGAGGAGACAGACTGGAGAGATGCAAGTGTAAGGTATTTTTAAGGACTTGAGAGCCAATAGGAAATACCCAGGACCCAAGAGAGCAAAACCAAGATGCCTGGATTTCAACCAAAGATTACCACACATACCTGAGACCAGGCGAGACCCAAAACAAGAAGGAAAACTAATGGACCTAAACCAACCCAAAAGTTACAGAGACTTTCGCACTAACAAAAAGTGAGATTTTTCAGTTATAACTGTACATCATGTGTTCAATAAAACAAATAGAGTTCCAGCGTTGTAACTGAGGCACAAAAGAGAAATACAGAGGTCCAGGCCACCAACATCTGTGTCTGCAGGAGCTGTGTTTGTGTGTGTGTGTGTGTGTGACTTAAGACTCTGGCTGTGTGTGTGTGTGTGTGTGTGTGTGTGTGTGTGTGTGTGTGTGTGTGTGTGTGTGTGTGTGTGTGTGTGTGTGACTTAAGACTCTGGCTGTGTGTGTGTGTGTGTGTGTGACTTAAGACTCTGGCCGGAAATTGGTAAGTTCATTAGGTGCAAAGGGCCAAGCAGCCAGGTTGCGGTTCCCAGAACAGCCGGCAGGTGGCAGGTGGGGACGACCTGGAGACTGGCAGAGCTATCTGGGGCGAGTGTGAGAAACAGAACCCTGAGAGCACTCTTTTCCAAACAGAGGGCTTAAGGAGAAAAGTCTTGGCTGCCGGTGTGTGATCTGAGCATTGATAAGAAGGACCCCGCTGGCAGAGCTGCTGCGTTCAGAACACAGCAGGGTGACTCACGCTGGAGCAGGCAGGGACCGCCTCCCTGGAACAGCAGCAGGTTTGGGGAGGAACAGCGCACCTTCTCTTGCTGAGCCGAAGCGACTCCCACCTTGCTCACAGGTTCTGATGACGCTGACCACCGTGGTCAGCCTCAAAGGACTGCCTACAGCTTACTTTTCGGCAGCTTTCTGGCAGATGGTCTAGAGGGCTGAGAATGATAGCCTCTGCATTGTGTACAGGATGTACTGCAGCGGCAGCTGCCGCCACCACCGCACCACAAGCTTCCTTACTGGAGCTTAGAAACTGATTTCCAATTTAAAGGAAAAACAACTACAAAACGGGCTGCAAAGAAATTAACTGTTCTGGAGAAGTAGGGGCTCCCTATAAAATAAGCATTCAGGAGAGAGAGGCAAAATCAGAACTTGAAGGTCACACCGAGTGTTAGAAGCCAGCCTGGGATACACTAAAACCAGCCTCCTATCCCAGATACAAGTGAGTCTAGGAAATCTAGGGGAAAGGGGGTTCTATTGGATCTAGAGATTATGGTTCAAGCAAAACAAAACCTTCAAGATCCATGTTCACTGGGGACCTTCTGGAAAAACAGGACCAATAGAAGATGTGTCCGTGTAACATGTACACAATCACACATGCTCCTGCCTTACCATGAGAACATGTCCCATTGAAATCACAGGAAGTTGAAAAATAACATGTTGTGAATGTATTAATCTACCTTCCCAACCCTCCCAGCTTGGCCTTGTCAGCCTTGAGTATGCTGTAAACACGGAGATCAGCCTACAGCCAGGCAGAGTTTTCCAACCCGAAGCCTGTTGGTATGCACTATTTCATGTTACCTATTGAAAAGGGGCTCTGGACCCAGGGACAAACAGGTACACTGCTGTGTGCTTGATTCTGTTCTGTGGCCTTAGCAGGTCCCCCATCCCATTCCCTAGAACCAGTTTAAGGCACACCGTAAAGGCTCGCCACTCAATTTTCTCCTGTACTTCTGTCTGGTCAGTCATCAGAACATCCAGGAGGCTACCAAGAAGGCACATGGTTACCTCCTGGGCTGCCAGCTCCAAGGAGTGGAGTCAGCCACCCTCAGAGAGCATTTGACCTGTTCAGGCCTTAGAACTGCACACTAGTGAAAAGAAACCAAGTTCCCTGGACCACTCAAGATTGGATCCAGTGGACCTTCCCTCTGTAGCTTGCCTGAAGTTTGTATGTAACACTGGCTGGCCCTCTGGGCTAAGTTTTGGACCCTGTGTTGGACTTTTTCCAGCTGAAGATAGGACTACAGCCCTTTCTTGGCCACTAAGAACACCTTTCATGCCAGAGTCAAACCCATTCTCCAGTGTCCAGGGTGGTTTCGTGGAAAGAAAGTAGCTTTCAGGGTACTCCTGTGTATGTGTGTGTGCTCACATATACCTTTGCATTGTCTTGCTTTGAATCCCCTCACATGTAGGTGTCACATCAGTCTCATTAGCTATTGTCACCCCCTAATCCTTCCTGTTCCCCTTTCTCCTCTCAAAGTAACAGCAGCCGATGTTTGAAGGCCTGTTTAATTTTTCCTCAGCTCATCTTGGTACCAACACTAAGTTGAGGTTTCTAGGGCTTTTTCCATCCTTTCACTGATGTCCTATGTGACCCATGTCTGTTCATCTGTCTGTCTGTCTGTCTGTCTGTCTGTCTGCCTGCCTGCCTGCCTGCCTATCTTTGGAACAATGCTCCAGCCTCCATGGTTTGTGTTTCTACTCTGGAAAATCTTGGCTCAGTTCCCTAAATGCATCCATGTGACCTATGTGGAGGTGGGTATCAGTGCCTACCCTCTGCTGCCCCAGTGAAGGAGGGGTCTGTAAGTTCAAGAGAGCCTTCCAGAGGTTTGAGTCTTAGGGAGTAATTGGCTGTTGTTTACAAAGTTACGTGAAAGGAAAAGGTGACAGCAAGTAAACAAGAGAGGAAGGAGAAGCTGGGGCCTGCAATTGGTGCTTAAGGAAACATTAAGCATTGGCAGTCAACAGAGTCATCCCAGGCAGATGAGGACAGCCCAGGCTTGTGGGAAGGGCAGCACGGAGAACTCACATAAGGCAGTGGGATAGCTCGAATTTCGGAGGGAGCCAGTTAGGTCTGTTAGAAACATGAGCTTTGCACCTAACTTTAGGTTGCGATAAGTTCTTATGTGGTTTGGGCTCGTTGTGTATTTATTTGGTTTTGAAGAGGAGGGTCTTGCCTGGTCGCCCTGCCTGGTCTTCCTTTTCCAACTTCTGAGCGCTAGGATACAGGAGGATTGAAGGCATGCCACGCCATGCCAGGCAGCATTAACGAATTCCTTTTGGTGATGTCATGTCTTTGCACAGTTGGGTTTTCAGAGATTGTTGTGATATAGAATGACTGCACGCTAATGCTGGGTAAGAGCAGGCCCAGTGAGGTTCCCACGCTGGGAGAAAGTATGCCTGCAGCTCTCTCACTGTGAAGGCCTGGCCAGACTAGAGCTTGCTATGGAGACCAGGCTGGTTTTGAATGTGCAGTCATCCTCCTGCCTCTGCTTCAGAGTGCTGGGATTCCAGGTGTGTCTCACCATGCCCTACTCGAAAAATATTAATTACCAAGTTTCTTTTTCTTTTTTTCAAAGTCTCATGGAGCCTGAGATGGCCCTAAACTCACAACATAGCTGAGGTGGCCTCGAACTCCTGATCTTCCTGCCTCCACTTTCCTGGGGCTAAGACATAAGTGTGCATCACTACCGCTGGCCCAAGTCAAACTTTCGTTTTCTTCTCTGCAGAGTTAGGGATGCAGTCCAGAGTTGAACATAAGCAAGACAAGTGCTCCCCCCTCTCTGGCTTTTTCAGGCATGATTTTCTTGTGTACTGTGCCCTAGAACCCATTTCATAAACCAGGTTGGCCTCAAACTCAGAAAGTCTGCCTTCCTCTGGCTCCTGAGTGCTGGGATTAAAGGCATAAACCATTGCCACCCAGCTATGCTAATTCTAAAACATGGTCGTGGACCTGACAGAAACCTCAGTCCTGTCATCCTTCAGCCCTTGGCAGAGACCAACTTCCTGCCCTTATGAGCTTATTTACTCTGAACATGTCATGTAAATGGGTCACACAAATCATGCTTTTTTTTTTCTTGGTATGTGACTCATCATTTACCTTGTTTCCTTGAGGGTCACCTGTATGGCACACATCAGAACTTTACTCTTTTTAGAAAATTAGTGTGTGTGTGTGTGTGTGTGTGTGTGTGTGTGTGTGTACACATATGCCATGTCACTGGCATGGAGGTTATAGGACTGCCTTCAGGAGTTGGTTCTCTCCTTCTTTGCTTTTGAGGCAGGGTCTCTCTTGTTTCTGTGTTATGTATTCTTGCCTAGCTAGTCCAGATAGCCCAGGAGCTTCTGTGAGTGTCTGGGTGATTCTCTTGTCTCTGCCTCTCAGTTACTGGGAAAAAAGATGCAAGTCTCATCTGGGCTTTTTTTGTGAGTCTAATTCAAGTTGTCAGGGCTTAGTTACTGAGCCTTTCCCCAGCTCCAAAATTTACCTCTTTTAGTGGCTGCATCGTTATTTCACAGTGTGCAGATGTCCTGGTTGGTTTATTCATCCATGCATTTTGGGCTTGGGAGTCATTACTATTTGCTGCTATGGATAACACCTATGTGAACATTATACTCATATTTTAGTTTGAATTCTTGTTTTCAAATAAATAGTATACCTAAAAATAAGATATATACCTAAAAACAAGATATATGCAATTATCATACATTTCAAACAAGACATATACCTAAAAGTAGAATTGTAGGGTCTCCCGGTGATTTGAGATTTAATTTTGTAGGAAGTTTCAGGTTGTTTTCTCATATCTTAGAAATTGTTTGGTTTCAACTACCTAATAAATGAGACCATCAGGTAACGCTTTGGGTCTGGAAACACTAGATAAAAGTGACCAGGATTGGTGTCTCCGATAGAGTGAGTCTGGTATGGTAGCTCCTGGGCATCAGGGGGTCCTCAAACAGGGCTCCCTTGAGGAGCTAGCTAAAATCAAAGGCTTCAGGGTGCTCTAGGGAGGCTCTAACCCCAATTCCACTGGCTCCAAGGAGGTGAGCCAGTTTACCTTTTAAAAAATTCTTTTTATTAATTTTTATTTATATGAGTACACTCTCGCTGTCTTCAGACACACCAGAAGAGGGCGTCAGATCCATTACAGATGGTTGTGAGCCACCATGTGGTTGCTGGGAATTGAACTCAGGACCTCTGGAAGAGCAGTCAGTGCTCTTAACCACTGAGCCTTCTCTCCAGCCTGAGCCAGTCTACTTGAAAAGGTTCTTGGAAGCTTTGTTTTGTTTTGGGGGACCGTCTCACATAGCCTGGGTTGGCCACAGGCTTGTTATGTAGCTAAGGATGAGCATCTGATCTTACAGAATGCTGGGATTGGTTTATGCAGATCTAGAACTCCATTCATGTGCTGAGCTACACACACACACACACACACACACACACACAAACACACACACACACACACAGACACAGACACACACACACCAGCCTTCAAATGAGGACTTTAAGGCCACAGAAACTTGTGTGTGGAGGAAATAGAGAGGCCGGTCATTGCCAATATGGCTATAGCTTCACACCACCCCCTGGGACTGTCTGCCAGGCTCTCATCCTGGGGTTGAATCTCTGGGGCAGGGAATGAATGAAAGTTCTCCAGAAGAGCGTGGGAAAGACTGATGGGAGTGGTGGGGGATCAGGGGCCAAAGGGGGTGGAGTCTCTGAGAGAGGAGTGTTTCTGTAAACAGAAAGTATTCGCTTGACAAGCAGTGGGGAGTCAAAGGAGGGTATGTTCAGCCCTTTGCCCAGGGGGCTGCTAGACACCTACCCCAGGCCTCACCCAAGCGAGGTCTTTAGAATTAAGGCAGGCAGAATCCCTATCAAGATCAGGCTAGATTCTTTTAAAAACACCACTCAAAGACAATTGGTAAGTTTCAAGTTTTGGCAGGAAAGAAGCTGGGGTGAGGGGTAAGTGGGTGGGGTGGGGTGGAGTGGGGAGGGCAGGCTTCAGGCTTCAGGCTTCTTTAGCTCCACACTCCTGGGCTTAACTCCATCCCAGAGCTGTGATTGCTCTAGGGATCCAGAAGTCCGCTAACTTGAAAATAACCCTTTAAACCCCCTTGGCCCAGATACACACCGGGAGTAGGAAGTAACTACCATTGTTTAGCGGTTGTCAGGTAGGGTTGGCTTTCAAATTATCATTGCAGGGCTGCATGTAGGACTAGCCTGGAGTAGGTGCTATCCTCCCACATCTGAGCATCTGGGGGAAATCCTCAGTCTCTTGAAGTCACAGTCTTTGGGACCCTATCCCAGGTGGAGCAGCCACAAACCCAGAGTTCTTGGCTCTACTTGCCCTGAGTTCTTGCCCTGGGCCTGCAAGGCTTAACTGTGCTCTCCCAGTGAAGATGCCACAGGTAATTGCCCTGTCCTGTTCAGGGTCCTCTGCCAACCCCCTTGGTTTGGGCATAGTAATAAATGGGCCAGATGGAGAAGAGTTCACTTTGAGAACTGAGAAGCATCACCACTTAGGTTAACCGCTGGGTTTGGTGTAGGTAGAATCCCAACTTTGGCATTCTTACAATTGAAGGGTAGGATAAGCATTAGGAAGGTGAGGGGACTTGAATGTGTGAGCAGCACCCCCACCCGCCCCAGGTTCCTAGTTGATAAGCAAGCCTCCAGCTCATCTGCAAAAAACCTTCCAAGGCTTATGCACTGTGGCAGGCTAAGCCAAGCGACATCTCAGAAAAAAAGAGAAGCCAGTTCAGTGCTGTGACTTGGGTCCCTAAGTGAGCTGTCTGTTTTGTTCTTCCTGGGCTCCAGTTTCCATACGGAGGCTGCAGCAGACACTCCATAAATATTTGTTGAGTGAAGCATATGGATGATTAAATAAATGAAATTGGAGTGTTTTATTACTTGACTACTATGGGCTGTTAGTCACCCCCTTCCTCCTTGGTGTGGAGCAGGCGGGGTGAGACTAGAAACGTGAACAGAAAGATATCTGGAGCTGTACCCCGGAAATGGGTGCCATGACTCATTTTCTAGTCAATTATTTTCCTTACCAAAATAATGACTATGTTTACTTTCAAGTTATATTTATACATTGAAAAGCCCCAATTATTCTTAAAGGGGTAGCTTATACGTTAGGTCTATTCACTACAGATGAGTTTAAAATAGCCATCTGCTGCCTTGGTCTCGAATTATGTGGAAAAGGAAGGTGGTGGCTATGGCTCCTAGGAAACCCCTACCCCCAACCTCAACCCCAACCCCAACCCCAACCCCAACCCCAACCCCAACCCCAACTCCAACCCCAAGTAAGCATGTGGGGATGGGACTGTGGACCCCTTCACTGGGAAGCCAGCTGGGAGATGAGGCTCAGGGGAGAAGGCTCAGTTACAGGATATGACTTGAAATGGTCTACCCCTCAGGAGAGAGGTTCTCCAGCATTACTGTCCTCATATCGCCCGCTCCCCTTCTCCCAATTTTCATCTGGCTTGGTGAGGAATAGCTGGCTCTTTAGCACAGTGGACCCAAGTGTTTCCACTGTGAAAGTGGAGAGCTCACCAGCAGGCACTTTCACCTCTCACCCGGGCTCTCTTCCTAAAGCTGAAATTTCCCAAAGGTGAACAGGTCGATTATCCTTCCTTTTCCAGCCATCTGTTTACCTTTAAAAGGTCACTGTTTTCCATAATGAAGGGATATTTGCTTTTAAACCAAGGTCTCACACTGAAGCCCAGGCTGATCTCAAATTTGAGGTGACTCCCCCTGCTTCAGTTTCCTCAGAACTATGATTTACAGGCTTGAGCTATAGGGCAGGGGTGATTGAATTTTAAAGAACCAGTTACCTCCTATGAGGAGCTCGGTGAAAAAACAAGACGCAAGAGGAGTGGAAAACCAGTCCCAAAGGTTGAATACTATATAACTCTCTAATATAAACAAATGTTTTCAGCAGGGGGAGGTGAGGGAGAAAAAAGACTAGCGATGGCCAGGACCTAAGAGCGCAGTTGCAAAAGGCTCCCAGGAGGGCACAGAATGTTCTGTTTTTCCACTGGTGTGGGGTACACGAACTGACCCAGACGATAGCATTGTGTAGGATTTAACGTCCGCAAACGAAGATGCGCATAACCGGGGAAACCTGATCAAGCCAGGAGATTGATTGGATCTTAAGTTCACATCCAGTTGGAGATTATACTTTGCTGTGTTTTGCAGAGTGGCAGCAGTGTGAGAAGTGAACTAGGCACTTAACTACAACTGCTGTGAAAAGTTGCCCAGTCACAGCGCATGCCCTAGGGAGCGCAGGGCTTCCACGGATCCCCTGGTGAAGGTTCCGCATCACCGGGCACAGGACTCTAACCCACTGCCGCTCCCTTGAAGGCGTCGGGGGGGGGGGGGGCGGGCCGGCTGGCGAATAGGGATAGCGTCGGAAGTGACGTCAACGGGCGGGGCGCGCACCTGAGCACCTGGGCGGTCACGGTTGAGCCAGGCTGCGGCAATACGCACGCGATGGAGGGCGAGGGCCGGGGCCGGTGGGCGCTGGGGCTGTTGCGCACCTTCGATGCGGGCGAATTCGCAGGCTGGGAGAAGGTGGGCTCGGGCGGCTTCGGACAGGTGTACAAGGTGCGCCACGTGCACTGGAAGACATGGCTCGCGATCAAGTGCTCGCCCAGTCTGCACGTCGACGACAGGTCAGCTTCCGGGCGGGGCCGGGTGGGATGGGGGCTCTGCGCTATGTGAGGCGCCGGGAAAGAGAGTTTGAGGCACTCAGGCCACGGATCCCTCGCAGCTCCAGAGCTTCTGGGATCCGGAGCGGTGGCCCTGAGCCCTGCGAGGTGCGTCGGGCTCGTCCAAGACCCCACCAAACGCTGCGGTCCGCGCCGGGCTTAGAGAAATTGCCGTGTGGGGTTCCGCGCTTTGTGAATGAGTTAGATTCCGTTCCACTTAGTAATTTTCGTCGGAGCACAAATTGGTGTAAGACCGTAATTATTTTGTTCGGAAGCACCGGCTGGGTTCAGGCGAGGCGCAAAGCGGCTTACAGGGCTCCGCGTCCCGCTTGGGTCTGGGATCTGGTTCCGCCCACCGCTTTCCTCCGCACACCTTCGTTTTCGGGGACTTCGGGTGGGGAACCAAGACCCAGAAAACGCCTTTCTTTGACCCTGGGCAGGTGACTCCGGGCACCTTGGGCCTTTCTTTGTCCCTCCTAGCGGATTGTTTCAGCGATTGGAAAGGACTCAGAGCGGTCCCCCGTAAACTCTATGGCGATTGTGGTTTGTGAGTAAATTTGGAAGTGAGGTGCTGAGCAGTTCTTCCAAAGCATTTTCCCCAGATTTCACTGTTTACGTCGGGGTAGTGATAGGTTATGTATGAGCCTTAGAATGGCAGATTTAAATGCCATTCTTATTCTTTAATTAAGCTGACATGGTGGTGATGTTGGCATTTTACCCAGAGATACCTCTTAAACTCCATCAAGCTGCTTGCAGGACCAGCCTTAAGCCACAGGAACTCCGAATTCCAACGTTACTTTTGGAGTGGTGTCACTGGCTGCCTGGGTGGCAATAAGGAGTATGGTTTGCGGATGAGACCTCTGTCTTCTCCCTTTATGCCTCATCTCTAGCCTGGAGACTCTGTCAGAGCTCTCCTGTGTTTGTGTTTGCTTGCTTGATTGCCTTTTGCTGTCACCCAGCTTTTCTTAGAAACTGTAGTACAGTGGAAACTAGTGTCTAAAATCACTACCAGCTCACCAAGCTGTGTAAAGCCTCCCCGACCCTTCAGGCCAGGAGGAAAACTAGCACTATGGTTGTTTAGGTGAAATCCAAACCATTTTTGAATAGCAGCCCACAGTTTTTCATAGGTAAAAAAACAAAAACAAAACAACACCCACAAAAACCTGTGCGTGGGTGTTTCTTATGCCCTCAGAGACTTAGTGGGATCCTTTTCTAGGCAGAGTGAATGTTATTCACCATCAAACACTTGACAGAATTTGATTATAGGAGGGTAAATATGAACCACCCCAGGGGTGGCGTCCTTGGAGTCAATGTGTGGTACAGTCCTACAGGTCTTTTGGGGAAGGTGGGGGTGACCAGGTCGAAGGCAGGATTTTCCCACTTGCAGAGAGCCTGTGTTGAATTGTTTGTCCTTTAATTGCAAGGTCTTTCTTCCCTGCCTGAAGCAGGCAGGTGGTGGCATGTTAGCAGGCAGGTAGAGGTCAGCAGCACCCAGCAGGAAGTACTTGGCCACCAGGTCAGGGCTGCCCTTGCTCTTTTGTACGTAGGATTGACTTCTCCCACCCAGGACAAGCTAAGTGTTTAAGCTCCCTTCGGTGTTAGGAAGTCACAAAGTGTTGCGGCCAGGAAATGCTTAGGAATTCACTTTGTTCTGCTCTGCCTGAGGGGCCTGTTGCCCCGGGCTAGCCAAGTTGCTTCTGAAGCTTGAGAGGGAGGCTGACTTTACCTGGGCTGTTGCTGTAGTCCTGCCTTTGGCCGCCTTTGCAAGGCATTACCTTTCGAACTAGAAACAGAATTTTCCTAGGGGCTTTGTATGCAGCCCCTCCACATCCCCAGCCAGAGGACAGGAAGTCTTATTTGCAGGATTCTAACCTCAGAGATTAGAGGATTTCAACTTGGAATTCAAGGAACTTTTTTTTGAGGTTTGAGAGAAAACAACAGGACCAACAAGCCAGTCTTAGCAGCGGGGACACAAAAGAGAAAGTTCCATTTCTGAGAGAGGTCGGGCAGGCAGGCTCCACAGTGGACCTCAAGAAGGACTTCAGACACAGAGAGAGTGGAAAGATGCCCAGGGCGTTAGAGTGAACAGGCTTAGGGTTTTGGCTAGTATACCAAAAAGGGTGGCAGGAAGAAAGAAAGGAAAAGCTGTGAAAAACATACAGGCTTAGCAGTGAGGGCCTGCAGGCAGCTTCCCCAAAGTTAGGGCTTCCCTGGCATCACACATACATTTCGCTAGGAGGGTAGTTATTTCCTCCATCTCTTTAACACACCTTTAGGTGAATTGTGTTTCTTGCAGTTAAAGCTTTTTTAGGGGTCTTTTGCCGTCCGTATGTTTGGCGGGCTTCTGAGGGGAGGGACGAGTTGCCTTTGCTACCTTGTAAATAAGCTCAGTATGGTGGCCCATCCGTTTAACCCCAGCACTCAGGAAGCAGGGGCACGGGAATCTTTATAAGTTTGAGGCCAGGCTTGTCTAGCTCCAGGACTATCCGGCCTAGGTAGAACAGTGTTTCTCTGCCTTCCTAATGCTGCGACCCTTTAGTATACAGTTCCTCATGTTGTGGTGACCCCCAACCATACAATTATTTTGTTGCTACTTCATAACTGTAATTTTGCTGCTCTTATGATTCATTATGTAAATATCTGATATGAAGGATATCTGATATGTGGCTCCCAGAGGGGGTTGAGAACCATTGATGCAGAGAGACCTTGGGGTTTTTTTTTTTGTTTGTTTTTTGTTTTTGTTTTTGTTTTTGTTTTTAAATAGCCATCCATACTTTGCCAGGAGGAAACAGCCTTCCTCTATTGGCCTCATGACAAAGCCTTGCTAACTTTACCTCTAAAGAGGGGCCATTGTGGTGCTTCCCCAGGGGTACTGGAAGTAGTGTCATCCATAATAACATCCAGGCCAGCTAACATGTACCTCTTCTGCGTAGCTTGCTGCTGTCATTTATGGCCTTTACTTGCTGGTTGGGGAGGGGTTCACTTTAGCCACATAGGTGGGTCAGTCCCATTTTCACTAGCCAGGCTGTTTACCCTTTAAGCTGGCTGGGGGTCTCTTGGCTCCCCAGCAGCTGCCCAGGCCCTATCCTTCTGCTTGTGACCCTCCATTTCAGTTCAGGGAAGGTGGGGCCTTACCAGGTCTGGGGCACTTATAGAAATTTTTATTTTTATTTTTTGCCAAGGTAGGGACACTTAAGAGGACCGCAGCATAATTCACAAGTGACTTCCCTATTCATCTGATTTCTCTTCTTCCTGGGGCCAGGTGTC
Source organism: Rattus norvegicus (assembly GCF_021556685.1). NCBI lineage: Eukaryota > Metazoa > Chordata > Mammalia > Rodentia > Muridae > Rattus > Rattus norvegicus. The sequence continues at coordinate 50,788,576 of NC_141544.1, read as the reverse complement.
TTGGGAGGGTCCTGTTCCCTGGCTTTGGGGAGAAGGCTATCTTCCCTGGCTGGCTCTCACTTGGAAGATCACAGGTACAGGAGAATAGGCCTGGCAATCTTAGAACAAAATGACCCAGGGGCTCTATGCCTCTCCCTGCTCCCAGCTAAGAGGAGCTCAGAAAAACAAAGTCCCTGGCACAGGGGCCCAAAGCTACTAATGCCTCAGCTCGTTGGGACGGGCCCGAGCAAACCCCAGGTTTGTAACTACAGAGCTGACAATTGGACAAGCCTGATTCTTGTCAGTTTTAAAAATAGCAGTGTGGGAACCCCTCTGAGGCTCCTGGGAACTTAATTGGATTGGTGTGCAGGAGCCTAGCGGAGAGGCTGAAATACTCTTCTCCCAGCAATGCTTCCCAGGTTTCCTGGCAGCTGTAGCAGAGTCCCCCTCACCCCGTGTTGCCTGCAGGCATCAGGCTCACTCACAGCTGGTCTTAGGCTCTCTCTCTTTCTCCCTTTTTCTCGAGCTGGGAGGCAGACCTTCCAGAAATGGTGGTTATTAGCTACCCCTGACATTCCACTTATACACCACTTCCCTCCCTTGGTGGGAGACCAGATGTAGTTGGTGTAAATGGGCTGTTAAGTGTGTGAATTGTTGTAAATGCTTTTGAAAAGTATCTTAAGCTGCAATCTCAGTAATCATGAAGCTGAGACAGGGGGATTGATGTGAGTTCGAGGTCAGTCTGGGTAAAAAAAGAAAAAGAAACTTGGAGGGAAGCTGGGGGGGGGGTAATAGCTTTTCAGTTAGGACCTTGCCTGGCATGTGGGAGGTTCTAGCTTGAGTAGCCAGCTATGCCTCCCCCCAAAAGTGTCTTTAGAAATTATAACCCTAACTTTGCCTGTTTGGGCCCAGATTTCTAAATGGAACCCCAAAACAGGGATGAGAGTGGGGCAGAGGTATCTTTTCTCTTCCTCCTCAGAGACTGGAATTACCATTCCTATTCCAGGGGCAAAGGAGAGGAGTAACTGTAACTTCAGCCTTCCTGCAGAAGCAAAGATCAAGTTGTGTTTTAATGAACCTGAGTCAGTGGGTTCTGTGGCCCAGAAACATTGTTCATTGTGAGCAGAAAGAACAGAATGGCGACCAGGAGCATGCCCTGGGCTTGCTACCTGTGATCCTGCCCCACCCAGGCATCCAGGCTAGGACAAGATGGAAAATCCTTCCAGGTTTTAGAACAATAGTCAGGATTACAAGTGTACAGTTCTTTTTATGTTGTTATCAATACTAATAAGAAATGTCACCTATAAGATGTATTTTAAATGATAAGAACCAAAAACATAAAACGAACTTTATGTATACTGGAGTTCTCTTGCCTCTCCCAGGCTGGGAGCTGGCCCTGTTTAGGCCCAGGCTGCAAGTGCTCCTGATAACACCAAAAGGCCAGAGCTTCTGGCCACAGGTTGCCCCAGGCTGCTTGTCCCCAGAGCATCAGGATAATGTCGTGAATGTTTTAGTTCAAAGGATATTAGATAATAAAGACTTTGAAAGGTTTTTTTACTGGATGTCCCACGACTCTGCCTCAGTGCTAGCCCCTTCTGCCCTGAGCTTTCTGGTTATGCAACCATGAAGATGACTGATGTTTGACCCAGGAAACAATGGCCAGTTGGCCAGTTTCCAATTAAGTGCCTTGAAGCGTGCGGCCGGGGCAAGAGGGTGACGTCATGTCCAGCCTGCTGTGCAGAGTGTGTAAATGTGCTGGGCTCAGCAGCCCTTTCTGTTTAAATGAGGTTTGTGTTCTGGAAAGGGCCTGGGGCAGGGAGGGTGAACTTGTTGAATTTTGAGTGGTAGGAAGGATAGAACTAGCTGTTTTCTGCTAGCAAGGCTGTTGGGAGTGGGTACCAAGAACTACCAGCAGAAGTTAGCTGTGTATATTAAAATCTTTGGGCAAATAAAGAGATTGGTTAGGTTGGCTGAGTAAAGGTGTCCAGAGAGTGGGTCCTTGCTATAGCCAGCCTGCAGACATGGGTTCCTTAGACTGGAGATGGGCTGGTATACCTTCTCAGTTCACTTGGTGATAGTTCCCTACAGTCTGTAGGGCCATCACCTGGGCAGGAAGGATGCCCACACTGGAAAGTGCAAGCTGGCCTTTTTATAGAAGAAAATGAACGGGGGTGGGGTGAGGGAGGAGAAGGGGACTACAAATTATAACTTTTATTCTTCATACAAAAGACCAAGCAGCACCCGAGAGTAGGTCTCTGATGCTGTGTTTGAGAACTGGACAGGGAGGTCCTCAGCTCCTGCCTTCCCCTGGGAAGAAAGGAGCCCAGCCCAAGAAATACGATCTTCTCCTTCAAGTACCACCTTTATTTTGTTAATGCTTAACCTGGGCATCTAGCTCTTCGCTGTACTGTTTTTTCAGATACTTGCGGAGTACAGGAACAGGACCAGGAGTCTTCCAGCCTGTTCCACATTGTCCTGTCCAAGGCGAGCGTGGTGCCCAGGGTTCTGCCTCCTGTTGGAAGAGGCAGTGGACAAGATCCTGGTGTGAGAGTATTTGTCCACCCATTCCAAGTATCTCACGGCTGGTCCTGTACTCCAGTGACTGGCTGCTTTCAGCAGCGTCTCCAGAAGGCTGGGACAGCACACCACGCTAGACTCTGTTCTGAAGTCATTTATTGATTCCTTCCAGATGCTTCATTTTAGCCAGGGGTCTGTTGCCTGTCACTCCAGCAGTAAGCTCAGACTGTGGGCTCACAAGGACTAAGCTTTAGTTACGTACAGGTAGGATTGGCGCTGGTTGGCAGAGGGGTAAACTCTTCAGCCCTTAGAATTTGTGGCAGTTTCAGCTGTCAGTGTATGAGGCTTTTTTGCTGTGGTTTTGGTGCTCTTGTAGCTCCACTTGCCTGCTTTTGTCCTTACACGAGGCCAGGGAAGCCTGGAAGCCTCCTGCAATTGAGAGGGGGAGGGCAGGTTTGGAAGTGGCTTGTTAGCACCATCCTGGGTCCTCTAGCATGTACCTGGTGATTTCCCAGCAGCCACTTAGACCCAAAAGAGTCCCTACGGGGAACTAATGAAGACCCAGTGAGACACAGGTTACTCTGCCCGCCTTCTGGGAAGGCACCAAGGCACCTTAGCCTACTAGACCTAAGTGTGGTCGCCAAGGTTGCCCAGTTCCCAGCTCCAACAGTTCTCTCTAGGAGTGGTTCTAGAAGTTTCCTTTAAGGAGTTCTTCTATTACTAGAAAGCAGATTTTGTAGCCCTGGCATGAGAACCTCTTCCCAGCCTCCTGAGTACCTCCTTGTGTCTATTTGGAGAGACACTGACCCGGATCCTATGTAGTTCAGTCCCACCCTCTTAGGATGGGGCCTTTCCCTGAGTGTACACTGAGACTTTTGACCCCTGTTACAGGCACAGACCATTACACAGCAATTGTCATCTGTATAAACATCATGGAATTAACCTTTGGCTCTAACTGGTAAATGCAGCCCATGCTGCAGCTGTCTCTGCCACAGACGGTGCCTAAATGTATGAGGAGACAGCCCTAGTGGAAGGTCGTTGGCTAGGAAGTAGCAGGCTGCGGACACCACAGCTTCTCTAGACATTAGGCATAGACCTGCCTCATGATCCAGCAGCTCTGCTTCTGGGCAGATACCCAGAAGAACTAACACGAAGGCTTTATAGACATTCTTCTCAAGAGCAAACAAGAAGAATAGTTTGCTTTCTGTTGCTCTGATAGAGTACCAGCCGAAAGAAATTTGAGAAGGTTTATTTCATCTTAAAGGTTACAGGCTGTTGTAAAGGGAAGTCAAGGAGGAACCTGGAGGCAGAAGTTGAAGTGGAGGCTATGGGGGAGCACTGATTCCTAGTTTGCTCTCGATGGCTTGCTCAGCCGCTTTCTTGTGCAATCCAGGGCCATCTGCCACAGTGGCCTTGGCCCCTTCTGTCCCCACCAACTTGCCTACAGTCTAACATGATGGGACCGTTTTCTCAATTGAGGTTCCTTCTCAGATGACTCTAGACATGTCAAGTTGTCAAAAAAAAAAAAAAGAAAGAAAAAAAGAAAAAAAAAACCTAATCAGTACAAGCAGTCTTGTCCGTAGTCATATGGGTGGATTAGCGAGATGTAGTATATTCCTATACCATTGCTTGGCTGCACAAATAAAACCTGGATGTGTGCAACAATACACATGGGTTTTGAAAATGCCTTATGAAGTAAGGCAGACACGGAAGAATGGTGGAGACCATTCCACTCATTTGGGGTACCCGGATTCAGAAACAGGAGAACGTGGGGTCTGTTGGGTGATTAATGTTTGCTAGGCATGATGACAGCGTCCTGGGTGTAGACGGTAGTGATGGCTACATATGGAGTGCCACTGTTGTCCACTTACGGGTAGTTAGAGGAATATGGACTGTGTGGTCAGTAGAAAGTGTGGAGAGCTGTATGTGGCCCTTGGCCGAATCTTGCTATAGGCTCATTCAGGATTAGATCCAGGAGTGATTGGGTTAGTGAAAGAGTTGGGATTAACAGAAGGTGAGAGTGAAGGTCCTTGGATCGTTAGCAAGCAGTTTTCTGTCCAGACAAGGGACATGATGTCGCCTGTAGGTATCCAGATAACCGCCAGGCTCTATCCTCACAGTGACCCCAGGTGCAGAGGCGGGTTTAATCCGTGACAATGAACTTTGTACACCTGTACATTTATCATTGGCTGTGTCCTGGCTGGTGGCTCTGTGTCCAGCTAGGTGACAGCTGCATGCCCTCACATCTGCGAACTTTTTCAGGGAACGCACGGAGCTGCTGGAGGAAGCTAAGAAGATGGAGATGGCCAAGTTCCGCTACATTCTCCCCGTGTATGGCATATGCCAGGAACCTGTTGGCTTGGTCATGGAGTACATGGAGACAGGCTCCCTGGAGAAGCTGCTGGCCTCAGAGCCATTGCCTTGGGACCTGCGCTTCCGCATTGTGCATGAGACAGCCGTGGGCATGAACTTCCTGCATTGCATGTCCCCGCCACTGCTGCACCTAGACCTGAAACCAGCAAACATCCTGCTGGATGCCCACTACCATGTCAAGGTAGGGACAGCACGTGCCCTGGGGAGCGGGCAACCAGGATGCGGGACGCCTTAGGGAGAGCTCTGTCTAGATGGTCCGGGATTCTGGAATAGAGCCTGAGAGAAGAGCAGAGAACTTGAAGCCAGGGCCCTTTTCACTGTAAGACCTACTGGAGAGCCCAGCTGGTCACACTTGATCTGCACATGATAGGTACCTGGAAGGGTAACCCCTGTAAACCATGGGATTCTCCCCCATATCCGGGTACGTTCTAGGTTCTGAGCACCCTGAAACAGATCAGGGACTTAGGGGTCCCAGGTTTATTGTCTTGAGAAATCACATCAGAAGTTGGGTTGTGAAGTGGTGAGATTTTGTGTCCTCTGATAATGGAAGCTGGTTTTCCTCAGTATTCTGGTACTGTGGAATAGGTGCTATATTCTAGACTCAGGCTGCCAAGAGGACTTACTCATCTCTCGGTCCTCTGCTAGGAAGCTGTGGACAGTCATTGATATGAGGCCTACAGGATTTGAGTCTTTCTTTCTTTGGGAATTTATAAAATAGAGTGTGAGGAGTGATACAGGAGACAGGTGCTGCCTGCCTGGATATAGGTATTGACAGGTTGTCCTGGGTCGTATGGCTTCGGACATGTTTTCCTCTGAACACCTCTGCGTCAACACCAAGGGCAGCACCTTTCATGGACTTTTCTCATATGATATGCACGTGGCCTTGGGGAGCCCAGGTCATGGGCCCACGGTATTGGTCACAATCTCCTTCCTCTGTGTGCAAGGAAGCAGATGGACGGAGTGAGGGAGAGGGACAGACAGCCCTGGAGCAAGCAGTGTTCACGCGAGGAACAGTGTACCCAGCCTATGTTACTGAGATATGTCTGCTTGTATAACATTCCCAGACCCACCCTGCTGGCCTGACTTTTAGGAGGCTCATCGTGACACTCATCTTGACTCAGTACACGGTAACCTGTGTGACTTGTGTGACGCTACTCATAGACTCAGTCTCAGCCAGGCAGAGAAAATGGTTTCCACTCCGTACAGTTGCTGTGCGTTGTGGCTTAGGTAGACAATGCCCAGCCGTGGCCTTTATATCTTGAAAAGGGCGACAACATATCACACAACTTGATGTGAGCCAGCTCCAAGGTGGCTTCCAGCATCCTCTCGTAACCTGAGTTTCTTGGGTTCTTTTTCCACATGACCGGGAAGGCTTGGCTTCCATTCTTCCCAGGCAGAGCAGGGCCTGTGGGCTCAGTGCGTCATAAAAACATTGCTCTCGTATGTGAAACTTAAACCAGAAAAGGAAAATAATAACAGACCCCTACCCTGGGTCAGGGCCTCACCACAGAGCAGAGGAGCCCATAGCTGCTTGGTGGCTGCAGGAGTTGAAATCATAGCTTCCAGAGGTCTTGACAACCCACTCCCATGCATACACAACACGGTCAGGAAACTCCTCTTACGAACCACAGTCACAGAAAGCTAGGTGGCTTGTGAAGGTAGAAGGTGCAGACAGCCCCTGGTATACCTGGGGCCTCCACAGGGGTAGGCTCTGCTTCTCTATGCAGCAGGGCATGCAAAGGCAGGGGAGAGTAGACTTGAGGTAAAAGGAGGCCCAGAAAAATCACACAAAAGTATGAGAAGGGGTGAAGGAAGCAGTAGGCAGTGCTGAGTAGAGGGTGGTGTTTGAAAGCTCCTGTGTCTTTAAGAACTACTGAGTAGGAGCTGGCTGCAACACATGTGCCTTAACCAGGGTTGCTGTCAGTATACACCCAGCACCATCTCGAGGACCATGAGTCTGGCGTAGCCCAAGTCACCCTACCCAGGGTCTCTGTAGAGTCCCTAGGTGCAGCCAGTGTTTGATGTTTCATTCCCTTGTATGTTGCCCTCCTCTCCTGAGAGGTGTGTGGCTGTTCGGGAGAGCTGTGGTGTGCTTCTGAGGGGGCACAGTACCATCCTCTTCCAAGTGTTACCCTTGGGAGTGCAGTCAGGAGTTGGGACAAGGACACAACACGCCCAGCTCTGTCACTCTGCTGAGAAGTGGAGTAAAGACACTTTACTTCCGGGTTGCTATCTAGATGAGTGAGGGTCAGGGTTCACACACACACAGAGCCCCTTTGGGAGTACAGAGTGATGTCCTAGTACCTAGTTTGTTACTAGTGGATTGTCCTCTGTTAGGTGGTTTTTTTTCAGACCTGGTACACAGCAGGCACTTAATGCTTGTTCACTGAGGAGGTAAGGGCTGCCCTTGACACATTCTGGGCTGACATTCTCTTGCAGGCTGTTGTCCCCTCAGCCTGATGGCACTTGTAACTTTTACAGTGCCAGCCGGATGGCTGGGCTGAAAGCTGTGGAGCCCTGATGAGAGGGTGTTTCATCATCACGAAGGGACTTTGTCCCAAAGCTGAGATGCTGAGGCCACCCCCTTACCTCAGCCACCCTGAGAGGAGTGGCAAAAGCTGCTGTTGTGTGGTGCCGGGCTGTTACCAGTAAAGTTAGTCACTGACAAAAAGCTGGAAACAAACAGAAGTGCACTTTTCCTGATTCGGAGTTGATGACACTAGGCCGTAGGCTCCCTTCATGGGTATGGCTGGTCTGGAAACAAGAATCCTGACTCAGCCCACTTCCTGTTACTGTCAGGGTGTGTTTGAAGATGAGCCCAGGGGTGAATTAAAAGGGTTGAAACGACATCAGCCTTGAAGGAGACTGGAAAGGGGCCATTTGTATGTGCACTGGAAGGCCGCTTGGTGCTGAATTTGGTCTTACAAATTCACAGTGCTTCAGAGGGTCTGGTTTGCACCAGGATGTGGTGGCGTGGGCAGAAAAGGAAAACTCCCAGAGCTGCCTGCAGGTCTGAGCTGCAAGGACACCTTTGCCAGTGGGGAACCCGCCTTGCTCATGAACTCTGGAAGTAGAGATTGGGGTCCTGACAGTGACTTCATCACCAAGGGAGGGGACACTATGTCTGGAGTAGACTAGTGAGCCCGGAAGGTGATGAGGCGTGTGTTTTGCTCACTCTAAAGCTCTCTGAAGGCGTGTTGCGCTTTAAAGGACCTGCTGGCACTTGTAGCTGCCCCAGCTGGAAGGTTGCATAACCGGACTGGCGATAGATGATAGATGCCCTAGCCCGTCACGTGGCTCCCTTTGCCTGAAAGCTAAAGGCTGTTTTCCCTTCCTTCATGCTGACTGTGACAGACAGCCACCAGGGTGGATACGAAGCCTTACGGAAGCAGGGCTGGCTGTCATTCTGAGTTTTTTTCTCCAGGTGAATTCCATTCTTTAAGCATGGTGTCTTTTGTCCCCATTCATCAAGTTTATATTGATGGTACATCCAGACTTAGCCCTTCTGCATCCCTATGCTTCCTGCCTGCTTAGAGACAGGGTTGTCTGGAGCCAACCCTTCCCTCTGGGGGTGAGCCCCTAGAGCATGCGCTGGGGACCCACCATCTGATGTGGCAGCAGGAGATATGCCACAGTGGCCCCCTTTAAGGCTGACGTGCCTCCTTTGGGTTGCTTTTACAGATTTCTGACTTTGGGCTGGCCAAGTGCAATGGCATGTCCCACTCTCATGACCTCAGCATGGATGGCCTGTTTGGCACAATCGCCTACCTCCCTCCAGAGCGAATTCGTGAGAAGAGCCGGTTGTTTGACACCAAACATGATGTATACAGGTGTGTGAAATGTCACCGTGCCCTACGTGCCAGGCTAAGAGCTCTAAGCTTCACCGTTGCTTCCTGCCCTGAACAGCAGTTTCCAGAAAGGCTCTGGGGTACCACTCAGCCATGGGGTTTGATGCACATGCAAATGGTGCGTGCCTGTTGGACTTGGGGATTTTAGCTGGCACGTACCTGCTCCCCAGGTGCATGGAAGACTTCTTTCCTGTGGGCGATGCTGACTGGTGCTGTGCAGAAGTAGTTAGAAAAAGGAGTTGTAGCCCAGTGCTTGGATATGATACAGCATTTTCATGAAACATGGGTTTTATTACTTGTCTGTCAGAAGAACCTGCTGCTTTGAGTAGCCCGCAGAGCCATGGGTGTATGGGTTTGTGCTCCTCAAAGCTCACACTCCTCTGAATACCAAAGTGAGCAACTCAGTTTTTGGTCCCCAGGGTATAAACTGACACCTTGACTGATTGTTTCATGGTATGGTTAAAGGGAAGTTTTTGTTGTTTTTTTTTTTTTTTTGTTTTTTTTTTTTTTTTTTTTTTTTTTTTTTTTTTTAATGGTAGACATGAGAGAGAGCAGCCAAAGGCATCTGGAAGATTCCACAGCAGAGAGAGAAAGTAGCAGTCTGAACGTGGCTGGTAAACTGGACCTGGCCAGAAGAGAAGCAGGAGTAGAGCGAAGAGGGAAGGAGGTGGGGGAGAGCGAAGAGGGAACGTAACAAGATTATAAGGAGAATGAGTGGCTGAGGTGAAAGAGCTGGACAAGTTTAGGGTAGGGGAGGAGGCAAGAAGCGCCAGGATGCCAGCCTGGGCTTTAATGTGTACCTTAGGAGCCTAGAGACCCGCATGAGCTTTGGTATGCTAATAGGCACCACAGATAGCCAATTGTCCCTTCTGCTAGTGATAAGGGAAATGGCTCCTTTTGTTTGAGGGGAACCTGCTTCACAAGTTCCTGGTTAATGCTGGCTTTTGTCTAACCATCGGAATTGGAGAAATGGAGTTCCCCTTGGATCTGACAAACAAGATCCAAGTACATAAGAACTACTTCCCATCCCTCCCGAGATTGTGAGGGTCCTATTCCAACAGACTTTCGGAAAAGAAAGGGCCGGAGCAGCCAGCTCTGTCTTTTGTCACTAGGCCTAGCTAACTGGTTTGACAGAAGCAAATGTGCCGGTGTTGGGCTTTTGAACAGTGAGTCCCACTGGGCATGGCCCTCTGGGGACGAGTCAGGGCTTGCAGAGTTTGGGGATAGTCAAGAACTTTGTTTATTTTAATGTTGGCTTTAACTTTTGAACCAGCATTTTCCAGTTAATGAGTTAGGCTCAATTTTCAGTCTTTTTTTTTTTTAAGATTGGACCATTTTCAATGTATCTAGAAAAATTTACTTAGTAACTGAGAGGGTTTCGGGCTCAGCTTGTTGCTTCTTAGTACTTTGTATACATTTTCTTTAGCTACTCTCTGCCGAAGCCTTCCAGGGCTTCTTAGAGGAGTATTTTAAACAGAACCTGACCTTGGATTTAAAGGATTGAAGCCAAGACAGAGAAGAGCAGGGGGCAAAAGTGCCCCTAGATGTCTGAGTACTTGGTCTGTGCCCCTGTGAGATGGCAGCTCAGAGCTTGGAAATTCTTATCAAACCCGAGGCTGCAGCACCAACTGATACGTAGTTTCTCTTTCAGTTTTGCCATCGTGATCTGGGGCGTGCTTACACAGAAGAAGCCATTTTCAGGTAAGCGCTCTGCATGAAGACCAGTGGGCATGCGCTTGGACCTTCTCAGCCCCTCAGTGCCTCTACTTGGCCGGGCAGGGCTCCTCTGGGCTTCCAGACTTAGGGCCTGTCCTCAGGGCAGGTGCCTTACACCCACCTGGAGAATACACTGAAGGCCCACAGCCAGCTTTTTGCAGAAGGTTGACAAAACACCAGCATGGACTTTCTTTCCCATTCATCAGTTCGTATTGGTGTGGCTTGGCCCTTCTGCTGTGTTCCTTTCACACAAACAGGTCAATGGGGGGACCATTGGAACATATGCAACTTTTTCCTTTGATGCTGCTTAGTGTTTTGTGCTGTTAAAAGTCTTTATAAGAAGATAGCCTTCCTTCACCTTCCTTCTTCCCTCTCTTTAAAAAACAAATGGTATAAAACACACATGACCGAATCTACTGCATTAACTACTCTAAACACACTGTGAATAGCAGTGAAAGCATTCACGTGGTTGCCCCCTCTCCAGAAGTTTTACCATGGCAACTCAGGTTTATAAAACTTCAGTCGTTTTTAGTCACATTGGGAAGAGAAAAGTCTCTTTTCTTTTATGACATTCCTGGCTATTTGCACTGTGGGGTATGACAAAAGATATTTGAAAACAGAGATCATGCTCAGTATATCAGAGGTCCTGGGTTCAGTCTCCAGTACCATAGACAGATATCATTAAGTCAGAGCCTCAAGTTGAGGCCCCATTGCTGGCACAGTCACACACTCAAACCAGGCACGGAAACGGGGAAGGGTGGAGAAAAGATCCTCCAAGCATAGCAGGATTTAGGGGATGTTGGAAGCTTGGTTCTATTCTGTTCCTGTCCTCCATTGTTTGTTCTTTGAAAAGATATATTAATTTTATGTGTATTCGTGTTTGCCCAAGTGATGCCTGTGCCCTGTATGTGGCCTCCACAGGGAGGTGAGAAGAGAACGCCCTCTTCTGAATTCCCTGGAGTTAGACTTACAGGCAGTTTTGAGCTGCTGTGTGGATGTTGGAAACTGAACCAGGATCATTTGAGAGAGTAGCCAGTGTTCTTAACCATTGGGCCATCTCTCCAGTCTTTTCCCATATTGCTTTTTTCTTTTAACTGTGTTCCCCACCATGGAGGTCCACATACCAAATTCTTTTCAGCGTGACAGCCTACCTGTCGGACGTGAACTTGTCCAATGTCTAGCAGAGACTCTTGGGCCAGTGTGTGACGTATGAAGGCCCTCGGGTTTTGTTGCCTACTAGGTAGAGGGACCAGAGCAGGACTTCTCAGATGTCACGCAGACCCCCATCAAGCTTGCTTTGGCAGCAACAAATCTTGTAGGTGTTCTCTTGACTCTCACTGCATTTGGAAAACTTGCTGGGTTTGGAAGGCTGGGTTATCATGGAATTAACCTGCAGATACACGGAAGAGACCGGCATTGCACAAGACTTAACGGGAAAGTGAACAAAGTGTCAGTGTGGAACGCTGGCAGCCGATGGTGACTGTGGGCCAATTTTCCATACCTGCCAATAGGTGCCTGCTGCTCCACAGGGTGTGCTTGGAATGCAGGGGTGGGGAGATGCCCGTGGGAACAAGTGGCTGATGGGCCTCGTGGTTTAAGATGAGCCAAAGGTCACCCACTGAGAGTCCCTCTTGAGCCCCTCCCAATTAGGGTTGGTAATTATAATGGCCAAGTCTGTGCCCATGAGTCTGTAAAACTGAGAAAAACAGAGAATGTTATATCCTATAAAAAATATGGATTAAAGAAAACTCCAGGTTTAGAAAGGGAGACTTACCAGGTTTGGTGGTATCCTAGGTGATGGGCAAGTCATAGCGTGTCTCCAGCACTTGTCCATACATCTAAGTGAGAAGCCATCTCCTGCTCCTCAAAGTCTGAACATCTGTTTCTCCTCTGCAGATGAGAAGAACATCCTACACATCATGATGAAAGTGGTGAAGGGCCACCGCCCAGAGCTGCCACCCATCTGCAGACCCCGGCCGCGCGCCTGTGCCAGCCTGATAGGGCTCATGCAACGGTGCTGGCATGCAGACCCACAGGTGCGGCCCACCTTCCAAGGTGAGTGCCCTTCCCGTCTCATCACCGCCATGTGATGGCTTTGCCACTGTCACAGGCCACAGGGTTGATGACCAGGACAGGGTTGAGGGTCAAGCTCAGGTGGGGAACAATGCATGCAGAGACAGGGATGAAACAAACCCACCACTAACAGGTTGGCCCATCCCCTACTTTTACTGCCCAGTGCTGAGGGCTGGAATGGGCAGTTAGAACGAGACAGGCAGACCCAGTGTCCACCTAGTCTAGCAGGCTGCATTGGCTTCCAGGGAGCCTAGAATCCTGGATTGTAAGTGCAGGTGCAATGGCGTACTTTTAGGCAGCTGGAGGAGACTAAAGGCCTGCAGTTTTCTCTCACGTCTCTTAGGCTGTTGTCCTCATAGGCAAATGAGCCTTTGGGGTAAAAAAGTGAACCTGATAGAGTTGCCTTCACATCGATCTGGGGCAACATGAATAGACAGGGCTCACCTGCCAGCCCTGACAGCTTTAACCCTTTGTGTCGGGCAGGCTACTAAGAGAGACCTGTTTGCTCCTGGTGAGACCTGGCAGGTGGTTGACCAGACACTCGGGATGGTGGTTGGGTTTGTCTTCTAGTGAAGCCTGGGGTGTCTTCTACAAACTGACAGTGGTACTGGGCAGGTCCTCCGCTGGTCAAGACAGGGGTGTCACTGCCTCTGTCCCCATAGAATTATGTAGGAGTTCTATCTAAATGTCAGCCCCTTTTGTTTTCTCTCTCAAAGAAATTACCTCAGAAACCGAAGACCTCTGTGAAAAACCTGACGAGGAGGTGAAAGACCTGGCTCATGAGCCGGGTGAGAAAAGTTCTCCAGAGCCCAGGAGTGAGGTGAGCGTCTCCGGCAGCATCTTCAGGGCTCCGGTTGTGGCAGGATTTTTCTTATCCAACATCTTGTCTGAAAATTCCTCCCCGTTTCCCTCTGAGCCCATCCTACTACCATCTCCTCCCAGAAGTGCAATCCCATGGCAGTCCCCCATCTGCTCTGCACACTGGAGATTGATAAGTATAGATAGAGAACCACAAAGGGCAGATGGCCCCCATCCTCCTGGGCCCCTGCTAGGTGGGGCTTGAGGATCTCAGCACAGTCTGCTCATGATGGTTTGTGTTATGAGTGTCTGTGGCTACTCAGAAGCGGTGAGAAGCTCCCAAGGCAGTGCTAGCTGAATGCCTCTAGGGTAACGATTGAAGCAGGGAACTCCATTGTAAGGGTTGGGTGTGGTGGTGAGGTGGTGGTGGTTTCTCTGACATTGGACAGCTTCTCCTGGGGAGAACAGCTGTGGGACAGGTGAGAATTGGGGACAAAGGTTCTCCTGACAGCAATAAAGAGACAGAACCTACCTCTGATATATGCTTGTAGCCAGCAAGTAGACATGACTTAGTGCACAAGTGGAAGCACAGTAAGGCAGTGGCTCCCAAAGGGAAGAGGACTCGGAAAGAGTGACAATCCTCAGACTCAGTTACTAGAAATCTGCTTTTCTTGAAGCAACCAGACCTGTACTCCCCCAACCCCTGCCCCCGCAGTGACCTCGTTCTCATAACTCCAAGACATTCCTGAGAAGTCTGACGCTTTGTCAGAGCAAGGGAGACCCCCAGCCTAAGTATTTTCCTTTCTTGTTGGGCTGCCTGTCATGGGTAGCCCCCAGGTCTGGCCTTGCCTGCACTGTGCTCTCACAGCTTACCCGGACTGCCTGTGGCCTAGACAGTGCCCCCGAGTGGGTGGGAGCATCATGTACTTAGACTTTTCCATGTTTATAAAGTTGTTTCTCTCTTTCTGCCAGGGAAGTCCAGTGAGGTTTCTTTGCAGCCTTGAGTCTCAGGGCTTCTTGATGCTCTTTGTCCGTGGTAGTGCACAACTATGGGACCTCCACCTCTGCCCCGGTAGTTTTTGGTCCCCCCTGTCTTGTTCTCTGTGCTCTGACATGGAGGCTTGAGGAGCAGAGTCCTTACTACTACCCTCTCCGCCTTTGCAGGCCAGGCCTGAGTCCTCACGCCTCAAGCGCGCCTCTGCTCCCCCCTTCGATAATGACTGCAGTCTCTCCGAGCTGCTGTCACAGCTGGACTCTGGGATCTCCCAGACTCTTGAAGGCCCCGAGGAGCTCAGCCGGAGCTCCTCAGAATGCAAGCTCCCATCGTCCAGTAGTGGCAAGAGGCTCTCGGGGGTGTCCTCCGTGGACTCCGCCTTTTCCTCCAGAGGATCACTGTCACTGTCATTTGAGCGGGAAGCCTCGACGGGCGGTAAGTGTCTGTGAGCACTGGTGAGCTTGTGTGGGGCTCACCTGCGTATTCGAGTCTGAGCAACTACTGTGCAGGGTCTCTTCCCTGGTAAAGCTTGTCTTCTCTCGGTTTTCTCCGATGAGCTTTTGGTGTCACCATAGTTTGTGCTCAGAACACAGATCCAGAAAGTCCCACCTCAGTAGTGTGGTTCTGCTGGGTGTCTAATGTTTGAGGAGGATAAGCCACATCACCAGGCCGAGTCAGCCCTGGGGCAGAGGTTGGTCTCAAGTCTGCGACCTGGAAAGCCCAAGTCCCATCCAGTGAAACTAGTGACCCCTGGGGACTTTACTTCTGCCTCAGACTCAGACACTTCCAGATATCCCCTGCCCCAAGCTTTTGTGTTTATGGATACCCTTGTGTCAAGCTGGCTTGACTGACTGTGAGGTGTTGACACCTGGGGGGCCGCGGCTCCTCTGTAAGGCACGGGCATTTCCATTTGGGCTATAGCACAAGGGAGGCAGAGTGCAGATGACTTGCAAAGACCTGAGGCCTCACCAGTTCGCAGGGATTTTTCCAGTAGAATGTTGGGTCAAAGACCTTTGAACATTAAGGAAATGCCTCGCAGAGATAGGCGGAGAGAACCGAGTTTGATTCTAGCCAAGCAGTGGACAATAAAGTCAAAAAGGACATTCAGAGCTAAGTTCCCAGCAGCCGCAGCCGTGTCACTGCCTGCCGTGGGGAGATGTGTCCTAAAATCTTCTCTTCGGGCTTAGCCCTCTCTGGTGATGCCTCGTCCTCGTGTCCGAGAGATGACTACCATCCTATAAGAACGTAATGTTTAAGCCAGTCATGGTATGTCCTTAATCCAAGCACTTGGGAGGCGGAAACTGGAGGATCTCTGTGAGCTGAGGTCAGCCTGATCTACAAAGCAGGTTCCAGGGCAGCCAAGACTACATGGAGAGACCCTGTTTCAAAACAACAAAGAAAAAGGAATGTAGTATTTAAACACCAGTCCGGGTCTGCCTCCTTAGTACCACCCAGACCTCCACTGCTCTGTAAAAACAGCCTAGAGAGTGTTCTACCTGCAGAGGGAAAGTCTATTTATGGGAGTCAGGATTTCCAGTAATGCAGCGGATTTTCAGGTTCAGTAGAAGTTCCATTGTGAATATTGGGCAGTGCGTTCTGAGAAATTTAGTTTTGAGAATCATTTCAGAAACACCCCATGTGATAACATGGGTGTCACTTTGAGTCTGTGCTCCTCCAAGTTCCAGGAGCCAGGTCTGTAGGCCAGGAATAGTGTATTGCAGGTCTAAGTCTTTGGGGATGTTGTGTTCCTGACTGGCTTTCCTTTCTGGTGCACCTCTTTTTAAATGAGTGTGAACAGTCTTGCTGATGCTGCAGGAGGGCTTTCCCAACCATAGAAAAGCTAGAGTTTTATTCTACAAATCAACAGAGGAACACTTTGGAGACATCAACTACACTGCCCAAGGTAGATGCTTAAAGACCTGCAAATAAGAGATGTACCCTGGATGTCCTTCCTCAGAGTCCCTAAGGTGTCATCCACCTGACCTCAGCCCCCAAGCCTTAGACGCCCACATTCTATAGTGTTTGCCTTACTCTGGCCTCTGACATTGTCTCTCCTCTCCCTGCAGATCTGGGCCCCACAGACATCCAGAAAAAGAAGCTAGTGGATGCCATCGTGTCAGGAGACACTAACAAGCTGATGAAGATCCTACAGCCCCAAGACGTGGACTTGGTTCTGGACAGCAGCGCCAGCCTGCTGCACCTGGCTGTAGAGGCTGGACAGGAGGAGTGTGTCAAGTGGCTGCTGCTTAACAATGCCAACCCCAACCTGACCAACAAGAAGGGCTCTACACCGCTACATATGGCTGTGGAGAGGAGGGGGCGTGGAATTGTGGAGCTACTGCTGGCCCGGAAGACCAGCGTCAATGCCAAGGATGAAGACCAGTGGACCGCCCTGCACTTTGCAGCCCAAAATGGGGATGAGGCCAGCACAAGGCTGCTACTAGAGAAGAATGCTTCTGTCAATGAGGTTGACTTCGAGGGCCGAACGCCCATGCATGTAGCCTGCCAGCATGGACAGGAAAACATTGTTCGCACCCTGCTCCGCCGTGGTGTGGACGTGGGATTGCAGGGAAAGGATGCCTGGTTGCCTCTGCACTATGCTGCCTGGCAGGGCCACCTGCCCATTGTTAAGCTGCTAGCCAAGCAGCCTGGGGTGAGTGTGAATGCCCAGACACTAGATGGTAGGACACCCCTGCACCTGGCTGCTCAGAGGGGGCACTACCGTGTGGCTCGCATCCTCATAGACCTGAGCTCTGACATTAACATCTGCAGCCTGCAGGCACAGACACCTCTGCATGTTGCCGCAGAGACTGGACACACTAGTACTGCCAGGCTACTCTTGCATCGTGGTGCTGGCAAGGAGGCTTTGACCTCAGAGGGCTACACTGCCCTGCACCTGGCAGCCCGGAATGGACACCTAGCTACTGTCAAGCTGCTCATAGAGGAGAAGGCTGACGTGCTGGCTCGGGGGCCCCTGAATCAAACAGCACTGCACCTGGCTGCTGCCCGTGGACACTCAGAGGTGGTAGAAGAGCTGGTCAGTGCTGACCTCATTGACCTGTCTGATGAGCAGGGCCTCAGTGCACTACACCTGGCTGCTCAGGGCAGGCATTCACAGACTGTGGAGATACTGCTCAAACATGGAGCACACATTAACTTGCAGAGTCTCAAGTTCCAAGGAGGCCAGAGCTCTACTGCCACACTGCTCCGACGCAGCAAGACCTAGCTTGCCAGCCACAGAACCAGGGCTCCATGTAGGCTTCTGGTCCATCCTTGTTCCCTCATGGGGACGGGATGGTCCTGGGACACTGCTCACCCTGTTGGTGGCCTGCCCATACACCGACCAAGCAGAGGCTAATGGACAAGGCAGTAGTAGCAGAGTCAGGACAGAGGCTGCCTACCACCAACTGCTGACCTGCATAGCCAGTATCTGATATCAGATGGGATTAGGTTGGTGTCATGTCACTGTGGTATTGAATGGCCGCTGATGCAGGCCTTTTATGACAAAGCCTATACAAGAATGTGCCCTCTGTCCCAGAGCGAGCCACTTCTGCTTGCTTGGCGCATGGCGTCTTCAGGAGAGATGTGGGAAGGGCAGTGTCCTTTGTCTTCTCGTTGCGATGGGCAGAGTATCTGTCTCTGAAGCCATAGTGGGTTCTTTATACATGAGTGACATGATAGCTTTGCTTGAGACCTCTGAGGATCTGATTGATGGAGTCTAGAAAGGGAATGATTATAAAACCACAGGGCTGGTCCTAACACTGAACAACCTTACCAGCGTGAAAACAATGTTTCATTTGGGTTGTTTTTTTGTTTCTGTTTTTAGTTTTGATGTCTAGGTCACCACGCCTCTTTCCCCCACTTTCCCTGCTGAGTTCTCACCTAAAACATCAGAGCCATATATATATATATATATGTTACAGGAAAATTCTTTGTAAATGGGTTTTATACTAAAAATTGTTTAGTCAAACAGTTCACTTTTTCAGGCTCTTTTGGTGAAGTGATGGTTTGTGCCAAGGGCATTGCTGACTTGCCCTGGGGCAACTCATGCCGTGTTCCAGCCACAGATGAATGTGGCTCAGGGTGGCCTTTAGAGATGGTCATGCTCTGAGAAGTCAGATTTGATAGCCTTTGTTGTACCTTCTGTGTTCTGAACACTTCACCGTAGAAGTGACCCGTGTGCAGACACATGCTGTAGCATGGCGTGTGGCACAGAATGGTATTAATGTACTGTGTACTTTGATATGAATCGTGGACAGGATGCCTTTTCATGACGGGACGTAGTGGAGCTGGCTATGTTTTAGTATGCCTCAGTTCGTCTTCACTGCCTCCCCGCTCTTGTGTAAAAAAAAAAACAGAGACCATGGGAGATGTCGATTGATTGATGTCAATAAAGGACTCACCTACTTCTGGAATCCACAGACTGTTATTTCTTATCAATAAGCTCTGATCATTCACTTCTTGAAAACCAGAGGTCTGGGGCAGTACCGTGGGTCTGGGGAGGTTGCATCGATACAGCACAGGCCCGGGGAGATCGGGAAGCAGAGGATGGCCCAGGGCATCGATCTTTCTGGATGCACCATATCTGGTGGGAGGAGCTTCCAGCAGCGGTGTTTGCATTTTTAAATGATTTACTATTCTCATGTTAACTTTACATCTGAAACACTTCCAGATTGTGTCAATTATAATTTCACATTGACTCTGGGTTTCTCATTAATTTAAGTTTAATTGCCCTCATTTTCCTGATTATCCTTTTCTTAGCCACTACCTTTCCATCCATCTGTCCATCAGCCCACCTCCACCACCACACTCGACCTTGCAACTACCCACTTGTCTACCCAATGGTCCAGCCTCTTTACCCATCCGCCCACCCCTCCACCTGTCTGCCTTCCTCTCTGACTACCCCTCAGAGTAACTTTGCTCAGGAGCAGTTTCCTGGTCTGAGGATTGCCTAGTTACTTTTCAATCCTTCAGTGTGTATTTCCTCAAAACCAAGGGCTTTAATTTTTTTAACAGCCATCAGAATCAGGACGTCAGCAGCGTGCTATCTCGTCTATAAATCCTTTTAAAGTTTTACTGGTGACCTCAAGGCAGCAGCAGTGGTTCTTAACCTCGGGAGACCTGGTTTAGTTGTCACGTCTCTGATTTTCTTCTGTGCTCAGTTCCGGGCTTCCGTGGTACATGCGGCACTCCTACATAAGGCTGACCCACCTTGTGATGGGTTAGGCTCACCAGCTCTGACCAGCACACAACAGACTGAATACTGTGTTTCTATCTCCCTGTTTATTTTCACTGATATTGGTACACAGTCAGATTCCTGTTTAGCCAATGGGCCAAACTCCATTATCTCTTAATGCTCAGTGTTTCCCTAAGTTGGCCAGCTTGAGGACTTAGTGCTGTGACTGGCTGAGACAGTATACAGTCTTGCCATACAGACCTCCAACCAGGGGCGGCCTTCTTTTTGCCCCCCACAAGAAAATTGACAGAGAATGTTGTTGAAAAATGCTGGTCCAAGTGCCGTTCCCACTGTTAATAGTGTCCTCACTGCTAGAGTCTTAGCAAAGAGATCAGGAAGGGTGCTTTGCACACTCCCATCTGTGTCCTATATGGATTTCACCAACAATCTATCCACCAATAGTTCCAGCGTTCCCGATTACCAGAACTTTCATCTGGGTTCCCACAACTTCAGTGTTGCCTGCTGCTTAGTTCAGTGGAGAACTTTCTCTGCCTCAGCCTGCTGCACTCAGTCTGCTCAGAAGCCCAGAGCCTTCACCTCACAGAATCATTTATCTGTCAGTCTTTATACAGGCCTGAGAGCCAACACTACCATTTGGCCCCTCCCTTCGTGGGGCACTAACACGAACTTACTTATGTAAACAGCTATAAACCGGAACTGTGCTAGTTAATGTTCTATTGCTGTGAAGAAACACTCCTAGCTCTAGGTTGGAGTAATGCAGCCAGGTGCTCACAGGTTCCTGCTTTTCGTCCATGCTTTTTCTAGCCCTGGCCTTTGCTCAGAAGCAATTTCCTGATCTGAGGATTGCCTAGCTCTTCTCTTAGACCTGCTTCAGAAGTGCCCCTGGTCTTATGCAACATACCATACATAAACTACATAAACATACTATACACACCTATAACATACATAGACGCTGTGTATATATATATCACAACTCTACACCACACATACATCCATACACACAGTACACCATATACACAGACCACATACACCCTATACCATATATACCATATATACATATATCACTCTCATTCATCCCCCCCCACACACACATACACACTAACACACACATACACACTAACACAGACTAGTTCTGGAAGTGAAAACATTCTAGAGCTTGCTGGATGGTTGTCCTGGGTCACCATGAAGGCAGTAAGCTATTGTTCCCTGCCCAAAGGCCATTGCTATCAATGAAAGATATCTGAACGATAAGCAAGGAAGCTTGAACAAAAAGTCCCTCCGGTGCTGGGTTAAGGAGAAAGGAGACAGAGAAGGCGATCTGGTGGGTGTTTTCTCTGCACATTGTCATCGAGTTTACACGTAATAAAAAGGTGTAAACCCATTGCTGGGATAGCTCTTTAGATCCCCACAATGTGAGCTGACCCTAAGTGTGCAACTCTAGGTGAAGCGAGAAGAACCCCCAACCCAGTTTCACATTGTAATGTTGGAAGGTGTTGCCTTTTGGAACAGAGCTTGGAGCCATCAACAAGCCTTTCCTCCGTGGCAACCCAGAAAAGTGAGGTCTCTTCATGGTCTCCTTTCATAGCTTCAGCTCCTCTTCCTCCTGGAGTCACTGCCAGGAACAGCTGGGCCACTGGAAAAACAAGGTTCTGTGAGGTGGCAGCTGAGGCTGCAGGTGCGGCTGGTATGACAGGTGTGGTTGGTGGGAGGTGGCCCTTGCGGAAAAGTCCAGTGAGCCTCCTCCAGGGGCTGCAGCCTGAGTTGTCCTTCCTCACGCTCCTTTTTTCCCATCTTCCCTGGAGGTTATGAAAGGACCCCTGCCTTCTCTGCACTGGGAGGGACAAGCAAGGACCCCATCTTACTGCTAGGAAAGGACAAATTACACAAGAAATGGAGATGGTGGTGGTGGGGTCATCAATAACACAAGGTGGCTGTGTACTGGCTACACACCCATGCACAGCATCTCTGGGAGTTTGGCCACCCAGCCAACTCTAGATGAGAATTTGCTGAAAAGCTAGCTTGAGGTGGTCGTTCTAAAAAGATGGGGAAGGCGGATGGAGGCGTCACAGGCAAAAGAAGCGGACTGTGAGAATGGAGATGGGAGGGAGGAAGAGAGCTGCATCTGGGCAAGAGATGGAAGGTGCCTTCACTGATGGCGGTCGAAGGAGGCTTCACAGCGTGGTGGATTCCTTCCCATTTGCTATGGCAAAGTAGCCAGACAAAGCAATTATAAATTTGGGGGAAAGAATTTATTTTAGTTCATAATTGCAGGTTATGATCTATCCCATCAATAATAATAATTAATGATGATGATGATGATAATGATAGTAGATGTTTTTTAAAGAAGAAATTGTCACAGAAAGAAAATATAAGCAAAAAAGTAGAATTTGGGAGAGGGAAGATGAAGAAAATGAGTTATGTTAGAACGCAAAATATCTGCAACATGGGGGTTACAGAAAGAAGAGACTGCTCCCCAAGCTGAAGGTCAGAGCAAGTGAGAACACACTCTGAACGCATTGCCTTGGAGGGATGCTGCTGCTGCTGAAGCTTCCAGGAGGGGCTGGGAGGGCGTTAGCACAGGAATCCAATGGATCTGTCTTCCAGAGCAACATCGAAGCCAGGAATAAGAGATCATCACCTCGGGGTTGGGGATTTAGCTCAGTGGTAGAGCACTTGCCTAGCAAGCGCAAGGCCCTGGGTTCGGTCCCCAGCTCTGAAAAAAAGAACCAAAAAAAAAAAAAAAAAAAAAAAAGAGATCATCACCTTCAACACTCTAAGAAAAATGATTTTCACCCAAGAACTCCCTTGAATCTGGACTTGCTGTTCTTAGTCCCCCTCTCTGGCCCCTTGTGTTCCAACCTTCGGTCTCTGTCTCAACAGGCACTGAACATTCTGGCTGCTGAGCTGCCCTGGCCCTACTGTAAATGAGGCTGCATTCATTCTGCCATTAACATAGGTGCTGAGGTTTTTATTTCACTAGCTTTATTTCTCCTTTTCAAACCTTATCCATTCTCTCCAAACCTGTCTTGCTTTTACAGAGCTGTCTGGAGCTCATTTCCTTCTGTTCTTTGTTTGTAATAATTTGAACAGGTATTCACTTCCCTAAAGCCATCACCTGCCTGCACTATTACCTAAGGTTCTCAGGGAATTAATGTTTGGGTTTGTTGGGTCTGCTGGTAGATTGCTTTTCTGCCTTTCTTACCTTTATGAACTGTGAGCACATTCTCAATATTGTTATATCTGTGGGAATCTTTTAGGCCTGGGAAGGATTTTTTTTTTTTATTTGTGAGATCCACAGCTGGGCTGTTAAACTGTGATTGGTTTTATGCTCTTTTCAGGGTTCATGGGTTCTGGGTCACAGAGGTAGAAGGGTTTAAGATGGCAAGATGCAAGAACACAGAGGCTTGGCACAATGCATCTCAAGGGTATTTGGATTTCTCCATAGCTCAGGCTGGGATACATGTTCAGATAATCTGTCTTTGCTGGTGGGTGGGATATTTTCCTCCAGGAGTAGTCTTCAGGGTTTCTGTCATAACAGCTACATCACATGGGCCTTGTCTTCCCCTGGTTTCTGAAAGATTCCACTTGCGTCCCTTCTTACTGAGTTTAGCACCGTCCTTATTTCAGTTGAGGGCAGGTGGTGTCTTCCCCTGGTTTCTGAAAGATTCCACTTGCGTCCCTTATTACTGAGTTTAGCACCGTCCTTATTTCAGTTGAGGGCAGGTGGTGTCAGCCACAATTATCTTCATTCCTTTAGTTCCTGCCCTGGAGTTTTGTCCTCTCTCCTTCTCCGCTAATAGTCACTTGTAAGGATTCTGGTGTGGCCAAAAGTCCGGCAGTGTGGCAAGGGAATGTGATTGCTAAAAATGAACATCTTTGCAAGCCATGAGTCAATGTCTCACCAAATCGCCAAAGAGGGGTGGGTCTAACAACCATGACCTAGTCATAATGATGTCTAAACAGTGAATTTGGACTCCAGTGACAGCGGTGACATAACCATGACAGCCCCGTGGGTGTGGGTGGGGCTGTTGTGTAAGAGGCACATCTGCATCCTGCACAGTTGGGAATTCACAGTCTCTAGCAGAAAAAGCACAGGGTAAACAGAGCATGGGATAGGTAAGCACTGGACCCTGGCTGGGGGTGTGGGGGGTGGGACAGAGAAGCTGTGAAGGTCTGTTTCCTCCATGTGAGCCTTTCAGTTTTGCTGTAGCACTTTTACTGTGTTAATTTAAAAACAGGCAACATGGAAAAGACTGTCTCAACTTGTGTGCAGGCAGGAAGGTCTCAGTGGGACACAGCACAGATACAGAGGGGTGCAGGGGTGCAGACACTGGTAGGACTCTTTTTCAGAGTCGTGGACCTTTTTCAGAGTCGCAGGAGTGGACCAGTGCTTTCACTTTTTATGGTAGTGGCCTGGAGTTTTAGGATGGACTTCTGCAGCACATGGCTTCAGTCCCCCAGGTGCCAGTGAGCGGGCCAGTGGCCTGCTAGCTTTCTGAGGCAGAGAAGGAGGATACACGGAAGTGAGACAAAGGAACCTGGTGGGCATGCAAAGTTGCCAATTGGCTTTCTCACCACTTCGCACCTGACTTCTTCCCATGCAAGCAGCCCTCAGAGGCACCAGAAGCTTCCCAGAGGTGGGGAGGTGGTGTTCTGAGATGTTCCTGCCCACTGCTTTGGGCCCCAGTGAGAACATTCCACGTTTCCTGTGTTTCCTTGTCTGAGTAACTGGGCAGAGCAACTCTGAGGAGCTGGTTTCTCCTGCTTGGCTCCCTCCACCCAGCCTCCCATTTAGCCTCTAGAGGATGTAGAGGCCTCTGACCCTGGGTGGATCCCACCTTGCTCTTGCTACCAGGCCCTAGCCAGGTGCCCTCCAGCTGCTTCATGTGTGGGCGAATGCCGTGTTCTGGAAGGTGACTGAGGTCTGCTTTCAGTAACTGCCTGTGGCTGGCCTGATGGATTTTGCCCAACCTAGGAAAGCAGACGAACTTGTCTTCTACCTCCTTCCATGCACCTCTATCACCAGGAGGCCTCTGCAGTGGGGAGAGCAGAGGGCAGTTGGCCAGGCCTGACCCTGTTGTCCTGACCAAGCTCACTTGGTCGAGATTGATGCCGAAAACTGAGGGAGAGGAGATGTAGACCATGACAGGATGTCCTGGTTTGTCTTCTATTGCTGTGGTGACCAAAATCAACTTAAGGAGAAAGAGACTGTCATAATCTCAAGAAACCAAGGCAAAATTTGAGTTTCCCTCTTTTAAGATGACCCTCAAATTGACAAAAACTAACCAGCACAAGGGATGGGAGGAGTTGGTAGAGACATAGACCCTCATCCCCACACCTATGCTTCTGACCCATTTTGAGTTGGGCAAGCACTGTGGACACTGCCTAATGTTCAGGGGAGCCCAGAGGGGCTGGCTGTGACATTCTTCTTAGAATGCAGGCAGTCACAGTAGCCCTGCATGAGGTAAGGGGTTGGAGCTGAGGCTGTGCCACCCTCACAGGCTGCCAAGAACCGCTGGGAACATTTTTCCTTCATTTCTCAAAGCCAGACACGGCTTGTTGGGACCTGCTACCGGAAATCATCACCAGCCATAATCTTCACTGGGTGGGGGCCCTCTGTTCTGGGTGTATCCATCCCATTGTCCTTGATGTAGACTGTCCTTTGTCTTAGAGACAGGGGAGGCCTGCAACCTCCCACCATCTGGCCAGGGGAAACTGGCAGGGGGGAATAGGATCACAGCCAGGGTGAGCAGCTTCTCAGAGGGTGTACGTACTCTGTTCTCAAAGAATATGGACAGCCCAGCATTCTCTGAAGGGCTTGTGTGTACTGCAGCAACCACGGCCAGCTATGTACCTGGCCTGAGTAGGTCTAGGGTCCCTGGCATTTGCTTCTTCTAGATCTTTGATGCAGACCTATAGCCAAAGGACTTGGTGTGGGAGGGACTGAGTCTGAATGTGGGACTGCGGGGGCAATATGCCAGGGGCTGAGGTACCCACCTCATTGTCAACTGTGAATGTTAAAATGCCCCATTGCATCCCCACCCCTACCTGGGCTTTCCCGTCTCTGATTATGGTACTGAGCCTCCAGCCCCTGGCTAGGACTCCTTGGGTCTTGCTCAACCCCCAACTCCTTCCATAACATGGCTTCCCTTACAGCCAAGGAAAGTGCAGGATGTCTGCACCTTATTACTAGCCAGTGTAACCAGTCAGCTACATGCAGAGCACCAGACTCGATAGCCCCTGCCAGAATGCACAGAACGCTCTACAAGGATGCTCTACCTCTAAACATACCCTTCCAGAAACATAAGGCCATAGTATACTATATGTATGTATATATGTATGTATATGCAACTATATTATACTACATAGAAAATATGAATATATAATATAAGCATATAATATATAATATAATTAATGTAATATAATGTAGTGAAAACCTTGGATTTATCCTGTTTCCATCTTATCTCTGATGCCTTCAAGAAGAACTAACTGGCCAGGCATAGTGGTGCACCACTTTAAGCACAGCACTCGGGAGGAAGAAGCCAGGCAGATCACTGTGAGTTTAACTCTAACTTGGTCTACACGGCAAGTTCCGGGAGACTCAGGGCTACCTAGTAAAACACATCAAAACAAAACAACATCAACAGCACACGGAGAAACAACCCTCCCCCCTCAAATAGGAACCGTTCTGCAGGAGAGTAAGGGGAAACTATGGCATTAGAGAGATAAACTAGGGTATCCCATTAGGGGTGAGGCCAGGGCCACAACAGAGGCCTGTTGTATATAGACCACGGATGAGCCAAGCTTCCGTTTAAACCTGTAAACAGAATACAAGATGGCCAGTTTACCTGTGAATTCCAGAACTGAATCAGTTTTTAGTGCATATCTCACATACTGAACGAATTATCTGTTATATACCTTGCGTTTTAGTATATTTTTTGAGATAGGGTCGGGATTTACTATGTCTCCCAGGCTAACTTCAAACTCATGACCAGTCCACTTACATATGCCTGCCTCATGCCACTGCCACATGTCTATATATTATTGCTTGTTTACTCATTTTGAGACAGGGTGCTACTACGTATAGCCCTAGCTGGCCTGGAGCTCACTATGTAGATCAGACTGGCCTCCAACTCAGAGATCCTCATGTTTCTGCCTTCTGAGTCCTGGATTACAGCTGTGAAACGCCATACCTGGCTTGAATTCATAACTTCCTAGTGTGAATATCTTCTAACTATTGCATACTGAAATTTCAGTTATTATGAGGGTTTTTGTTTGCACTGGTTGATGAATACCTTGTAAGCTTTATAATTTATATTTATACTTTGTTTATGAAACGTCATACTGAGAATTATTTGGTTTGGTCTTGTTTTGTTTTGACAAGGGTCTCATTTAGCCCAGGCTGAAGAATGCCTGATCTCTTGCCCCCACCTCCTAAATTCTGAGATTTCAGGCATGCACCTCAATGCCTGGCTAGGAATAGCCTCTTTTTCTTGGTCTTCTGGCTTCCTGGCATTTCTTATGCTCAGGAACATTATTTTGAAATGTTTCTGAAATAGGAGTTCCCCCTAAATGAGCTTCTCTCTGGGTTTGTGCTCATGGATTGCTGTAACTGTTAGTGGGGGCGGGGGCGTCTTTAGCTGCCTTTCAGAGTCACTCCGCCTCGGCAAAGCTAGGTCTCCTGGGAGCAGGCAGGGGTTTCCCACAAAGTGGCAAATTGTGGAGACTGCTTGAAATTGCCATGGTGACCACTGGTGGAACAGCTGGGGGAGGCAGTGTGGTGACTATTCCCACCTTGGAGGGACTTACAGTTCCTCAATGAGCCCTGGGACAGATGGCTAAAGTCAGGAAGTAGCCTGCGCCAGGCAAAGCCAGGCGTCCAGAGCAGACGTCCAGTACCTGCAGCCCCACACGGCTCGGCTCCATGCAATGTGGCTCTCACAAGCTGGGTGTCTGGCTAGTGCTGACCACAGAGGGTGGAGCAGGATCAGGTGAGGTTGGGGTGGCCGATGTGAAGACAAACATCTGGTACATGGCTTGCTCTGTGGTTAGCCACTGGTCCAGGGTGTGTCCCCTAGCCTGAGGGATCACTGGCCTCCTCCTATTAATCTGGATTAACTGGTGAGGTTGGTGTCAGCCTTTGGTAAGGACTGGGATTTTCCTCTGAGGCAGAGGGAGCTTGGGCTGAGAGATGTGGAAAGGAAGTTGCTCCTTTTTCTGGGTCCCAGATAGTGTGTAAAAGGCCAGTGGAGGAGCAACGACGTAGAGGGTCAGAGGTCTGAGCAGCCTCACACACAGCAGACTATCTCGGTTCTGGGAAGCAGAGGGATGTGTTTTGGCACCTGAAACCATGGAGCCTGGTCCTCTGGCTCTGACAAGCACTGCCACCCTAGAGGTTAAGCAAAGCCGGATGTAGGCATGCCATTCCCCAGCCCCAGGACAAAGCTGAATTAATGATCCTCAGAGCTGGAAGGCACTGAGCAGACCGGCTTCCTGCCTCAGTCCCCAAACCTGAATTCCCTTCTTGTATTACCCAGTGCAGATGGCTCTGATGGACTTTGGGTCCTAATTTGAATTTACCCTGTTAGAAGAAGCTGATGAAGTGGGGGTAGCGGAGGTCCTGTCCAATTTTTTTTAATATTTAATTATTTTGGGTGTGACATAAAAAAATGTGAGTTAAAAAGAAAGCCTGTAACTGACTGCTATTCTTAGGGATTCGTTTAGGAGGCTAAACTGTAGATCAGAGTTCACTTGCACTCTAAATCTCAGAGGCCTCAGAGGGCCCCCAAATCAAGCAGCAGAGTGGGGAGGACTCTGCCCTTTGACACCTATAACAAGGCTCTGACTTTTCCCCTCCCTCTGTCATAAATCTGAGTGGTGATAGAGCAGCTGTCCTTCCTCACGCCTCTCAATCTCCTCGATCTAATCAAGCCACTGGTTCTATCTTGGTCTCTCTGAATCCAGCACCTGACCCTGCTACCCTCATCTTGAGGTTGCAGTCTCTGGGCTCCTGTATTCAGCCTTCCTCAGCCTTTCTCTAAGTGGCTCTCAAGCCTCCAGGTTCTAAGCTCTGTAGGTAGTCAGGGTCTCATCCAGGGGCCTGACTGTCTGGGACTCCCCTCTCCCCCCATCCCTGTTTATCCTTCTATTTCTGGGTTCCACTCACTCCTCACCTCTTCCACTGCCTCTGCCCCTAGGTCACTATCACCTTCTCCAGGAAACCTCTGAGCCCAATGCAGATAGATAGATGTTCACATACTGGCCTGGGGAGTACAAGACTGCTCGGAAACACATGGCTGACATTTCTTGTAGTCTGCATGAAGGGCCTAACTAACATATGAGGTGTCTCCCCAGCAACCAGAGTCTCATCATAGTTAGTACCTCTCACTGGGGAAAAGGCTTGTTTCTCCTGCAATTTTCCAGGTATATCTACATACGATGGGCTAGAAAATTGGGGGTGTTGGGGAAAGGAGATAGAGGGAAAGTATGGGGCTGAGTGAAGGACCTGGATGGTCAGTAAAGACTGGCTTAGGTCCAGGCATGCAGTCTACATGAGTTGGTCTTACTCACTGGAAATGAGAAGGTGTGTGGGGGCAGTGTTGTGAACCCATTCTCCCAAAGCCAAAAGTGAACTGGACCTATCTGGAGTCTAAGTTTCACTCTCTTCTTTCTGCACTGGGATTGGAAGTTGGGCAAGGCACAGTGGCTGCTGCCTCTCTTCCCTCTGTGTCTCCAGCCTGGAAGCCAAGCTTGGCATGAGGTACATATGGTGGGGTTCTGTAATACAAGGCCAATGAAAGTGCAGCCAAAGATCTCTGAGATTCCCTTGAGATCTCTGGCCCTGTAGCTCATGTACTGTCTCCCAGACAGTCAGACAAGAGCCACTCCTCAGGCTGTACCTGTTAGGCTCTAAGAAAGAAAAGGAGAGGGGGTTCTACAGACAGAAACCAAGGAAAGCCCTTCGGGCAAGAGCCATATTAATGCCACCAGCTGGCTAATAAGGGTCTGTCAAGTATTTCAGCTCCTCATGACACAGCAAAGTGTCTTTTAAAGATTCCTGAGGTAAAAGTAGAAACATGTTGAGCTAATATGTCACCTGTGCTACATAGCAAGGCAGGGGAGGGGGCCACAGGTGACCAGGGGTCAGTCTTTCTATGGGTTAAAGAGCAGAGCTTTTTAAATGTGTGGGTTATTCAATATGACAGAAGTCAAGATGCCTCTTTTCCCCTGAGACGAGGGTTCTTGTTACCTGGAAGGCCTGGGTTAACCTGCAGCACTGAAAGGCTCTAAATCCTAGACTGTGAAAAGCAGAGGTGTTTATAGCAGGGCCCTGAGCCTGACAGGGGCAGGAACTCTTTCCACTCTGAAGGAGGAAGTCAGACCCTCAGCAGTTGCATTCAGTCTCCATGGTAACCAGAGTCAAAAGGGAGCCACAGTGTTTGGGGGAGGTGGCTAAGTGGTTTGCTGAGCACATGAGGGAGGACCTGAACAGGAATCCCCAGATCCTATGTGAAGCCAGGCCTGAGAGAGCATCTGTAATCCTAGCTTTCTTGTGGTAAGATGGGACATGGAGAATCCCTGGAGTCTCACAGGCCAGCCTGTTAGGATTTAGCGGCAGGGGTACATTGGTAGATGGGGGCCAAGGAGTGCCACAAAGTGAACACACCATTTAAAGATCTATTGAAAAAAGTTTACTGGCAGGGTGGGATGTGAGATGGGGGTGTGGGAAGAGACGAGAAAGGAGGTCTCAGAGTGGGAGAATGAGAGAGCTAGAGACAGAGAGACAGGCAGGCAGAGAGACTGGAAGATAGAGAGAGGGAACAAGACAGGAGAAAGCCATGATGTCAGGAGGGACCTCTTCAAGGGTGCACGTTCTGTATATGCAGTGATGGCAGTGGAAAGGCACCACACCTGGCAGCAGCAGGTGATGACCGTCTGGTGTCTGCTGGTGCTGAGTTGCTGAGGGCAGACTGGAGGAGCACCTGAGTCCTAACTCAGCATGCCTGGGGTGTATGGAGGGGTGGAGGGGACCATGTCTCAAACAAGGCAGAAGGTGAGGACCAACACCCAAGGTTGACCTCACCTCCACACAAGTGCCATGGCACACTCATGCCTGCACTCACATTCTGGAACGCCCTCACGCATTTTTTCACAAACACCAAAAAGAGGGGTTATTTTGTGTGTTTGGTGTTTTAAGAAAAGGGAGTCATGGTGTCCGGCCGTCAAGCCACAGCGAGCTGTAATGACTCCTGGCAACCCAGTTAGTTGAGGACAACCTTCCCTCTCCAATTTCAACTGAACCACACCAGTAGTCTGTGTTGGTGTGGAAGTGGTTTGCCCAGGCTTCTAAGGAAGGCACCTCTACCACCTTTCCTGTAAAGTTAGTTGAGCCTACTTTTGGACTCTGTTCTCAGGCAGGGTTTGCTGTGGTGGATAGAATAATGGCCTCTCCAAAGATGTCAGCACCTTTTCCATTTTCAGAGAGGCTAGTAGGGGCTGAAGCAAGAGTGGGCAGTGTATGCAGAGGGTGCTTCACAAGTGCTTCTGCCTATCTGCTTGGTGTGTTAACAACTGGCCCACCTAGAACTTCTCCCAGATCTGATGTGCTCACAGGGTGAGGCTTCCTGCCATTTCCCTTTGGGTTCTACCTTGCCAGTCCAAGGGCTGCTGAGTAAAGGCCCTGCTTCTGCCCTGGGGACAGCTTGGCAGTGGCCTGAAGGTTCCTAGGAGCTGAGACATATGCGGGGTTGGGAGAAGTAGGCCTTGGAAGGACAAGTAGGACAAGGAAGGTGATCTGGGGCAGGTCTGTCTCTTGTCCTTTGGGAAGAATTAGTAAGCAGACCATCGTGTGAGAACGGTAACAACCAGGCCATTAGGAAGGGCCCAATCTGCCCTCTATGCCCTCTGCTCAAGGGCTGATCCCTAGACCCATCTAGCAATCTACCTCGATTGTAGGTGGCTGGTCTCCATGGAAACTGGGAATCATTTCACAAACAGAAGATTAGGCCACCTGGGAATGGGGAGGTGAGGAAATCTCAAGAGTCGGAGTTTTCATTTACAGCTGTAGAGTGAAGGTGTCAGGCCAAGGCCTCTGAGCCAAACTCTGACTTAAGTACAGAGTACAGAGTACAAGGCTTGTTTCCTGGCTCTCTGCCTGTGAGCAGGATTGCCCTGTTTGCAGAGAGCAATGTTAGGATATTTGGGGAAGGGATTATGACATTTCTTAAAGTGACGCTTCACAAAGTCTAGAGACAGTCACTGAATGGATAGGATTTTCTTAGATTTCCTCACAATAGCAAGACGGCTTCAAGAGCTCCAGGCCTCACATCCTCCAAGGACAACGGCTAATGCAGAAAGGAAGAATATCTTCACTTCTCACTACTTTTGCACCATAGAATCCTGCCTTGACCAGAGTATGTAGTGGCTTCTTATTCTTCATCGGCCAGATGGAGCTCATGTCCACTCCTGAACCAAGAGACTGAGATCACAACACAATCCATTTCCTGAAAAGAAAATGAAACCAGCACCAATAAAGGGATATGACTGTTCATGCTGGTTTCTGCAGTTTGTCCTGCCAGCCTTGGATCTACTTCTTCTAGAAATAGCATCTCTCTTTACTCTTCTCTTCTGAATGAATGAATGAGTAAATGAATGAATGAAAGAAATAAGAAGAAAGGACATAACCAGATGAATGAAAAAAGAAATAAAAAGGAAAGGATATGACTGCTCCTAGGTATAGTGGAGGAAAGGGTTTATTTTAGATATGTGGGAGAGCACAGCCAGAGGCAGGAGAGTCCGGAGTGGGCATGACCAGAATGAGTTGTGCTATGTGGGACGAGTGGGGAGTAGAGAGAGAAGAACCAGGTGCAGCAGACAAGAGGTACAAAGGTACAATGAGAACTGTTAACCATTATATCTGGATCCTCTAGGGAATAGCAGCCCAGCCCCCCCGGCTGGAGTATAAAGTAGAGACAGGGTATGCGAAGCAGGAGAACCCAGTAAGGGGCAGTGATAGAGGGTGGGATGACCAGCTCTGCTTCGATTTGTTAAGTAGGCACCTCAGTGTTTGGTCCCAGGTTTGAAACCTAAAGCTTCTCTTCTTCCTTGCTTGCTTTCCTCCTTCCCCTGTTCCTTTGTCTTTCTTTGAGGTTGGCTCCACACATCCCAGGTTTGCCTTGAACTTTCTAGGTGGCCGAGGGTAACCTTGAACTCCTGATCATCCTGCCTCCATTTAAGCACTAATATTACAGGTGAGCTGAACTCCACTAGTTGAATAAGGACGGAGAACACCACAGAGCACAGAGCTGGTTTCCTGACCCTTCGCCTGTGAGCAGAACAGAACCACACTTGGTTTACATAGCACCAGAGATCAGACCCAGGGCCTTTAGCGTGCTGGGTGAGTACACTAGCCTCTGAGTCATCCTAACCTCAGCACTTCACTTCCTGTAACAGAGGATGTGTAACAGAGATGTCGGGCTCCTCCTGTAACCTGGCAATGCTGAGTTCTCCCGGGGTGGGGGTGGGGGCATTTCCTCCTCCTCCTAAAAATACAAATAATTAGGTCTTCCAGGAAGGCTGTGATGTGGCTCAGGTGGTGCAGTGCTTGTCTAATATGCACTAAGCCCCCTGCACTACAGAAGCTGGTTGTGACAGAGCAGGCCTATAACCCTGGCACCTAAAGGAGGAAGATCGGCCCTTCAAGACCATCCTTGGCTACACAGTGAGCTTAAGGCTAGCCTGTGCTACTCGAGACCCAATCTCAGAGCAAGTAAACAACCCCAACTTTCTAGGAGTAAATCCAGCAAATAGCCTGTAAGTTTTTTGCTCTGACAGTAAAGCATTCCTGGGAGAGTGGTAGGCTCCAGGTGGGCCAACTCTGAGCTCAGTGGAATTGCTCTTCCTGGCCCAGCCTGGCACAAATTCCAAACTGCTGTGTAAGAGAAAGCACTGAATTGTCCCAGTGGGTGGAAATTTCCTGCCAGCAGCCCAGTACAGTGAGGGGCAGGCAATAACCCTCTGAAGAGACAAAAAATGCCTTCATCTAGGTGCTCAGGGTCTCAAGAATCTTAAAGGCTATCACACACCCTGTATTGAGTGGTGACCATTGAGTCTACTTGGGTAAAGGCAAGATTCCTTCAAGTGTGTGCATCAAACCCACAAACCAGCAGTTTAGGTAAGCTGTCATCTAGAGGGCGATAGGCAGGTATGTGGTTTGAGTTAGTGGCCAGTTGGATACCTGGAGCCTTGACTGCCTGAAAGTTATTAAAGGCAGAGCGAGCAGAAGGTCTTCTGGAATATTAAACCCTCATAGGAGCACACCTCATGGGTCCTTTGGGATCAGAAGAAAGCCTTATAAGCTCTCATAGGAGTGGAGTAGAAACCACAGTACATTCAGACGTTCCTGATGGGTTAGGACCAGCTCCCTAGATGCTGCAAGGCAAGTTCAATATCTCCTGACAAGAGGCACAACTCCATTGTGCCTTCAATGGCTTCAATATGGCTACTCTGGGACCAAGGGCTTGCTTCTGACTTAGAACTTTGCCAAGTTAGAGACAGCTGGACTGAGGTTAGAAGGAAGAGCCAGTCAGAGACCCATAGGAAGATGACATCTTTGTCTTGTAGGGTCCTCCGTACTTTCAAGAATTTTTGACCCGAGCTTACTGTCCTGTGTTCTGTTGCCAGGTAGGTTTCCTGGTGCAAAACACTTCAACCAAATCCAGATATCCAGAAGCAGTTTCCCCTCTTCCTCCTCTCTTGCCTCTTTCCTTCACTCCCCCTCTTTCCTCCCTACCCTTGTCATCCCTCAGGAGATTACAATTTGTGGGACTGTGACAGGCACGCTCTGTTGTCTAGGGGGCCCAGTCTGTAACTGTTTGTCAACACTGACGTAATAGACTAAAACAGGGAGTCAAGTTGCCAAGCATGGGTGAAAAACATTCTTTCAAGTCTTGTCCAGGGCAAGGGGCCATATTGTACCACCTACGTGTTCTCCTGTGGGAAGTACCTGGACAGTGGTGGAAAGTTATGCAATGTTTCCAGGACTTAAAATGTGGGCTTGCTTGTGGTTTTTGTTGCAAAATAAAGAATATGTGGTGGGAGCAGGCTCTAATCCCAGCATCTAGAAGGCAGAGGCAGGTGAATCTCTGTGAGCTCCAGGCCAGGCTAGTCTACATAATGAGTAGCTATGATGAGTAGCAAGAGCTGTGTAGAAAGACCCTGTCTCCAGAAACCCAAAGCAACAAGAACATGTGGTAGGCCATATTTATAGATTCCTTTTTAAAGATAGGGTCTCATATAGTCCAGGCTAGCCTTGAACTTACACTGAAGCAGAGGATGACCTTGAATTCCGGATCCTCTTGCCTCCACATATTGCTAGAATTAAAGGCATGCACCACTACCACGTCTGGTGTATGTGGTACTAGGGACTAACCCCAAGGCATCATGGGTGCTAAACAAGCACTCTATCAATTGACCTACATCCCAACCCATGTATTTATGAATTCTTTTTATCTACACTGATGTTTGTCAATTGCTCTGCTGTAGGAGCCATGGATCTCATTGCTTCTGGATCTGAAAGTCCTTGTTAGGCCAGCTCCTCTCCAGAGTGTGCTGCTACCATGGTCCTACTGTACCTGCCCTCAGAAGATGTGTGGAGTCCAGAGAGTTCCCAGTGTCCACCATTCAAATTGCAGATTTCCCAGGGTCCATGACTGAGTTTGCAACGCTTCTCTGGCTACTGCTGCTACCTGCCTTCAGGAGGCAGTGGAAGCCATAATAGACCTGATTGTCACTGGGTTGGTGCCTGGAAAGAATGTCATCCGACTCTAGCTGCAGGTTAGGACTATTTTTAGCAGCTGATTGGCTGGCAGGAAGCTGGCACCCTACGTATAAGGTGAGGCAGAGGCACGGCCCAGAGATTCCAGTCTGGCAGAGCGAGACAGGCCAGCCCTGTACAACGGCCTCTTTTTCTGGTTTGGGTTCCATGTATGGCTCCCTTGGGGGGCTATCATCCATGGAGCTGAGCATGGCAGCAACTGAGTGCACCGATACGAATACCCTACCCTGCTCTGATTTCAAGGGCAAACCCTGGCAAGGATGGTTCTGTACTGCCTGGTATAGTCCCCTGACCCATGCCATGTGAAAGTAACATCACAGGCACTTAGAGGGGTCTGGTGCAAGTTCAAGGGGAAGTGAACACCATTCTCAATCCACTGACACATTGCCCTGCATCAGTCTCTGTGAAGGAGGATGAGACTATCAGGGCTGTGACCTGCTAGGCGCCCTCAGGTCCCCTCCCCAGGGTCCCTGGGCTTCAGCCCGGCTTCTTGTGGGAGTTACCTTTCTTGCTGATTTCTGGGGTCATAAAGTACTGTAGTCAATGTGTGCAAAGGTAGAAGAAGCCACTTCCTCCTCAGAGAAGCTCCAAGCAGAATCAAATAAGCTACCCCAGGGCCCTCAGAGAGTCCATCGGCCAAATCTGACCAGCCTCAAGATCAGCTGATACAGAGGGATTCGCAGCATCCCCTCTGGATAGCCGTCCAAGTCTGTCCCTTGGAAAGCTTTAGAGAGAGAATTATACTGAATACATGAACTAACTATAGGGTTTCTCAGTTCTGATCAAGGGCCCTGATTAAGCTTAATCCTCAGGGACTCTGTGATCAGGGCTTGTTGCTCCAAAACCTTTATTTTAAAAGTAAGGCTCCTTGGACTGGGATGAAACTCAATGGCAAAGTATTTGCCAAGCACGTACAAGACCCTGGATTTCCTAGGTTGGATCCCCATTACAACAGCAACTATATATATGTACACGTATATATATATTTAAAAGATGAAAATTTCTGAGATAAAATGGGTACATTGTGAACTCTACACACACTTGGACAGCCACCACCATAATGCACACACAGGACACACAGGAAACGCCTAACCACCCTCACTTCCCTTGGCTGTCTACATCTTCCTTCCCAAAGCTGCTTTCCATCTCCACAACTTGCCTTTTCTAGTATTTTGTCCCCTGGAAGTCACCTCCCCGTTTCCCCAGGAGTTCTCGTCTTGACTCTCCTCAATGAGGGTCTATACCCTGGGAGCCAGATAAGCCCTATCCTCCTTCAAGATAGCTTTGGTTAGAATATTTTATTACAGCAACAGAAATAAAACTAAAACTAGGAGTTTAACAGAATTTTAATCACAGAGTAACAATTGGTAGAAAGTATGTTAGAAGCTGAGTAACAATTGAAGGGACTCTGGCCATCTTGAGCATGGTGGACATTGGGCATGACTCGGGCCAGTCTTGCCCTTCTCCACAATTCCCTCTGCCTTGCTAAAAACTGTTAGATTACATTCCTAAAGCTAGTCCCCAAGGCCTATTCCCTTACTTGGCTAATCCCTCCTCCTGAAGCTGACTACCAATGTCCAGCTATCAAAGTATAAATATCTAGCAATCAACAGACTCCTCTCTATGCAGAGGCAGTCTTTTATTGACACCCCCCCCAAGGAAATACCCCTCCTCCCTTCCCATGCCCATTTCCTCCCCTCTCCCTTGTCCCCTCTCCCTCTTCCTTGTCCTCTACCTCCCACTTTTGTCCCTTATCCCCGCCCTCTGTCCCTCTAGGGCAAAGAAATCTCTTTTGTGCTGAGAATTTGGTCTTAGGGGTCCTAAGCCGATACTTTTTCTTTTATGGTCTTGTGACTTGGATTTGGTCTTCTGAACCCCTTAACCCTGTGCGTAACCCAGGTTTTGAACATTCAGACCTTCTGAATGTTCTCTTCATCCAGCAGCAGCTGATTGGTAAGTCCTCAACCCTTGCTGTCCTAAGCAGTCCCCAGGTTATCAGGTGATAAACATGTACTGTCAAGTGTCCCTGTTCTGTCCTGTGGGACTGAAAAGACCGCACCCCACCACAACCTTCATTGATTACGGTGGACTCCCTTGGATGGCAGATAGGCACATCCTGTTCAGTTTGGTTTGGTTGGAAGTTTTCCTTTCACATTTGGTGACCCCACCACTGGAATCCAGTGTCTGTTGCTAACCCTCTGAAAATCCTGACAGGTCCTGGATTTTTCTCCTCTCTTGGATTGTCCCCCTGTTGGTGGTCCTGACATAGTACCTGTCCTTTCAACAACAACAGTGCAATAGTTAATTGCGGGGAAAACTAAATGTACAAAAAAAAAAAGAAAAGAAAAGAAAAAAGAAAAAGTAACTATAGCATCCTAAGTGTCTTAGTTGAGACAACATTCATGGCTCATAATGACACTAGAAGTAAAAAATATATGTATAGTGAACAGGGTATTATGCAGTGAGAGTGCATGGAGATTTGCAGTATGCATGAGGGGAAAAAGAAAAAGCAACAAAAAATACTACTACCAATAGTTAGCAATGTGGAAGAAAAAACCAAAACACGGCTGGGAGGGTCAACTGCAAGATGACCCCAGAAAAGAGAGTCAGAGATGGGAAGGGCGTGAAGTGCTCATGTATATTGTCATACTCTTGTATCAGTATTGGATTTTCTAAACAATGTCATAAAAAATCACACCCCCAAAGGGAGAAACAATCCAGTCAAAGACTTGACTCCAAATACCATCCCGGTCCCACCAGTTGACATGCTTGCCAGTAAATCTGACAACCTAAGTTCAATCCTTGAGACCCACATGAGTGACAGAACTGACTCCTGTGAATTGCTCCACACGAGTACTGTGGTTTGTGTGGTCCCCACACATGTACACATATACAAAAAACAAAACCCAAAATAACAAAGCTTCTAAAGAACGACGACAAAACTACCACCTTAGAGACTGATCTTCTCACCCTCACATAGCTGCTCAGAACTCCTTGCCTGAGCAACCCCTCTCTTCAGAGCCTCACTCTTGAGTGGAGCATGAGGGCCCACTGTTGCATCTTCTTCCCTTGGCAGCAAACTTCCGGAAAGTTCTTTATACTTCACCTTTCTTCATCACTGCTGTTCTAGCTACATTTTCTGGAAGTTCTCTAGTAAAACGTTCTCTTATGCCTGGCTCTTTTCACAAAAGGCAGTTTCTAAGAATCCCCTTTGAGCCAGCTTTGCTGCCACTTCACATCCCTCCAATCCTTT
The DNA here is from genome assembly GCF_021556685.1 of Rattus norvegicus. Classification (NCBI taxonomy): domain Eukaryota; kingdom Metazoa; phylum Chordata; class Mammalia; order Rodentia; family Muridae; genus Rattus; species Rattus norvegicus. Next base: position 50,749,993 of record NC_141544.1, on the reverse strand, counting down.
CAAATGCTGAACCATAGCGGGCAGGGATGCTGGACCGTAGGGGTCGGCAGGGACTCGCTGCTCCTACACTTTCTCAGGCAGCCATGTCTACTGCTTGGGAAGAAAAGAACACACCTGGCCTTCAACAAGACTTTTCACCCTATATTTCTCTGTGGCTCCATACTTGCTTGAGTCTTTGGAGGGAGGCAGAGCATCAGTCCCGGTTTTGTACGTAGTCCAGCCATTTGAACCTCAGCCTTCCTGGCTGTGCTGCAGTCACAGCTTTTCTCTGCTTCCTTAGCCTCCATCTCCACTATCAATTTGTGAGGCCCCTTATCTCTTCCCTGCAGCAAGAGCCTGGCTACCTGCCCTGATTTCTTTCCCCGATGTGGGCAGATGAATGCTATTGATCCTCCCTCACCTGCACCCACTGCGCCTTGGGAGCCACTTTCAAAACGATTTTCCCAGGCTCAGCCCTTGCCTGGAGCTGTGGCTTTGCCTCCGGAAGGCCATGGATGAAAGACTGTCCTCAGCATCCGGTGTGGTGAGCAGTGATAACCGACACTGTCCTTCAGAGCCCATGTGGCTCCTGTGAGATGGTACTAACGCCAAATCCCTGGCAGAGGTTGTGGACATAAGTTCCCAGCCCCCATAAGTTCTAATCTAGTGCTCCAACTTGTGAAAGCAATTCTGAGCCTTACCACCAGGCTATTGCTGCTGCCCAAGTGCAGCCCTTGTTCTGCACTATGTTCTTCTCTATGTTACTTTTCCCCATGTACCGGGCATGAAAATCCCATGTGAGGGTGGAGGGGAAGGGAGGAGGGGAATGGAACCAATCAGTCCTCTGGCCCCCAAGCAGCGCAGTCATTATGAGAGAGAGTGAGAGAGAGGGGGGGGAGGGAGAGGGAGAGGGAGAGGGAGAGGGAGAGGGAGAGGGAGAGGGAGAGGGAGAGGGAGAGGGAGAGGGAGAGGGAGAGGGAGACTGGAATGTGTGGAGCAGCAGCATCCTATAAGACCATGTGAATAAGAAACACCAAGAATTACTTTATTCTCTAGAGCAAGGCAGTCAAGCTCCTTGCCTTTGAAGATGAATGGAAAGCCTTGTCATGGAGAGAAGACACCAGGTGTGTCTTGGTGAGGGGGTGCCATCCAGGGGAATGGGGGTCCCTAGAAGCAAGTGGTGTCCCATGTGATTAAATAGGGAAGCATACCTGACAGTCTCTGGTTGACCCTAAATGAGACAGAAGCAGGGGCAAATATAAGCAAGAATCTTTGTCTGCAAAGGGGTCGGTGATGGGCAATCTTGGATCCTCTCACAAGAGGAGCCCTCCTCCATTGTTGGTGGGACTGCAAGATGGTACAACCCCTCTGGAAATCAGTCAGGTGGTTCCTCAGAAAATTGGACACGGTACTACCTGAAGACCCAGCTATACCACTCCTGGGCATACACCCAAAAGATGCTCCAACGTATAACAAGAACACATGCTCCACTATGATCATAGCAGCCTTATTTATAATAGCCAGACGCTGGAAAGAACCCAGGTGCTCTTCAACAGAGGAATGGATACAGAAAATGTGGTACATCCACACAATGGAATATTACTCAGCTATCAAAAACGACTTCATGAAATTCTTAGGCAAACAGATGGAACTAGAAAATATCATTGAGTGAGGTAACCCAATCCCAGAAGAACACACATGGTATGCACTCACTGATAAGTGGATATTAGCCCCAAAGCTTGGAATACCCAAAATACAATTTACAGACCACATGAAGCTCAAGAAGAAAGACCAAAGTGTGGATGCTTCAGTACTTCTTAGAAGGGGGAACAAAATACTCACCAGTGGAAATACAGAGACAAAATATTTGAGTAGAGACTGAAGGAAAGGCCATCCAGAGACTGCCACACATGGGAATCCATTCCACATGCAGTCACCAAACTCAGTCACTATTGGGGATGCCAAGAGATGCACGCTGACAGGAGCCTGATATAGCTGTCTCCTGAGAGGTTCTACCAGAGCCTGACAAATACAGATGAGAATGCTTGCAGCCAGCCATTGAACTGAGAATGGGGTCTTCGATGGAGAAGTTAGAGAAAGGACTGAGGTAGCTGAGGCAATTTGCAACCCCATAGGAAGAACAGCAATATCAACCAACCAGACCCCCCAGAGCTCCCAGGGACTAAACCACCAACCAAAGAGTACAGATGGAGGAACCCGTGGCTCCATCTGCACATGTAGCAGAGGATGGCCTTTTCAGGCATCAATGGGAAGAGAGGCCCTTGGTTCTATGAAGGCTTGGAGCCCCAGTGTAGGGGAGTACCAGGGTGGGGAGGTGGGAGGGAGTGGGTGGGTGAGTGAGTACCCTCATGGAGCCAGGGTTTGGGGGATGGGATAGGGGGTTTCGGGGGTGGGCAGGAAGGGGAATAATTGAACTGTAGATAAAGAAAATATCCAATAAAATTTTTTAAAAAAGAAGTGTGTACCACCAAGCCTAGCCAATTTAGAACTTCTGACCATCTTGCTTCCATCTCCTGAGTACTGAGATTACAGGTGGGTACACCCCATGGTTTATTAGGTGCTGGGGATCCCAGAAAATCAAGCATAATGGGCAGGTGAGTATTCTCTTCTCTCACAGAAAGGATTTCAGGAGTGGGTATCATGGCCCGTGTGTTTAATCCCAGAACTCTAGAGACAGAGACAGGAGGAACTCTGAGCGTGAGGCCAGACTGCTCTACATAGTAAGTTTCAGGCCAGCCAGGGCTGCATAGTGAGGCCCTATCTTAAGAAAAGAAGTGAAAAGAAAAGAAAAAGTTGTTCAGCCTGGGCTATGTGATTCTCTGTCATAAAACAAAATAACCTAAGCTTCCTTTGCTTGCTACACCCAAAGTCTGAGCTGCAACCCTCTTCATGCAACTCAACCCTGTACTCTCACTTAGGTTTCTTAGCAGCTCTTTGAGATGTAACTGCAGGAGAGAGAGAGAGAGAGAGAGAGAGAGAGAGAGAGAGAGAGAGAGAGAGAGAGAGAGAGAGAGAGAGGAGCAGGAGGAGGAGGAGGGAGAGAAGGAGGGAGGGAGAGAGAATATATGCAGGTGTAAAGAAAAGAGAGTGGTAGCCAGGGTTGCCCCTCATGACACTATCCTGGGTGGAGAGGTATCTGTCTGGTGATTACAACTGTTATTGGATCACATATCATGTGGTTATTATCCAAATTAACTTTCCTATGGGGTCTCCTTGACCAATGTGTCTGCAGAGTGCTAGCAGTTGGTTGTTTCATACCCCTCACTCTCCCTGGTCCTTGTCTAGGGAGGTGCTGTCCTCTCTCTGAGCCCCAGGTCAAAAGACCTTCACACTCTGGCTGGCCTAACCTGCCTCCCCACATTCCTTCTCATACACATTTTGAAAAAAACAGCATCCTTCATGACGGGTGTCCCGACAAGCTGGTGCAGGCTGTCTCAGCATAAAGATGCATTACAATTCTAATCCAAAAAAGCTTAGGCTGCAGGGCTGTGAAACTGTCACTGGGAATCAGAAAAGGGCTGAAAAGACACTGGTGCTCAGACATGCCCTGGGCAGAGGACATGCAGGGTGGCTGCAAACAGGGAGCTTGGGATGTGTGGCCTGGCAAATGACTCCATCGATCCAGCCTCAGTTTCCTTGTGTGATTATCATGGGGAGAGTGGACTTTATCCTGGCACAGCACAGTATCCATGAGGACAGATATCTTCTGGGGCACTGCCCTGGCCTAGTTGCTTTCTGACCCTCCCTGCAGGTATCAGCTTGTGGGTCTGGGTCAGCTCATCCCATAACAAGCCTGAACGCTGCTTCTTCCCAGAACGTTCCCTTTCCAGGATGGTAAACACAACTTAAGCTTTCCATACTTCCTTTCTCCTGCCTTTCCTTCTACACTCTGCTCTACCCAGCAAGTTTAGAAAAGGTGTAAGTATCTGTAACATTGGCAAGGAGGAAAACAGGGATAGAGGCATTGATCAGAGAGATTTTCATATTTTGAGTTTTGTGTCTGTATCTGGTCCCATAGGTCATCTGGTTCAGACCGTTCCCAGAGTCCTCTCTGTTAAATGACCACAGAGCCCTTTATTAACCACCCATACAAGAAGCCATGTTATTGTTCATGTACCCGTCAGCTTAATCCTGTCTGCCTCCTGCACTGTTTTCATTTTTGGAGAAGCTCTGGCCTTTTGTGAACGTTACATCTCTCTTCTCAAAGATAGGCATGGCCTCAGAGCAGCTACCCAAGGTTCCTGCTTGCTGCCAGGGCTAGGATCAGGAGTCCAGGTTTAAAGGTAGCGTCTATACACAGAACACAGTCCTAGGCCTGTTGTTTATTTGTTGGTGGTGCTAGGGATTGAACGTTGGGCCTTATGCACACAAGTCAATCAATTTATTGCTGAGTTCATCCTCAGCTTCAGACTTCGGTTCTGCGCAAACAGCCTGAGACCAGGTCATGCTGCTTTAAGATATCTGTTCTCAGGGACACTGTGCACTGCAGGAGTCAGGAAGATGATTCATTTGTCTGAGTTCAACGGTGGAATTGAATGGCATTCCATCTCCATTCTTCCAGTTGGTAGGTGTTAAAGGTTATGATGAATGCTTCGGTTCACCCTGACCACACAACCAAAAATGCCGTTGACTCTGGGTCGCTGTAGGGAGCACAGGAGTCCCTCTGGCCACAGGAGAGATGGAACATGGAAAACTTATTCCATCCAGAAGCTGGATGAAGCTTCTTCCGTTCTGGAGGCAGGTAGTCTGAGATCCAGGCAGGATCTGTGTCTGGGATGGGCTTCTGGTTAAGATGCCACCTTCTCTCCCATGGTAGAGGGAGAACTATCGCCTTTCTAACGTCCAATGAGGATATGAGGTCCATTCATAAGGGCTGCCCCTCTGAGACCTAATCACCCCTCCACACCCTGTCTCTGAAAAGACCCTACCCCTAACACAAGCCTCTTAGGGCTTAAGGTTCAAAGCATGCATTGGGGGTAAATGCCTAGACACTCTACTGTGGCAATGGCCTTTAAAATTTTTGGAACCTATTGTGCCTCACTGACTTGTTCCTGTGTATTGTATACTGTGTGAGGTTCTAGGTCCTAAAGTCTAGGAAATCAAACCTAGGAAGATAACTCTCTGCTCTCCAGGAGGCCCCCGTGCTGCCCCAAAGGTTCGTATGTGGCTTGGCCCTTAAGATGATGTTTGAAGGCTCATAATTCTGTCCTCTATTGATGGCATCAAACATGTTTTCCCTCCCCTTTGGGGACACAGTCATGGGAACTGGCTGAGGCAGGTTTTTACTTCCAGGGAAAGTATTTCCATGCTAGTGAAAACAATGCCAAGCCATTGCCTCACCGCCCACCTGCCAGTTTCTAATTACTGATGGGCAGACAGGGAGAAGCTGGTTAATGCCACCCTAAGCTCTGATGCACCTTTTGTAGGCTGACAGTGTAGCACAGGGATGGTGGCCCCATGTGAGGGTCCTTGTCACGAATGAGGAGAGACTACAGCCCTACTGACAAGGGCTCAGCTCTGCCCATATTGCTGTCTTCCCTCCCAGAAAAAATGGCTAGACTGTGGAAGCCAGGTGTGTGCTGGAGTCTCTGGTGCAGAGAGAGGAAGGTCTAGGAACAGTCTTGTTGGTAAGACAGCCCTAGAGAGGTGTTGGGGCCATGCTAGTAGTTGAGCAGAGTCAGGAGGAGACATGGAAGAAACTTCTGAAGGAGCACACATCTGAAACTCAGAGGTAAGTTTCGATTTTTTATAGCGCCTAAGGTGTCCTAAGAGGATTGGAAAGCAAGGAGTTGCAGCTCTGGGAAATCAGGGTTCCCCAGCAGGATGCAAGTTCCTGGGGACAAAGTAGAGAAAAGCTAGGATAAGATCAGGTAGGGGAGAAGAAAAGTCTGAGGAAACAAGTAGGCCAGACCTGAAGGCACCTCTGGATATGAACGAAGCCTTTGGGCAGCCTTGCCACCCTGATTCAGGTTTGATCCCTGAAGTCTCCTGAAGAATGGTTCCCTGGGGCATCCTTACAGTGGGACAGTCCAACAACTTACTTCCTCAACCCCGATGAATTCATACCAGAGCTCTGGCCCCGCCCACTGCAATTTGCTCTTCCTTCATCTCACATACCTGCCCCCCATTACTCTGCCCCTTGCAAGAACAGAATAAGCTAAAATGACCTTGCCTGGACATCTACTCACCCTCCTTGTCTGCTGGTGAGTGTTCTTCCTAGAAGTACCTTTCTTTCTTCTTTCATTAGTATTTTGATGTGTGTGTGTGTGTGTGTGTGTGTGTGTGTGTGTATTCATGCATGTTCCTGTGTGCATATAAGTGTGCATACTGAGACCAGAGGGCAACCTTGAGGTAGTTCCCTGGGAATGGTTTACCTGTTTTTCACACAGGCCGTCTCACTGGCCTGGAGCTTGCAAAGTAGCTAGGCTGACTGACTAACGAGCTCCAAGGTTCTGCCTGTCTCTACCCTCCCAGCCTGGAGACTACAAGCATGTACCAGCACATCCTGCATGTTTTACATGCATCCTGGATATTGAACTCAGGTCCTCATGCTTATTCAGCAAGCACTTGGCCTTCTGAGTCAGTTCCACAGCCCCTTGAAGACTCATTTTCTAAACCCAAGGTGTTCCTTTCCTCTGTGGGAAGCCTGCCTCCACTCAGTTGCACACTTCCCCTTCCCTGCTGCATTCCGATTCCAGCTACCATTTTCCACGTGCTCCCCTCACACCGTGCACTATGCTCCGGACTCCAGAAATAAGGTTTCCAACTTCCCAGCCATCCCACCGAGTAGCTGGCATCATCCATATTTAAAGAGGAGAACACAGTGATGGGAACTTTGGAGGCTGGACTGAATCAATCCAGCCAGGACAGGCGCGAGGTTATCACAACCTGTGCACATGCACAGCTAGTCTACTCCACAAGACCACGGGCCTCTTTCCAGCCCCAGAGAGGGATCTCCTGTCAGGTGGGGAAGACCTGAGGCTGAACTCATTTTAATCCGGGACCCTGGATACAGGCTACTGATTTAGCCTCCAGCTTCCACTTCTGGGGTAAAAGAAGGTCACACTCTTTCCTGTCCCACAGGTGGAAGTGAGGAATGTGTCTTGTGTGGTGATTTCTTGTGGGGTTTTGAGTATTGCTGTGCACACGTGCACTTGTGCTTCTAGGCATCAGTATGCAGCCTGGGAACCAATCACTTTTAGTTTCTACTGCATGAACCCTAAAGCAAGAACATGCAAGGTGCTTCTTTGGATTGGCAGTGCATGTGTGCATGTGTGTCCATGTGTGTTTGTATTGTATATGTGTGAATGTACATCCGTACCTAGGTATATTTACATGTCTGTATGTTTGTATGCATTTTTTGCATGTAGATATGAGTAGGTATTTATGTGTATGTATTTGTGGTGTGTGTGCTGTGGTGTTTGTGTAGGTATGCGCACACACACATATATTATATATATATATATATATATATATATATAAACTTGTGTGGTAAGAATTTTGATTTCTTGAAAAAAAAAAGAACAGAAATATAATGGGAATATGTTCTTACTTTAATCCCTGGTGTGGGATATGGGGCTGTTTCAGATTGTCCACAGTAGCTAAGATTTGCCTCATGCTCTAGCAGAAGCATGGGTTTGCCCATAGCAGATAGTTTCTGCATTGTGTGATATTTGGAATTCTGGAAACTTTTCAGAGGTATATAAATGTTAGGACCACTGAGAGGTGGTGTGCTTTGTTGGTTGATAATTGGTTGCCGTTGGTTGTGGTTTGTTAGGTAGTCATGCACAAAGAAAAAACAACAAGCGGAAGGAATTAGATATCCTTACAGCAAAGATCAGATTTTCCCTAAGGAACTCAACACCTTCAATCAGCAGGAAGCAGTCTAATGATAACATCATCCCCTTTCCCATCTATACGTTTTTCTTCTTCTATCTAGTGTTAGGGGGTTGAAAGGAAAAAAGGGTAGAAAAAAAAAACGAACCCAAAATGTACTAAAAAGACCAGCTACACATCTGTGCATGTTTGTTTATGTGTACATATGTATACTTGTGTTTGTGTATGCATGTATTCCCCTATTGTGTGTGCAGATCCCAGAACAGTTCTCAGTGCTAACCAGGCCCAACATTACTCAGTTTCTGAGAGGAGATTGGACATGTTCAGGGTGGTGTAACCATAGACCCCAATGCAATTCCAGTCCTTAAGATAGACAGAAATCTTCTGTGACAGCTCAGGTCAGTGCCAGTTAAGGGTTTTAACTGAATGTCTCCAGGTTTTCATGTAGTGCATTTCCAAGTATCAGGTGGTTTTGGAAGGCAGTGCACAGCCTGAACATGTGATTATGTGGGAGCCTCCTAACCTATCCTTGGCTACCAAGAAGAGAAAGGAGAGTCAATTGCCCAGAGAATATGAAAGACGAATCCCATGAGGGTCCAAGTATACAGCAGCCTCTGTATAGCCTGGAAGCTCACCTTCAGCCTGTGCGGAAGTATGGCAATACCAGGTCTTGGGTATTGACTTAGCTATGTGAAGGGTGTCTGGTTGGGTGGGCAGATCTAGATAATTCCAGAAGAGAAGACAGGAGGTGGTGTCTGAGAAAAGATTCAAGGTTTGGCATAGGAATAGTCAAAATGCTTCTGCTCTGAACAGCAGGGCCTCTCTGGCCTTTAGGCATAGTGGGCTCATGGCTAAGGCCTCTTTTCAGACAATTTCTGTTCATAGGCATTGTGGCCCATGCCACTACCTGGGGTCCCTGGCAGTTGTGTTCATCATTCTATTGACAGACTTTCTGCTGATGGCCCATTGTCCATGGGTGTGTCCATGCCAGACAAAGCAGGCTCGAATGTGGATCCCCAGCAGATTCTGAGTCAGAGGTTGGATCCGTTCTGCAAGTAAGGAGGCAGACCATCAGTAAGAGAAACAGTCTGGCCAGCTTCTGTGGCTCTGGAGACCAGGGCCTGCCTTAAGCCTGAGTCCCTCAAGTTGTGATGAGTTGAACTTTGAGCTGCCTACACCAGGAATAAGAGCTGCACTTTGGAACCACCAGTCCTGTTGTAAGAGCTCTGGGTCCAGTAGGGCAACAGGTGTGAAAACTGGTGATTCCTTAACTCGATAAGAATTTTGATTGCATAGCCTAGACAGTGGCTGTGATGGAAGCTAAGAGGTTCTCTTAGATCTTCCACCAAAGCTTCCCCTGAGGCGAGCACTTGCCAATGGTCATGTGACAAGGATCTTACTGGCAGAGAAAACAGGTGATGCTAGGACTCCAAGGTGGAGGAGCCCTCTGAAGACTGACAGTCCCAGCAGTGGGAAGTGGAGAGAGTGGTGCTTGACGGTATGCTAGATGAAATCCAGCAGATGGGAAGCCCAAGAGCCACCTGTGAGCACAGGGGACTGCAGGGAACAGTCCATGCCCCAGAGAGTTCTTAAGCTATCCTGGTGGGGTTTTTTTGGGGGGAGGCAATGAAGGGGATGTATGGAGGTCTCATGCTGCAGATGGAGAGATATACCCCGGTTAGGAAAGACCTTGAGTCCCAAAGGGAGTAATACAAGTGTTTCTAGGGGATGATGGCCTCCCTACTCTGCCCTGTACTTCCAGGGGACTATCAGCAGAGAACCCAGATTCCTAGGAAAGACTTGTTTAACCCTTTCCTGGCTGTTTTTGGATTGAGCCCATGATGCAGAAAAGCACAGGAGTCAGGTGCTGGCCTCTTCTGGAAGCAGAGCACCCCCTAGATTTCTTTCCAAGGCCACTTTCTCCTCCCCTTTCTAACCTTTCAAGTGAGCCAAGGAACTGGCTCTTCAGGTTTTGTGAGTTCAGATACCTGAGCTGGGACAAGGAGTCTAAATTTGACTGCCCTCTGCTTGTGTTAGGAAAACAAGGTTTTAGTGCAGGGTCCAGGCCAAGCTGCACTTAGCCAGGTGGGGGGAGGGGAAGAAAGATGGGGAGCACAGGGAAATGAAAGAGGGTCATTCTGTTCTTCACTGGCACTTCCTAATGGTTTACATAAAACTGATCTAGGTGTAGTGGTTTATACCTATAATCCTAGTATTTTGAAGGTCGAGGTAGGAAGATTGTCTTAAGTTTGGGAGACCAACCTGGGCTACATTGCAAGTTTTAGTCTAGCCTAAGCTACAAAGTAAGATCTGTCTAAACAAAACAAAACAAAACAAAACAAAACAAAACAAAACACACCAGCAATATTAAATCTTGATGTGGCCTTTGCCACGAGCATTCTAGCTCATTCTGTTTTACATAAGAGGAAGTTGAGACACAAGCTACCAATGGTCTTATGCCCAGCATGTGGTCACACAAGGCCATTGGACACTGGACATAGACTCTCATCATTCAAGTTGTTGCTTCTCAAAAAGATTGCTACCTACCTGAGACTAGGTGACCCCTTAGAATTTGGGTGGACTCAGCTGTCTTAGTCGTAAGGAGCCCACCTTGGGATTCTGATCCAGGCCCAGGAGGGCCTTCAAATAGTTGTCACCTTTGCTAGGCCTCTCTCTCCTATGTAAGTCACTCTACAGGATGGTGCTAAAGACACAGGTGACCAGAAAAAAAGGCAATCAGGTCTCTACTTTCTTTGAGCTTGAAATGAGACTCTAGAAGTCTGGAGCCAAACCACCTTTGGTCTCTGGGCTGTTTGAGTCAAAGAAGAAACTCTAACCAAGATCCCTGATCAGGCTTCCCAGTCTAGTGCCAAGAACCTTAAGTAGCCCAAGGAGCCTGAGGAGCCCAAGGAGCCACGAAGAGCTACAAGGAGTTCCCAGAATCAGTGGTTAAAGGGAGTGAGCAAGATCCAGAGAGAGAGAGAGAGGCCATGATTCTAGTTGGGATCTTGTGGTTAACTGACCAATCCTGCAGATACTTCTGTTTATGTTTTCCAGTATCTTCCTCAGATTTGAAGACTGACAGGGAACTGATCTAGAGACACATGTCTGTAATGCCAGGCTCTCCTTTGGAGGCTGAGATAGGAGCATTGAGACTTGAGTTGGAGACGGCACATTACAGTGAGATCCAGCATCTAGAGGAAAAGCTCACTGGGGACTAACAGGGACGTTTCTGAAGACTGCATGACTTGGGCTTCTGTTTCAGGAGATTAACAGGGACAGTTTTGAAAACTTTGTGCCTTGTGCCTTTGTTTTAGCCTTCCGGCTACTAATAGATATTTTGAAGGGTGTCCTTGAACTCTGGGGACTGAAAACGCAGACAAATGGAGGAGGCTGGAAAGCAAAACTACCCTCCTGATGGCCAATGTGGTGCCACTAGTTAGGGCAAGGGCCGTTTTTAGGTTTGTTCCACTTTCTCTTTCCCGTCCTCACAGTTTAGACAAAGTGACACAAGCCCCAAATCAAAGTGTAAACTATCACCTACGAGACAAAATATAACACAAAGGTGGAGTGCCATTTCCAGGAAGGGCACGATGTAAGAATAATCTATGGAAAAATATACAAGCTTCCCAGATTCACAGAGCCATTCAGAAGAGATCAAGCCAAGTCTACCCTGCCTTATTCCACCTTACCTCTCACTGGGTATCTTGGGTACACCAGAGTTCTGGTATCCAGCAAACTGAGGTGGGAGCTCTCTTACAAAGCTAACATATGGTCATACTGAGTAACCCCAGAACAGTTATGAAGCAAGGTATCTCCCACTGCCGGGATTGGTGTACCCTGGCCCCATTCTAGAAACTCTCCTATCTGAAAAGGGCATGGGAGTCTTAGGCCAGAACCAGGCCTTTGAACTAAGCTCCCAAGTCTCCCTGGGAACAGTAGTCTGTTCCTCGGGCACTGTTCTTTTACCCTCTTCTAAAGGACACTCTCATTCTCAGAAGTGGAGTGATGCTATGTGCATAGCATCTTAATGGCCACTAAGACCATAGACCTGCCTAGACTTCAGATCTGCCTCAGACTCCAAAGGAGAGGGATGTAAGGGCATGTAGGAAAGGGGCATGGTGGGTCTCCTGCCATCTATCTCAAGGGGACTGTAGCACTTAATCCTCACAGCAGCACCACCAAGGTTAGAGTTGGAAACCTGGGCACAGAAAAGTGAAGATCTTTGTTCTCACCAAGGCCTAGACACCCAGGATGGGGACCCCAAGCCACAAGCCCAGTGCTCAACTCTCAGTAGTTCAGAGACTGAAAATGGTGGCAGATGGAAAAAGCTCTTGGCTTGTATCCAGTTTGGCTGCCTCAAAGGAAAAAAATGACTTTCCTTCTGTTTGACTTGGAAATGAAGTTAGAGTCCTCAACACAACCTCCTCCCTACCACTAAAGCCCCACACTTTTATTAGGGCTTCAGGTTACAGGCAGTTCCCTTAGTGGCCTTTGTGGGAACTCTACCAGCGTGTGCGTTAGGCTCATGAATAATTTACCTTGGCACGGATCAGGGGGGCAGCCTAGAATCAGAGCTCCCAGCCCAGCAGGCTGCAGCAAGGAGGTAAGTGATGCTGCAGGCAGAGGCAGGAGGCAGGAGGCAGGAGGCAGGAGGCAGGAGGCAGGAGGCAGGAGGCAGGGGGCAGGGGGCAGGAGGCAGGGGGCAGGAGGCAGGAGGCAGGAGGCAGGAGGCAGGAGGCAGGAGGCAGGAGGCAGGAGGCAGGAGGCAGGAGGCAGGAGGCAGGAGGCAGGAATTTGGAGAGGGTACCAGCTCTGCAGAAAACTCTCTCATCATTGTCGGTCACTGGAAATGAGCTCAGACCTCACCAGTCTTGCAGAAGCTGCAAGTTTGGCCCTCAGGGACTCAGCATGACAACCAGAGACCAACTCAGTCACTATCCCCGAATTTGCTTGTCTTGGCTACTACTGTCCAGAAGAGTGAGACGTTGTATAGATCTGTCCTGGTCTCCACTGCCGTAAGAGAATTGTCTTGGTTAAACCTCAGCAGTCACCCATGACCTGAGGAAATGAGCCAGGTCTTGTTGGGATGCTTGCTGGCTCTGATGACGTGAAACTGGGACTCATCCCCAAGCTTCTCATAAAGGGAAAATGATTCCTACTTGTCTGAGGTATGTCACCCCAGTCTTGTCTGCTCAAGAGACGACATTACCTGGCAGGGGTCTGACCTGTCATGTCTACTTACTTGAACAAAGCAAAATATGAGGCTAATGTACATTTAATGTACATTTGCTTTCCAGAACATCAGGAAACTGCCTTAGTGGGTTTCTGTTCACTTCATTTTCTAGGCTGCTAGAATCTTCCATCTGGAAGTAGAGCAAGCTCCTTGTCATTGACCCATTGACCCATTGACCCTTGAGAAAAGTTGAAAGAAGCCAAATCTGTGAAGTGCTGCATCTCCTTGGAGGCCACACCTACAGCTGTCACTGGTAGTTCTCACTGGCGTCTTTTGAGACAGGTCAAACTTTTGGTAGTAGTGGTCTTCAAAACCGATTTCCTCCAGCAGCTGCCTGGCTCTACTTTGCAGAGGCAGCAAGTTCTCCCAGCCTGAGTGTTTTGGTGGAAGAACTGTCTTACCGTGAGGAGCTCAGTGTGTGTGTGTGTGTGTGTGTGTGTGTGTGTGTTGTTGTTGTTGTTGTTGTTGTTGTTGTTGTTGTTGTTGTTGGGAGGATCCCGGAGCACATCCAGGCTGTCACTAAATGCTGGGAGAATGTCCTTTTAAAGTGGTCCAGCTTGCTTCTGTGTCATATTACAGGTCTGCTTTGATGTCAAGCTCACCAGTACTTGCTTTTCTGCTTGCTCAGCTCTCAGTGCTCAGGCACATGCTAGGAACACAGCTCTCTTTGGGCAGCCAAATCCTTTTTCCTTTCCTCCTCTCCTCTCCTCTCCTCTCCTCTCCTCTCCTCTCCTCTCCTCTCCTCTCCTCTCCTCTCCTCTCCTCTCCTCTCCTCTCCTCTCCTCTTCTCTTCTCTTCATTGTTCATCCCTTCATTTGTTCACTAGGAACCTGCCCTCACTGTAGACCCCTCTTCTCCAGGGGCTTTGGGACGATCCATCTTCTTTCTTGATGTTAACAGCAGCCTCAGTGCACAAACAGAGTTCACCTGGTGAGCATGACCCACTCAGATCCATCATACCATGGCCCCTCTGCTTCCGGTGATGTGGTTGTGTCCATAATAGGGCCCCTCTCATAGCCTGAGGACTCCAGAGTCATTTCCTCAGAAGAACATGTGACCTGGGCCCTGGGCCTTCTGTCCAAGGACATATGATGGGAAAGAGGGCAGACACAGAGGGTCAGCCCCCTCAAATTGCAGAAAACAATATAGGCTGCGTCACCTGTCAACTTTTATGACTCCAAAAGGGAAGACTCAGTGAGGAGTCACCCTGTGGGGTGTCCCACATGCTCAAGTGGGCAAGACTGGGTGGGACTCTGGGTCTCCATTCAGCTGCTGTGCTGCTCTTATTGGTGGCTGAACTCTCTGTTCAAGGTGGTGTCCCTGACACCTGCCTCCACAGCAGAACTATGCTTTTGAAATGATCTCATGACCAGGGTAGTGTCCACATCCTGACTCATGTCAGGGCCTTGTTGGCTTCTCCTGGCTGCTCAGCCCACTTCCTGAGAGGAATGGATTTATTCCCTCCTGAGCCTAAAGCTGCAGAGTGAGTCTCCTGTCAGTGGGCAAAGTAGCCAACAATCTCATCTGACACTGCTTGCTACTGTGGGGCAAGTGGGGAGTTCGTGGGGGCGGATAAGAGTAGTGAAAGGAGAGAGGAGGATACAGGGTGGGGTATGAAGGTAAGATATTTATTTATTTATGTGCATTGGTGTTTTGTCTGCATGTTTGTCTGTGTGAGAGCATAGGATCCCCTAGAACTGGAGCTACAAACAGGTGTGAACTGCCATGTGGATCCTGGGAATTGAACCCGGGTCTTCTGGAAATGCAGCTAGTGCTCTAAGCCTCTGAGCCTCTCTGCAACCTCATAGGCAAGGTTTTAAAAATAGACTTATACATACACACGTGCGTATAGACATACTGGATGGACACACATAGAAACTTCTTTCCTCCCATCACCTTCCATGGGCACCATCAATGCTGCTCTTGCCTGTGAGTCCTACTGGGCACAGGACAGAAAGACAGAATGCATAGAGCAGAATAAAGATTCAGGAACAAAGCAGAAAGTGCTTAGCTCTGGATTCCAAGCGGCGTGGACTTGAGACGGGTTGCATATATCAAAGCACAACCCATCAGGGAGGTGGGGCTGGAGAGATGGCTCGGTGGTTAAAAGCACTGGCTGTTCTTTTAGAGGACCCTTGTTCCATCCCTAGCACCTTCAAGGTGACTCACAGCTATCTGTAACTCTAGATTCTCAGGTGCAGCATTGAACGCATGACTTGTACACGGAGTGAAACCGGTGATGGTCACCATTGCAAAACTGAACAATCACCCCAGTCAGAAGGTCGTGTGCTGAAAGCTGATCCATTTTATTGGATACAAACCCTATTCCTCTGAGACAGAGGTGCTCACTAGACCTGGAGCTTATCTGACAGTCATCAACCCTCAGCAGCGTCTCTCTCTCCAGTGCCTCACAGCACTGTGGACATAAAGCTGGAGAAAACTCCATGTTCTTTAACAAGTCTTGGCATACATGGGTAAGGGGGATGTACTATGATATACAGCATGTTGTTCAGAAATGATTATTTAAATATTATTAAAATTTTTTTTTGAGACAGGGTTTCTCTGTGTAGTGTTGGCTGTCCTGGAACCCACTCTGTATATCAAGGCTGAGCTCAAACTCAGAGATCAGCCTGTCTCTGCCTCCTGAGTGCTGGGATGAAAGGTGTGTGCCACCACTACCCAGCTATTAAATTTTATGATTTTTATGCATATGTGTGTTTCATCTGCATGCAGGTCTATGTACCATGTGCATGCAATGCCCACAGAGGCCAATAGGTCCCCCTGAGATTGGAGTTACAGAAAGTTGTGAGCTGCCATAGTGGTGGGAATTGAACCTGAATCCTCTGAAAGAACAGTCAGTACTCTTAAACCACTGAGCCATCTGTCTATACAGCCCTTTAAATGAAGCGTGTGTGTGTGTGTGTGTGTGTGTGTGTGTGTGTTAAGCCGTTTGTTTTGTGATTGTGCAGTGGTTATATACCCTCCTGTGCTCCCTGAGGTCAGAGGAAAACTTCGGGTGTCCTGTTTTATTACCTTCTACCCTATTCCTTTGAGACAGGGTCTTTCACGAGACCAGGAGCTAATCTAGCAGCCAGCAGCCCTCAGCAGTGTTTCTTTCTCCAGTGCCCCATAGCACTGTGGTTATAGGCATACTCAACCATGCCCAGTTCTTTATGTGAATAAGAAGGATTTGAACTTGGGTCCTTATGCTTTTGTTAAGGAAGTCCTCTTGCCCACTGAGCTTCCACCCCACCTAAAATAAAATATATATTGACAGGAAGACAAAAATACTTTCTAAAGAAATAAAAAAATAGCATTTTCTGTCATTAAAACAAAACCCAAATATTGTCTTTGCATCGATCATCTGGACACTAAGAAGTGACTAAATAGCTAAATAGTAATTTGAATATTTACATTCTTTAATTAGGTTTTTAGTTTTTCTTCATTCTAGCAGCACGTAGGCAGTATTCCTCAGGACACATCGTATTGGGGTTTATCTTTTAATTCTTAAAAATGCTATATTTCTGAATGCTTGCCTGTATGTATGTATGTATGTATGTATGTATGTATGTATGTATGTATGTATACCATATCTGTGGAGTGCTCTCAGAGGTCAGAAGGGGGCATCTCACCTCCTGAGGCAGGAGTTATAGATGATATAACTCGTATCATGATATAGCTCAGATGTGAGCTCATATGTCGGTGCTAAGAACTGAATCTCTGTCCTCTACAAGAACAAGTGTCCTTAACCAATGAGACATCTCTCCAGCCCCTAATACAGTCCTTTTGAGAGCACTCATGGTTTTGACTTGTTTGTTTTCTTTTACTTGGAGATATATCTTGCTCTGTAGAACTGCTTGGCCTTCAACACATAATCCTCCTGCCTTTGCTTCTCAAGAGCTGGAAATACAGTGTGTACCACCCTACCCAACTTCTTTACTGCTTTTACATGATCCTGAATCTCCCTAGACTCTTCTTTAAGAAGTCATTTCTTGGCGAGCAGCGCTGGCGGCACGGGAAGTGCAGCGGAGGTTTTTGCTGGTTTCGGACCCCAGCGGCCTGATGGTGAAATCCTCCTAGCAGCGGATCCTCAACAGCCACTGCTTCGCTAGAGAGAAGGAAGGGGACAAACGCAGCGCCACTCTTCAAGCCAGCCGCACCATGTAGGCTTAGTCAGCACAGCTGCTGAAGCAGCGTGAGTTCTAGGGTTGCCCCTCATTGCTGTAGTAACCTGGGTCCAGGGCCTAGGTGGTGCTCCTGATGTCCCTCACCCAGCCCTGAAGAGCCCAGGTGGGCGAGGGAACAGTCAGCGGATCACAGTCTTTCAGCTAGCATCCTGTATTCCTACGAGCGGCTGAATGTGACAGAGGAGGCGCCGTCTAACGACAAGACCAGGGTCCTGAGCATCCAGTCCACGCTCAAGGAGGCCAAGCAGGTCACCTGGAGGGCGGTGTGGAATGGTGGTGGCCTCTACATCGAGCTCCCAGCTGGGCCTCTGCCCGAAGGCAGCAAGGACAGTTTTGCAGCTCTCCTAGAGTTCGTAGAGGAGTAGCTCCGGGCGACCACGTTTTCATCTGCTTCCCCAAGAACCGTGAGGACAGAGCCCGCGTATTCCGACAGCTTTCTTGGCTTTGAGATTGTGAGACCCGGGCATCCCCTCGTCCCCAAGAGACCCGACGCTTGCTTCATGGTCTACACGCTGGAGAGAGAGGACCCGGGTGAGGAGGACTACGTGCCAGCCCTGCCCAGTGTCCCTGCACCCTCTCCCGGGTTTGTCCACATGTCATGATTGTGCAGAATAAACGCTCACTCCATTAGCAGGGTGCTTCTTCAAGCTGAATGCTGTGCTTGTCACACTCAAGTGGTGGCTTTAATTCTAAATAAAGGTTTCTATTTTACTATTTTATTGCTGTTTAAGATGGTCAGGTGACCTGTTTTAGAGCAGCCTCCTTTGAAGTCTGGAAAAATGGTGTCACCTCCCCTGGCTCAAACCTAATAAATAAATAAATAATAATAATAATAAAAGTAATTTCTTGGCTGATGATTTGAATCTGCTGATGGCTGAATGGCATTTGTTCTAAAGACCGAGGCATATCAAGGAACAAAAGTGTGTCCAGTGGGTTTGATCCAGTCAGTTCTATAAAGATGAGGGAAGGCTTTGGTTGTCATTGTTAGGAAAGTGTTAATAATTCATCCAGATATTTTCGCAGGTTCTGTGTCCCAGAGGAGAGAGCTCCTCTAACGGTATCATGCTAAGGCAAATTATTAAATGAACTTTTCAATGCTTTGTCAAATTTAAGTTTAAAAACCATAAGCTTCTTAAATCTCATTGCATCCTATTACCTACTACACATGGAGTCAATTAAATACCAGCTCTGTGAAACACTTGGCCCACAGATCCAGCTCTTCCAAAAAGCAATTTGCATTCTGAAGTTCCTCCTACTCCGGGATGGAGTCACTTAAACTGCTGGGTTCTCCCCTTCTTTGGTATTGACAAATTTAAATAGTCTTCTTGTGCATAATTGTGTTTTCAATAATTGTGATAATTTGCTAAAGGCTTTAAAAGAAGAAGTTTTTCGGCTACCTGCTGATGGATGAAAAATTCCTAAGTGCTTGGGAACAAAATACAACTCAAATTTGGAGGACCGGATTGCAATATGTGTACATGCACATATACACATGCATACCCACACGCAAGCATGTGCATCCCCAAACACACACACACACACACACACACATATATACACACACACACACCCCTAGCATCACTGCAAGCTATTTAGAGTTAGCAAACTTCTGTATAGACCTGAACTCTGAGGTGGGCCAAAAAAGGAGAACACACCCTGCCCCATTAAGTCAGTGAATGGCTACCGGGGTGGAAGATGTAAAGCACCTTTGTAAATTCTAGTATCAGCAGGTTTTTACTTTAGTTGAAGTCACATTGGCCCACAGTCAACTCAATAATCGCACGTGTTCCCTTAATGCACTTTGGCTTCCCCATTTATTTTTGTGCTCTCACTTGAAAAACAAAAGATTGTATCTGCTGTGCTGGAAATTTAACTGAATTTACATTCACACCTTGCATTTTCAAAAACAACAAATGACATGAGCTTCATTGAATGAGTATTCAAAAGCTTTGCTGTTACTTAGTGATTTGAATTAAAAACTAAGCCATTGTTTAAATTACTTTAATTGGCTTTTCTGTTTGAAGCATCTGATAAAAGGCACATTAAACTGGGCTCACTTATAAACTGGTCTCACTTAACTGAGAGATTTGGCTTCTGGGAGGTGCATCCGAGAGTTATCTCATCATCACTCAAATTTACAAGAAAAAATGAAATTGAAAAGGCACATGTTGAATTAGAAGTGATTCTTCTTGTGTCTCATCCCAGAAACCCACACCCAGTGTGACGGTGTGGGTGTGGGTGTTTGGCCTCAAAATGGCTCCTTTGGAAGAAGATGCCCCAGGCTGCTTAGCAGATCTGTAACCTCTGTGATGTCATTGCACTTGTCTGCTATACTTTAGATGGGACTTGTTCCCGGTGTAGCCATGGTGGTGGAACCTTTAACGGTGAGGTGGGCTGAAAGACCATGGTGTAGGGGAGTCCTTGGGCAGGATTAATATAGCTCTTTGAGACCCTGACTTAGTTCTCAGAAGATCAGGTTATGAAAAAGCAAGAGTGACCTCCGCTCTCTTCCTGACCCATCACACCTCCTTTCAGACACTCTCACCATGATGCCATCACCTTGATATAACACAGCTATGCTGCTTTAATGTTCAGTCCACACAGTTGAGCAAAATACATCTCTTTTTTTTTTCTATAAACATCCGGCTTACTGTATTTTGTTACAGCAACAGAAAATAGACCTAAACTGTGGATGACTGAATGTTCACAAACATTCTGTGTGCGTTAGAATTTGAAGTCATTCCCTTTGTGTAGTGGTGAGCATTCTGAATTCCCAACTTTAATCACTTGTGGTTTTATTTTGAGAAACAGAAATTTAACTAATTTAAATTAAACTAAGTCCTTTGATCTAGCATACATTTTTATTTTATTAATTTGGCTGATAGTAGCCCAAACTAAGAGTTTGCTTCAAATATACACATGCATGGCCAAATGTGACAATAGTTACATTATAAAATATCTAGCCCAGGGACACCTTGTTCTGTGCACTGTGTTTCATGGCTCAGTCTCATGTCCTACACAAATCTCCCTAAAGCCACAAGCAGTTTCTGCTGGCTCCCCCTGACCTGGCTTGCTATCTCCTGGATTCTATGACTTTCTGCTCCCATTTCTGGCCACTGTACAGTTAGTTGACTTGCATACCAGCTGAGCTCTGGAAGTGGCCACCACACACTTCATATTGAGTGGATCTTGACCCATCTGCCAGTCTGGCTGTGTTGTTTTGTTAAGCAGCTTTTATTGCGCTGTCTTTAAAAATATTTTAACTACGTTTATTTCATGATTTTGTAGTGGCAGAGAGCAGGGCAGAGGACAGCTTTTCCGAGTCAGTTCTCTGCTTCCACCGCGTGCCCCATAGGATAGTTCTTAGATGAGAGATGGCTTGACAGCAGGTACCTTTACTTGCTATCTTGCTGGACTGTGGGACTGCACAGGGCAAAGCAGAGGTAGATATTTTAGCTGAAGCACTGGCTGGGTTCTTGGACCCCAGGGGACCCCTTGTCAGAATCTGTCAAAGGACCCCATGAAGACCTCATAGGCTTCATCAACGATAGGATGGACAGGACAGTGCAGCACTTAGGACTCTGAAGGGTGCTTCCTCTTTGAGGATGCCAGCTCTTCCATGATCTGCTTCTTGGTGCAAAATCAGATGGCAGCAACAGATCTCCACAGCCCTCCCTCTGAATGCCTGACTCTGGCCTGGAAACCATTTTTTCAGATCCCAGTGAGTGTCACTGCCACACTAGATGAAGGGCTCATGTGCTTGCAGCCAGGTGCTAATAAGGCTCTTAGGCAGTCAGGTCTGGATAATGCAGACGATTTGTGAAGCAGGAATCACAGAGACTCAAAAGCATTTGCTTGCACTGTCTCTAAAGGAAAGATTTAGTTGACACAAAGGAGCAGTGGCTCCTTGATGTTGATGTCCCAGCTCAGATGAACTAGCAATCAGGCGAGATATCTGTTCATTCTCTGCTTCTTTAGCAAGATAGACTACACAGGGGTTGGAGAGAAATCCAGGACTCTAAAGATGCTGGTGAACAGGTGGAGTCCTCTGGAGAGCCACTTTCTTACTTGTCACTCGGATCATGCTATGTTCCTATGATATCATTCGTGCCGTGAAATGGACTTTCAAAGTCTTCCATTCCTTGTACACTGACCAATGTGATGTCCTTGTAAGAATAGCCGACTCGGGGCTGGGGATTTAGCTCAGTGGTAGAGCGCTTACCTAGGAAGCGCAAGGCCCTGGGTTCGGTCCCCAGCTCCGAAAAAAAAAGAACCAAAAAAAAAAAAAAAAAAAAGAATAGCCGACTCACGTCAGCCATGATGGCAATGTGGGAAAACAGAAACACTGTCCATTAGTTTCTTTAGGTTGCTGGTTTTTATAAAAAGTTCTCATTGTGGCTGTGGAGGCTTGGGCTGTGGTGCAGGACTTTGAGGAGACTGGAGAATGTCTACAGGTCTATGCTGAGGTGGTAGCCAGGTTTAGAAGATGTTAGTCACATCTCTACCTTAGGAAGGAGTAGGGATACAACCACACAGTGGGGTGTGTGTGTGTGTGTGTGTGTGTGTGTGTATGTGTGTCTATGTGTATGTATGTGTGTATGTGTGTGTATGTGTGTGTATGTGTGTGTGTGCATATGTGTGTGTATATGTGTGTATGTGTATATGTGTATGTGTATGTATGTGTGTATGTGTATGTATGTGTGTATGTGTATGTATATGTGTACATGTGTGTATGTGTGTGTATGTGTGAATATGTATGTGTATGTGTATATGTGTATGTAGTGTGTATGTGTGTGTATAGGTGTGTGTATGGTAGCACTTGCAGCTCATTTTGCTCCTAGTTCACAATGCTGAGGCCTCTGTAACCTTTTGCACACTTTCTTCTGACCTTTGCATTTTGCACATATCCTCCTTTCTGCTGTTCTGGGCACGACTGTTCTGACTTTTCAGGTCATCTGGACCAAGTCTGTTTGCTTTGAAGCCTGTCCTCAGCATCCCCAACTATCAAGGACAATGCCCCACACTCTGCGTGCCCTGCAGGGTCATAGGGCCCTGGGTGAGTGAGCCACTTTCTTTCCAGCAGGGCCTCATACCCTCTGTGAGGACACCACAGTCAAGAAGGCACTACAGCAGAAAGTAGTCTTTGTTGCATAGCGAGGTTTTCATCTATGGCTCCTTGATGCTCCTCACCATTACTTTTCTGTCTTCATGGAGTCTGGCTCCAATGCATATTGTCATCTCCAATCTCTTACTGTGCTGTTGGCTGCCTTTCAGAACATATAATTAGACAATAGCAGGCTCCGTACAAGTTGAGGACTGACAGACAAGCCACCACATGACCTCACTCCTGGTAGGCAGGACTGGCCCAAGAGCTGCCAGACATCTCCAGAACATTGGGGTCCTGCTGTTTCTTGACTGCTGTGCATGGGACTTTCCATCCCTTGTCCTTTGTCCAAATTCTCCCCTATGAATTATACAGCCAGGGCCAGGATGCCATTCAGGAGAGGACCCTGAAATCCGAGATCCATTCTACTGCTTTAACTTCTTCATGCCCTAAGCAAGTCTCTTAATCTACCTGTGCCTCAGTTTCCTCAAGACCAATAGCCAATTAACCCTTGGCCTCCTCTGTAAACCTCAATAGGATTTGGCTTGAGAACTAAGCACTTCTGGGAGCTGAACACCCCATAAATCCAAGTTGTCATTACAATAAACCTAATTACAGGCCCATTGGAAGGCCAAGGAGGGTCCCCCACAAAAATGAGGGGATCCTTACCTGGCCCAAGTTGATGCTCCGTTCAGCTTTGGGCTTTGCATTGTTCTGCTGGGCTCTTTGTACGTGGGTTCCAGGCCTGGATGCCCAAATACCTGTGTTATCTCCTCTTTGTCTCCGAAGCTTTGAGGGTTGGTTTGATAATGTCTCACCCCAAAGAAAAGATGGCTTTGTTCTGGAAGGAAGTGGAATGAAGCCATCTACCCAGACTCTAGTCAGGGCTGATCTTTACCAAATCTTCCATGGACCACTCCACAATGCCTGAATCCAATCGAGGAGAACTGTAGTCTTGCTGCAGCGAGCAGCTCTAGCCTCTGAAGCTCTCATGTCACACACTTGAGTCAGGCACTCCACTGTGATAGATGTGTTTCCTTCATGGACACGTGTGAATGAACCACATGTTCTGGGAGCTGCCTATTTGCATGTCAAGGACAACTTGAATCTAGGACTTCATCTAAACTGAAAAGAAAGAAAAACAAGAAAAACCCACCCTATCTTCCCTCCCTCCCTCCCTCCTCACCTCCCTCCCTCCCTCCCTTCCTCCTCACCTCCCTTCTTCCTTACCTCCTTACCTCCTCACCCCGCTCCTCATCTCCCTCCCTCCCTCCTTACCTCCTCACCTCCCCCTCCCTACTCACCTCCCTCCCTTCCTTCTTTCCTCCCTCCCTCTTTACTTTCCTCCATCCCTCCCTCCCTCCTTCCCTCCTTCCCTCCCTCCCTCCTTGTCTCCTTCCTTCCCTCTTTACCTCCCTCCCTCTTTACTTTCCTCCCTCCCTCCTTCCCTCCCTCCTTCCTTTCCTCCTTTCCTCCCTCCCTCTTTACTTTCCTCCCTCCCTCCTTCCCTCCCTCCTTCCTTTCCTCCTTTCCTTCCTCCCTCTTTACTTTCCTCCCTCTTTCCCTCCCTTCCTCTCTCCTTACCTGCCTCCATCCCTCCCTCCCTCCCGTTCTTGATCTGAGGTATCCACATATCCCTTCTGATCTGAAAACCA
Organism: Rattus norvegicus; assembly: GCF_021556685.1. Lineage (NCBI taxonomy): Eukaryota > Metazoa > Chordata > Mammalia > Rodentia > Muridae > Rattus > Rattus norvegicus. Next base: position 50,725,975 of record NC_141544.1, on the reverse strand, counting down.
GTTTTAGCCCCTGTGTCATAGGCTGCATCCAGCCTGGTGTGGGAGATTAACACCTCGGCTTACACCTTCTTGGTGCTGGCTAATACCTTGGTAATAACTTATCATCAGTCCAACATGTCCTCAATGTTGTTTGGTGTGTGTGTGTGTGTGTGTGTGTGTGTGTGTGTGTGTGTGTGTGTATGTGCGTGCGTGCGCGCGTGCTGGTTTTGAGACATATAAGACACAATCCAATCCTGGGCTCCCAAACTGTGGAGCAGAAGTGGAAAATCAAATGGATTACAACAGTTCATGATGGAGATGGTGTTCCTATAGCCTGAGGCCTCCGTCCTTCACCATGATGACATAGTTCCCAACGTAGGCCCGGCATTTTTAGAAGACTGGATTTGGAGACAGATCCTTATAGAGGTAATAAAAGTTAAATTGGGTCACTTGAGTAGCCCTGATTCCACATGAATGGTACCTTGTAAGAAAAGGAGATCATGGGGGCTGGGGATTTAGCTCAGTGGTAGAGCGCTTACCTAGGAAGCGCAAGGCCCTGGGTTCGGTCCCCAGCTCCGAAAAAAAGAACCAAAAAAAAAAAAAAAAAAAAAAAAAGAAAAGGAGATCATGATACAGACTTACATAGAGACCACTAGGTGAGGACAAAGGGAGAAGATGCCATTTGCACACCAATGGGACAAGCTTCAAGTCTGGCTATCTTGACTTTGGACTTCCAGCCTTCAAGACTGAGAGGAGCTGAATTTGTTTTAAGCTGCTGGCCTGTGGTGTTTTGCTCCAGGACACTTACATGGGGCTGGATCTTTTGTTCTGAAGGAGACTCAGGTCTTAGGAGAGAGTCAGGCTCAGAAGGGCAGGTAGGAGGAAGGATGTTTAGGGCCTCCAGGGAACTTGGACTCTCTCACAAGAGATTCATTTTCTTCTGAGAAATACTTGGAAGACACTTGGAAGTGCCACCTATGGCCTCAATAGGTTTCCAGACACTGGAGTCACAACAGTGCAGGCTGTGTGGTATGGCCACAAGCATCTTTCTCCTAGGATAGACTGCATTGTGGCCAAGGTGGGCTCAGGGGAATGTTCTCTGTGGAGCTAGAAAGGGCACCACACCAAGTCCCTAAAAGTCAGAACCGAAATTGAGCAGATTCCCAGGACAAGAACCTGTGTCAGGGCAGGCTAGGCCTGAGGTGAGGCTTGTGGCTTCAGTCCTTTGCTGAGTGATTCTAGGCCCACCAGCTTTTCAAAGACCCACCTCTGTGTGAGGCCATAATCCCCATACTTTCCTTGTGAGATAAATGCTTAATCATACCGGTGTGAGTTCTGCCACTCAGACCATAGGATCTTTGCTTAGATGAACCCAGAGAAGCAGGAAGAGGACTCCATAGCCTAAAATTTGAGGGATCTGCAGATATGATAAAAGGGTGGAGTAGGAACTCAGAGGCCCACTTCTTCACCCCCATGTTCCAATGATCCAACACAACTCTTTGTTATATTTTGGAGGCTCTTGGAGAAGAAGAGGTTATGAGGATATAGTTAGATGGGGGCACACAGTCCATAGCTGCACCTTTTGACTCTGCCTGGAAGTCAGCCAGTTTGGAAGCACTAGAAGGGTCTAACAGAGGATATGGTGCTCTCTAATGCTAGAATGAACTTTCTTAAAGCTAGGGGATGGTTCCTTCCACAGCTGCTACAAACAGCTTCTCTATCTGCCCCGTTCCTGTTGGCTAGAAATGTTCCTGTCTGGTGAATGGGCTTGTTTCTCAGAAGACATCTCCATCCAGGTCACCTCATGACTTCCCAAACTTTAAACCTTCTCAAAGGCTTACTGACTCCATCTTTCCATAAGATCATCTTGGGGGAAAACAGCAGCAGCAACAACAACAGCAACAACAACAACAACAACAACAACAACAACAACAACAACAACAAAACCAGGGCAAAGCAGCTGCAGCTTGTTTTTCTGACCTGTAGACAGGTAGACTAGACGTTTCTTCTGTTGGTAGATAGAACATGCACAGCAGCACTAGCAATCAATCCTATTCTCTACAGAAGTCACACACGTCTGAGTTGCTGAGTGACTGTTACCAGATCCCATGCCCGTATCACCACTAAAGGCTCTCATGAATAAGTATACACATATGTCACCTCCAACCTGCCTTTTAGCATTTGGAAACCTGAATCATCATCATCACCATCATCATCACCACCACCACCACCACCACCATCATCACCATCATCATCATCATCATCCATTAAAAAAACTATTGTGTGTGTGGCCATATGCCACATCACTCATGTGAAGGTCAAAACACCAGTTTGTGAAATCTCTTCTCTCTTTCTTTATTATATATGAGTACACTGTCACTGTCCTCAGACACCAGAAGAGGGCGTTGGATCCCATTACAGGATGGGTGGTTGTGAGCCACCGTGTGGTTGCTGGGATTTGAACTCAGGACCTCTGGAAGAGCAGTCAGTGCTCTTAACCGCTGAGCCATCTCTCCAGCCCTCTTCTCTCTTTCTACCCTTACATGAGCTCTGGGAATTGAACTCAGGCAAGGACTGTGTGACAAGCTCTTTTACTCACTGAGTCACCTGGCCAGCTTCTGCAATGTCTTATTCTGACCTTCCTTCAAAATCCATATTGTGTTACTTTCAAATGATCTGAGCAGCACATACTGTGGTACAAATTAAAGCCAGGAGCTGGATCTGTAACAAGACCACCTTAGTCCCCCCATCCCAGAGAATGCTCCTTAGTGTGGCTGCCTTTTGTCCTTTCTAGTTTCTCCTTTTTCAAGACTTAGAGAGTACACTGCTTCCTGATCTAGGCACATCACTGGCCAGAGGCATCCACAGAGCCCCATAGATCACAAAAGAACCCCCTAGCTCCCAGATCAAGGACCACTCTGAGCTCACAGATCTGGTGTGTGTCTTCCAGCAGTGTGTATCTGTAGAAGAGCCTATGAGTGCCATCAACAATGAACACAGCACAGGGTAAGCTTCCTGGAAGGGTGTGTGTCCTGGAGTTTCCTTCCTCAAAAATGTCCTTCTAGGAGACCAGGCCCTTGTTTTGTTGGCTTCCAGGTGGTGTCGAGGTGAGGTCATCCCTGGAGCTTCCAGGAGGGGCTCTCTTATCAGATCCTTTCTCCTAGGGTTTGGCCAGAGTCCACAGGCCCAACCCACACAGGAGCCCCACCTTAGGGCCAGCGGAGGGGACAGTGCTAGGATACCTCCCTCTGAGATCCAGGGCCAGAGGAGAGCTCCCCTAGAGGTGCCAATGTATCTGTGATGGGCAGGGAAGACCCCATGTGTCCTGTGTTCTGTTACTGCTCCTAGGAAGGTGGGCATGAGGTTCCGTCAGGAGAAGTTTTGGTGTTTGTGGATCTCCATTCTATAGCTCCAGAATGACTCGTTCTTGACATTTCAGATGTCATTTTCCCTACCTGTGACATGTGGCTGAGGCCTACTCTGTAGGTTAGGATTGCACTCTGCATCCTCATCCCCATCATGGATGTTTAGTTCTGAGTTTAGCCTGCACGAATCTCCATGGACTTGGCTGGAAGGTGGGGAGGAACATTACTATCCAGAGGCTCCAGGAGACAGAAGGCTGCACTCTCCCCTTCTAGCCTTCTGAGGTTTGGGTGTGAGGAAAGCTTTGGCTATGGCCACTGGTTATTAGGGTTCAGGGAGAGACTCCTAGAGTTGAGGGACAATTGACCATTTTGCGTCACTCCCTGTGTGTTCTGCCCTGAAGTAATTGGGGGTTTGCTCATGAACAGAACTCTTGCAGGGGCAACCATTCTACCTCAGCAACTGCCCTGGAGCTTTTGTCTGTGTGTCACCTTCCAACAGGATCTTGGCACTGGTGTTTCTCACACGATAGCCCTCAAATATAGAGGTAAGCATGTTGACTGGAAGCTCTGTGCAGTCCTGGAACCAAGGAACAATGGGCTGGGGCTCTCCATGGAGGGACAAGGAAGAGCTGGAGATGCGGGCTCCATCAGTGTGCTCACCCGGGGCAGAAGTCCTCATCCAAGCAGTGGCTGGAAGTCAGAATGTGAGGTTACAGAGGCCATCTATGGACAAGCATCTGCCAGCCTACAGTTAGTCGTTGTTTAACTGTTCCTAGCAGAACAGTTCTACCCTTTTCTTAGCATAATCTCTGAAGACGCTGAGCAGATTACAAGGTGATTCACTCCAGTGCCAGTTCCATGGCTTCCAGGCAAGTTCTTTATCACATCCTGCACTTTCACCAGGTTCCTGATGGAGTCTGCTTAATCCTGTTACCTCAGCTGATCGCTGCCCTTTTCTGCACATGGAGTCTTAGTGGCATTAGCCCACTTTCCCACCACAGTGGTGGAGTCCTAGCAATGCTACCCTCAGCTCAGAACTCTCAGGAGGTTCACTAGCAGCCCCCTTCGCACTGTTTCCTGACCCATACTCAAGAAGTCTGCATTCCACAGGGAGGATCCAAGCATCATCTATCTTCGTCTCCTCTTATTTCCCACACAGAGGTCGTAACCCAGAGGATTCTCTATACATCCCGTTGAGTATTGTGGTGGCCCAGATGTGAGCACCATGATAACTAGGCTCAAAAGCAGGAAGTGCCAGTATCATGGATGCCATGTGAGACCCAGGCTGTCTGAAACGAAGCAAAGACCCGGGGCTATTGTATGGTGAATTCTGTAGAGCCAGAACATTCTCCCACGGTGAAGGAGAGGCCATGATCCCTCTGTATTCCTCTTGCTGTGGTGAGCGTGCTTGGTAGCTTCAGTGGGCTGAGAGGTGCTCTGTTCTGTATCTTGGTTACCTCTCTAACCCACATCAGATGAAGTGGAGCCTGAGAGTCTTGAATGAGACCCAGAGCTGGGGTAGGAAGATGCTACAGTACAAACATTCATGTCCTTGATATTTTATATGCCAATTCCTGCGTGACTAGAGGTATATGAAGCAGTAGATGGCTGGCCTAAGCACAGTCTCTAGTTACATCCAACAGAGGGCTCTCAGGTCAAGAAAACCAGAAACTGAGACCGAGGCCATTCTAGACAGAATGAAGGACAGTGTGGAAGAGCTTCTGGAGCGTCCTGCTGGGGCTCAAAAAACAGACCCCCATCCATGGCCCACAGCTATGCCATAGAATATCTGTGCCATACAGTGACTCAGTCATTGCAAAGAAGGCCCCTAAATCAAGCTTCTGCAGATCAACCCAAGGGCATCACACATGCAAAGGACACAAGGTACCTGACACTGTGTGAAATATTTTGGACCAGGCCATCCACAGCAGAAGGACAGCCGCTGGTAACTAGGGAAAGAGGTTGGATGGCACAAGACCTCATCCTTAGCTGATGACAATATTCTGGGATGGACTGACAGTGACCCAAGACTATGTACCTTTTAAATGGATGAAGATTACTATTACTCTGATGAAACACCATGACCAGAGAAACTTGAGGAGGAAAGGGTTGAATTGACTTACAATTCTACATCACATCACAGATCACCATCAAAGGAAGCTAGGTCTGGAACACAAGCAGAGCAGAAACCTGGAGGCAGGAGCTGATGCAGAGGCCATGGAGGGGTGCTGCTTACTGGCTTACTCCTTATGGCTTGCTCGGCCTGCTTTCTTATAGAACCCAGGACGACCAGCCGAGGGCTGGCATCATCCACAATGGGCTAGGTCCTCCTGCATCAATCACTAATTAGAAAAATGCCTGCAGCTGGATTTTATGGATACATTTTCTCAATTGATGTGTCCTCCTTTCAGATAATGGCAACCCATGTAAAATTAACATAAAACTAGCCAACACAGTTGACCCTTTATCAACTTGACACTCAAGCACACTAAGCTATAACCCTTCTTTTATTTTCTTTTCCAAGATCAGACAATATAAACATACAAAAAATGTAAAAATCCTACAGTCTTCAATAAATCAGTCTTCTTTTAAAATCCAAAGCCTCTCAACTGTGGGCTCCTAGAAAATAAAAAATAAACCAAATAGTTTTTTTTTTTTTTTTTTTTTTTTTTTTACTTCAAGAGGAAAGAACTAGGGCACACTCAAAATCTTAACAAAGCAAAAACAAACTTTAAAGACATTAGTAACTAAATGTCTAATGATGTGGGGTTCACTCATGATCTTCTGGGAGCCTCCAGAGGTCTTTAGCTACTTCTTTAGCACTTCCCTCTGCAGCCCACACAGCTTGTCTTCTAGGTTCCAGCTGGCTTCACCCCACACCTGCTGCTAGTTGAGCTGCACAACAGTCTCTTCTAAGCTCTCCTCAGGGACGCCAACCCCGCCACACAATGTTAAGCTTCAGCTCTTCTCCATAATGCCTTCATGGAGAAAGTACCAGTAATGCCTCCGCAAGTGGAAAGGTCTGACATCACCAAGTGTAGCTGTCAGCATGAGGTACGACCTTCTCCACTTCTTCAACACATCTTCTGAGTGCTGACTCTGAGGAAACACTTCCTAGAAGACTCTGCCTCGAGGATGGTGGTCTCTTCTTAATTACAGCTGATTTGTCAGCCCCAGCTGAGCAATGTCCATGGTCCCCAGTCAATCACTAATTGAGAAATGCCAGGCAACTAGATCTTATGGAGACATTTCCTCAACTGAGGCTTCCTCCCGTTCAGATAACCCCAGCCTGTGTCAAGTTGACACAAAACCAATCAGCACAATGAGAACAATGATGTAGACAGTCTGTAAGTTTTACAATATGTTAATAAAACCCTTTTATTTTAATACATATGTATGTATGTATGAATGTATGTATGTATGTATGTACATCAGGGTGAGCATGGAAGTCAGAGGATAACTTTAGGGAGTCAGTTTTCTCTTTTTACCCTGTGTTTCCCAGGGATCAAACTCAGGTTATAAGGCTTGGCAACAGTCACGCTCACTCACTGAGCCATTTCAGTTTTTTAATTTAAAAAAGTGGAAAGGTCACCAAGGTGCTGGGGATGTGGCTTGGTGGGTGATAGAATCCGCACAAGGATCTGGAAGAACAAAGCATGCAAACCAACCTCTAAAGCAGGAATGGCTTACCCGCCTCACTGACTGGTAGTGAGTTTTAGTTCCAACCAGATGGCCTTCTATTTTTTTTTTTTTTTTTTTTTTTTTTTTTTTTTTTTTTTGGAGCTGGGGACCGAACCCAGGGCCTTGTGCTTGTTAGGCAAGTGCTCTACCACTGAGCTAAATCCCCAACCCCCGGCCTTCTATTCTTGACCTTTGTCGTTCTTCCTCCGATCAAGCTCTGTTGATAGTCCCATCCCTCCCCTATCACGCTGACCAGGACACAGCCTAGGGCTTGCCCTCATCGCCTCTGGGGGTGGTGGGACCTGGGACGCTGCAGGAGACCCAGTCCCAGTGAGTGCCAGGTTCCTGGGAGTTCTCAGAGGTGACCTCCTCATCACTGGCGAGATGAAGCTCGAAATCAGTGAGGCACAGATGAAACTGGAGCCTTTCCTGTAAGGTCTTCTAAGAGTGAGTGGGATTTAGTTTTAAAAATTTTTTTAAAATGTTTATTTATTTTGTTTAATGTGTATGCGTATTTAACATCATGAACATATGTGTGCCGCACGTGTGCCTGGTGCCTCCAGAAATCAGAAGAAGGTGTTAAATCCCCTGGAACCAGAATTATAGATGTTGGTGCTGGGAACCAAACCTGGGTCATTTGCAAGAGCAACGAGTGCTCTTAATTGGTGAACCAGCCCCCCAGCCTCTTACATTAATCTTCTAATAGTACATTTTTTCCTGCTTAAGTCTCAGCTTTTAACTACTCACAGGTAAATTTTATACAAATCCTCTCACATAATATATGAAACTGTGTCATTTCCTGTATGCCACAAGCATTTTCCCTTGTTCAATATTCTTTTCAATTATTTTTAGTAGCAGTGAAGTAGTCTATTTTATGGGCTTATGGTAATTTATTTAATCTGTGTCCAATTGTTGGTAGGTTTTAGTTGCTTATATTTATTCGTGTGTGTGTGTGTGTGTGTGTGTGTGCTCGCGCGCGCGAGTGCGTGCGCGCGTGCACGCATGTGCTCACGTGTGTGGTGTAGGCCTGTGCATGCAATGGTGTGGAAATGACAGAATAACTTTTAAGAGTTGGTTCTCTCCTTCCACCTTGTTTTGAGTCAGGATCCCTCTTCTTTGCTGATCTGCTGCACAGATGAGCTTCTAGTCGGTTCTGTCTCTGACTGCCATTTCCCCTCAGGAGAGGAAGCGTTCGTTACACATGTCACCACTGCATTCAACTTTTTATACAGGATTTGGGAGCCAACTCGGGTTGCTAGGCTTACACAGCTAGGGTTTTATTTGTTGAGCCATCTTGCCTGCCCAACATGCAGCTTAGGATGGCCTTAAACTCGTGGTCCTTCTGCCTGTGTCTCTTCAGCATTTCCTACTGGTGCACTACCACAACGTCCATACAGTTTTTCAAGTAGTGAAATCACTTACTTTTGCCATTCTTAAATGGCAAGGTTTTTAACTTGGAACTTTTTTTGGGGGGGGGGGACATTTTGGGAAAGAACGTTGTGTTTCATTGAACTGGAGATGTGATTAAATAATGCCCTAGTCCTCCATGTGACTAACTCTGATGCCTACAGGACAGGTTTGATCTTGTGCATTTTGTTTGCCGAGATCCCACTCACACCTGGGGACACTTGGTCACAGAATGGAAAGGAAGGCCTGGCACTGGGCACTTTACTCCTTGGTTCTGGGCCTCCTCTTTGAGTCCCTCTACCTTTCTGGGGTGATTTCAAATATATATATATATATATATATATATATATATATATATATATATATATATATATATATATATATATATATATATATCTGAGACAACAAGAACCTAGGGGAGCCTTAGCATATGGCCACTCTGAGCCCTAGAGTAACACACCTCAGCTGCCTGCATATCAGCGAGTGGAGCCTGGTATCCACTTTAAAAACATTCAGCTAGGGACCATCCCAGCAGGCCTCAGAGGAATGCCTCTTCTTACATTGGCCAGAGTCTTCTAATTCTGGAATAGCTGGGAATTAAATACGAAATTCTGGAGCAACTCTATTCACAAACATTAGCACAGTGGGATTAAGTTAGGATGGGAATATCAGGCCTGGGAGGTACTTGGAATTTGAAATACAGAAAGAACTGGGAGCACTGCAGGAAGTCAGTGTGGCTGCTGCTACCGAGACATTATTTTCTGACCTTGATTTCTAGTGTCAATGTGCAGGAGCAGGTTTCTGAGTACACAGGAAAGGGATAGCCAGGGACATGGGAGGTCACCTGGTTTATAATCTAGCACTTCATTTGCTAGATTTAATGTTCTGATTTCAGTATAGGAGAGGCATTGTTTTCTCAGAGCCCATAGAAGTCATTTTAAGGGGTAACAGGTTTGACTTGCAAAGGCAGTCTGGAGTGTTTGAGGGAACCTGATGTATCAGCCTTGTGAATTTAACTAAGTTACGGAATTCAGTAGTTCAAAGCCTTTAGTTCCAACAGTAAGCAAGTTACACTCCCCTGACAATGATATGAAAATTCCTAGCATTATAAACCAAATGACTTGATTCGTAGAACAAATTTCAGAACGACAGGGGAATGAAGTGTTATGTTGTGAAAATACACTTTGTGATACTCTAAAACAAAGACACTTAAACCATCTTTGTGTGATAAAGAATCTCACACTGACACTGCCCTGCCCTTCTGCCCCCATCCCACCCTAATTGTGCCCTCTCTGCTACTTCCCCTTTCTCTCACTCCCCTGCATCAGAGGTGCCCTGTGCAACAGGGATGCCTACCTATATTAAGAGAACTCTGTAGCTCTTAAAATACTTTTTCTTTTGGTGGAACTGATTCTGCTCAATCTGTTCCTTTCAGAAAGTCTAGGCAGTTACAGGAGCACCTGGCCGGTCTGTTGCATTTGTAGACCAGGTCATGAGAGTGGATCTTTGAGATTCCTCTGCAACTCCCAAAGGGATCTGTGGCTTCAGAGTCATTGTTGATGGTAATGCCCATGTAGTTCTCTGTAGGAAGGGAAGCCCTAAACCTTAGATACTTCTCATAGAACATGTCCTTCTTCTTATGTTTACTGTTTAGTACTTGAGACCAGTGTATGAATATGAAAAAAAAAAGTGGAGCAGACATGATTTCCATGCCAGACACAGGATGTCCCTGTGCAACACCTATGTCACCTATAGTCATGAAGCAATAGCTACTACCTGAGCGTCCCCAGGAAAACTGAACCAAAGGGCTCCTTGTTCTGGGATGATTAAACCCTAGCTCCCCCAGGAAACTGTGATAGGGTTGTATCTTCTTGTTCTTGGTGGTGTGTCTCTGACTCTGGCCCTACCCATTCTTATAGGACCTATGGGACACTTCATTTTCTTTCTGTGTCTTTATTACTTACATGAAAAGAAGATCCAAGAAAATCCTGCTTGGCCATTTCACCCCAACAGTAGCCTCTCTCTTATCAAGGGAATCCACAGAGGGACCTCCCCCCCTCCCCTTACTTTGCTTCTCTCCTCTCTGTGACCAAATAGTTGTCAGGAGTGACTTGAAGAAGGAGAGGTTTACTTTGGACCACAGCTTGTTTATATAGTCCAGCATGGTGGGAAGGGGTGGCCATAGGTAGATCAGGGAGCAGGGAGAGCAGGACTAGAACCTCACTCACCCGAACCCCCAATTACTCAACATCCTCTATCAAGGTTCCATCTCCGAAAACACTGGTTCTCAACCTGCCATAGTCCTCATGACATGGTTCCTAGCCCCTTTCATAGGGGTTACATATCAGATATCCTGCACAGCAGATATTTACATTTCAATTCATAGCAGTAGCAAAAATTACAGTTATTAAGTAGCAACAATGTCATTTATGGTTGGGGGTCACCACAGCATGAAGAACTGTTTTAATGGGTCACAGCGTTAGGAAGGTTGAGAATCACTGAGCTAAGGACCCCACAGTCTCCTAAATAACACTACCCGGGCCTATGGAGTAGAGGGTGACATGTGTGCATTTCATATTCAAAGAACAATGCCACCTTTGTCTCCTGGTTCAAGCCTTTGTCCTGACATTGGACAACTCTGCCAAGGAGTGTAAGAACTTGTAGAAAAACAGTGGCAATATGAAAGTTGCTGTGTGACAGTTATAAAACTACACTTTGTATAGAGAGATGTGAAGAGCCTACAGACTAGGCATTACCTCTAGGGGTCATGCTGCTAAGCCTTTTTTGTTGGACCAGCCCAGCAGCAACTTATAGCATCCATTTCTTGGTGTGGCGTTTCATCTGAACTTCCTGAACCAGCCTCACCACCCACAAACTTCCTCACTGAGGTCAGCGAGCCACTGGTAGAGGACCACTTTCTGCCTGTCATACTTTCGACTTTGTACAGTGTGACATCATCCCACCTCATCCTCTCAGGCTCTACTACCCATCTCCTCTGTTTCTTCTAAGGAAGAACTTGACTCTCTGAGAACCTTTTGCCCCTCCATGCTGACTCCAAACGCGCGTGTTTGAAGGGTGGAAACCTTCTCGTACATTTATCTCTGTTGGGAGCCCATATCCCACTTATCCAAACTGAACTCCTCATTAGCCTAGAGCCTGGAACATGCTTTTCCCCAGCACAGCCTATGGAAATGCCTCCCTTCTGTTTTCTCTAAGGGAAGTTGAGAGGAGGCAAGGGACAAAAAGTCATTCCCAACCCCGCGCCTGAAGGCTGCAGCCATCACACTGCTCTGTCACTTCAGTGTACAGGTTCTTTTCTGCCCTTACCTTCTAGGTCATCATGCGCATGATCCTACCTTGGACTCGCAACCTCAGTCACAGTTACATCCACAATGGTGGCACTATGGCCCACAGAGCACTTGCCCTCTAGGTGCCCTTGTCTTTGACCTACTACCTCTGATTGTGACTCCATGGAGGCCATTAACCAGTGGCTTCTCCCATTATGTGAGATGAAGATAAACTCCCCCAGTAGCCTGCAGCCTCTCCTTGTCCCCATAACAGCTTCTGTGTCCTCCATGATCTATGTCTGCTGTCCTTTGTGAGTTCCATTCCCAGTTTCATGCCCAGTTCTCTTTTGTCTGGCTGACTCTGAGACTCGCTTTCACTAGAAGAATGGGGCAGGAGCTCTGCTGTGCAGCTTAAGGGTTTAAGTATTAAGAGATGGTCAGTTTCTACTTTTGTACTCTTCTCTCTACTGAGGTACCTCACAGGACTAGCTTGCTCTAAGAGTGTCACAGACAGAACTCTAGAGATTTTGCTGTAGGAAGGAAAGTCCTAAGAGAGAACGACAGAGAGAACCAGGCCATACCAAGTCACTATGTTACCTACATGTAACACGAAAGACTCCAGGATAGCCTGAGGGACCAGAGTGGCCTGACTGAGCCCAGCCTAGCCCACAACTCATGAGGAACTTTGTATAATGGCTGTTTTCCCTGTGAGGTTTTGGGGGTGACTGTCACCTGTACTTCCTCTCTGATCTAGTGTCAGATGCTGTTTCCTGTAGTCCCTCATTCTACTGTGCTGGTCCCATTGCTGATGAGATAATGTGTGCTTCACAGATGCGCTAAGTGTCTGGAGCATGGGTGGAATACTGTAGGCACTAGGTTAAAAAGTCTTATGGAGGAAGGATACCAGGGGAAGAAGAAAGAAGACAAAGAGAGATAAGGGGAAGCATCTGAAAAGGACTGGGCTGGAGCTCGGTGCAGAGCACTTGTTTGGCATGCAGGGGCTCTAGTTCCATCTCTAGCTCCACAGACAACAACCAACCAAACAGCTGGCAGGCTGCCCAACATACCATAGAGGACCCATAAAATAAATTTCACATTCCATAAATGCCCTTTGCGGTGAGCAGGGCTGGTGCGTGAGAATGGAGGTAAGGGGGCAGATGGCTCTACCCACTTGGCCTTGCTTGGGCTGGCCTGAGGTGTTCTGCATAAGAGAAAGGGCAGCTGTCCTTTTGACATTCCTGTCTTTCCCTGGTTCAGGATGAGAATAAGAAGGAAAACCTCATGTCTCCTCATATTAACAAGAGTATCTAGTGGGACAGATCTCAAGCACAGCAATGCTCTGCCACTTTTGGGTTCAGGAGTAGGGAACATACTAGCTCACCCAACTCTGGTTTTTTTTTTTTTTTTTTTTTTTTTTGAGCCGCAGTTCTCACACATGGTGCTGGTCCTGGAGAACACTGGAAATTAGCTCATGCACAGATTCTTGCCCAGTCTTAAGCAGATTCAAAACACCCGGTGGGAACGTGCATGTGTCAGCTGGCCCTTTAGAGTCTGATGCTGGTGGTTCCAGGACCACCCTGCGTAAGCTGCTCTCTGGGAACATGTCCTTTTTCAGAGTTCTATGCTTGTCAAAGATGATGGGAGGGAATGCCCTGGGAGCCAGCCAGTGGGTTCGTTTTCAGGAAGCTGCCCACCTTGGGCTCCTTTCCCAGGGCTCACATGTAGCTGCTTGTACCATGATTTCCCTAGAAGACAACTCCTAGGAATCATGAGTTCAGAGGGAGTGACAGAGGCTTTAGTGTCTCTTCTACATAGGAGCACAGTGTATGGGCTGGGGTAAGAGAATGAAGAAGGGGTCCCAGAGTTGCACAGGGCAGGACAAGGGATCTCTGTGAAGAGTCTGGGTGCATCTCACATTTGTCCTACCATGTGAATCCTGCCTTCTGCATCCCGGCTGGAAATGATGGCAGAGGTGGGCTTTGTTTCTAGATGTCTTTCAAGCTAACAGAGGCATGGCAGAGCCAACCCTGCCTAGGTTGTCAGATGGACGAATGAGTGAATAGGTGGATGGGGATTTAATAGAAGGTAGAGAGGTAAATAGATGGAGTCGTGTGGGTAGATACATGTACAGATACTAATTAAATGGATGAATAGTTGGTAGATGCATGGGTGATGGAAGGATTGAAGGGTGAATAGCCGGATGAAAAATGGGGAGTATGTTATGGATGGGTGAGTGGGTGGATGTTGGGTGACTGAATGAGCAGCCTTCACCTCTGGGGTCTGCAGCTTGGATTCAATGCTCACACCCTGCTAGTCTATGACTATGGAGGTACAATGCCTGCTGAATGGTGCTACCTGGGGGGATTAAGTATGAAAGAGGATGTGAGGGGTAGGAGAAGGATGATGATGATGTGATGGGTGGGAAGAAGTAGCAACAACACGGTGGAGGGAGACAGAGAGGGGAGAAGGAAAGCGGCTAAAATAAACTGAGTCTACTCACTTTGAAGTTTCCCCCGTTGCAAGCCCAATTATGTCTAATAACAGCTTGCAGCAACTTGGCGCCTTTCCCCTGGAGCTCAAAGCCTTCACTGACATTCCTCAGGAGGTGTGTTATTACTGTCACCAGTTAATAGCGAATAAATGAGATCCAGGTTCCTGGATCAGAGGAGGGACTAAGCAGAAGAAACACATTTCCCTGCACCTTGAACATTGCCAGACCTTCTGAATTGCATACCTGCCTTGCCTGACCTTTCCCAGGGTCAATGAGGGAATCAGAATTTGTAAGTCACAGATTGCCATGACAGGCCATGAGTCTCCAGCTATGACAAGCTCTTTCACAGAGTCTATCGTGACAGAGCAACACAAGTGACTCCTCCTAAGTCACTGGTTGCATCAAAGCTGGGACCATCTGAAGGTGGATTTGGATTGCAGGGGCAAGGGTTACTTTTTGGGATATGACACAGGGTCCATGAGGCATGATACAGCCCCTGGAAGCCTGTAGGCTTTTCTTCCTTTCTTGCACAGGTACACATGGCTTCAAGAAGCTTGGCTCCTCTGATCTTACTTTCTCATCTGGTCCCTCCCTTTGATAAGTGGGCTCCACTATTCCATGGGACCCACTCCTTCCCAGCTGCTTTTCTAAATCTCTCTTCCCTGTGAGCACTTAACCACAGCCCTGTCTGTCACCAGGTCAGGGGCTGTGGGTTCTACAGGAGGACAGAGGTAGGTGGTTGGCATTCCTGGCACCTGAGTCATAGGTAAACTGTCAAGGACGCTCCACCCAGCTGCCCTGCTCCCCCTCCCTGTGAAAAACAACCAGAGCAAGGCAGGCAAGAATGTCCCTGAAGGGCCAACTTAAGGGTGTTGTTTTTTGGCTTCCTCTCCAGAAGCACTCTTTGTATCTTTATTGAAATGAGAAAAAATGTCGTGTTATTGATCTTCAGTGGCTGCAGGGAAGTCTTGTGCAGACTGGCACAGGGCTGCTGATCATCTGTGCCTGGGGCAGGGAGTCACTGAGGACTCTTTCTTGAGTGTTCATTCCCAGGCTCCGTCGCTGAGCATGTGGTAAACACAGGCTACTGGAGTTCGAGCTGTGAGCAGAAGGTGAAGGTGGTTCATGGATCGATGTGCATGGACCCCATGAAGCACATGGCACTCTCTGTTTCAGCAGTGGTCTGGGGCCTCATGGAAAGACCCCATACTCTAGAGATGAGCACTGTAGTGCTTGGTACTTGTCTCTGAGACCTACAGGTAGTAGGCAAAAGATTGACCCATGGAACATACATGGGTGGGAGGTGATACATGAATGGCGGGTGATGGGTGACTGGTGGATAGGTGGGGAAATGGATGAAGAAATGGATGGACAGGGTGATAAGATAGGGGTTAAAGGAGGAGATGTGGGATTCTGACAAATTCCCATTTGTAGCAGGATGTTCCATGAAATGTTTGCAAAGGCCAGGCTTCAGTATGAAACGTACAGGGAACAGCCTGATCTTCTTTCTGCTCAGCAGCCGCCCCAAGACCGGGGCATGGAAGGGTAGGCAACAGAGCAGGTGACATTGGTGCACAGGAGAAAGGGTACTCAAAAGGATGGGCAGGCCAAGAGCAGGGTAGAGTGGCCTTTGGCTTCCTGGCTCTCTGCCTGCTTCTCTTGCCAGCTGCACCAGCCAGGCTGGCATTCCTGAGAGTCTAACCTGGGGCTAAGCCCTTTTATGTTGACAGGGGCTTCAGATGGCCCAATTATATCTGTCCTTTCACTGGGTGCCTTTCATCCAGTGCCGAGAGTGATGAACATACTGCCCTCTTACAACTGGCACAATCCAAGGTCTCTAGAATGGGGCCTTTCAAATTGCTCTGACATCATGAGCTGCCAGTGAAGGTTTTGGACTATCATGGAAGGAGGGGCTGGAAGGAGCCCTGTCTCTGGTCACTGGTTCTCTGGAATGGGCAGCTAGTAAAGACCAAAAAGAAGGTGCTCAGTGCAGCCTGCCAGCCAGGCCTCCAAGCCTGCTATGCAGCCTCTGACTCCCACACAGGCCTATGGTGGCACCCCATGTCAGAGATGGAAAGGCCTCTATCTACTGGAGAATGAGCAGGAGCATGGAGCGCCTCACTGGCCTGGCAACTGGAAGTGCTCAGAGCTTCTGGAAGCTATAGAATATGGAGAGGGCATCAATATTTTGTCAGAGTTAAAATGAGACTAATGTTGAGGTCAGATTGCCATCCGCAGCACAGAGGGTGAACCTGAATTCCCAAACTCTGATCACCTTTGGTGCTTTGTCCATATTCTAAGTGGGAACTGACCTCTGGGTCTAATCATTTTTCTTCTTTTAAAAAGGCCTGCTGGTGTGTTTACATCTGAGGGCAGCAAACACAAACTCAGGGAAGACCCAGCCAAGTGCTGGGACCTGTGCATTCCTAACTGGAGTTCCTCAGGGTCAGGTTTTCTACCTTGGGCTTTGACTTGTAGCTGCTTGTATTCTAATGCTAATTATGTTCCCCCAAAATACTCTTTGCAATAGACAGCCAGGGCGTAGCTTCTGGGAACCTGTCTCTGGCTGGTTTTGATTGGTAAATAAAGATGCCAACAGCCAATAGTTGGAGAGGACAGAGAGAGAAGGGATTTTAGGATTCCTGGGCTTGGGACTGGGAGGGGGAGGGAAAGATCCACCAAGCTGGGAGAGTATGGAGGAGAGGAGAGGCGCTATGCCTGAGAGAGGAGAACAGGGAGGAATAGCTGTGAAGGAGCCAGGAAGAGTGTGGCTCAGAGGGATGCTCACCTGGGTCCAGGGCAGCCAAGATAGAACATAGAATTAATAGGTAATAACTCAGAATTATTGGCAGGAGGTAGATTAACAGCATGGAAGTTAGGCAGGGGCCCAGCTATTTTGTTGTTTAAGGCATATAAAACATAAAGGCTGTTCGTGTGTCTTTCATTCAGAAATAGGAGCCACTGAGGCAGATAGCAAACCCACCAATAGGATTTATTAATTAAAAAAAAATATTTCAACACTGACTGGGCAGGCTGCTGCCTCCTCATGGCTCTCTAAGTGGGCTGCTGACCTAGGTGGCCCCAGTGGGCCTCTACCTGGGTCAGCTCTAGACATCACAGCCTCCTCAGCCCATCTATCATGGAAGACACTGAAAAGTCACTTGTGGCTGGGAAGGCTACCAGCTAAGTGGCTCATGACGGACCTTTCCATGGGCCACACTGAGAATGATGCCTTTTCTTCTGTTCACAGAATCGTGTCCCACTGAAGCAAATTCCTGCCCCAAGCCTCAGTGGGGGTGGCCCTGTGCCCTGGTCCAGAAGCCTGATGAGCTCAGTGGAATACACCACACATCTGCTTTCTAGTCAGGCCTGCTTAGGAGCATTGCACCCCATCGTGTGGGTCCTGGGCCACACAGGAGGATCTGGAGAGGATCCGATTTGCTACACATCTTCCACATTTCCTGTCACCAGAAGTTGGGAGCAAGGAGAGGAACAGAATCCTCCCGGGAGTCCCCAATTCTGTTATTAGAATCCACGAAGTGAAATTTGGTCAGATGAAGCCACCTGGTTTGAGGTCCGTTGTGACAGGAGCTCTGACAAGCTAAACCAAGGATATGTCCAGATTGACAAGGACAGACGTTTTTACCTGCTAATGGTAGCCAAGCCTCCTCTCTCTCTCCTCTCTCTCTCTCTCCTTTCCCTCCCCAACATCTCATTTACTACCTCACAAGCCAACTTTTTTGGGGATAGAGTTACAACCTGGAACAAGAGGATGGGAAGGGAAAGTCATTTGGGGCGTGTCACCTGCCAAAGGAAGGAGATGTCCCAAGGGCATTCACCATCTGAAGGGGAGACACACCACAGCTGCAGCACAAGAAATAGAGAGACTGAGACAAAGAGAGAGAAAACAGAGACAGGGAAAGACAGAAACAAAGACGAAGATGGGGAGAGACAAAGACAGAAGGTATATCCATGTAGCTTTAGGGACAATTATTTCTACCTTCAACAATGCACTTGTAGGAACTGACTCTAACTGTGGTCTGAAAGGGTAACTTCTGGCCTGTGACTGGATGATGATCTGAATCTCTAGAAAGGGGTTAGTAGAGCCCATGAGGAGGCAGCCTCTTGTCCTGTGGCTGCTCTGGCCCTGTGAATGGAGCTCTGCTTTCCCCTTTAACCACAGCCTGAGTTGCTCAAAACTGCTTCTACAGACTGCAGAAGGCAAATGTCTTGCCTCATCAGCTCCCTTGTGTACAGCCTAGTGAGTCACCCTAGGGCTTTTAAAGATGAATGGATGGTGAGCCGGCTTCTCAGGGAGATTAGCGATAAGTCACGGCCACACTTGCCAGGCCTGGCTTGAGCTGACTCAGCCGGGCCAGGGTGTGGTGGCAAGACACACAGGATGACACAGGAGTGCAGATGTGACAATTCTACCTCCTCCACGGGGACATGGCCACACATGTTGGGCCATTTCTCCACTTTGTTATTTCTTTATGTTGTGTGCAGATGCTATACAAACAGGTATATCTGATACATTCCTGTTATGGGCTGACTGTCAAATGCCTCCTACTGACTCCTTGTTTGAGCACTGATTCCCAGCTGATCATGATCTTCAGGAGGCTGTGGAACTAGGCTAGCAAATCCCGGAAAATGAATGCTGGGGGAGAGGCAGACAGTGGACGCTAGGTTTGTGAGGTTTCAGAGGGGAACACATTTGTACTAATGACTCTTCCCTGACTAAGTATCCAGTAAGAAGCAGCCTGAGGAAGTTTTTATCTTAGCTGAAGTGTGAGGACTCAGTCCTCACAGTGGTAGTCACAATGGCAGAGGCCACAGCTGGCTACATTGCAACTACAGAGGGGAAGGAGAGAAGATGAGGGTTGATGCCCAGCTCGCTTTTTATTCAGCCATGAATGGTGTCACCCACAGTTAAGGTGGCTCTTTTCACTTCGGTCATCCTATTCTAGAAACTCCCTCACAGACATGTCCAGAGAGTTATCTCCTAGCTGATGCTAGCTCTGTCAGATTGTCAGTCAATATTAATTTTCACAGACTCTTCTGGGGATTGGGTGACAAGCCATCTATGTGACATGCTGGCAAAGAACTTGGCTGTGTGTTGTCCATGCCTTGCAAACAGAAGAATAAGGCTGAATGTAAAAGCAATGGGCTTATTTATTTGCTGAAAGACATTTCA
The DNA here is from genome assembly GCF_021556685.1 of Rattus norvegicus. Taxonomy (NCBI): domain Eukaryota; kingdom Metazoa; phylum Chordata; class Mammalia; order Rodentia; family Muridae; genus Rattus; species Rattus norvegicus. The sequence continues at coordinate 50,706,571 of NC_141544.1, read as the reverse complement.
AGATAGCACAACCTCCAGGCTGTGGCATGGTTACTGCCAGTTATTTGTAGCCAAGTTTACAGTGAAGATCCTGATAAAAAAAGAATGGAACAGAAAGAAAGAATGTACAGTTTAGTAAAGAAAGGCGCAGAAGAGTGTTAAAAGTTGCATACAGGGTAGATGAAGACAAAGTGACTGCAGTTGTAAAAGAGATAAATGCCACCAAAGAGAAGCCATTAATCCACACTAGGCCTTTAGAGACTGAAGACTTTTACACCCTGAAGACTCCAGGGTATAAAAACACAAGATAATATAAAAGGAGAGTTACTAAGAAAATAGAGCCCAAGCAGCACCTGACTGTGGCTGGACATTGCCTAGGGAAATGTTTTTCATGGTTCATGTGCCCAGGCACCAGGCAGCCAGAGGCTGCTGTACTTTGGCCCAGGTGGTGTCAGGCTGTATCTTGAGTTGACAGCAGAACCTAGTGTTATCCGCATGGTGCTGGCTTTCCGGGAAAGTGAAATGCAGGAAGTATGAGGTATGATGGGAACCAGTCATGCTTCAGTCTTCCAGCTCCAAACACCGGAACCTTCAGCAGTGGTGTCTTCCAAGCCATGCAACAGTCACCCAAAATAACCCTTTCTCCTTTTAGTTTTCTAAAACCAGGGCCTCATGTAGCTCAGGTTGGTCTCACACTCACTATGTACCTTGAAGTCAAAGCTTCCTGTCCCTGCTTTCTAAGTACTTGGAGTCACAGAGATGCGCCCCATTGTCCATCTAAGGCAACATTTTTAAGACCTCTAAAGGTGAAAGGCCTTCTATATTGTGAACTGGAAAGGCTTGGAAGAGAACACACAAAATGAGCCAGGCACTGAACAATCACAAAGGGGCCTCCTGAATCCTCAGAGACACTCCTTGGAGAGCTCCTTCCATATATCCTAATGAGTCAGTAGTCTGTGAGAGGAAAACTTAGCCTCTATTGAGGAAGACGCTTTGTTGGCAGCACTAAAGGAATAGAAGGAAGTAATTTCTTTGAAAAACATCAACAAAGGTAGGGGTGGATGTTAGCATTTCCTCTAGGCTCTGCCCAACTGTTACCTAGCAACAGCCAGGCATGAGCCTGGCTCACCTATAAAAGGTCTCTCTCTCTCTCTCTCTCTCTCTCTCTCTCTCTCTCTCTCCTCCCTCCCTCCCCCTTCCCCTTCCCCTTCTCCTTCCCCCTCCCCCTCCCCTTCTCCCTCCTCCTCGTCTTCTTCCTCCTCCTCCTCTTCCTCCTCCTCCTCTCCCCCCTCCTCCTCCTCCTCTTCCTCCTCCTCCTCTTCCTCTTCCTCCTCCTTCCTTCTTCTCTCCCCAGGTGTTCGTGAGGCCTCTTCCCTTCTCCTCTTTCTTTCTGTCCTTCTCTGTCCCCTTTCTTTCTCTTCCTCTACTCCCTTCCCTAGACCCCACTTCCCATATCCCAAAAGCTCCCTTTTATACTAGAACACTCATATGGCTGATATCTCAGGGTGAGGAGCTCTCTCAGCATGGGCCTGCTAAGGCATCCCCTCCTGAATCATCATACCACATGTTATAAAACATTTCAGTGGAGTCACCTGGAACCTTGCTGACCCCAGATCTCCCCTAGTGCTCTATAAATGCCTGGAGTCTGTGCACCAGGCCTGTGTGGTCCCCATGGTATGAATATATCCATCTCTGATCAATTGCTAATATGCTCCGAGGTCATTTGCAGGTTTGGGTGGTCCGTCGTGAATTGCTATGAACATTCTACCTTTATCTGACTGGATTGTCTGAGAGCTAACTCATCCCTGCTTTTCTCCCTCTCCAGGGTCTCTGTGTGGTGACTCACATTGCTGTGGTTGTACAGAACTACGCTGAATGGCAAGCAAACAAGTTTAAATAAAAATAAAATCATAAAAAAAGAGGCAGTAGGGCCAGAGCTTGCTAGTCCCTGTGTGAAAGGTTGGAAGACTTTGGAGCCAGCTAGAGGGGAAAGAGAGCAGTGCTCTGGCACCTGGGACAGGCAAGGGAGCATGGGAAATAGAGTTCTTTTCCTTGCTGCCTGTGGTTTGGTATCCAGCTTCTCACAGGATTAATGGCAACCCTATACATGAAGATCAAGTATGCCTGTTTTACAAAGAGCATGGTGTTTCTGAAAAATTATACCTTTAAGATTGTACAACTCAGCCACTGACCATTATGCCAAACCCACCACCTTGTAGAGCAAAGGTCTGTAAGACTGTGTTTTGTTATTGATATGCCGTCCTAGTTTGAGTTCTGTGGCTGTGATACATCACTGATCAAACCAACTTGATGGGGTGGGGGAAGTATATTTGGCTTGTACTTTCACAGCACAGTCTACTGAAGAAAGTCAGAAGAGGAACTCAACACGGGAACCTGGAGGAAGGGACCATGGGGAATGCTGCTTCCCTCTGGCTTGCTCAGCTTCTTTTCTTGTATAGCCCAGGTTCACCTGTCTAGGGATGGCACTGCCTACAATGGGCTGGGTCCTCCTAGATGAATTAGCAATTAAGAAAGTGCCCCAGAGGATATGCTCATTGGCCAATCTAATGGAGGCAAGACCTTGATTGAGATTCTCTCTTTTTCCCCTCCTCTAGCTTTTGCCAAGTTGACAAAAACTACCCAGTGCCATTCACCATGGTCAGGAACAATAAATAATATGGGTCATTCATGTGTCAGGTGATGTTCTAGCTGGGAGCTTTGTCAGGGTTGCTGAAGCAATATGAGGGGAATGTGGGGGTCTCTCCTTGGTTTTAAAGGTGTCGAATGCCTGTGTCTTTGTGTACGACCCACTGGTGGGAATGCACATGAGCGTCTTCTAACTCAGCCCCACAGAGAGACACCCTGGACTGAACTTCACACAGATTTCAGAGGGAGTTTCCCTAATCCTGAGTCAGCGAAGACGGTAGCAATGGACTGTGGGAAGAGAACTTCATACCTCAGACAGGCTCGGTGTCTAAGCAATGCTGTATCCACACATTAAGCACCCTGGAGGCACCACTGATCCCACCAACCCATGATGGGCAGGAGGCCCCCTTAGAACCTCTTACACAATGAGGACTCACACACATTGATAAATGAGACAAATGTATCTGGGACATGTGTCTCCTGTCTCTACTCCCATCGGCTCGATGTCTCCCCAAATTCAGGGCTACCTGGAATTTAACTGAAAGTGAAGTCTTTACAGATACAATTGGTTAAATAAAGTGAGATCATGGTACATTAGGATGACATGCCCAAATCTAATAAGTCTGCTTCTTTACATAGAGAGACATGATGCGCGCGTGCGCACACACACACACACACACACACACAGACATACACACAGACATACATACACACAGACATAAATACACACAGAGACACACACAGATACACACACAGACATACATACACACAGACATACATACACACAGACATACATACACGAGAGAGAGAAAGAGAGAGTAAGCTATACAACTAGAGCCAAAGGACACCTTCTAGAAGACTGAGGAGAGACCCTTCAGAGGGAGTGTGTCCTTGTTGACACCTTGATTTTGAGGTCTGGTTCCAAGAGTTGTGGAGACTCCATCTTTGTTGACTTAAACCACACAGTTTGTGGCCATGAGCTGCATAGCCATGTTATATGACACAGCATTAAACCTAGGCTTTCCCAGGGCCTGAAGCTTCAGGAGGTGACCAGGGTGTGGGGTTGGGGGTGGGGATGGGGATGGGGGATGGTGGTGATAGGAAACCTGGTGACCTTATCTGCCAGAGGCTCCCTGGTCTGTCTTGAATCCACAGGCTACAAAGACTAAGGAAGTTGAAGGACTCCAGTGTGCAAAACTAGTAGCCACAGCTGAGCCACCACACTGAAAAGTCTTCCTTAGGAGGGAATCTCTGCCTTGGCTACTCCTAGATATCTGTATATGTGGTGAGGAATGAACCAGAATGTATGGATTTGTGAAATGTGTGGTATGTGGTATGTAGTGTATGTGGTGTGAGATATGAAATGTGCAGTGTGTATGATATGTAGCATGTGTGCTTCATTTGCAAGGTATATATGTTTATATATATGATATATTATATACATTATATATGGTATATATATGTGATATATATGTGGTACATATATTGTGTGATGTGTGCAGTGTGTGCGTGTAGTGCCATCTTATGTACGACATGTGAGATGAGTAGTGTGTGTGTAGTCTGTGTGGTATGAGAGGTGTGTGGCGCTTATGATACGTGAGATATGAGGTGTGTATGTGGCATGAGATGTGTGTGGCATAAACTGTGAGGTATATGAGGTTGGGGTGTGTGAGTTGTGTGAGGTGTGAATTGTATGAGATGTGAAGTGTGTATGAGGTATATGGTGTATACATATACATCTGGTGTGGAGTACAGAATATGTGTGATGTGTGTAGTATATACACACACAGACACACACAGATACACACGCAGACATACATACACACAGACATACATACATGAGAGAGAGAAAGAGAGAGGTATATGGTATATCAAGCATCTGGTGTGGAGTACAGAGTATGTGTGATGTGTGTAGTATGTGGCATATAGCTCTATAACATGTGAATTGTGATGCATGTAGTGTGTATGTGGTATGAAGAATGTTGGGTGTGTGTTGTGTAAGGTATGTGAAGTGTGTGTGCTATGAAGTGTATAAAGTATGTGTGGCATGTATAGTGAGTGGCATACAGCTCCATAACATGTTTGAATTGTGAGATGTGTAGTGTATATGCGGTATGAGGTATGTTAGGTGTGTGTAGTATGTGTCACATAGCTCCATAACATGTAAGGATTGTGAGATATGTAGTGTTTGTGTGGTATATAGCATATGTGGTTTGTATGGTGTGTGAGGTATGTGTAGTGTTTGGTGTGTGACCTTGGTCCTCAGTGGCTTCCATCCATCCATCCTCCCAGGTATCACCTGAGCTCTCAGCTGGAGTTCTCTCCTTCTGTAGTCATGTTCTCCCTCCTCTTTCTACTCTTCCTTCTGTGCAAATGTCCCTCTGAGCTGATGCTGAAGAGCTTGCGCACACCTGGGAATCCAAGCACATGCTCACACATCCCCCTGCAGGCTGGCCATGTGGGTAGCAGGTCCCTAGGTGACATCCTCCTCCTAGGCTACATGGTCTAGCAGCAAGCGGGCATCTATATAGCCTGCCTGTGCCAAGTGCTGGAGGGCAGGTCTGATGATGGCATGACTGCCTGCCGGTCTCTGTCTTCCTCTTCCTGTGCTGCGCTGCTTGGATTTGATTTGATCTTTATGAGTCCTAGTCATAAGATAGTTAGGCCAGCAAGCCCGGCATCAATCTAGGATGAACAAGGGCCTGCCATCTGCTGTGCCCCTTAGCTGATGTAAGAACACCACCACCACCAACATGGTGTCTCTTTGCCCATTGCTATGGGGATATAAATGGAGGAGGGTGACATGGACTGGGAGATGCTTCAGTGGGTGAGGCTCTTTCTGCTAAAGAAGACCCAAGATCAGATCTCCAGACCCATAGAAAGCCATCATGGCAGTGTGTGTCTGTAAACGCCATTGCTACTGAGGAGAGATGGGAGGTGGAGATGGGAGGCTAGAAGCCAGCCTGGTGTACACAAAGGCCAAAACAACAAGACAGAAGGTGAGGACCAACACTCAAATGTATCCTCTGACTGCCACAGGCATGTTAGGGCACACACGTGCTCCTTGCTTATGTATTTAAAGATTTCTGTATTTATTTAATGCGTGTGACGATTGCCTGCATGCATGCATGTATATGCACCAAGTGTGTGCAGGAGCCCACAGAGACCAGAAAAAAGCATTAGAACCTGAACTACAGGTGGTTGTGAGCCACGTTAAGTAGGTACTGGGAACTCTGCAAGAGCAGCAAGTTCTCTCAACTCTGAGCCTTTTCTCTACCCCCAAAGATAGTTTTTTAAAAAGTCTCCACAGTTTGTTCCCTTGAGTTAGTAGCAGTTATTTGGTGCGCAAATGGCTTCTTATGACATTTGCTGAGGTGCCTGGAGCCAAAGGCCCTGCCTTCCCTCTGCCCCATGGAGGGGCGGGGAGGAATGAGCCAGACCTTTCTACCCAGGGTCTCTTCACATGTTTGCTAGAAGACTACTTCCTGCTGCTGTCTGAGGGCTCAGTACCTGACAAGAGCAGGTGGGTTCTACTGTGGCTCCTTCTTAGCTTAGACTCAATTCGCAAGGCTGCTAACTTCATGCGTGTCTCCTGAACCAATACCGAGTCCAGGAGGCAGTGACTGGACCTGTCTGTGCCCAGTATAGACATCTATTTGTTTGGCTCTCCATAGTCTACTTGTTCGTTGGGATTGCTGGCAGTCTTCGTTGAATCAAGGTTTTAAGTTTTCTTTTTTTCTTTTTCCATGAGAAAAAGTCTTCTGTAGCTTAGGCTGTCCTTGAGGTCTCTGTGTAGCTGAGTAGCAATAACCTTGAACTCCTGATCTTCTTGCCCTTATCTCTTGAGTCCTGAGATTACAGGTGTGAACCAGTTTATGTTGTGCTGTGGACTGAACCCAGGGCTTTGCAAATGCTAAGCAAAGACATTATTAATTAAGCTACATCCCCCAGCCCTGCATGCTACACTTCCCTGGCACACTTTAGCTCCTGCAGTATACGGAATCAAGTGACATGCTTGATTACAGAGACTGGGGGTACCTTTCACATTTACCACATAATGTGTGTGGTGGCTATGCCTCTGGACATGCACCTTTTCCTATCCGTGGTTTATCTTGTCACATGAGCAGGATTTCAAGTGTTATCAATACATGCCGGGGTCCAGCCTCGACACATGGTTGGAGTTCTCAACTGGAAGCAGGGATATCTGGAAGGCACATAATAAACATACACAGACAGGCAATTTCAAGGCTTAAAGACCCTCCCTCCCTCCCTCCCTCCCTCCCTCCCTTCCTCCCTCTCTCTCTCTCTCTCTCTCTCTCTCTCTCTCTCTCCCTCCCTCCCTCCCTCCCTCCCTCCCTCCCTCCCCCCCTCTCTCTCTCAGCTTGAGGCTGCACACACTCTGCATTCTCTTGCGCACTCTGCTTTTTGCTATTTGTCTTTTCTCGAACTCCCACACTCATGCACACCTCTGTTCATTACCCTTTCATTCTCACACACATTCTCACGTACACACCTCACATTCTCTCACACACACCGCCTGCACTCTCCTTTCACTCACACACACAATCTTCATACACACCTCACATTCTCTCTCCACTCACTCTTCACACGCTCTTCTCATGCTCTCTCACTCGCTCTCTCATTCGCTCTCACATTCGCTCTTCATGTTCGCTCCCTTATGCACTCTTTTAGTCGCTCTTCACTTGCTCTCTAGCCTTTCTCCTGCCCCAGTCTTTTATTGATAATCCAAATGCAGGTAGAAAAAAAGACATTGTATAATCATTGCCAAATCAAATTCAAAAGAATAACCACATCCCACAAAGAATTAAGAATTACAGTTGTTCCCCCCAAGTTTCAAGCTTCCCCTATTTCCAGGCCTGTGGCCAAAAAATAATTGTAAACTTATCATTATTTAAACTTTAACTTTTGACTTATTATACTTCAGAGCTCAAAGCTCTGAGGTCAGCTACTTGCACTTTCCTGTGAAGCTCTATGATAAATGACATGGGCAAAGCTGCCAGGCAGTGGCCAGAGAGAATCAAGTTAACCCTTAACTCAGCAGTAGTTCTGCTAGCTTTCTGTTCCTTGCACACAATGACTCTCGTAAGAGTCCCAGTTTTTTGACTTAGTTTTACTAGTATATAATATTATATATTCTATACTTCCTTATCCAGGGACCACTCTCAAATGTTATGTAAAACTTATTTCCTAACGTCAATAACTTTTTCCTTTCTTAACATCCCAATGTTGGCTCTAATTAATATTCTAATAACTTCTTTAAAGTTTCTTTGCAAGTCAAGCATTAACCTGGAGCTACTATTGTGCAGTTATTACATTGTTTCCAAGATGAGAACACACAGCATGCACCTGGGCCCTTAGGGCTGTGCTGTGCTGTGTCCCTATGCCTCAGTTTCCAATTGTTTAAGAATCATAACATCAAGGAACATCTAGTTTCACAGAATTCACCAGAGCAGAAGGAGAAAGAAGTAGGAAAGTCAGATATAATAGAATAATTGTGCACACCAAGGCCACCTGAAAGGCAGTCATGCACAAATGAAATCTATGCAGCCGTTGTCCAGGGCTAAGGTTAGGAGAAATGGGAACAACCAGGTTTTACAAAGAGCTGCTGTGGGCTACTGAGATGTCTCCATCCCGGCCTACTGCAGGCAGCCTCTTATTTCAGATGGCAGGTTCCCTGGAGGGATGTGTCTCCTGCTTCTCAGGGTCCCAGAAGCCACCTTTCTTTACAAGGAGCTGCTGTGGGCTTCTAAGATGTCTCCATTCCAGCCTACTGCTGGCAGTCCCTGTCATTGTATGCTGTTCCCAGCAAATACAGAATCTAATAGTCCATCTATCTCCATGGGAATCCAGTCCTGAGCTAGGCATGGGGATGGATCCAAGATGTGTTGATTAATTGGATGGATGGATGGATGGATGGATGGATGGATGGATGGATGGATGGATGGAAGACACTGGCTGATTCATGATAAGTGAAAGGAAAGCCAAGGAAGTGTCCATTCCACAGTGTCATGGGCACACATAAAGTCCTCCAACGTGTCCATGCCAGATAGCATGTAAGCAATGGAGGAGGCCTGCCACTTCCTTTTCTAGAACTCGTGTCTCACCAGGCCTCCTGCTTCTTATCCCAGCAAGTCAGGCAGAGGGAGGCCTTGAGCTGGGATGCCTGGGCTTGTTCCCAGGCCAGGCAACAAGCTTCCCACACTGGCTCCAGGATCCCATCCTGGCGGCTGCATCAAAGCTCTGTCTAGCCCCGGAGGCTGAAGTTGCTGGAGGTGGCCACACATTCCTGTGGTTCTTGGCAGCATGTTGTTCTACGGAGTGCAGGTGAGGAGTCTGAAGGCTGCAAGATGCATTCTGAACCAAGACAGTCCATGAGCTTGAGGCAAGACCTGACGGGCCAGCCCAGGGAGGTAGGGCTGTGGGTACTGTTAGCATTGGTGGTCAGTGTCTGTTGGCACCACTTCTGAGCAATGAGGTCTATACTTCCCACCTCCTTTCCCCAGCCCATCTGTAGAGAAAGTCTTCAATGTATGCTTGGCTGAAGATCTGTCACTGTTTAGTAAGTTCTGGAAGGCAGAGATTTGAGCAGAACAACTCAAAGTTGCCTTTGCTGAGAACGAAAGAAAATGCCCTGTTTTGTTGCCAAATCCACTATGAAGAATGCTGATGACACCTTCCTGAATGGCCATGGATATGGCGTATATGTTTACGCCAGAGGTGAGCTTCAGAAATAGCTCGCTCATCCCACTATACTTGTGGTCATGACTGTCTTCCCGGCATCTGGGAGTTCCAGATGTTTAAGGTGTGGTTAGGTGACTAAGATGAGGCTAGGGCTCCCTCCTCTGGAGGCTGTGGGTCTGTACCCAGGTGGCTGTTCCCTGCTCAGGCTTAGCGAGGCTGCACCCAGCAACAGAACCTTGTCCTTCCACTTAGCTGTGGTATTGCTGCTGCATCTTTCTGACCAATAACGTGTATATAATGAACCCGGTTGCTAGGCTACATCTGGTTGTCTCCAGAGTCAGCACTTGCTGCCAAATCTGAGGAAGTGAAAAGCTCTCTGGGAGGGCCTGTGTCTCATGTGTAGTCTGTCCCCCTCCTGCCTAGTATTAAGGTTCACAGGCCCATGACAAGCACAGAATCCAGTCTTATCTCTACCATCCAGTATCTACCCTCCCATAGCCAGCAGTTTATTGCAAGGTTCTGCCGTCTCTGACTGTGCCCAGGCTCTTGTAATTCCAAGTGTTTTATTGCACTTCCCTTATGTCTAACAAAAACTGGAAGCCATTTAAAAATTAAGGTACTATAAACATAATGTAATAAAAACCAAAGTCCACAAGCTTAACCCATATGGGACGAATGTGGCCATCCCTGGGAAGAAGAAGCCATCTGGCATCCTCACCAGACGGCTCAACGCCGGGCTCCAGCACCAGGGCTACTACTTGGGAGAAACAGCCATAGATGGAAAGATAAGAGGCTTCTGTGGAGAGATTCATACCTAAGGATGAGTAAATTAGGAGCTGCATTTTTCAAGCCGTCTGGAACTGATGTGTATTTCTTGCTTTGGAATAATCTATTTGGGAAGTGGGAGTTGTCCACATCTACAGGCGACTGGCTGAGCCCCAGGCTATTTCACACCCTGCAAAAAGACAGATGGGAAGGGAAGGGAGACATTACTTTTTAAGGCACACTTGCAGTACTGACGAGAATCATTAAAAATAACCATGCAGATAAAAATACAAGTCAGACATAGCTCTTTGATGCTCCTATTCAAACTCACCTGTGTGCAGAGTGTAAATTACCCAAATGGCAGCTTTTGTGACTGTTTATTCAAAGACTGCTGACATGTAAGCAGGAGCTGGGCTTTAATACCACTTCCGCCAGGATTAAGAGAGTAAAGAAGTAGGTGCCTGAGGGCAGGGAAAGGTGACTGGATGTAATGTCTCTGGTGTTTCAAGTCACTTTCCTCATAGTTCCTCATCTGACTCATACTCAAAATATGGCGGTGGCAGTGTGATCTGAGTAGGGGGCAGTGCATGGAAAAACATCAGCTCTTGATATCATAGTTCACCCATTAGACACCTGCCAGGTGCAAGTGAACGGTCGGTGGTTTAAAAAAAAAATGTCCTTCAACAGCTGAAAAGTAGCCAGGCAATCATTTTATTGCCTTCGTCCATAGAACACAGATGTCCCCATCTGTGGACACTGTGGGAGGCTAGTGACCGGCTTCTAGCTGTATCACCTCCAGAATTATGATTTTGAAAGTTAAGCAAAAGCAAAATGACCCAGGCTGGAGTGGTCGTGGGTGGTAGAGCATTTGCCTAGCGTGTGAGAAGCTATGGGTTCAATCCCAAGGATCATGAAAGCAAGTGACTAAAAACCAGTGTAAGGACGAGAGAGAGAGTAGTGGTAAAGAGCACAGAGGACCCAGATTCAGTTCCCAGCACCCATGCCAGCTGGCTCACAATTGCCTGCAACTGCAGCTCCAGGGGTTCAACACCTCTGGCCTCCACAGGCACCTGCATGCACATATACACACTTGACACAGAAACAACTAAAAGTAAACATAAATCTTAAGAAGTAGAAGCTAGGGTGACCCACATGGACTCTTCATAGCCTCCCCACAGCTAGATGGTTTATTGAGTTGATTGTTGGACTTCAGAGAAGTTTCCAGAAGTCTCCACTAAAATCCTTTCCAGCACAAGAAGTATGAGCAGTTCCTTCCCCATAGGCTGGTGCTGAGCACCAGGGCCATATTTAGGGCCCTTTTCTTTTTTTTAATTAATGATATTTTTATTTTTTTCCCCTCCCAACCCTCCCCCCATTGCCGCCCTCCCCCCAACAGTCTAGTTCACTGGGGGTTCAGTCTTAGCAGGACCCAGGGCTTCCCCTTCCACTGGTGCTCTTACTAGGATATTCATTGCTACCTATGAGGTCAGAGTTCAGGGTCAGTCCATGTATAGTCTTTAGGTAGTGGCTTAGTCCCTGGAAGCTCTGGTTGCTTGGCATTGTTTTACATATGGGGTCTCGAGCCCCTTCAAACTCTTCCAGTTCTTTCTCTGATTCACGGGGGTCCTATTCTCAGTTCAGTGGTTTGCTGCTGGCATTCGCCTCTGTATTTGCTGTATTCTGGCTGTGTCTCTCAGGAGCAATCTACATCCGGCTCCTGTCGGTCTGCACTTCTTTGCTTCATCCATCTTGTCTAATTGGGTGGCTGTATATGTATGGGCCACATGTGGGGCAGGCTCTGAATGGGTGTTCCTTCAGTCTCTGTTTTAATCTTTGCCTCTCCCTTCCCTGCCAAGGGTATTCTTGTTCCCCTTTTACAGAAGGAGTGAAGCATTCACATTTTGATCATCCGTCTTGAGTTTCATTTGTTCTAGGCATCTAGGGTAATTCAAGCATTTGGGCTAAAAGCCACTTATCAGTGAGTGAATACCATGTATGTCTTTCTGTGATTGTGTTAGCTCACTCAGGATGATATTTTCCAGTTCCAACCATTTGCCTACGAATTTCATAAAGCCGTTGTTTTTGATAGCTGAGTAATATTCCATTGTGTAGATGTTCCACATTTTCTGTATCCATTCCTCTGTTGAAGGGCATCTGGGTTCTTTCCAGCTTCTGGCTATTACAAATAAGGCTGCGATGAACATAGTGGAGCACGTGTCTTTTTTATATGTTGGGGCATCTTTTGGGTATATGCCCAAGAGAGGTATAGCTGGATCCTCAGGCAGTTCAATATCCAATTTTCTGAGGAACCTCCAGACTGGTTTCCAGAATGGTTGTACCAGTCTGCAATCCCACCAACAATGGAGGAGTGTTCCTCTTTCTCCGCATCCTCGCCAGCATCTGCTGTCACCTGAGTTTTTGATCTTAGCCATTCTCACTGGTGTGAGGTGAAATCTCAGGGTTGTTTTGATTTGCATTTCCCTTATGACTAAAGATGTTGAACATTTCTTTAGGTGTTTCTCAGCCATTCGGCATTCCTCAGCTGTGAATTCTTTGTTTAGCTCTGAACCCCATTTTTTAATAGGGTTATTTGTCTCCCTGCGGTCTAACTTCTTGAGTTCTTTGTATATTTTGGATATAAGGCCTCTATCTGTTGTAGGATTGGTAAAGATCTTTTCCCAATCTGTTGGTTGCCGATTTGTCCTAACCACAGTGTCCTTTGCCTTACAGAAGCTTTGCAGTTTTATGAGATCCCATTTGTCGATTCTTGATCTTAGAGCATAAGCCATTGGTGTTTTGTTCAGGAAATTTTTTCCAGTGCCCATGTGTTCCAGATGCTTCCCTAGTTTTTCTTGTATTAGTTTGAGTGTATCAGGTTTGATGTGGAGGTCCTTGATCCACTTGGACTTAAGCTTTGTACAGGGTGATAAGCATGGATCGATCTGCATTCTTCTACATGTTGACCTCCAGTTGAACCAGCACCATTTGTTGAAAATGCTATCTTTTTTCCATTGGATGGTTTTGGCTCCTTTGTCAAAAATCAAGTGACCATAGGTGTGTGGGTTCATTTCTGGGTCTTCAATTCTATTCCATTGGTCTATCTGTCTGTCTCTGTACCAATACCATGCAGTTTTTATCACTATTGCTCTGTAATACTGCTTGAGTTCAGGGATAGTGATTCCCCCTGAAGTCCTTTTATTGTTGAGGATAGTTTTAGCTATCCTGGGTTTTTTGTTATTCCAGATAAATTTGCAAATTGTTCTGTCGAACTCTTTGAAGAATTGGATTGGTATTTTGATGGGGATTGCATTGAATCTGTAGATCGCTTTTGGTAAAATGGCCATTTTTACTATATTAATCCTGCCAATCCATGAGCATGGGAGATCTTTCCATCTTCTGAGGTCTTCTTCAATTTCTTTCTTCAGTGTCTTGAAGTTCTTATTGTACAGATCTTTTACTTGCTTGGTTAAAGTCACACCGAGGTACTTTATATTATTTGGGTCTATTATGAAGGGTGTCGTTTCCCTAATTTCTTTCTCGACTTGTTTCTCTTTTGTGTAGAGGAAGGCAACTGATTTATTTGAGTTAATTTTATACCCAGCCACTTTGCTGAAGTTGTTTATCAGCTTTAGTAGTTCTCTGGTGGAACTTTTGGGATCACTTAAATAAACTATCATATCATCTGCAAATAGTGATATTTTGACTTCTTCTTTTCCGATCTGTATCCCCTTGACCTCCTTTTGTTGTCTGATTGCTCTGGCTAGAACTTCAAGAACTATATTGAATAAGTAGGGAGAGAGTGGGCAGCCTTGTCTAGTCCCTGATTTTAGTGGGATTGCTTCAAGTTTCTCTCCATTTAGTTTAATGTTAGCAACTGGTTTGCTGTATATGGCTTTTACTATGTTTAGGTATGGGCCTTGAATTCCTGTTCTTTCCAGGACTTTTATCATGAAGGGGTGTTGAATTTTGTCAAATGCTTTCTCAGCATCTAATGAAATGATCATGTGGTTTTGTTCTTTCAGTTTGTTTATATAATGGATCACGTTGATGCTTTTCCGTATATTAAACCATCCCTGCATGCCTGGGATGAAGCCTACTTGATCATGGTGGATGATTGTTTTGATGTGCTCTTGGATTCGGTTTGCCAGAATTTTATTGAGTATTTTTGCATCGATATTCATAAGGGAAATTGGTCTGAAGTTCTCTTACTTTGTTGGGTCTTTGTGTGGTTTAGGTATAAGAGTAATTGTGGCTTCATAGAAGGAATTCGGGAGTGCTCCATCTGTTTCAATTCTGTGGAATAGTTTGGAGAATATTGGTATGAGGTCTTCTATGAAGGTCTGATAGAATTCTGCACTAAACCCGTCTGGACCTGGGCTCTTTTTGGTTGGGAGACCTTTAATGACTGCTTCTATTTCCTTAGGAGTTATGGGGTTGTTTAACTGGTTTATCTGTTCCTGATTTAACTTCGGTACCTGGTTTTGTCTAGGAAATTGTCCATTTCCTGTAGATTTTCAAGTTTTGTTGAATATAGGCTTTTATAGTAAGATCTGATGATTTTTTGAATTTCCTCTGAATCTGTAGTTATCTCTCCCTTTTCATTTCTGATTTTGTTAATTTGGACACACTCTCTGGGTCCTCTCGTTAGTCTGGCTAAGGGTTTATCTATCTTGTTGATTTTCTTAAAGAACCAACTTTTGGTTCTGTTGATTCTTTCTATGGTCCTTTTTGTTTCTACTTGGTTGATTTCAGCTCTGAGTTTGATTATTTCCTGCCTTCTACTCCTCCTGGGTGTATTTGCTTCTTTTTGCTCTAGAGCTTTTAGGTGTGCTGTCAAGCTGCTGACATATGCTCTTTCCTGTTTCTTTCTGCAGGCACTCAGCGCTATGAGTTTTCCTCTTAGCACAGCTTTCATTGTGTCCCATAAGTTTGGGTATGTTGTACCTTCATTTTCATTAAATTCTAAAAAGTTTTTAATTTCTTTCTTTATTTCTTCCTTGACTAGGTTATCATTGAGTAGAGCATTGTTCAATTTCCACGTATATGTGGGCATTCTTCCCTTATTGTTATTGAAGACCAGTTTTAGGCTATGGTGGTCTGATAGCATGCATGGGATTATTTCTATCTTTCTGTACCTGTTGAGGCCCGTTTTTTGACCAACTATATGGTCAATTTTGGAGAAAGTACCATGAGGAGCTGAGAAGAAGGTATATCCTTTTGCTTTAGGATAGAATGTTCTATAAATATCCATTAAGTCCATTTGGCTCATGACTTCTCTTAGTCTGTCTACGTCTCTGTTTAATTTCTGTTTCCATGATCTGTCCATTGATGAGAGTGGGGTGTTGAAATCTCCCACTATTATTGTGTGAGGTGCAATGTGTGTTTTGAGCTTTAGTAAGGTTTCTTTTACGTATGTAGGTGCCCTTGTATTTGGGGCATAGATATTTAGGATTGAGAGTTCATCTTGGTGGATTTTTCCTTTGATGAATATGAAGTGTCCTTCCTTATCTTTTTTGATGACTTTTAAGTGAAAATTGATTTTATTTGATATTAGAATGGCTACTCCAGCTTGCTTCTTCTGACCATTTGCTTGGAAAGTTGTTTTCCAGCCTTTCACTTTGAGGTAGTGTCTGTCTTTGTCTCTGAGGTGTGTTTCCTGTAGGCAGCAGAATGCAGGGTCCTTGTTGCATATCCAGTTTGTTAATCTATGTCTTTTTATTGGGGAGTTGAGGCCATTGATGTTGAGAGATATTAAGGAATAGTGATTATTGCTTCCTGTTATATTCATATTTGGATGTGAGGTTATGTTTGTGTCCTTTTCTTCTCTTTGTTTTGTTGCCAAGACGATTAGTTTCTTGCTTCTTCTAGGGTATAGCTTGCCTCCTTATGTTGGGCTTTACCCTTTATTATCCTTTGTAGTGCTGGATTTGTAGAAAGATGTTGTGTAAATTTGGTTTTGTCATGGAATATCTTGGTTTCTCCATCTATGTTAATTGAGAGTTTTGCAGGATACAGTAACCTGGGCTGGCATTTGTGTTCTCTTAGGGTCTGTATGACATCTGTCCAGGATCCTCTGGCCTTCATAGTTTCTGGCGAAAAGTCTGGTGTGATTCTGATAGGTCTGCCTTTATATGTTACTTGACCTTTTTCCCTTACTGCTTTTAATATTCTTTCTTTATTTTGTGCGTTTGGTGTTTTGACTATTATGTGACGGGAGGTGTTTCTTTTCTGGTCCAATCTATTTGGAGTTGTGTAGGCTTCTTGTATGCCTATGGGTATCTCTCTTTTTAGGTTAGGGAAGTTTTCTTCTATGATTTTGTTGAAGATATTTACTGGTCCTTTGAGCTGGGAGTCTTCACTCTCTTCTATACCTATTATCCTTAGGTTTGATCTTCTCATTGAGTCCTGGATTTCCTGTATGTTTTGGACCAGTAGCTTTTTCTGCTTTACATTATCTTTGACAGTTGAGTCAATGATTTCTATGGAATCTTCTGCTCCCGAGATTCTCTCTTCCATCTCTTGTATTCCTTTGGTGAAGCTTGTATCTACAGCTCCTTGTCTCTTCTTTTGGTTTTCTATATCCAGGGTTGTTTCCATGTGTTCTTTCTTGATTGCTTCTATTTCCATTTTTAATTCCTTCAACTGTTTGATTGTGTTTTCCTGGAATTCTTTCAGGGATTTTTGCAATTCCTCTCTGTAGGCTTCTACTTGTTTATTAATATTTTCCTGTGTTTCTCTAAGGGAGTTCTTCACGTCTTTCTTGAAGTCCTCCAGCATCATGATCAAATATGATTTTGAAACTAGATCTTGCTTTTCTGGTGTGTTTGGATATTCCATGTTTATTTTGGTGGGAGAATTGGGCTCCGATGATGCCATGTAGTCTTGGTTTCTGTTGCTTGGGTTCCTGCGCTTGCCTCTCGCCATCAGATTATCTCTAGTGTTACTTTGTTTTGCTATTTCTGACAGTGGCTAGACTGTCCTATAAGCCTGTGTGTCAGGAGTGCTGTAGACCTGTTTTCCTGTTTTCTTTCAGCCAGTTATGGGGACAGAGTGTTCTGCTTTCGGGCATGTAGTTTTTCCTCTCTACAGGTCTTCAGCTGTTCCTGTGGGCCTGTGTCTTGAGTTCACCAGGCAGGTCACTTGCAGCAGAAAAGTTGGTCTTACCTGTGGTCCCGAGGCTCAAGTTTGCTCTCGGGGTGCTGCCCACGAGCTCTCTGCGGCGGCAGCAACCAGGAAGATCTGCGCCGCCCTTTCCGGGAGCTTCCGTGCACTAGGGTTCCAGATGGCGTTTGGTGTTTTCCTCTGGCGTCCGAGATGTGTGTGCAGAGTGCAGTCTCTTCTGGTTTCCCAGGCGTGTCTGCCTCTCTGAAGGTTTAGCTCTCCCTCCCACAGGATTTGGGTGCAGAGAACTGTTTATCCGGTCTGTTTCCTTCAGGTTCCGGCGGTGTCTCAGGCGCAGGGGTCCTGCCGCTCCTGGGCCCTCCCCTATGGGAACCCAGAGGCCTTATACAGTTTCCTCTTGGGCCAGGGATGTGGGCAGGGGTGGGCAGTGTTGGTGGTCTCCTCCGCTCTGCAGCCTCAGGAGTGTCCACCTGACCAGGTGGTGAGGTCTCTCTCCCACGGGGTTTGGGAGCAGAGAGCTGCTGCGGGCCAGGATCCGAGGGTAGGGCCCTTTTCAAGAAGGACTTAGAGTCAGCACATTGTCACTGTGTGGTTTACTGTGGATTCCTTGTCTAAGCATGAGACACTTGGTTTTTTTTTTGTTTTTGTTTGTTTTTTTTTTTTTTTTTTTTTTAGCATACCCATGTCTCTTTTTGCCAGCTATAATCCCACTATTCATGCTGGTCTTCCCATCCAGGAGCACTCCAGACCTATCATGGGAGCACAGCTCTGTTCATCTTCTAAAGGTCATCCAATCCCTTTAGGAAACAGATGGGATTTGAATTATCTTGCATCCCTCCTACCATCTAAGATAGTCTCAAAAAAAAAAAAAAAGAAAGAAAAGAAAAAGAAAAAAGAAAAGAAAAAGTCCACAACCCCCTCTCTCCAGCGTTCCTCAATGCTCTGAGAAGCCTTTAGTCTTGCCCCATGACTAATGGAAGCTGTCAGTATCTCCTTACTCAAGCCACAACCCCAGGAGAGGAGACAAGTGCATGCTCCCTACTGGCCAGAAGGTGTCAGCTTCTCATTTCTGCTCTGCAGCTAGCTCTGCCACTGATCCACACTCCCAACCCTCCCTTTACTTTCTATTGGTGAGATAGCATCTCACCAAATCGCCAGATCCAACCTTGAATTGGCCCTGTAGCTCCCAGAACCTGAACCGCCACTCCTGTCCTGAGTAGTTGAGATGTCAGGCCAGCACCACAAGATGCTGCTCAGCTGCACTCTGCCATGGAAAGCCAAGGTCCCCCTCCGGTCCCTGCCCTCAAAGATCTCCTTCTGCATATGGAGACATCTTTAGTGTGCAGGTGAGAGCTGACCTACTCAGTCTACTTCAGTGTCTGAACACATGTTCACCTCACCCTGTGTCATTACAGTGCACAAAGACCTGAGCACCATCAGGGGAAGAAATCGGTGAGGGATACAAGAAGTCATTGCCCTGCCAAGTTCTGCCTTTCCTGGTCCCTGTTTACTGGCTTTCTTGGTTCCTATTCCAAGGCCACCCCCAGACCATCCATAAGCTTGGATAAGCACAGCTGCTGTCCTTGCCTGTGTGGAACACAAGCTCAATGGCAGACAACACACGCAAAGACAATCCATGAGCGGTGTGAGGAAACGCCTGCAGAGGGATACCTCTCACTCTCCACAGGCTTCAGGAAGTGTCTTGAAGCAGGTCATAGTGACAGAGGAGAGAATGTAGGTCAGAGGGAGAAAGTGCATAAGGTTTGTTGGCTAGAGACATCCTGGCTGGACAGGTATCCCAGAGAGCATCAGGAAGTGGATAAAGAGTGACTGAGTGTGGCCAGAATGGACCCTCACTGTGGATTTGTCTGGAGAACAGTGGGATCCGAAGTGGGTGCAGTTGAGCTACTAGATAAATGTGAATTTTCCCCATAGTCGTTGTCAGGGCATGTGGGCAGCTGGGGAGCAGCCTCAAGTGATGACAGGGAAGGCCTGCTTTGTTGGACTGTGGAGATGAAGGAGGCAGCATTTGAGAACTTGCAAAGCTCCCCTCTATCTGGCCATGGACAGGACCTGGGAATGAAACCTTAGATGAGCAGGTGCTAGGCCTGCTTCAAGAGCCGTATGGTCACCTGCAGCAAGAAGGCAAGGGGTCTCTCTCTCTCTCTCTCTCTCTCTCTCCCTCTCCCTCTCCCTCTCCCTCCCCCCCCCCTCTCCCCCTCTCTTCCTCTCCTGGCTTGACACGGAAAAAAAAAGGCAAGGGGCAACCACAGGGGGCAGGGCTCAGCTCCTGCTATGCAATGTGAGGCGCTGTCTGGACCCTTACAGGAAATGTTCAGTAGACACAGAGTTCAGGAATGAGGCCTGGGCAAGACAGAAGCTTCAAGTTCCTTCTAGGTGGCTGAATATGGCCTCTGCTTCCAGCCTCTACCTTCTTGATGACAGCTCTGGCTGATTACGCCATCAAGTTCACTTGAAGTTCACTTCTCTTCCTTTCTCTGCTCCTGCAGAGGCTTGCAATGCCAGAGCTAGCCAAACAAAGGCTGCAGACACGCACCTTCCACTGTAAAGATGGGTTTTCTTGCTGTTGTGGAAGTGGGAAGCCTGAGACCAAGGTGGCTTTGGCTCTTGTCCCTTTCCCACCGCTATATTGCTGTACTGACCTTGGCTTGGAGCAGTATCATCCAAATGGGGTCACCTCCATAGGCACAGGGGGTTAAGACTTGAACATAAGCCTGGGGGCTGGAGAGATGGCTCAGTGGTTAAGAGCACTGACTGCTCTTCAGAGGTCCTGAGTTCAAATCCCAGCAGCTACCTGGTGGCTTTCAACCACCTGTAATGAGATCTGATGCCCTCTTCTGGTGTGTCTGAAGACAGCTACAGTGTAGCCATATACATTAAATAAATAAATAAATCTTAAAAAAAATAAAAAGGATGGTAGGACAAGAGGAGTACCTACCTGTCTGCACCTGTGTAGCCATTTACTGAATCAAGAAAGTTTCCTCAGGGAAAGGTAAGCCGTTCCTGGGAACCCAGCCTTGAACTACTCACATGGAGAGCCATGAAATCTCAGTCTCTGTCTTTCTTAACCCAAGACAGCAAGAAACCCACGTCTCTCTACACGTACACTTGTGGGACCCAGGCTGCTGCCTCTAGCTGCACACTGCTAGCTCTCCAAGGAGTCTGCTGCTGTCTGGCCTGGGGCCACCATTCCACGCTGGGGAGGGACTGAGCTGGGTACATCAGGATTGGGTGAGATGGGGTGTGGTGTGGTACGGTAGGTCTCTGCAGGGGTCATGAGTCCAACTCAACCTCTCAGTTGTGGACCTTATAATAGCCCTGCAGCCTCAACTGTAAGAAGGGGCCATTTGACACCCTTCTCAAAGGCCGTAGAGGGTTAAGAGACACTGGTCTGGTTCTTGAGAAGAAACATGTAGCTTTCTGTTGTTCTTGGCTTGGCTTCGCTTTGCTTCTCATTTGCTACTTTAGTAGCGTCACCTTTGGGATTCTTTCCAGGTCTTTGCAGCTACTTGTCAACTGCCAAAACAGTTATTCAGTCTCCCTGAACCAAGAAACACAGTTTACCTTGTACTCCCGGGTAGTACCGCAGTCCCTAAGACACAGGGCACACTGGGGTCATCCCAATCAGTGCCTGGACACAGTGCCTGGATATCCCAATCAGTGGTACGATGTCCCCCTCTGGGTTCAGTAGATGAGCATTGCTGTCAATACTTTTGATTCTGAAACTAGCATGTCATTGTATCACCACCAAAAGATTCTAGAATTTTCCTTTCGGGTATCAGGATCATGGTAGGAAGAGAGGAAGAAGAAAGATGGCTTAAGCTATCCGGTTAGGTAACTTAGGTAGGGAAGGTGGAAGCTGTGGGATTGGAAAGCCTGAGCTACCTTGCCAGATTCTGCATGGGAGATGTGAGAAGAGGCCATATTTAAACCCACAGCCTGGGGTGGGTGCTTGGAAGGAGATTGGATTAGACATGGCAAGACTCAGGCTAGAGTTAGAAAGGTCCTTGTAGGGGTGCCTGCTTCAGCCTCAGTGCTGAGACCTTAAAGGAACAGTCTCTCCCTCTGATTCTGTCACCCCAGGAGTCCTACCCATTGTGGTTTGGATTAAGATCAGTAGTCAGGAGGCAGAGGCAGGAGGATTACAAATTTGAGGCTAGCCAGGACTATGCAGAAAGTGACACTATCCCCAAACAAACAACCCATCCCGGGTTCTTCTGCACGGGGTCTGTTGAAGCAAAAGAGCCCTTGATCCAAGGGAACAAGAGTCATATGTGATGACCAGATCCAGAAAGCCTGGGTTCAGACCCCGAATGACATAGATAAATGAACTTTTATTGTCACAGAGCAAAAGATAGTCGTAAGTCAACATACTCACCAAACACATTAGTGGAAACATTAAGTAATGGGTTAAAGAAAGGAGGGAAATCGCTGCTGTGGATCTCAGATATTATCTGATGACATTCTTAATATCTCCCAAAGGTTTAACTGATAAGTCAAACACAGACACAGAGGTGATAAGTGACCGTGATGGGGACCAGAGAAGCCCAAGATAATTTTGATTCTTTATCTACAACATTCAAACTTTCCATAAGCAGTCATCAGTAATGCATCAGTAATGCAATTGGAACTTTTTCAGAGAACTTCATTTTACAGTCCTCCATGTTGACAGAACACATTTTATGCATGCAGAAACTAGACATTTCCCTGTCCCATCGCATAGAGTAGTAGTCAATAGTGCAGTCTTCAGGGGAGAGAAACACGGTCGAAAGCCGTTAAGGATGGGCGAGAGAGGTGGCTCAGTGCTTGCTGCTCTTTCAGAGTCTGGTTCCCAGAACCCGTGTGAGGGGCCTCAACCACCGACAACCGGACTCAGAGGATCTGATACCTTCTTTTGTGCCAACACGAGAGCCTGGGTTCAAATACCCAGAACCCATGAAAGTTAGAGTGACACATGTCTATGATCTTGATATTCCTACAGCAAAATGGGGGGTGGATACAGAGCCTCCAGAAGCTCACAAAAGCTACCCTGGTACACAAGGTGGCCAGTAACAAGGAACTACTACCGCAAAGAAGATGGGAGGCATCAGTACTGTGAAGGTAAAGGGAAGGGCCATCAGCCAAGTTCTGCATCCACGCACGGGGAACTAAAGTCTGCCAACAACCTGAACAGATGCCTCCAGAAGCCTTCTGAAAGCTGCTACTTTAGATTTAGCCCAGTGCTGTTTCCTGACCCACATTACTGTTAGATAATAAAGCTGTACTCTCTTCAAAAGAAGATGGAAGGCCAAAGACTGAAACCCAAGTGTCTCTACACACTTCCACATATGTACCATGGCACACACACACACATACACGCACGCACACAATTGTGTGTGTACGCACATAACAAGAGTAACAGATGAGAGAAGCAGGCATCTAAACAGGCCCCCAAGTGCACCTGTGCACCATTAAACCCTTAAGCAGACTGACTATGTGTTTTCCTTGCTGTGTTTAGATCGAAAAAAGTACGCTGTTGTTCTTTTTTAACCAGTCAAAATAATTTATTTTAACTCTAGTTTTCACTGGCCGGTTCAATCCTATAATTATAACCTCACATAGAGGTGTGTACATTGCAATATTAGAGAAGTGGGTTTTAACGTCTAAATTATTGTGCCTCTTTTACCTAATATTTTCATCCGTTCTAAGATTTTGGTAGATGCCACATTTGCAGTTCAGGAGAGGAAATGGACAGTCACAATACAGAAGAAGTCAGATTTACCCGTTATTTTTTTTTTAAATTTCTAACATTTTTTTAATTTCTTCATGTAGCAAATATTTCTAGTAACAGACGTAATGATAAAGGCTAGACTCTTGAGAAATAAGGCTATTACAGTTTTTTTTACAAGAAGGGAGCAGAGATCCAATAGAATTAATTCTGCAACACTGCCCATAGACCTCTTATTGGCAAAATATGAATATTTTGACAGCTTTCAGACCCCACCTAACTGTGCTATGTGCACCTTGAAGATTCGTTGACTGGGAAGTGTGAGCTACTGAGGTCACCACCGTGTTGCCCATGTCCTGTAGGAGGACTTCATGGGTCCTGGGCTTTGATCAAAGTATATATGCATTTATGCCAACATTTCCCAGAGTGCAAGGGAAGGACACTCATCCCATGTGCAGTCTCTCCTTTTAGAGACAGCTGCTTCTTCTAGCAGCTCCTCTCTTGTGAGTGCTGGGCCAGGTTTTCACCCCCTCCACCACTCCAGGCCCCAGATAAGGTCTGAAAGCTCCATGCCAGGGGCTGGGATCCCAGTGGCTGCTTTCAGGAAGGGCAGATGCTCCCATCTCCAGACCACTGTCAGTGCTGTTGGTCATGGCGTTTCATCCCAACAATCATAACCCTAACTACCAGAAGTCTTCTTACATGGATTCATTTCATGGGCAGCAGGGTTCTATTTTAAAGCAAACGTGTAACACATTTCCACATCCCACGGCCTTCAAGGATGAGAGAGAAGTCTTTGAAGACATTTTAAACCTTGAGGAGGCAGCAGAGGACCACAGACGCTGGGTGTGTGACCTGCTTCAGGCAGGGGCCGCTCCAATAGCAGAGCACTGCAGGTAAGACGGCTTGGGATAGTGGTCAGCGCTCTGCTCAGGTCCAGAGACGCCCAGTGAATGACTAAGGCAGAGCTGAGGTATAAACCAGGAAACGCTCCTTATGCTTACTTCCTGTTTATTTGTCAGATATTCAGATGGTTACTAAAAACCATGCCTCAGAGGCTTAGAGGCTTGCCTGGTCTAATACCAGCTGGGCAAGATGAAATGCCAAACACACAACCTAACTGCCAGCACCTCATGTGGTCGCCCATGCAGGGAGGCCACAGCTCTGTCTTTGCCCAGCTTCTCTTCTTGCCCCAGACCCTGTCTATGATGTCAGACTGAACACGTCCTATGTAGCTGTCTTTTTATGGGTGGAACAAGGAGACAAGTCATACAGAAGTAGTGCAGCCTGACTCAATTAACTGGAGTGCAATTCATAGAAACTGACCACTGTAGGCTCCAGGTATTAGCCACCCAGAGGGACCTGGTCCATACATCAAGGAGCTCTTCAGACTCTGTTCCTGGATCTAGATCTCTAGGTGCTGAGTGTGGGGAGGTCCCATGGGACCTAGCTCTTCAGGTGAGGTTGGATGGTCCTATGGAGAGCTCTTTGGGTGAACAGGACACCTCAGAGATGTTGCTCTCTGCAGACTGGTTCAATTTGATGTTTTAGGGACAAATGCCCAGCCCTGCCATGTGTCCAGCTCACCTTCATCCCCAGCTTTGTGTGGCCAGGTCACACAGTAGGCACCAGGCACCCAGGGACGGCCCTGTACCCCTGGCACTATGACCCAGTGGATCACATGCCTCTGGAGAGGACCAGATCCTGACTTTGCTTCAGAGGCCACATATGTTTTACCTCCACCCATGACCAAAAATAGCTAGATAACATTTGTGTTCAGGAAATGTATTTCTGTGGCAACAACAACAACAACAACAACAACAACAACAACAAAAAAAAAAAAAAAAAAAAAAAGAATAACTCAGTCAGCCTAGAGATCCAGAGGGCCTATGATAGGATAGGGTCTGTATGTGTTAACTATGACTGTGTAACAGATTACCTCAGTCAAGTGTCTCTAACCATCAGTTACCTCCATTTCTGTGAGTCTATAATCTCTTCAGATAGCCTAGGTTCTTCAGGGTAGCACAGTCACCTGGGCCAGTTCTCTGCAAGTCCCCTTGATGATGGATTTTATAGTGCTGGCCTCAGTTGCCTATTGTCTTCTGTCCAGAGTTCTTCCCCACCCAGGCCTCTCTTCCTCTACTGTTCTACGAAGTATGAACAGAGTGAGACCCACAATAGAAGGTGGCAGAGGTGATCCTCCCCTCTTCCCTGATTCTTGCTGCCTTTGCCAGGTCCAGCTCACGGAAGGACATGAACACAGGGAGCTAGCAGGACAGGAGAGTGTATGTGAGTTTCCCTCTGGCTGCTGTGACAGTGACCACAGACCAGACAGCCTGTGCTATTCTGTTACTACAACAAATACCAGCTACAGTCAGCTTACAAAGAAGAAAGTCTTATTAGGGCTCAAGGTTCTCAAGTTTCAGTTCCTGGTCACTGGGTCCTCAATCTTTGGGCCTGAAGTGAGGTAGGAGATCATGGAGGAAGAAAGTGGTAGGGAAGGAACTGCTTACATTATAGCCAGATTACAAAATGAAAGAGCAGAGTTCCACAATTCCCTGCAGGTCACCTTGAATGATTTAATCCCTCACTCTAGGCCCCACCTCCTGAAGGTTCTACCACCTCCTGACTGCTCCAGGGTGAAGCCTAACCCTCAGCACAGGCCTGTGGGGCACAGTTCAGAGCCTAACCACAGCAGGACTTAAAACACCAGAAATGTTTGCTCACAGCTTTTGAGACCAGAGTGTGAAATCCAGTGTACCGAGGCTGCTCTCCAATGAGATCCACAGGGGGTTGGGGGAGGGGGAAGTTCTTCTAGGGCAACTAGTCCTTCTAGTTGTCCCCTTCCCAACTCAGGGAGGAACTTAATTAGCATCACAAAAATACTAAAAGTGAGAATTTACAGAGATTTCATGCATTAATGAAACCCACCATCATAGGACAGGGTTAGTATCATGGGAGTGGGTTGGTAATCATGGAAGTGAGTTAGTTTAAAAGATAAGACTCATGGATTAATGCCACCACCTTGGTACTGTGTTAGTTATCATAAGAATGGATTGTTAATCATGGGGGTGGGTTGGTTATAATGGGAGTGGACCAGTTGTTAAGGGTTAGGGTTGATTATAATGGGAATGGATCAATTATTATGGGAATAGATTAGTTATAATGGGAGTGAGGTGGTTATCCGGGGAGAGGGTTGGTAATCAAGGGAATGGGTTTAGTTTTCACAGAAGTAAGCTGGTTATCATGAGAATGAGTTGGTTATCATGGGGATGGGTTGGTTATAGTGGGAATAGGTAGTGTTTGGGTGACTGGACCTATACGGTCTAAGCTCATATCCCTCTGATACTCACAGGAGTGTTCAACCTGTGGCTTATGGACCACAGCATACCAAGGTACATGTGTCACTCAACACAAAATCGCAAACTTACTTACTTAAAGTATTATGAACATGTTTTCGTGATTTATGGGGGGCAGGGGAGGGCAGGTATAATTCTCAAGGGTGATCTTTATGGACAGCATATGTCGCAATGTCAAAAGGTTGGACATGCCTGCCAGGGTGTAGGCTATCTCAGAAACAATCAAAACAGGAGTCTGGGAGAGTGTGAGTGGCTACGAACTGCAAAAATGGCTCACATTCGCAGGGCTGGGATGAAGGATGCTGAGATTTCGCCCCACCACAGTCTTTACTTAGTTTTTGTGCTGTTGCCCTTGTTGTGTGGACCAAGCTTGAAGTAAATTTTCGACTATTCTCCTGCCTCTGCCCCCCATGTGCTGCCAGGTCTCCAGATTGAGGGCGTAAAGACCCCCCCAGGCTCAGGTGATTTTTCTCTCCTTCAAGTTGTTCCTCACTACCTAACAGAAAATTATTTTATTTTTTAATATTTATTTTAGCCTGGGTATGGTGGCACACACCTTTAATCCCAGGAGAGGCAGAGTGATCGCACCTCACATCACATTTGCCTATGGCTTAATTTGAAGAAAGGACATTTGTAGATATAGTCAAGGGAAGAGAGATCAGGCTGGAAAGTGTAGGAGCTAACACAGTATGACATGTGTCCCTAAAAAGAAAACATCAGGACTGGGACACATCAAGAGATGGCCACACTGAAGAAGAAGCTAACATCAGAATGTGCAGCAGAGGCAGAGGCAGAGGAGGCAGAGGAGGCAGAGGAGGCAGAGGAGGAGTCAGAGGAGGCAGAGGAGTCAGAGGAGGCAGAGGCAGAGGCAGAGGCAGAGGCAGAGGCAGAGGCAGAGGCAGAGGCAGAGGCAGAGGCAGAGGCAGAGGCAGAGAGGCAGAGGCAGAGGCAGAGGCAGAGGCAGAGGCAGAGGCAGAGGCAGAGGCAGAGGCAGAGGCAGAGGCAGAGGCAGAGGCAGAGGCAGAGGCAGAGGCAGAGGCAGAGGCAGAGGCAGAGGCAGAGGCAGAGGCAGAGGCAGAGGCATGCTGATTTCTGAGTTTCAGGCCAGCCTTGTCTACAAGGCAAGTTTTAGGACAGTCAGCTACATAGAGAATCTCAATCTCTCTCTCTCTCTCTCTTTCTCTCTCTCTCTCTCTTTGTGTGTGTGTGTGTGTGTGTGTGTGTGTGTGTGTGTGTGTGTGTGTGTATGAATGAGTGTTTTTGTGTGTTTGCGTGTGTAATTGCCTTCTCTGTTATTCTTTCTCTCTGGAATTAAAGGCACTTTGACATTTCTTTGTGTGATAGTGTTTTTATTTGTTTTATTTTTGGCTGGTTGGGGCTAGAAGGAGAGAAGGCTCACTGAGATACTCAAGTCCCAGGACCTGTTGAGCTTATCTGAGAGTCTTTACCTGGCGGCAGAAACCTGCTCTTTGAAAAGCCTCTCTGTTCCAGTGTCAACAGCA
Source organism: Rattus norvegicus (assembly GCF_021556685.1). Taxonomy (NCBI): domain Eukaryota; kingdom Metazoa; phylum Chordata; class Mammalia; order Rodentia; family Muridae; genus Rattus; species Rattus norvegicus. The sequence goes on along the minus strand of NC_141544.1, from coordinate 50,678,768 downwards.
ACTCTTAGTCACAGCGTAAACCATTAACCAATTCTATAGAAAAGGGCACAGAGCACACACCGCATACCTAGGAACTTCAGTGGTAGTTTACTATGCTTACAAAGCGCAAAGGCTGTGAGTGCTGGGCTGGGGGGCAGTGTTCAAGCAATACAATTTACAACCTAGAAAATCTGCTCAGATTTCAAAGCAGGTTCTTAACACCTATTGTCCCCTTGACCAAGAAATCTTGCAGTTCAGGAAAGGCCCTTCCTGAGGATGGAAAAATCCAGTACCAGCCAGTTCCTTCTGTCCCCGGTGGCTTTGTTTTCCTTTAAGGTGGCTGCCTTCTCCTGTCTTTGTGCTAATTATCAACCAGCATTAGGTATCACCTGGCAGGATAGAAATGGTCCAAGCACGTCACTGCCCTCCTCCTGTTGCTAGGTAATTCTCCCTTACCTGAGATGGACAAAATGGGTCAGGAGAGATTCCAGAAAGAAGCCTCCATTTGAGGTCAGTGTGGTGGCCCCTGGGAAGGAGACAGGACAGGAGAGCCTCTCTTGGGACCACCCACTCAAGTGACTTCATTGTTCTTTCTTCTCCCTAGTCCTCAGTTCAATGTGCTTGACAGTGACAACCCTAGGTGTGGCTCAGTGTGTGTTACCTAGCACTGTCCCCTGAGAGAAATCCTGTCCCGTCTACTGGCTCTTCATTCAGCCTTCACCTCATTATGACAGGTGGCTGTTCAGTTCTATGCTCCCAGCCTCAGTGACAATAGCTTTCCGGTGTTTGTATTCAAGCTCAGGTGCTTCTTCTGAGGCCCAGAGACCAACACTTTGCACCATTCAAGAGACTCAGAGCCGGTGGAGGAAAGGACATGGAAAATACAGTCAGCCTTCTGTTATACAAGCCTCTTCGAATGCCAGTCCTGCTGTTTACTGACCGTGTCACAGTGGGCACTTAAATCTTGTTAGAGTCTTTGTTTTCTTTTGTTTAAAAAGGTAGGCACCTTCTCGTAGGAAACAGCCCAACAGAAATATGAGCTGCACAACCAGGGTGCTTATATGGCCCGTAACTAAAGCAACAAAAAGAAACAATAAAAAAATGTGAATATTGTGATAGGAGAATGGGAACCTGCAAGATGTTTCAGCAAATAAGGGTGCTCGCTGTGCAAGCCTGATAACCAGAGATTGACCTCAGACTCAGCATGTGCATACACAGAAAATAAAGGTAATGGATTTTTAGAAAAGATGAATGGTGTTATTTTGTCACATGTACAGTGAAATGCCACGCAGGCATTAAAAACAAGACAGGGCTGGAGAGATGGCTCAGTGGTTAAGAGTGTGTATGGTTCTTCAAGAAGACCTGCATTAGATTCCCAGCTCCCACATGAAGCAACTCATAACCACTCCAGGGAATCTGATATCTCTGGCCTCCTTGAGTTTTTGAAGGTGTACACACACACACACACACACACACACACACACACACACACACACCCCATTATTTAAACTATGAAGAAGAAGAAGGAGGAGGAGGAGGAGGAGGAGAAGGAGGAGAAGGAGAGGCAGAAGGAGAAGAAGAAGAAGAAGAAGAAGAAGAAGAAGAAGAAGAAGAAGAAGAAAGAAAGAGAGAAAGAAAGAAAGAAAGAAAGAAAGAAAGAAAGAAAGAAAGAAAAGGAGATGGCGGCAGAGCCTGTGTGTGGACACAGGAAGAAAGCAAGTCTTTTCTGAGATGGGTGGATTGGCCCAGTAGTAGCATGGGGCTCCACATTCTGTGTGACTAGACATCTGTGGATGCTGCTCAGGGGACATGTAGACTGCCAGTGTCTGAACACACTTGAAGCAGTCACAGTGAAACTGACCAGGGCTCAGGAGTTACCTAGTCCATGCTTGATGAATTCTGATAGGATCTGAAAGATGATGCCAAGAGCTTGGGCACCATTCATGAAAAGCATGTGGGTGACACATTCTTACTTATTATTTTGTTTGGAGTCTGGGGGTGTAGCTAGGTTGGTAGAATGTTTGACTAGCATGTGCAAAGCCCTAGGTTTGATGCTTAGTACCACATAAAACTGGGTGTAGTGATTCACACACCCGTACTCCCAGGACTTAGGAAGGTGGGGGAAGGAAGATCTGTGTTTGGGGTTATGCATAGGAAATTCAAAACCAGGCTAGGTTGCACGAAGTTCTGTCTTAACAGAACTTATTTTGATTTTTCTCTCTTGAGACAGTGTCTCCTACAGCCTAGCTTGGCTTCCAACTCATCATATAGTTAAAAACCTTGAATTCCTAATCCTCCTTCAGCACCTCCCAAGTGCTGGATGTACAGGCCATGTATTACCCACAAATCCCTTAAAGTTTAACCAATTTCTCCTTGAACGTCCCTTATTTGTTGCAGAAAAGTAGCCATTGTCCTGTAGAGCTTCTCACATGCTGGATTTGCTATTTGTATTGTGTTGGGCATTCCTCTATTTTAATTTTCTGTCCAAGATGAGACCTAGATACTGGCTTAATGCAGCCCCAGTTCTGAGGAATGATGCTGCCCAGCAGGCAGTGTGGCACTTCTGGCTGGCAGTCTCTGAATGTTCCCACCCTCCTCCTCCCAAGCCCTGGACTCCTGAACAAGTGATTAGCCTCACATGTAAACACCTTTAACTTATGGTAGCATCCTCTAGCCTGATGTGTGGAGCAAAGCTTTATCTTTTTTTATCATGTTCTAGTGACGGAGATGCTACTCTGAAGGGGAGGCTTTGGGTTAGAGCTGTTTCTCTAACACCCTGCTATATTTCTGACCTTGAGAAGGTCTGGGATGGGCACGATTCCTGCATGATCTCATGGTATCCTATGCTCAGGACTCAGATCTATGCTTGTAACACCACACGTGTCTCCCTCTGGTACTTTTCTGAATGGGAGCACTTGATAACCCTCTTCTGTGAAGGTGCTAACAGGACACACTTACGGAGCTCTCAGTTGCCCACCATGTCCCACGTACCTGGTCTAGTGTGCTGTCTCCTGCCGTAGAGTTGGGTCTCCTCTTGGCTGTCTTGGCAGAATACTTTAGGTTGCATCTGGGTCTTGTGGAGGTCAGATTAGAGCATTAAAATGGGGCTCTGCAAAGGCTTCATTTACATCTTTTAGGTTGTCAGAGTGGCATAGGTTTCTGCCCTCTCCCCAGGGTGCGTGGCAAACGTCCTAGGAAATGGGAAACACTCTTGTGTTTGTAGAAAGCAGGTTTGCCTGCGGGTTACTTTTTAACAGAAGAACTTGAGCCAGGGCTGGGGATACAGATCAGTTGGTATGGTGTTGCTTGACTGGCATGCATGAAGTCCAGCACCATGCATAAACCAGGCATAGCAGGGCACGCTTGCAATCTGAGAACTCAGGGGTTGGAGGCAGGAGGACCAGAAATTCAAAGTCATCCTTGGCTGCATAGCCAGTTTAAGGCCAGCCTGGTCTACATGAGACCTTGTTTTGTTTTGTTTTGTTTTTTTGTTTTGCATTTTTAAAAAAGAATTTGAGCAACAAACAAGAAAGAACAAAGCAGAAAGAAAAAGTACAAAGGAAATAAGTCCTAGGTTACTAAGTGAGTAACTAAGGGCTGTTGTCCCCAACAAATGATGGCCGTCACTCTCATAGGACCTGGAAGGTAGTAGGGCTTAGGTAGGATATCACCCATCCCTTAACTAGCTTCCAAAATTCCTGAGAATTTCATAATCCCTTCTTGCTAACAGACAAGGCAACTCCCACTGGCTGGCACTGCCCGGACAGAACCTGCCAGCTGTGGTCACTTTGCCCTGGGGAGTCTGTGTCCTAAGAGTTGTTTGCAATTACCCTTCTGAGCCTCACACAGAGAGCTGGCTCCAGCCCAGACCCCATACCACCTGTTTCCTTATCTCCCAGAGCTCTGTGTGTGTGTGTGTGTGTGTGTGTGTGTGTGTGTGTGTGTGTGTATCTGTGTGTATCTGTGTGTATCTGTGTGTCTGTGTGTGTGTGTGTCTGTATGTGTCTGTGTATGTATGTCTGTATGTGTCTGTGTCTGTGTCTGTGTCTGTGTCTGTGTGTGTGTCTGTGTGTGTCTATGTGTCTGCATGTGTATGTCTGTGTGTGTGTGTATGTCTGTGTGTGTGTCTGTGTATGCTTGTGTGTATCTGTGTGTGTCTGTGTGTCTGTATGTGTCTGTGTTTAATCTGTGTGTGTCTGTGTGTCTGTATGTGTGTATAATGTGTGGACGTCAGAGGACAACTTTGTGGAGGAATCAAACACAGATCACTGGGCTTTCTCCTACCTCAGCCTCTAGCCTGTCCTTCATTTTCCATTGTGTCCTGGAGATGGCTCTGTAGTGCATTGCAGGAGAGCTGTCCCTGGGTTCTGCCTGGGCTCATAGCCTAGTGCTGTAGTACCTGCCTATCACGTGCAAGGAAACAGGGTCCATCCCTAGCACCGCAAAACACAAGAGAGAAAGAAACAAAGCCCCCCTGTAGCCATGAAGCCAGTCTGCTGAAGACCAGCTGTTTCTGTTCCCCACAGTGAGCAGATTTGCTAGATGGTGTGAACATGTCTTTGGGAGAAATAGCAGGGCTTCCTTGCTGATTTGCTCTTTGCCTGGGGGTTCAGATGGATGGTGGGTGTGTGATTTCAGTAGACTTCATCTGGCCCCCCAGTGCTAGTGAGGTTCCAGGTACAGGAGAGCGCCTGACTCCGACTATTCCACAGCTGCAGTGATTACTCAGAGGAGCGCTCTCGGTGAGCGGTGAGCGGGAAGGGGTCCCTGCTAAGCTTCTGGGGAGTCTGCCTCACAGCAAGAATGACAGGCCTAGTTTTGAACTAGCGGGTTAAGCCAGGGTGAACCTGCTCAAGCTAATGCTGGGTGTACCCTTGTGCTTCCTGTAAAACAGGAAATGTGATAGTTGATAGTGACTGTCAACATGACAGGATCTAGAGCCACCGAGGACACCTCTGGGCATGCCTGTAAGGGATTGTTTCAGTTAGGCTGCCTGAGGTTGGAAGACACACTCTAAATGTGGGCAGCACCATGCCATGGGCTGGTCTCTCAGACTGAGTGAAAGGAGTAAAGGACGGCCAGCATCCATCTCTGTCTGCTTCCTGACTGTGGGAACGAAGTGAGCAACAGGCTCAAACTCTGCCTTCTCTAACTTAACCTGTGAGACGGATTACACTCTTTCTTAATCAGATATTTTGTCCTAGTTACAGGACAATAATCAAGGTAGGAAGGAAATCAAAGCACTTCCTTCATAGGAACAGAACGCAACCAGCAGCCCATGCTGAAGTCACAGTTACCTGGACCTTCCCTCCCTTCCCCAACCATGAATGGCAGGTGCTCTCACTAGGGTGGGTCTGTAGCCCCAGAACAGCAGGATTCCCATGATAACAGAGAAACCCAATTAAGGAGGGATAGGTGAGCCCTCTTCATTCCACCTGTGCTGCCTAGCTCCTTGACCCACTCCTAACTACCCTACTCCTTGGTACACTCCACAGAACTCAAGGCTGCCCCAGGAATGCGCCATTCACTGGCAACTTAGAGAAATCCCGACTAGCCTGGATGTCACAACAACAAACACAATTGACTCACAAAATGACAAGTTGCTTTGTGGACCTCCTGGGGTTGTGAGAAGAGCCAATTTCATCAGGGATTCTTGGTCTTTTTCTCTGCTTTGTCACAGCTAAGCCTAAGTCAAGGTTGCCTGGAAATAGTGGATAGCTGCAAAACTGGTTTGTTATCCCAGGCAGATGACTGTATGGGGCCTTCTCTGGACCACTCATTGCTCTGGACACAGGCTCAGACTCCCTGCCTCCTTCTTGGATTCCCTCCCTCCCTTCTGTCCTCCCTCCTTCCCTTCCCTTCCCTTCCCTTCCCTTCCCTTCCCTTCCCCTCCCTTTCTTGAAGAAATCTGTGAGCCTCAGACCCTGTAGCACAAGGTCACAGATGCACAAACCCGTGGTCACTCGTGTGTGTGTGTGGAGGGGGCTTTTCCCAAAATGCCTACTGCTGAGGAAGCCATAGGCAGACACAACATTACTGTCTCTTTGCACAGAAAGTACACACTGGATGCTGGCTATGGTGGACCAGCTAGGAACCTGGTTGTTGCTGTTGTTATTTGACTCTTGGATTGATCCTTCAGTGTGGGTCACCATTTAAACAGGATAAGGAAGGAGGTGGGCAGAGAAGGAGAAGAGGGAAAGAGAAGTGATGGGAAGACAGAAAAATAGAGAGAAGGTGAGATCTCTTCTTCCTGGTAAGCGAGTACTGGCCCAGTCCTGTTGACTCTCCTGTCTCTGTGACCTCTCCCAGGCAGCCAGCCCCTGCAGTTTCAGCATCCCTTACTGTGATGATTTGTATATGCTCTGCCCATGGAGTGGCACTATTAGAAGATATGGCCTTGTTGGAGTAGGTGTGGCCTTTTTTGAAGTAGATATGTCACTGTGGGTGTGGGCTTTAAGACCCTCATCCTATCTGCCTGGAGACCAGTGTTCTGCTAGCAGCCTCCAGATGAAGCCTTAGAACTCTCAGCTCCTCCTGCACCAGGCCTGCCTACATTCTATCCTGTCTCCCACCTTGATGATACTGGACTGAACCTCTGAACCTATAAGCCAGACCCAATTAAATGTTGTCCTTATAAGCGTTGCCTTGGTCATGGTGTCTGTTCACAGCAGTAAAACCCTAACTAAGACATAAGCTGGTACTGGGAGTGGGGGAATTGCTGTGATAGGCCTGACTATGCTTTTGTTTGGAAGAAAGTGGATTTGGGGACTTTGGATTTGGAAAGCCATGGAATGTTTTAAGTGGGGCTTAACAAGCCATTCTATAGGACTATAGAAGACTTTGTTGCTGCGAGTGATTTGAACTGTGCAGACCTGGCCCAAGAGGTTTCAGAAGAGAAGAATTTCAGTATGTGGTGTAGAGATTGTTTTTGTTGTATTTTGGTGAAGAGTATGGCTGCTTTTGCCCTTGTCTGAAGGTCTACCCGAGGCTAGGGTAAAGAGATTTATACTAATTGGATTGACAAAGGAAGTCTCAAAAAAGCCCCGCAGAGACTTTGTTCTCTGGTTATGTCTCATGAAGAGCATTTTGATCGAGTGTAGCAAGCTTAGAAAGGAAAGATACAAAGGGGCACCAGGAAGTGAAATAGAGCTGAATCCTGTGTTCACGAATATTAAATTGAATTAACGGAATGGTGACCTTGGGGCAAGATCACACCTAGCTAAATTAGGTCCAGGCATAGTACAAGTCTTTAATCTCTGGAGGCAAAGGCAAACAAGCAGTTCTCTGAGTTCAAGGCCAGCCTCAGACAGAGCAGGTGAAGAAAAGCTTAAGTCCAGGCATGGTTGTACATACCTTTAGCCCCAGCATTCAAGAGACAGAGCCATGCAGAGTTCAAGGTCAATCTACAGAGCAAGATCCAGGACAGCCAAGCTTAGGCAGTGATGGGAGTTGGAAAACAGAAAGCTAGTTATAACGTAATAGAACAAGGGGGGGGGTATGTTTTACCTCCTGCAAACAGGAGAACTTGGCAACTTCAGCTTTGTGCCTCTAGCTTTAGAGTCAAAAGGAGAAGGGACGACTGGGACAATTGATGTTAGTTAGCTGGAGCTAAGAAATTAGCAGTGATTTAGAAGAGAGCAGTACCACTGAGGTGAAATCTCCTGGGAAGTGTTTTCTGAGAACACAGAGAAGCTGTATTCCGGAGATAGCCAAGGTTGGACCTCATGCTGCAGCTGAACTTGGTAATATGTAAGAGTCACCCAGGTGATACTGGTTTTGAAGCACGAAGAGGTCATGAAAAGCAGCTGAGACTGGACACTGTGGAAGTGCAAGCCTCAGTTGTAGCTGACAGCCCAGGACTGAAGGGGTCATCCAAAGGAGTTGAGGCTTGGCACCATGAAGAGAGCCTATGAGAGGCTATTGGTGAAGCCTACTTGCATCAGCAGACTCCAGTGTATTTTAGATGCCAATACCATAGGATGTTCACCAGAATAGCAGCAGCAGTGGAGTGGATCAACCTGAGCTTAGAGTGCTGCTACAGAGGGCAGAGCTGGAGAAGCAATGACAGTCCTTTGGAGAAGCCTAAAAGATCATGTGTGGACCCCAGGCATTGGAACAAGAAGATGTAACATTGAAGTTGCCTTGGGAAACCTCAAGATGTTTGAGATGCCAGAGCTGTGGACTATCTGCTGAGGAAAGCTGCTGACAGGAAGTGGAAGCAGTCCAGGAGAAAGAAGTTTGTTACAGTCAACAAAGATCGTAAAAGAGTTGGAGATCTGAAGTCTGCTTTGACATCAGACATGGAGATGCAGAGTTTGGAGTTTGTCCAGCTGGTTTTCTGCCTTGCTTTGGGGATTACAGTTAAGTGATTGGATGAATCTCAGAAGAGACTTTGAATTTTGGACTTTTAACATTGTTGAGACTGTTATAGATTATGGGGACTCTTGAAGTTGGACTAAATGTATCTTGCATTATGCTATGTTTAGGTATGGCCTCCATAGACACATATGTTTGAACAAGCCTATGGGGGGTGGGGGGGGAATGTGATGGTTTGGTATGCTCAGCCCAGAGAATGGCACTATTAGAAGGTGTGGCCCTGTTTGAGTAGGTATGGCTTTTTTGGAGTAGGTGTGTCACTGTGGGTGTGGACTTTAAGACCCTCATCCTATCTGCCTGGAGGCCAGTGTTCTGCTAGCAGCCTCCAGTTGAAGATGTAGAATTCTCAGCTCCTGCCTGGACACTGCCATGATCCCACCTTGATGATAAGGAACTGAACCTCTGAACCTGTAAGCCAGCTCCAATTAAATGTTGTCCTTATAAGAGTTGCCTTGGTCATGGGGTCTGTTCAAAGAAGACACTTGCATACTCCAACATCCTTTGAGTTCAAACATCTGTCATGGTCATCTACCTGAGACTTGGGCTATGCTGAGCCTCTCTCTGCGAATCTATGGTCCCTGGAACACAAGAATTCCCCAGGCCCCTGGTGTTCTTTTCTCTCTGATATGCTCTGAGGTTCTGCACAGGGCAGGCCAAGCCCTCCTGAGGATAGACACCCTAACGAATAATACGCTGTTTGCTCTCTCCCCAGGCTGACCCGGAAGAACCTCTAAGGGATTACTTTTCTACAGGACTCTGGGCCTAGTTGTTTGCAGAGTGCTGAGGAAGCTGTGTTCATTCCTCTCCCAGGACCCAGGTTACTGGATCACTAGCTCTTGTCAATCACTGTGACTCACTATGAAGTTCCTGGCATCTGCCTATCTTCCCTCACATTTCTAGCTTTTCCAGGGAACAGCAGAGTGTGGCATGGTTCCTCTGACCCTGGGCAGGTCATTTGGCAGAACTATCTAGACAGACTAAAGAACCAGGTCACTGTCAATGGTCACATGGGGTGAAGAGACCAGGAAGGTATGGAGGCTTTTGTGATATTGGAGTCCCTCTTCATGGATGGAGAAACAACCTACATAGCGGAGGCTAGTCTCAAACTCCTGATCTTCCTGCCCCTATCTCCCAGATGCTGGATTATGATTTGGGACACTATAGCCAGCTAAGGAGATCCATAGTTCTGGGCTTTGAACACCTTTAAAAAGGGTGCCCTGCACTCCCACACAGCCTGATTGGGAATTCAAGTACCCTAGCCCTGTTTCTGACTCCCTTCCTCACTTGCAGAGCCTACAACCTCCCTTAGGCACTGGGAAAGAAGCCAGCAGCCTCCCTCCATAGGAGGTTCTGGGTCCAAAACACCTCAGAAGGGTGTGTGTTTGACACCACGCTCCCTTTGTTCTGGTACAGAAGCTGCTGGGAGCACATTCAGACCTTGCTCCTCACGTGCCTCTTACCACAGGAGCCTACTGCACCCCTACTCTGTTCCTGGAGCAGCCAGGATGCACAAAGCCAGGGCATCCAGCCTCTGCCTCAGCAGTTTAAAAATTCTGTCTGAGACTACATGGCAGACCCATCAGAGGGGGTCAGAGGACCCGGTTATGCTCTGTGGGTCCTATTCTGCACATCCCAGTGCTATGTATTTATGTATACATGTATGTATATATTTAGAGTGGTGACTACAAAAGAATTGAGCTGACTCTGCAAGTTCTGAGCCTTCCAGAAAAGCATGAGCTGTTATGTTAGCACCTATGTGTGTGTCATAAACATTGTCCCCAGGGTAAGGCAATTGCCTGTAGCTCTCAGAACTGCATCACAAATAAATCTTGGGCATGGTGAGAAGCACTTAGTACAAGTGACCTGCCTGGCTCTGTGCTCTGGGAATGGGGGTGGCCTTTGCCTACTCTCTTGAGCCTGCTGGGTTCTCATTTCCTCTGTGTCTACAGGAAACATGGTTGTTCTGTGTATCTCACTGCCCGGAAGCTGGAACTCTGTACTAGTGGAGATGCCCAGCCTCACTTCTCACTCTCCTGGGCATTGCCACAGCAGACTCTGGGCTGCTCTGTGCATGCAGGAAGAAGTGCTGGGTATTCCCTTTCTCAAACAGAGAACCAGTGCTACTCTTCACTCCTTTCTGTCCCCAACTCCTGCTGACTCAGAAGCCCTACCTTTCCTCAAGCCTCTCCCCATACCCAGCTCAGACACCTTTTCCTGATAGTCACCAGGGCAGGATGTACCCACTGGGCAAGCATTCTGCACCCTGGGGGATATCCCCACATCCTAACCAGCCTTTCCTTCTTTCTTTTTCTATTTACTATCTGCCTGGTGATTTCTGAGTCAAGCCTGCTGTGAGACAAGGTTTATGTAAGGCTCCTGCAGGCCCCAGCTTGGAACTATGGTCTGGTCTAAGACCTGTCACCCAACAACTAGATCCAGTGGCTTTTGTGAGAGTCTCAGTGGGTGACTCCAGCAGAGAAGCTGGATGGGAAGGAACTGCAGGAGCAGAGGGAGTTGCAACAAGGCCATAAACTGCTCAGAACCGAACAGGTTCTACTTTGCCACAGCTTTTGAATCTAGTCCGTCAAAGTCCCAGGTTTCCCGTTCTTTTCCCTTTTGCTACCCTGGTTTATGGACCCAGTCTATCTACCTGTGGCTACATGGATAGCTGATGTCATTATTCCATATCACAAAACTGCCCTCCCACTAAAGCAGCAGTTCTCACCTATGGGTTGTGACCCCTTTGGGGTTAAATGACTCTTTCACAGGGATCACTTAAGACTACTGGAAAACACTGATATTTACATTATGATTCGTAACAGTAGCAAAATTACAGTTATGAAGTAGCAGTGAAAATAATATTATGTTTGGGGCCACCACAACATGAGGAAACTGCATTACGACACTTGAGAACCACTGTCCTAAGTGTCAGCGCCCTGCATGGATGAATGCACTCTGACAGCACAGTTGGAAGTGCTCGCTCAGATCTCAGGACTTTGCACATTGGGACTTTAACTGTGCCTGAGGACATAGAGGAGGCATGAATGGAGCCAGTGTACATCTTTTTTTGTGTGGGTGGAGAGAAAGGAGATGGAGGTAGAGATTTGACTGGAGAGGCTTGGTATGGGTCTGCCTCTGGATTGAAGTTCACAGGAAAAAAAGCTTCACTGTGTGGGTGATTCTATAAGCCAGATGGACTGGTATTGCTTGTGGTTGTGGAGAGTTGCAATGTTGCTGAGCCAGAGAAAATTACCTTGGGCTATTTTTTAACTCCTTTAGTAGCCATTCCTAGCCCACTTATGTGCCTTATCTAACAGCCCTTTGAATGTACTAGCTTAGCAGGCCACTGGTTTTCACCAAAGCTCAGCATGTCCTCAGAGAGCATCTGAGGCCTACAGTTAATGTTCCCCTGGTCTGATCTAATCTGCCTGCCTGTGGTTCCCACCAGTGTGTTTGTAAAGTCTCTTGATTATGACTGTTTGTTCTGTAAATATGAGAAAGGTATGAAACCAATTCTTCATTGGACCATGGAATTTGGGGTAACCTTGAATCCCTACTCCCAGGCCATGACTGCTTAGGCCTAGAATAAACTACTTCTTGTCCCCTTTGAGGCAGGAGCTGTGTTTTGGATAGACATGTCTCATTCTTCTTCTCACAAATCACTCCCAGCCCTCTCTTTCCCCTCCCCTCAGCACTGGCAAACATCATCCACTCCACACTGAACAGGAAAGCCCCACAGGGCCCATATCAAAGTGGCAGTTTGGGCATGTGTTTACCTTCTGAACCCTGGCTTAGGCTCTGAGCTGAGTACCACCTGAGCAGACTCAGATGCAGATCTGGGTCCAGTACACCTGTCTTACCTCTTTATTGTCGGGACTGAATGGCCCCACTTCCTCTTATTTGGATACAGACCTGATATGGGCCATTGTCTAGAATGGCAGGTAAGTTATGCAAACAGAGGGCATAATGATCACTTTGGTCCTTGAGTTTATTAAAGCCAATGGTGATGGGTTGTAAACCGAGATAGAGATGTTTGAAGGAGGATTACTCTTTGGCAGAGACTTGGGGGATCATATTAATGAGAAAAGAGCACCTGAGAGTACCTCTTTATTCATCGAAGCTCTAAAGATTCTCACTTCTGGCTGTTTGGATCAACAGTCCCAATGAGAACAAACGTAAACCCAGATAAGATGTCTCTTAAGCCTGTGGAATGGAATTGGAGCCCTGACTAGGCGGTGAAATCACGTAGATCAAGAAGAAATCCAGACAAGCATGCCAACTGGGTTCTGTCTTCATCCCTGTGGGTCTGCCGATTTGGGGTAAGAAGCTGGGAATTACTTTGACCACACTGAGAGGCAGGAGGCTAAGGCAGGTTTCAAGGCTGTCAGATCCGTACCCTCATAACTTCCCAAAGTAAGTGGGAAGTCTAGTGGATCACATCCTACCAATAAAGAGGACCTTGAAACAGAGCAAACACCAGTAGAGCATAGCTCCAGTGTCCCTAAAAGTATCTACCAATGGTGTGGCATCAAAGTGACCTCAGATTAACCACACCTCCAGGGACATAGCTGAAACAGAGGGATCATCTCTGGATAAAGTTATCCTACTGGGCCTCAAAGTATTCACAAGTCCACGTCTTCAATGCAAGTGGTTTGCCTTTCATCAAAGATCATCAGAAATACAGGCAGACATGAGAATACAACTCAGAGGAAACAGAAAGAACAGATGATAGAGGCATATATGGCTTTAGAAAAGAATTATCAGGGCTGACAAGACGGTTCAGTGAGTAAGAGCACATACCCACCATGTCTAACAACTGAGTTCAGTCCCTGGGACCCACATAGTAGGAGAGGACAAGTTGTCTTCTGACTTCCACATGTGTGCGCCCTTCCTAGTACCTTGCAAATAAATAAAATGTAAAAAAAAGAGAAAAGATAGTGTTTAAAAGAATCAAACATATCCTATTCAAGAATGTAAAAGAAAAATTAAATTTTAATCGAAAACTGGAAATTTACAGAAATTGTAGTAGCTCTGAAAAAAAAATAGACATTGTAGAACTGAAAAAAATCTAATAGCAAATTAGCAACACCTCGAGTATTTTATGAGACATTAGAAATAGCTGAAGAGAGAATTAGTAAACAGGAAGACAGGTCAGAGGAAAATACACATTCTGAAGGGAATAGAGATAAAATCTAAGGAAGATGAGAATGGGCACTAGGCACAAAGAATGCAGTAGATGGACCAGAGTTTCAGATGACAAAAGAGACAGGCTTCCTGTCCAACGGAGAGCAACAGAAAAGTAAAGTGGGACAGAGTAGCCCATGTATCTCAAATTGAGCCTCCTGCCTCCAAATCAAGAGAGATGGAATTCAGGTGGCCGCCATGTTCCTGGACAGACACAGGTGAGGTTTTGCTTGTTTGTTTGTTTTAAGTTACATTTATTCATGTGTGTGTGTTTATGCGTGGGGATATGGATGCAAAGCTCGTATGTGGAGGTCAGAGGAAAATTTGCGGAGTCAGTTCTCCTCTTCACTGTGTGAGTGTGGAGGTGCCTGACGTCTGTTTGAACTTAGGTCCTTAGGTTAATGGTGAGATACTTCAAAGGAATGAGCTCTCTCCTACCGCCATACCGGTTTGAGCTCAGGTTGTTGGGCTTTGCATCTTCAACCTTTGAGACACTCAGGAGCCCTAGACATGGGTGTTTTAATGTGCTTTGTGCCAATTAGAAATCCTGTATCACACATCTCTCCATTCCTTGGGGGACAGGGGGATGGCACTCCAGCAATTGCTGTACACGCAGTTGAAGATTCTGGAGAACCAGTTTGGGCCAGGCTCTTCCCTGAAGTTCTTTGGCCCTGGGCTCTCTGGTGCATCTGTAAACCAGGCATGGTGTTACACACCTTTAGTCCTAGCAGTCAGAAGGCAGGGGCAGTCAGATCACTGGGAGTTTGAGGCCAGCTTGAAATCGTTTCAGGGCATCCAGGACTACACAGCGAGACTCTGGACCAGAGGAATGACTCAGTAGTGTGCTGTCTAGGTTTATGTCAGCTTGAACCTCAGTTGAGAAAATACCTCTGTAAGATCAGGCTCTGAGCAAACCTGTAGAGAATTTCATTAATTAATGATTGATGAGGGAGGGCCCATCCCATCCCATCCCAGGATGTTGGTCCTGGGTTCTACAAGAAAGCAGGCTAACCAAGCAATAAGAAGCAGGCTAGTAAGCAGCAGTCCTCGGTGGGCTCTGCATCAACTCGTTATTTCACCTGTTTGAGTTGCTGTCCTGATTTCCTTCAATGATGGAGGACAATGTGGAAGTGTGAGCCCAATGAACCCTTTACTCTCCATCTTGCTTCTGGTCATGGTGCTTCGTCCTAGCAATGGTAACCCCAACTAGGACCTTACGTAAAGTGCCAAACAAGCACAAAGACGCGAGTACAGATCCCAAGCACCCATGTAGAAACTGGCGCCTCAATAATAAGATGAAATCTACTTCATTGGGCCATTCGTCATTTTAGACTTTACAATATTCCCTCTAACTGTTGAGTTGTACCAAGGCTTTTCGTCATTGCATTTCTCGTTTCATTTTATTTTTATTCAAAAGTGTATTACAATGTGCATCAGCTCCAGGATGGCACTGTATTCTAGCTCTTAGAGGCAAGAGTGTTATGGGGGAACCCAGAAGTTTAAACAGGCATGGAAGAGGGTCACCATCACCTCAGATGTGAGAACAGCTCACTTGTGGGCCTCCGTGTCAGAGGTTTTCCACAGAGAACTCTGGTCCAGCTAGGTTGGCAGGTCCAGGAGAAAGGAAGAGAACTTGGGCAGGTGTTGTTCTGCCTCTATTTCTGGCCGGGCTTAGCCAGCAGGAGATGAACTAGCTGGTGAGAGGTGCAGGAGGGCTTCTGGCAGTGATTTTGGGAGAGCAGATCTCTTCCCTACAGCTGTTCTGACGGAAGCTTTCAGAGGATGGAGTGATTCGTGCACACCTTTATTCTGAACATGACCCTTAAGTACAGTTTTTTGGATGGGTCAGACCTCATCTACATATTCGGGGGTGTGTCTCTACAACTCATCTGTCTTGAGCCTACATGACCTGTAGTCATGTCCTCACCTGTGGAGGAGGGGCTTGGTGCGCTGTTCTATGTGACTTGGTCTGTCTCAAACCTGTCTACAGGGGTTTGTGTGGGGGTGGGGGACTGTGGCTAGTGACACCCTGATCTGGGAGGCTGGGAATGCACCTGCCATCCCTTTTAGGGTCTCCAGGGATTCGACCTGTCTGGACCAGGAATCAGGGTACCTTTCGCAACTTGTCACCCCACACCTTTTTGCTAGATTTCTTCATTCTACTTGTGGTCAGGGGGCCCTTCCCTGTGGCCTTGGCTTTCAGTTCCTCCAGTTTCTTCTGTTTCTTCTTTTGTTTCTGCCTGAAAACCTTATCTTCCTCATCCATCTCCTCGACCTGCTTCTTGGGCTGTTTTGGGGCCTCTTTTTTTTTGCCACCTTTGCAGATCAACATGGCATCTTTAGCCCCTTTGCTAAACCAAACCCTTGGGTTGTAGCAGGTTTTAATGTTTCTGAGCTATGAGGCGGGAGAGATGGCTCCGTGTTTAAGAGCACTGGCTGCTTCTGCAGAGGGCCCCAGATTGATTCCCAGCACCTACATGGCAACTCACTACCATCTGTAACTCTACCCCCAGGAGTCCTGACACTCTCTTCTGCTCTCCTCGGCACTGCTCTCAAGTGGTGAGCAGACATGCATCCAGGCAAAAGACTCACACGCATAAAAAGAAAAAAGAATATATATATACATATACATATATATGATTGAAGTCCTTATATATGTGTGTGTTTACATATGATATAAGTATATATATATATATAATGTTATACACTTTAAATTATGTTATATATAATATAACCATTTTCTCCTGGTTTGTGTTATTTTCTTGGTAAGTTTTAACTTCAGTAAAGTCTAGTGTTCTTTTAAAAAATTTTTTGTTTCCCTAATCAGAGGACTTTTGAACTTTAATTATTGGTTTCAATGCAGTCATCCATGGTTGCACCTGGGATGGGCAGAAGACTCTTTGTTACTCTTGATGTTCAAAGCGCTTTTTCTTTCTCCATTAAAGAGCTTGGCATCAGAGCTGAGCAGGTGAGTGAGGGACGTTTGTGGGGTCCTCTGTTGGGTCCCTTGGTCTATGTCATTGTTTCCCAAAAGGACCTCCTACAGCATTCCTATTCAGATGTCTTTTGTTTTTCTAAGACAAGGTATTCCTAAGTAGCCCATTCTGTGGCTTACAGCCCCAGGCCGGACTTTTCTCTTTAGGTTTTTAAACACTTTCCTCAATGTTGATAGGTAATTTTCAGTGTGGTGATTTTAGACATATTTGAACAAGTCTGTAACAGTAACTTTTCCCTTGATACTGCTTAGACAACAATTTAAAAGTTCTTTGCTCACATAAATCAAAGCTGACTCTCTGTAGTCTGCCTGGCTTCCTGCGGCCTCATATACTCACTCACATCTGGTTATCTGCTTGTCTTTGCAGGATTTCCCTACATGTGTGCACACAGACTCACACTGCCCGGGAGAGACATGTGACCTCACATCTTCCTTTCCTTGCCCAGCTCCCAACTGGTCATCAGGTTGTCCTTCATTTTTCTTTCTCTTCTGATGTTCTGCTGCCTTTGGATGTGATGTTTTCTTTCATCTACACCATACCATCCTCAGCTCCTGATCCATTTCCTGAGTCCAGGATTTGAGGTTTCTCAACATTCTGGAAAGTTCCCACTCATCAAATTTCCCCACAGCCGCTGGGATTCTGCCCCTGTGGTGATTATCAGATGTCCTCTCTCCGTATCACTCACTCTGTTTTCTTCCTGCTGTCTCTCTCGACTGCATTCTAGACAAGACTTGTCCTTAATTCCAGATTTACTATTCACTGTTTTTATCTTTTAAAGAAAGATGTGTTTTTATTTTATGTGCATCTGTGTTTGGGTTCGCCATGTGTACACACTGCCGGTGAAGGCCAGAGAGGGTTCAGGATCCTCTGCAACTGTGAGTTGTCATGTGGGTGCTGAGAACTGAACCCAGGCCCTCTGCAAGAGCAGCACCAACACGTCCTCTTAAGTAATCTGAGTAATCTCTCTAGGCCCTTCCAAGGCTCCTCTTTTCACTTTTAAATGCATCCCCACTAAGGGTTGTGGTAGCATTCTTAGCTTTGATTTCCTCAAGGTAGCATTTCCATGGCTCCTGCACACCATCAAAATCTAAAAATGAGCATAGTGGGTGATACCCCGGCACCTGCAGACTGTGTCCAAGGTTCATCCCGTTCCTTAGCATTCTACATTTGGTCCAGCTTGTAAGCCATGCTTGGTTGCAATGCTGTTCCACCCCCTTGAACATGGAACAATATCTGATTGAGCCTTTTCTGAGGGAAAACTGGGTTGTGAATGGTAAGATGCCCTTGGATTTGAGTCACCTGCTGTTTCCAGGTGACATGTATTTTGCAGAAGAGCTGTGTAAGCGGTGATGTCACTATCTGGCTCTGGCTTTCCCTCATGCTGGGCTTTTTAGCTGTCATGGGCTTCTAGCTGGCTTACAATCCCAGACTGTTTGGAACCAAATGTTTATATTTCAAATATGCTGTAAGACAGTGGGACAAAGGTCAGGCCACTGGCCTGAAGGAGTATCTGCTCCTCTGTTCCAGCATGTTTCCAGAATCGAGGGGACTTGGGGTGGCAGTGGCCTGAAGAGACTGTTCCTATGAGGAAACCTAACTAGGGCCATCAAGCATCCAGGGAATATGACACTGGAGGATGTCATACCTCTTGCCAACTCAGTTACATCCTGGTTCCCAGACAGTACCCACATTGTGGCAGCTGTGTGAGTGACTTATGACACTATCTAATAGTCTCTTAGCCTCCGTAATGAGGAAAGGAGTCTCAGCTATGGGGACTTCTCCAGCTACAGGGGTACTTTGGACTATTGGCATTTATGAAGTGTTTCAGGCCCCATTGACTCCTGGCTTGGAACCTGCCCATGCTGGGAGTTCTTCTCTTTATAGCCCTTTTGTACCAGCTTGCTTCTCTGTACTTATAACTCAGGAAGGGTGGATCCAGGGAGACTATAAATTAGACAAAGATTCTATTCAGAGGCCCTTTCTACCCTTCTGATACTTTAAACCCTTTCAGTCTTAGAAAGCCAATGGCTCCTCCCCTCTTCTCCTTTCTATATAACCAGAATTCAGGAGAACAGGCTCTGAGTTATATTAATTCTCACTCATGTAAGAGCCTGGCCAGGATCCTAGTATTTCATTATCTTATGAGAAAATTTCACTGAGCAAAGACACTAGAACCTGTAAGTGGAGCCAAACCATACCGGGCTGGATGAAGCTCTATTCTTCTGCCTTGGAACTGCAGATAGGGGCTGGAGGAGGCTAGCTGAAGGGCCACAGTTTAAAGGAAAGCCAAAGCTGCTATGGTTTAAAAACTAGAAAGCTTCCAGTTTCATGGTTAAGGCTCAGCTTGTATGAGTATTGGCCTTGGGACAATATTCAATCTCCTCAAGCTGCCATTTTTGTTTATGAAACAGGATCCAGGTAGGGTCTCCCAGGTTACAGGTGTAGACTCTTGCAGTAAACCTGCAGGCATTTAGGGTGCTCAGTAGCTCCTTTTGCATGCCCCATGCCTGACTCATCTGGGCAGAGGCAGGATGGCAGAGCAGACTCCAGGTAGATATGGCCTTAGAACAAAATGGCAGCTGAAAAAGTATGTTGCTGTATGCCATGGCCTGGGGGATCTTTACCTTTAGGAGGCTGGGAAAACAGTGGGTCTCCCAGAAGAGAGGCAAAGAAATTCAGAGCAATAATCAGGTAGAGAGGAATCAAGAGGGTTCAACAACAAGAGTGGTAGGCCAGTCTAGTCATGGAACCCAGCCAGTGGGAGGCTATCAAAGGTCAGGGAGAGGCAGAGCTCCCTGTTAGCCCCGTGCTTCATCATACTAAACCTGGAGGCTCTAACCCAGGACAGGCTCAGGCACTTGGATTTTTCCTCTCACCATGTCTGCATTTGTTAGATCAAAACTCCATTTAAAATGGATATTTCCGGCCTGGAGAGATGGCTCGGCGATTAAGAGCACCCGACTACTTTTCCAGAGGTCCTGAGTTCAATTCCCAGCAACTACATGGTGGCTCACAACCACCCATAATGAGATCTGATGTCCTCTTCTGGTGTGTCAGAAGACAGCTACAGTGTACTTATATATAATAAATGAATAAATTTAAAAAAAAGAAGAAAATAAAATGGATATTCCCTCCTTAGTCCTTCAGGGGATGGGCCAGCTCATTGTGCTGTGATGCCAATGACGTCTCTAAGGTCCAGGTCCAGTAAATGGCTCCCTTCCAGAAGCAATACTGTTTTCCATACGGTTCAAGGAGACGTAGAGAGCAAGCAGGGACCTTGAGCTGATTCTAAACACAACCTCGGGTGGGAACAGCTAAGGTGACAAGCTGGAGGGTAACAGAGAAGCCATGAAAGGCCACCTGTCTTTTTAGTTTAAGGACAGGGAAAGTCTTGTCTTAATACTGACATTTGAAAAATATTGTCAGAGATCCAGAACGACACTCCGGGAGAAGAGGACAAGAGGGCTACTGTGCAGCCCAAATGGAGAGCACTTGCCCAGCATGATCTAGGCCCTGTCCCCAGCACTTTCTGACAAAAGTAGGGAAGAAGGGCTGGAGAGATGGCTCAGTGGTTAACAGTATTATTGGCTGCTCTTCCAGAGGTCAAGCGTTCAATTCCCAGCAACCACATGGTGGTTCATAACCATCTATAATAAGATCTGATGCCCTCTTCTGCCATGCAGGTACACATGCAGATAGAGCACTCATATGTAAAATAAATCATTAAAATATTTTTTAAAAAGTAGGGAAGAGAAGCAATGGGAAGGGGAGGCAGTAGAGAGAGGGAGAAGACAGAGGTCAAATAGTTAAGGGTAGGTAGGTTAAAGTCCCTCATATGGAAAAAATGAACACTAGAAGAGGGTTCTGTACTTACTGGGAAATTTGGGGATGCCAGGAAATCCAGGTGGCTTATTTTCCAACTGCTGGAGATGAAAGAAGGTGGGATAACAGTGGAGGGACAAGTCAGGAAGTATGCCCTGCACTAAATAGCTTCCAGTGATTTGAAAAGAAAGCTGTAAAAAAAAAAAAATCAACAAAGATTTAGGAACAAGGAAACAGCCAGGCCCTTGGGAGGGTCCCTTTGTTCTATCTTCCAGGAACAAGTGGCTCACTGTTTGCCAGACACATGAAAAGCAAGGAGTTTGGTTAAACATGGTGGAACCCAGAAGGTGGAACCCAGAAGGTGTCTTGGAGAGGGCAGGAGTAATTGAAGTCTTTCTGCCATCTGGAAAGAATGGTCCTGAGGGAAGTCTGTCACTGGGGAAGTCAAGTGACAGGGCCACACTTTGGTGAAGGGCCAGCCTCATAGTTTCTCCCCACCCGGTAGGCTTAAGACTGTCCTAGCCACTAAGATGCAAATGTTTCAGATTTTACTGAAGGATACAGTCCCTAAGCTCAAAGTGCACATAAGGTAGGAAGTGAAAAGTCGTTTTTCGTTACTGTTATTTTTCGTTTGTTTAGTTGGTTTTTATTTTTTTATTTTTATTTTTGCTTTTATTTTTCCTGTTCCTGGAAACATAAGGCCAGAAGGTCATTCAAAGTGGAGGGACGGGAGACTTGACACTATCCCCACCCTCCCACCATTTCCTGACCTCGTGTCTGTGAGTATGGAGTGCATGAGCCTTCAATCAGTCTGTGAGGAATCCCCTCCAGACTCCACCCAGAGCTTGGGCTGTCCGGGGCGTCCCTGGAGAATCTCAGGCCCATTTCTTTCATTTCCCCACCTCGATGGAAATTACCAGTTACCTATGAGACCTGCCTCCCCAGCCCTTCTCTGCTGTGGCTCCTCTGTTTCCCCTGACCCCTTCACAAGTGTGTTCCTATCTCTAATTCCCAAAGGCTTTCTTTCCTACATTTCCTTCCAGACATTTCTTTATAGCATCTGGTACCTGCAGCTCTTCCATAACCATTCTCCTCCTCCTCTTCTCCCCACCTCCCATCCTCTTCCCCCTTCCCCTCCCCCTTCCCTTCCTTTTTTCCTCACCCTTGGGTCTTATTCTCTAGGACCCACTTGGGACTATGGAGATTTCTAGACAGAAAAAAATCAGGAAGTTTACCTTCCTTTAGAACCCACACCCTCTTCCACCAACTGCTGTCCCTGCTACCCATCAGGAGACTTGAAGCCTTGGGACTGAGGATTTACCAACCTCCTGCTTTAGAAAATAAAGGGCCAATGATCACTTCCCAAGTTCACCTTCAGGGTCCTGACATGAGGTTTAGGTGTAAGTAGAGGGCAAGAGTTATAAAGAGCTAGGTGGGCCTGGTCAAGGGGTAGTCCTGCCCTTCCCTGACCCATCATGGTCTCAAGTCTAGTCTCCAATCTCTTCTCCCCTGTAGCCATTGTGTCCATGGTCAGTAGTGGAGAAGAATTCTTCCTGGTAGGCGAGTTCTTCTCTTTTCC
Source organism: Rattus norvegicus (assembly GCF_021556685.1). Classification (NCBI taxonomy): domain Eukaryota; kingdom Metazoa; phylum Chordata; class Mammalia; order Rodentia; family Muridae; genus Rattus; species Rattus norvegicus. Next base: position 50,656,832 of record NC_141544.1, on the reverse strand, counting down.
TTCCCCTAGCATGACACTGGGGAGATCTCAGTTCTTTGGGGTCCCATCCCAATAGTCTTATAATAGAAAGGAGGGGCACTAGGGTCTTTGTGTGACATGTCTTTACTGCTGCCAGGACAGTTACAGGATCAGCCTGGGTGATGGCAATGCTAGAGTGCTCTGGGCCACATGTGCAAAGCAGGGTGGGCTCCATCGCAAGGGCTATTGCTGCCACTCACCTACCTGCTGCTGGCCCAGATGGGACACTTCTTTAATTCTTTTGAGCAGCTGTTTGCTTCGTTATAATTTGTATTTTTTCTAATGTATTTATTCTTTTATGTTAGGAGTACACTGCTGCTGTCTTCAGACACACCAGAAGAGGGCGTCAGATCCCATTACAGATGGTTGTGAGCCACCATGTGGTTGCTGGGAATTGAACTCAGGACCTTTGGAAGAGCGGTCAGTGCTCTTAACCGCTGAGCCATTTCTCCAGCCCCCATAATTTGTAATTTTTTAAAGGTCTGTGTGTGTGTGTGTGTGTGTGTGTGTGTGTGTGTGTGTGTGTGTGTTAAGCAAACCCTAATGCTCTGTCAGCATTACATGTCAGAGAAAATGTAATGTACTTTGTCTATTCTGTTCTTGATGGCTCCAGCTATAACCCACAATGACTGTGAGTCCTACTGAGGTGATTGGCCTAACATAGCTCCCGGGCTGTGTGTTCTAGAGGATAAAGAATCTGACCAGACAAGGATAAAATGGCTGATGCAGGATACAGCGGAGTCCTGAGCAGGGCAGTCCACCCTAGCTCTGTCACAGTGCTGAGACTAGAGGGCAGCAAAGGTGATTTCTAAAGATTGCCCATCTGCCAATAGCCCAGCAGTCCCTGCCTCAGGATTGTGTGGCCTCTGTGGTGACAGGTGGCACCTGTTGCCACTGAGTCTCCAGTAATGCACAGTCCTTGCTTATAGAATGCCCTGGAAAAGAAAATTTAGACCTCTCTATTCTCACAGTTTCTCAGGGGAAGGGTGTAAAATGTCCCTAAAACTTAGAAGGGACAGAGATAGAGTCAACTCAGAGAGTAGGAAACCTGCAGGCAGAGGTTCACACTCGAAGGAAAGGAGCTCACACCTGTAGGTTCCTTCACAAAGTGATCCAATCACCTGAGATGGGCTTCAGTGTGTGTGTGTGTGTGTGTGTGTGTGTGTGTGTGTGTGTGTGTGTGTATGTGTTTGTAGGTGTTTGTATGTGTGCAGATGCACATGTGTGCGAGCATGTGTCATTCTTCAGGAACCGCCCACCTTGTATTGTTGGGATGAGGTCTCTAAGTCGCTTGCAGCTCACTAATTTGTCAGGATAGGCTGGCCAGTGAGCCCTAGGGATCCTTCTGTCTTCATCTCCCCAAAGCAGGGATTATATACTTCAATCACAATGCCCAGTTATTTTGTTTTTAAAGATACATTTATTATATATGAGTACACTGTAGCTGTCTTCAGACACACCAGAAGAGGGCATCGGATCTCATTACAGATGGTTGTGAGCCACCATGTGGTTGCTGGGAATTGAACTCAGGACCTCTGGAAGAGCAGTCCGTGCTCTTAACCGCTGAGCTATCTCTCCAGCCCCAGTTATTTTTTTTTAATGGGTTCTGGGATTAAAGTCAGATCTTCCTGTTGTAAGGACAAGCATTTTACTGATCAAGCTATTTCTCAAGTCCCATTTGCATTGGTTTTTAGATGCAGGTTCCTGGGCTTTGTCTCATACCCACTAACTCTGAGTCTTGTAGGCCAGGCCCAGGGACCCAGCATTAGTAGTGTCAGGGAGCACATGATGTCTTTGCCTTCAGCAACCCTCATTCTAAGAATGACTACTGATGTTAACTTAGAGCAAGCCTTGACTAGCTCATCGTGGGTTTGTCTCTGTTAGAGCACAGGGCCCTACCATGATTGTGTTCCTTGTAAATGCGTATGAAATGGTCTAAGGTCACTGTGCTCTCAAGGAAGTGTGGAAAAATCACCTTATCTCCAATAACCACCCAGCACAGGGCCCAGTGCTGACTATCAAACCATTTTATTACTGGCTCATATATGGGATGGGTTGGGTTTTCCCACTCTCCCTTCAAGGAAGTGACACCACAGCATCTTGGACTGATTTGTTCAAAGTCCCCCAAGTAAACACACCATGATAAGATCACTTAGCTATTGCCGTCCTCTGGTGAATGGTCAGATCTGGCCATGAACATTAGAAATACACTAAGAAGTACAAATGAGCACATCTTTTTGGAACCATCTTCTCTAGATGCTCCAGTCTGTCCAGAGGGTTTTAATTTGGTGAGAACATGAATCCCCTGTCTAATGGTGAAAATGAGCCATAATCACAACTTCAAAAGGACCCAGCAGCCTATAATTTCTAGAACTTCCACCAGGTTCCATCTCCCCCCCCCCCCTCTGTTTCCTTGGTTCTCTCACTCAGAGAAATCCACATTCAGTGGTTCTCAGACTTAGCTGCTGCTGAGGGAGTTTAGAAACTCCTATAAATAAATGGGGGTGTCTGCCTCTGGCCTCAGTGAGGAGCTTGAGGCATGAATCCCTACACAGCAATTCCTCTTCAGGGATTGGGGAAATGGCTCGGTAGGTAAAGCACTTGATGCATAGTATGAGGACTTGAGTTTGATCCCCAGCATCCACATAAAAGCTAGGTAGGCATGGCAGCCACTCGTAATCCTATGATTGGAAAGTTGGAGAATGAAACGAAATCTGGAAAGCCAAACTTTCTGAAATGTCAGGCAAGCACACGAGCTCCAGGCTTAGCCAGGTGCTCTGCTCCAACATATAAGGTGGAGAGCAGTGGGAAGACACCCCCCAGTCTCAACCACATAGGTGCCTGCTGTGTGTGTGTGTCCCTATCCCTAAGTGCGTTTACTTGTCCTCTGTGACTCTGTGGTACTATTTGCTGCATTTGACGTTTTCCCAGCTGCTACTAGTCCTGTCCCAGAGTTTGCTCACCTCTTAATACTTTAACTGGTAGAGAAAATGATCTATATCTCGAGCCCTAGATGGTGACAATCTCACAAACAGTAGGAGATGATGAAGTTTATTATGTGGTTGCTCTTAGTAACCACTCCTGGATCCAACTCTCTGCTGGGGTAATTAAGATTTCAGCCCCAGCTGAACACTGGAATTCCTGAGATAAAAAAAGAACAGGTGCCTGGTCTAGGTGAGGCCTAGGCTTTGGGAAGTTTTTCATGTTTTGTGGTAGATTTACTGGGTTCCCATTTGAGAACCACTGCTTTTGTAATTCTTCTGTCAAAGTTTGTCTGAGCTGGATGATTCTGATACTCAGGAGGCTGAGGCAGGAGGATCACAAGTTCCAACCTTTACATCTTTACTGGGCTACGAAGTGAACCTCTGTCTCTGTCTCTCTCACTGTGTGTGTATCTGTCTCTGTCTCTCTGTCTCTCTGTCTCTCTGTCTCTCTGTCTCTCTGTCTCTCTGTCTCTCTGTCTCTCTGTCTCTCTGTCTCTCTGTCTCTCTCTCTCTCTCTCTCTCTCTCTTTCTTCTTGGAGACAGGTTCTCATCGTGTAGCTCTGGCTGGCCTGAAACTTTTATACCAGGCTGATCTCAAAACTCAGAGCTCTCCCTCTGCTTCCTGAGTGCTGGGATTACAGGTGGTGCCACCTAACCTGTTGAAGTCTTTTTTGTTGTTTTGTTTTTTTATTCAGTGCTCATTTCACTGTTGGAAGTGTCTATAGTCAAAGCCCATTTCCTCTGCCTTGGAGAGGCTTTCTCTTTCTACCCCACACTCTTCCTGTTGAGATATCAGCCTCCCATTCATCTCGGCTGTGTGTCAGTGTCTGACTTTTTCTTACTGGGATCTTTAGATTTTCTCCTGGTCCCTGCTGTAAAGGATCTGTGCATTTATTTCTATTTACTTTTCAGTAAATAGAAAATTACTTTAGTGTTAGCTTTACCCTTGCAAAAGCACGTCCTTCATTTCTGGGATGCTGACAGACCTGATTTGGCCACTTCTGTGTTATTCCTGAGCTTCTCCAGTTCTACAATTCCTGTTAAGACTTTGTTGAGTGTCTTTATTCTATTCTCCATATTATTTAACTTTCTTACATATTTTCTACTTCTCTTACTGTTCTATTAGCATTACGTCCTTTCTAGAATTTTCTGTATCACTTCTCTCTTTGACTGTGTCCACTTTAAAGTTTATGGGATATATGCGGTTATCTTCATTCTTAGAGTTTTCGGATTTTTGTTCCCAGAATCTCCATCAGTCGTTCTTATGGAAATATTTCTTCTTATCTACCCGCGTTACTTCTGAGTATCCCATTCTCTTTTTCTTCTTATCATGATCCCCCACTCTGTGTCTTTCAAGACTACAGACAAGTCCTTGGCCACTTGCCATATAGATTGCCTCAGGAAAATTCCTCTATTTTTGCGCCTGTTTTTGTTATTGCATCTGTTATCTCTTCAAGGCATCACTTTTTTCTCCCAGCCTCTTAATGCCATTTTCCACACATGCCAAGCTTTCTTCCTCCTTCTCTTAACCCCCACAGTGGTAGGCAGGCTTGTGGTTAACTCCATTCTGAAGGCTCTTCTTCCACGGTTAAGCAAACGGTCCTTATTCAGATCAGTGCAGTCTGGCACACATACCCAGTTCATAGGAAGAATAGTCTCTGGGCTTTGGCACACGTGGGTGCTATACACCTACAACACAACTGTATTTGGCTGCTAGCTTGAGGATGTGCCACCTGCTTCTCTCTGTCTGTCTACACTGCTCCTAACCCTCTGTTCCCCAGAATGTAACCTTGTCTCCCATGAAGACAATCCTCAACAACTGGAGAGGAAGCTGGTTAGGTGAGCATGGCCTTGTGATCATCACTTTCCCCCCTGCCAGCTCATGATCCAGATGATAAAACTCTAAAGGACTATGGTGGCTTAGGGATGGCTCTTGAGGGACTATGTAGACTGTCAAGTGTCAAGTAACCCCTTCTTCTCTTCATATGTACCTGGGGTCAGAGGAAGATCCTATTCATGACTCATCATTTCAGTGATTTTCTTCATGAGAAGAGAAGTTATGAGTCATTTTCCAGATCATTCCGTACCGTCATAAAAGGATTTTATGCAATGAAGTTTATAGAATGTTTATGTAATGATTCATCACCTCTCTTCCTCTTTGCTTTCAGCCCTTCTGTCATCAGCATACTCAAGCTGCGTGGTCTCCCTGGGAGAAGCCTGGCTTAAAAGAATAGAATTGTTGGAAGTAAAACGCAAGCTGGCAGGTGTGACTGAGGACTGTGTGTGTGTGTGTGTGTGTGTGTGTACACTTATCTGCATTCATATATTCCTGTTTGACACAAATACTTGCGAGTGGAGCATGTACATGTGAAATCATGAGACTCTATATACATGTGTGTGCATGCAGGTGCATACTTGCATGCGCTTTAGGGTGCATTTATCTCCAAAGCCCGCTGAGCTGAAGGTAGGATGGCATTTGGAGATCACCTCAGTCATAACTGTTCTGATCACAATGAACTAAGAGCAACGAGACCCAGTCAGTGGTGATCTGTTCCATTCCGCAGCATAGAACAGAGTGAGAACAGCAGAAGTGTGAGAAGAATGAGGGCCCGCCAACCTGGGAGACAAGGCCCAGTTATTACTGGAAACAATACGCACTATACACAGCACAACTCACTCAGTAGTTCTTACTCAGAAGCATCCTGATCTTGGCAGAGGCATGCGGTGCCCACCAAACTCTGTGGCATGATAATGATGTTCTCACTGCTATAACCATATGACTGATAAGAACAAACTTCAGGAAGGAAGGGTTACCTTTGGGTTTATAGTCTGACAGGATCCAATCCATCATGGCAGGGCAGGCACAGCAGCAGGCAGCTTCATGGTGACAGAAGCATGCATCTGCATCTTCAGGAAGCAGAGATGAGATGGGAAGTGGGACTGCTACAAACCCTCAAGATCTGCCCCCCAGTGACCTACTCCCCAGGTGAAGCCGTACTTCCTAAGGGTTCCACGGCTTTCCAAACAGCATCACCAGCCGGAGATCAAGCATTCAAACACCTGAGCCTGTGGGTGACACTTCATATTCAAACTACAGCAGTGGGTTAGGCCTCATCCACACACATTTATCTGGAAGGACTTGGGGACACAAACTCTAAAGTTACGGGCTTCAGTTATTAGAAAGTTCTAGAGCAATGACTGAAGAAATGGCTCAGTGGTTGGTTAAGTGTGCTTGCTATCATTACAGAAGACACACACTCAAGTACCAGCTCCCATATTGGGAGGCTCATAACTGCCTGTTAGCCCCAGCTCTAAGGGAGCCAATGTTCTCTTCTGGACTTCGTAGGTACTGCATTCACACATATACATACACACTCACCCTTGGGGGTTTGAATATGCTTGGCCCAGGAACTGGCTCTATTAGGAGCTGTGGCCTTGTTTGAATAGGTATGGCCCTGTTAGAAGAAGTGTGTCACTCTTAGAGTGTCCTTTGAGACCCTCCTCCTAGCTGCCTGGAAGGTAGTCTTCTTCCAGTAGCCTTCAGATGAAGATGTAGAAGAACTCTCAGCTCCTCCAGTGCCTTCCCTTCGTGGACACTGCTATGTTCCTGTCTTGATGATAATAACTGAACCTCTGAACTTGGAAGCAAGCTCCAATTAAATGTTGTCTTTATAAGAGTTGCATTGGGGGGCCGGAGAGATGGCTAAGTGGTTAAGAGCACTGACTGCTCTTCCAGAAGTCCTGAGTTCAAATCCCAGCAACCACATGGTGGCTCACAACCATGTGTAATGAGATACGATGCCCTCTTCTGGTGTGTCTGAAGGCAACTACAGTGTACTTATATATAATAAACAAAAAAATCTTTAAAAAATAAAAAAGAGTTGCATTGGTCATGGTCTCTCTTCACAGCAATGGAAACCATACCTAAGGTGCACACATATAGGTGCTGCTTTCTTCTTCTTCTTCTTCTTCTTCTTCTTCTTCTTCTTCTTCTTCTTCTTCTTCTTCTTCTTCTTCTTCTTCTTCTTCTTCTCCTCCTCCTCCTCCTCCTCCTCCTCCTCCTCCTCCTTCTTCTTCTCCCCCCCTCCTCCTCCTCCTCCTCTTCCTCCTCCTCCTCCTCCTCCTCCTCCTTCTTCTTCTTCTTCTTCTTCTTCTTCTTCTTCTTCTTTCTTCTTTCTTCTTTCTTCTTTCTTCTTTCTTCTTCTTCTTGTAAAAGAGCTTCAAAGCAAGCAAGACCTTACTGTCTCAGAACAAACAAGCAAGCCAGAGAACAAAATCCAAACAGTTCTTGTTCTTTTTCCCTCTTCCTCCACCCCAAGTCTCTCGGGCCCTGTTTTAAGAGGGAATAAAAGCTAGAGTTAGATGTTCCCATTTCTGCAGAGTAAGTTCTGGGAGTGGATTGGATCATGAGAAAAACAGAAACACTCTGGGCTTCCAACATGGGACCATTTAGCAATAACAATAATATTTTCTTCTCATTAAAGTACATGTTGACAGAACCCAAGCCAAACTTGGTTCTGTAGTGGCTGCCTTCTTTTCAGAGGGAAGGAGGATATCCACCCGGAATCCCTCAGAAGTTTAGCATCTTCTTGAGGCTGTAATCCTTCCCCTAGGATTCAGACCTAAGTAGCCCAGAACATGGCTGAGGCATCTCTTGGGATGCAGAGGCCTCCCTCCAGGTGAGTAAGTTGGGAGTCCTGCTAGGACTGCACATTACAGCCAAGGGAAGCACTTGGTTTAGAGAGCAGAGAGGAAGAGTGGTGCTGAGCAAGGCAGTCCACAAGTCTCTATCAGCTGTCACTTGTTGGATGACCAGGACTAAAGTTGCCCTCCAGTCCTGCTGTAGTAGTGTCCTCATGCTCCTGATTCGAATCTGTCCATAAGCCCAACAGTCCTGGAGACTCACATATTTCAGCTTGGTTCCTAGCTGGTAGCACTATTGTGAGTTGAGAGGATAGGAATTTCAGGAGGAGGAATTTCAGGATGGCTGTGATTGTCAACTTATTTAGTGTAAGCCTTAATTGCTGTGCTATCTCTGCCTGCCACCTTCCACCCACAACAGATGTCAGCTTCTCTGGCTGTCCAACAGGGACTCTCCAGGTATCTTCCAGGCTTTCAGAGCTGGCTGGTTTTGTGTGTCAACCTGACAGAAGCTGGAGTTATCACGGAGAAAGGAGTCTCCCTTGAGGAAATGCCTTCATGAGATCCATCTGTAAGGCATTTTCTCAATTAGTGATGAATGAGGGAGGGCTCATTGTGAGTAGTGCAATCCCTGGGCTGGTAGTCTTGGATTCTATAAGAAAGCAAACTGAGCAAGCCAGCCAGGGGAAGCCAGCCAGGGGAAGCAAGCCAGTAAGCAGCATTCCTCCATGGCTTCTGCATCAGCTCCAGCCTCAATATTCCTGCCTTGTGTAAGTTCTTGTCCTGACTTCCTTTGGTGATGAACAGTGATGTGGAAGTGTAAGCTAAATAAACCCTTTCCTCCCCAACTTGCTTCTTGGTCATGATGTTTTGTGCAGAAATACAAACCTTGACTAAGACATGAGCCATCCAGAATTATGGACATCCTATGTGGGTAATTCCTAGTATGTAAAGCCAATCTAGTGAACCCCTTTTTTATAATATGATAGAGAGATGGCTCAGTGGCTAAGAGCTTACTCAACAATCATGAATATGACAGTCCAGATCCTAGAACCCAGATCTGTGGTGTGTAAATAACTGCTATTCCAGCGCCCAGCAATTCAGCACCTTCTGGCTTCTGCAAGTGTATAAGCATGCATACTCATTTATATGTGCATGCACATAAATAACAAAAATAAAGTTATCCAAGAAGAGGAACTTTAATTAAGATTGGACTGTAGGCAAGCCTGAAGGGCATTTTCTTAATCAGTAGTTGGTAGAGGAGTACCCAACCCCTTATAGGTGGTATCATCCTTGGACTGGTGGTATTGGGTTCTATAAGCAAACAGGCTGACACAAATAAAATATCTTGGTGTAACTCCAACAAAGCAAGTGAAAGACCTGTGTGGCAAGGATGTCAAGTCTTTGAAGAAATTGAAGAAGATATCAAAAGTATCTTCCATGCTCATGGATTGGTAAGATTAATATAAAAATGACCATCTTACCAAAAGCAATACAGATGCAATACAATCTTCATCAAAATTCTAACACAATTATTTACAGACCTTGAAAGAATAATACTCAAGTCCATGTGGGGAAAAAAACCCCCAGGACATCTAAAACCAATCCTGTATAATAAAAGAACTTCTGGAGATATCACCATCCCTGATATCAAGCTGTATTACAGAGCAATGATAATAAAAACTGCACGGCATCAGCATAAAAATAGGCAGGTTGATAAATGGAATCAAACCAAAGACCCAGAAGTAAGTCCATACACCTATAAATACTTAATATTTGACAACGAAGCAAAATTATACAGAGAAAAATGAAGGCTTCTTCAACAAATGGATATTAGTCTAACTGGATATCTGCATGTAGAAGAATGTAACTGGATCCATATCCATCACCCTACTCAAAACTCAAGTCCAAGTGGATCAAATACCTCAACATTAAAGCAGATACAATAAATCTGATAGAAGAAAACTTGGGGAATAACCTTCAATGGGTTGGCACAGGAGACAACTTCCTGAACAGAGCACCAACAATTCAGTCACTAAGATCAACAATTAATAAATGGTACCTCATGAAACTAAAACACTTTTGTAGAGCAAAGAACACCATCAAAAGGACAAAACAGCAGCCTATAGAATGGGAAAAGCTCTTCACCAACCTCACATCTGATAGAGAGCTGGTATCCAAAATATATAAAGAACTCAAGAAATTAGACATCAACAAATCAAATGACCCAATTTAAAAAAATGAGGTTCAGTTCTAAACAGAGAATTCTCTACAAAGAACTCTCTATTGACTAAGAAGGACATAAAGAAACATTCAACATCCTTAGCCATCAGGGAAATGCAAATCAAATGACTCTGAGATGGCAGTCTACCTTACACTGGTCAGAATGGCTAAGATCAAAAACTCAAGTGACAGCTCAGCCTGGAAAGGTTGTGGAGCAAGCAAAACACTCCTTCATTGATGGTGGGAGTGCTAACTTGTACAGCTACTTTGGAAATCAACTTGGCAGTTCTCAGAGAATTGGGAATAGTTACACCTCAAGACCCAGCTATACAACTCCTGGGCATATAACCAAAGGGCACTCCACCATACTCAAAGGACTCTTGTTCAACTATGTTCATAGAAGCTTTATTCATAATAGGCAGATACTGGAAACAACCTAGATGTCCCTCAACTGAAGAATGGATAAAGAAAATCTGGTACGTTTACACAATGGAGTATTACTCAGTTATTAAAAACCAAGACATCGTGAAATTTGCAGGCAAATGGATGGGACTAGAAAAGATCATCCTGAGTGAGGTAACCCAGACCCAGAGAAACGAACATGAAATATAGTCACTTATAGGTGGATAGCTGTAAAGAATAACCCAGACCCAAAGAGGCTAATTAACAAGGAGGGCTCAAGAGGGACTTGTAAATCTCACTGAGAAGGAGAAACAGAATAGATATCATGAGTGGAAAGAGGTTGAGGGGGAGAGCTGGATGAGGGTGGGGCAGGAGGGATCATGTTGGGGAGAGGAGAGAAACAAATGGAATGAGGGTGCATCTCTGGGATGAGTTAGAAACCTAGGGCAATGGAAACTCCCAGGAATCTATGAGGATGACCCTAGCTAAGACTCCTATCAAAGGGGGATATGGAGCTTGAACTGGCCATCTCCTGTAACCAGGCAGGACTTTCAATGGTAGAGCTGGGACACCAAACCAGCCACAAAACCTTCATCCTACAATTTGCCCTTCCTACGAGATGTGTTGTGGTACAGATGGAGCAGAAATTAAGGGAGTGGCCAACTAATGAGTGATCGAGCCTGACATCTATGCCATGAGAGAGAGCCCACACTGAGACTGCAAATGATATTCTGCTCTACTTACAGACAGGAGCCTAGCACAACTGTCTTCAGAGAGACTTCACCCAGCAACCGGTGAAAACAGATGCAGAGACCTCCACAGCCAAACATTAAGTGGAGCTTGGGGAATCCTGTGCAAGATGAGAAGGAAGGATTGTAGGAATCAGAAGGGTCAAGGACACCACAAAAATCCCTGCAAAATCAATTAACTTGGGCTCATAGGGGCTCATGAACTGAACTGTCCACCAGGGAGCCTGCATGGCCCTCTGCACGGGTTAAGGTTGTGTAGCTTGGTCTTCATGTGGGACTCCTAACAGTGGGAGCAGGAGCTGTCTCTGGCTCTGTTGCCTACCCTTAGGACCCTTTCCTCCTACTGGACTGCTTTGTCCAGCCTCAATAGGAGAGGATGTGCCTAGTCTTACTGCAACTTGTCATGGCTGGCTGATATCCATGGGAGGCCTCCACTTCTCTGAAAAGGAGTGAAGAAGGCAGGTAGGAGGAAGGGTGGTAGGAGAAGTGGGAGGGTAAACTGTGGTCAGGATGTAAATTCATTAATTAATAAAATGCAAGCAAGCAAGCAAGCAAGCAAGCAAGCAAGCAAGCAAGCAGGCTAACAAGCCGTGGAAAGCAAGCTTCTACATCAACTCCTGATGACAGGAGTTCCCGTCCTGGCTTCTTTTTGATGATGAACTGTGATGTGGAAGGCAAGTCCAATAAATCTTTTTTCTCCCCATGGTGTTTCATTGAAACAGTAGACATCCTAAGACAGTATGCATACCGTCTTTCTTGTGGTATATGTGGGGTTGGGAATGAGACAGAGAGAGACACACAGAGACAGAGACAGAGGAGGTGAGGGAGGGAGGGAAAGAGAGACAGAGAAACTGAGAGAGACAGAGAAACAGACAGAAAAAGGGAGACAGAGGGAGGAAAAGAAATATATAGAGAGAAACACAGAGAGACAGAGACACAGAGACAGAGAGAGATGGAGAGACAGAGAGAGGGATGGAGGAAAAGTGTGTGTGTGTGTGTGTGTGTGTGTGTGTGTGTGTGTGAGAGAGAGAGAGAGAGAGAGAGAGAGTGCGCGATTGCACATTCTAGGTAAGTACTCATTCTTGGAGCGACACCTTCATTCCTGACAGTTAAATACTCCCCTCATTCACTTTATTACTCACAGGAAGAATGCAGTGTCTTTTGAATACTGACATTGTAAGTAAAGTTTTCAGTACCTGCTAGAGCTCACGCCTCAGCTGTTCAGCATTTGCAGAGCACAGAAGCCAGGCCTCTGTGTGGAGTCCACATGGCTTCCCCTCCCTCTCAGCTTGCATGTTTATTTCATGGTGTGCACTAATTTTATCTGAATAAGTCCTTCTACCTCCAAATAAACAAACGCATCTGGTGAAAAACAGAAGGTAGGAAACTCACTGAGCTCCCTTGGCCAGCCATACCTCCTAGCCCAGGCACCTGAACTTCTGTTTCCTGACACCATCAGAGGTCCCTGGGGGCTGCAGCATGTGAAGATGTTAGGCAGCTTTGAAGGAGGGTCCTACTGGGCAGGAAAAGCCCCGAATTGGAAACTCCAAGAATGCTTTCTGCTGGAGGTGTGTCACTTCTGCACCACCACTATATTAGAAAGATGGAGTTCCAGCCAGGGCAGTCTTTACTCACGCTGAAAATGATTAACTTTACTTGAAGCTTGAGAAATCCTCTCACCGTTCTATGTTCTGTGTTCTTCTCAGGAAACACCGGCATTGGTGATTTCAACAAGACTGAGCAATGCCCCGTGGTTTTAAACAAGATGAGGCCAGGCCCAGTGTCCTTGTTTCTCAAAAATGATCAGCCATGATCCATGCCCCACTGCTGCAGCTAAGCCACGGCCCCAGAGCTGAGCTAGGGTGAAGCTCCTCCCTCTAGGGTGGGCCTTCCTATCCCCCTTGTTTAGCATCCTGTTTGCACCTGCCATTCCAGAGCAGAAATGACCTAAAGCTGGGCACAAGGCAATCTAGTTTACTTTATCACTGCTCAGCCTGGCCTCTCAAAGCCAGGGCCTCCCTTCCCAGCCTGCCTGTACTCTTGCAGCACAAATTGGCTTGGTCCCCCTGGCTCCCTGTTCTGTGAAAACAGCTCGGCACTGATGTCATTCTACTTATTTGCAAAACTTTTGGTGTCTCAGAAGCCAGTTCTCTTCCTTTGCTCTCCCTCATGAATGGCTCTGAGCTTCAGTTCTTTGTGTGGATTTTGGAATTAGTTTAGTGCAACGCTTAGAAAGCCCTCAGTGACAGTAGATGTGTTTGGGGAGAAGGGAATTGTCGTTATGGTATTCTCACCAGTCTTCTGGTTTTGGCATAGTGCGACTTTATTTGGCCAGTGAGAGATCTACATTTGACAGGTTACTTGCAGCTTTTTGTGAGATCTGGGGATCAAACCATGTTGCCCTTGCACAGGCTCTTTTTGGGGGTTAAGATGACTGATGTGTAGTCTGCTACTGACATATCTACAACACTGAACTCTATTGGTACAACTGGCAATTTTCACCTTTAAATGTTTTTTTTTTCTCCAAAGATATCAATTGTATGTAGAGACAGTTTCTAGAATATTGTACATTTTTCTTCCTCTCTCTTCAATCTCCCTTCCTACTTTCCTCCCCCTTCTACCTTCTTCCTTTCTTCTGTCCCTCCTCTCTCCCTCTCTTTTTTCTTCCCCATTCCCCATCTCTCTTTTTTTATTTTTCTTTATCCCATTGGCTAGAGTCACAGCACAGTATTTACTAGAAGCATTGATAGATGACACCTCTAAAGGTTGTTTACATTTTGGGGTAATTATTAAACTATAAATTAGACCTTTGCATGTCTGTGATAAATGCAATTTAACAGTGTATGGTGGCACTGGCCTGGAATGACACCCAGCCCTTGAGAGGCTTGGCTGGGCAGGGAGAATTGAGAGTTCAAGGCAAAGACACCTGTTATGTCCCCCTTCACCCCGCAAAGCAAACTAATTAACAAGCTACCAATATCCTAAGCTGAGAAAAATAATTTCAGTTGTTTTTGTTAATTTTGCAATATTTTGTAATGCTAACTGCCTAGCCAGATAGGGTAGATGGTCAGAGTGGACCTGGTTTCTGGTGACATAAGGAAAGAGTTTAAAGGGAACAATGCCTAAGAATCCAGTATTGCCCACCCCCACCCCCTTCCTGTCCTGTTGACTGTGGCCTTGTGCTTTGTTCTGTAGTCACTTTGGGCTTTCTTTCTTCTGCAAAGCACTGGCCTCATCACCTCCACAGTTCCCTCTGCTTTTTGAAACAGAGCCCTGAGGAGTTCAGGGAGCCACCAACCCCCTGCTCTGCCTGGCTAGGGCCATGGCCAAGGCTCGCTTGTTGGCAACAGCCACTTTGTTGGAAAGGAATCCCAGTATCCTAGGGTTCACACACATGGCCACTGAGGAATGCAACTTGACAGCCCAGAGACAGCCAGGATGTGTCTGGGGAACATTCTCTCTCCCCAGGCACAGGGTTTATTGGCTCTGCAGGTGTTCCCTGTCCAACTGGAAAAACCAGAGACGCTGCCAGGATCTGGGTAACCACTGGGCAAAAAGTGCCTCCAGGTGCAGGTAGTGAGCAGAGAGGCTGGATGGCTCAAAACACAGAGTGGACCCACTGCATTCCTGAGTGGGTGGAAGGACCACAAGTTCCCTGGGAAGGGGAGGGAGCTCAGACCTCACAGCACCCCCCCTCCATACTCTCCCAGATGCCTCTGGGCATAGAAGAAGTCAAGAATCACTGTCTCGTTCTCCACTGCCAATCCCCACCCAGCCTACCACCTTCTATTCATGCCAGCTGCTCTTCCCAGGTTCCAAGTAGAACAATCAGGTCATCTTCTTCTTGTAAACTTATCCATGGCCAGCACTTTCTCTGGAGCCTAGAACTAGTGTCAAAAGTGTGGAGCCCTAACAGCTCCCAACAGAGTTATCTGGAGACCTGGGGTCACCTTGAAGATCCCTGTCAGGCATCAGCTTCCTGGTCTATCTCCATGTATGAAGGGGCCATCCTGGCCTCTACATTCACACCTGGACAGCATGGTCCACTGTTCACCTGGTGCATAGTTTAACTACACTGAAGGGGATACAGTGGGCATGGGCTGACCAAGACCCTGGGCTAGCTACTCTGACACTACACTCAGCTCAAGTCTCCTCTGGGCCACAGTGACGTCAATATCTCCATCCACTGCTGTTTCAAGAATCTAAACTGGGGTAAAGGGCATGTGGGTAGACTGTCACCTAGAGTGCCTGAAGCCTTAGGTTTCATCCCCAGTATGACATAAGTCAAGTGCAGTGACACAGAGCTATAATCCCAGCAGGAGGAGTTCAAGGTTATTCCTGGCTAGATAGCAGTTAAAGTCATCTTGGGGTACATGAGAGAGAAGGTGGAGAACCGGCTCTATAGACTTGTCCTCTGACCTCAACACATGTACACACACCTTAAACACACTGGGAATAATACATTAAATACACATGCCCTCAACTCCCCCTTCTAATGTGCTTTTTTCCTATTGCTTTTGTTATCCTTTGTGTATGAAGCTGAAAGAGAGCCAGCATGGCCTGGTGACATTCATTAATCCTCTGAACTCCACCTTGGTAAAAGGGAGCTTACTTAACATCCTTGGGGGAAATTGCATTGGCCTGGTGTCTTTGTTACTGTTGCGTTGCTGTGACAAAACACCATGACCAAGGAAACCTATAAATGAGAGCATTTGGGGCTCAGGGTTCCAGAGGGATAAACAGTTCTACCCAATGGAGACTAAGTGTTCAGATATATGAGCCTATGGAGGCCCTTCTCATTCACAACACTGCAAATGATTAGTCAAGAAAATGCCCCACATACTTTCCCAAAGGCCAGTGTGACAGAAGAAGCTCCCAACTGAGGTTCGCTCCTCCCAGGTGATTCTAACTTTCGTCAAGTTGACAAAAACAAAAAAACAAAACAAAACAAAAAAACAAAACCAAAACGGGTTGGGGATTTAGCTCAGTGGTAGAGCGCTTGCCTAGCAAGCACACGGCCCTGGGTTCGGTCCCCAGCTCCGAAAAAAAGAAAAGAAAAAAACAAAACAAAACAAACAAACAAACAAAACCCCACAGACCCTGACAAAAGCAGCATAACAGGAAATGCTTGTCTCAGGATTCCAGATTACAGCTCATCGTGGTAGGGAAGCCAAAACATCAGGAACTTGAAACAGCTGGTCACATCCATGGTGGAGAGCAGAAAGAATGAATGCATACCTTCGCATATTCGGCTCGCTTTCCTCTTTTAGATTAACTCGTTTTCTTGAGACAGGGTCTCTCTATGTAGTTTTGGCAGGCTTCAAACTCACAGAGATCTATCTGCCTCTGCCTCCCAAATGCTAGTATTAAAGGCATGCACCACCACCACCACCGCCACATCTAGTCCTTTTTTAAAAACATGTCAGAGCATTTTGCGTGTGCACCACATGTAACCCTAGTGCCCACCGAGGTAAGAAGAGGGCATTGACTCTCTAGGAATTGGAGTTATGGCTGTTTGTAAACTACCATGTAGGTGCTGGGAATTGAACCCAAATCCTCTTCAAGAGCAACAACTTCTCTTAACTGCTGAGACAAGCCTCCATCCCAAATTTTCCCACTTGTGCACAGTTCTGGATTCCTTCCCTACAGAACGTTGCTACCCATAATGGGTTGGTCTTCCAACCTCAATTAACATTAATAAGATTATCCCCAAAGACAGGCCTACAGGTCAACCTGATCTAAGCAATCCCTCACTGAGACTCTCTTCTAGTGACTCCAGATTGTGACAAGTTAACAAACTAATCGTCACCCTCTCTGTGTGTGAGGTGGGTGCAAGTGTGTGCATGCCGTGTTTTAAAGTCGGCCAGACGATGGTCTACATGCTGGTCTTGCTTTCCACCTTATCTGAGACTGAGTCTCTTGTTACACTTTGAATACCATGCTGGTTGTCAGGGAGTTTACAGCGATTCCCTTGTCTTTACCTCCCGTCTCAGAACAGGAATGCTAGGACTAAAGATATGCGCTACCATGTTTGACTTTATATGGAGCTTGTGGGTCTAAACTTAGGTCGTCAATGCTTTAGTGAGTCACTTGCACAGCCCAGAGGTGACTTTTATGGTGGTTGAACTCAGGTGGCTCAAGAAGAAAAAATGGCATCACATGATCTCTTCTTCAGTCTCAGGCTTGTACCAGGCGCCCTGGCGTTCCCATGGAGGACAGGGGCTATCCTGAGGAAGTCACAAGGCTGAGTTGGCCCTTACTTTCCAAGCTGAGACCTGGCTTCTCATTCTGTATGGGGCCAGATGTGCCTTGGAAACTCCTCACACTCTCCAAGCCTGAACACTACTGAGAGGGTATGCAGGTAAACTCAGGGCACTAGCCTTAGTTCCTCCCAGGCCCAGAGCACCAGGGTATGCAGGTAAACTCAGGGCCACTAGCCTTAGTTCCGCCCAGGCCCAGAGCACCACAGACTCTGGAGGCAAAACCTAGAGACTTTCAAATTTCTAGTCTGGACTTCTAGGTGACCCCCAATATAGAGTGAAATGTGAGAATTACTGAACATATTACACATACCTCTTATGTGCATACTTACATACACAAATGCACAAACATAGTATACTTCCTACATACATGTACATACATACACAAATACGTATACACATATCCTCCCACATGCTTCTACATATATCCTTGCTTCTCCTACATACATATATGCATACACATACCTTTTCTATATGCATATATACACACATGTATATATATATTCATGCTCTCAACATTTCGACAAGCATGTATACAAATACATACATACACTTCTTTCACAAACATATATACATACATGCCCCTGCAAGACTGTCTCATTCAGCACTCCCAAGAGTCTTTACCGTTCTCTGTACAAAGGGCTACACAGAGAGGTTTCTCTCGGTATACTCTGAAGATGGCTTCGCATTCTTTTGAGAAGTATATGGGAGAAAATATGTCCCTGACTGCAGGCATTCTGGATCTAAAGCGAGGTTGGGAGGCCTGGATCTCCTGCATTGTACCTGAGCTCTAGTTCCTCTTTGTTTACATTGAAGTGATTGAGACTGACTGGAGGCATTTCACATACAAACCCATGAATATGCATGTGTACCTGTATATAGCACACCAACTACATACTACATACTTTCATACACATCTGAACCTGTATGCAACTTTGAGTAGAATAGTTTTGGGATGATGAGATAGATACCTCCCTCGGTTTCTTAGCCAGAGAGCTGGTCAGGATGGGCTTCAGTTTTTCTCCGCAAGCTAGTGTTTTTTTCATGTGTTAAGCCTGAGTTTCTGTCTTCATGCCCCCACTTGCAGCCACCTTAGCAAAGGCCCAAGTAGGCTAGTCCTCCTTTCATAGTTGAAACAGAAAACCCTCCGCCCTTAAGACAGCCTGAAGCCTGTTATCTCCAGAGGGGAGTCAAGCGTCACCTGTTTTTCCTCTTTGGACTCCCCAGCAGTCAAGCTTCTGTGCTCAGAATCATGAAGATGGCTGTCAGTGCTAGAATCATCATCTCTCCTTCATCCAAGGGATTCCAGGTCCTTATTGTTCCTTCTGGGTTCGTTGAGTGCCTTTAAATCTTCTCTTTTCTTTCCTCACCCACCTTTTCCAGAGTGCTGCTGTCCAGGGCCTCTCCTGCATCAATGAGACCTTTTTGTTAATCTCCTGTCCTGGAAATTCCTGCTAATCTCCACTCACAGGCATCCCTGAGCTCTGTCCATGGCTGCAGCCCTCCCTAGTGGCTCATTCACAGCCTGGCTTTTTTGTAACATGATTTGTATGACTTTTAGTCCCTTTCTCCATTCTTTAACTCCACACAAGCCTAGAAATCCCTATGGCGTGGTAAATTTAACATATCCAAGAAAAAGGCCTGATCTATTTCTTCATCTGTGTTCCCATTTGTCTCGTCAAAGTCAAACAAAGATGCAGAGACAAGATGGGTCTCTGTCTCAGTTAAATGTTTTTATTGCTGTAATGAAACATCATGACCAACAAGCAAGTTGGGGAGGAAAGGGTCTATTTGACTTTCACTTCTATATTATTGTTCATCATTGAAGGAAGTCAGGACAAACACTCAAACAGGTCAGGAACCTAGAGCCAGGAGCTGATGCTGAGACTATGAAAGAGTGTGACTTACTGGCTTACTCATCATGGTTTGTTCAGCCTGCTTTCTTATAGAACGCAAGACCACCTGCCCGGGGCGGGTCACACCCACAATGGGCTGGACCTTCCCCTGTCAATCACTAATTAAGAAAATGCCAACAGGTTTGCTTATAGTCTGATCTTATGAGGTATTATCATTTGAGGGTCCCTCCTCTCCAAAGCCTCTAGCTTGTGTCAAGTTGACATAAAACTAGCCAGCACAACGTCCAATAGAAAGGGCATTCATAGGAAATGAAGGACAGCATTGCAGGCCTCAACACTTATTTGCAGGTGGGCAGCTGTTCAAGTGTCCCCAAAACAAAGGGAAGATTGGGAGCTTTATTGGCATGTGTTTGAGGAGTTTGGGGGTTCTGATTGGTTAGCATAGATATATGTGCAGAGTGTACAGGGCACCCACAACTCTATGGAGTCAGACACGAGTGTAGTCCACAGGCCAGCTAACAGCTCCATGGACAAATGAGGGTAATACGTAAATGTTGATTCTTTTTATTCTTAATGGATTATTCATATTTTTATTTCACCTTTTGTTTTTCGTGGTTCTAGGGCTTAAACCTAGGGACTCATGCATTATGTGAAAGCATGGTGCCACTGAGTTATATCCCAGCCCTTGGTTCATTGGAGCAAGATCTTTGTATGTATCCCAGGCTGGCCTCTAACTCTCTAGTCTCCTACCTCAGCTTCCTGAGGGCTAGGATTATAGGCATGCACCACCATACCAAGCAACTACGGTGTGGTTTGCTTGCATTTTTGTTTGTTTGTGTTTGTTTGTTTGTTTCGAAAGCTGACCCTTTTATTTCTGCCCTTCAGTTATTTAATTAACCCAAAGAAAAATAAGGTAAATAAAAAATATCTTTAATTCTAGCAATCAGGATGTTGAGGCAGAAAGACTGTGTGTTCACAGACAGTCTGAGCTATACAGTGAGACTAGCAAACAAAAAAGCCGATCAACTATTACAACCCAGATTGAAAAGAGCACAGCCTTAAGGTTCAAGTTCTCCTGATTAGAGAGACCTACATGGACACAGAACCTCACCTATGTTTTTCTGAGACTTTTTGTGATCTAGAACAAATCACTAATTGCACAAGGCATCTTATGGCATCTACTGGGAACTGTCACATTGAATGCATACACCTCTCTTGACTACTAATTTGAGTGATGCTTCTTCTGGTTGTATAATACACAACCTATCCCACCCTGTTGTGTTTTATAAAAAAGAAAAAGAAGCTAGGGATAGGTGGAGGTACAGTATGGTGTGGGGGAAAGGGGTGGTGCCTCTGCATGCCCATGCTGAGGTATCCCTTCCCCCTGAGGTACCAGCTCCACATAGTATAGAATAGCGTTTATTACCCACATGGGGAGGGGAGTTGAGGGGGTAGTAGAAACAGAGAAAGGCAGAGAGAGAGAGAGAAAGAGAGAGAGAGAGAGAGAGAGAGAGAGAGAGAGAGAGAGAGAGAGAGGAAGAAGAAGGAGGAGGAGGAGGAGGAGGAGGAGGAGATGAGAGGAGAGGAGAGGAGATGAGTAGGGGGATAGAAGCTGGCCATGAACACATGGAGAGAGAGGGAGGAAAATGAGGAGAGAAGAGACAGAGAGGGAAGAGGATAAGAGAGGAAGAGAGTGAGAAGAGGGTAAGCAGCCCCTTTTTATAGTGAGTCATGCATACCTGGCTGTTGCCAGGTAACTGTGGGGCAGAGCCTAGGAGAAATGCTAACACACACCTACCTGTCAACCCCAGCCCTACGGCACTTAGCTGCTTGAATTCTCTGTTCTTTAGGAAATATGCTTTGAATGTGCTTAGCCCTGTGGTGTTTGCAAGTCTTTTCCTTATCGCAGGATCACTCCTTCCTTTGTCCAGACACACATTTTATTGTGCCTGTTTGGTGACTAGAGAAAGTCACCAACTTCCCTATACAGCAAGCACAAGGAGTAAATCTCAGTGGCCTGGAGCTCAGAGATGCACTGGTGATATGTCCCCAGCGCTCAGAGGCCCCAGGTCTTAGCTCTATTCCTTTCAAGACATTGTATCACTGGGATGCCCTGGAGGGAGTGCTCTTTCTTCAAGGTGCCCCCACCTCTACCCCAAGCTGCACACAGATAACTTCTGACATGTCCTCAGTGTGCTCAAGCCTTCATAGTGGCACCAGGGCTGCTCATTAGGTGCACTTGCTTTAGTGTAACACACTACTGTTGTGCATTAGAGTAATGCACACCGTGAAGCTGACTGGCTGTATTTTCTCAAGGATCCCAGATGTTCTAGCCCTGATTTCCACACAGCTGTTTTCCCCCAGGAGTCACAAGTGACCTCTGAAGGACATTTGGGCAAAGGAAGGGAGCAGCTTTTACTCCACCTCCCCCACAACCCTCTCCTTTAAAGCAGAACCACATTTTGTGTTTTAGAAGACAGTTTGCACCCAGGACCAAAGGTCTTCATGACTGAGAAGGAAAGCACTATTTTATTAGCTTTATTGAGCAATATATAACAGTGTGTAAATGCCATTGTCTATGTACAGTTATTCTGGTTCCAGCAGGATGTAACCTTACCACCATCTTTTCAATGCTATCCCAAGGAACATCCAGGTTTACTGGTTAAGAGGACTTGAGCGTAATGGAGAGTGGAAGGATGGGAGACTACTGAGCCTCAGGACACATATGGTAGAAAGAACCAGCTCTCATATGCTGACTTCTGACCGCCCGTGTCATGCTCACATCATGCATGAAAAACACACACACACACACACACACACACACACACACACACACACACACATTGACACAGGACTGTCAGGGCTATGACTGTGTGTTTTGAGCTATTCCAGTCCAGCTGGGGGACAGCAGGGTGAAGGGATCAAGAGTCTCAGGGAAGGACTGTTGTGTGGCCTTCCAACCACAAAGGGTGTGTTTCATATACTTTCTGATTCTGAAACACATTTCACTGTACTAACATATGGTGTTATACACATAGTAGATGTTGATGCCACCCCAGGTTGGGAAATGAGAAACATGGCACTTAGGGGCACCCCAAATTACATCAGAATATGGTAGAAAGGATGATGAGACAGAGCCCATTAGCCTGGGCCTCTCTGGTTCTTATTACCTGGGGTCCTACCTCATGACTGCATGAATTCTTAAGAGCCCCCAAAGACTCCTTCTCGAAGATCATTAACAAATGAATTGGAGGACTATGTTTTTCAATCCGTGAATTTGGAGAGATGCAGCCAAACCACAGCAGAGGATTGTTCTAGAGGTTTGTGTGAGAAATGTTCAAGTCAGTTGACTGGACTGAGATCTCCAACACAATCTTGCTAGGGGCTATAAAGTAGACAGCATTCCTAAGGTAGACAAGAAGCCTTTCAAGGTGTCAGACATAGCTGCTTTCTAGTCTCACTTAAAGTTATATTTTACATTTATTTATCTGTTATTTATTTATTTATTTATTTGTGTGTGTGTGTGTGTGTGTGTGTGTGTGTGTGTGTTTCATGCATAGTGTGGACATAGTATAGGTGGTCAGAAAACAGCATATGGGAGCTGGTTCTCTCTACCAAATGTGTTCCAAGGATTACACTCAGAACATCAGGCTTGGCAGCAAGCATCTTTCCCTGCTACTCACAAATCAGATTTGATGAGGAAGCTATGATTTCTAAAATCCAATGTGGAAAATAAGTGAGTTTGAATTCAGGTCTCTCCCCAATTCTGTGTGTGTGTTTATATGTGTGCGCGTTTGTGTATATGTGTGTGTGTATGTGTGTGTGCATGTGTGTGTGTATGTTTGTGTGTGTGTATGTGTGTGTATGTGTGTGTGTGCATGTGTATGTTTGTGTGTGTATGTGTGTGTGTACATGTGTGTGTGTGCATGTGTGTGTGTCTGTGTATTAGTGTTTATGTGTGTATATTCTGCTTAACAGTGATTTTTTTTCTGGTTAAAATACATATAATTTGTTTTGAATGAAAGCTCATATCCACATGTGCACATACATACATTTAAATTGTGCTCAACAGGATGCATGTCTAAAAATAAAACAAACCAGAGACATTCAGGTCTGTGAACTGTGTGGCTTATTGACTAATACATTCAGTGTCAGCCCAGAGATTAGCTCTAACAGTTTAATGCAGTGGAAGCACAAGGGCGGAATGCTCAAAGAAGTGGAGAACTTCTTGCCATAGCCAAGTATAGCCACTCCAGAGTCAGCTTGGCCTGAAGTAGAGCTTGCCATGCTCTTCCCTGTAATCCTGTCTGCAAAGGTTCACTCCGTAGCTCATGTGGGCAGGATTTATGGGAGAAATGAATTGGAAGGTTTACTAGGCCAGCCATAACCAGGAATAAGCCAGAAAACAGATACAGGCTCCACACTGGTTTCCTGACCAGGGCAGTGAGGTTTTAGGGAATAGGGGTGATGAAGTCACTTCAACCCTAGTGTCTAAAGTTGAGGGTTTGGAGACTAGAATGTCACTAAAAGTCTAAGTGGGTATGGGGCAGGTGCTACGCAGGATACCCTTAGCCTGGTTGGGCTTCTTAAATGCTCCCTCAAAGCAAGGTATTGTGTATATGTTCTAGTCAATTTGGAGTACATACAGAAAGTATGCTTTATTTTGAAAAATGCCTATGGAAAAAAAAACTTCAGACTTCAGATCTAAAATTTACCGTGAATGGACAAGTAGGACATAACTAAGAACTCTGGGGGTCCAACTTCTCAGAGAGAACTTTCTGGAATTAAGATCATACCTGGAAACAAATGAGTTTTGTTTTTTTTTAATACACTGAAGATATCAGCATCCGACAACAATCAAAACTATAGCACTTACCAAGGAACAAACCTTAATGAAATACAAAAAAACCTTAGAGAGTAGAAAATTATCTGCCGTGCAAGTGAGCATCTAAAGAAGTGACTACTCTGAATTCTGATCCACGAGGAATTCTCCATTTCCAAAGCACAGGTTCTTCCTGCCACCTGCTATGTGCTTGGCTCGGGCAGGGAAGCCACTTCACATACATGACAAAGGAAGACAGACCTTTCCAAGTCCTTCAAGGATGCCCTGAGAGGCTAAAGCAAGCTCCCAGGATGGGTTCACCATGCCTCCAAAGGACTGTCAAACGTGTGAGAATACCAGCAGGTATTCCCCTGGTGACATCCTCACCTTCTGCAGCATAGACGTTGGAGAAAGAGGACCTTGTGTGGATCTGCTAGAGCTTGCCCACTGAGATCCCAAGCCAAGTACCTCTTGTCTGCTGTCCTGTGGGGCCTCCTCTGCCCAGATGCTGCCTGTCCTAGGGAAGAAGCTTCACAGGCTCTCTTCTCCTCTATCTAGCACTGGGAACTCCTAGCCTATGGCAAGTCCTCAAGTAAAACTATGGTGAACACTTGGTATGTGACCAAACTTTACCATTCCCTGACTCTTCCTGACCACTATGTGCTGCTGTGAAACATTCAATTTCAGTAAGAATATCAGGAATTCCACTTTTGGTTCCAGGATTGTCTGGTCATCCTGCCCTGGGAGATGTCCCCAGTTGGAGGCTTGCCTCTGATAAACCAAACATTGGATATAATCCTCAGAAAGGGGTGGAGATCATGGGAGGGGTGCTGTTGGGTGGGTGGGCTTTTTCTGGGGCAATTGTGGTTTTGTAGGGAAGATGTAAAAGAAAGGAGAAAGGAGGGGTGTTGAGAACCTTTACGGTTACAGACAGAGAGGAGTATCTCTGTGCTGAGGGACTGGGGTGATTCATCACAGGATCCATTGCCCTGGATCTGGATTGTGACTAGAAACTGACCAGCACACAGAGAGACCGTGGGAACTAGAAGAAATGGGTTATTTCACTTCCCACTTCATGCCTGACACAGGGGACAGAAGGCCACACAGAGAGAAGCCTGCCAACTCAGGAACTCAACTGGACAGAAATAAAAACATCAAAAGAACCCATTAAAGTCAGGTGAAAATCTAAGGGTGGCCCATAGGTCTACCTTAACCTGGCTAGGTGGGAAGGTCTTAGAGGGAGGTCCTGCTCCTCTAAGAAGGTCTACAGTAGGTTCTTTTTTTTTTTTTAATTTATTTATTATATATGAGTACACTTTAGCTGTCTTCAGACACACCAGAAGAGGGCATCGAATCTCATTACAGATGGTTGTGAGCCACCATGTGGTTGCTGGGATTTGAACTCAGGACCTCCGGAAGGGCAGTCAGTGCTCTTAACCACTGAGCCATCTCTCCAGCCCTACAATAGGTTCTTATAGTCCTTGCCAGACAGCTGGAAGAAGACATCATGAAGGGAAGGAAGTATTGAAAGACAAAGGACATGGCTTGAGGGCAGAGTTGGGGGCAAGTGTTCAGTAGGACTACTCAGGACAGCATGATAGGGATAATGGCAAATGTTATATATTGTTTCCCCTTGCCCAGTGGATCTCCACTGCAGTGAATTCATCTCCCCTCCAACCTTGAATCTGTGTTGAGAAAACTTGTTCTAAGTCAAACCGACAGCCAGCCAGGAAAACCCTTCTCCCACAGTGAGAAGACTGCATCATGAGCAGCCAGGGACATGAGTGTGGCTTTCTCTTTCATTATCACTTTCTGTGCCCTCACAAGCGCCCTTTCCCCACACTTGTTTCCTGTTTGATTCTGGAGTAGAAGGGATCTGGATGACTTAGGGTCCCTGGGAACAGAGCAAACACATCACCAGGGGTCCCTTCTCAAGTCCTGGAGGCAGTCATCTCAGCCCCTGGCTCCTAGCTGGTAGCCTCAGCTGTGGTCTTGGCTACATCTAGTGCCTGCTGAGTGACACAACCAAGTTCTGTGCCTTCTTTGAAACCCAACTTTATTAACGGTCAACAGAGAAGTCAATACACCTATCTCACCCTGAAGTAATGTAAGCCTCAGTGTGCTAACTGGCACAGTGGATGTTCACTGAAAGGTGATTACTTTTACAGTGAACACGCTGAGCCTTGACAATTGACTTGTGTCTGGCTTTAATTGCAGAACAACAAATACTAATAGTAAAACTTCATTTCTCTTTTTGGAACTTCTGTATGAGTCTTCAATTTTTCTAAGCAATACTGTATATATTTAGGACCTCACCCATTTTGGGGGGGATGAAGGCCTCCAAACAGCAGAAGTTACCTCCATATTTCTTAGGACATGCAAATTGCTCTACTGGAACTATTATGTCTAGGAGTGACTTCAGTTATTTCCTGGACCTCAGTTCTCTCGCATGTTCCTAGACACCATGAGTACCTACCTGTGGGAACTCAGGAGCCCCTTAACATCAAATCCAAAGTGCAAGACTTTCCATCTTGGCAATGTTAGGCCAGATATACTTTTTTTGATTTGTATTTTTAATTATGCATGTCCATGTGTGCTGTGCATATGAGTGGAGTGTCTATTGTTAGGGTTTAAATCTCGGCCCGTGCCTGGACAGAACACACCAAGCCAACATGGTTCAACTTGGAGAGGTTTAATGAGAGAAGAGGAGAGGAGAGGAAAGGAGGTTGGCCATGGGCACGTGGAGGGAAGGGGGGAGAAGGGGAGAGAAAGGACAGGGAAGGAGGCAAGAGAAGCAAAGAGAGCAAGAGGGGGTAAGAGAGGAGGGGGGTTGGGGATTTAGCTCAGTGGTAGAGCGCTTGCCTAGCAAACACAAGGCCCTGGGTTTGGTCCCCAGCTCCGAAAAAAAGGAGAGAGAGAGAGAGAGAGAGAGAGAGAGAGAGAGAGAGAGAGAGAGAGAGAGAGAGAGGAGGGAGCCAAGCAACTTTGGGGCGGAGTATACCTGGCTGCTGTTCCCAGGTAGCTGTGGGGCTGGAGCTTAGACAGAATACCAACAACACCCACTGTATCAGAGTTCCTGGAACTGGAGTTACAGATGGTTGTGAGCCACCTGACATGGATGGATCCTCTGTAAGAGGAATACTCAGTGTTTTTGTCAACTGGACAGAAACAAGAGTTATCTGTGATGAGGGAATACAATTGAAAGACCGCCATAAGATTGGCCTGTAGGCAAGCCTGTGGGACATTTTCTTAACTAGTGATTGAGGTTGGAAGGCCCAGCCCATTGTGGGTATTTCCATCCCTGTGTGGGTGATACTGGGCGTAGACTGAGTTCCACGGACCAAGCCAATAGTATTCCTCCACAGCATTAGCTCCTGGCCCCAAGTTCATGCTTTGAGTTCCTGTCCTGATTCCTTGGATGATGGACTACAAACTGTTAACTGAAATAAACCCTTTCCTCCTTACTGTTGGTTATGGTGATTTATCTGAGCAACAGAGAACCTAACTGAGACACACTCTTAATCACTGAGCCATTCCTCCCAGCCCACTATTGACATACCATGAGGAGTGACATTATCCAGACCAAGAAACTTCTTTTGGGGTACACACGTTTTAAAGTAAGTTAACTAGCTAGAGATGATGGCATGCACCTTAATCCCAACACTTGGGAGGCAGAGGCCAGTGAATCTCTGAGTTTGAGGCCGCCCTGGACTACAAAGACTACAAAGCAAGTTCCAGGACAGCCAGGGCTACACAGAAAAAAACCCTGTCTTGATAAGACGAACAAAACAAACAAGTTATCTTCGATCAGGTATCCATCTAGCCTAAGAAACAGACTATCCCAACATCATCTTACCCCGTGCCCCCAACCTGTGGCTCCCACTCCTGTTGCTCCCCAACCAGCTTCCTCCAGGGAAAACCCTCTCTTTGCATGTGAAACCTTTTTATCAGAGAGTTTTATTTTAGGGATTTAGAATCTTTATTTTAGGGATCCTGGAATTTCCTCTAATCTCTGGTTCCTTCTTTTTTTCCCATTGGATTCTCCATGTTTCAATCATTGTAGCATTTGTAACTTTGATAGATTTTGGAAAAATCTCAACTCACTCTCTCTCTCTCTCTCTCTCTCTCTCTCTCTCTCTCTCTCTCTCTCTCTCTCTCTTTCTGGCAGGGTTTTACTAGGCAGCCCTGGCTGACCTGGAACTTCCTGTGCAGACTATCCTGGCCTAGAACTGATAGGCATCTACCTGCCTCTGTCTGCTCAGCCCTGGGCAAAATGATATTGGGAATTGTCTGTTTCTTAGCCTCTGTGGATACTTGATTTTTTTTCTCTATATCTCGTTCTGTGTTACATGCATTCTCTTGTACATATGGAATATTCTATAATCTGAGAAGTCACACATATAAAATCATCAAGCTTATACAAGGGTGTGTTTGCCATCTTAAATTCTCAGGGGAGGTTTCTGGCACCCCACTGAGAGCTGACTGAGGCAGGCAAGTGCAGATAATCACTCCTCCTAGGGCGCGATTGTTCATGCCCTGCCTTGGCACGTTAGGGTCTCAGCCAACTTCCTACTTTGCTGACTCTTGGACCCTGTCCGGCACCTCCTGAGGACAAACTCCACCCTACAGAGATGCTCTGTGACTTCCAGATGCCATCTCCATTCTTCCTTCCCCTCTCGGCTACGCTCACAAGTCACTTTCACAGGTGCAGTCTTCTTGCAAAGTCAGTTGTAATTTTAACCCCCAACCCTAGGGAAACCCATAATGCTCCTTGAGGTAACATCCTGTTTAGGAACTTCTGGGGACCTCTTTTTAGGGGGCACTGCAGTTTCAGATGTCCATGGTTTCTTCCTTTTGAGCCTGCTTGAGATTCCTTGTGGATCTGTAAATTCAGGACACCACCTTATGTACCTATTCATCCTGTCAGGCTAATTTTGTACTGTGATTATTACTTTGGGATGGTTAGTCTACCATATATTTAGGATCATGACTGTGACTTATTTTTTCTTATGCTGGAGATCAAACCCAAGGCTTTATGCATGCTCTACTGTGGCCAAACTACGTATGGTTTGCTTTCATTGCATCACAACTACTGACCTGGTACATACTTCTGACTTTCCACTTCTAACCGTGGAAATAAGCAGGAAGCCTGTTTAACACCAGGACTGATTTGACTTAGTGGCTCTGTGATTTCCTTAACAAATAAGGCCTGCCTAACTCTTGGTTCACTGTGGCAGTCCCATTTTGTGAAAAAGAAGTAACAACTATATTTGTTGATGTGTCAGAGCCTGGGAAACAACAACAAACACCCTTCAACACCCTAAAACCTCAGTGAAATGTTTAGAGGTTCAGTGGTATGGAGCATGTTGAGATACTCCTTAGAAGGAGAAGGACAGGTTTCAATGGCAGGTCCTCTCTGAAAGCAAAACAGAGGTTCAGTGCCTTAGTAGATGTATCTGGATTCTGGAGGTAATAAATTACTCATTTAGGTGTGTTACTCTGGCTGTCTTATTGAGTCTCCCACAAAGCTTTCAATTTTGAGTCAGGTTAAGCCAGGAGGGTCTGCAACAGGTCCAGGCTATTCTGTAGATAGCTCTCTCATCACATCCTTGGACTAGAGACAGCAGCAGGCAAAGTGCTGTCCCATAGACATATCCTTAGACTCTGAGGCAGATCCCAGGATAACTTGTCCTTTTGGAGCATAGCTCTTGACCTGCTGCTAGGCCTCAGTGGAACCTGAAAGGCCACCAGGTTTCCATCCTGTGACCGGCCCTGCCCTCCATGAACTGGGTCTTATCTGAGCTGTGAATCAAGAAAACATGACGCTCAGGAGTAATTCATCATTACATGAAGTAGGATAAGTACAGTCAAGGGAGAACAGGTCCTGTGGCACAAGTTACATAGGCTTGACCCTAATGCCCAGGCCTTTGGCCCTGCTATGCTGCCTGTTCTATCCCAGCATGCACCGTGATGCCATAAAAGATTTCTTACTAGTCACTGACAGAGAAAGACAGGATGAAGAGAAAGCTTCCACAGGGAACTCTGAGCTAAGTATCCTCCCTCTTCTTTTAGAAATGTCCAGATGGGGCAGGCCTTCAATGCCTAAGGGGTTAAACTGCTTGCATGCAAGCAAGAAGGCTGGAGTTTTATTCCTCACAATTCATGTAGATAACAGACAGGCATGGCAGCTCTACCTGTATTCCAGCCTTGGAAGGCAGAGACAGTGAATCTCCTATGCGAGCTTGTCACGTGAACGAGCTCTAAGTTTAACTGAGAGACCCTGGCTGGATGAATAAGGCGGAAGAGTATACACAAAGCGTGCTACCACACACGAGGAAGAGGAGGAGGATGAAGAAATGGCCAGATCTGATTGTAAACTAATTCATGGTCTGCAGCCAGCGATTTGGTCAATGGTAAGGCGCCTAGCTAAAAGATGATTGACATGAGAATTTGGGGAAGAGGTTTCTATCTAGAACTCTGTAAAGTGGCAAAAAAAAAAAAAAAAAAACACCAATCAACCAACCAAACCACCCCAAAACAACAATGCATTGTATGTTCACCAAAGGTGACTTCATCAGAGGAAGATTTTCATAACCAAAATTAGGAAAGTCTATTCTGTGGACACCAGCCTTCTCCTTCTCCCAATCGTTTGCTGGGTTTATGGACAACTGGGTCATGGTGGCAGGAACTAAGTTTATACCAGAGCTCAGTGACATAGGCTATCCTGGCTATAACTACCTCTGGATACCCAATTTGCCAGCAGTAGATTCACTGGTGTGACAATATTCCCCAGAGAGGCCAGCCTGCTGGCAATTTAATTATGTTGGACCAACATTTCTGCTAGAATCGATGACATCTTGGGAGTGTCTTGCCCACCATCACAGCATTCTACATATTCTATGTATAGTTCTGCTTCTGTAAGGAACGTACTAAGGAGCCAAAGGAATGAAGCACTGGGCCCAGGTTCATGAAATTCACTGGTTGTACCACATTCCTGCCATCCTCAGGCAGTTGGCAGGGCAGAGCAGTAGACTGACCTTTTGAAGATGCGGTTACAGGTCTAGCCAGGGGACAGTAATTTGTAAGGCTGGGGCAGGGCTCTCGAAGAGGTGATCTGGAGACCAGGGTGCAGTACACAGTGCTATTTCTCTCACAGTTAGGACTCACTGATTCAGGAATCAGGGGGTTGGAAACAGGTAACACCAGCCACTATTATATCCAACGATCCACTCAAAAAAATCTTTGCTTCCTGATTCTTCCGCTTTATGCTGTGCCAGACCGGAGAACTTCATTCTGAGGGCAGATGCTCCTGCTGGGAGACACAAAATTTCCATTCAGCAGTAAGTGAAAAGGATCACCTGACCACATTGGGTAGACAGGCTAAGAAGAGAGTTGCAGTCCTATTGGGGATGGGTGACCTGGGCCACTAAGAGCAAAGAATACTGCTACTTTACCATGCAGTATGCAGTGTGGCCCAGATCAGTTACACAGCTCCACTCCAGACTCTTGCCTGGAGTGCAGGCCAATCCTTAGGGCATCACTTCAATTTATCATGCATGTAATTAACTTTAACAACCCGATTCTGGAACACTGCTATCAGGCCAGACTCTTCTGGAATGAAGGCATGTGTCACACCACCAGCCAGCTCAGGTGCTTGGAGAAGGCATAGTGAGCACAGTGGGTAATGACAAAAGGTAGTTGTTAATGCCAGTTAGGTCCATTTAGCCTGTATAGAAAGTGACACTGTAGTTGTCATGAATATGCATTCCTTATTTTGTTTTGAATATTTCTTTTTGTGTAATGTGTGTTCCTTCCTTCCTTTCTTCCTTCCTTCCTTCCTTCCTTCCTTCCTTCCTTCCTTCCTTCCTTCTGCCTGCCTGCCTGCCTGCCTGCCTGCCTTCCTTCCTTCTCTTATCACATACGATGTAATGGCTTTAGGATTGGGGAGATGGCTCTTGTGGTTGAGAGCTTGCTTTAAGCATGAGGAACTAAGTTTAGTTCCCAGACTATATAGTAAAAGCCAGGCATGGTGGTGCATACTTGTAATCCCAGTCCTGGGGGAGAGACATGAATCTTTAGGGGTTGCTGGCCAGGCCCCCCTAAGACTACTTGATGAGTTTTAAGCCAGCAAGAGACCCTGTGTCAAAATAAAAAAATTAAGAAGGTGGATAGTACTTGAGAAAGAATACTTAAGGTTTTCCTCTGGCCTCTAAATGCATATACATCCATGTGGCATATACACAAAGATGAACTGACTTCCTATCATTGCATTCATAGGCACTGTCGTTTGACATCATGGTATGTAAGCTATAGGGAGAACCAGGGAGGAGCTGACACACCATGCAGGACTCTATGCTCTCTGGAAAGGGAATCAGCATCTTTCCAGTTGTGAGCAGGTTATTTTTGTTTATTTGTTTGCTCTGGAGAATTAGAAACTCACGTGGTCTTTATTCAGGGATTTGGTTTGGCTGAGAGAGACCAACTTGGGTGTGTTGTGGGTGTGTTGTTGGTGTGGGCAGACTTACGATGGCTAACTTCACACTATAAGTTGTCAGGGCTACAAGATGCCCAGGTCGGTGACTAGCACTCACTTCTGGACGAGGTTAGCACTGAGTGGAGGAGATCAGATTTGTCCTCATGGTTGTCTAGTTTGTCCACACTCTGGGTAGAAAAAACAAAGGTAGAGGAGGCGTGAGTTGGACATCATTATTCTCCATTCCTGAGTGTTCCTGGTTCTTTCTCCATCAGACGTGGACTGGTCTTTGGTCCCAGGTCTCTGAGCTATGATTCAAGTTTCTCCGAAGTCATGAGCCAATTCTTGATAATAAGCCTCTTAAATACTTCCTCCTAGTTCTGTTTCCCTGAAGAAGTGATATCCAAGGGGAAATGGATGTTGAATGAATGCCTTCCACAAGACAACTGAGTGCACATGCTAGCTGTGTGCAGGTGGGCATCAACACAGTATCAAAACACAAGTGAGTTGTCACCAAAGACCTGAGCTATGTGGGGTAGAATTGACCCACCGGAGCCCACTTAGACAACAGTGACACACCTGGGAAAGTCCCCTCTATACTTGATGGCACCGATGAGGGCCATCTGATTTACTCAGTCTGTCAGTGGCAGTGTGGCCTGGACCGGGTTACACATTTACACAGCCCCACGGTGTAGCCTACAGCAGCCTGATGTTGTTATCATTATTATTTGTTGTTGTTGTTGTTTGTGATTGTGTGTTGTAGTGTGCATGTGAAATTCAGAGGGCAACTTTCCGGAGTCAGGTCTCTCCTTCCACAATGTGGCTTCCAGGAATCAAGCCCCAGGGTCTCAGCCTTGGCAGCAAGTGCTTTCTCTGTCCCTGGGTTCTTTTCAGAGACTTCCACTCAGCTGAAACCAGGAGTCTTGACTCTGCCATTGGAAAGACTCCCAGGATGAGCCAATATGAGGTAAAGTTGGGAGATTTTATGAAGAGACGTTTTTAGGGCTGGGGAATGTAGAGCGGTGGTTAGGAAGGCTGCTTGCTTAGCGCGGATGAAAATGAAGCTCTGGAAGCCCCAGGAACAGATTTTGAAAAAGAGTAAGATGGGGGACCATGCCTAGAATGTCTGTACAGGTGGGAAGGGAAGAAGTTCAAGGTTACACCCAGGCACGGTAGTCTGTGCCTTTAATCCTAGCACTAGAGAGACAGAAATAGGTGGATCTCTGAGTTCAGGGCCAGCCTGGTCTACAGAGTAAGTTCCTCAGCTTTGTTTAGGTGAGACCCTGACTGTGTTACAGGGGCTAGGGGTGTAGTAAGAGAGCTCACTTAGAGGAAAGGACAATAAAGCACTCAAGAGTAGGCTTGGCTTCTCGGAGAGAGTCAAGCTTAAGAATTTTTACAACAGCCATAATAGACAATATTAGTAACTTCTGAGTTACACCTCAGGGTTGCCAAGGAAGTTAGGCGAGATATGTCAGCCTCTGCGGTGCCTATGGACCGCAACCCATATCGTAAAACTCTTGGTCACGAGGTTGAACAGAAGTCAAGATGTTTTAACAAGAAAACGAAAGTTAATAGCTTTGTTTGTGAGGCTTACATCTGGGAAAGAAGTAAGGCAGCCCCACACGTTCAGACCGTAAGCGTGGTCTGTTGCTTTTTTCACATTCTTATTTGAAACGCCTTCCTATAAAAGGACTGTCAACCTCACTGTTACATCTGCAGCTCTGTCAAGTGTGCCGAAGCTCTTGACTGGCTGGAGAGAGGTTTCAACCCACTGTACCCTGAAAGAAGGGGCTGCTTTACCTTTTATTTTCTCTTTATCCTGCTTCAAGTTCACCAAGTCTAGGGCTGATCTCTTCCATATGTAACCTTACAAATATGTGTGCTGAGCACCTTTCCAGAAAGGACCACGGAAGAGTGGGAGGGGGAAAGAATCTCAGGGAAGCCAGGAAAGGCTCCCAGGGCTGGCAGCCACAGTGCACTAGCATGTTCCTAATGTTCTTCTGCCATTATTTTCAGTTAAAACAACTTGTGTCGACTTTTGTGTAATGCAGATGGAACAAGGGTTTTAGGGTAATAATACTTCACGAGTGCCTGTTATTAAAGTGGGAAAACGCTCTTGAATCATTTTGGGTAATCTATTCTTTAAAATGACACAACAGATCACCGGAAGAAAAATCATTTTTGATTCATGTGGGCATGGAGGGAGCTCCTGCAAAACTCCATAAAATTCTCAGCCTCTGATGCCCTTCTTGCTCTGAACACTTTGATCTCAGTTCGTGAGATAGAGCACCAGGTCTATATGCAAGCTCCAGGGTGGCCGGGACTACACAGTAAGACCTTGTCTCAAAATATAAAAATCGATCTGAGACTGTGAGATTGTCTGAGGACCTAGGCTTATCCCTCTACCAGGTAATACAGAGAACAAGAGATTTGCTCCTGTGGTGGTTGTGAAGGCAAGCTACGGGGGGTCCATGGAAGCAAACTGGGAGGGCTAGAGGGAAAACCCTGGGGAGATAAAAGTTCCCATCAAGCAGCTCTCTCCCTGGTGCAGACACCTTTACAAAGAGGACGTTTTTCTTTTTCTTTTTTCCTTGTCATTTTGTTGTTTTATTTTTGTAGTTGCAGCTGCCCCATGCAAAAGGGGGCAGCTTTAGTCGAAAATCACCAGCTCGGTGCTCGCTAGAGCGAGCGCTGCTTCTGGTCTCTTAGAGCCTTATTTTGGCCGAGTGTCTCGGAGTCTGTCAAGTAGTAGAAGACCAGGTTGTAAAGACTGCAGAGAACTTCTCTGCCACCTCACCTCTGCCCCACCTTCGGTACAAGTAACAGTTTCTGGGAGCTGGGGGCTGAGGACTTCGGACCCAAGAGATTTTCCTCAGTAGGAAAGCCTGGCTTCACCGGAGAGTGTCCTTAAACCCGGAGCTGAAACACCTATGCTTAAGGGATGCACCCAACTGGGACCTTTTGGCGTCCCCAACCCAGAGCCTGTCGGGGCTGGGAATATAGCAGCTCCCAGACTTCCAAGGGACCGGATTAGAGTTCCCTTGGGGCTTCCGCGTGCAGTCCAGAGATCCGTCGCACCGGGACCCTGGCGTTCCCTTGGGTCTGAGCCTCAAGGGTCGGCTGCTCCAGAGGCGGGTCGCTGCCAGGGAAATGCCTCGAGTCCGGTCTGGTCTCTCCCTGCTAGGGGAGGAGCGCTCCCTGGGCTTCCCTCGGGGAAACTCCTCCTCTTTCCCCCGGACAGCCTTTCCTGGCTGTTCCCTCCTCTTGGCCGAGGTGACCGGGCACCTGCGTTTAGGGGTGTCACCCTGGCTCCTGGGACGCCGCCTCCGGAGATTTAAGCGAGAGCTGGAGTAGGTCGTGTACTTGGAGTGGACAAGGAAACCGAGAGCCCCGGCGGAGGCGGAGAGGGGCGGGGAGCACAGCAGGTGAGCAGCGCGCCGGACAAGGTCGGGGTCCCGGCACAGAAAAGGAAATGGGGTTGACCCGGGTCCGCCCCGCGGTGCCGGGGCTGGGAGTCTAAGGTACAGGTGAGTTAGGTGAGGCCAAGGTGCTACATGTGTGCGACCGTCTTGAGACTGAGCGGCCCGGGTGTACGTCCTGGGGACTGGGACCGGGCCCGGATAACCCCGATCCCTTGTCGCGCGGCAGAGATCCCAAGTCGACTCCGTAGATTCGCGGCTTGGCTTGTGGTCCTGCGGGTCCCTGACTAATGGCTTGGAGAAGAGAGTCCCTAGGAGCGGGGGTCCTTCGATGGAGCAAGCCCTTAGCTCGCGTCGCGTGCTGATATCCTTTCCTAGAGCGCAGAGGCACAGGTTCGTCTTCAATTCTCTTTGTTTCGGAAAAATCTCGGCAGTCAGGCTGGTTACCTGAACTCCTTCCGCTCCTTGGTCCCTACCGAGGTGGAGAGAAACTGGAAACTGGTTGAGATGCCAAGAACCGATACAGGCGGCGCTGCTGGGCCCTGGGGACCTTGGCAAGACGAGAATTGTCCGCCACCTGTGGGGAGGGAGTGCTCCAGCGGTCCCGTGCGGTGACCCGGGGCGACGATGCGGATCGACTGCCTTGGCTTTAGGCATTCACTGGAACCGACTTTGGAGGAGCTGGCCCTGGGACAGCAAGTCTGGCTGACAAGGGCGAGCTGTCTACTGGGGAAAAGGCTGACCACCTTTCCCCCAATATCTCACTGGGTGAGACTTGGGATGTGGCAGGGTACCCAAAGGTACAGTGGGCGCGGTGTGTGAGGACCTGCAAGCCCAGTTGAAGAAATTAACTGTCCCATGGCCTGCAAGTTTTGTGTGTCCAAGCCCTAGAGGGTGTTGGTGGCTTGTGGCTGGGCTTTTGCTCACTGGGAGCCCAGGCCCTTCACAATGGCCCCTAACTCAGTCCAGAGCGCGCAAAGGCCTCTGGTAGCTTGCTTAAGGGAGGGAAAAGCCCTGGATGTACCTAAAAAGCAGGAGTCCCCACAAGGGTCGGGTTTGGAGACCTTTCATGCAAATGCTTACCTTAGACCTGGGGCTAAGACAAGCCATCTAGTGCTGGCTCCTTCTAACTTCCAGCCAGCAAGAGCCAGACCTTATGGAAAGTTCCAAAGGGCAGGCCATTTACAAGGTGTAAAAATCCAAAGCAAGGTGGGGGTTGTTTACTTGGTTTGGGAGAAGGGGAGAGGTTCTTTTCCTGGTAGGAAGGCTGGGGGCTGGGCAGTTTCACCAGGAGACACAGGGACTGAAAGATCCCAGGCAACTGCTCTACTGCAGTGGTCTGTGGTGAAGGACCTCCAGGTAGGCAAGGTGGACCACTCCCCACCCTTAGCTGTCTCTACTGAAGAGGTACTTGGGGTCCCTCTCGCAGTGACCTGACTGGTCCTGTCATAAGATGTTTTAGAATGAAAACTCAAAAGCCAGGTGTGGCGAGATTTATTTTTAATTCCAGAACTTAGGAGGCAGAGGCAGACACATTTGGCACTCTGTGAGTTCAAGGTCATCAAGGCTCTCTAGTAAGACCCCGTATAAAGAGAGAAAGAAGAAAAAGGAAAGAATCTGAAGAATGTCACCAAAGCATGAGGCTAAGTGAAAGAATTGAGAGGCGCTCCTGTGGCTTGGACTCATATCTCAGTCTTTGGTCTTTTTAGGCATCTCTGGTCGATGTACTCAGCTCATTCCCAGGCTTGGTCTCTCTCTCTCTCTCTCTCTCTCTCTCTCTCTCTCTCTCTCTCTCTCTCTCATCACACCTTTAAGGCCAGCTTTTTAGCAACAAGATCTTGGAGTAAAGTGCAGAGAACCTTGCCTGTGGCACTGTAGTCATTGGAGGAGGAAGTCTGACCACACTGCAGAATAGCTACACACAATGATGTGACTCTTCGCTTCTTCTGGCTGGACAACATAGTGAGTTCTTTAAAACCTGTTTACCTCAGCTATAGGGAGGCTGATGCAAAGGTTAGATAGTGTTAGGGTCCAAGAATTGCTGAAGGAAGACCCCAGACTCAAATAGTAGGCAAAGGCACAGAATGTTTATTCTGCAGAAATTACCAGCATGCGTGTGTGTGTGTGTGTGTGTGTGTGTGTGTGTGTGTGTGTGTATACCATTCCCTTTTTGTGCAGGGCTAGGGGACTTTTCCAGAAGGGTTAGGTCACCTCTGATGATTGGTAGAGGCAGAGCAGTGGCGTTAGTAGAATTTCGAGTGATTGCTAAGTTTCTCTATATATGGTGAGTGCTTGATGAATTTTGGAAGCCAGCTCAGTTCTGGCCTTGTTATCTCCTCCAGTCAGGTGTCCCAGGGGCTGACTCAGCTCCAGACTTATTCTCCCTAAGTCAGAACTGCCGTTAACTAAAGGCCCTGTCAGTGACTCCTTCTGAGGAACCCAGTATGCTTCCCAGGGAATTAAAATTTTTATTTCCAAAGTTTTTGGACCTCTCAGTAGCTTGTCTGGTGCCTCTATGGGATGAAAAGGACAGAATCAGGACAGAATACAGGGCAGCTGCCTTAGTAGGTCAGTACTATAAGCACTGGGTTTTCAGGCAGAAATGTGCACAAGAGACCTTGTTGACCAGAACTGGACCTACGCCTGCACAGTCTCAATTCTTTTTCCTCCCCTTAGTCCCAAGGTCACAGTGTGGCAGCAAGTGGAAAAAAAAAAGAGGAGATAAAAACTGAGAGTGAAGTCTAGGGAATCTAGATACCTCAGGTGCTCTAGGGCCAGGCTGCCATGCTACCTAATCTCATAGACCTACCTCTGTCTGCAGCCCCACAGTGGCCAGGACCTGGGATTACTTAATGAGGCAGAAGGCTGCCTCTCTGGGTTACGGGGTCACTGAGTGAGAGACACTTGTGCAACTAACTATCTTGCCAGTGATGAAACATGAATATGTGAAGTATGGTGTTCCGGTATCATCTTCTTTATTGTCTAAGCAGCCTGCTCCCCGAGATGAGCGCAGCCTGGAACCAGGAGTTACCAAGAAATGGAAACCGAGAATCTAGTTGACTATATTACTCTTTGCATTTAAGTATTAAGGGAGCCTAGAAAGTCTTGGGAAAGGGGACCTTCCTTAATGTGAGGTCATTGTGCTGGTCCCGAGTATTCTTCAAACCCTGAAAGTGGGGACCAGGAGTTCTCGGAAGCTCTACAGTAAGTTTTGTGTCTGGGAACTCCTGGTCACCCCAAGCACGGGGCATAAAGGAAGAAAGGAAAGATGGCTGGTGAGTCTAGTGGCTGATCAGTTTCGGTTCCTGAAAGACAGGAGATTGGCCCTGTTGGTGGGAGCAGAGGCTTTTCCATCCACTATCCTCTCTGAATTGTTCCCCCAGCTGTCCTTAAAGTTGAAATTGCAGGAATTCAGGAGTATCATGATCCCAAGAGCTGAGACCTGCAAAGTTTGACTTGGGAAGCCTTTATGCGCAGTCTCCAGGTATAGTGGACCTGATAATGAAGGGGAGTGGTTCAACTGTATCTCATTCCAGGGGCTGCTGTGGTCTAAACCTGTTTGTGGGTTCTTGGGGAGGAACATGGTCATGTGTGGCTCATCTGATCACAGTGGGCATTCTAAAGGATGCTCCCTGGAGGAGACCTGGGATTCTGGAAGGGAGTAGATCTGGACCTAGGGCTGCTTCTCTCAGCAGGTGGTTGGAGAAAGAAAAGGAATGCATAGTGGCATCTTAGGCAATGGCTCTTGGAAGGAGAATCCATGCGGGATACTGGAGGGTATCAGTGACCTACACTAGGCACGGGGTGGACTTTGAAGAGGTCAGGTGGCCCAGAGAGTCTCTCTCTGTTCTCAGTGGAGGCAGTGGGGGAAGGGAGGAGATCTGCATGCCTTGCTTGTGTACACAGGTGAGCCATCAGGCATGGGGGCCTAGAGTCTGGGAGTGATAACAAAGCTCCTAGTGTGTGAAGCCACCAATAGCTTGTGGCTGTGGAAATTCACACAAGGACAATGGATAGGTAGAAGGCTTAACCTTAGCGCTGACTGAAGAGTGAGGCTGGCACCCTAGTATTCTCAAGTCGGTTGCAAAGGAAACAAGTCTGGCTTTGTTACTGTGTGTTTGACTAAGGAACAATACAAAGAGTCGATTTCCCTTTAGTTTATGGTCCTTGCTTTCCTCCAGGCATCCAGGCAGGTGGCTCTGAGCCCTTATCAGAGCATATACCGGATCAGAATGAGGATTTCTATAGACCACAAATTTATAGGCCATTCTACACAGAACTCTGAGAGTTGTTCAAGTTCACCACATCATAATGGGTGGCAGTGGCTTTTCACCACAACAGACCTTGTAACAACTGCTTAATCATTTATGCTCTAGAATGTGCTGGATCTTGTACTTCGAGGACTTTGCACTTTCCTAGTAGCTCACACACTCAGCTGAACTTTTGAATTGTGGGGAACTTGGTTTTCCTGTGCTCAGTCAAAGCCTGCCTTCTGACTGACTCTGATCTTAATCCTGAGGCTAGCCTCTGGGTTTATGTGGCCCGAATCAGGTCCCTTCTCCATATAGCAGTAGCACAAACACTGGGAGGCAAAGCCTGTTTTCTGTCACACTGAGGTCAGACCTAGAGAACATTCTTCTACTCTATCTTTATAACACCTCATTTATTACTCACTATCCTCATTAAACAGATTGGCTTGGGTAAGGGCTTTAACCAAGAACCAGGAGCATCATCATGTGCTGGAGTTTGCCCGCCATGACCCAGGGCCTTTCTGCCTGTATCAGTGTTAGCTCTAGGTACCTGAACTCTGTGATGACACCCGCTGTGCCTGCTGTGCCCGACCTGTGCCTGACCCGCTGTCCTGGTGTGGGCTTCCCATTCCTGGTTGTTCAATTTTATCTCATTCATGTAGCCTCTGGAACTAAAACCAAAGAAATGTATGTGCATGTATATGCACAGCTGTGTGTCTGTATGCATGTGTGTTTCTATGTGTCTATGTGCATGTGTGTGCGTGATTGTATGCAAGTCTCTGTGTGTATGTGTATATGTTTGTATATGTTTCTGTGATCTGTCTGTGTGAGTGTGTGTGTGTGTATACATGTCTCTGTGTGCAGGTGTATGTGTCTCTATATGCATGTTTCTGCACACATTTGTGTGTCTTAGTATTTGTCTCTGCATATGTGCATGAATGTCTGTGAGCATGTCTCCGTGTCTATATGTGCATTTGTGTATCTCTCTGTGTATATGTGCCTGTGTTTATGTGTGCATATGTATCCAGGTTTGTATATGTGTGTGTGCACACACACATGCGTGCACACATGTGCATCTCTATGTACATGTTTCTTCTTAGTTTGCTTCTCTATTGCTGTGATTAAACAAAAAATACCAGGACCAAAATGACTCCAAGATAAAAGTTTTTTTTTTTTTTAGCTTAGAGTTTACAGTCCCTGATCTGGGGAATTTAGGGCAGGAACACGGAGGCAGGAACTGAAGCAGAAACCATCAAGGAACTTTGTTTTGTGCCTTGTTCTACATGTCCTGCTCAACCTATTTTGACCAAGTTTCCAGGGTGACATTGCCCATGGTAGGCTGGGTCCTTCAATGGTCAGTCAGGAAAAGTGCCCCCATGGACTTGCCTACAGGACAGTCTGATGGAGGCATTTTCCCACCTGAGGTTCCCTCTTTCCAGATGCCCCTAGCTTGTATCAAGTACACACACACACACACACACACACACACACACACACACACACACACACACACAGAGAGAGAGAGAGAGAGAGAGAGAGAGAGAGAGAGAGAGAGATTTTGTTTTTGTTTTTGTTTTTGTTTTTGCTTTTTGCTACGGTACAAAGCTAGATTCAAACCAAAACAGACTTAATTTCCACCCTAAAAAAGCTTGTAATCTATTTGGGACAACAAGGCATTCACAGAAAAAGAAAAACAGATAATGTGGGCCTGCCTTTTCTGAGGTGTTTTGTTCCACTTTCTTTCTCTCCCCCTAGTTTTTGGGAGCTGGCACTACCAACAAGCCAGGCCCAGCCATCCATCCAAAAAGAACCCCAAGTCCTTTTGAGGGACCTCACATGAGATCCATGTTTAAATAGAGGGCAAGTAGTGTGTATATCTAAGCAGTCCTGTTCAAGGGCACATACTGGCCTATCATGGTCTCAGCTACAGTCTCTCCTACAATGACTGTATAAGCTGTCAGAACTGTGTGAAATCTTTTCCTGGGAAGCAAGTTCTTCTGGCTGGCACCAGCCTTCAACATGTTTCTACTCTACACTGGGATTTATGAGGCACTCTTTTTTATTTTATTGTTTTTGTTGTTTTGTTTTTTCCTTGCTGTTTGTTTTTGGGTTTTGGAGACAGGTTTTCTCCATGTAGCCCTGGCTGTCCTGGAACTCATTTTATAGACCAGGCTTGTCTTGAATTCTGCCTGCCTCTGCCTCCTGAGTACTGGGACTAAAGTCATTGGGATGGCTGTTCCTGGTTGTTAACTTGACTACATCTGGAATGAGCTATAATCCAGAAATGGAGGACACACCTGTGATCCTGATCCCGAACCTGGAAGACACAGGCTTCTGACCCGGATCTTGACATAGGATGACATATGCTTTTGATCCAGATCTTGAAGCATAGTGGCCATGAAAATCTTAGGCCTAGGCAAGGTAGCACATGCATTTAATCCCAGGAGACAGAAACAAGCAGATCTCTGACTTTGAGGCCAGCCTGGGACAGAGCAAGTTCCAAATCCAGGCATGGTGATACATGCCTTTAATCTGGGCCATACCTTCTGCTGGAGGCCAACATAAGGACAATGGCAAATGGAAGGGCTCATTATTCTTTTGCCTGCTTGCATTAACCTCGGGATTCCAGCTTATACAGAAGGCCAGCTGAAACACCCAGCCTTGTGAGACTGAGCAACGGCTAGACTCTTAGACTCCCCTTTCACAGCTCCCCACTGTTGGGTTAGTTGGACTGCAGACTGTAAGTCATTCCAATAATTTCCCTTAATATCTAGAGATATTCCATACATTCCGCGACTCTAGGGAGCCCTGACTAACACAGTCATGCACCACTATGCCTGCCCCCGAGGTACTCTTAATTCTTCCAGGTTCACTGTTTCGATAGTCTGATAGTACTGTTAATATCTTCTTGCTTGCCAGAGCAGTATCCCCATGTCCAGTACTTGGCTCTGCTGCATGTCTTGCGCCTCTATCCTATACTACTATTGGCCAGCGTTCTCCTAACAGTGCACTAAGAAGAGAGGGTATCTTGTAATGTGACTTGAGCCATGGTTCTGTGTGTTGATTGGCTGCACAGTGTCTGGCGGTGGCCGTGTGATGACAGAGGTGGGAAAGTGATTCTGGGGTCCCCTCCCACTTCTAGCATCTTGAACAGTACCTGGCACTCTAGGGGCCCTCATGAGGGAGGCAGCACCTGTGAGCTGGTGTGCTATGGCATCCGTGGACTTCAGTTATTTGGGCTATCCCACAC
The DNA here is from genome assembly GCF_021556685.1 of Rattus norvegicus. Taxonomy (NCBI): domain Eukaryota; kingdom Metazoa; phylum Chordata; class Mammalia; order Rodentia; family Muridae; genus Rattus; species Rattus norvegicus. Next base: position 50,613,482 of record NC_141544.1, on the reverse strand, counting down.
TCTCCCATGAAGGCATCAATGAGCTTGTCATCATTTTCAGAGGAAAGGACCACAAGGCAGTTTTTGTTTGGGAAAGAGGTGGTTTTTGTTTTGTTTTGTTTTTGTTTTTTGTTTTTTGTTTTTGGTCATGGGATGGACGCCACAGTGTTGTCCATTGCGTGACAGCTGGACAGGTGATAGGTGAGCTCATAGTGGGCAGCACCAGGGTGCTGTGTTCTGTTGAGATGGAGTGGATGAGGTTGCCATGCCCTCAGGAAGTTTGTCCTCATTTGCTTTCTTGACCCTTAAAGGACAGTTATCCGAAGTCCCAAGAGCATTCTTATGTATGGCTTTCCAGGGTCAAAGGCAAGCATCAGGTTTCTTTATAAATGACAGGGTAGCTCTCTTGTCTGGTTATGTCTTGCTCCTTTCAGAAGTCAGCACATAGGAGTCAGAACCACCTGTGGCCATGGGGATTCCTGTTTAGAAGATGACCAGGATTGAATGTGACTCCTTGGCTCTTTTTGACCCTTTTCAGATCCTACCTAGCATGGGCATCTATCCTTTCATTCCGCCCCCCCCCACGTCCCCGCCTTCCCTCTCTTTCTCTTCCCAAGTTCATGTAGCTGAAGTGGGCTCTCCTTTTATTTCCATGTTTTGTGGGTCATGGGATCCCTGGATAAGATTAGGAGTCTCTGCTGCCTTCTGCTTCTGATGGCTTTCCCTTGACAATTCACAGCTAAGCTCTTGGCTTCCTCCTTGCATGAATTTCAAGTACCCAGTCATTGCTCTTTTTAGAGGGCTCCCAAACTGGGAAGGCTGCCAGTGGATCAGATTTTTATTTCCTGAAACGTCAACCAAGCCTGTTGAAACAAGCTAGAAAGAACTCAGAGGAGTAAAAGCCAGTGCAGCTGGGCTCTTCTGGAGGACACTGGACGGGGCCTGTCTGACCCTGCTTATGGGAGGAGGTCAGGATGCATGAGGTAGATGTCCAGGCTTAGCCTATTATTTGCAAGGTGGTCATAGTCATAGAGAAGACACACCAGTGGATGGCAATTGCATCCTTTTAACAGGTTTAGGTGTTTCTTATACATTTCAAATGGCCATTCCTCTCACTGTATGGTATTCAGTTTCATTCTCACACCCAGAAAGCAGTTGACTTTAATATTAGAAAAACCTAGAATCTCTCAGCATGATTTGGTTCTTCTGTTTGATCTGCAGCAGAAGAAACGAAAGACTTGGTGCATTTTTACTGTGACCTGTTCAACGTTCAAAGCTGTAATCATCTTTCTTCATTGAAGGTTGTTTTGGGGGGCTTCCTGTGTTTAGTGATCCAAGTACTAGCTTTGCTTAGGAGATGAGCAGGTGGCCTCTGCTGTTCCCTTCAGAGACATTGAGCTTTGAGAGCAGGTGAACTTCTCATTAGCTTGGAAGGATTTACCAGTACCAATCTGCAAGTGTTGAAGGAGACATCAGAAGCTTTTAGAATTGCTTCTTTGGTGGTGTTGGGGATCATACCCATAGTCCCCTGTGTGAATGGCAAGTACTCTGTCACCGAGATACGTCCCCAGGTAAAATTAGTTGTATCTAACTCTGACTAAGATAACACTATGCACCAACATCAATCATGTTATAGCTAACGTTACTCAGTGCTCCTGAAAGTAGTCTCTTTTCTGTCTTGGCAGAGAACGGAGGCATAGGACCTTTCCAGGTCACAGCTAGTTTGGGATGCAAGTCCCACCTAAAGCCGTGTCATAGCTTCTAGCTATGTAGTGCTGCCTGCCTACAGCTTTCTGTGTACCCAAGTGTCAGACTTGGGTGTGTGCGCGTGTGCGCGTGTGCGCGTGCTCACACGTGTGTATGGTGTAGTGTGTGCATTCATGTGTGTGTAGATGTTCATTCACATGTGTGTATGTATGGAGACCCAGAAGGGGATGCTAGGTGTCTTCCTTAGTCTCTTTCCACCCTAATTTTGAGATAGGGTATTTTACTGAGCCAGGAGTTTACTGAATGGGGAAGAGTATCCATTTGTGTGTTAGGGATTCTCCTGACTCTACCTCCCTAGCACCAGGATTTCAGGTGGACACTTCTGTTTCCAGACTTTTATGAGGATCTGGGATTCAAACTCAAGTCACCATGCTTGCTTAGCAAGCACTTTGCCCACTGATCATCTCTCCAGCGGTCGAGTATCTGGTTCTTACAGATGAAGGGCACTTATCATGGCTTCTGAACTCCTTCAAGCCCTCCTGGGCACCTCACCTGGTGAATGTGATGGTTTCTTAGAATAAGCTTGGATTGTGTCAAATCCATCATGGAGGCATGAAGCAAAGCTCTTATAGAGAGGATATTAATGAAAAAATAATGCAACACTCCCATTAAAGCAAGGTGAGGACTAATGGATTCAGGAGCATCTCAGCAGATGGATGGACCAGGAAAGGAGTCAATGGTGAAGAGACCGCTTTGATTCTCAATGCAGCAAGAATGGGAATCTACAGCCATGGAGCAAAATGTCTGTGAATAGAAAATCAGAAGGGCTCCTGTCTAAAGGAAATATGGGGACAATGTGTGGAGCAGAGACTGATGGAAAGGCCATCCAGAGACTGCCCCACCTGGGGATCCATATCATATAGAAACACCAAACCCAGTCACTATTGCGGATACCAAGAAGTGCTTGCTGACAGGAACCTGATATAGCTGTCTCCTGAGAGGCTCCACCAGAACCTGACAAATACAGATGTGGTTGCTCACAGCCAACCTTTGGACTGAACACTGGGACCCCAATGGAGGAGTTAGAGAAAGGACTGAAGGAACTGAAGGGGTTTGTAACCCCATAGGAAGAACAACAATATCAACCAACCAGACCCCTGCCCCAGAGCTCCTGGGGACTGAACCACCAACCAAATAATACACATGGAGGAACACTTGGCTTCAGCCACATATGTAGCAGAGGATGGCCTTGTCGGCATCAATAAGAGGAGAAGCCCTTGGTCCTGTGAAGGCTCAATTTCCCCAGTGTAGGAGAATGCCAGAGTGGTGAGGTGGGAGGGGGAGCACTCTCAAAGAAGCAGGGGAAGGGGGGATGGGAAAGAGAGATTCCGGAGGGGAAACTGGGAAAGGGGGTAACATTTGAAATGTAAATACACAAAATATCCAATAAAAAACCCAAACAAACAAACAAAAACAAACAACAAAACAAAACAAAAAAAACAAAATCAGTATGAGATACGGTGGGTGGGAAGGATCTGGCTAGCCTGACTTGACAGGGTTCCTCCTGAAGGCAGGCCAGGCTCACCAGGTATCCTTTGAGGATGGTAGAGGACTGAGAATCTGCTCAGGTATTGAAAGTCTTAGCAAGCTGATTTATCAAGGTTTCACGCGGCAGTGCACAGAGGTTCAGAAGCTTGATGAGGCTGTCGGTAGAGGACAATGCCGGGGAAGATGGCTCATGTAAGTAAGGGACTTTATACTGACAGCATCTCAAGTGGTTGCTGACATTTCACACATATGTAATGACCAGGGACTTCTCTTCATAACTACAAATCGTTGAGTTCACCTAAGTAGTTAGTTTGGCATCACTTTTGGTTAGGGTTTGGGATAGTGAACAGATTGTGGGTGGATGTGTATATCATGGACCCTTTTCTTCCTTGTGATGAAAAACTGACAGAACAGCCTGAGGGAGGATTACTATGGGTCATAGTTCATGGCCCAGAAGATGTGGCCCAGGACCAGCTCTTGTCTGCAGCGGTGGGAGCATGCAGTGGCTTGCTGACATCCTACTACATCAGAGAGTTATACCTCTATCCAGAAGCAGAGCCAGGGAATAAAGCTGGCCTGTAGATCTATGTCCAAAAGGCTCAATGCCCTTTCCGAGCACCCCAAACTAGCTGGGGTGTCCTTTCACATTCGAACCATAACTGTGTCGTAAGGACACATTATTTATTAAAGCTTGGGCAATCCTGTGAGGCTTAATGCAGCCTGTCTCTGGTGTTCAAATGTAGGCCAATAGTTCCATGCAGCTGTCTGCGTGGACACACCTGTAAGGAGGCGGGGCCTGACCCTATCAGCTGCTCCTCTGCTGTTCACTGTCACCCCCTCAGTGGACATTTGCAATGAACCTCATCTTCAATGTGCCAACCGTGGTATCTGCTTTGCAGAGACGGACGCTGAGATGTCAAGCTGGTTCAGTTGTTTGCCTAAGGATGCTTGGGAAATACCACAGGCAGAAGGTAGCCTGGTGTTTGCCTTCCAGGCTTGCTTCTGCCCTCTATGGAGGGAGATGGTGGGTCTTGTGTGGTTTTCTCCCATGAATCTTCCTTCTGGTGAATATACTGGGAGGAACATATAAGTGTGGAAGGGCTTGGAGTCCCAGGCTCAGCCCTGGGTGCTCCCCTGTAGGTGGGGTTCTCTGACTGTCCCCATTTCTTCAAGGTTAGGCAGGCTCTGGCCACAGTAGTTCAACTTACACCCTGGGCCCACTCATGGGTTTCTCTGTACCCTAGAGGAGGACATTGGGTTTCATGGCATAAAAAACACCAGGAACGAAGAGACCTGGGAAGATGTAGGTAAAGTGTAGACTGAAGGCCAGGGGTGGAGCTGCAGTTTGCTGTGGTATATAATGTGACTCTCACCCAGAGTCTTCTAAAGCTAAGCTGCACTAAATATTACTGTGTGTGCTTCTTTCCCTCAGGTCACCTGGAGGAAGCCACATACTGACCTCCTCATGCTGCTGACACAGGCAGGATGGCATTGAACTCAGTAAGTGGTTCATCTTACGTCTCTGGCCCTTTCCTTGTTCCTTCGCCCCTCTGGTATCTTCCACAGGTGTCCATCAGTAATTTTAGGAGCTGTGTGTAGGAGCAGGTGGCCCTTTGGGCATTGTTCAAGGTGTTTGTATTAGTCACTGTTCCATTGCTGTGAACAGGCACCGTGACTTATAAGTAAATGCATTTAATTGGGGGGTTGCTTCAGTTTCAGAGGTTTGGCCTACCATCTTGGCAGGGACTGTGGTAGCACATAGGCAGTTTCTGGAGCAGTAGCTGAAAGTCTTCTATCCTGACCTATAGGAAACACGGGATTTTTAAAGAGTTCCACTCACTAGTGACTAGGCATTTAAATATATGCGCCTATGGAGACATCTTTACTCAAACCGCCAGTTATGTTGGAAAGGGTGAGACAGGGAGGGAAGCTACCACTGCTGGGCAGAGGCTGGGATTGGTTGGTTTACTGTATGCACTTCCTTCCTCCTTTAAGGGCAGCAGATGTATATACAGGAGAAGCAGGATGGGGCAGAGTTTAGGAAAGAGAGTCTGTGGCAAAGCTGTCAGTGTCTGTCTATCAATAACTGGGGATCAGCCATATCTGGATGAGGCACTGGGTGGTCTATTCCTGCTGGGGTCCCACTTCCTAGGGCAATAGAAGCAGTTGTCTCTGTCATCTTCAAGCCTAGCCAGTTCACTGTACACCTTCCACATTGATAAATACTTATTGGCTAATAACAATATTTCTCTAGGTTCTTTAAAAAATGTGCTAGTGTCCCATTTTATGAGTCTCTGCATTTATTTTTTATTGGATCCCTTTATAATTTTAAGAGCTTCGTCCAGGACAAAGTGCTAGGTGTTCTTGGTCTTTCCTGCTAGAGAGAGGAACATGTTCTTCGATGGTGTGGTTCTGGGCCATACAGTCACCTGATTTCTGAATCTAGAGTGCTCTGATATGATGGGGATGGCTTTCACTGTCCCACCCCTCTGGTTTCAAGTCATAATCTTTGGACCTTTGAAGGAGAGTGCTAGTGAGTTATTAAACACGGATTATTAACCTTGGAGTGTTTCTATTGCCTTAAAATGCTTAAAATGGCTCTTTAGGCCAGCAAGATAGTTCTATGAGCTAAGAGATGACCTGCATTCAGTCTTTGTGGCCCACAGGGTGGAAAGAGACAACCGATTCTCACAGGTCGTCTCCTGATCCCTGTTTACACACCTGTGCAACATACACAATAAATAAATTCGTTTTGAAAATCTGAACATTTAGCGACCCCTATTGAGGATACCTGCTTCCAGAGGATTTCTCTGTCATCCCTGAGGCCCGGGAGGAGCCTGAGCATAAAGGGAGCTGGAGAGGTTTGGGGTTAAAAACCATTAGACATGGATGAGGGTAACTAGGGCCTTCGAGAAAGGTTCAGCCACTGAGAGAGTGGGGAGAGTGGAAATAAGAATGCCAAGCTGTGAAGTCCTGACGACTCCTAGGCTGTACTAGGAGTGCAGCCTGGGGAAGGTTGTATGATTGAACTGAGAGAACGATTGATGCTCTAGCAGAGGGTCCTGCCCTTTTCCATTTATACAGCACATTCCCCCAAATTCCCCTAAAAAAGCACCCATGCCCACACGGTGAAGGGACACTTACACTGAGCTCACACCACCCTCGGGGGAGCAGATGTGTAAATCACTGCCAACTGCAGCTGCATGAGAGAGAGTACCCTGGAGGAGAATGGCCACAGGAGCCTGCACCATGGGTGCCTTCTAGCAGCTTCTCAGATCAGTTGAAAAGTGTGTTTACTGCACCCAAGGTTGCACACAGGATCTGAACATGAGACCTCTTCAGCAGGTGAGTTCTCTCGGACGTGAGCCGTTCTGAACCTTGACATCAGCCTGGCTCATAATTTCTAGGCTCAGAGGGTGACCTAGAGGGGGAACCATAGAGCAGGACTCTAGCTGTGTGACTTTTGACTCCAAACTTGTATGTATTTTTCTTCTACGGAGTCTTAGTTATCAGTCACCTTTTCTTTATTTCAAAGAACAAATAATGGAAACAAATGGACCAGAAAACCAAACACAGATGGTTGAGCATTCTAGTTAATCCAGAAACAGAATCTAGTCATTCTAAGCAGGTTGCTGTGATGCCAGAGTGCTTGACGAGCCTGCTGCCTCTCTCCCTGTCTTCTGAGTATGACGATAACTTTCCAAACCTCTAGGGTGAGTGAGAGCTATGATTGATTTATCTCCTTTCCCATCATTTAGGGGTCACCTCCAGGAATTGGACCTTACTATGAGAACCACGGGTATCAGTCTGAGCACGTCTATTCCCCGAGGCCACCTGTGTCTCCCAGTGGCTACAACTTGTATCCAGCCCAGAGCTGCCCATCTCCAGTGCCCCAGTATGCTCCGAGAGTCACAACTCAAGCCTCAACACCTGCCATCCACATACAGCCCCGATCCTCAGGAACACTGTGCACCTCAAGTAAGGCTCTTTAGCATTGTACCACAAGGGGCCACAGTTTCTGGATCTGCCTTCTCTTGTGGTTTCTTAGTTCTACCTTGTCAGTAACACTGCACTGCCAACAGGGCCAATCTTTTTGGTTAGAGCCAGGGGCCCTGCCTCGTCTCTTTGGCAGGGAGAGATCTTCCTTTCCCCTTGGCCTTTGGTGTAGCACCACTGTGTGTTTGCCCAGCTCAGCTGGACTGTGAGGGCATGGCTTCTCAGTCCCTTCTCTTTTTTAGACATATTTATTATATATAAGTACGCTGTAGCTGTCTTCAGACACCAGAAGAGGGCATCAGATCTCATTACAGATGGTTGTGAGCCACCATGTGGTTGCTGGGATTTGAACTCAGGACCTCTGGAAGAGTTCTCTTAACCACTGAGCCATCTCTCCAGCCCCTCTCAGTCGCTTCTTGCCTCTGTACTTATGGATGTGTTGTCTTGAATCAACAGTAAGCACTCAAGGTTGGGAATGAACTGTCTTACATGTTATTGATGTGCTCAGAATACAGAGAGCTGAGGGTTAAGGTACCTCCTGTGATTAGCCAGAGACCTGTTGCCTCTCTCACCTCTGCCAGTACTTGCCCAGGCAGAAGGGTCTTCCCCACAAGGGGGGTTTCTCTCCTTCCAGGGCCTGCCCATATACTTTCTAGGGGAGCTGGATGCCCCTACCCTGACACAAATACTCTCCCACCCCTGGATATATCATGTCTTCCCCATAGTCCCTTAACCCCCCTGTAACTCCAGCGCAGTGCTGGAGGTTGAATATGAAAGTTGAATCTCTTTACCCTCTCCTTTGGCCCTTTTGCTCAATGGTCACTCTCACTATCCAAATTCCTTACCTCTGTGTCCCTCCACCATTTACCCAGTGTTTCCAGTGTTGTCTCTCTGGTGTAAAGGACACCAGTGAGTCTGTTGATAAGCTATTTTTTATATATTTAGTTCTTAAAATGTGCGTGAGAGCATGTGTGTGTTACATGTGTGCCTGAGTCTACGGAGGCCAGAAGAAAGTGTTGGATCCCCTGGAGCTGAAGTCCCAGGTACTGTCGGTGTTTGTAAATGCTCAACATGAATGCTGGGAACTGAATTCGGATCCTCTGGAAGAGCAGTAGATGTCCTTAACTGATGGATAGCTCCAGTTCCACACCAGCTTTTTACCGATGGTTTTTGCTTTATGAACTGAGCGCCTGTCTGTGTGTTTCGTGTATGGTTCAAGGTTGATTCTGTGGGCCACCCGTCACTTCATCAGCAACCGAGTAATAGGCCTTAGGCGTCAGGAGTCTGTCTGTCCTGCTTGGGCATTCCTGACTTTCCTGCTGTCCCTCTCTACTTCTGTCCCACCATTTGAGCCTCCGAGTGGCTCTTCTGTCCTTTGCTCTGCTCCATTCTCTCACTCTCTTCCTTGTCTGTATGAACCCCTTTCACCTTAGCCCAGCTGAGTTGCAGAAGACCTGGCCTTTACTCATTACGCTGGCTGGAAGAAAGCCAGGGCAAGGAACTGTTAGTTGTCAGAAGCCAAAGAACCCCATGTAAGTTTGCACCTCCAAAAAGACTGTCCTGCCATCAGTGCTCAGCATAGAATGTCCCAGTGTACCTTACAAAATACTTACATTCCCAGGGAGTAATCAGGACGTGACAGATAGGGGGCGGGACATGTTAGTTTTCTGCCAATTGCCTGTCAATAGGAAGGACACACACGGAGGTGTAATTTTATAAACCTGCATTGTGAAACGTCTGGCTGTGCTTTGATAAAATCACCATCTGGTGGTCGGCCTTTTAGACTAGAGTCTTGGGCTTCCTACCATTAGCCTGCCAGAAGTCCAAACTGATGCCCGTGTCCCATGAACCGGAACGTAATTTAGTCATTTCATTTTACTAATTTTTTTGCACTCACCTTGACAATGTTTTTAGAATCACGTTAGAGCAGTGAAGAACACTAACTGTTCTCACAGAGCACCAGAGTTCCTCTACAGCTCCAGCTGGAGGGAATCCAACCACACACACACTCCCAAAAGAAAACTGAAAAAGAAAGGACATGTTGTTGCTATTAAGACGTCAAAAAGTGTACATTTTTGCCAGAACGATATTAAGCTCTGAACCTGTGTCCTCTATTATGTTGGTAGGGCATTTTGCTTTGGGTTTATCTGTTTGCTTTAGCAACTGTCATGGAACTTACCCATTTGAGTGGCACCTACAAGAGCCTATGAAGATCAAAGTCAACAGCTCGGTGAGGTAGAGACGCCATTGGGCTGAGCCAACAGGCTGCTGGGAAGGATGGATATAAATGAGCAATGGCCCAAGGCTGAACCTTGCAAGTCTATGTTGTGCAGACCGTAGCTAGTGACAAACGCCTGTTCAGAGGTGAAATGGGGGTTTCTTGCTGCACGCATGGTCCTAAGCAAACCAGCCAGCTTGCGACTCTGCACACGCCCCAACCAGAGGTGAAGGACACCGGATTTAATCTCCCTGACTCACCAGCCAAGTTACTGAATTAGTGTTTGTTTTTTTTTTCCCTGCTGATCGAGGTTCCTGAACATGCTAGGCAAATGTTTACCCCTGAACCACAAGGGCAGCTTTAAGCAAGTTATTTTATCTCAGATATGATGGCATGCAGATAGGTAGCCCAAAGAGGAAAGTGTGCTTAGTTCATCAGGTGAGCCATAAGGAATTTCTCTTGTGGGTTTCTTGGTGGCTCCGCCCTGGTGCCTGAAGGCACGGTCACCCCTCACTGCCTTTTGATAAAATCACTGCCTTGTGAGGTTTTCAGACCCAGGCCTCCCCTGTGAGGCTGCCGAGAGTACAGGCTGCCCACATTACTATAGGGGCACAATCCTTGTTGATGGGCATGAGGACCAATTGCCAGGAATTCTCTGGAAACTTTTTATATCACTAACAGGATGTAGTAGCCAGGTGAAAGCAGTCCTAAGCAGGTCAGCTTGGGTCTTTTGGCTCCAGAGCCCAACCCAAGCCTGCCCTGCTGACTTCTGGAAGCTCAGTGGCATTGCAACTGGGGTCCCCAGGCCTGAAGGCACTTTCTAGTCTGGGAGTGTTGGTTTCAATGACATTTCCCCTGCCCTGTACTCTATCTCTTAGCCTTTCTTTCAAGGAAAGCTCCAAGGACCTTACCCCGTACCCCCTGCGAGGCTGGGACTTCACCTGGAGAGGGAGTTGCTGGAAGTGACCAGCCCCTCACTGTTAGAAGCCAAATTTCAGACTCCCCAGGGTCCCTTCTCTGACATCTGGCTCTTTCTTTAAACCTTGATGCTACTTTTGGTTTAAACCTCCGTTCAGCAGCGAAACCCCTGTTTGCTATGGCTGGAAGAAATCAGTGAGCAATTGAAAATAATTCTCTAAATTATTTTATTCTTAGATGAATTTTTATTCTTATTTTATGAGTGCCTGCGCATACGTATGTGCACCAAGTGCATGTAGTTCCCACAGAGGCCAGCAGAGGGCACTGGATCCCTTGAAACTGAAGCCAAGGTCAATCGTGAGTCACCAAGTATGTGACTTCTGGAAGAGCAACAAGTGCTCTTAACTACGGAGCCACATCTCCAAACAAAGAGTTTCTTCTTTGTTTTTTTGTTGTTTGCTCACTTTAAACATCTATTTATTTATTTGTGTACCACAGAGTGTTGCAGAGGTCAGAATAGCCTGTTGGATTTAGCCCTGTCCTATCATTCATGTAGGTTCTGGGGACCAAACTTAGGTCATCAGGATTGGCAGTAAGTGACTTTATAAAACCCCCCGTGGCAGCTGAGTGACTCAGTTTATACACTGTAGTTTAATTCCATTTAACTCTTAATTACTGAAAGTATCAATAGCAGTTTAGTGGCTAGTGGCTGTCAAATACCACAGGGTTCTTTCAGCAGCCATGGGATGCTGAGGTGACTCTCTCAAGCGTCACCTGTCAATTAAAAAAAAAAACAAAAAAACCCCCAAAACGATGGCCAATGAACTGCAGCAGGAATTAGAAGGTGGGACATCTGGCAGGGAGAGAGAGGAATTCTGGAAAGTAGTCAGATTCGCCTCTAACTGTGGAGAAGACAGTTGTATAAACCCGAGGAGAGGTAACTTACCATGTGGAAGACATAGAGTAGAATCATTAGGGTAATTGAGTTACAAACTAGTTGGGGAACAAGAAGAAGCTTATGGCCTATGCATTTATTCATAAATAATTTGTCTCAGAGTTGTTATTTCTGGAAACAAAGTGGCCAGGAGGAAAAGCCCAAAGTTACCATGGGAAGGATAAGTGCTCTACCTGGACCCCCCACTCTCCGGCAGCCCCATGATGTTTTGGGGGGACAGTATTATATGACTCATACTCGCAGTTGCTGTAATCCGGCAGCTCTCTCTTTAAGCTGTTTTTCATGTGGACATTGGCCCATTTTCAAGCCCTTCCTGAGGCGTCCTGATGTTTTAAGAGCTTAAGTTTTGCTGTATTTCATTTCAGATCCGGTTTCTATTTCCCCAAGCAGATGTTTTCATGCCACATTTCACCCCACGAAATGGTGCCCCTAACTAACATTTGTATGTGTGTGGCAACGCCGTTTCTTAGGGTGGCTGTGTAGCTCGGCAGTAGAACACTTGCCAAGCATGAGTGAGACATTGGGTTTAATCCTTGGCAACACAAAACCCAAATGAATGAATCGTTGCTTTTTCTCCCCTAATGTGGTATAAACGGACCCACGTACGGAAGCTGAACTAGGACTCTTGGCTGCATGGCAATGTGAAAGTGTGCCGTAAAATCATTGTGCTTCTCAGGCTCAGGGTGGTTTCAACGAGAAGCATGCAGAATTCACTACCTTATTACAAACAGGCTTAGAACCGGGCAGTTTCCCCAGCTTTAGGTAATGCAAGAGTTTTAAGCAAGTTTAAAGGTGCTCAGGTTAAGCTGGCCTGGTTGCTATGTGTAGCCAGTGTCCTTTGGGCTTGGACTCCTGAGATACTCCCCTTCCTGCTTCTCCTCCTCCTCTTTGTTGTTTCGAGGATGGCCTTAAACTCCTGCCCTGTCCTCACCTCCCGAGTACTAGGGTTATAGACAGGCATGTGCAAACGTGATATTTTCAAGTTGAATGACTCTAAGCGTCTCCTGACAGCACTGACCTGAGCATCCCTCTATTCCGCAGAATCTAAGAAATCCATGCTTGTCGCCCTGGCCCTGGGCACTGTCCTCGCCGGTGCTGCTGTGGCTGCTGGCTTGCTTTGGAAGTTCTGTAAGTTTTGGGCTGGATGCTGCCACTGTGTGCATGGCTGTGACTGTGACCCTTCTCGCAGGCTGGAGGAGCCACGTGATGCCTCCCAACATGGTTTCCCTTGAGGGCAAGACTGCCCTATCCTCCCTTTTCTCCATGTACCGTTTTGACAGTGAACTCTTGTTTTCCCTAATCTGTGGCTTGTGGGAAAACATTCTCTCATCCAAGTAGCAATCATTCTGTTCCCTGCTGAGTTTCTGTGTACTTCCTCCAACATGGCCACGCCTATCCCAACGAGGCCACACCTCCTAAAAGTGCCATTTCCCAAGAGCCAAGCTTATTCAAACCACTACAGGTGGCCATGGCATGTCCCTTTCTTAGGAGGAGGTGGTTTCTCCTGTTCACTGGACTGGAGGGTGAATGACAAGACTCCTAAGGGCTCTGCAGTGCCTTGGATGCTCAGCCTGATGGGTTTTCTTCCCTTTCTCCCGATCCAATGCCAGGGGACAGCAAGTGCTCTTCATCAGAGATGGAGTGTGGGTCTTCAGGGACATGTATCAGCTCCTCCCTCTGGTGTGACGGAGTGTCACAGTGTCCCAACGGGGAAGACGAGAACCGGTGTGGTGAGTTGGCTCTGGATCAGGAAGTGCTGGGCTCTGTATATCTGCTACAAAGTGGCAGCTGGGGACAGCCAGGCAGGGTGCTGAGCCCAGGCTGGGGATTGTGGTTTTGACCCTGCACCACACAGTGATGGAGAGGGAACAAAACCAGCAAGGACTCGGTAACTCAAAGCCACGTTTCCAACTGCTATTGGATGACAGTTAAAACAAGCAGGCTGTCGAAAATAAGTCAGGGTGCACTGTGCTGGTTTTAAAAATGAGTGCCCTCGTTTAAGGTGGTGTCCACGGTGACAGCAGTGAACAAGTCTATTCGCTTTTCCCTTTAAATTATTTACTTAATAGCTAACAAGCTAAGCTCATGTTATGTTTGTCCAGTATAGTGTGATGTCTCTATACATGTACTCCCATGGATGAGGCAGCCACACTGCTTAACATATATGCCCTGTGCTCTTATGTTTATAGTGGACTAATGTGGTCTGTCTTTGAATGGACAGTGTGCTGTTAACACCGTAGTGGACTATAGACCTCTTGAATTCATTCTTCCTGTGTAATTAATATTTTGTGTATTTTGACAAGCTAGCCCCAACCACTCCCTTACAGCTCCTAGTGAGCACTACCTCTGATCTCAGCTACAGTGAGTATGACTTCTGGATCCCATGTCTCCATGGTGCTTGCCTCTCTGAACTGACTTCCTTCCTTAGTGCAGAGTCCTGCAAGTTCATCTGTATTGTTACAAGTGGCAGGGCGCCATCCTTTTCTATAGCTGAATCCTGGTTCGTTGTGCACATGTACCACATTTCTTCACCCATGCACCAGCTGATGGATTCTTAGAAGTTGTATCATAATTCTGTTTTAGTGTTTTCTTTTTTTTATTGGATTTTTTAAAATTTACATTTCAAATATTATTCCCTTTCCTGGTTTCCCGGACATAAGTCCCCTATCCCATCCTCCTCCCCTTCTTCTATAAGGGTGTTCCCCTCCCTATTCACCCCCCTTCCCGTCCCCTCGACATTCCCCTATACTGGGTGTCGAGCCTTGGCAGGACCAAGGGCGGCTTCTTCCATGGGTGCTCAATAAGGCCATCCTCTGCTACATATGCAACTGGACCCATGGGTCTATCCATGTATAGTCTTTGGGTAGTGGTTTAGTCCCTGGGAGCTCTGGTTGGGTGGCATCATTGGTCTTATGGGGTTGCAAGCCCCTTTAGCTCTTTCAGTCCTTTCTCTAATTCCTCCAACGGGGATCCCATTCTCAGTTCAGTGGTTTGCTTCTAGCATTCGCCTCTGTATTTGACATGCTCTGGCTGTGTCTCTCAGGAAACATCTATATCTGGTTTCTGTCCGGATGTTTTAGTGTTTTCAAGGAACCTCCGTTATTATTTTTCACTAATGGCTCGATATATTACAATCCCATTGCCAATTTCAGAGGCTCCCTTCTCTCTTCACCCTCACCAGCACAAGTTATGTTCAAAATTTTACTGACAGTTGTTCCGTTAATAACAAGCACAGGGCAATATCCCCTTGAAGAAGTTTTAATTTTGCATTTTTAAAATTAAAAAATGTATATTTACTTACTATGTGTACGGCAGGGACGGTGATGGAGGACAGCTTGCAGGAACTGGGTCTCTCCTTTTACCATGAGGATTCTGGGAGATCAAATTCAACCTGATGACAAGCTTCTTAACCCACTGAGTAATCTTGGATGCATTTGTCTTTCTTGTGCTGTTAATTTTTGAAGCTGACTTCAAGGACAGTCAGGAGGCTGGGCAATAATGACACCTAGGGAGCAGAGTTGATTAGTTCCAGAGTCGAAGCTAGACCGTTTGACATCCTGGCACTGTGGGTCATGCCTGCTGTCTGCTTGCTCCATGTTGGAGGGGTGATGGGGTGACCTAGACCCTATGTTTTCCTGGCTCTGCAGTTGACAGTGAGCCACTGTCTTGCTGCCTGCAACAGCTGCCTTCTGCTTTTCTGCTTTTCTTGGACCTCATTTCCCAAGCATTGTCCGTGCCCAGGGGCTGAGGCCATGGCTCCTCTCTGACTTCCTGCTTAGTTCAGATGTGTCCCCACCGAGGATCCATTCTCCTAAATGGGACGTTCACATCGCTGTCCCGCTCTCTCCAGGAATCTCTCAAGCTTTGCTGTCTCCACCCAAGTAGTCTCCAGTCTTCTTGGAATTTGGGGTAAAAAGCTCACAGACCTAGTTGTCCAAGGTTGGTTTTGTTTAATCAGGGCTCCCTTTGGGTAGGGCAGCTTTCTGCTGCATCCTCACCTCTACGCCCTATGTGAATTAGATTCTATGGCATTGGTCTTGGCTCAAAGAAATTCCCAAGGAGGAGCATGGGGCCCGGCTGTTAGTTCACTTGAGTCGACTGATACCTGTTCTGTGCCCCACCCCCACCCCCGTTCCTCAGCAGATGGGTGCTTGGGAGGTACAGTGCTCACAGCCTACGATGGCTCTGGTGTCTGTGCTGAGAATGGCTAAGGTGTCATGTGGAGTAGATATCACTGCGTTTCTGCTCCTGTCTGTATATGAGCGATAAACTTTTATTTCATTTTATTTCAACACTAGGTGGCAGCCAGGACCACACACATGGAAGGCAGCCGTTCCACCACTACTCTGCATTCCTGTGCATATCCTACTTTTTTTGAGGCAGGGTCTCATTAAGTTACTCAGGCTGGCCTCAACTCATGTTTATCACAAAGGCTGGATTTCAGTGCCCAGGATGCAAAGCTTAGGTTGTGAGTGGACAGTAGGATGCCTTCTTAGGAGCTAAGCTGCTAGGAAGGCATTTCCATCCGAGGTTTGGGTTTATGTAGTTTTCATATAAAAGGGGCAGATGACCTGGCATGGCGTGTGTCCCCTATAGATGGGAACAGCATACTTTCACCCTCTCCTTCATGTCTGCTTTTAAATGTGAAATGTTTAAGAATGTGCATGGAAACTGGCATGGTTGTACATGCCTTTAGTCTCAGCATTCAGTAGGCAGAGGCGAGCAGATCTCTGTGAGTTCAAGGCTAGCCTGGTCTACAAAGCAAGTTCCAGCACAGCCGAGGCTGTTATACAGAGAAACCCAGTCTCAGAAAACCAAAGTGGGGGTGGGGTGGGGTGGGGGCTGGAGGGGAGGGAGTGCTGATGTGTATGGCACTTTCTTCCCAAGTGTGTGAACACCAGGACCCACCAGCTCCTTATTTGTTTTATCGAGCCAATCCTCAGTGTCCTCACTGTAGACAGGAGAAGGAACCCAGTGGGAGGGAGGGAGGCAAGCATGATCCGTTGGTAGAGGAGATGCGTCGTGATGGACACTCACCAAATCATTATCTTGGACCCCCAAACATGTACTTTGAGTTATCACTTATAGCTCTGTAAGATTTAGGGGAAAAAATCCTAACTCTTAAAAATATCTCCTTGGGAGCCTGTTGTCATCATGTTGCCTCATCAGTGTGGGAAGGCAGACAGGAGGGACAACAGCCACTCCTCATGCCACTGTCCCTACCCTACCATGCAGGAATCCCATCGCTGACTGTGGAAGCATACAGTCCCAGCCGCATTTAAGCACTTTAATTTTGAAAGCACTGTTAGGCCTGCAGAGAGAGGCCACCCTGCCTCCAGCAGTCACCCAGGCATTAACACACTGGTCCCTGAACCTTGTCCCCGGGAACCAGAGCCATGTCCCTGGTGTGACCATATGGGTTTTGACAAAGCACAGCACTGGTCGTATACCTACACCCTGATTGCCCTACCCTAAGCCTCCTGTTCCCAGTACATTCTTCTCCCTCAGTGTCCCCTAGCAGCCTCAGGTCTTTGACTGTCTCCATAGATTAGCTTTTCTAGAATGTTCTGTGCTGGGTGTTCTGTGAGGTGCAAACCTTCTGGATTGAGTTGGTTCTTTTTGCAGTATGGGGTTGGGACTTTTGTATGGCTTTTCATGGCTTCGTGGTTTCTCTTGGGCACCGACTGACATCCTATTGCCTAGCTTGTCACAGAGTTTTATCTATACACCAAACACGCATGCTCTGTGGCTTCCTTCATCCCTGAAGCCGTTGAAGACAGTCAGGTCCCAGGGTGGCCTCCCTCTGGGAGCAGTCTCTAAGGTGTCAGGCTATTTGTCCACTGAGTCAGGGTCAGGATAGAAGTGAGAAGTGAGCCAAGGCTTGACCAGATCCTATCGTTTCCCCTGGTTACATGGCCCTGTCTTTTGGCAGCCGTTTAGAAGATTCTTCTTGTAAATTCCTTACCTTCTGGGTGACCCACCAGTTACCTAAGAGTTTGCTCTGAGTTTGTGCTCTTGTAACTCTATCAGATGACAAGTCTTTTGAATGCTGGGATAAGCAGATCTCTCTGGAGACCAGAGTTGAGTAAGGAAGAGCCTAGCTGCATCTAACTATGTTAGTCTTTAAATGAAAGAGCTGGTGCCCTTCGAGGCAAAATGCAAATGAACAATTCAGCATTCGTGTACTATAATATTGGGGCACTTGTCAGGGACCTGGGTGTTCCGCCAGGGCATGGGATTTGGATGTGAAATCAACTTATTCAAAACGAGAGCTTGGTAGGGACTTCGTGTTTCTCTATATTTTATTCATTTTTTTTAAACCAGCCTTGTTCAGGTCCTAAGAAATTACTAATCTCCCCCTTTTAATATTTTCTTTTAAAATACATTTAGAAAAGTATGTGTATGTATGTTTGTTTCTCAGTCTGTATGCCACATGAGTGCAGTCCCAGAAGGCCAGAACAAGAAGGCGTTGCATTCCCTGGAGCTGCAGTAACATGCTGTTTTTGAGCTACCCAACATAGGTGCTGGGAACTGAACTTGGGTCCTCTACAAGGGCACTATGTGCTCTTAATGACCAAATTCATCTCTTCAACCCTTTCTTAGATTTTCTAGCCTAGACATTCATATGTTTGAGGTTGCCTAAGCTGGGATTTTCGTTCACTTTGTGTCATGGGTTAAAGGCCCATTCATATAGTGGCGCCTATCAGAGCATGGCTCCCATTGACAGCTGAATGACTTTCTACTGTGTTGCTTGACTGTGCATATTTTCATTCCTGTGGTCATTGGCAGGCGATGGGCCATGGTGAAGAACTTATGTCTGGAATTCTTTCAGAATGCTTTCAATTGGGGGAACAGAGATTCATGGTCCCTCTTTGTGGGCAACCATAGCCTTAGGAAGAAGCTGTAGTGGGCAGTGTTGGGGTAGGACAGCAACTAGAAGATATGAGGTTAGAGTTAAGGACTCATGGAGCATCTTTCTCCTTGAACAGTTCGCCTCTATGGAACAAGCTTCACCCTCCAGGTTTACTCATCTCAGAGGAAAGCCTGGTATCCCGTCTGCCAGGATGATTGGAATGAGAGCTACGGGAGAGCAGCATGTAAAGACATGGGATACAAGTAAGTATGGCAGCCTAGGAGGGACACAATGCCATCATAATGACACTTAAAGACTGTCTCTCCAGCTCTCTATATGTGCCAGGGACTGGATGCTGCAGACACTTGTCACCTTAAAAAAGATGGTTCTACAAAGCAGAGGGCAACTCATCCATTGTCACTGTCAACCTAGCTTCATGCGCCTGCCCTCCATCTTTCCTGGTTACTTGGGAATGCCCATACTTTATGAGTGCTTGGATGCCAGGGGGAAGAGTGCAAAATAAGAAAAATAGGTCACATTTCGTCCTTGGAGTTAGTCAGATGAGCTGAACCTTTGTTCTGTTCACTGAAGGCTTTGGGCATGGAAGAGACCTGAGCGGAGTCACGCTTAAGAATTCCTTTCTGCTGGGTGATGGTGGTATACATCATTCATCCCAGCACCTAGGAGGCAGAGGAAGGTGGCTCTTTGATTTTGAGGCCAGCCTAGTCTACAGAATGAATTCCAAGGAAGCCTGGATTACACAGAGAATTTCAGCAACCAGAGACATTGGACACCGTTGAGATGGAATAATGTAATATTTCCCACCATCACACCCTGGCCTGGGGCATTGCCCAGTGTCTTCTACTATAACAAAACATTTGAGGCTGGGTACTTTATAGGGAATTTGGGGTTCATTTTAGCCCACCATTCTGGGGGAAATCGTGTGTTGGCTTCTGGTGAAGGTCTTGTACTGTTTCACCTCATGGTAGAAAAGTGGGAGAGCTGCTAAGCACATGTGGTGGGGAGGATGGAGGCTGGATCTGCTGCGGAACGATCTCTTCTCCAGAGGCTTAACGTCAACACCTTAGAACAGAATTGATCCCTTGTGGGAGTGGAATTGCTCCTCAAATGTTACTTAAAGTTCCTATACATCTCTTCAGAGTCCTCCTGCATCAGAGTCCTCTCAGCAGACAAACCACGCCCAGACTATGGCTCTCATAAAATATGACAGGCCTTAAGCCCGGGACAAGAGCTGTGGTTTTAATGAGGATTTTTCCTCCATGGGGTCACCGTGAGTTCCTATGCACAGTAGGGCATTCTATTCTCCAGTTCTCAAAGGTGAATTGGTCTATGGTGTGAAAGTTGGCATCTTAACTAAAGAGATGCTTCAGAATTCACCCGATGGGGTTGGGGAGATGGCTTAGTGGGTAAAGTGCTTGCCACAAAAACATGTGAGCCTCAGACTGATTCCCAGCACCCATGTAAAAGCTAGCAGTGGAGGCAAGCTGAAATCTGTAATGGGGAGGCAGACACCAGAAGATCTTTTGGGTTTGCTGGACAGCCATCCTAGCTGGATTGATGATATCTGGGTTCAGTAAGAGACCCAGACTCAGAATATAAGGTGGAGGGGACTAGAAAGATTGTTCAGCAGTTAAGAGCACTGGCTCCTCTTCCAGAGAAACTGAAGCTCGTCCTCAGCACCCACACAGTGTCTCACAACCATCTGTAACTCCAGTTCTAGGGGTTCCAGTGCCCTCGTCTGTCCTCTAAGAGCACTAGGCATATGTAGGGTGCATAGACATATATGCATAAAATAGCAAAATACTTTTTAAAATATAAATATAAGGTGGAGAACAACTGAGGCGGATGCTCAGTGTTGACCTCTGGTCTCCACACACACAAATATCATCTGTGACTCAGAGTTTTTAGGTACACAGTGAACCAGAACCAGTGGAAACTTTGTAACAAGGCAGACTAACATCTGTACATTTTATTAGACGGTGTGTAATCAGGCATCCTTAGCATCCTGTTTTCCTAGCTCACCCTGGGTCTGAAACACGACTTATGGGAGACTCTAAACTTATAAGGTTTCTGGATTAGACAATGGTTTTCACACAGCATGGCTGAATTTGAACTTGGGTTTTGTTTCCTAGAGTGTTCAGGTGTCCCTTCTATTGCAACCGTCATCAAAGGGTGGCTTTGTGATTCAGAGTGTGCTCTGTGAATTGATATGCCTGACACATTATTTTCAGTAAGATTGTCCTGTTTTTTTTTTCCAGGAACAGCTTTTATTCTAGCCAAGGGATACCAGACCAGAGCGGGGCAACGAGCTTTATGAAGCTGAATGTGAGCGCAGGCAACGTCGACCTCTATAAAAAACTCTACCACAGGTATGGAGGGCTCCTCTGATTTGCAGAATTTGAGAATGATGAGGAGATCCCATAGACAATGCCTTCCTGAGCTGATTTTCCTAGACTATGCTCTAGGTGGAGTTAGGAGGTCAGCTTCATACTGCTGGAGGTTAGAAACAGGACTTGCAGTGATCTTGACTTCATTCTTACCAACTTCTGGGACTTACAAGATACTTTGCCTTTTTGGTTTCAATCTCTACTGTCTGGCCCGCTGTTAGCAATGGCTTTCGCTATTGTTTGGTTGGCTGGTTTTTATTCTCCAGACACTGGAAGGTATGGTTACTGTGCTAGGGTATATGCTGTTTGGCTGTTAGCTACTGTAACAAAATACCTGAAGCAGACCGCTTTATAAAGAAAAGGATTTTGTTTTTGTTTTTATTGTATTGTCTTACGCTTTTAGAAAGAAGATCCATTTGACATGGCATGACTCTAGCAGGGTCCCAGGGCCACATCTCAGCATGCCAGGAATGTTAAGCCCCGAGTGGCCTCTCTCCTTGTCCTTATGCCACCAGGACTCTGTCACAGAGATTCTTCCATTCAATGACTTAATTTCACAAAGCCCCACCTTTGAGCATCACCATGTTTCTGCTCTTAGTACCATGACCCTGGGGCTTATTTTCCACCCTAACCTCAGAGGGACAAAGTGTATGACACTGTAGCATTGGGCACCAGGAATTCAAGAGACTTTCTGGCCCTTGGTTCCAACCCATGACTGTCAGTGAGAGGATGCCATGGGGTAACACTTGGGGCTCTGGTGCGATATGGCTAGTTCAATAAAAACTTGCTGTACCCAGGCCACAGGTAATAGGTGTAATGCCTGAGCCATTGCGAGCTTGGAGGGGGTCATGGGCAACCATCCTTTGTGCGTGAGTAGACATGACTTTAGGCTCTTTTCCAATGGTTTTGATACTGGGGACCCATGATGTCTTCTTTGCATAGAGATTTCTTCCTCCAGGGCCACACGCTCTTCTCCAGGTGGCTCAGCTGCCTCTAGGGCCAGCTGTCAGGTACTACATATCAGGGCTGGAGAACTAATCATTCACTCCACATCTCTACTGAGCGGCTTGCCTTCCTGGTGGCCACCAACCAGGATGTCCCGCTGTAGCCTGGCTGTCCCCCTGAGAATGTGGCAGGGCTGGCCTTGCTGGAGAGCAGTGCCCTGCCAGATGTTCACCCAGACAGCAGGGCTTAGCACAGGAGGCAGGGTGCTTTTTGTGAGTCAAGTAGTTCTTTGTCTTCCACAAGGACTCAGGCCTAGAAGAGTCAGCAGGTATAGAAGGGAGGAAAGGGGAGGTGCAGGCTTCTGGTGCAGAAGAGAGCACAGCAGAAAGAGGTAGGCTTAGGCCAGTGTAGGTGAGGGCCTTCACAACTCCAAGGTGCTGACAGGAAAGTTATTGTCTAGCATTGGGCTTCTTAAAGTTGTGACCCTTTTCCACCCAAGAAAATTTTATGTGACCCCAGGTATATGGGATCATAAGATAGGTATACAAATGTAATGTTTACTGGTAATAAGTCATCGAGAAATTTATCTCCATACAATTCCTGTTGCATGTATGTATGTATGTATGTATGTATGTATGTACATGTGTGTATGTGTGCCTGTATGATTTAAAGATGGAAGCAAATTTGCATACTAAAATACATGAGATAAATGCGTGTGTGTAGCACAATCTACTTACATACACAGGAGTCCCTGCATCCTGCCATTGAATCTGAATACTTTGTACACAGAAATGAGGCATTACAGTAACATCCTGCAGCTTGTTACACACACAACTCTAGAACGGCCAGTGAGGCATTCGCAGAGGGATTCATTGGTGAACATGGCCTGACCGTGTACTCAGTACGAAGTGCCCATGGTGTGTGTTCAGAGCCAAGGCTTTCATGGAGTCGTATGGTGCAGAAGTACCCTCTTTCCAGTGCTCCCTTCTTGAGGCTTCCTACCTGGTACCTGGGTGGAAGTTCCTTATTTGGGGGTCTGGAAAGGGCCCCATTTGATGTGTGCTTGGGTGACAGGCTGGTGCGTGTGAAGCTCTATCTGTCCAAGTGACCTGATGGGACTGATGTTTGGGAAATCAATTGCTCCCCACAGAACCACAGCTGGTAGCTGATGCCGTCAGGACATGCTGTGGCCTCTTCAGCACACCAGGGACAGTGTCTATAGGACAGAATGCACTGATTTTTTTTCTCCTGCACAATGTGAGAAATTGACTCCCAACTTGAGTGACTTTTTTTTTTTCTGTCCCTAGCAAAGTGCTGGTTATATTGTGATCTGTGGCTTACATGTAAACCATCTGGGGAAATTAGAAGTTTCTAGACAACTTCCTGATGACACTACTGGATAGCTGCTCATTTGTTTGTAACAGGGTCTTGCTGTGTAGCCCAGGCGGGCTCTGAACTGGTGATCCTCCTGCCTCAAACTCTCTAGCACTGAAATTTCCAGTGTTTGCCATGACACCTAAACTAGGGAATAATTTTAAATTATACAAGGACAGAAGTAAAAACTGACTTGTCCTCTCCCTCAAGCCACGATCCTAGTGGGTGCCAAAAGTTGGACATTTCTTGTCTGAAATGTTGGAGGTAGAAAGAATTTCAGAGTTCAGATTTTTCGATTTAACTTTTTATTGATTCTTTGTGAATTTCACATCATGCACCCTAATTCCACTCATCTCTCCATTCCTTTATACCCACCCTTGAAACTTCCCCCTACCAAAAGAAAAAAAGATCTCATTGTGGAAGCTGTAGTGTGTCACCATGTGTCCCACAGTATACCCTTTTGTCCACACTTCTTTACTTGCAAATATTCATTTTCAAGTCATCTGGCTTCTGCTACACTATGAATACTAGATCCTTACCAGGACTCTTCTCAGATATACTGTTGTTGTCAAGGAGATCCCACAGTTTTGGTTCTATAGGACTGGTTCCTTCATGGACTCCAGCAGCTCATTGATAGGGGTAGATGTTGGAGTGGGCCAACTTAAAGCCCTAGATCTGGATTTGTATAGTAGCTGAGTTGGTCAGCCAACCAGCTCTCCTGCACTCACACCACCAGGATGGGTTCTCCAGCACTGTCCCAGCCAGCTCACCCAGTTCCACAGCTGGCAAGGGGCAGAGCCAGCTCTCCTACTCTCATGCCCTTGGGACCAGCTCACCCATGCCCACACCAGCAGGGCCAGTTCTATTTTTTTGATGCAGGCAGGATGCAGGGTTCTTTCTCCAGAATGCTATGGCCAATGAGGGGCAGGACCAGCTCTCCTGCCTGCAGATGGCAAGGGACAAGGAGTTGGGAAATGGCATCTCTCCCTCACCCACCCACAGCACAGCTGACAAGTTGTGAGTCAGCTTTCTTACACTTGCATCCTTGGGGCCAGCTCACCTGTGCCCCTGCAGAGTTTAGATTTTTAAAATATTCATGTCTGAGATATCTTGGGGTTAGGAATCAAATCTAAGGACAGAATTCATTTATTTCATGTATTCCCCTACTTATTAAAATTTATTTAGTCTGAGTATGTGGTACACATGCAGAGGTCAGAGGAATCAGTCCTTTCTATGTGGGTCTCAGGGATTAAACTCAGACTTTCCGACTTGGAAGCAAGTACCCACTGAGCCATCTCTCTGGCTCTTGTGTGCACCTTATGTGCATAAACTAAGGTCATTGCATTCTATCGTGAGTATGGTTGGACTGTGACACTTCACATGTGCTTAGGTGTGAAATTTCCCTTTTGTGGTATTGAATAGGGGGCCTCCAAAAGTTTTAAGATTTTGACGCATTGCAGATCGGGGATCAACTTGGGTTGCCATCTCGTTCTACCTGTTGAGAAGAGGCAGAGAGTTGGACTCGTCTGAGTCTGGTGGCGGAATCCATTCCTTGCCACTGAGGTCTAGTCCTATCAGTAGGGTCACTAGTAGTGGACAGGAGGCAACACCAGGAGAAGACACCAGCGCCCTCCCTCCCTGCCTATGGTAACCAGAGTCCCATCTTCTTTCTAGTGACTCGTGCTCATCCCGCATGGTGGTTTCTTTGCGCTGTATAGGTGAGTGAGTACTTCCCAATGGTGCTTTCGTATGCTTCCGAGTAGGATCCCCTCTGTGGTTTTGGAAAGATGTCCCTGGGTCTTGGGATATGTGAGGGGAGGCCTCCAGGAACGAGCGAGGATGTGCCTGGAGGCCTCTTGCTTACACTAGGATCTCTATGTAATCCTGCTGTGTTGGAATGTTGCTGGGCTGTAGTGTCTACTGAGGGTAGGTGATGGTTGGACACTGACAGGCCTTGTTTTTAGGTGCCATCATAAGTACGGGGGCCTTAGTGGATCCTTCTCCGTAAAGCAGAAGGATAGTTAGCCAGTTGTGTGTGAACCTGAAGCCTCACATCAGTGACCTGACCTAGGCCAAAGCCAGGGCATTGTCATCCAGCCTTCCACTGGACACAGTTTCCCAAGGAAAGTGTGACATCTAGCACGCCTGCATGCTTTCTACCTTCTCTCAGGAGCTTGCATGGTGGCTAACTGGGGTCTCTCTGTGTCTGTCTGTCTGTCTGTCTGTCTGTCTGTCTCTCTCTCTCTCTCTCTGTGTGTGTGTGTGTGTGTGTGTGTGTGTGTGTGTGTGTGTGTGAATGTGCATGTGCACGAATTACTCATCGACCCCCACACTTGGTAGATATAGATGTCCAACCTTGGCCTGGGACTTGAGGCCTACTTGAGGCAAAGGAGCTCTGAATCTCCTTAAGGTCATCTTGTTGCCCAGCCAGGAGAGCACTGCTGTTAGCCCTCTGTCCACATGTGCTTCACAGGTACTCAGTCACTGACAGAGGTGCAGGTAGTGCTTAGAGGATGCTTCTACAAGTCTTGCCCCATACTGTGCTGAGATGTACCAGGCCTGCTCAGCTAGTACCCTGACACCAGCCTGGGAACCTTTCAGCACATCAGGAAGTTCCTAACCTCTACCTACTTCTAGTATTATCTTGGCTTCTTTCAACAGAGAGCTCGACCCACAGTTTCGAAGTTTCTAGAGCTCCCTCTTCAGACCAGCAGGGACTTTTCACCCTGAAGTAGATCTCATCCCTGCTCAGCAAAGAACCTCTGTGTCATTTCCTGGGGGACTTGGCCTTCATCTACCCTGATTGCCCCTCATTTACCAAACCCTCCCTTGCCTCCTCACTCACTCTCAGCCTTATCTACTTCCCTCCTGTTTGCTCAGAACTCCGGGTGTTGGGGTGCTGTGTGTTAGTCTCCCTGAGGAGACTGTTACCCAGGGCTTTCCTAACCCTGCCAGAAACCTGATGGAACCAGGTAGCAATAAGAATTAGCCTGTGCCCCAACCAGGGAAGGAGTGGCCCCTTGAGGACCTGGGAGAGCATCTCCTTGTCACTTGCTTATTCAGACTCCTAATAATAGGGAAACAGAGACAGCAGTAATCTCCTTCCAATGACCCCACTGCCTGGTGAGGCCAGGGAAAGGCAGCTGGGTGGAATCCATATGATTGGCTTTGTGCTGGCCCTGGTGTCTTCTGCTCTGTTGACTGACATCTGACATGTGTTTGTCACCCTCAGAATGCGGGGTTCGCTCAGTAAGACGTCAGAGCAGGATTGTGGGTGGGTCGACCGCCTCACCAGGAGACTGGCCCTGGCAGGTCAGCCTGCACGTCCAAGGTATCCATGTCTGCGGAGGCTCCATCATCACCCCCGAGTGGATTGTGACAGCCGCCCACTGTGTGGAAGAGTATGCCTTCATTCCGTGAAGTCTGGGGTAGTAGAGTGGGGTCACATGGCCCAGACATTTGGGGTTGGAATATGGCTCTTCTACCATGTGACCCACACCAAGCAGTGTGGAAGCTCCGATGCCTGTTGGGGTGACAGTGCTGTTTTAGATGTCTCAATGTCTCTTTGCCTGTTGCTACCACACAGGAATACCCTCCTTTTCTTCCTCCCAGGCACTGCTGGGAAGTTAGGGAAGCTATCTCTCCTGGGAGTCTACCTTCCTCCCTCATACATCCCAGATTCTGAGGTTCCTCTGGTAGTTGAAGCTAAAAGTTAAAAACAAAAACAAAAACAAAACAACAACAACAAAACAGATGAAAGAAAAGCATGGCCACTCCAAGTATGTCCGTATTTATTAAGCACCTCCTGTGTCAGTAAATGCTCTGGCATATAAAGATTAGTGAGACCCAGTCCTGTCAGAATGTGATTTCAAGTACTACAGAAAGGTGCGGCTCTATCGTGATCTGGTGCAGAAGATGGGAGAAGGAACAGAATCCTTGGGGAGCCATTCAGCTGTGGGGTGCTGAGAGGGAAGTGAGAAGCTCCCTGCCCCAGCCTCACTCTGTGGCTTAGGTTGTCATCTTACCCCAGGACTCAGCATGTGTGTTTAAAAGACTGTGAAGGGAACACCTCATATCTGTGGTCCTGAGTTTCCGTGTCTGTCCTTCTGTCTCTCAGACCCCTCAGCAGCCCTAGGTACTGGACGGCATTTGCGGGAATTTTGAAACAGTCTCTCATGTTCTATGGAAGTAGACACCAGGTAGAAAAAGTGATTTCCCATCCAAATTACGACTCTAAGACCAAGAATAATGACATTGCTCTCATGAAGCTGCAGACACCCTTGGCTTTTAATGGTATGTGAGATTCAGCCCACTAGAGGGCAGTAGCATCCCCGGGTTGTGTGGGTCAGAGCTGGCTTCAAACAACACTTAGTGTCCCTGTGGATTCTCTTCAGCTGAGGTCATCTGGTTGATAATTTGTAAAGATTACTGGTTTTAAAAATGTTTAATTTTTAACTTAACTTTTAAATTTATTTTTATTTTATTATATTTATATTATTTTATTATTTTAATTAATTTTTAAAATTTAGTTTATGTGTACGGGTGTTTTGCCTACAAGTATGTCTGTGTACCACTTCTGTGCCTGGTGCCCATAGAGGCCAGAAGAGGGTGTCAAATTCCCTGGGACAGTTGTGAGCCAGCATGTGAGTGTTGGGAATCAAACATAGGTCCTCTGGAAGAGCAGCCAGTGCTACTGAGCTCTCTCTCTCAGGACAACTGATAAACTCACGTTTTGCTCCTCTTTACACAGATGTAGTGAAGCCAGTGTGTCTGCCGAACCCAGGCATGATGCTGGACCTAGCCCAGGAGTGCTGGATTTCAGGGTGGGGGGCCACCTATGAGAAAGGTAAGACTTTGGGTCGCCCAGGATGGGACATTGATTTCCACAGTGGGACCTCTTCATTTGAATCCCAGCTCGGTTATTCGGTGGCTTTTGGCTTTGGACAGTTTACATGTGCTATGTACCTTGCTTTTCCCATTCGATTAAACAAAAACCATCAAATTAGCCCTACCTAGCAACATAGGAAGAGGGCTTGGTATTTGGATGGACTGAGGGAGTATACTAGTTACTTTCTCATTCCTGTGACAAAATTCTTGACAAAAGTAACTCAAGGGAGTTACTTAACTGAAGGGAAGAAGGACTTATTGTCCACAGTTTGAAGGTGCCGTCCATCATTGTGGGGAAGGCATGGTATCAAGAGCACAAGATGGCGGGTCACATCAATATATTCAGGATTCAGAAAGAAAGATGGATGCTAATAGTCAGACCACTTTCTCCTGCTTCTTCAGTCTAGGACCCAGCTATATTGAGAGCCTTTTCCCTCCTTGATGTACCCACTCTAGAAATTCCCTCATAGACATGCTCAGAGGTTTGTCTCCTAGGTGATTCTAGATGCCATCCATCAATGTTAACCATTACAGGGAGGGAGGAGGGGAGAGAGGTATGCGGTCATCTGCATGGAGTATGGGCCTCTTGAGGAAGATGTCCACAAGAGCTGCTGGCTGATGCCTCTGTTGTTAGGGAAGACCTCGGATGTGCTGAATGCTGCCATGGTACCCTTGATCGAGCCCTCCAAATGTAATAGCAAATACATATACAACAACTTAATCACACCAGCCATGATCTGCGCCGGGTTCCTCCAGGGCTCTGTCGACTCTTGTCAGGTAATTGTGAGTTTTTATTGAACCTTTGAATGTGCAGTTCCCACTGAGCCCCTGTGAGAGAGACATGAGCCTGGGATCAGAGATACCTCCTAGGGACCCAGAACCAGCTGGGAGCAGCTGTGGGGAGGGACGTGGCCAGTAGCAGCATTTATACCTCTGGCAGAAACTAGTGCTGTGCACACTCTGGTCTCCAGAGAAGTTTTAGCTTGGCACAAGTGTTGGTGTGGTTGAACTGTGTTCTGCCATGCATTTGCTAACTGCAGTTGGCACAGACCAATGGCATCTTTTGGATTATGTCACTGTGACCACTGCTTCCTGCAGGGGAGACAGATCCACACCCTCTCTCATACCTGGAGACTCTGTGTCCTCTCTGCATGTGTGTTTTGGTGTGCCCTTTTCTTCTCAGTAACTTGCTGTGTTCCCCAGGGAGACAGTGGAGGGCCCCTGGTTACTTTGAAGAATGAAATCTGGTGGCTGATTGGGGACACGAGCTGGGGCTCGGGCTGTGCCAAGGCATACAGACCTGGAGTATACGGGAATGTGACAGTATTTACAGATTGGATCTACCAGCAAATGAGGGTAATTTCCTTGATTCCTGGACTGTCCATGGACTGTCCATGGACTTGTGAGCTCAAGTCACAGGTCCGGGAGGAGTGCACATTGTCAGAAAGTGGACACTTTCATGGTCTAGACTTCTCCTGGGTCACCTTTCACTCCCCTGTTCCAGGTCTCCCCATCCCTATGATTTCCCAATTCCTCTCTACACCCACTCCAGGCCTATGGTGCCTGTATACTTGGCGGGAGGCACTGTCAACCTCACTGGCCTTCCTGCTAGCGTTGATGGCAGAGCCAGACTCATAGAACCCCCTTGGCTCCCCATTTTAGTGCAGGATCAGCAGAGCCAGGCGCCTACCCAGCCTTCACCCATTCACACACTTGGGTGATAGAATAGTCAGAACGGTACTCTTCCTCAGAGTGGTCTCATGAGGGGCATTATGTTCATGTTCAGAGGGAGAGGAGTGGCTAGAGATCTCAAGTCCCCAACGTGGCTCCAGGGGAGGTTGCACAGCCAGGAAGAAGTTCAAGAGTTCCTGTAGCCTACCCTCCTGGCTCATCAATACAATCTGTTGGGTCTCCAGCTCCTTCCATTCCAGGGATCAAAATGATGGTCTGCTTAGGCATGGACTCATAGGAGGGTTCCTAGAGAAAGAGCATATCTCCTAGTATCTGCCTGATAAAGAAGAAATGGGACCAAGGCATTTTCGTGAAGCCTGATCATGTCAATCCAAGTGCTCCTGAGTTCACAGTGTCACATCTCTTGAGGGGAAGTCCTCCTGGCAAAAGAAGATGTGGGAACAGACAAACCAGACTATGCTGGGGGGCACAAAGAGGAGACTAGAGGGAGGGGCAGTATGGAGGGCACTGACCAGCAGATATATTTAAGCCTGAAGGCCACTCAGCATGGCCTTGAGGAAAGAGAGTGCTGAGTGAGAGGGGTACCACAGGTAAGAATGGAGGACCTCTCCAGGTAGAGAGTAGCTGGAACCAAGTGAGGCTTCTGGGCAGAGGCACATGTGCTTCCTGCACCTGTAGCCTGAGCTTGACCTGCAGAAGTCTCTGAGGCCTGAGTCAGACTCTGGGACTCTCAGATCATCAGGGGAAAAAGACAGCTTTGTCTGTCTTAGGAGAGTAACCTCGTCTCTTCTTCCTGTTGGCACAGGCGAACAGCTAATCCACGTGGCTTTGTCCCCGACTTCCTTTGTCTTCAACAACCTTCTGCAAGAAAACCAAGGGGCGGATTTTCAACTTCCTGTGCACAATGTACCTTTTGAGATGATTCAAAGGGCCTTTCACTTTTATTAAACAGTGACTTATCTGACTGTGCTCCCTGGTCCTGTGAGGGCTTCAGTGCCCCACCCTCCAGGCTACTTCAGCAGCTCCTACCAGAAAGGATGACCAGATCCTGTTGGGTTTGGGCACATAGGGCCAAATACAGAAGAAGGTGGCACTCTCATGTTGAGACTTCTTTTTGGCTTATGCTCAGGCCTCTTTTGGATGAGTAAGGACTATGACCTCTGAGTAGTCTGATGACCTGAGAAGAGTAGGGAAGCCAGGCAGGGCCTTGGGCCAAGGTACAGGTACAGAGAGAGAAAGAGAGAGAGAGAGAGAGAGAGAGAGAGAGAGAGAGAGAGAGAGAGAGAACACTACCCATTGCCTGTGGCCTAGCTCTGCTGTGTAGTTTTGGGCTGGTCATACTATAATGACTTCATGAACAACAGCCCAGGAGTAAAGGACTTATTCTCCTGCATGTTGACATGACAGTCATTTCCAAGGTTGATGGAACCTTTGCCAGGCTGAGGGCCTAGGCAGGGCCTTCAGAGCAAGAAACTAATGTCTGCATGTCCCTTGGGCGAGCTCTATATGGTATCATTCAGTCTGGTTCTTGGCTCCCCACCGCTATTTCTGTCAGCCTTTCACAGCCTGAAACTTACCTCTTTGGTTTGGCTCCAGGTAAGGCCTGGTACTTGATGGAGCCTGTATAGCTCAGCTAGTCATCTGGAGGCTGAGGTCCATTAGAATCAGGGACTTGTGATTCCAGTCACCTTGCTTCTGGGTTGTGTTTATTCCCTTACTACCTCACTGCACCTGCACACTAGTCTGGATGAATGTCTGTAGTTCACCTGCATTTGGACTGTGTGCTTGTGCCTCAGATATTAGACCTCTTCCAGATGGTTAGGTTGTTCTGTAGACTGACGATGGGATTAGTAGTCCCAAGCTTTGGACAAAGATGAAAAAGAGGAGCTCGTTGTCTTCTATCCTTTTCTGGCCCTGGGTTTATACCAGGAAAGCCATGCCACAATCACCAAATATGAAGTATGAATGTCTTACCTATGGTGAGGCTCTGCCTCCTCCTCTGGCCTGGCTCTTCAGAAGGCAGTGAACGGGTCACAGCTGGGACTCCGTCTTTGCTGGGGAGGGTCTCCCACCCAGGAAATAGTTGCCACTCCATGTAAAGAGTTCCCTCATGCTTCCTCTGGGAACAACACTCTAGGGACCTTCTTAGATGCCATAAGGTACCTACTTACAAGACTAAATGTACAAGCACCTTGAAGTGTGAGAACATGTCCCCTCCTTAGCTCTCCCTGTCTTTGCTGTTGGTTGGTTATTTCCTGTTTTGTGTCTGTTCTGAGCTGTGAGATTCCACTGTGAAATGTATGAATAAAGTATGTAATTCTGTCCATTGTTCATTGGCTGTGTAGTTGTGCCCCAGGCACAGGACCAAACTCCAGTTCCTAGTTCGGGAAGGATGTCAGTGCGGCTGCTAGGTTGGAGTGAGATACTGTTAGAGCACTACCCCAGCACTGGCAGGCCCTGTTTGACCTCTGTGCTTGGACATAGTCTTCCAGCGATTCCTGCAAGAGCCTCATCAGCTCCCCAGCATAGCCTCCCTAAGTCAGACTCCAAGAACCACAATTATCACCACTCCATCCCAGCTCCTCCTATGTCTGCCTCACAGCCCCTTGACCCTGAAAAAGAGCAGAGCAGACACTTGGTAAAGCCTATTTATGTCAGCTGACATGTGGAGTCCCTTAGCTCTGGAGACACAGCTCCAGGCTCCCACCTCATCAGGCAACCTGACCTAGACTAAGTCCAGAATTTGTATCCTGTGGTTTCTTCCCAAAGTCCCAGATGATTCATGGTGACAGAGATACAGTGTACACCTCTCTTCCCTGGAGTTAGGACTATGGGCAAAAGGATGGATGCGATCGTCTACATTAGAGCTAAAAGTCACTCTGCTTGGACTTGTTAGCACACATGTGCTTCTGCTGTAACACCACTCTTCCTTCTTATCCTACCTTCCAGCAGGACCTTATATATAAGACCACCAGGATAGCCTCAGACTCTACATAGATAGAAAAGAAAGGAAAGGAAAGAAAGGACAACAAAGGAGATATATACATACATACACAGAGGACTTTGACCTTATCCTTCTACCTCCAGAGTGCTAGAATCAAAGTCATGTATTACCACGCCTGATTTTAAGTGTACTGGGGATTGAAGCCAGAACTTCCTGGGTATTAGGTAAACACTGTACCAACTGGGCTACCTCTCTGTCCCTAAACAGCATATCTAACATACCCTGTAGATTCTTCACCATTGACCCACATCTGTCAGCTTCATGCCTCAGGCTGAACAAACCTTCCCTAACATGTTCCCATTAGCCACTACTGCCTTATGGGGCCGAGGACACATTACAGCTATGCAACACTGTGTTTGGGGCTGTGCAGCAGCAAAATTATGATGAAAATGCAAACATGCAAAAAAGCCAATTTACGGCAGTGAATTGCTGGGAGAAGGACTTACTCAGCGTGTGCTGGAACAGCAAGCAAAATGCTAGCTGCTGGCTGCCGCTCGGGCACGCCCATTCACAGCTACAGGTTCCTGCCTTGGGGTTACTACAATCAAGACATTGGGGACAGTGAAGACTGATGCTGGTTTAATGTGCTTCCATGGGCAAACAAGCTGGGATGCTTCCTCCTTCCATGTTGGAAAATTTCATCTTAGGTGGGTTCATAGGTACACAGTGCTGATTTCACTTGAAAGAGTAAGCCAACTGCAACAAGATAAGGAGAACACTGATGTTGTACACAAACATCACTATTAAACAACACTATTCATTTTCTGAGTGTAAATTAACCCAGCCTCTCACTAGAATAAACATCAGCATTGGCAGCTGGGCAAGGAACTGAACCCAGCCTTGAAATGTTCACTGGTTAGCTGAATGTGGGGATGACAGTTTTGCCTGAACTCATGTCTCTGAGGTTCTCCTATGATCCAGATACCTGATTTCAGAACCTTTTTCCATTCTGGCCAAGGTTGTGGTTCCAGAGGCACGCCTGCTGTGCAATTCTGTCCTGTCACCGTGTAAAGACATGACTGTGTAGCGTGACATAACCCAGGCTCACTTGGGTGGGTGCAGTGTTTGACAAGGGCTTTAAAACATCTGTACTTGGAAAGGAGCCTTGAGAACTTCCCTCAGGGGGGCTGCTCGCTCATCCTAAATACATCAGCCTGTGGCGGTGGCACTTGAGACCCAACAAGCTGGAACGCTGAAGCATCCTTTATGGGAACAAGGGACACATCAGTGACAGTTTCCTGGATATGATGAGTATGAGATGAACAAAGCTGGGGTGCTGGCTCATCAGATCGTTTGTCACCTGGTATTGGGTTACACTCATAATGACTTCCCTCCTTGATACCAGGCTTCCTGTGTGGGGCTGCTGGCATGCTGGTGGCAAGAATACGCTCCACTTGAAGAGGATTTATAGAAAGGCTCTCCTCATTGAAAACATCATGTTCACAACACCTCTGAAACAAAGCTTACAGGAATCACCATCTCACATGGGTTGAGCCTCTGAAGCATGACACCCCAGTGTTCAGTCTACTGCAGTCTGTTAATATCTGTCTAGGTCTCCTTTTACTCCTCGTATTACATCAAATGTCCCCACTTCAAAATTCACCAAGGCCCATTCTATAATACTCACCTTCCTAGGTTGAGGGTCCAGGAGAAGAGAAACTACAAATTCTAACATCATGTCAGGCATGTGGTACCTAATGGGTGACAATAGCTTGGCCATGATTGTCATCCTGGAGGCACTGATGAGCTTTGGCCTGAACCTAACCTCTCCTCATGCGCTAATCTCATAGAAGGGGTCCTAGAGCTCCCACTCTGGGTTCTGATCACCACAGGGATAGAGTCTGGACACTTATTCTTTATATCCCAAAAGGACCATCCTCCTGCTCTTTGGGAGAACCATACTCAGCAGGCTACAAAAACTTGTTCCTTTATAGCATAGACTCTCAACTGCCTCTCTCACTCTCTACATATTCAGGGAACCAATGCATCCAGGCAAGGTCCATCTGATGCTTGGGTACCTCTGACTGTTTCTGACCCATCAGAATCTAATGTCCCTATGAGATGGAGCTAAGCTTGGGCATGGAAAACTCCTGAGGCACCAGGCTGGAGGGACACACACTTGAGTCAGAGATGTTTAAACTCCCTGCCCACCATATTCTCCCAGAATCTTCTGTGATAAGAGGCTCTGACACTTCACGCTCCAGCTTATAGTCAGCCTCTTGGAGCTCCAATGACATGGGAATGACAAGTAGTCAGTCAGTCCTGGGGAAGCCTATTGGTGTCATCCAGTTCGGCTTTGGAATTGCACATGGACAGTGGCCATTGTCTTCCTAGCATCCTTGTAAGCATATTATAAAACCTCCCAAAGTCAGTAATGGTAGAGTTTCAAAAGTAAGAAGAAATGTAGCATAGGATCTGTTAGGAGGGCACAGGGTGGCTACTCAACTGCCCAGCTGCCATCTAAGAATGAACTACGCAGCTGGTCTCCTCAAGGAGCAAGGAGCTCTTGAGTAAGGCAGTCCATTTTTCTGGAAGTCTCACTGTGCCCCCATGTCCATTGTGTGTCTTGGAGAATGTCCCTCAGCTCTTTGTTCCTCTCCCTCCCTACTGGAGGCATCTTCTTCTTCCCGATCCTGGCATTTCAGTGCTCCAAAGAACCTCGTGTCAAGGCCTCTATTGGACATGTCCTCAGCTAGTGTTGTGACCTGCACCCAAGGCTTCTTAAACTTGAAGTCAGGAAGTGCTATGTAGATTTGGAGCTGGGTTCTGGGAGAGACAGTCTGAGGGTTAGGCTTATCTATCATCTCCCAGTCATGGAGGGACTCTGCAGCTCTCCTGGAAGGAGGGCATGGTTGCTTAGATGACCTGGTCCTACCCTGGATGTTTCTTCTATTGGTATTCAGCTGGGCATGCAGAACCTCCCACAGTTCTGCTCACACTGAGACGGCTTTGTATTCCTGCAGGCCAGTGCCTATGTACACAAAGCATGTATGTGTTTGATAAGATTGTCTTTCCAAGCTTCTCTTTACTTGATATGGTCCCTAGGAAGTAAACCCTTCTTGGTTCCCAATTGCAAGGGGGTTGGCTTTAGTGACCCATCTTTTTTCCCATTTGCCCTCCACCCTCTGTAGTCCTGTGCAACCCCCTTCCGCCAATTCGAAGTGAGTCAAAGAAAAGTGGTTTATTAAGAAATGCAATAGGCAGCTCCCAACATCATGGCCCATTTGTTCATCAAATACTTGTTCCTGGCAGGGTGCTAAAATGTAGAGGACATGGTGGGTAGGAAGGGTACTCAGCAAAGTGGCTTCTTCTACCCATCTACTTGCTGAATTTTTGGAGCCTCTTTCTCTTTATCATCTCAGAGTGAATAGAAAGCTCCTTAAAATATTAGTACTAATACTTATTATAGATAAAGGGTGGTGGTTAGCTACAGGAAAGGTAGCCCCACGTTAGGCGCCATCTATTGTTGTAAAAATATTAAAAAAATAAGAAAAGTATTGTTGTCTTTTACCTCTCTAGGTCCAGCACCACGGTGCCCCAGGATATCTCCTAGACATCTTGGCGGAAACACATCCCAACTCCTCGGTGGCCTAGTGTCTCCTGCTGCCGCATACTTTGCTACACTCAAATCGTCACATAAAAGAACACACAACACAATAATCTTTGACCCAATTGGTAAGATATAATTGCCCACCTAAACATACAAAGCCCAGTACCATCCATCCCTTAAGAACATTTGTAACAACCTGTAAAGGTACAGCATGGAATCTTAATGTCACCTGCCATATTGTCCTGCCATGGCTTCTCTCTATCTCTCTCCTCTCCTTCTTTCCCTTCCAGTATCCTCCCCTTCCTTTAAACTTCTCTCCCACCAATCCTTACTTCTGGTCCAATTACAGGCCTCTTTCTATCCTCTATGTGCCCCTCACCTGTATTTTACAAATTCAATGGGGAGAAGTTTCTGGTGAAGTCACCTGATTCCTGAGTACAGGACTAGGCAGCTGTCCCTGGGGCAGTGGAATTAGCATCAAAATACAGATATCTTAGGGCAAACCACAACAAGGCTGGAACCCTTCTGTCCCTGAATATTTAATTATCCAGGAGACACAGGAAAGGACAGGGCCAGCTTAACCAGGGAATTTGGCTAGCCTGCGCTGAGCTTGGGCCAGCCTTGCCAACCGCTCCTTCAGGAATCTCCTCTTCTCACTGGTGTCACTCTTTTCCTTCAGGAGCCAGCTGCAGGAATCCTTGTCCTGCAGGAGCTGGAGCATGCCCTTCTGCAGCTTCTCAGCAAACATCTTCAAGATGAAATACTGGATGATCAATGGAATGTGGCTGGAGATGCAGTTGTGAGCCTCCTAGTAGAGGGAGACACAAAAGGCTTGAGGGGGAGGTACAGGGAGCCTGAGCATACCATGTCATCTCTGAGTAGTGAGATGCTGGTAGGGACAGCCCTCCCTCAGGCCCCTCAGTATCCTGGCAGAGGACTGAGGGAATAGGAAAAGGTAAGGTGAGGAGGTAAGGGGCAGAGACCGAAGAAAACCAGTCATGGGTGCCTTGAGTGGGAAGAAGGCCTTGGCCAAAAGAAAGAGATGATGTCTGCAGACGAGCCCTGATTCACACAGTATGACATGTAGAGACATTGAGGACATTATGCTCTGAGAAATAAAGCCAGGCAGGAAGGATAAAACCTGTGCTCCCCCAATTGTTGAGGTCCCTGGAGTTGTCAGAGTCCCGGAGTCAGATAGCAAACCTGACTGTCTATAGGTGCATGGCCATAGAATGCAGGCACCTTGGGCTTGGTCACATGACAAGGCTGGACTCCTAGTAGGCAGTGAGCAGGTCAAAGGTCTGATGAGAAGGTCACCATGACTTTCCCTGTGTGGTGCTTCAATTTCCTGTGGCTCTGACTGAGTAGGACCTGCTCTTACTTGGGGTTCATGATGTGTGCCCCACCAAACAGGTGTCAGGACCTAACTTCTCCTTGATGAGCTCATGGATTCCCAATACCGTGCTAAGGGCCCTACACTGCATCACTGGTACTCAGGATGGGGAAAACACATCTTACAGAGAAGAAAGCTGATGATCTGAGAGTCTAAGCCACACAGCCAGGGTCGCATGGACCATAAAAGGCAGATATCAATTTCTCTAAGCTACCTGTTCATTTGAATGAATTAGAATCACTTCCCAGAGGCTCACCTAGAGCTGTAGGACATACTTGTCCTGAAACCCCTTGCAGACTTCCACCCTAAACAAAGAGAGACACCGAAACAGAGAGACCACATGGGCTAAACCCCAGTCCCCATGTGTTCACACACTTACCTGGCGGTAGGCATTCAGATGCTGGAAGATTTCATCCATGGATGAGGTCTGTAAATTTGGGGACTGAGCGGACCTGCTTTTGCCATGCTTCCTCTCCTCCTCCTCAGCTTCCTCCTCTCTCACCTTCTGCAAGGCTTTCCTATAAATTTGGTCCTGGCAGTAGATGATTTGTTCCATCTGGAAGTGAAGCCGGATCGCCTTCTCTGCTTCCGTTTCCTGTTCTAATCTGATGTCTTCAAGTTTGGACTGCAAAGAAAGAGAAGAGCAAGCCAACAGTCATCACGATTTGCTTACCATGGGGTAAGAACACAGGGCATTCCACAGGTCCACAAGCATCTAGTCGCTTGGCAGCAATACAAGCAGTCAGTACTGGGAAGTAGCCCCTGTTCCCCAATCCCCGCCCCCTGCTCAACTCATCTGTGCAGACGCACCCTGAGCTGAAGGTGGAAACCAGGGGAGGGCTGAGCTAGGTATGAATAGCCCCCTGCTACAAGGGTCAACCTCCAGTGTCAACTTGAATGGATTTAAAGATTAGTTTGTTTATCGTGTGTGTGTGTGTGTGTGTGTGTGTGTATGTGTTGTATGTGTTTGTGCACTGTATTCATGCAAGTGTGTACAAAGGCCAGACAATGGGACTGGATCCCATGGATCTGGAGCCACTGCATGTGGCAACTGGAAACTGAACCCAAGTCTTCTCCAAGAGCAGTAAGCATTCTTAACTACTGAATCTCCTCTTCAGTTCCTTGACTAGATTATAATCACACAGGATTCTACATTAGATCAGGTCTGAGAAGGTATTTCCAGAGATGTTTAATTGAGATAGAAAACCCAGCCTAATGTGGGTAGTGCTATCCTATAGTTTGGGCTTCTGAATATCAGCATTCATCAGTTTTCAAACAGAGAGGTGTCACCATGTGCCTCCCATTCCTACTGCTGTCTTTCTGGCCACAGCAGACCATATCCCCTCAAACAGTGAGCCCAAATGGACCCTTACTAAGTTGTTCTTATCAGGTATTTGGTCACAAGAAGGAGAGAAGTAAGGGATACAGGTAGGCAAGGGCTGGGACCTCTGTGGACTCTCAGCTCTGACCCTTGCTACTCTCTTCAGCTACTGTCCTTGCTATTTCAGCAGCTTTGACATCTACAGGAAGGAAGGATGTAGTCTCTACCAGAGAATATGCAGATATAAGAAGGGTCACTTTAGGATAGTCATCTATGGGCATCCTGTCATGGGACTTACGGACAGCCATGGAGGAAACCTTTCATTCAGCATTCTCACTGATGGAGTCTAGGCCAGACTGCTACTCTGGCCCCAAGAATCCAGCAGCCTTTCCCTTCCCTCTGCTTCACAGAATATCAGCTATCCTACTAATTCAATAGGCTTTGAGATACCTTGATTTCTCATTTTGGGAAATACATTTTCTAAGACACCCTGCACACATCAAAGGACACTGAAAGGCTACTGATGGTTATCTGATGCTTACCAGTGGCCACATTTCCCCCACCTCGTCTCCTTCTGCCTGCTGGGGTATCAGAGAGCATGGCTAGAGGGTTATGAAATATTGCTCCTCCCTCAGAGACTTATCAGGGACCCTGAGTCACTCCTGTGAGTTTCATTCCTCTTCAGATCCCTGGAAGGGTTTCTGGAGCCCTGGGGACTAACTTTCCTCAGAGCAGCTGATATACTGTTTTTCTATAACACTATCAACTCTTCTAATAAATGTTTTACTTCCCAAAACCCATCTTAATGTCCCCCTTGAGTTCCATATCTGTCACCTTTCCCTCAATGTCAGGAGTGTCTTCCTAAACGTGGGCCTGTGAGCCTCCCTGACAGGGTACTCATTAGTGTACTTCAGCATTAATCTCTGAATTCTCTCTAGCTCTGTTCCTTCATCCCTTCCCCCTCCTCTCCACATCCCTACTTTAGTCAGACAGCACCAGTAGCCTCATCATTAAAATTTAAGCAGGAACCTAATTAAGCCTTGTCCAAGCAAGCACAGAAAAGCAGAAATAATCTCAATCCAAAACACTGACTCTCTACTGTTACTCATTGTGCTTTAAAAATAATACATTTGGTTTTACCTTGGTAGTTCTGTGGAGATTAAAAAACTCAGAGAAATTTTTCTCAGAAACCGTTGTAAAGGCAGCCCGTACAATTTCTGATTAAAGAGAGAAAGAAGCAGTTCAATGTGGTGAGGGGTAACATGAGTTCATGCTATTCAGATGCAAAACCAGGGCAGAGATTAGGGATGTGGGTGCTTTCCTTCTCTTTCCCTCCATTCTCCTTTCTTTGCCCAGTGAAGAGAGAAGCACACTCAGGCTTCAACCTCGTGGATGAAGGACTCTGACTGTGGTCTCTACCGGATTGAGTTAAGGGGCTAGGAGGTGACATGACTCTGTTGCAGGGTTAGAATAGGTTGGATTCCTGAACACTACAGTAGTATCTGGGGTCACAGAAAACCTGTGCCCCAGCCCCTGCCTAGAACTCATACTGAGAGACAGTTCTGAGGTGTCCCCATCCCAGAAATAAAATGGCTAAGAGCAACAAAAGCATTCTTCAGTGAGACCCCGTGCAACACTCACCAGTGACCTTGTGAAGCATTTCCATAGCTGGTTCTTCCAGGGTTTTGATTTGTCTTCTTATGATGTTCTCAAATGTTTTGTAATTCACAAACCCTGGTAGTTCTCGGCCACGATACTGCATTTCGAATGTGTAGACTTCTTTATATAAAGCATCAGAACCTACAATAGGAGGAATATTACTTGTTTATAAAACCATCTTACAGACTTTGTTAAACAAACCCATTCTGAGTTTACCAAGATAAAGTGCATCGAATAAATGTCTGCATATTGAAAGCTACTGGGGCAGGAGGGCTGGAGAGATGGCTTAGCAGTAAAGAACACTGATTGTTCTTCCCGAGTTCCTGAGTTCAAGTCCCAGCAACAGCATGGTGGCTCACGACTATCTGTAGTAGAATTTGATGCTTTCTCTTGGTGTGTCTGAAGAAAGTCACAGTGTACTCATATATATAAACGAAATAAATAAATCTTTAAAAGGAAAAGGAAAGAAATAAAAATATTCAGGTTCATAGAGAAGAATGCCATCTCAATGGTACTTCTCAGTTAAGGCAAAAGGCAAGATCAGAGTCTGAGACCATGATAGAATCCAAGAGGTGGAAACCAAAGGAAAATATAGTCTCTACAAGACCTGAGCATGTGGATTTATGAATTTTGACCAAAGAAGGGTCAGTGAACATGGCTCAGTAGGTCCCATGAACCCTAGACAGCATCACAAACTGGATGGGAGGAGAGGCACCCTTCAGCCAAAGATGACAGGAGAAATAAGCATCTGATGTCTGCAGTGTGACTTGATCCCTTGTTCACGACACAAAATACTAGTGCCTCTCCCCTCTAATGGAATTAGGCAGCAGACTCAGATGGTCGCAGCTTTCTCTACCATGAACTGACCATTTTTTTTTTGTTTGGTTGTGTTTGTTATTGTTCTGTTTTTATCATTTTATGTGTATGGGTGTTTTTCCTGCATGTATGTCTGTGTACAGTGTGCATATGGTGCCACAACAGGCTAGAATAGAGTGTCAGATCTCCTGGGATTGGAGGTACAGTTGGATGTGTGAGTCACCATGTAGGTGTTGAAGAAGATCAAACCTAAAGAATATTTTTTAATGAAAAGGAAGCTTACCTCATTAAACAAGACATTAAATACATCCGGAGAGTTGTAAGTTGAGCTCTAAAGTTTTATCCTTGGTTCTGGGAAGTTTCTGTCACCCCCGGAACCACTCTTCTTCCCAACAGTTGGTCCCTCACCTTATTCTGTCTCCACCTCTGCACCCTATGCTCTGCCTCTGGCTACTCCATGTGTAGATTCTGAGTGTCTTTGACATGGAATTGCAGGACACAGGCCCCTGTGACAGAAGGGGCTCAGTATGTTGCCTGCAAGGCTCATCAGCCAAGTAGTTTGTGGTTCTTGCTCCTTCCACACCTTTTTGTGGGTTCAAATACTCCACTGAGTGATGGTAAGAGCTGAATTGCCTTCCTCAAAATTCTTGTGCTGTCGTCCTAACCATCCAGGAGCTTAGGGTGGGACTATTTTCAGATGAGGTTTTTAAAGATACTAAATATAAAAGAGTCTGTTAGGGTGGTATTTAATCCACGGTGACTCACGGCCTTACAAGGATTGACAAGTATGCATAAATTCCTAGAGTAGAATACGTGTAGAAATCTGGGTAGAAATGTCAGGTCAAGGCCAAAAGAATTAAATGTTGTCTATTTCCTGTAGACTTCCTTCCAAATCTCCCTGGGGAGTGGAAGGGGCAGCATGTGTTCCCTTCTCTAGGGGTCACTGCTGTCATCCATAGCAACTGTACCATTTCACATTCTCCATCTGTAAAAACCAATTCTCTGTTTTCATCAAGCAACTTCAAGGAAGGCAAAGTCCCTTGGATTTCCTGTCAGCCATGACAGCACTGATATATGATCAAAGAATAAATGTCTAACACTTTCCCCCTGCTTCAGATTCTGAAGATCTGAAGAGGGAGAAGTGGGCTACTGCAGAGGTAGAGGGCTGCATGTACTTGTATCATCTTCACATTGTCATAATGAAACACATTAAGATACCCCAGACTGAAGGTCCTGCACATGCATCAGTGTCCTCCAAGATTAAAACTGTCTATTTTGAAGGGTGCTCCTAAGACATAAGATGTTAAGAGGGAGGTGGGAAAAAATAGGATGTTTCTAAGGGAAATTAAACATTACCACCTCCTGGAAAGCTCTTAAAATTCAGAAAGTAAACAAATGAGTGGTTTCAGGAAGTCTCTGAAACTGATAAGATTCACTAGGCCCCCTCCTCAAGTATATACACACACACACACACACACACACACACACACACACACACACACACAAAAGGGACTGTTGAAAGTCACTCTTGGATGAGCTAGACTGCCTGGCAGAGGCATAGACAAGTCAAGCTGCCTGGCAGAGGCTCAGACCAATTGAACTACCCAGAAAGATCACTATCTTGCAGGATGTGCAGTATGTACTAGATTTCATATGCAATCACTCATGCTGGGGTGGGCTTTGAGGATATAGATGTCTCTGAGTCATTTCTGTGTCTGTAATCACCCATATTCCTTTATTTACCCCACACCCAGAAAACCTCTATGTTTCACAAATTAGCTTTGGTAGTAACTGTACTTTGGTCTCTTGTCAGATCTTTATCTGATACATTACCCAGATCATAAAAAGAACTTCATTTCTAGTGTACTAGCATTGAAAAGCAAGCCTTTAAGTGACCAGGACATGGTTGCCCCATCCTCCCAGAGGAGATGAGTGTTCTCAGAACAGAGGACAAGAGAAGCTGATTCTCAACTTCCTCACACAAGGACCAGGCTGGGTCATCGTGTAAGTAGAGATGAAGACCGCCCTAGACACCACACCTTCTGGTGTCCCGACCTGGGATTTCTTAGCACCCAGAACTGAGAATGATGAACTTCTAGTGTCTATAACAATGGTGTGTAAGATTGTTAAGGACAGCAACACAGATTGAACAAGATACCCACCTTTTTGGAAATTCCTTTCGATCTCCTCACTCCACAAGAAGAACTCTTTACGGAGCTTGGTGAATAGGCGACATTCTTTCTCCCTCACAATCTCTTCCCCTTCTACTATGGCAGTGATGTCCTGGTTAAAAGCATTGATTTTCTGTCAAGAAGAAAAACATCAATATAAGGAAAGATCTTTCAAGCAAGGGATAAGATAGTGAAAGAACATGTGTACCCTGCAGGCAGGAGCATCATTTGATATTTGGGGGTGGGCCCAGCAGAAGAGTATGGAGAAGGGACTTTTGCAGAAGGAAATACCTCCCTTACCCCTCTCTCTTTGAGATCCTCAGGGAGATCTCTTCTCTCAGTGTGGACAAAAGAAAAATGCCACCCAGCTCCACCCATGAACTCAACCACAGTCTCTATCTTGTCTCCCCTTTTA
Source organism: Rattus norvegicus (assembly GCF_021556685.1). Lineage (NCBI taxonomy): Eukaryota > Metazoa > Chordata > Mammalia > Rodentia > Muridae > Rattus > Rattus norvegicus. The sequence goes on along the minus strand of NC_141544.1, from coordinate 50,569,673 downwards.
ACACTAAATGGGCAGAATGCATCTCCATCAGCTGTGGAGATATGGGATCTGAAGAGCGCCAGAGAGATTCCTGGGTAGAGAGTGATGTAGTCGCCATGTCTGAACACACAGACAATACTCACTTCAATCAGGAAGAGAGTTTTTTCATTCTCATCTTCTGGTATGTCTGCACCATACTTCTGCAGCTCCTCACTTGTACTCTGGTGACTTTCCTTTATTTGATTTTCTAACAAAGGAAGAGATTTCTGAAATGGAAAGAGGTGAGTGGAACATGGAAATTTAGACTGGAATGCAAACAAGGCCCCAAGTCTATGCTACACAGTCGTCATGACACATGGACAACATTCTAAAGTCCTGAGACCATTTTCCTGGTATAGAGAAGCACTTGAGAAGCATCTTTCCCCCCTCCCAGGTTTGCCCACACCTCCATACGGTACATAATCCTGTCCACTGTACATGGCTGGTTCCTAAAATATGAGCCACCCAGGGACACCTCCTTCTGTATCAGAGACATGTATACATGAATTCTCTGCAGGAAAATGCCACAGAGCACCTTCTAGCAGCTTCTAAAACAGGGGAAGTTGGAACAACCCAACACCCCTAAGCTCTTTCTTGTTTTCAATAGGTCCAACGGGTTCCACAAACACTTGTTTCTAGCAGGATCTCTAAAACTTACACAGATGTGTGAGATGAGCTCCATGGTCAGCCTCTCTGCCAGGCAGGGCACTGTGGCCTTCCCATCCTCCAGAAGAGCTCTGAGGGAACAGGATAGAGGGTCCCATCAGACCTGGCCAGAAAATAAGTCTGCAGCCTGCTGTGGGTAGTTCAGGGCAGTTTTGGTTCTCTCAGTGAATGGGATACCTACTCAGGGGTGGGTATGCAGAATGGTGTAGGGAAATCAGCTTGGATAGTTCTGCAATGATCCCCCACGGCTCAGGTAATAATCACAGTAAACTCTGCTTTCCACAAAACAACCTACACAATTACACATATGTTATCATAGCACACATATCCCTGTCCATGTGTGATAGATTCACACACAAGTACACAACAAATCCTTCCTTCCATATGTGGTAAGTGAGTACACACACAGTACATGTGTCAGAGTTATCTATCTACACAGATACTTTAACAACTGGCTATGACGGTGTGTTCCTCTATTCTCAATTGTTAATTGCTGTGCTGGCAGTGCCAGGTGCTGGCAAGATATATGGTATAGTCATTTCTATAGCCACAACACCTACTTTCTAAATGGAAATGTTTGTCACTTTCTTATCTGCCCAAAGAGATGATTCTCTGACATTATCATGTTAATAAAGCAAGCTACCATGGGGGAGGTCACATAGCTGTCAACCTGGTCAGCTGCAGGCATAGAGCACAATCCTGTCTGCTGCTGATTGTTCTAGAGTGAGTAAGCTGTGAGTAAGCTCTCCCAGTATGCTATTAACGTTTTTTTTTGTAGGAGGAGGGAGTGAGGCTCTTAGTTAATAAAGGCATGAAGGCTAGAGCTGAAGCGGAGGAAGAACAGGAGCAGTACTGGGAGGTAGAGCAGAGAGAGCCATGTGCTAGAGACACAGTGGCAGGGAAGACAGGTGGAGTCTGGATGGCTAGCTGAGGGACTGCCTGCCGAAATAGGCTAGCAGTTTTGTACTGTACAGTGTTTTGTAGTACACTGTGTCTTTATTACTAAACCTCAAGCAGGACCCCCCCAAACTCCTGCAATATATGTACATAATTCATATTAATATACACAACCTTCCAGATAGGCTACACATATGAGTAAATGCATGTACACTCACATGCATAATATACAAAAATATACATAATACATACATATCCAGGTCTTTATACAAATTCACTGACATGCGTTTGCATTTGTGTGATGAACAAGTAAAGTGGGGAGACTCACTCTGACCCAAGACAGGATTTACGCCATGAGCTTTTCAAGGCATAAAGCTATACTAGTCTCATGCTACCAAAATCTGTGTTCACACAGTACACTGTTATGGGTAGGATACAAGGCATAAGAAAGTTAGAACTCTTCCTGCCTGTGACAGCTTATTCTTATTAGGGATCAAATTTCTAACACTGATCAATTTATTTAATCAAACAAACAACAATAACAAACATACTATGGTAGGATAGAAATGGAATTCAATGAAAACTTTAGTTTTGATTTTTTTTTTTTACAACCCAGGTCTCTCTATGTAGCCCTGGCTCTCCTAGAACTCACTATGTAGACTAGGCTGGCCTCCAGCTCCTACACATCCACCCGTCTTTGACTCCAGGGTGCTGGGATTAAAGGCAGGCACACATTAGAAACTTTTAAAGCCAGGAAAACCTGGAAAGATGTATTCCAAGTTCTAAAGAGCACAAACATGAACCCAGGCAATTATACCCAGCAAAGCTATCTATTAAAATTGATGGAGAAATAAAATTTCCCATGATATAACAGATTTAGGGAATTTATGAGTGCTAAAACAGCTTTACAAAGGATTCTTAAAAAAATACCTGGATCTGAAGAGAAGGATAAACATAACCAAGAATTTATGGGGAATACATAGGCAATACCACAATAGTCTATCAAAAGATGTCAAGGAACACCACAGAAGCAACAAGAAAGCCAGGCATGGTAGTGCAGTCTGTGAGCCTGGTCTACATAGTGAATTCCAGGATAGACAGAACTGTACAGTGAGACACTGTCTCAAAATGCATACTCAAAAACAAACAAAGCAACAACAATGACAGGAATTAGCACATATCCAGGAATAATAACTCTGAATATTACAGAATCCATCTATTTTTTTTGCTGCCTCCAGAAAACACAGCTTACCATCAATGATAGACAACCTCAGGTAAGGATAGAAAAGCACATGGATCTAGGATACTAACAGGGTAGATGTTCCAATACCTAATAAACCTAAAACTAATCAAAAGAGATAAGAGTGGACCAGGCATAGTGGTGCATACTTTTAATTTCACCATTAGGGATATAGAGGCATGAGGATCTCTGTGAATTTGAGGCCAGCCTGGCTAGCCTGGTCTATAGAATGAGTTCCAGGATACCTAGGGCTACACAAAGAAACCCTGTCTCAACAAATAAAGACTAAATCTAAGAGTGGGGAGGGACAGAAGGAGGGACACTTTATACCGAAAGGAAGGAACAAAATACGAAAAGGACAATACAATCTTACAGACATTAAACACAGGGTGTCTTATCTCAAAAGGAAAAAAAATAGAAAGAAAAAAGACAGACAGACACAGAAAAATCAAATGGACCTAACACACACACACACACACACACACACACACACACACACACACACACACACATCTACTCAAACACTAAGACTACATTCTTCTCTGTAGTCCATGGACCTTTCTTTAAAATGTATCACCCATTAGAACACAAATCAAATCTCAACAAACACAAGATGTTAAATAACATCCTTTATTCTATCTGACCACAAGAGAATTAAGCTATGTATTAACAGCAACAAAAACTACAAACAATACACAAAGTCGAGGACTCTAAACAACCCACTACTGAATAATAATTTTTATTAGGAAGAAGTATGGATATTTAAAGATTTCAATAATTTGCTGGATAGATAGAGACATAGATGATAGATCATAGATAGGTGCATAGATGAATAGATAGATGATAGACAATAGATGATAGATGGAAGAAATAAAATGAAAAATCTAAGAATTGAGTGGATATAGAAACAACATATAAAATTCTATGACAGTGAAAGCAGTCTTAAGAGAATTGTTTACAGCATAAGTATATAAAAATGTTGAGATATGACAAATTAATAACTTAACGATCACTTGAAAGCCTTAGAAAATCAAGGGCAAACAACACCTCCATACATTGAATTGGAATGTAAATCTATAATCGGGGCTGACATAGGTGAAATAAAATAGAAAATATCATAAAGTTGCTTCTTTGGAAAGATAAACAAGATTGACAAACGTTTGGCTAAATTAACCAAATTGGAGGGAGGGAGGGAGGGAGGGAGGGAGGGAGGGAGAGAGGGAGAGAGAGAGAGAGAGAGATCCCAGATTAATAAAATCAGAAATGAAAAGAGAGGCATTGCAATAGTTTCAGGTGGAATGCAGGAACTCATAAGGACATTCTTGGAAAAAACAATATGTAAATTCATTCCATGAAACTGAAAAGCCTAAAAGACATGGGTCAAATCTTAGATGTATACAACAGACTGACATTAAGCCAAATTGAAATAAATAGTTTAGACAGATTCATAGCCAGGAAAGAGATTGAAGCAGAAATAAAAACTCAACTAAAAAAGGCTCAGGATCAGATGCATTCCCTGAGAATTCTACCTTCAAGGAATTCACACCACTTCTGTTCAAATTTCCCACGAGAAAGAAAATGAAGGCTAGCTTCCAAACTCTTCTCTCTGAAGCCAGTATGACCTCGATACCGAAACCAGGTAACACAAAACAAACAAACAAACAAACAAACAAACAATCAAAAAAGACAATTACAGTCTGCTCTCCTGGATGAGGAAATATGCAAAGATTTCAATAAATTATTGGCAACCAAATTGAAACTCATACAAAAATATCATTCATCACGACCAAGTTGGTTTCATTCCAGATACAGAAGGATGGTTCAACATATGTAAATCAGTTATTATTATCCATCACACAATGAACTCAAAGACAAATCACAGGATCATCTCATTAGACACAGAAGAAGGCTTTGACAAAAACTAACAAACAAACAAAAAAAGCTAATATCCTTTTCATGACAAAAGTCATGGAGAAGCTTGGGATGGAGAGGGCTTGATTCAACTTAATAAAGGATATATGTGAAAAATCTATAGCCAACATCACACCCAATGGAAAAAAAATCAAAGAGTTCTCATTAAGATTAAAACAGCCTTTTCAAAGAGAATGCTCCTGCAGTAGGAAATTACAGAGGTCTTGTGGGATTTGAAGCCATCAGCAGCCAGTGTGTTTGGAATCTCAGTCCTTATCATCTGTGTCTATTGCAGCCCGGCCTTTGTTATGCTGTAACTTACCGAGCTATAACCTGGCATCATTTTTCTGGAACTAGTGAACAGTCGTCCCTGCCATGGATGTCTGAACTGATATCTCACGTAGCTGAGTCTACCTTTATGACATATCAAAGGTACTGCCAGGATCTGCGTCTCCTTCCTTTCCTCTGCTCTTCTCTTGTGACTCTGGTTCGTGTACCATTTGACTGTAGCACTTTGGCAAGTTCCCTTCCCCTTTTCACAACTTACCACTCTTTAAGTAGTACTTTCTGCATTTTTCTTGCCTAAAGGAAGATTCTACAGTGGTTCCCAAGGTGCATTGCATCCTCAGGTTGTTGTACACACACACACCCCTCATGTCAGGTCTGCTCTTGACCAGCAATTTTCACTACATGGGACGGTATGGCAGAGGCACCTGAATTGAGGGTGTTCCTTGAAGAAGACTTGCTCCTTCTGAAGAGCCTCAGCCAGGCTCAGCTGCTCCTGGATGTCCTGCTGACCCCTGCACTTGACTATCATGTAGCCCTTCTTCAGGTGGCACACGAGGTTCCTCACCACATCCACGACCTTGTCTTCAGTCCCTCTGTCCACCAGATCAGGCTTGGTCAAGATCCCTGAAACACAGGCATTGAGACCAGAGGATGCACACTGCTCCAAGATAGCAGGAAGCTCAGCTCTCACTGGCCACCAGGATCCCATCCTTGGCTGAGGCAGACATGATCTACACAAAACCCATGCTAGGTGCAAACCCACACACAGAGACTTGGGTATGTGGCCCTGTGAATACAGTGGAGCCCCTCTGTCATCTACAGACTCCTCAGCACCTCTCCATGGCCACCTCCAAACTACAGGTACTCATTCTTCACTCTGCCATGGACTTTACCATGGCCCCTGGCCCAACGAGTCTTTGCAGATATGATTTCCTCCCTGTGCTCGTCCAACTCTGGCTCCTTGGACCTTTTTCACCAGGGAGATGAGATGAGGGGGTCCCTTTCTTTGTCCTCAGTGGGATCCTAAGCTTAGTTAACCTGGAACCAGGAGATGTATCTCATTTGCACTCACACACCATTGTTATCTCCCACTCTCCTTACCGATGGTCCTATCCCCATCAGGGTCCACCTCCTGAGCCATGCTCAGGGCCTCTGTGGTGGCAATGTCCACATTGCTGGGGACCACCACCAGGTTGATGGTCTCTTGTTTTTGGATGTAGTTAGTGATAAGTCTCTTGATCTGTAAGAATGAGATAGTGACTCTTAATTATGGAGACAGGATCAAGAATGAGATGGTCCTGACCATCCACTTGCTTCAGGGTTCAGGCCCTGGCCTCCAGGGACTGCACCCATTTGCCTCCCTGTTTCTATCAAACATGGAGTTCGTGCTCAGGCCTGGCTATGCAGTCTTACTCCAGTTCCACAACATTTCTCTTACACATACTCCAGCACCCCTGTAGCCCAATGTGTCAGAGTAGGACCTAGAGTCTCACCTGCCGTCCTATGTCTGAAGGCTGGTTGCCTACAGCCACCCTGGTGATTCCAGGAAGGTCAATCAGAGTCAGGTCTGGGACGTGTGGGGAGCTGACATCCAGGCTAATGAGTTTATCACTGATCCCCAGCCCTACCCCAGCAATATGGTTCTGACCTGGAAAGGAGGAAAAAGATAGCCTGGTCAAGCTTAGTGCGGTAGAACAAGGAGATAAAAGGGCAGATGGAGGGGATCTTATTCCAGAGAATTCTGGGAAAGCATGTCTTGGCTAGGCAGTGACGCCGCAGGATCCTGCACTGAAAAGTTGCGTTGGTCCTCAACTGGTCTTATTTTGACACTTTGGAATGTGGAACTATGCTATAGGAAGTAGGTGATTGGGGGCAGGTCCATAGGTTTTATTTCCGTGACATTCTGTTTCCTGTCTGCTACCACTTGTCTTTGTCACAATAATGTTGCTCCCAGGATCATAGGAAAAGGTGACCATGGACAAAACCCTTTGAATCCACAATACGATGTAAATCCTCCTAGAAGGCATTCTGTGAGGAACTGTGCCACAGTCACAGAAAATGAATTCAAAGCCTCTTCTGTGCAGGCCTCCTGTGTGACAGTAGCTTAGAAGGGAGAAAGTCCTGACAGATAGACTCATCATTTCTCCTCTGTCTCAAGATACAGTGTTAGCAGACAGTCTGAGGGTAAGAGAGAAACAGGGTACTGACCTGTGTTGATGGCCTCTTCCACCTCTGAAGGATCAGAGAGCTCCACTTCGATGTCATCATAGGTGACTTTGCCTTTCCACTCCTCTCCCTGATTCAGCTTCTTCAATTTCAGCACCAGGGGACATCTGGTGACAATACCTATAAAATGAGGTTCATGTTAATCTAGTATTCTGTCGCACACACCAGTATGGGGCCTTAGACTAGAGGTGCCCACACCTTCCCACTCTCATCTGCAGACCTGCTGGGAATAGAAACATCTGGCCTCACTCTGATGCTGTCTGTCCAGAGTGACCTCAGGCCTATATTTTCGGAAGAAGAACCCAGGTCATGGTTATACATTTGGGGCAAAAGCTACCAACCACTTCTGGCTGACAGCTAAGGAACGCTTAGGGCAGTTCCTCCTAGTGTGGCACTCTCAGTTCCATAGTGTCTTTGGGAGAACCTTTAAAATACTTGACATATCCTACTAGCTTAAACATCCTCTTCAATCTGTCCTCCAGGCTACTTCATCATTCTTCATGTTATGATCTCCTTCCTACTCTTGTCGTGTCTATGTCTTTTCACTTTGTGTCCTTGAACACTTTGTGTTCGCTCCCTAAGTGTCCAGTGACTGCCTCAGCCATAGAATTTAAACAGCAACACTAACCTGGACACCAGCCTCTTCTCTGAAAGGAGCAGTCACCTCAGAGGAAGGGATTTGGGACCTGACCCACTCAATCAGAGCTCCTGCAAGCTGCAGAGTTCAAGTGACTCTCAAAATGTACAATGGGAGAGTGTGATGGACTAAAGCTGCCCCCATCCTCAACACATGTGTTCAGCCTCAACACCTGGAGCGACTCTGTGGATACAGAGCCTGGAAAGAGGTAATGTAGGCTGATGGAGAGCTTGACAAGCTGCATGGGTGGAACCCTAGTGACTGACCCTGAGCCTGGTGCCTTTGTGCGAGTAGAAAGTCAATCTAAGATTGCACCACAAGCTAAATGGTAAGCTCACCTTGACCTTTACTCTGCTATGCCCCAAACTGGAAGGGGACCTGTTTCTACCTTTGAAGTCCCAGGGCCCACAGCCTAGCAGAGCAATAGTCACTGAGCTCTCACCACTGCCTCTGGGGAGGGCCACTCCAGACAGTGCTTCCAGCACAGAGCTCTTCCCTGAACTCTGGTCCCCGATGACAGCGATGGCAGGCAGGGCCAGGTCTTGCTCCACACCCAGAGCTCGCAGGGAGTCGATGAGGTCAATGCAGGGCCGCACCTTCTCCTCATACTGACTGCAGAGGTTGTTCACGGAATCCTAAATGAGGGAAAAGAAGAGTGAGGTCATTGCTCCACAAGAGATGTTCCAGCAAAGCCAACAGACTTCAAGAGCAATGCGTGTGTTCTTAGAATTCCCCAGACAATGAGAAATAGGTAAATATATTTGGGGGACTACAAAAATGCTGATTCTGCTGTCTTGATGATGGAAGAGACAGGATCCATGTTGTGTGTGTTCTAAGCACCTAAAGTACAGCATGCTCCTGATCACCAGTAATGGACGTGCAAGGGTGACCCCAGATTCACCATCTCCAGAGAAAAGAGAGGGAGACGGAGAGAGACAGACAGACAGACATGGGTTCGAAGGCAGAGGTAAAGCCATTCAGTTTTTATAGGGTCATGGCAATAACTGGAAAAGGCTGAAGTAATCTTTGTGCTAATTGGTTAATTCTCCAGACTGTTGTAGGCAGAGCCAATGGCAGAGCACACACATACTCTATGCCCATCTCCTGGCCCAACCAGGGAGATGCTCATATACTGCCTATGTCATGCCTGCTCAGTTAACAGTAATTGAAGCCCCATTCTATCCACCTCTGAATCCGTGTTTGAACGTGACAATTCTCCAGCTATCGGTTGCCCTGAAGTGTTATTACCCAGCTTTGAGATACGCACACATCACAGATCTCCAGTGGGGTTTATTATACTAAACTCTGTATTCTCATGTTGATCAGTTTGTAGCTCCACTGCAGTAAAGAACTCTATCACAGTCATCGAGTGGTTGCTACAGTCTGTCTTGGTTACCTCGTATTTGGTTTCTCCTCTGTGGGGTGGTCTGAGATGGCCTCCCAAATGCAGACTTATTAGAAGCCATCCTTATACACAAATTTCCGTGTTACAGTTAGCCTCATTAAAAGCCACTATGTAAGGAGGTCAGTCATACTCTACAAGCATCCTCAAGTACTTCCTGTGTGCCTGCTGCCCTGTGTCACTGGATCAGAGCCCTGCCTCTTCTCCTACCTGTTTGGCATGTTTCTCATAGCTTTTACACTCATCTTCTCCACTGTCTCAGAGTCCACACGTTTAACCCTTAATTCCCCTTTTAACCTCTTTTACATCAGCTTACAGTTCAGTCAGCCACTTTCCCTTACTACCTAGGGAGAGACAGGGCCTGCTTTTTTAAGGACAACTTTAACAAAAAGGATGAAGAAAGTCAACAAACTTCAGGTGCTCACTAGTTATACACAGGAGATATTAAAAGTAGTCAGAAAATGACCCCATACCTATAGAGGAACAAAGAGAAGTTTGATAACCAAAATTCTTATCAGAAATAATGGAAGTGTGAAAACAGTGGGGTAGCATATGCCAGTCCATCTTAACAACGAGGTTACACCTCCATTTTCAAAAAATATTTATGGGAACCTATGCTGCTATCACCAGCAAAAATATCACTTTTAGGGCAAGAGTGAAGCTACTCAGAGGACTGGAAATAAACACTTTATGGTTTGGAATTAGGATGTGTTTGGCCATTAATGTGGCCTTTACCTTATAATCTGCAAGAAGACAGGAGGGTTTTAAAAATTTATTTATTTAATTATGTATCATTTTAAAAACTGTTAATTAAATTGCAACTATATTAGAAAGGAAAATGGAGGTTTTAGTTTAGTGGTAAGTGTTGGATAGGTCACAGCACTTTGCACATATCTCTCCCATCTCTGTGGTAAAGGAATTAAACTAAACAATATTAAATTAAATTAAAGTTCCTTTTATCAATAGATACCATAATTTATCTCTCTGAAACTTGGAGAAAGCACCTTGACTGAAATGTGACCATTTAGGAGTCAGATAGCCCATGTCCTATTCTGAAGCTTCCCTTTGCTTTTCTCGTGAAAATCAGGAGATCCTTATTTTAGCTTGTATATGCTTGGCCCAGGGAGTGGTACTGTTAGAAGATGTGGCCCTGTTGGCCTGGGTATGGTCTTGTTGACGTGGGTGTTGCCTTGTTGTAATAGGTGTGTCACCATGGGTATAGGCTTCTTAAGACCCTTATCCTAGCTGCCTAAAAGCCAGTCTTTAACCAGCAGCCTGCAGATGAAGACGTAGAACTCTCAGCTCCTCCTGTACCATGCCTACCTGAATGATGACATGCTCCTGCCTTGAAGATAATGGACTGAACCTCTGAACCTGTAACCAGCCCCAATTAAATGTTGTCCTTTATAAGACTTGCCTTGGTCATGGTGTTTGTTCACAGCAGTAAATCCCTAAGACACATGTCAACCCAGAAAACAATGGCAAAAGACAGACTTTCTCTTTATGAAACTGAGGAAACTCATCCCCAGCAAGGCAGGAATTGAAAAAGTCATCCTGTGTACCAGAGAGTAAGTGACAGGAGAGACATCCAAAATCCATATAATGGACTGGATACCACAAGTGGTGGGTGATTGGTATGGGTTTTTCATGAGTTCACCATCCTTTGATGATAGTTGAACATTAACAGCAGTAATGCATTGTGGGGTTTCTGATGAAAGGAAAAGGAAGACCATGACAGATAGGAGGATGGAGGCATTGCAGAAAAAGTGTTCTTACACCATACAGGAAGTTGTCATTATTTCCTTGATAGGTAGACTTATTTTATTTATTGAGATCAACACTACATAGTTTCATACTAACATAGTGAACAGGCCAGCAGAGGACATGGTATGCACTCCTAAAATATAGATGTTTAATCCAAAAGGTAGAAGAATATAAGGAAAAGTAAGAGGAAGAACAAATGTTTCATATAAAAAATAAATGGAAATGACTGTTCTCATCTGACAGCAGCACGTTACATATAAATTGCATAAAATAGGCAAACAGGCAAAATAACTCTAAAACAGAGCAATGAAATGGAACGATGGAAGCCTCTGGTCTCAAGATGATGATGAAGTCGTAGCTGAGGTGCTGTGGCATTTCACAGAATGGAACGTGTTAGTGGAGCACAACATACAGCCCTGGAACTGACATTGATAAGATACAAAGGTAATATCTGGGAAAGGGCCAGCTTTTCACTAAGCTGTATTAGAACATTTAACTGTTTACACTTAGCAGACCTGCATTGCTATGTTACACCATAAAGCACCAACAACTAGGGCATCTGCATGGGCCTGACCCAGGCTCTCTGCACATAAGTTACAGTTGAGTAGTTTGGTCCTCTTATGCAACTCTTAACAATGGGAACAGGGGCTATCTCTGACTCTCATGCCTGCTTCTGGGACTCTTTTCACCTACTGCATTGCTTCTTACAGCCTTAATGGGAGAGGAGGTGCCTAGTCTTACTGTAACCTGATAGGCCATGGCTGGTTGATATCCATGGGAGGCCTGCCCTTCTCTGAAGAGAAATGGAGGAGGAGTGGATGGGAGAGGGGGAAGAATTGAAAGGGAAAACTGCCGCTGGGCTGTAAATAAATTAATTAATTTAAAAATTGATTCATGATCCATCATAGACATAGGTGGACGAGACAAAAATACAGATATTCTTGAAAACAACGACAACAGCAAAACCTACAAATGTGGGTTAGGTCCTTGTTTCTTAGAAATGGTCCAAAAGCAACCAACAGATTGGGAAAAGATCTTTACCAATCCTATAACAGATAGAGGCCTTATATCCAAAATATACAAAGAACTCAAGAAGTTAGACCGCAGGGAAACAAATAACCCTATTAAAAAATGGGGTTCAGAGCTAAACAAAGAATTCACAGCTGAGGAATGCCGAATGGCTGAGAAACACCTAAAGAAATGTTCAACATCTTTAGTCATAAGGGAAATGCAAATCAAAACAACCCTGAGATTTCACCTCACACCAGTGAGAATGGCTAAGATCAAAAACTCAGGTGACAGCAGATGCTGGCGAGGATGTGGAGAAAGAGGAACACTCCTCCATTGTTGGTGGGATTGCAGACTGGTAAAACCATTCTGGAAATCAGTCTGGAGGTTCCTCAGAAAATTGGACATTGAACTGCCTGAGGATCCAGCCATACCTCTCTTGGGCATATACCCAAAAGATGCCTCAACATATAAAAGAGACACGTGCTCCACTATGTTCATCGCAGCCTTATTTATAATAGCCAGAAACTGGAAAGAACCCAGATGCCCTTCAACAGAGGAATGGATACAGAAAATGTGGTACATCTACACAATGGAATATTACTCAGCTATCAAAAACAACGAGTTTATGAAATTCGTAGGCAAATGGTTGGAACTGGAAAATATCATCCTGAGTGAGCTAACCCACTCACAGAAAGACATACATGGTATGCACTCATTGATAAGTGGCTATTAGCCCAAATGCTTGAATTACCCTAGATCCCTAGAACAAAGGAAACTCAAGACGGATGATCAAAATGTGAATGCTTCACTCCTTCTTTAAATGAGGAAAAAGAATACCCTTGGCAGGGAAGGGAGAGGCAAAGATTAAAACAGAGACTGAAGGAACACCCATTCAGAGCCTGCCCCACAGGTGGCCCATACATATACAGCCACCCAATTAGACAAGATGGATGAAGCAAAGAAGTGCAGACCGACAGGAGCCGGATGTAGATCGCTCCTGAGAGACACAGCCAGAATACAGCAAATACAGAGGCGAATGCCAGCAGCAAACCACTGAACTGAGAATAGGTCCCCCGTTGAAGGAATCAGAGAAAGAACTGGAAGAGCTTGAAGGTGCTCGAGACCCCAAAAGTACAACAATGTCAAGCAACCAGAGCTTCCAGGGACTAAGCCACTACCTAAAGACTATACATGGACTGACCCTGGACTCTGTCCCCATAGGTAGCAATGAATATCCTAGTAAGAGCACCAGTGGAAGGGGAAGCCCTGGGTCCTGCTAAGACTGAACCCCCAGTGAACTAGACTATGCGGGGAGGGTGGCAATGGGGGGAGGTTTGGGAGGGGAACACCCATAAGGAAGGGGAGGGGGGAGGGTGATGTTTGTCCGGAAACCGGGAAAGGGAATAACACTTGAAATGTATATAAGAAATACTCAAGTTAATAAAAAAAAAAAAGAAAGAAAAATTAAAAAAAAAAAAGAAAAATTTAAAAAAAAAAAAAAAAGAAATGGTCCAAAAGGCATAAGGCAGACAAGAATTCATAAAGTTATCAGAGCTATCTGGTCTCCAAAAAAAGGAAAAAAAGAAGTATCAGCTAGGGAGCAAATGTTTGCAAAGTATATCTTCGACAGAGGATTAATCCTGGGTTTCAAACTAACACAAACAACACTGACATGAACTCCCTAGCCAGCTCTCGTCTGACCCCACTGAACATACTCAGGATAGCTGCTGGGTGGCTCGGTCTGAGACCTCACTATGCATGGTGCCCAGCAGTAAGTCTGATTCCTAGCAATATTTTTTTCACGCCCTTGTATCATCCCTTCACAACAGTTGATAAAATAGAGCAGTAAGCTAAGGCACAGGTAGCCCATCCCCAGGTGAGGGAAACCACCATTGTCAGGGCTGGGACACTCCATCCACACCTCCCCTTACCCGACACTTTCCCCTCTAGCAGGCCCTTCTGCCTCCTGCTCTTGGCAACCACAGACTTTCCCTTCAGTATCTTTTGCCTGCTTCTTCCTAAGTTGCTCCCCATGCTATAGCCTGTGCTGAAGCTTTCTGCAGTCACATAGCCATTACCTTTCCAACTTTGTAGACTGTTGGAGCTTCCCTCACATGAGAAAGGAGAGGATCATGGAATGGAGATAGACTGGAGGATATATGTGAGGAGTAGTGATGGGAGGAGACTTCCTCTACACAGCTTTGGGAGAGCCATCATCCCTGCTGGGTGCAGACCTTCCAGTGTGGTTGCTTTAAGGCCACTCACATTCCTGTTGTAAACCCTTGCCCCTTGATCTGCAAAGGAAGCCTGACAAATGCATTGGTTCCCTGGTGAATGCTGGTCTAACTGCACCTTCCTTTGTCCTTGGGACCTTAGGAGGAGGGGCATATATTGTTGTCTCCCCTAGGGAAAGAAACTTAGCAACAGTAACCTACATCCATTGCCTTGCTCCCAGTTCTGCAGTGGAGGTCTTCTAGGGCTTGTTTTGTTGCTGACAACAGCTGTGCTTCCAAGAGGTGTTAAGAGTCTCACTTGTGCCTCCAAGAGTATACCTGTGCCTGTTAAAGCAAATGGCTCCAGCCTTAGGCTTCTTCCTCCTGCAGAGGAGGCTGTGCTGCTACTGTGAGTCTGAAAACTCCCAAATCAGACACTCAGTACCTATCTGCCTGAGTGTGTGAGTGTGAGTGGATGAGGTTAGATATTAAACATCCCCCTCGAAGACCTCCTGGAGAAGTTTGGTTCCCAGCTGCTTGTTCTTGGGAGGTGGTGGGATTGGAATAATTGGGACCAAGGTACTAACCATAGGCAGAATGAAATGAACCCCGCCCCCACCCTTGATCTACCTCTCCTTTCTTCCTTAGCCACTAAACACCAGCTTTATAGAACAATGGCACCTAATGGTCATGGAATCTAATCTCTGAAACTGGAAGCCAAATAACCTTTCCTGTTTATAAGTCGATTTATCAGGAACTTGGTCATTGACTGTGAGATTCTCATGACCCTCACTCTGAGGGTTATAGCCTAGCAAGAAGGAAATTCAAAGAAATTTAGGGAGAGACAGTGATCCTTGTCATTGCCTATGATGTTTGACACTGTTGTTAACACTGATTTAAATGTTGGGTTTAACTTAGACAGGCAGCCAGGTGACCCAATGTCTCAAACAGGGAATGACAACAAAGTTCTGAGTAGCAACATCAGCTGCACTTTCTCCTCTCCACAGTCAGGTTCCTGATCCCACTGTGGAAACAGAAAACCCACTGCTAAAGGGTGGTAGACAGTCCCAAGATAAGATAGCTGACTGGGTCAGACTGGGAACATGCTGATGGGTCTCCTTCCACAGACCAGGTTTACTTCTAAGGAAAACTGGATCCCAGTTCTATGAAAAAATGGCAAGTGGCTTCTCCTAGGAGGTAGTGCCTCAATGAGTCCTTAAATGGGTTGTAGCTGGAGACACAGTCATGGTATGGGCAGAGAGGACAACATAGCACTAGACAGGGCCTTGGCAATGCCTACTAATACCACCTTTCCCAAGATGGAATCCTGGACACCTTCAGTGGAAGCCACCACAAGAGGGCCACTGGTCTCTTCTTGGCCCAAGCAAAGATAAGACTAGACACACCTGCATCCTGCAGAGACCCATCTCCAGGGGGTATGATATAAAGGAGCAGCCCTCAGATGGACATGGGTCATACCTTGTTGTTCTCCCCTACGCCAGCCTCTCCATCGGGCAGTGGGACACTGGGTAAGTTGACTAAATCAACACTCCTGTTTTCCTCTGTGCTAAGAACCATCTTTTATTTCTTCTTCCAAGTGGGCACTCTGTTGGAAATGAGTATTATAAATTAGAAAGGTCTGGAAAACAACCTTTGACATCTTGGCTAAAATTTACACCAAATATACCACCATTACTGCCTAAATTCTTTCTTGCCCATCCCATCCCAGGGGTCCTTCTGGAAAGGCAGGTGTTTGTTTCCTCTATGGGAGGGGGTCATAAAAGTGGAGTAATTCTAAAGGCACTCATGGATTCTATTGGTCTAAAAACTACTTCAAACCCGGACCTCCTTCCTCTGCTTTGGAAAGACTACATATTAAAGGGGGCCCAGGCTCCAGAACACCCCCTTTAATTCAGTTGAGCCTCATCTATTCAGTCCATGGCTGTCCTAATTAGTCTCACTGCACAATCAAGGGATATCACTGACTCCAGTGTTGTGACCCACGACCAATGATTCCTTGTGACCAGTCAAAACAGGACTTAAGAGTCTCTTCCATTTCTGTTTCCTTTTCTGGGATCTAGACCCTGTGTTCTGTCTGCACATCACAAGCATGTACAATGCTCCTGAGTCACCTTTGACACTTGGTGGATCTTTGGAGCAGAGAAACCTGAAAGGTCACACACTCGTCTGTACATTCAGCGCCCTGCATAGCTAGCTGTACTCTAAACCTGAGGTGACTGCATCTGCACATCCAGATCTTGATCCAGTCAAGCAGAAGCTGCTCCCAGAACCAGATCAACCCAGATTTTCAGGGGACCTACAGGGCACCCTTGCTTCCTCTCTTCCCACTCCTAACTCTTTCCCAGTGCAGATGGCATTGCACAGAGAACACCACATTTCATGCATGCTCATGCTTTACCTGAAGGTCAGGGTCAGGCCAGACATGTAAACATGTGTGCAGGGTCTAAACCTTCCTACAAAGTCAGGCCTGGGGTGGGTGCTTCTACTGTACAGTACATAGTGGATATTTGTGTGGATGCTATATGTCATCTATCAGATATTCTAAATAACGATCCCTGTGGCAGGATTTTCTGTTGGGGTTATATCCTCAGGCCAGTGGGAAACGGGAACAGCAGGGGGGTAGAATCCAGCTCCTTTCTCTGTCAGAACCCCTAGCCACCCCTAGACAGTACTACCATACCTGTCTAGAACAATTCTAAGATATTAAGAGTGGGAGTCTTCCTGGGTCCATCAAGGTGTTATAGTGGACACAGAGAGGTTCAAGAACCCTTTTCTCTCCAGGATTTCTGCCCTCCATGTTCCCTGCAGTTGAGCCTTTGAGAATCAGAGATCTGAGGGACACCTGCACTCAGCAGGGTTGTGTAGGGCTTCCGCTCACACAGAGCAGGTCCTTCCTGTCTAGGCACTGAGAAGACCTGGACAGATGCATTTCTCTATGAAGATCCTCTGTCAGCCTTTCCAGCAGCCTGCCCCTGGGTCACCTGCCTTCCTCCCACCCTTAACAAGAGTCCTCCACCTGATTTCTCACAGACTCCTAGCCCACGTAGCATGGGATCTGGAACTTCTCATTTAGGTCTTAGCCCCAGACCCTTGGAGAACCTGGGACCCCGCCCTCTCCTGCTGCCTCCTGGCATTGATGATTGTAGTTTGGGGAGCTATTTCAAACTGCCCCCAGAATCAGCAGCTGGGTGGGGCTCTGTGTCTAGCCAAGAAGCTCCACCTGTGCTGTCACTGACCCCCTTACCTTAACAGCACCAAGAAATGTCCCACTGTTCCCCCCAGGATCCACAAGGAACCCAGAAGCATCCTTGCCCTGAGCTAAAGGGTGTCCCCCTAGATACTCACCAGTCTCCTGCTTAGTGACAGAATGCTTGGCTTTCTGGTTGCAGTGTCTTTAAACAGCTGTCTCCACCCCTTCCCAGAGAGAACTGAAACAGAGAGATTGCCTGAGCTCACTGCCTTCCCATCACCACATCACACACAGTCACTGACCTCATTATTGTAACAGCACCAACAAATGCCCTGCAGAGCTCACCAATGTCTGCAAAGGAGCCTTACAAGGTATCCTCTATCCTCCCACAGAATCCAGTGCAATACTCACAGCTCCTGGGTTGGTGACTGAGTGTGCAGCTGCCAGAGCTCAGAGCTCTTCAAACAGTGCTGGCTCCGCCCCTTCCAGAGGAGAATAGAAACTTAGTGAAAAGGCCTGGGCTTGCTGCCCACCAGCAACCCCACCCCCACCACACTCCCTAAGGAGTTCAGAAACGAAACAGAAATGCAGCTCAGAAATGAAACTCACCCTCAGGGGACCATGGCTTGGTCCTGAGCACTGGAAATTGATACTATAGTCTCAACCCACTAACACAGTCTATATGGACACCAGCTCAGATGGCTGCCTCTTTTCCCTCAGGATCCTCCCAGCTCTGAGCTGCACCTTCAGCCAGACCTCCTCTCAGTTTTAACACAACCTACACTAACTTTCTCTTTTCACGGATTATTCCAGCTGCACTAGGAAGGGTCAGAGACAAATCATACCAGGAATCTTTGAGGAACCCTGCCAGCCCTTCTGGATCCCTTGTGACTACTGGTTTAGAGGGCTGAGCACACTGCTGCTGCAGGGCTGGTGAGGGTAACAGGTGCTGGCCTCCAGGGGCCTGCTGCACCTTGCCCTACTCTCCAGAGAAGAGCCCTGCTGTGTGGAGAACATCCTCCCAGCTCAGGGAAGTAAGTGTCTCTCCTTTTCAGAGCCATGCTGGTAGCTCTCAGAAGTCCAACCAATCATAGTTCCTGGCATACAAAGTTTTTTGGCCCTAGAAAACATAGTGATGGGGAAGGCAGGGTCAGTGACCTTACACATATGATGTCATGCTGTGCTTTGATTTGTTTAGCTCCCTTCTGTTCTTCTCCTCCCTCTCCCTTCCTCCCTCCCTCCTTTCCCCCCTCACTCCCTCCCTTTTGCATTTCTCATGCCAAACTTAGTTTCACTTTCATTTCTCTGGTTCTTGGGAAAGTAGTTCAGTGTGCACCTGCCAATTTCAGGGCTGAAGCCCCTGGGAAGCTGGAGGGAAACTGCAATCAGTGTGTTGTACCTCAGGGGGGGGTCACAGTGCCTGGAGAAGGGGCAGAGGTGTTATCACTTGGCAGTGCTGAGAGGAAAAGACCTAGGAGAGGATGTGAGACAGGGGAAAGGACTGGGCTGACCTGGCATCAGTGGCCTTGGAGATGGGAGGACAACCACCAGTCCTACACTGCTGGTCACCCTGTATTCTGGCTGCCATGCTGCAGCAGGTAGCACACTGTTTGCTGGTGTCCAGGACTGAAAGAATTGCAGAGCAAATCCCAACCTCCACTGCTTAGGTTCTATCCTTGCCTCAGGAGAGGTCTCTAAACCTTGTGTTTCATGCAGTGTTTGGGCTGAAAACGAGCTTGAGGACAGAGCAGACAGGCACAGATGCATGCAGAGTGGGCTCTGCATTTGTGTTAGAGGATGGGAGGAAAGGTAGTGGAGCAAGAGAACTCAGGGGCCAGAAGCCAGTATCTACATGGCCAGAGCTCGCTTCCATTTTCCTAACAGAAAGGGAAGGTATGGTAACCACCAGGTCCTACTTCTCCTCTCATCTTTTCTCTGTACCAAGTACACTGCTGGAGATACTTACCAAATACACAGCAGGTAGGCAGATTATCACTGGTGAGATGTCCCCCATAGTCTTGGACATTTGAACACTTGTCCCCTGTTTGATGGCACTAATAGGTTTCCTGCAACGATGAAATAATCCAATTCAAGCCAAAGTAAAAATTTAAAAGCGCAGGTTCACTTGGGAATGGCTCTGAACAAGAGGAAAACGATGGTCTGCTACACACTGGGCTTGTGCCCAGGCATGGTCCCATAAGGTGGGATATGGATGGCTAGCAACTTCAGGGGACAGGGTTACAATAGCTACCAGGAATGTCAGGAATGCAGAACTGGGTTTTTGGTGACAGTTTGGAGGCTTTCTGAGTGAACAGGTAGGATTGGAGAGAGAGGGAGGAATGGAGTTTACTGGACCATGGGGGGTTGGGAGGGAGTAAACTGGAGGCTCCAATCAAACACACACTGCTTGGATAATTTAGGAGGTGTGATCTTGCTGAAGGAAATGTGTCACTGGGGCTGGCTTTGGGAGTTTAATGACTGATGATATTTCTTGTTCACATTGCTTTGTGCTTGTAGTTCATGATGTGAGCTTTCAATCTGCTTTCTGGTCCAGCTTTTGGCCTCTACCTTCCTAGGCTGAATACTTATCCTTCTAGAACCCTAAGCCCAAATAAACCCTTCCTTCTATAAGTTGCCTTGATCATGGTGTTTTATTACAATGATAGAAAAGTAACTAAGCAAAAGGGTGAGTGTAGTTTTCATAAACTTTGACCAGGTGTCCACAGAAGCGGAAACTTAAGGGTTCTTTGGAAAGTCAGATGTAATGGGTTGTTTTTTCTGGGGCAACCATGAGAAGGAATGTTTCACTGAAGCAGACACAGGTGAAAGGATGTTTTGCTGAAGCAGGCATGTGAAGGAACATGTGATGAAGGGCTCTGTACTAACAACATTGGTTCCCCTCACATTGAGTAGTTCAGCTCCATTTGTTAGAACTCCACAGGGAGAAATGCGCCAAAAATTCTGGTGGTTTGGGACGGTTTCTTGCTGCCTCTGCAGACTCAAGCTGATAAGCAGATTGATGTCAGCTAAGGCAGATTCACATGAACTTTTGCTAAGTCAGACACATGTACTGAGGCATGACTTCATACTGAGGCAAGACCTGTGAAGGACATGTGAATTTGGAGGGAGTATAAATATGACCCAATGGATTGTGGTGGAGGCCGGGCTTGGCTTGCTGGTAGAACTAGCTGTGCAAAGCTTGTTGGTCTCGAGTCTTTGCTGATCTTTCCTTCATTAAGAGAGGTGCAGTCAAGAACTTCTCCTAGAATCCCTCCTGGTCCCTCCTTGCTTGCTTATTCTGGTTTAACTGAAGCCTGGCTGTCCTTGCTAGGTTGTGCCACCACTGCTGCTATCCCAACACTACTGAACTGGACTGCTGACATATTTGTGAATTGTTTGTGATTTGATTGAGCTGCTGCCTGGAAGAGGTCCACCAGCCCACCTTGCTCCAGCTTTCCCTCAGAAAGCTGTTAACTCTTTGGCTGCTCCAGCTGGGCCAGAGATCCACTGATCTCCATGGATCCCCAGAGGACAGAGCCTGGTAGCCAGACCAACAGGAACACCTAGGGCGGGTGAGTTGCTGGAGCAGTCTGTATTTGATTTGAAGTCTGCTGGGACAAGCAGACTTTGTCGAGAACATGAAGTTAAGGAGCTTAGAGGAAATTTTGTATCCAGTGTGTGTGAAACTTTCAGACTCATGGTTCTGGTAGTTAGGAGAAGGGATTTCCAAGGCCAGGGAGAGGAGGATAGATCTCAGAAAGGGGAAGGTGGGGAAACTTGTTGGATTTCAGACCTGGGACAATGGTCCCAGGTGCATATTTCACCCAGCAAAGCAAACCTGCCTACCAGATTGATGGTATCAGGAACTGCTTTGGCCTCCAGCAGTGACATCATCTGGTCATCATTTGTTGCCATGGCAAGAGCCATACATTCCTAGCATACTTTTGGTTCAGTTCTCACCTTCACCTGGGAGCAGTTACATCACATTTAAAATAAAAGGCAGAGTTTTCCTGCTCCTCTCTCTCCTCTTTCTCCTCTCTCTCTCTCTCTCTCTCTCTCTCTCTCTCTCTCTCTCCTTCTCTCTCTTTTTCCTCTCTTCTTTCTCCTGCCCCTCTTGTCTCCACATCCTAATAAACTTCCCCCACATGAGACCATGTTTGCCTGGTGTGGTTTGTCAGGACTCAAGTCACAATTGCCATCCCAACAACCTGGGTTTCGTCACCAGTTTTGTATTTATAAAAAGATAAAGAGAAGGGGGGTTATGTTTTATGGAGGTGTGGTGAACTATGGGGAAGGGGAGTGCCTCAAGTGGAGAAATCCCTTCCCCCTGAGGAAACTGTCAATGTAGTATAGAATAAAGTTCATTCAGAAAATGGGGAGGGCAGACAGAGATAGAGAGAGAAAGAGAAAGAGAGAGAGAGAGAGAGAGAGAGAGAGAGAGAGAGGGAGGGAGAAGGGAAGAGAAGAGAAGAGAAGAGAAGAGAAGCAGAGAGGAGAGGAGAAGAGAGGAGAGAAGAAGAGAGGAGAGGAGAGGAGGAGAGGAGGAGAGGCCTGGCATGAGCATGTGGAGAGAAGAGGGTGGGGGATGGGGGGAGAAGGGACAAAGGAGAAGAGGGGAAGAGTGGGAGAATAAAAGGGAGCAAGGGCAAGAGATTGAGGAGTGAGTAAGCGTCCCCTTTTATGGTGTCAGGCAGACTTGGCTGTTGCCAGGTAACTGTCAGGGTGGAGCTTAAAATGCTAACACAGGTTCTCCCAGCATCCTTCATCCCCTACTTGACATACCCTGCCACAAACCCTGAACTTTCCAGCTCAGAATCTGGGCTTCCCTCCCTCCCAGAGGCTCTTTGCTATATAATCCAGCCTTTTGGGTTCTTTTTAACTCTCTTCTTCCCCTTTCCTTCTCTCTGTAGCCCTGCTTTCTCTCTCTTCCTCATCCCCTCTGTATCTTTCTCTCTGGCCCAAGAGCAGTATCCTAATAAACCTGCTTTTATATCTAATCTAGTTTGAATTGACTCATTTTGTTAGACCTCCAAGGTCTTAGCCTAGGTGCATGACCCACAGAGCACAAAGTGACGATTGGACCAATGCAATGGCAAGAGTTTTATTGATCCGACATGCGTGGGGTTGCTCAGCCTCATAGGGAGAGTCAACCCTGAACTCAAAAAGCACACATCTTTTATTCTTTACAGAGGGCCGACTTCAGCAGCAGGGGTAGCTAGCTCATTCTCATTGGTGGTACATAGGGCAAAGGATGTTTTCTGGTATTGGCTGTCCTGCTCAAGGGGCTGTTCTTGGCTTAGTCAGTCACTTTTCCTCATCTAGCCCTGCACCTGACCTTGGAAAAATCTCTGGAAAAGGGCTAAGTTGGAAATTTCCCTACAGTGTTTGGGGAGGAACTGTTGATCGGGCAGGATTGTGGTGCCATCTTGTGGTCGTTTTCAGATTTTACCAGAGGGAAGGGTAGGAAGAGCAGTTTTTTTTTTTTGTTTTTTTTTTTTTTTTTGTTTTTGTTTTTGTTTTTTTTTGTTTTTGTTTTTTTTTTTTTTGTCTTAATTAGCTTGGCCTGGGTCAGTGAGTCCTTGTCATTCTCGTCTACTAAAACTTTGTTTTTACATTTTCAGAACCTTGTTTCTACATTCTTAAAAACTTTGTTTCCACGATTTCACTGGCAGAGGAATAACTTAGTACTTGTCTACAGTTCCTTTGACCTACAAAAGATGGGTTCAAGTCGATTCCCTTGAAAGACTGACATAAACCCTATTTGTCTCCATTTAAGGACCAGGCCTGATTTCAAAAAGAAGGACATAAGGCACCAGCTCCAGGAACAGACCGTAAAACCCCCTCCCAAAGAACAGGCTGGGGATAATCACCGAAACGAGAAAATATCGTACCTCAGAATGGGCCATCTGTGCTGGGAAGCTCTATTTCAACCTGTGGTAAACATCCATGACATAGGAACACAGACCACTGAGCACTGTGACCTACAGCACCCACCAATGACATTTTAGATTCCCTAATTCTTCTAGACAGTTCCCCTGGTTCCCTGTAAGAAGGCTTCCATGCCATTGTCTGGGTCACCATTTCAAAGAATGGCTGAACCTCACCGGTACCTCCACTCCCACATGCTGGCTGTTTCTGCAGAATGAGCTCTCTTTGTCTTTGCATTTGCTCCGAGTTTGGGGTCTATATCGACTTTTGAACCCTTACAGCCTGAAGCTTACAAGAATGTTTTTTAAGTTTACAAAAAGAGATAAAAGTTTTAGATGTATTGACATTATGACATGTTGTAATCTATACTGAATCCCACATTGTAGGAAAGGCAGTAGCCTCGCATCTTTGACTCATAGTAAAAGCTCGGGAGCCCAAAAATATTTTGGGTTTTAAAACATCTGTGAGTTTATCTCCTTTCAGAATCTGGGCTTTCTCAGCTGAAGATGTCATAGTCCCAGGAAAGTGAGGCCTGAGGTTTGATTTTTACATGTGAAAAAAGAAGGCAGTTGTAGCCTTGGGTGGGAGGCAGTTAAAGCTATAGTCAATATCAGAGATCTGAGAAGGATAAATTATACCAAGAGGTATAATACCAATGGCCAATGTATCAATAAAAAGGACCTAGACTTAACCACTATCTACAATGGCAGTCCTAGGAGGTCCCCATGGTCTTGATGGCTTTGTTGGCGGAAGTGGTCATAGTGTATTGCCCAAGTTGCAGGTCCCCAAAGACGACCAAGTACCCAATTCCAATGTAAATTCATAAGGGCTTATTACTGAAAGGAAAATTATACGAATTTAAGGTTTAAAAATATAAAACTAAAAGAGTAAGCCCCAAAAGCCACAGACTCAGGGCTAAGCCCTGCCACCAGGAATAGCAGGCCATAAAGATAAAGAAAAGGAATGAGGATCCAGCCCAGGCTATCGGAACTGATTCATGGGCCATCCGGCAAGAAGACATCCCCCCAGTTTACTCAGGGCCATACTTTAACCAGATGTCCTCCAGACCCTGATAAGCCCCTGACTTCTAGCACGTACTCTTCTGCTTTGTTCTCACTGCTATGTTTGAATGAGCCAATTGTGTGTAACTGCGCCAAAACCCCCTAGCTTTCCCTATATAAACCCCTGACTTTTGAGTTTCAGGGTCGACACCTCTGTCTCCTGAGTGGGATACATGTCGGCCCGGAGATCTCTGTAATAGGTCTCCGTAATAAACCTCGCCTTTGCTTATTACATCCAAAATGGTCTCTCTGTGTCTGGGGTCCGCGATTTCCCAAGACTTGAGTAAGGGTCTCTCTGCGTGGTATCTTTCAAATGGGGGCTCATCCAGGATCTGCGCGACCACCCCAGACTCCGAAGACCCCTTAGAGGTGAGTTGGATGTTTGTCTGAGTGTTTCAGTGTGAGCGGCGCCGCAATTGTCAGTCTGTGTCTGTCTCTGTTTTGGTTCCGCTGTGTGTGTACATATGTGTGTCTTAGTACTGGTCAGTGTTAAGAGGGTAGATGTGTATTCCTGCCCTGTGCTAAGAGGGTAGATGTGTATTCCTGTCCTGTGCTAAGAGGGTGGATGTGTATTCCTGCCCTGTGCTAGGAGGGTGGATGTGTATTCCTGCCCTGTGCTAGGAGAGTGGATGTGTATCCCCACTCGGTGAAGCTGCCTTCGTGGTCCGTGAGGACCCCCTGGCTGCGGAAGGGGGGACACCCCGGGCCCGCAAGCTGCAGCCCCTGGAAGACGTTCCATGGGTGGAGAACAGTCAGGAGAGCCCGGCTGTGGCCAGTCAGGAGGAAGAGAGTGGATGTGGAATCCCACTCTGTGTACCTGACTGTGGTTTTCTGGATAGGATGCTTTGTCTTGGTCTTGTTTGTCTGGTTTGTTTTCTGTGGTATTGTCGAGTGTTTTTTTTTTTTTTTTTTTTTTTGGCTTAGACTGATGACTGTGTTTGAAATCTTGGACTGACGACTGTGTTTGAAATCATAAAATTGTTTGCTTTGTTCATCAAAGAGTTTTACTTGGTCCTCTTGGTGCTTAAGTTAAAAGTTAAAAATAATTTGCTTGAAAAAAATTGTTTTCTGCCAGGGAGTTTTGTCTTTCTCTCTTGAGCCTCCTCCCCAAGGAGAGAGGCCCCTCCCTTTGCTCCCTTTGACCAACCTAGCTGCTGTTAACAGTTGTGTAAACAGACATTAACAAAAACCTTGAGGAAGGTAAGGCCAGATAAGGCCTCCGGTATGAAACAAGTATAGTGAGTAAGAAACTTAATTTTATGGACCCTGCTCTAGTGGCGGTGTGTTGGTTGATAGCCAACGTTAATTTTTAAAATAGTGTTTTATCTGTGCTTGTGCTCGCAGCACACAGTAGTGGGGAGCGAAACTAGCTGCGGAGCTGCTACAGTGAGCATGGGGATTTCTCAAGTCTCACCCAATTTTTCTGGCTCTTCAGGAGCTGTTTAAAAGAAAAAGGCTTAGGATAAAAAAAAAAACACTACAGAGAGATTTCTTAGTGAATTGCTACACCTTGGTTTTCGATCTCTGGGAATCTCATGGTGGACAGCTGAGATAAGCTAGAAAAGGATTTAAATTTTGCTTGGGAGCAAGGAATCTTAAAGGCGGAGTTTCAGCCGGTATGGCACTTAGTGCGTAGCTGCCTAAAAGATCAGAAATGCTGTCAACAGGCTATAAAAAAGGGACAGGCTGTGTTAGAAATGCTACAGGAAGAATGATCTAAAAAGGCTGAGAGTGAGGTGGGGGAGGACTCTAAGGAAAACAAGAACAAGAAAGGAATCTCTGCTTTTATTGGCCAGACCTTCAACTCCTGCTCACAGAAAGAGAGTGCTCATTAGTAGAAGTTCTTTAAGGAGCCTGCCTTATCTGCTGGCCCTATTCGAAGAGAGGAGTCAGTCTCCAGCATTAAATTACTTTTCTCACTGGTCATCATTAACATAGAGAATGCCTTTGATCCTATCCCCACAGCAGCCAGTTCCTGCCCCTGAAATGTCCCAGGTTGGGGGGCAGAGAAGCCCCTAAAATAGTTTCAAAGAATCTACAACAAACTGTGAAGAACTTTGTTTTGCCAGTCAAAATTTAAAATTCAGGCTTTGGCTGTGGCCAAGGTCAGGATTAATGTTTTCTTTTCCATGGGCCCTTAGCCCATTGAGACAGTTTGGTGAAGGACTACTACTGCAGTCCTGATATTCAGAGACATGGAGAGAGCTATAGTTTTTTTTTTTTTATTAAAGGTTGATACTATAGTATTAACAATCTCTTTATTAGATGTAAGAGACAAGAAGCCCCAGGTGAACTGGTTACAATTCTTTTGTCAGCTGCTTAGTATCTAACACCCAGGTTCTAACCGTCTCTCCATCCTTTTGTTATTAGTTCTTACTAGAAGCCTAGTGTCCTTCAGAGGCTGGGTTTATTGAGAGACAGAGCCACTGAGCTGGCACTAAAGGGAGGTACTCCTTAAGGGAAAATCTAAGTCCAGAGAGACAGCCGGTAACAGATAGGCTGCCCCTTTGCTCACTTTTCTGTTTCACAGACACAAGGTTTTTTTGTCCCAAGAAAGCCTCCTGGCTTAGCTGTGTGACTAAACGCTATTTACCCTCTTCAGTGGACCTCTATTCTCAAGATTCTCTTGTTTTCTCACCATCCCATTTGAGATGCTTGTTAGTAACTGTTACAGGTCTTCTTTACCACCGAGGAAAGACGGATTCCTACTAGAGGCCAGAAAAAATGTTCCAGACACGGATGGAAGGCCCTCACTTCTGCCTGCTCTCTTCAGACGCCTGAAGGTAGGGAGTGCTCCAGGTCTGCCGCCAGACTCCAAGGGTGGGTCTCTGAGGGGCTGGAAAATGCCCCACCAATCTGGCTAAGATAAAGAAAGGATATAAAAAAAAGTTACAAAAACTTAAAGGGTTAAGCTAAATCACTGAGAGAGTTATTATATGTTGCTGAGAGTTAATATAAGTTACAGAAAAAGTAAGGTTAAACAGAGAGACTAAAAAAAAAAAAAAGAAGAAGAAGAAGCTAGAGAGCTAAAGAGAGATAAAAGACAAGAGAGGAACATATACTGGCCACAGTAGTTAGAAAACCTAGGAAGACAGTACCTGGCAACAAAAGAAAATTCCTGGCTAAAGATCAGTGTGCCTAATACAAAGAAAAAGGACATTGGGTCAGGGACTGTCCCAAGAAGAACAAGAGGGGCCTCTCCAGTGGCCCCAAAGACAACCCTCTCGGTCCTAGAGTACTGGCTATGCACAAAGATAAAAGGAAAGCCCGCCCAGTTGTTTTGTGGATACAGGTACCCAATGCTCTGTGCTCCTATGCCCCCCAGTGGGCCAATATCCAAAGACCTTAAGTACAAGGGGCTACTGACAACAAATAATACTTATGGACTGCCCGAAGAACAGTGGACCTTGGCGTGGGCCGGGTAACCCACCCACTAGTTCATGGTCATCCCTGACTGCCCCTATCCCTTGCTCATGAGAAAATTGCTCTCCAAAATGGCTTGCGTGGGCTAAGACGGCTGGATAAGGCCATGTGTATGCATATCTGCAGACTGTATATGTAGAGCTTAAAACCTGTCTCAGTGCACCAATACCTGATGCTAAAAGATGTGTGGCTTAGTGCCATTCTGCCTGGAACGCACCGCTCCTGCCAGCCGGGCACTAACAATTATCACCCAATCCAGGACTTAAACTGTGATAGAATGGCTGATGTTTTGCCTTTAAATAAAATGTCCCAGAGGATGGGACCACTGATCAGCTGACATAGACTAGATTCTCCACTGGTTGGGGACAATCTGGTCACTTTGCTGCCCAATCCTGACCTGGAGCCACCACAACACGAGTGTCAAGCACTGACAGAAGCCCATGGCTGGAGAAAAGACCTCTGCGACTGACTGATTGACCCCTGCTGAAAGCCGAGGATCTTGTCCACAGACGGGAACAGTTCTCTTCATGAAGGTCAGAGATAAGTGGGTGCTGCCGTGGTGGACAATACAATGTCATCTGGGATGGCTAAACCCCAACCCCCCAGCACATCAGCGCCACAGATGTCTTTGCCATCTCTTAGATGCCCTGATGAAGCCAACAACTGTGAGTACTATTCATTGCCCAGGACATCAGGAAGGAAGAGATTCAGTGACATGGGACAGT
The DNA here is from genome assembly GCF_021556685.1 of Rattus norvegicus. Lineage (NCBI taxonomy): Eukaryota > Metazoa > Chordata > Mammalia > Rodentia > Muridae > Rattus > Rattus norvegicus. The sequence goes on along the minus strand of NC_141544.1, from coordinate 50,541,052 downwards.
AACAAAACAGATAAAGTGGCTCGGGAAATGGCTATACAGGAGCCTATCCTGGTTACAGGCTTACAAGAAACAGCCACTGGGAACTGGGATTGGACTAAGGGATGGCCTCACTTAGAATGTACAACAGAAGAAAAGGCCCAAGTTGTTTAAAAGATAAAAGGACAATGACACACTTGGGGAGAAAGCTATACCCCCCCAGAGAACAAACGAAAGACTCACTTTGCCAAATAAAAAAATGGACTCATTTAAGAGATAAAAAGTTTGTCCAAATAGTTAAAATATATATAATAGACTTTAAGATTTTAGCCAAGAGAGACAGTAAAAAAAAAATAAAGTATGTCAATAAGTGAATGCTTAACAAACAAACAAGACAAAGAGACCTAGAGAGTTTAACAAAAAGTCAAAGTAAACTTCACTGAGATAAAACCAAAAAAATATGATCACAATTATCTCCTAGTGCTTGTAGATACCTTTCCAGGAATAGATAGAAGCTTTCCTCACCAAGCAAGAGATGGCCTCCGTAGTCATCAAGAAGATACTGGAAGAAATCTTCCCCCGGTCTGGAGTGCCCAAGGTAATCTGGTCGGACAACGGCCCTACTTTCGTTGCCAAGGTAAGCCAGGGTGTGGCCAAGTATTTAGAGGTCGATTAGAAATTACATTATATTTACAGACCTCAAAGTTCAGGACAGATAAAGTAAATAAATAAAACTCTAAAAGAGACCCTAAACAAATTGACCATGGAGACTGGCGCAGACTGGGTGACACTCCTTCCCTCTTGCTCTCTTCAGAGCAACAAATATCCCTTCCAGATTCAGCCTTATCCCCTTTGAGATCTTATATGGGGCCTCAGCTCCCCTGACTATATTAGATGATGTTACTAAATCAACATATCATAGTAATAATGATTTATATACCAGGCTAAAAGACCTACAGGTGATACGAAAAGAAGTCTGGTCACAGCTGACAACAGCCTATACCCCAGAGACCCCTGAGACATCTGATCAGTTCCAGGTCGGAGACTACAGCTACATACAACGACACGGAGCCCAGACACTCAAGCCTCGCTGGAAAGGACTGTACCTGGTGCTGCTGACCACCCTGACAGCCGTCAATTCTCAGCCCTCACCAGCCACATACTAGCTGTTGGGGCTGAGAGCTGGGACCCAGAGGGACACTCGGCATGTTTGCCCTGGGTTCCATTGGGATAGGTGTGGGAATAGGCTTGATTTCTATTACAAATGATTATTACATATGTTAGTACTCCTAACACTTCTTGGGACTGTGCCTCAAGGATCACAGTCTATATAAGTTTAAAAGTTCTAAAAGTTAGTCATGACCTTGATATATAGGTTTAGATAGTGCCCAGATTAGAATCCTGATGCTAAAGACTTAATAAAAAAAAAGAGTTGAGAATTACTTAAGACTATCTAGGTGCTACAAGGGCAGCACAAAGACATCTGCTGTTGCCCTACAATACAAGGCTTATAGAGAATTCAGAACTGTCATTGACTCAGATATAAAAAGAGGGAAGGACTTTTTAGCTGACCTCCAAGAATACCTAACCTCCCTCTCAGAGGTAGTCCTTCAAAATAAAAAAAGATTAGACCTGATATTCCTTAAAGAAGGAGTCTGTGTGCTATACTAAAAGAAAAATGTTGCTTCTATACAGACCATTCAGGAGTAATTAAAGACTCCATAAATAGCTTCCTGGTTGCTGCCGCCACTGAGAGCTCGTGGGCAGCACCCCACGAGCAAGCTTGAGCCTCGGGACCACAGGTAAGACAACTTTTCTGCTGCAAGAGACCTGCCTGGTGAACTCGGGACACACAGAGGCAGAATTCCTCTAGGACTGGGCACTTCCTGTGTTTACCGGGAGTCCCAAACCCGCGGATCCCGGCCCGCAGCAGCTCTCTGCTCCTAGACCCCGTGGGAGAGACACCTCATCGCCTGGTCAGGTGGGCACTCCTGAGGCTACAGAGCAGAAGAGACCACCAACACTGCCGACCCCTGCCCACATCCCTGGCCCAAGAGGAAACTGTATACAGCCTCTGGGTTCCCGTGGAGGAGGGCCCAGGAGTGGCAGGACCCCTGTGCCTGAGAGAACGCCGGAACCTGAAGGGACAGACCGGATAAACAGTTCTCTGCATCCAAATCCCGTGGGAGGGAGAGCTAAACCTACAGAGAGGCAGACACGCCTGAGAAACCAGAAGAGACTGCACTCTGCACACATCTCTGACGCCAGAGGAAAACACCAAACGCCATCTGGAACCCTGGTGCGCAGAGGCTCCCGGAAATGGCGGTGCAGATCTTCCTGGTTGCTGCCACCGCTGAGAGCTCGTAGGCAGCACCCCACGAGCAAGCTTGAGCCTCGGGACCACAGGTAAGACCAACTTTTCTGCTACAAGTGACCTGCCTGGTGAACACCAGACACAGGCCCACAGGAACAGCTGAAGGCCTGTAGATACGAAAAACTACACGCCCGAAAGCAGAACACTCTGTCCCCATAACTAGCTGAAAGAAAACAGGAAAACAGGTCTACAGCACTCCTGACACACAGGCTTATAGGACAGTCTAGCCACTGTCAGAAATAGCAGAACAAAGTAACACTAGAGATAATCTGATGGCGAAAGGCAAGCGCAGGAACCCAAGCAACAGAAACCAAGACTACATGGCATCATCGGAGCCCAATTCTCCCACCAAAGCAAGCACTGAATATCCAAACACACCAGAAAAGCAAGATCTAGTTTCAAAATCATATTTGATCATGATGCTGGAGGACTTCAAGAAAGACGTGAAGAACTCCCTTAGAGAAATGCAGAAAAACATAAATAAACAAGTAGAAGCCCATAGAGAGGAGTCACAAAAATCCCTGAAAGAATTCCAGGAAAACACAATCAAACAGTTGAAGGAATTAAAAATGGAAATAGAAGCAATCAAGAAAGAACACATGGAAACAACCCTGGATATAGAAAACCAAAAGAAGAGACAAGGAGCTGTAGATACAAGCTTCACCAACAGAATACAAGACATGGAAGAGAGAATCTCAGGAGCAGAAGATTCCATAGAAATCATTGACACAACTGTCAAAGATAATGTAAAGTGGAAAAAGCTACTGGTCCAAAACATACAGGAAATCCAGGACTCAATGAGAAGATCAAACCTAAGGATAATAGGTATAGAAGAGAGTGAAGACTCCCAGCTCAAAGGACCAGTAAATATCTCCAACAAAATCATAGAAGAAAACTTCCCTAACCTAAAAAAAGAGATACCCATAGGCATACAAGAAGCCTACAGAACTCCAAATAGATTGGACCAGAAAAGAAACACCTCCCATCACATAATAGTCAAAACACCAAACGCACAAAATAAAGAAAGAATATTAAAAGCAGTAAGGGAAAAAGGTCAAGTAACATATAAAGGCAGACCTATCAGAATTACACCAGACTTTTTGCCAGAAACTATGAAGGCCAGAAGATCCTGGACAGATGTCATACAGACCCTAAGAGAACACAAATGCCAGCCCAGGTTACTGTATCCTGCAAAACTCTCAATTAACATAGATGGAGAAACCAAGATATTCCATAACAAAACCAAATTTACACAATATCTTTCTACAAATCCAGCACTACAAAGGATAATAAATGGTAAAGCCCAACATAAGGAGGCAAGCTATACCCTAGAAGAAACAAGAAACTAATCATCTTGGCAACAAAACAAAGAGAGTGAAAGCACACAAACATAACCTCACATCCAAATATGAATATAACAGGAAGCAATAATCACCATTCCTTAATATCTCTCAACATCAATGGCCTCAACTCCCCAATAAAAAGACATAGATTAACAAACTGGATATGCAACGAGGACCCTGCATTCTGCTGCCTACAGGAAACACACCTCAGAGACAAAGACAGACACTACCTCAGAGTGAAAAACTGGAAAACAACTTTCCAAGCAAATGGCCAGAAGAAGCAAGCTGGAGTAGCCATTCTAATATCAAATAAAATCAATTTTCAACTAAAATTCATCAAAAAAGATAAGGAAGGACACTTCATATTCATCAAAGGAAAAATCCACCAAGATGAACTCTCAATCCTAAATATCTATGCCCCAAATACAAGGGCACCTACATACGTAAAAGAAACCTTACTAAAGCTCAAAACACACATTGCACCTCACACAATAATAGTGGGAGATTTCAACACCCCACTCTCATCAATGGACAGATCATGGAAACAGAAATTAAACAAAGACATAGACAGACTAACAGAAGTTATGAAACAAATGGCCTTAACAGATATTTATGGAACATTCTACCCTAAAGCAAAAGGATATACCTTCTTCTCAGCTCCTCATGGTACTTTCTCCAAAATTGACCATATAATTGGTCAAAAAACGGGCCTCAACAGGTACAGAAAGATAGAAATAATCCCATGCGTGCTATCAGACCACCACGGCTTAAAACTGGTCTTCAATAACAATAAGGGAAGAATGCCCACATATACATGGAAATTGAACAATGCTCTACTCAATGATAACCTGGTCAAGGAAGAAATAAAGAAAGAAATTAAAGACTTTTTAGAATTTAATGAAAATGAAGGTACAACATACCCAAACTTATGGGACACAATGAAAGCTGTGCTAAGAGGAAAACTCACAGCTCTGAGTGCCTGCAGAAAGAAACAGGAAAGAGCATATGTCAGCAGCTTGACAGCACACCTAAAAGCTCTAGAACAAAAAGAAGCAAATACACCCAGGAGGAGTAGAAGGCAGGAAATAATCAAACTCAGAGCTGAAATCAACCAAGTAGAAACAAAAAGGACCATAGAAAGAATCAACAGAACCAAAAGTTGGTTCTTTGAGAAAATCAACAAGATAGATAAACCCTTAGCCAGACTAACGAGAGGACACAGAGAGTGCGTCCAAATTAACAAAATCAGAAATGAAAAGGGAGACATAACTACAGATTCAGAGGAAATTCAAAAAATCATCAGATCTTACTATAAAAGCCTATATTCAACAAAACTTGAAAATCTGCAGGAAATGGACAATTTCCTAGACAGATACCAGGTACCGAAGTTAAATCAGGAACAGATAAACCAGTTAAACAACCCCATAACTCCTAAGGAAATAGAAGCAGTCATTAAAGGTCTCCCAACCAAAAAGAGCCCAGGTCCAGACGGGTTTAGTGCAGAATTCTATCAGACCTTCATAGAAGACTTCGTACCAATATTATCCAAACTATTCCACAAAATTGAAACAGATGGGGGCTGGGGATTTAGCTCAGTGGTAGAGCGCTTACCTAGGAAGCGCAAGGCCCTGGGTTCGGTCCCCAGCTCCGAAAAAAAGAACCAAAAAAAAAAAAAAAAAATTGAAACAGATGGAGCACTACCGAATTCCTTCTATGAAGCCACAATTACTCTTATACCTAAACCACACAAAGACACAACAAAGAAAGAGAACTTCAGACCAATTTCCCTTATGAATATCGACGCAAAAATACTCAATAAAATTCTGGCAAACCGAATCCAAGAGCACATCAAAACAATCATCCTCCATGATCAAGTAGGCTTCATCCCAGGCATGCAGGAATGGTTTAATATACGGAAAACCATCAACGTGATCCATTATATAAACAAACTGAAAGAACAAAACCACATGGTCATTTCATTAGATGCTGAGAAAGCATTTGACAAAATTCAACACCCCTTCATGATAAAAGTCCTGGAAAGAACAGGAATTCAAGGCCCATACCTAAACATAGTAAAAGCCATATACAGCAAACCAGTTGCTAACATTAAACTAAATGGAGAGAAACTTGAAGCAATCCCACTAAAATCAGGGACTAGACAAGGCTGCCCACTCTCTCCCTACTTATTCAATATAGTTCTTGAAGTTCTAGCCAGAGCAATCAGACAACAAAAGTAGGTCAAGGGGATACAGATCAGAAAAGAAGAAGTCAAAATATCACTATTTGCAGATGATATGATAGTATATTTAAGTGATCCCAAAAGTTCCACCAGAGAACTACTAAAGCTGATAGACAATTTCAGCAAAGTGGCTGGGTATAAAATTAACTCAAATAAATCAGTAGCCTTCCTCTACACAAAAGACAAACAAGCCGAGAAAGAAATTAGGGAAACGACACCCTTCATAATAGACCCAAATAATATAAAGTACCTCGGTGTGACTTTAACCAAGCAAGTAAAAGATTTGTACAATAAGAACTTCAAGACTCTGAAGAAAGAAATTGAAGAAGTCCTCAGAAGATGGAAAAATCTCCCATGCTCATGGATTGGCAGGATTAATATAGTAAAAATGGCCATTTTACCAAAAGGGATCTACAGATTCAATGCAATCCCCATCAAAATACCAATCCAATTCTTCAAAGAGTTAGACAGAACAATTTGCAAATTCATCTGGAATAACAAAAAACCCAGGATAGCTAAAACTATCCTCAACAATAAAAGGACTTCAGGGGGAATCACTATCCCTGAACTCAAGCAGTATTACAGAGCAATAGTGATAAAAACTGCATGGTATTGGTACAGAGACAGACAGATAGACCAATGGAACAGAATTGAAGACCCAGAAATGAACCCACACACCTATGGGCACTTGATTTTTGACAAAGGAGCCAAAACCATCAAATGGAAAAAAGATAGCATTTTCAGCAAATGGTGCTGGTTCAACTGGAGGGCAACATGTAGAAGAATGCAGATCGATCCATGCTTATCACTCTGTACAAAGCTTAAGTCCAAGTGGATCAAGGACCTCCACATCAAACCAGATACACTCAAACTAATAGAAGAAAAACTAGGGAAGCATCTGGAACACATGGGCACTGCAAAAAATTTCCTGAACAAAACACCAATGGCTTATGCTCTAAGATCAAGAATCGACAAATGGGATCTCATAAAACTGCAAAGCTTCTGTAATGCAAAGGACACTGTGGTTAGGACAAATCGGCAACCAACAGATTGGGAAAAGATCTTTACCAATCCTACAACAGATAGAGGCCTTATATCCAAAATATACAAAGAACTCAAGAAATTAGACCACAGGGAGACAAATAACCCTATTGAAAAATGGGGTTCAGAGCTAAACAAAGAATTCACAGCTGAGGAATGCCGAATGGCTGAGAAACACCTAAAGAAATGTTCAACATCTTTAATCATAAGGGAAATGCAAATCAAAACAACCCTGAGATTTCACCTCACACCAGTGAGAGTGGCTAAGATCAAAAACTCAGGTGACAGCAGATGCTGGCGAGGATGCGGAGAAAGAGGAACACTCCTCCATTGTTGGTGGGATTGCAGACTGGTACAACCATTCTGGAAATCAGTCTGGAGGTTCCTCAGAAAATTGGACATGGAACTGCCTGAGGATCCAGCTATACCTCTCTTGGGCATATACCCAAAAGATGCCCCTACATAATAAAAAGACACATGCTCCACTATGTTCATCGCAGCCTTATTTATAATAGCCAGAAGCTGGAAAGAACCCAGATGCCCTTCAACAGAGGAATGGATACAGAAAATGTGGTACATCTACACAATGGAATATTACTCAGCTATCAAAAACAATGACTTTATGAAATTTGTAGGCAAATGTTCGGAACTGGAAAATATCATCCTGAGTGAGGTAACCCAATCACAAAAAAACACACATGGTATGCACTCATTGATAAGTGGCTATTAGCCCAAATGCTTGAATTACCCTAGATGCCTAGAACAAATGAAACTCAAGACGGATGATCAAAATGTGAGTGCTTCACTCCTTCTTTAAAAGGGCAACAAGAATACCCTTGGCAGGGAATAGAGCGGCAAAGAATAAAACAGACACAGAAGGCACACCCATTCAGAGCCTGCCCCACCTGTGGCCCATGCATATACAGCCATCCAATTAGACAAGATGGATGAAGCAAAGAAGTGCAGGCTGACAGGAGCTGGATGTAGATCTCTCCTGAGAGACACAGCCAGAATACAGCAAACACAGAGGCGTATGCCAGCAGCAAACCACTGAATTGAGAATAGGACCCCCGTTGAAGGAATCAGAGAAAGAACTGGAAGAGCATGAAGGGGCTTGAGACCCCATATGTACAACAATGCCAAGCAACCAGAGCTTCCAGGGACTAAGCCACTACCTAATGACTATATATGGACTGACCCTGGACTCTGACCTCATAGGTGGCAATGAATATCCTAGTAAGAGCTCCAGTTGAAGGGGAAGCCCTGGGTCCTGGTAAGACTGAACCCCCAGTGAACTAGATTGTTGGGGGGAGGGTGGTAATGGTGGAGGGTGGGGAGGGGAACACCCATAAAGAAGGGGAGGGGGGAGAGGGATGTTTGCCCGGAAACTGGGAAAGGGAATAATACTCGAAATGTATATAAGAAATACTCAAGTTAATAAAAAAAAAAAAGAGACTCCATAAATAAAACAAAAGACAGACAGAAAAACACATCAGAGATGGTTCGAGAGCTAGTTTAGTAGATCTCCTTGGATGACTACTCTGATATCTTCACTTATGGGACCCTTCTTAGTTTTGCTTCTGCTTCTGATTATAGGTCCATGTGTGTTAAAAAAAAAACTAGTTAATAGGCTTGACTCCTACAAAAAGATAGAGACGCTTAACAAGGTTGGTTTGAGTCTTAGTTCACTCAGTTTTCCTAGATGACTAACCTACTCTCTGCTATAGCTGGGCCATTACTAATAATTTTCTTGGTTTTAGTTTTTGGCCTCTGCGTGACAAACAGGTTAATTGCTTTTGTTAAATATCGAGTGGATGCTGTGTGGTTGATGGTTCTGAGACAACAGTACCAGTCTGTTAAGACAAGTGGTGAGACCAAATACGAGACCTGATATCAAAATTCTAAGATTAGAATTATTTAGTAGAAGAAGAAGGGAATGAAAGGAAAATTATAAGAATTTAAGGTTTAAAAATATAAAACTAAAAGAGTAAGCCCCAAAAGCCACAGACTCAGGACTAAGCCCTGCCACCAGGAATAGCAGGCCATAAAGATATAGAAAAGGAATGAGGATCCAGCCCAGGCTATCGGAACTGATTCATGGGCCATCCGGCAAGAAGACATCCCCCCAGTTTACTCAGGGCCATACTTTAACCAGATGTCCTCCAGACCCTGATAAGCCCCTGACTTCTAGCACGTACTCTTCTGCTTTGTTCTCACTGCTATGTTTGAATGAGCCAATTGTGTGTAACTGCGCCAAAACCTCTAGCGATTTCCCAAGACTTGAGTAAGGGTCTCTCTGCGTGGTATCTTTCAATTACAAGCTCTCAAGCAAGGTCTCTGACGGTCCTGTGCAGTGGGTCAGAGTGAAAGCCTCAAATCTAGAAGTGCAGGGCATTTACTGTACTTAAAGCAAGCTTGGGGAATTTCCATACGGGTCAACAAGTTAATATTTTTAAAATGGCACTACAAGTGGCATACTCTTCAGGACCTACACACAGGGAAAAAGACTACCTGGATGGCTAAGTAATCTATTCTCTGCAGGATGTGTTAAGTTATCTACATGTACCTTCACCCCGCTATTCTAGCCTGGCTGGCTGTTGCTAAGTGGTGTAGGCTGCCATAAGATGTTTGCTCAGGAGGACTGTGTGATTTTCTATCTGGAATTGGAGTTTTGTCCCTGGTCTCACACAAAGTGGAGTTGGTGTGGAAAGCCGCAATAACATTCGCCACCACAAGATGGCACTGGCTTCCACTGCACCCCACGTGGAAAGCTGGGATAGCATTTGCCATTACAAGATGGCGCTGGCTTCCGCCGCGCCAGCCCGACTTCCTTTCAGGAAGTTAACTGTGTGCGCATGTGCAAGAGTGTCTTCATGCCAGGTCTTTGCCCACTCCGGGGCTTGCCTATGAGATCATGGGTAAGTGACCAATCAGGTGTGGATGCGCCACGCTAGGGTGTATATAAGCCATGCCATGCTGGGGCCCTGCGTCTCTCCTCTTCAAGATGTAATAAACGCTTTGCTGCAGAAGGATCTTGGTGTTCGCGTGTCGTTCCTGCTGGCGAGACTTTGGGCGCGCGACATTACAATAGGTCTTCTTCTGCCACACATGGTGTTTTAAGCTTCAGCTGTTACACAGAGCAGCATGGGCCTTTGGCTGCCAGACCCAAGTCTGAGAGATTTCCTGTGGAGAAGGTGCCTGGGGCAAGTGTCCAGAGATTGGGCAGAACCCCAGTTGTTTGGGTCCAGGAGTTGCCCCACAAACCACATGAACAGTGATCTCAGTCAGACAGGGATAGTCAGGGACAATCAGGGATGCAGACCAGACTCAGTAGGGAAGACTGGGACTCTGAACCAGAATCCCACAGAGCTTGGAAGCTTGAAATCCACAAACATCTGCACCAAGTTATTCCACCAATAAGGATTTAGGATAGGAGACTTCCATGGAAACATGTCTTTGCTGTACATTTATCCTGTTCCCATTGGCTGGGTTATCCACCTGGGATACGGCAACTTGACTTGCTTATCATTCATATCTTAACTTGCTGAACAGGATGTCAGTTAGCCACATACATGTTGCTTTCTGCCAAAGTAGGATGCCAATTCCCAGGGAGGTCTCAGAAACTTAAAACTTCATTTGACCCCTATTAAAAACAGAAGTTTTATTACAAATGGCTTCTTACATTGCTGCAGGTATCTCTCTCATTTTGGAGTTCATCCCAGGGGCAGTTTATAAAGACAAAAGCCATAAAAGCTCATACATGGGTGCAGGAAGTGTTGCTAGGAGGTTGGCTCAGGTCTAAGATTATTGTGGCTAATTATACAAAGCAGTTCTAACTGACCTCTGTGGCAACTGATTTTCAAGAACACCAAAGCATAGAACATCACAGAATATGCAACCAACATGAGCATGACAACGTTTCCTAGTAACAGCACATAAGAAAGGTTCCATGTAAAGCATAAGATGGCTGGCTGCAGGTATAAACAAAATGGCTACAGTTATGCTAGGTAAGTAGGCCTCAACACTGGCAACAGATGTGGCATTGGACAGTGTTTCCTAGTGGTTAGTTTTACCATAATTGAGGTGAGGTTGTCGTGTGACCCATGTATATACTTTGGAGACCACAGTGTTCCTGCTAAGAACATTTCCTTCTATATTGGAAAGTTCTCTCATAAACAATTTAAGTCCCACATTCAGCAGATCTCTGAAGAGTTTGAGGACCATTATCTATTAAATTTTCATGATTTTAGTCTTAACCTTGAAAACAAATACATGAGGCTAAATAAAGCTTGTCACTAAATGTGTTACAGTTTATAGGTTAATAGCTTTTCTAAGTTAGAATTTTAAAGCTCAATTATAATATTATAATTATAAATAAAATACTATATAATATTAATATTATACAATAATACAATATTATGTAATAAAATATACAATACAGTAATTTATTATATATAATTATGTATAATTATATAATATTATAATTGTATTATATTATAATTACATTATTGTAATATAATTAAAATCTAAACATAGTTAATCCTGATATAACATACTGTATATGTATTTCAGCTCTTCTTAGAATACGTTGTATGTGTAACTTAGATTATATTAATTATATTATTATATTAATATATTGTATATTATGTTAAAATATAGATATTTTTAATTATTTTTAATCCCTTGAAGTGGGAGTACCCTGACATGATAGAATGATTAAATTCCTCTTGCTTTTGCATCCATCACTACCTCCTGAGTCTCATTTCAGGAGGTCCCTATAGGGGTTCAATTTGAACCTCACACTATGTTAAATTCTCAAACATGTCCACACAATAAACTCACAACCAATTGACAAAGATACAAACTGCCCACCTAGATAAGATAAACGGACCTATAGAAATCCATCCCTTAAGAAATATTCATATCTACCTGTGGTCATTTAAGGCCACACAGATCTAGGTCATCCTTCTCTGCCTTCATCTTGGTTCTTCTTTTTCTTCTCTCTCCACTTACCAAAACTCTGCCCAGACCACGTTCTCATTGTCCATTTACAGGCCTCAGTTTAACTTGGGTCAGCCCTCACCTGCATATAGACATAAATCTACACTTTTATAATGTACCATCATAGAATACTACAGTCTTTTTGTACAGCTCAGTTTATCTAAATAGCTAAAGCTTAACAATGTGAGCAAAGACCAAGAAGCTAGATGAATATTACTGTAAACCTCAGTAGACTTTAGGAATTTATAAACTTATTTATCAAATATATCTTATTTATTAAACCCATTTGTCACTTACTTTAATTTTCTAGAAGCCTGGTGTTGAACAGTAAAGACATATGTAGCAAAGACATTTGAAACAAAGACATATGTAGCTGTAAGTCAGTTTTCATTCATCTGAATAGACCTTTATACCCTTAAAAATGTATCACCAGACAAAAATTCCATAGCAATCCAAAATATTTTAGAGGCCAGTTGTTTCCTTAGTTTAAAAGGAGATATAATGATAAGCAGAGGGGTTAGCAGGATCAAAAAGTTGTATAAATATTTATAAATGTTGCTTTATACCATGTGGTCATCTTAAGACAGTAAAGTCACATGGCATGTGTTCTTTAACTTTAGTAAAATGGCTGCCAATCACATGGTTGCTTCCATCTTGACGAGGTCATCAGCCAAGATGGAGGAGAGCCATGTGGTCGCTATTTTAAAAAATCTATTTTCTTGAACAACAGTTGAATCTCTCAGATATATATATATATATATATATATATATATATATATATATATATATATATATTATTCTAAAGAAGATCTGAATCAAATATATAGTATGTTATATGAAGATTACCTATGTATAGATTTTGAATTATAAGCCTTTCATTCAGGAAAGATTCAGATCCAAAGGAACACAGAGACTGGAGCTGGGAGAGAGCACCAAGTCCACCCCGCCCTGCTGTAGGCTTAGATTGTTCAAAACCTACTTTAATATAAGGGTTCTTAAGTACTTCAACCTTCCTTTTAGCCCACCAACCAAAGATAGGGGAGAAAGGTGATTAATAGGACAAGGTGGGATGTGAACCTGTTTAGAAGGAATTCTTTGGGGGGTGATTCCCATCTTCATTGTCAGGATATCAGTAGTCCAGTCCACTCTGCAAACACCAAACGTGAATTAACAGCAGCGGCTAGATCCAGTAGAAACTGAAAGGCTCTGCTGGATTAGCACAAGTCCACAGAAAGAGCAAAAAGCAGCCAGAATACCACGAGAAGTTCTTCAGTGTATTTCTCTCTATGAGGCAGGACAAGTGAAGATCAGCAGAGACCAGGGAAGCGTTGCAAGGCAAACCAGTGCAAGAGCATCGTTCACTGTCTGTTGGGTTCTACTTATACTCTTTCCAAACACCCCAGGACCTCTCAAGTACCTGCCTCAGCAAAACATCCTCTCAAGCGTCTGCTTCAGCAGAATATCCTCTCATAAGACAGCTTCTGGAAAAACAACCCATGATGCAGCTGGGTCGCCAAAGAAACCAGAAATTTCCAAGTCACCCGGCAAAGATGCAAGACTCTGAACTAGTAATTAGGGGTTTTCCTGCCGTATATAAAGCCTTTGAGCAGGGAACAAGGGAGAGTTTTACATCAGGAGCCATTTTATATGGGTCTATAGAGAGGATCATCCAGGAGGTTCATTCTGAGCAACCCAGTCACCTGGCCAACTGCCACAGGGCAGTTACCAGCAGCTAGACAGCTTTTATCCACTGTTCTTAGTTTAAGAAATCAGTGCTAACAATATTAGAATTTCCTGGTGGGTACACAGTATTGTAGCAAGGCCCCTTGGAACTCTCAGCTTTCTCTCTCTTCTCTGTGACTAACAGCTATGGGAACCCTGCAGCCCAGTAGGAGGAACAGACCGCATTCCCACAGCCCAGATAAGAACTCTCAAGGCTTCTTTAATGCTGTAGAGACTTGGAAGTCCATGACCCAGCAAGACACATCACAAACTGTCTGTGCTTGTTGGGAAAGAAGCAGAATGTGGAGTGCAGCTCTTCCATGAGCACTAGCCTTGTCAAGATGGCCCACTTGCCTGGGCAACAGAAACCTGATCTTGAAAGCTTTGAGATATTGTTGATGTCCATATTCAGGATGCATACCTGATTTCTAAATAGCATTTCAGTCCTTCTGTGGAATATATCCTGATCTCCTACTGTGTAAGAGCATACATTCACAGTCATCCATCTGGGTTCATTGCAAAAGCTGATGCAAAACCCACCTCTTACTCCAAAGGAAACAGGAGAGTATTTATCTTGAGCCAAATGTGAGTGACCATGGTCATGAAAATGGACTTGGAGTGTCTTAAATGATATTTTCTGCCATCCCAGGTCTACTTCTCCCTCAGGTAGCCAGTTGTACTGGAGAATGAGAAGTTTAGTGATATATGAGTGGGTACAGGTATGTTAGTCATGAGTGCATGGGCAAAGAACCTGGGAACAGTGTTGAATACTAGATGATTTTATTGGAGTGGAAATGGGGTGGAGTGCATTATTTCCCTATGGAAGTGTCTAGGTTGTCTGGGGTAGGGTTTGTCTGTCTTTACACCATTCTCCAGGACAGGGGTGTTGGAAGATGCTTCATCCTCATACTCAAGGGTTGTAGGGTGTGTGTGTGTGTGTGTGTGTGTGTGTGTGTGTGTGTGTGTGTGTGTGTGTGTGTGTGTGTAAGTACTGTGTAGATTTTGAGCTGGGTTCTGGGAGAGTCAGTCTGAGGGTTAGGCTTATCTATCATCTCCCAGCCATGGAGGGACTCTGCAGCTCTCCTGCAGGTTGCTTAGATGACCTGGTCCTACCCTGGATGTTTTTCTACTCATTTTCAGCTGGGCATGCAGAACTTCCCACAGCTCTGCTCACACTGAGACTGCTCTGTATTCCTACAGACCAGTGCCTATGTACACAAAGCATGTATGTGTTTAATAAGTTTGTCTTTCCAAGTTTCTCTTCACTTGATGCGGTCCCTAGGAAGTAAAACCTTCTTGGTTCCCAAATTCAAGGGGGTTGGCCTTAGTGACCCATCTTTTTTTCCCATTTGCCCTCCACCCTCTGTAGTCCTGTGCAACCCCCTTCCACCAATTTAAAGTGAGTCATAGAAAAGTAGTTTATTAAGAAATGCAATAGGCAGCTCCCAAACATCATGGCCCATTTACTCAGCAAATACTTGTTCCTGGCAGGGTTCTAAAATGAGGATATGGTGAATAGGAATGGTACTCAGAGTGAAGCTATTGTCTTATCAGCAAAGTGGCTTCTCCTACTCATCTAATTGCTGAGTTTTGAGAGCCTCTTTCTCTTTATCATCTCAGAGTGAACAGAAAGCTCCTTCACATCTTAGAACTAATATTTATAATAGGATAAAGGGTAGTGGTTAGCTGAAGGGAAGGCAGGAGCCCTTCTGTTCCTGAATCATTATCCAGGAGACACAGGAAAGGACAGGGCCAGCTTAACCAGGGAATTTGGCTAGCCGGCGCTGAGCTTGGGCCAGCCTTGCCAACCGCTCCTTCAGGAATCTCCTCTTCTCACTGGTGTCACTATGTTCCTTCAAGAGCCAGCTGCAGGAATCCTTGTCCTGCAGGAGCTGGAGCATGCCCTTCTGCAGCTTCTCAGCAAACATCTTCAAGATGAAATACTGGATGATCAATGGAATGTGGCTGGAGATGCGGTTGTGAGCCTCCTAGTAGAGGGAGACACAAAAGGCTTGAGGGGGAGGTACAGGGAGCCTGAGCATACCGTGTCATCTCTGAGTAGTGAGATCCTGGTAGGGACAGCCCTCCCTCAGGCCCCTCAGTGTCCTGGCAGAGGACTGAGGGAATAGGAAAGGGTAAGGTGCGGAGGTAAGGGGCAGAGACCGAAGAAAACCAGTCATGGATGCCTTGAGTGGGAAGAAGGCCTTGGCCAAAAGAAAGAGATGATGTCTGCAGACGAGCCCTGATTCACACAGTATGACATGTAGAGACATTGAGGACATTATGCTCTGAGAAATCAAGCCAGGCAGGAAGGATAAAACCTGTGCTCCCCCAATTGTTGAGGTCCCTGGACTTGTCAGAGTCCCGGAGTCAGATAGCAAACCTAACTGTCTATAGGTGCATGGCCATAGAATGCAGGCACCTTGGGCTTGGTCACATGACAAGGCTGGACTCCTAGTAGGCAGTGATCAGGTCAAAGGTCTGATGAGAAGGTCACCATGACTTTCCCTGTGTGGTGCTTCAATTTCCTGTGACTCTGACTGAGTAGGACCTGCTCTTACTTGGGGTTCATGATGTGTGCCCCACCAAACAGGTGTCAGGACCTAACTTCTCCTTGATGAGCTCATGGATTCTCAATACCGTGCTAAGGGCCCTACACTGCATCACTGGTACTCAGGATGGGGAAACACATCTTACAGAGAAGAAAGCTGATGATCTGAGAGTCTAAGCCACACAGCCAGGGTCGCATGGACCATAAAAGGCAGATATCTATATCTCTAAGTTACCTGTTCATTTGAATGAATTAGAACCACTTCCCAGAGGCTCATCTAGAGCTGTAGGACATACTTGTCCTGAAACCCCTTGCAGACTTCCACCCAAAACAAAGAGAGACACCGAAACAGAGAGACCACATGGGCTAAACCCCAGTCCCCATGTGTTCACACACTTACCTGTCGGTAGGCATTCAGATGCTGGAAGATTTCATCCATGGATGAGGTCTGTAAATTTTTTGACTGAGAGGACCTGCTTTTGCCATGCTTCCTCTCCTCCTCCTCAGCTTCCTCCTCTCTCACCTTCTGCAAGGCTTTCCTATAAATTTGGTCCTGGCAGTAGATGATTTGTTCCATCTGGAAGTGAAGCCGGATCGACTTCTCTGCTTCTGTTTCCTGTTCTAATCTGATGTCTTCAAGTTTGGACTGCAAAGAAAGAGAAGAGCAAGCCAACAGTCATCACGATTTGCTTACCATGGGGTAAGAACACAGGGCATTCCACAGGTCCACAAGCATCTAGTCGCTTGGCAGCAATACAAGCAGTCAGTACTGGGAAGTAGCCCCTGTTCCCCAATCCCCGCCCCCTGCTCAACTCATCTGTGCAGACGCACCCTGAGCTGAAGGTGGAAACCAGGGGAGGGCTGAGCTAGGTATGAATAGCCCCCTGCTACAAGGGTCAACCTCCAGTGTCAACTTGAATGGATTTAAAGATTAGTTTGTTTATTTGTTTATTTGTGTGTGTGTGTGTGTGTGTGTGTGTGTGTGTGTGTGTGTGTGTTGTATGTGTTTGTGCACTGTATTCATGCAAGTGTGTACAAAGGCCAGACAATGGGACTGGATCCCATGGATCTGGAGCCACTGCATATGGCAACTGGAAACTGAACCCAAGTCTTCTCCAAGAGCAGTAAGCATTCTTAACTACTGAATCTCCTCTTCAGTTCCTTGACTAGATTATAATCACACAGGATTCTACATTAGATCAGGTCTGAGAAGGTATTTCCAGAGATGTTTAATTGAGATAGAAAACCCAGCCTAATGTGGGTAGTGCTATCCTATAGTTTGGGCTTCTGAATATCAGCATTCATCAGTTTTCAAACAGAGAGGTGTCACCATGCGCCTCCCATTCCTACTGCTGTCTTTCTGGCCACAGCAGACCATATCCCCTCAAACAGTGAGCCCAAATGGACCCTTACTAAGTTGTTCTTATCAGGTATTTGGTCACAAGAAGGAGAGAAGTAAGGGATACAGGTAGGCAAGGGCTGGGACCTCTGTGGACTCTCAGCTCTGACCCTTGCTACTCTCTTCAGCTACTGTCCTTGCTATTTCAGCAGCTTTGACATCTACAGGAAGGAAGGATGTAGTCTCTACCAGAGAATATGCAGATATAAGAAGGGTCACTTTAGGATAGTCATCTATGGGCATCCTGTCATGGGACTTACGGACAGCCATGGAGGAAACCTTTCATTCAGCATTCTCACTGATGGAGTCTAGGCCAGACTGCTACTCTGGCCCCAAGAATCCAGCAGCCTTTCCCTTCCCTCTGCTTCACAGAATATCAGCTATCCTACTAATTCAATAGGCTTTGAGATACCTTGATTTCTCATTTTGGGAAATACATTTTCTAAGACACCCTGCACACATCAAAGGACACTGAAAGGCTACTGATGGTTATCTGATGCTTACCAGTGGCCACATTTCCCCCACCTCATCTCCTTCTGCCTGCTGGGGTATCAGAGAGCATGGCTAGAGGGTTATGAAATATTGCTCCTCCCTCAGAGACTTATCAGGGACCCTGAGTCACTCCTGTGAGTTTCATTCCTCTTCAGATCCCTGGAAGGGTTTCTGGAGCCCTGGGGACTAACTTTCCTCAGAGCAGCTGGTATACTGTTTTTCTATAACACTATCAACTCTTCTAATAAATGTTTTACTTCCCAAAACCCATCTTAATGTCCCCCTTGAGTTCCATATCTGTCACCTTTCCCTCAATGTCAGGAGTGTCTTCCTAAACGTGGGCCTGTGAGCCTCCCTGACAGGGTACTCATTAGTGTACTTCAGCATTAATCTCTGAATTCTCTCTAGCTCTGTTCCTTCATCCCTTCCCCCTCCTCTCCACATCCCTACTTTAGTCAGACAGCACCAGTAGCCTCATCATTAAAATTTAAGCAGGAACCTAATTAAGCCTTGTCCAAGCAAGCACAGAAAAGCAGAAATAATCTCAATCCAAAACACTGACTCTCTACTGTTACTCATTGTGCTTTAAAAATAATACATTTGGTTTTACCTTGGTAGTTCTGTGGAGATTAAAAAACTCAGAGAAATTTTTCTCAGAAACCGTTGTAAAGGCAGCCCGTACAATTTCTGATTAAAGAGAGAAAGAAGCAGTTCAATGTGGTGAGGGGTAACATGAGTTCATGCTATTCAGATGCAAAACCAGGGCAGAGATGAGGGATGTGGGTGCTTTCCTTCTCTTTCCCTCCATTCTCCTTTCTTTGCCCAGTGAAGAGAGAAGCACACTCAGGCTTCAACCTCGTGGATGAAGGACTCTGACTGTGGTCTCTACCGGATTGAGTTAAGGGGCTAGGAGGTGACATGACTCTGTTGCAGGGTTAGAATAGGTTGGATTCCTGAACACTACAGTAGTATCTGGGGTCACAGAAAACCTGTGCCCAGGCCCTGCCTAGAACTCATACTGAGAGACAGTTCTGAGTTGTCCCCATCCCAGAAATAAAATGGCTAAGAGCAACAAAAGCATTCTTCAGTGAGACCCCGTGCAACACTCACCAGTGACCTTGTGAAGCATTTCCATAGCTGGTTCTTCCAGGGTTTTGATTTGTCTTCTTATGATGTTCTCAAATGTTTTGTAATTCACAAACCCTGGTAGTTCTCGGCCACGATACTGCATTTCGAATGTGTAGACTTCTTTATATAAAGCATCAGAACCTACAATAGGAGGAATATTACTTGTTTATAAAACCATCTTACAGACTTTGTTAAACAAACCCATTCTGAGTTTACCAAGATAAAGTGCATCGAATAAATGTCTGCATATTGAAAGCTACTGGGGCAGGAGGGCTGGAGAGATGGCTTAGCAGTAAAGAACACTGATTGTTCTTCCCGAGTTCCTGAGTTCAAGTCCCAGCAACAGCATGGTGGCTCACGACTATCTGTAGTAGAATTTGATGCTTTCTCTTGGTGTGTCTGAAGAAAGTCACAGTGTACTCATATATATAAACGAAATAAATAAATCTTTAAAAGGAAAAGGAAAGAAATAAAAATATTCAGGTTCATAGAGAAGAATGCCATCTCAATGGTACTTCTCAGTTAAGGCAAAAGGCAAGATCAGAGTCTGAGACCATGATAGAATCCAAGAGGTGGAAACCAAAGGAAAATATAGTCTCTACAAGACCTGAGCATGTGGATTTATGAATTTTGACCAAAGAAGGGTCAGTGAACATGGCTCAGTAGGTCCCATGAACCCTAGACAGCATCACAAACTGGATGGGAGGAGAGGCACCCTTCAGCCAAAGATGACAGGAGAAATAAGCATCTGATGTCTGCAGTGTGACTTGATCCCTTGTTCACGACACAAAATACTAGTGCCTCTCCCCTCTAATGGAATTAGGCAGCAGACTCAGATGGTCGCAGCTTTCTCTACCATGAACTGACCATTTTTTTTTGTTTGGTTGTGTTTGTTATTGTTCTGTTTTTATCATTTTATGTGTATGGGTGTTTTTCCTGCATGTATGTCCGTGTACAGTGTGCATACAGTGCCACCACAGGCCAGAATAGAGTGTCAGATCTCCTGGGATTGGAGGTACAGTTGGATGTGTGAGTCACCATGTAGGTGTTGAAGAAGATCAAACCTAAAGAATATTTTTTAATGGAAAGGAAACTTACCTCATTAAACAAGATATTAAATACATCCGGAGATTTGTAAGTTGAGCTCTACAGTCTTATCCTTGGTTCTGGGAAGTTTCTGTCACCCCCGGAACCACTCTTCTTCCCAACAGTTGGTCCCTCACCTTATTCTGTCTCCACCTCTGCACCCTGTGCTCTGCCTCTGGCTACTCCATGTGTAGATTCTGAGTGTCTTTGACATGGAATTGCAGGACACAGGCCCCTGTGACAGAAGGGGCTCAGTATGTTGCCTGCAAGGCTCATCAGCCAAGTAGTTTGTGGTTCTTGCTCCTTCCACACCTTTTTGTGGGTTCAAATACTCCACTGAGTGATGGTAAGAGCTGAATTGCCTTCCTCAAAATTCTTGTGCTGTCGTCCTAACCATCCAGGAGCTTAGGGTGGGACTATTTTCAGATGAGGTTTTTAAAGATACTAAATATAAAAGAGTCTGTTAGGGTGGTATTTAATCCACGGTGACTCACGGCCTTACAAGGATTGACAAGTATGCATAAATTCCTAGAGTAGAATACGTGTAGAAATCTGGGTAGAAATGTCAGGTCAAGGCCAAAAGAATTAAATGTTGTCTATTTCCTGTAGACTTCCTTCCAAATCTCCCTGGGGAGTGGAAGGGGGCAGCATGTGTTCCCTTCTCTAGGGGTCACTGCTGTCATCCATAGCAACTGTACCATTTCACATTCTCCATCTGTAAAAACCAATTCTCTGTTTTCATCAAGCAACTTCAAGGAAGGCAAAGTCCCGTTGATTTCCTGTCAGCCATGACAGCACTGATATATGCTCAAAGAATAAATGTCTAACACTTTCCCCCTGCTTCAGATTCTGAAGATCTGAAGATGGAGAGGTGGGGTACTGCAGAGGTAGAGGGCTGCATGTACTTGTATCATCTTCACATTGTCATAATGAAACACATTAAGATACCCCAGACTGAAGGTCCTGCACATGCATCAGTGTCCTCCAAGATTAAAACTGTCTATTTTGAAAGGTGCTCCTAAGACATAAGATGTTAAGAGGGAGGTGGGAAAAAAATAGGATGTTTCTAAGGGAAATTAAACATTACCACCTCCTGGAAAGCTCTTAAAATTCAGGAAGTAAACAAATGAGTGGTTTCAGGAAGTCTCTGAAACTGATAAGATTCACTTGGCCCCCTCCTCAAGTATACACACACACACACACACACACACACACACACACACACACACACACACACACAAAAGGGACTGTTGAAAGTCACTCTTGGATGAGCTAGACTGCCTGGCAGAGGCATAGACAAGTCAAGCTGCCTGGCAGAGGCTCAGACCAATTGAACTACCCAGAAAGATCACTATCTTGCAGGATGTGCAGTATGTACTAGATTTCATATGCAATCACTCATGCTGGGGTGGGCTTTGAGGATATAGATGTCTCTGAGTCATTTCTGTGTCTGTAATCACCCATATTCCTTTATTTACCCCACACCCAGAAAACCTCTATGTTTCACAAATTAGCTTTGGTAGTAACTGTACTTTGGTCTCTTGTCAGATCTTTATCTGATACATTACCCAGATCATAAAAAGAACTTCATTTCTAGTGTACTAGCATTGAAAAGCAAGCCTTTAAGTGACCAGGACATGGTTGCCCCGTCCTCCCAGAGGAGATGAGTGTTCTCAGAACAGAGGACAAGAGAAGCTGATTCTCAACTTCCTCACACAAGGACCAGGCTGGGTCATCGTGTAAGTAGAGATGAAGACCGCCCTAGACACCACACCTTCTGGTGTCCCGACCTGGGATTTCTTAGCACCCAGAACTGAGAATGATGAACTTCTAATGTCTATAACAATGGTGTGTAAGATTGTTAAGGACAGCAACACAGATTGAACAAGATACCCACCTTTTTGGAAATTCCTTTCGATCTCCTCACTCCACAAGAAGAACTCTTTACGGAGCTTGGTGAATAGGCGACATTCTTTCTCCCTCACAATCTCTTCCCCTTCTACTATGGCAGTGATGTCCTGGTTAAAAGCATTGATTTTCTGTCAAGAAGAAAAACATCAATATAAGGAAAGATCTTTCAAGCAAGGGATAAGATAGTGAAAGAACATGTGTACCCTGCAGGCAGGAGCATCATTTGATATTTGGGGGTGGGCCCAGCAGAAGAGTACGGAGAAGGGACTTTTGCAGAAGGAAATACCTCCCTTACCCCTCTCTCTTTGAGATCCTCAGGGAGATCTCTTCTCTCAGTGTGGACAAAAGAAAAATGCCACCCAGCTCCACCCATGAACTCAACCACAGTCTCTATCTTGTCTCCCCTTTTAACACTAAATGGGCAGAATGCATCTCCATCAGCTGTGGAGATATGGGATCTGAAGAGCGCCAGAGAGATTCCTGGGTAGAGAGTGATGTAGTCGCCATGTCTGAACACACAGACAATACTCACTTCAATCAGGAAGAGAGTTTTTTCATTCTCATCTTCTGGTATGTCTGCACCATACTTCTGCAGCTCCTCACTTGTACTCTGGTGACTTTCCTTTATTTGATTTTCTAACAAAGGAAGAGATTTCTGAAATGGAAAGAGGTGAGTGGAACATGGAAATTTAGACTGGAATGCAAACAAGGCCCCAAGTCTATGCTACACAGTCGTCATGACACATGGACAACATTCTAAAGTCCTGAGACCATTTTCCTGGTATAGAGAAGCACTTGAGAAGCATCTTTCCCCCCCTCCCAGGTTTTCCCACACCTCCATACGGTACATAATCCTGTCCACTGTACATGGCTGGTTCCTAAAATATGAGCCACCCAGGGACACCTCCTTCTGTATCAGAGACATGTATACATGAATTCTCTGCAGGAAAATGCCACAGAGCACCTTCTAGCAGCTTCTAAAACAGGGGAAGTTGGAACAACCCAACACCCCTAAGCTCTTTCTTGTTTTCAATAGGTCCAACGGGTTCCACAAACACTTGTTTCTAGCAGGATCTCTAAAACTTACACAGATGTGTGAGATGAGCTCCATGGTCAGCCTCTCTGCCAGGCAGGGCACTGTGGCCTTCCCATCCTCCAGAAGAGCTCTGAGGGAACAGGATAGAGGGTCCCATCAGACCTGGCCAGAAAATAAGTCTGCAGCCTGCTGTGGGTAGTTCAGGGCAGTTTTGGTTCTCTCAGTGAATGGGATACCTACTCAGGGGTGGGTATGCAGAATGGTGTAGGGAAATCAGCTTGGATAGTTCTGCAATGATCCCCCACGGCTCAGGTAATAATCACAGTAAACTCTGCTTTCCACAAAACAACCTACACAATTACACATATGTTATCATAGCACACATATCCCTGTCCATGTGTGATAGATTCACACACAAGTACACAACAAATCCTTCCTTCCATATGTGGTAAGTGAGTACACACACAGTACATGTGTCAGAGTTATCTATCTACACAGATACTTTAACAACTGGCTATGATGGTGTATTCCTCTATTCTCAATTGTTAATTGCTGTGCTGGCAGTGCCAGGTGCTGGCAAGATATATGGTATAGTCATTTCTATAGCCACAACACCTACTTTCTAAATGGAAATGTTTGTCACTTTCTTATCTGCCCAAAGAGATGATTCTCTGACATTATCATGTTAATAAAGCAAGCTACCATGGGGGAGGTCACATAGCTGTCAACCTGGTCAGCTGCAGGCATAGAGCACAATCCTGTCTGCTGCTGATTGTTCTAGAGTGAGTAAGCTATGAGTAAGCTCTCCCAGTATGCTATTAACGTTTTTTTTTGTAGGAGGAGGGAGTGAGGCTCTTAGTTAATAAAGGCATGAAGGCTAGAGCTGAAGCGGAGGAAGAACAGGAGCAGTACTGGGAGGTAGAGCAGAGAGAGCCATGTGCTAGAGACACAGTGGCAGGGAAGACAGGTGGAGTCTGGATGGCTAGCTGAGGGACTGCCTGCCGAAATAGGCTAGCAGTTTTGTACTGTACAGTGTTTTGTAGTACACTGTGTCTTTATTACTAAACCTCAAGCAGGACCCCCCCAAACTCCTGCAATATATGTACATAATTCATATTAATATACACAACCTTCCAGATAGGCTACACATATGAGTAAATGCATGTACACTCACATGCATAATATACAAAAATATACATAATACATACATATCCAGGTCTTTATACAAATTCACTGACATGCGTTTGCATTTGTGTGATGAACAAGTAAAGTGGGGAGACTCACTCTGACCCAAGACAGGATTTACGCCATGAGCTTTTCAAGGCATAAAGCTATACTAGTCTCATGCTACCAAAATCTGTGTTCACACAGTACACTGTTATGGGTAGGATACAAGGCATAAGAAAGTTAGAACTCTTCCTGCCTGTGACAGCTTATTCTTATTAGGGATCAAATTTCTAACACTGATCAATTTATTTAATCAAACAAACAACAATAACAAACATACTATGGTAGGATAGAAATGGAATTCAATGAAAACTTTAGTTTTGATTTTTTTTTTTTTTTTTTACAACCCAGGTCTCTCTATGTAGCCCTGGCTCTCCTAGAACTCACTATGTAGACTAGGCTGGCCTCCAGCTCCTACACATCCACCCGTCTTTGACTCCAGGGTGCTGGGATTAAAGGCAGGCACACATTAGAAACTTTTAAAGCCAGGAAAACCTGGAAAGATGTATTCCAAGTTCTAAAGAGCACAAACATGAACCCAGGCAATTATACCCAGCAAAGCTATCTATTAAAATTGATGGAGAAATAAAATTTCCCATGATATAACAGATTTAGGGAATTTATGAGTGCTAAAACAGCTTTACAAAGGATTCTTAAAAAAATACCTGGATCTGAAGAGAAGGATAAACATAACCAAGAATTTATGGGGAATACATAGGCAATACCACAATAGTCTATCAAAAGATGTCAAGGAACACCACAGAAGCAACAAGAAAGCCAGGCATGGTAGTGCAGTCTGTGAGCCTGGTCTACATAGTGAATTCCAGGATAGACAGAACTGTACAGTGAGACACTGTCTCAAAATGCATACTCAAAAACAAACAAAGCAACAACAATGACAGGAATTAGCACATATCCAGGAATAATAACTCTGAATATTACAGAATCCATCTATTTTTTTTTTGCTGCCTCCAGAAAACACAGCTTACCATCAATGATAGACAACCTCAGGTAAGGATAGAAAAGCACATGGATCTAGGATACTAACAGGGTAGATGTTCCAATACCTAATAAACCTAAAACTAATCAAAAGAGATAAGAGTGGACCAGGCATAGTGGTGCATACTTTTAATTTCACCATTAGGGATATAGAGGCATGAGGATCTCTGTGAATTTGGGGCCAGCCTGGCTAGCCTGGTCTATAGAATGAGTTCCAGGATAGCTAGGGCTACACAAAGAAACCCTGTCTCGACAAATAAAGACTAAATCTAAGAGTGGGGAGGGACAGAAGGAGGGACACTTTATACCGAAAGGAAGGAACAAAATACGAAAAGGACAATACAATCTTACAGACATTAAACACAGGGTGTCTTATCTCAAAAGGAAAAAAAATAGAAAGAAAAAAGACAGACAGACACAGAAAAATCAAATGGACCTAACACACACACACACACACACACACACACACACACACACACATCTACTCAAACACTAAGACTACATTCTTCTCTGTAGTCCATGGACCTTTCTTTAAAATGTATCACCCATTAGAACACAAATCAAATCTCAACAAACACAAGATGTTAAATAACATCCTTTATTCTATCTGACCACAAGAGAATTAAGCTATGTATTAACAGCAACAAAAACTACAAACAATACACAAAGTCGAGGACTCTAAACAACCCACTACTGAATAATAATTTTTATTAGGAAGAAGTATGGATATTTAAAGATTTCAATAATTTGCTGGATAGATAGAGACATAGATGATAGATCATAGATAGGTGGATAGATGAATAGATAGATGATAGACAATAGATGATAGATGGAAGAAATAAAATGAAAAATCTAAGAATTGAGTGGATATAGAAACAACATATAAAATTCTATGACAGTGAAAGCAGTCTTAAGAGAATTGTTTACAGCATAAGTATATAAAAATGTTGAGATATGACAAATTAATAACTTAACGATCACTTGAAAGCCTTAGAAAATCAAGGGCAAACAACACCTCCATACATTGAATTGGAATGTAAATCTATAATCGGGGCTGACATAGGTGAAATAAAATAGAAAATATCATAAAGTTGCTTCTTTGGAAAGATAAACAAGATTGACAAACATTTGGCTAAATTAACCAAATTGGAGGGAGGGAGGGAGGGAGGGAGAGAGGGAGAGAGAGAGAGAGAGAGAGAGAGATCCCAGATTAATAAAATCAGAAATGAAAAGAGAGGCATTGCAATAGTTTCAGGTGGAATGCAGGAACTCATAAGGACATTCTTGGAAAAAACAATATGTAAATTCATTCCATGAAACTGAAAAGCCTAAAAGACATGGGTCAAATCTTAGATGTATACAACAGACTGACATTAAGCCAAATTGAAATAAATAGTTTAGACAGATTCATAGCCAGGAAAGAGATTGAAGCAGAAATAAAAACTCAACTAAAAAAGGCCCAGGATCAGATGCATTCCCTGAGAATTCTACCTTCAAGGAATTCACACCACTTCTGTTCAAATTTCCCACGAGAAAGAAAATGAAGGCTAGCTTCCAAACCCTTCTCTCTGAAGCCAGTATGACCTCGATACCGAAACCAGGTAACACAAAACAAACAAACAAACAAACAAACAAACAATCAAAAAAGACAATTACAGTCTGCTCTCCTGGATGAGGAAATATGCAAAGATTTCAATAAATTATTGGCAACCAAATTGAAACTCATACAAAAATATCATTCATCACGACCAAGTTGGTTTCATTCCAGATACAGAAGGATGGTTCAACATATGTAAATCAGTTATTATTATCCATCACACAATGAACTCAAAGACAAATCACAGGATCATCTCATTAGACACAGAAGAAGGCTTTGACAAAAACTAACAAACAAACAAAAAAAGCTAATATCCTTTTCATGACAAAAGTCATGGAGAAGCTTGGGATGGAGAGGGCTTGATTCAACTTAATAAAGGATATATGTGAAAAATCTATAGCCAACATCACACCCAATGGAAAAAAAATCAAAGAGTTCTCATTAAGATTAAAACAGCCTTTTCAAAGAGAATGCTCCTGCAGTAGGAAATTACAGAGGTCTTGTGGGATTTGAAGCCATCAGCAGCCAGTGTGTTTGGAATCTCAGTCCTTATCATCTGTGTCTATTGCAGCCCGGCCTTTGTTATGCTGTAACTTACCGAGCTATAACCTGGCATCATTTTTCTGGAACTAGTGAACAGTCGTCCCTGCCATGGATGTCTGAACTGATATCTCACGTAGCTGAGTCTACCTTTATGACATATCAAAGGTACTGCCAGGATCTGCGTCTCCTTCCTTTCCTCTGCTCTTCTCTTGTGACTCTGGTTCGTGTACCATTTGACTGTAGCACTTTGGCAAGTTCCCTTCCCCTTTTCACAACTTACCACTCTTTAAGTAGTACTTTCTGCATTTTTCTTGCCTAAAGGAAGATTCTACAGTGGTTCCCAAGGTGCATTGCATCCTCAGGTTGTTGTACACACACACACCCCTCATGTCAGGTCTGCTCTTGACCAGCAATTTTCACTACATGGGACGGTATGGCAGAGGCACCTGAATTGAGGGTGTTCCTTGAAGAAGACTTGCTCCTTCTGAAGAGCCTCAGCCAGGCTCAGCTGCTCCTGGATGTCCTGCTGACCCCTGCACTTGACTATCATGTAGCCCTTCTTCAGGTGGCACACGAGGTTCCTCACCACATCCACGACCTTGTCTTCAGTCCCTCTGTCCACCAGATCAGGCTTGGTCAAGATCCCTGAAACACAGGCATTGAGACCAGAGGATGCACACTGCTCCAAGATAGCAGGAAGCTCAGCTCTCACTGGCCACCAGGATCCCATCCTTGGCTGAGGCAGACATGATCTACACAAAACCCATGCTAGGTGCAAACCCACACACAGAGACTTGGGTATGTGGCCCTGTGAATACAGTGGAGCCCCTCTGTCATCTACAGACTCCTCAGCACCTCTCCATGGCCACCTCCAAACTACAGGTACTCATTCTTCACTCTGCCATGGACTTTACCATGGCCCCTGGCCCAACGAGTCTTTGCAGATATGATTTCCTCCCTGTGCTCGTCCAACTCTGGCTCCTTGGACCTTTTTCACCAGGGAGATGAGATGAGGGGGTCCCTTTCTTTGTCCTCAGTGGGATCCTAAGCTTAGTTAACCTGGAACAAGGAGATGTATCTCATTTGCACTCACACACCATTGTTATCTCCCACTCTCCTTACCTATGGTCCTATCCCCATCAGGGTCCACCTTCTGAGCCATGCTCAGGGCCTCTGTGGTGGCAATGTCCACATTGCTGGGGACCACCACCAGGTTGATGGTCTCTTGTTTTTGGATGTAGTTAGTGATAAGTCTCTTGATCTGTAAGAATGAGATAGTGACTCTTAATTATGGAGACAGGATCAAGAATGAGATGGTCCTGACCATCCACTTGCTTCAGGGTTCAGGCCCTGGCCTCCAGGGACTGCACCCATTTGCCTCCCTGTTTCTATCAAACATGGAGTTCGTGCTCAGGCCTGGCTATGCAGTCTTACTCCAGTTCCACAACATTTCTCTTACACATACCCCAGCACCCCTGTAGCCCAATGTGTCAGAGTAGGACCTAGAGTCTCACCTGCCGTCCTATGTCTGCAGGCTGGTTGCCTACAGCCACCCTGGTGATTCCAGGAAGGTCAATCAGAGTCAGGTCTGGGACGTGTGGGGAGCTGACATCCAGGCTAATGAGTTTATCACTGATCCCCAGCCCTACCCCAGCAATATGGTTCTGACCTGGAAAGGAGGAAAAAGATAGCCTGGTCAAGCTTAGTGCGGTAGAACAAGGAGATAAAAGGGCAGATGGAGGGGATCTTATTCCAGAGAATTCTGGGAAAGCATGTCTTGGCTAGGCAGTGACGCCGCAGGATCCTGCACTGAAAAGTTGCGTTGGTCCTCAACTGGTCTTATTTTGACACTTTGGAATGTGGAACTATGCTATAGGAAGTAGGTGATTGGGGGCAGGTCCATAGGTTTTATTTCCGTGACATTCTGTTTCCTGTCTGCTACCACTTGTCTTTGTCACAATAATGTTGCTCCCAGGATCATAGGAAAAGGTGACCATGGACAAAACCCTTTGAATCCACAATACGATGTAAATCCTCCTAGAAGGCATTCTGTGAGGAACTGTGCCACAGTCACAGAAAATGAATTCAAAGCCTCTTCTGTGCAGGCCTCCTGTGTGACAGTAGCTTAGAAGGGAGAAAGTCCTGACAGATAGACTCATCATTTCTCCTCTGTCTCAAGATACAGTGTTAGCAGACAGTCTGAGGGTAAGAGAGAAACAGGGTACTGACCTGTGTTGATGGCCTCTTCCACCTCTGAAGGATCAGAGAGCTCCACTTCGATGTCATCATAGGTGACTTTGCCTTTCCACTCCTCTCCCTGATTCAGCTTCTTCAATTTCAGCACCAGGGGACATCTGGTGACAATACCTATAAAATGAGGTTCATGTTAATCTAGTATTCTGTCGCACACACCAGTATGGGGCCTTAGACTAGAGGTGCCCACACCTTCCCACTCTCATCTGCAGACCTGCTGGGAATAGAAACATCTGGCCTCACTCTGATGCTGTCTGTCCAGAGTGACCTCAGGCCTATATTTTCGGAAGAAGAACCCAGGTCATGGTTATACATTTGGGGCAAAAGCTACCAACCACTTCTGGCTGACAGCTAAGGAACACTTAGGGCAGTTCCTCCTAGTGTGGCACTCTCAGTTCCATAGTGTCTTTGGGAGAACCTTTAAAATACTTGACATATCCTACTAGCTTAAACATCCTCTTCAATCTGTCCTCCAGGCTACTTCATCATTCTTCATGTTATGATCTCCTTCCTACTCTTGTCCTGTCTATGTCTTTTCACTTTGTGTCCTTGAACACTTTGTGTTCGCTCCCTAAGTGTCCAGTGACTGCCTCAGCCATAGAATTTAAACAGCAACACTAACCTGGACACCAGCCTCTTCTCTGAAAGGAGCAGTCACCTCAGAGGAAGGGATTTGGGACCTGACCCACTCAATCAGAGCTCCTGCAAGCTGCAGAGTTCAAGTGACTCTCAAAATGTACAATGGGAGAGTGTGATGGACTAAAGCTGCCCCCATCCTCAGCACATGTGTTCAGCCTCAACACCTGGAGCGACTCTGTTGATACAGAGCCTGGAAAGAGGTAATGTAGGCTGATGGAGAGCTTGACAAGCTGCATGGGTGGAACCCTAGTGACTGACCCTGAGCCTGGTGCCTTTGTGCGAGTAGAAAGTCAATCTAAGATTGCACCACAAGCTAAATGGTAAGCTCACCTTGACCTTTATTCTGCTATGCCCCAAACTGGAAGGGGACCTGTTACTACCTTTGAAGTCCCAGGGCCCACAGCCTAGCAGAGCAATAGTCACTGAGCTCTCACCACTGCCTCTGGGGAGGGCCACTCCAGACAGTGCTTCCAGCACAGAGCTCTTCCCTGAACTCTGGTCCCCGATGACAGCGATGGCAGGCAGGGCCAGGTCTTGCTCCACACCCAGAGCTCGCAGGGAGTCGATGAGGTCAATGCAGGGCCGCACCTTCTCCTCATACTGACTGCAGAGGTTGTTCAAGGAATCCTAAATGAGGGAAAAGAAGAGTGAGGTCATTGCTCCACAAGAGATGTTCCAGCAAAGCCAACAGACTTCAAGAGCAATGCGTGTGTTCTTAGAATTCCCCAGACAATGAGAAATAGGTAAATATATTTGGGGGACTACAAAAATGCTGATTCTGCTGTCTTGATGATGGAAGAGACAGGATCCATGTTGTGTGTGTTCTAAGCACCTAAAGTACAGCATGCTCCTGATCACCAGTAATGGACGTGCAAGGGTGACCCCAGATTCACCATCTCCAGAGAAAAGAGAGGGAGACGGAGAGAGACAGACAGACAGACATGGGTTCGAAGGCAGAGGTAAAGCCATTCAGTTTTTATAGGGTCATGGCAATAACTGGAAAAGGCTGAAGTAATCTTTGTGCTAATTGGTTAATTCTCCAGACTGTTGTAGGCAGAGCCAATGGCAGAGCACACACATACTCTATGCCCATCTCCTGGCCCAACCAGGGAGATGCTCATATACTGCCTATGTCATGCCTGCTCAGTTAACAGTAATTGAAGCCCCATTCTATCCACCTCTGAATCCGTGTTTGAACGTGACAATTCTCCAGCTATCGGTTGCCCTGAAGTGTTATTACCCAGCTTTGAGATACGCACACATCACAGATCTCCAGTGGGGTTTATTATACTAAACTCTGTATTCTCATGTTGATCAGTTTGTAGCTCCACTGCAGTAAAGAACTCTATCACAGTCATCGAGTGGTTGCTACAGTCTGTCTTGGTTACCTCGTATTTGGTTTCTCCTCTGTGGGGTGGTCTGAGATGGCCTCCCAAATGCAGACTTATTAGAAGCCATCCTTATACACAAATTTCCGTGTTACAGTTAGCCTCATTAAAAGCCACTATGTAAGGAGGTCAGTCATACTCTACAAGCATCCTCAAGTACTTCCTGTGTGCCTGCTGCCCTGTGTCACTGGATCAGAGCCCTGCCTCTTCTCCTACCTGTTTGGCATGTTTCTCATAGCTTTTACACTCATCTTCTCCACTGTCTCAGAGTCCACACGTTTAACCCTTAATTCCCCTTTTAACCTCTTTTACATCAGCTTACAGTTCAGTGAGCCACTTTCCCTTACTACCTAGGGAGAGACAGGGCCTGCTTTTTTAAGGACAACTTTAACAAAAAGGATGAAGAAAGTCAACAAACTTCAGGTGCTCACTAGTTATACACAGGAGATATTAAAAGTAGTCAGAAAATGACCCCATACCTATAGAGGAACAAAGAGAAGTTTGATAACCAAAATTCTTATCAGAAATAATGGAAGTGTGAAAACAGTGGGGTAGCATATGCCAGTCCATCTTAACAACGAGGTTACACCTACATTTTCAAAAAATATTTATGGGAACCTATGCTGCTATCCCCAGCAAAAATATCACTTTTAGGGCAAGAGTGAAGCTACTCAGAGGACTGGAAATAAACACTTTATGGTTTGGAATTAGGATGTGTTTGGCCATTAATGTGGCCTTTACCTTATAATCTGCAAGAAGACAGGAGGGTTTTAAAAATTTATTTATTTAATTATGTATCATTTTAAAAACTGTTAATTAAATTGCAACTATATTAGAAAGGAAAATGGAGGTTTTAGTTTAGTGGTAAGTGTTGGATAGGTCACAGCACTTTGCACATATCTCTCCCATCTCTGTGGTAAAGGAATTAAACTAAACAATATTAAATTAAATTAAAGTTCCTTTTATCAATAGATACCATAATTTATCTCTCTGAAACTTGGAGAAAGCACCTTGACTGAAATGTGACCATTTAGGAGTCAGATAGCCCATGTCCTATTCTGAAGCTTCCCTTTGCTTTTCTCGTGAAAATCAGGAGATCCTTATTTTAAATATCATGATGGCTTGTATATGCTTGGCCCAGGGAGTGGTACTGTTAGAAGGTGTGGCCCTGTTGGCCTGGGTATGGTCTTGTTGACGTGGGTGTTGCCTTGTTGTAATAGGTGTGTCACTGTGGGTATAGGCTTCTTAAGACCCTTATCCTAGCTGCCTAAAAGCCAGTCTTTAACCAGCAGCCTGCAGATGAAGACGTAGAACTCTCAGCTCCTCCTACACCATGCCTACCTGAATGATGCCATGCTCCTGCCTTGAAGATAATGGACTGAACCTCTGAACCTGTAACCAGCCCCAATTAAATGTTGTCCTTTATAAGACTTGCCTTGGTCATGGTGTTTGTTCACAGCAGTAAATCCCTAAGACACATGTCAACCCAGAAAACAATGGCAAAAGACAGACTTTCTCTTTATGAAACTGAGGAAACTCATCCCCAGCAAGGCAGGAATTGAAAAAGTCATCCTGTGTACCAGAGAGTAAGTGACAGGAGAGACATCCAAAATCCATATAATGGACTGGATACCACAAGTGGTGGGTGATTGGTATGGGTTTTTCATGAGTTCACCATCCTTTGATGATAGTTGAACATTAACAGCAGTAATGCATTGTGGGGTTTCTGATGAAAGGAAAAGGAAGACCATGACAGATAGGAGGATGGAGGCATTGCAGAAAAAGTGTTCTTACACCATACAGGAAGTTGTCATTATTTCCTTGATAGGTAGACTTATTTTATTTATTGAGATCAACACTACATAGTTTCATACTAACATAGTGAACAGGCCAGCAGAGGACATGGTATGCACTCCTAAAATATAGATGTTTAATCCAAAAGGTAGAAGAATATAAGGAAAAGTAAGAGGAAGAACAAATGTTTCATATAAAAAATAAATGGAAATGACTGTTCTCATCTGACAGCAGCACGTTACATATAAATTGCATAAAATAGGCAAACAGGCAAAATAACTCTAAAACAGAGCAATGAAATGGAACGATGGAAGCCTCTGGTCTCAAGATGATGATGAAGTCGTAGCTGAGGTGCTGTGGCATTTCACAGAATGGAACGTGTTAGTGGAGCACAACATACAGCCCTGGAACTGACATTGATAAGATACAAAGGTAATATCTGGGAAAGGGCCAGCTTTTCACTAAGCTGTATTAGAACATTTAACTGTTTACACTTAGCAGACCTGCATTGCTATGTTACACCATAAAGCACCAACAACTAGGGCATCTGCATGGGCCTGACCCAGGCTCTCTGCACATAAGTTACAGTTGAGTAGTTTGGTCCTCTTATGCAACTCTTAACAATGGGAACAGGGGCTATCTCTGACTCTCATGCCTGCTTCTGGGACTCTTTTCACCTACTGCATTGCTTCTTACAGCCTTAATGGGAGAGGAGGTGCCTAGTCTTACTGTAACCTGATAGGCCATGGCTGGTTGATATCCATGGGAGGCCTGCCCTTCTCTGAAGAGAAATGGAGGAGGAGTGGATGGGAGAGGGGGAAGAATTGAAAGGGAAAACTGCCGCTGGGCTGTAAATAAATTAATTAATTTAAAAATTGATTCATGATCCATCATAGACATAGGTGGACGAGACAAAAATACAGATATTCTTGAAAACAACGACAACAGCAAAACCTACAAATGTGGGTTAGGTCCTTGTTTCTTAGAAATGGTCCAAAAGCAACCAACAGATTGGGAAAAGATCTTTACCAATCCTATAACAGATAGAGGCCTTATATCCAAAATATACAAAGAACTCAAGAAGTTAGACCGCAGGGAAACAAATAACCCTATTAAAAAATGGGGTTCAGAGCTAAACAAAGAATTCACAGCTGAGGAATGCCGAATGGCTGAGAAACACCTAAAGAAATGTTCAACATCTTTAGTCATAAGGGAAATGCAAATCAAAACAACCCTGAGATTTCACCTCACACCAGTGAGAATGGCTAAGATCAAAAACTCAGGTGACAGCAGATGCTGGCGAGGATGTGGAGAAAGAGGAACACTCCTCCATTGTTGGTGGGATTGCAGACTGGTAAAACCATTCTGGAAATCAGTCTGGAGGTTCCTCAGAAAATTGGACATTGAACTGCCTGAGGATCCAGCCATACCTCTCTTGGGCATATACCCAAAAGATGCCTCAACATATAAAAGAGACACGTGCTCCACTATGTTCATCGCAGCCTTATTTATAATAGCCAGAAACTGGAAAGAACCCAGATGCCCTTCAACAGAGGAATGGATACAGAAAATGTGGTACATCTACACAATGGAATATTACTCAGCTATCAAAAACAACGAGTTTATGAAATTCGTAGGCAAATGGTTGGAACTGGAAAATATCATCCTGAGTGAGCTAACCCACTCACAGAAAGACATACATGGTATGCACTCATTGATAAGTGGCTATTAGCCCAAATGCTTGAATTACCCTAGATCCCTAGAACAAAGGAAACTCAAGACGGATGATCAAAATGTGAATGCTTCACTCCTTCTTTAAATGAGGAAAAAGAAAACCCTTGGCAGGGAAGGGAGAGGCAAAGATTAAAACAGAGACTGAAGGAACACCCATTCAGAGCCTGCCCCACAGGTGGCCCATACATATACAGCCACCCAATTAGACAAGATGGATGAAGCAAAGAAGTGCAGACCGACAGGAGCCGGATGTAGATCGCTCCTGAGAGACACAG
This sequence comes from Rattus norvegicus, assembly GCF_021556685.1. NCBI lineage: Eukaryota > Metazoa > Chordata > Mammalia > Rodentia > Muridae > Rattus > Rattus norvegicus. The sequence goes on along the minus strand of NC_141544.1, from coordinate 50,505,304 downwards.
CCAGAATACAGCAAATACAGAGGCGAATGCCAGCAGCAAACCACTGAACTGAGAATAGGTCCCCCGTTGAAGGAATCAGAGAAAGAACTGGAAGAGCTTGAAGGTGCTCGAGACCCCAAAAGTACAACAATGTCAAGCAACCAGAGCTTCCAGGGACTAAGCCACTACCTAAAGACTATACATGGACTGACCCTGGACTCTGTCCCCATAGGTAGCAATGAATATCCTAGTAAGAGCACCAGTGGAAGGGGAAGCCCTGGGTCCTGCTAAGACTGAACCCCCAGTGAACTAGACTATGCGGGGAGGGTGGCAATGGGGGGAGGTTTGGGAGGGGAACACCCATAAGGAAGGGGAGGGGGGAGGGTGATGTTTGTCCGGAAACCGGGAAAGGGAATAACACTTGAAATGTATATAAGAAATACTCAAGTTAATAAAAAAAAAAAAGAAAGAAAAATTAAAAAAAAAAAAAAGAAATGGTCCAAAAGGCATAAGGCAGACAAGAATTCATAAAGTTATCAGAGCTATCTGGTCTCCAAAAAAAGGAAAAAAAGAAGTATCAGCTAGGGAGCAAATGTTTGCAAAGTATATCTTCGACAGAGGATTAATCCTGGGTTTCAAACTAACACAAACAACACTGACATGAACTCCCTAGCCAGCTCTCATCTGACCCCACTGAACATACTCAGGATAGCTGCTGGGTGGCTCGGTCTGAGACCTCACTATGCATGGTGCCCAGCAGTAAGTCTGATTCCTAGCAATATTTTTTTCACGCCCTTGTATCATCCCTTCACAACAGTTGATAAAATAGAGCAGTAAGCTAAGGCACAGGTAGCCCATCCCCAGGTGAGGGAAACCACCATTGTCAGGGCTGGGACACTCCAGCCACACCTCCCCTTACCCGACACTTTCCCCTCTAGCAGGCCCTTCTGCCTCCTGCTCTTGGCAACCACAGACTTTCCCTTCAGTATCTTTTGCCTGCTTCTTCCTAAGTTGCTCCCCATGCTATAGCCTGTGCTGAAGCTTTCTGCAGTCACATAGCCATTACCTTTCCAACTTTGTAGACTGTTGGAGCTTCCCTCACATGAGAAAGGAGAGGATCATGGAATGGAGATAGACTGGAGGATATATGTGAGGAGTAGTGATGGGAGGAGACTTCCTCTACACAGCTTTGGGAGAGCCATCATCCCTGCTGGGTGCAGACCTTCCAGTGTGGTTGCTTTAAGGCCACTCACATTCCTGTTGTAAACCCTTGCCCCTTGATCTGCAAAGGAAGCCTGACAAATGCATTGGTTCCCTGGTGAATGCTGGTCTAACTGCACCTTCCTTTGTCCTTGGGACCTTAGGAGGAGGGGCATATATTGTTGTCTCCCCTAGGGAAAGAAACTTAGCAACAGTACCCTACATCCATGGCCTTGCTCCCAGTTCTGCAGTGCCAGGTCTTCTAGGGCTTGTTTTGTTGCTGACAACAGCTGTGCTCCCAAGAGGTGTTAAGAGTCTCACTTGTGCCTCCAAGAGTATACCTGTGCCTGTGAAAGCAAATGGCTCCAGCCTTAGGCTTCTTCCTCCTGCAGAGGAGGCTGTGCTGCTACTGTGAGTCTGAAAACTCCCAAATCAGACACTCAGTACCTATCTGCCTGAGCATGTGAGTGTGAGTGGATGAGGTTAGATATGAAACATCCCCCTCGAAGACCTCCTGGAGAAGTTTGGTCCCCAGCTGCTTGTTCTTGGGAGGTGGTGGGATTGGAATAATTGGGAGCAGGATACTAACCATAGGCAGCATGAAGTGAACCTGAACCCCACCCTTGATCTACCTCTCCTTTCTTCCCTAGCCACTAAACACCAGCTTTATAGAACAATGGCACCTAATGGTCATGGAATCTAATCTCTGAAACTGGAAGCCAAATAACCTTTCCTGTTTATAAGTCGATTTTGTCAGGAACTTGGTCATTGACTGTGAGATTCTCATGACCCTCACTCTGAGGGTTATAGCCTAGCAAGAAGGAAATTCAAAGAAATTTAGGGAGAGACAGTGATCCTTGTCATTGCCTATGACCTTTGACACTGTGGTGGATACTGATTTAAATGTTGAGTTTAACTTAGACAGGCAGCCAGGTGACCCAATGTCTCACTCAAACAGGGAATGACAACAAAGTTCTGAGTAGCAACATCAGCTGCACTTTCTCCTCTCCACAGTCAGGTTCCTGATCCCACTGTGGAAACAGAAAACCCACTGCTAAAGGGTGGTAGACAGTCCCAAGATAAGATAGCTGACTGGGTCAGACTGGGAACATGCTGATGGGTCTCCTTCCACAGACCAGGTTTACTTCTAAGGAAAACTGGATCCCAGTTCTATGAAACTTCTCCCAGGAGGTAGTGCCTCAATGAGTCCTTAAATGGGTTGTAGCTGGAGACACAGTCATGGTATGGGCAGAGAGGACAACATAGCACTAGACAGGGCCTTGGCAATGCCTACTAATACCACCTTTCCCAAGATGGAATCCTGGACACCTTCAGTGGAAGCCACCACAAGAGGGCCACTGGTCTCTTCTTGGCCCAAGCAAAGATAAGACTAGACACACCTGCATCCTGCGGAGACCCATCTCCGGGGGTATGATATAAAGGAGCAGCCCTCAGATGGACATGCGTCATACCTTGTTGTTCTCCCCTACGCCAGCCTCTCCATCGGGCAGTGGGACACTGGGTAAGTTGACTAAATCAACACTCCTGTTTTCCTCTGTGCTAAGAACCATCTTTTATTTCTTCTTCCAAGTGGGCACTCTGTTGGAAATGAGTATTATAAATTAGAAAGGTCTGGAAAACAACCTTTGACATCTTGGCTAAAATTTACACCAAATATACCACCATTACTGCCTAAATTCTTTCTTGCCCATCCCATCCCAGGGGTCCTTCTGGAAAGGCAGGTGTTTGTTTCCCATATGGGAGGGGATCATGAAAGGGGACTAATTCTAAAAGTACTCATGCAGTCTTTTAGACTAAAAAAATCCTTCAGACACAGCCCTCCTTCTCCTACTTTGGAAAGACTACATATTAAAGGGGGCCCAGGATCCAGAACATGCCTTTAATTCAGTTGAGCCTCATCTATTCAGTCCATGGCTGTCCTAATTAGTCTCACTGCACAATCAAGGGATATCACTGACTCCAGTGTTGTGTCCCACGACCAATGATTCCTCGTGACCAGTCAAAACAGGACTTAAGAGTCTCTTCCATTTCTGTTTCCTTTTCTGGGATCTAGACCCTGTGTTCTGTCTGCACATCACAAGCATGTACAATGCTCCTGAGTCACCTTTGACACTTGGTGGATCTTTGGAGCAGAGAAACCTGAAAGGTCACACACTCGTCTGCACATTCAGCGCCCTGCATAGCTAGCTGTACTCTAAACCTGAGGGGACTGCATCTGCACATCCAGATCTTGATCCAGTCAAGCAGAAGCTGCTCCCAGAACCAGATCAACCCAGATTTTCAGGGGACCTACAGGGCACCCTTGCTTCCTCTCTTCCCAATCCTAACTCTTTCCCAGTGCAGATGGCATTGCACAGAGAACACCACATTTCATGCATGCTCATGCTTTACCTGAAGGTCAGGGTCAGGCCAGACATGTAAACATGTGTGCAGGGTCTAAGCCTTCCTACAAAGTCAGGCCTGGGGTGGGTGCTTCTACTGTACAGTACATAGTGGATATTTGTGTGGATGCTATATGTCATCTATCAGATATTCTAAATAACGATCCCTGTGGCAGGATTTTCTGTTGGGGTTATATCCTCAGGCCAGTGGGAAACGGGAACAGCAGGGGGGTAGAATCCAGCTCCTTTCTCTGTCAGAACCCCTAGCCACCCCTAGACAGTACTACCATACCTGTCTAGAACAATTCTAAGATATTAAGAGTGGGAGTCTTCCTGGGTCCATCAAGGTGTTATAGTGGACACAGAGAGGTTCAAGAACCCTTTTCTCTCCAGGATTTCTGCCCTCCATGTTCCCTGCAGTTGAGCCTTTGAGAATCAGAGATCTGAGGGACACCTGCACTCAGCAGGGTTGTGTAGGGCTTCCGCTCACACAGAGCAGGTCCTTCCTGTCTAGGCACTGAGAAGACCTGGACAGATGCATTTCTCTATGAAGATCCTCTGTCAGCCTTTCCAGCAGCCTGCCCCTGGGTCACCTGCCTTCCTCCCACCCTTAACAAGAGTCCTCCACCTGATTTCTCACAGACTCCTAGCCCACGTAGCATGGGATCTGGAACTTCTCATTTAGGTCTTAGCCCAAGACCCTTGGAGAACCTGGGACCCCGCCCTCTCCTGCTGCCTCCTGGCATTGATGATTGTAGTTTGGGGAGCTATTTCAAACTGCCCCCAGAATCAGCAGCTGGGTGGGGCTCTGTGTCTAGCCAAGAAGCTCCACCTGTGCTGTCACTGACCCCCTTACCTTAACAGCACCAAGAAATGTCCCACTGTTCCCCCCAGGATCCACAAGGAACCCAGAAGCATCCTTGCCCTGAGCTAAAGGGTGTCCCCCTAGATACTCACCAGTCTCCTGCTTAGTGACAGAATGCTTGGCTTTCTGGTTGCAGTGTCTTTAAACAGCTGTCTCCACCCCTTCCCAGAGAGAACTGAAACAGAGAGATTGCCTGAGCTCACTGCCTTCCCATCACCACATCACACACAGTCACTGACCTCATTATTGTAACAGCACCAACAAATGCCCTGCAGAGCTCACCAATGTCTGCAAAGGAGCCTTACAAGGTATCCTCTATCCTCCCACAGAATCCAGTGCAATACTCACAGCTCCTGGGTTGGTGACTGAGTGTGCAGCTGCCAGAGCTCAGAGCTCTTCAAACAGTGCTGGCTCCGCCCCTTCCAGAGGAGAATAGAAACTTAGTGAAAAGGCCTGGGCTTGCTGCCCACCAGCAACCCCACCCCCACCACACTCCCTAAGGAGTTCAGAAACGAAACAGAAATGCAGCTCAGAAATGAAACTCACCCTCAGGGGACCATGGCTTGGTCCTGAGCACTGGAAATTGATACTATAGTCTCAACCCACTAACACAGTCTATATGGACACCAGCTCAGATGGCTGCCTCTTTTCCCTCAGGATCCTCCCAGCTCTGAGCTGCACCTTCAGCCAGACCTCCTCTCAGTTTTAACACAACCTACACTAACTTTCTCTTTTCACGGATTATTCCAGCTGCACTAGGAAGGGTCAGAGACAAATCATACCAGGAATCTTTGAGGAACCCTGCCAGCCCTTCTGGGTCCCTTGTGACTACTGGTTTAGAGGGCTGAGCACACTGCTGCTACAGGGCTGGTGAGGGTAACAGGTGCTGGCCTCCAGGGGCCTGCTGCACCTTGCCCTACTCTCCAGAGAAGAGCCCTGCTGTGTGGAGAACATCCTCCCAGCTCAGGGAAGTAAGTGTCTCTCCTTTTCAGAGCCATGCTGGTAGCTCTCAGAAGTCCAACCAATCATAGTTCCTGGCATACAAAGTTTTTTGGCCCTAGAAAACATAGTGATGGGGAAGGCAGGGTCAGTGACCTTACACATATGATGTCATGCTGTGCTTTGATTTGTTTAGCTCCCTTCTGTTCTTCTCCTCCCTCTCCCTTCCTCCCTCCCTCCTTTCCCCCCTCACTCCCTCCCTTTTGCATTTCTCATGCCAAACTTAGTTTCACTTTCATTTCTCTGGTTCTTGGGAAAGTAGTTCAGTGTGCACCTGCCAATTTCAGGGCTGAAGCCCCTGGGAAGCTGGAGGGAAACTGCAATCAGTGTGTTGTACCTCAGGGGGGGGGTCACAGTGCCTGGAGAAGGGGCAGAGGTGTTATCACTTGGCAGTGTGAGAGGAAAAGACCTAGGAGAGGATGTGAGACAGGGGAAAGGACTGGGCTGACCTGGCATCAGTGGCCTTGGAGATGGGAGGACAACCACCAGTCCTACACTGCTGGTCACCCTGTATTCTGGCTGCCATGCTGCAGCAGGTAGCACACTGTTTGCTGGTGTCCAGGACTGAAAGAATTGCAGAGCAAATCCCAACCTCCACTGCTTAGGTTCTATCCTTGCCTCAGGAGAGGTCTCTAAACCTTGTGTTTCATGCAGTGTTTGGGCTGAAAACGAGCTTGAGGACAGAGCAGACAGGCACAGATGCATGCAGAGTGGGCTCTGCATTTGTGTTAGAGGATGGGAGGAAAGGTAGTGGAGCAAGAGAACTCAGGGGCCAGAAGCCAGTATCTACATGGCCAGAGCTCGCTTCCATTTTCCTAACAGAAAGGGAAGGTATGGTAACCACCAGGTCCTACTTCTCCTCTCATCTTTTCTCTGTACCAAGTACACTGCTGGAGATACTTACCAAATACACAGCAGGTAGGCAGATTATCACTGGTGAGATGTCCCCCATAGTCTTGGACATTTGAACACTTGTCCCCTGTTTGATGGCACTAATAGGTTTCCTGCAACGATGAAATAATCCAATTCAAGCCAAAGTAAAAATTTAAAAGCGCAGGTTCACTTGGGAATGGCTCTGAACAAGAGGAAAACGATGGTCTGCTACACACTGGGCTTGTGCCCAGGCATGGTCCCATAAGGTGGGATATGGATGGCTAGCAACTTCAGGGGACAGGGTTACAATAGCTACCAGGAATGTCAGGAATGCAGAACTGGGTTTTTGGTGACAGTTTGGAGGCTTTCTGAGTGAACAGGTAGGATTGGAGAGAGAGGGAGGAATGGAGTTTACTGGACCATGGGGGGTTGGGAGGGAGTAAACTGGAGGCTCCAATCAAACACACACTGCTTGGATAATTTAGGAGGTGTGATCTTGCTGAAGGAAATGTGTCACTGGGGCTGGCTTTGGGAGTTTAATGACTGATGATATTTCTTGTTCACATTGCTTTGTGCTTGTAGTTCATGATGTGAGCTTTCAATCTGCTTTCTGGTCCAGCTTTTGGCCTCTACCTTCCTAGGCTGAATACTTATCCTTCTAGAACCCTAAGCCCAAATAAACCCTTCCTTCTATAAGTTGCCTTGATCATGGTGTTTTATTACAATGATAGAAAAGTAACTAAGCAAAAGGGTGAGTGTAGTTTTCATAAACTTTGACCAGGTGTCCACAGAAGCGGAAACTTAAGGGTTCTTTGGAAAGTCAGATGTAATGGGTTGTTTTTTCTGGGGCAACCATGAGAAGGAATGTTTCACTGAAGCAGACACAGGTGAAAGGATGTTTTGCTGAAGCAGGCATGTGAAGGAACATGTGATGAAGGGCTCTGTACTAACAACATTGGTTCCCCTCACATTGAGTAGTTCAGCTCCATTTGTTAGAACTCCACAGGGAGAAATGCGCCAAAAATTCTGGTGGTTTGGGACGGTTTCTTGCTGCCTCTGCAGACTCAAGCTGATAAGCAGATTGATGTCAGCTAAGGCAGATTCACATGAACTTTTGCTAAGTCAGACACATGTACTGAGGCATGACTTCATACTGAGGCAAGACCTGTGAAGGACATGTGAATTTGGAGGGAGTATAAATATGACCCAATGGATTGTGGTGGAGGCCGGGCTTGGCTTGCTGGTAGAACTAGCTGTGCAAAGCTTGTTGGTCTCGAGTCTTTGCTGATCTTTCCTTCATTAAGAGAGGTGCAGTCAAGAACTTCTCCTAGAATCCCTCCTGGTCCCTCCTTGCTTGCTTATTCTGGTTTAACTGAAGCCTGGCTGTCCTTGCTAGGTTGTGCCACCACTGCTGCTATCCCAACACTACTGAACTGGACTGCTGACATATTTGTGAATTGTTTGTGATTTGATTGAGCTGCTGCCTGGAAGAGGTCCACCAGCCCACCTTGCTCCAGCTTTCCCTCAGAAAGCTGTTAACTCTTTGGCTGCTCCAGCTGGGCCAGAGATCCACTGATCTCCATGGATCCCCAGAGGACAGAGCCTGGTAGCCAGACCAACAGGAACACCTAGGGCGGGTGAGTTGCTGGAGCAGTCTGTATTTGATTTGAAGTCTGCTGGGACAAGCAGACTTTGTCGAGAACATGAAGTTAAGGAGCTTAGAGGAAATTTTGTATCCAGTGTGTGTGAAACTTTCAGACTCATGGTTCTGGTAGTTAGGAGAAGGGATTTCCAAGGCCAGGGAGAGGAGGATAGATCTCAGAAAGGGGAAGGTGGGGAAACTTGTTGGATTTCAGACCTGGGACAATGGTCCCAGGTGCATATTTCACCCAGCAAAGCAAACCTGCCTACCAGATTGATGGTATCAGGAACTGCTTTGGCCTCCAGCAGTGACATCATCTGGTCATCATTTGTTGCCATGGCAAGAGCCATACATTCCTAGCATACTTTTGGTTCAGTTCTCACCTTCACCTGGGAGCAGTTACATCACATTTAAAATAAAAGGCAGAGTTTTCCTGCTCCTCTCTCTCCTCTTTCTCCTCTCTCTCTCTCTCTCTCTCTCTCTCTCTCTCTCTCTCTCTCTCCTTCTCTCTCTTTTTCCTCTCTTCTTTCTCCTGCCCCTCTTGTCTCCACATCCTAATAAACTTCCCCCACATGAGACCATGTTTGCCTGGTGTGGTTTGTCAGGACTCAAGTCACAATTGCCATCCCAACAACCTGGGTTTCGTCACCAGTTTTGTATTTATAAAAAGATAAAGAGAAGGGGGGTTATGTTTTATGGAGGTGTGGTGAACTATGGGGAAGGGGAGTGCCTCAAGTGGAGAAATCCCTTCCCCCTGAGGAAACTGTCAATGTAGTATAGAATAAAGTTCATTCAGAAAATGGGGAGGGCAGACAGAGATAGAGAGAGAAAGAGAAAGAGAGAGAGAGAGAGAGAGAGAGAGAGAGAGAGAGAGAGAGAGGGAGGGAGAAGGGAAGAGAAGAGAAGAGAAGAGAAGAGAAGCAGAGAGGAGAGGAGAAGAGAGGAGAGAAGAAGAGAGGAGAGGAGAGGAGGAGAGGAGGAGAGGCCTGGCATGAGCATGTGGAGAGAAGAGGGTGGGGGATGGGGGGAGAAGGGACAAAGGAGAAGAGGGGAAGAGTGGGAGAATAAAAGGGAGCAAGGGCAAGAGATTGAGGAGTGAGTAAGCGTCCCCTTTTATGGTGTCAGGCAGACTTGGCTGTTGCCAGGTAACTGTCAGGGTGGAGCTTAAAATGCTAACACAGGTTCTCCCAGCATCCTTCATCCCCTACTTGACATACCCTGCCACAAACCCTGAACTTTCCAGCTCAGAATCTGGGCTTCCCTCCCTCCCAGAGGCTCTTTGCTATATAATCCAGCCTTTTGGGTTCTTTTTAACTCTCTTCTTCCCCTTTCCTTCTCTCTGTAGCCCTGCTTTCTCTCTCTTCCTCATCCCCTCTGTATCTTTCTCTCTGGCCCAAGAGCAGTATCCTAATAAACCTGCTTTTATATCTAATCTAGTTTGAATTGACTCATTTTGTTAGACCTCCAAGGTCTTAGCCTAGGTGCATGACCCACAGAGCACAAAGTGACGATTGGACCAATGCAATGGCAAGAGTTTTATTGATCCGACATGCGTGGGGTTGCTCAGCCTCATAGGGAGAGTCAACCCTGAACTCAAAAAGCACACATCTTTTATTCTTTACAGAGGGCCGACTTCAGCAGCAGGGGTAGCTAGCTCATTCTCATTGGTGGTACATAGGGCAAAGGATGTTTTCTGGTATTGGCTGTCCTGCTCAAGGGGCTGTTCTTGGCTTAGTCAGTCACTTTTCCTCATCTAGCCCTGCACCTGACCTTGGAAAAATCTCTGGAAAAGGGCTAAGTTGGAAATTTCCCTACAGTGTTTGGGGAGGAACTGTTGATCGGGCAGGATTGTGGTGCCATCTTGTGGTCGTTTTCAGATTTTACCAGAGGGAAGGGTAGGAAGAGCAGTTTTTTTTTTTTGTTTTTTTTTTTTTTTTTGTCTTAATTAGCTTGGCCTGGGTCAGTGAGTCCTTGTCATTCTCGTCTACTAAAACTTTGTTTTTACATTTTCAGAACCTTGTTTCTACATTCTTAAAAACTTTGTTTCCACGATTTCACTGGCAGAGGAATAACTTAGTACTTGTCTACAGTTCCTTTGACCTACAAAAGATGGGTTCAAGTCGATTCCCTTGAAAGACTGACATAAACCCTATTTGTCTCCATTTAAGGACCAGGCCTGATTTCAAAAAGAAGGACATAAGGCACCAGCTCCAGGAACAGACCGTAAAACCCCCTCCCAAAGAACAGGCTGGGGATAATCACCGAAACGAGAAAATATCGTACCTCAGAATGGGCCATCTGTGCTGGGAAGCTCTATTTCAACCTGTGGTAAACATCCATGACATAGGAACACAGACCACTGAGCACTGTGACCTACAGCACCCACCAATGACATTTTAGATTCCCTAATTCTTCTAGACAGTTCCCCTGGTTCCCTGTAAGAAGGCTTCCATGCCATTGTCTGGGTCACCATTTCAAAGAATGGCTGAACCTCACCGGTACCTCCACCCCCACATGCTGGCTGTTTCTGCAGAATGAGCTCTCTTTGTCTTTGCATTTGCTCCGAGTTTGGGGTCTATATCGACTTTTGAACCCTTACAGCCTGAAGCTTACAAGAATGTTTTTTAAGTTTACAAAAAGAGATAAAAGTTTTAGATGTATTGACATTATGACATGTTGTAATCTATACTGAATCCCACATTGTAGGAAAGGCAGTAGCCTCGCATCTTTGACTCATAGTAAAAGCTCGGGAGCCCAAAAATATTTTGGGTTTTAAAACATCTGTGAGTTTATCTCCTTTCAGAATCTGGGCTTTCTCAGCTGAAGATGTCATAGTCCCAGGAAAGTGAGGCCTGAGGTTTGATTTTTACATGTGAAAAAAGAAGGCAGTTGTAGCCTTGGGTGGGAGGCAGTTAAAGCTATAGTCAATATCAGAGATCTGAGAAGGATAAATTATACCAAGAGGTATAATACCAATGGCCAATGTATCAATAAAAAGGACCTAGACTTAACCACTATCTACAATGGCAGTCCTAGGAGGTCCCCATGGTCTTGATGGCTTTGTTGGCGGAAGTGGTCATAGTGTATTGCCCAAGTTGCAGGTCCCCAAAGACGACCAAGTACCCAATTCCAATGTAAATTCATAAGGGCTTATTACTGAAAGGAAAATTATACGAATTTAAGGTTTAAAAATATAAAACTAAAAGAGTAAGCCCCAAAAGCCACAGACTCAGGGCTAAGCCCTGCCACCAGGAATAGCAGGCCATAAAGATAAAGAAAAGGAATGAGGATCCAGCCCAGGCTATCGGAACTGATTCATGGGCCATCCGGCAAGAAGACATCCCCCCAGTTTACTCAGGGCCATACTTTAACCAGATGTCCTCCAGACCCTGATAAGCCCCTGACTTCTAGCACGTACTCTTCTGCTTTGTTCTCACTGCTATGTTTGAATGAGCCAATTGTGTGTAACTGCGCCAAAACCCCCTAGCTTTCCCTATATAAACCCCTGACTTTTGAGTTTCAGGGTCGACACCTCTGTCTCCTGAGTGGGATACATGTCGGCCCGGAGATCTCTGTAATAGGTCTCCGTAATAAACCTCGCCTTTGCTTATTACATCCAAAATGGTCTCTCTGTGTCTGGGGTCCGCGATTTCCCAAGACTTGAGTAAGGGTCTCTCTGCGTGGTATCTTTCAAATGGGGGCTCGTCCAGGATCTGCGCGACCACCCCAGACTCCGAAGACCCCTTAGAGGTGAGTTGGATGTTTGTCTGAGTGTTTCAGTGTGAGCGGCGCCGCAATTGTCAGTCTGTGTCTGTCTCTGTTTTGGTTCCGCTGTGTGTGTACATATGTGTGTCTTAGTACTGGTCAGTGTTAAGAGGGTAGATGTGTATTCCTGCCCTGTGCTAAGAGGGTAGATGTGTATTCCTGTCCTGTGCTAAGAGGGTGGATGTGTATTCCTGCCCTGTGCTAGGAGGGTGGATGTGTATTCCTGCCCTGTGCTAGGAGAGTGGATGTGTATCCCCACTCGGTGAAGCTGCCTTCGTGGTCCGTGAGGACCCCCTGGCTGCGGAAGGGGGGACACCCCGGGCCCGCAAGCTGCAGCCCCTGGAAGACGTTCCATGGGTGGAGAACAGTCAGGAGAGCCCGGCTGTGGCCAGTCAGGAGGAAGAGAGTGGATGTGGAATCCCACTCTGTGTACCTGACTGTGGTTTTCTGGATAGGATGCTTTGTCTTGGTCTTGTTTGTCTGGTTTGTTTTCTGTGGTATTGTCGAGTGTTTTTTTTTTTTTTTTTTTTTTTGGCTTAGACTGATGACTGTGTTTGAAATCTTGGACTGACGACTGTGTTTGAAATCATAAAATTGTTTGCTTTGTTCATCAAAGAGTTTTACTTGGTCCTCTTGGTGCTTAAGTTAAAAGTTAAAAATAATTTGCTTGAAAAAAATTGTTTTCTGCCAGGGAGTTTTGTCTTTCTCTCTTGAGCCTCCTCCCCAAGGAGAGAGGCCCCTCCCTTTGCTCCCTTTGACCAACCTAGCTGCTGTTAACAGTTGTGTAAACAGACATTAACAAAAACCTTGAGGAAGGTAACGCCAGATAAGGCCTCCGGTATGAAACAAGTATAGTGAGTAAGAAACTTAATTTTATGGACCCTGCTCTAGTGGCGGTGTGTTGGTTGATAGCCAACGTTAATTTTTAAAATAGTGTTTTATCTGTGCTTGTGCTCGCAGCACACAGTAGTGGGGAGCGAAACTAGCTGCGGAGCTGCTACAGTGAGCATGGGGATTTCTCAAGTCTCACCCAATTTTTCTGGCTCTTCAGGAGCTGTTTAAAAGAAAAAGGCTTAGGATAAAAAAAAAACACTACAGAGAGATTTCTTAGTGAATTGCTACACCTTGGTGAACTGGTTACAATTCTTTTGTCAGCTGCTTAGTATCTAACACCCAGGTTCTAACCGTCTCTCCATCCTTTTGTTATTAGTTCTTACTAGAAGCCTAGTGTCCTTCAGAGGCTGGGTTTATTGAGAGACAGAGCCACTGAGCTGGCACTAAAGGGAGGTACTCCTTAAGGGAAAATCTAAGTCCAGAGAGACAGCCGGTAACAGATAGGCTGCCCCTTTGCTCACTTTTCTGTTTCACAGACACAAGGTTTTTTTGTCCCAAGAAAGCCTCCTGGCTTAGCTGTGTGACTAAACGCTATTTACCCTCTTCAGTGGACCTCTATTCTCAAGATTCTCTTGTTTTCTCACCATCCCATTTGAGATGCTTGTTAGTAACTGTTACAGGTCTTCTTTACCACCGAGGAAAGACGGATTCCTACTAGAGGCCAGAAAAAATGTTCCAGACACGGATGGAAGGCCCTCACTTCTGCCTGCTCTCTTCAGACGCCTGAAGGTAGGGAGTGCTCCAGGTCTGCCGCCAGACTCCAAGGGTGGGTCTCTGAGGGGCTGGAAAATGCCCCACCAATCTGGCTAAGATAAAGAAAGGATATAAAAAAAAGTTACAAAAACTTAAAGGGTTAAGCTAAATCACTGAGAGAGTTATTATATGTTGCTGAGAGTTAATATAAGTTACAGAAAAAGTAAGGTTAAACAGAGAGACTAAAAAAAAAAAAGAAGAAGAAGAAGCTAGAGAGCTAAAGAGAGATAAAAGACAAGAGAGGAACATATACTGGCCACAGTAGTTAGAAAACCTAGGAAGACAGTGCCTGGCAACAAAAGAAAATTCCTGGCTAAAGATCAGTGTGCCTAATACAAAGAAAAAGGACATTGGGTCAGGGACTGTCCCAAGAAGAACAAGAGGGGCCTCTCCAGTGGCCCCAAAGACAACCCTCTCGGTCCTAGAGTACTGGCTATGCACAAAGATAAAAGGAAAGCCCGCCCAGTTGTTTTGTGGATACAGGTACCCAATGCTCTGTGCTCCTATGCCCCCCAGTGGGCCAATATCCAAAGACCTTAAGTACAAGGGGCTACTGACAACAAATAATACTTATGGACTGCCCGAAGAACAGTGGACCTTGGCGTGGGCCGGGTAACCCACCCACTAGTTCATGGTCATCCCTGACTGCCCCTATCCCTTGCTCATGAGAAAATTGCTCTCCAAAATGGCTTGCGTGGGCTAAGACGGCTGGATAAGGCCATGTGTATGCATATCTGCAGACTGTATATGTAGAGCTTAAAACCTGTCTCAGTGCACCAATACCTGATGCTAAAAGATGTGTGGCTTAGTGCCATTCTGCCTGGAACGCACCGCTCCTGCCAGCCGGGCACTAACAATTATCACCCAATCCAGGACTTAAACTGTGATAGAATGGCTGATGTTTTGCCTTTAAATAAAATGTCCCAGAGGATGGGACCACTGATCAGCTGACATAGACTAGATTCTCCACTGGTTGGGGACAATCTGGTCACTTTGCTGCCCAATCCTGACCTGGAGCCACCACAACACGAGTGTCAAGCACTGACAGAAGCCCATGGCTGGAGGAAAGACCTCTGCGACTGACTGATTGACCCCTGCTGAAAGCCGAGGATCTTGTCCACAGACGGGAACAGTTCTCTTCATGAAGGTCAGAGATAAGTGGGTGCTGCCGTGGTGGACAACACAATGTCATCTGGGATGGCTAAACCCCAACCCCCCAGCACATCAGCGCCACAGATGTCTTTGCCATCTCTTAGATGCCCTGATGAAGCCAACAACTGTGAGTACTATTCATTGCCCAGGACATCAGGAAGGAAGAGATTCAGTGACATGGGACAGTAACAAAACAGATAAAGTGGCTCGGGAAATGGCTATACAGGAGCCTATCCTGGTTACAGGCTTACAAGAAACAGCCACTGGGAACTGGGATTGGACTAAGGGATGGCCTCACTTAGAATGTACAACAGAAGAAAAGGCCCAAGTTGTTTAAAAGATAAAAGGACAATGACACACTTGGGGAGAAAGCTATACCCCCCCAGAGAACAAACGAAAGACTCACTTTGCCAAATAAAAAAATGGACTCATTTAAGAGATAAAAAGTTTGTCCAAATAGTTAAAATATATATAATAGACTTTAAGATTTTAGCCAAGAGAGACAGTAAAAAAAAATAAAGTATGTCAATAAGTGAATGCTTAACAAACAAACAAGACAAAGAGACCTAGAGAGTTTAACAAAAAGTCAAAGTAAACTTCACTGAGATAAAACCAAAAAAATATGATCACAATTATCTCCTAGTGCTTGTAGATACCTTTCCAGGAATAGATAGAAGCTTTCCTCACCAAGCAAGAGATGGCCTCCGTAGTCATCAAGAAGATACTGGAAGAAATCTTCCCCCGGTCTGGAGTGCCCAAGGTAATCTGGTCGGACAACGGCCCTACTTTCGTTGCCAAGGTAAGCCAGGGTGTGACCAAGTATTTAGAGGTCGATTAGAAATTACATTATATTTACAGACCTCAAAGTTCAGGACAGATAAAGTAAATAAATAAAACTCTAAAAGAGACCCTAAACAAATTGACCATGGAGACTGGCGCAGACTGGGTGACACTCCTTCCCTCTTGCTCTCTTCAGAGCAACAAATATCCCTTCCAGATTCAGCCTTATCCCCTTTGAGATCTTATATGGGGCCTCAGCTCCCCTGACTATATTAGATGATGTTACTAAATCAACATATCATAGTAATAATGATTTATATACCAGGCTAAAAGACCTACAGGTGATACGAAAAGAAGTCTGGTCACAGCTGACAACAGCCTATACCCCAGAGACCCCTGAGACATCTGATCAGTTCCAGGTTGGAGACTACAGCTACATACAACGACACGGAGCCCAGACACTCAAGCCTCGCTGGAAAGGACTGTACCTGGTGCTGCTGACCACCCTGACAGCCGTCAATTCTCAGCCCTCACCAGCCACATACTAGCTGTTGGGGCTGAGAGCTGGGACCCAGAGGGACACTCGGCATGTTTGCCCTGGGTTCCATTGGGATAGGTGTGGGAATAGGCTTGATTTCTATTACAAATGATTATTACATATGTTAGTACTCCTAACACTTCTTGGGACTGTGCCTCAAGGATCACAGTCTATATAAGTTTAAAAGTTCTAAAAGTTAGTCATGACCTTGATATATAGGTTTAGATAGTGCCCAGATTAGAATCCTGATGCTAAAGACTTAATAAAAAAAAAGAGTTGAGAATTACTTAAGACTATCTAGGTGCTACAAGGGCAGCACAAAGACATCTGCTGTTGCCCTACAATACAAGGCTTATAGAGAATTCAAAACTGTCATTGACTCAGATATAAAAAGAGGGAAGGACTTTTTAGCTGACCTCCAAGAATACCTAACCTCCCTCTCAGAGGTAGTCCTTCAAAATAAAAAAAGATTAGACCTGATATTCCTTAAAGAAGGAGTCTGTGTGCTATACTAAAAGAAAAATGTTGCTTCTATACAGACCATTCAGGAGTAATTAAAGACTCCATAAATAGCTTCCTGGTTGCTGCCGCCACTGAGAGCTCGTGGGCAGCACCCCACGAGCAAGCTTGAGCCTCGGGACCACAGGTAAGACCAACTTTTCTGCTGCAAGAGACCTGCCTGGTGAACTCGGGACACACAGAGGCAGAATTCCTCTAGGACTGGGCACTTCCTGTGTTTACCGGGAGTCCCAAACCCGCGGATCCCGGCCCGCAGCAGCTCTCTGCTCCTAGACCCCGTGGGAGAGACACCTCATCGCCTGGTCAGGTGGGCACTCCTGAGGCTACAGAGCAGAAGAGACCACCAACACTGCCGACCCCTGCCCACATCCCTGGCCCAAGAGGAAACTGTATACAGCCTCTGGGTTCCCGTGGAGGAGGGCCCAGGAGTGGCAGGACCCCTGTGCCTGAGAGAACGCCGGAACCTGAAGGGACAGACCGGATAAACAGTTCTCTGCATCCAAATCCCGTGGGAGGGAGAGCTAAACCTACAGAGAGGCAGACACGCCTGAGAAACCAGAAGAGACTGCACTCTGCACACATCTCTGACGCCAGAGGAAAACACCAAACGCCATCTGGAACCCTGGTGCGCAGAGGCTCCCGGAAATGGCGGTGCAGATCTTCCTGGTTGCTGCCACCGCTGAGAGCTCGTAGGCAGCACCCCACGAGCAAGCTTGAGCCTCGGGACCACAGGTAAGACCAACTTTTCTGCTACAAGTGACCTGCCTGGTGAACACCAGACACAGGCCCACAGGAACAGCTGAAGGCCTGTAGATACGAAAAACTACACGCCCGAAAGCAGAACACTCTGTCCCCATAACTAGCTGAAAGAAAACAGGAAAACAGGTCTACAGCACTCCTGACACACAGGCTTATAGGACAGTCTAGCCACTGTCAGAAATAGCAGAACAAAGTAACACTAGAGATAATCTGATGGCGAGAGGCAAGCGCAGGAACCCAAGCAACAGAAACCAAGACTACATGGCATCATCGGAGCCCAATTCTCCCACCAAAGCAAGCACTGAATATCCAAACACACCAGAAAAGCAAGATCTAGTTTCAAAATCATATTTGATCATGATGCTGGAGGACTTCAAGAAAGACGTGAAGAACTCCCTTAGAGAAATGCAGAAAAACATAAATAAACAAGTAGAAGCCCATAGAGAGGAGTCACAAAAATCCCTGAAAGAATTCCAGGAAAACACAATCAAACAGTTGAAGGAATTAAAAATGGAAATAGAAGCAATCAAGAAAGAACACATGGAAACAACCCTGGATATAGAAAACCAAAAGAAGAGACAAGGAGCTGTAGATACAAGCTTCACCAACAGAATACAAGACATGGAAGAGAGAATCTCAGGAGCAGAAGATTCCATAGAAATCATTGACACAACTGTCAAAGATAATGTAAAGCGGAAAAAGCTACTGGTCCAAAACATACAGGAAATCCAGGACTCAATGAGAAGATCAAACCTAAGGATAATAGGTATAGAAGAGAGTGAAGACTCCCAGCTCAAAGGACCAGTAAATATCTCCAACAAAATCATAGAAGAAAACTTCCCTAACCTAAAAAAAGAGATACCCATAGGCATACAAGAAGCCTACAGAACTCCAAATAGATTGGACCAGAAAAGAAACACCTCCCATCACATAATAGTCAAAACACCAAACGCACAAAATAAAGAAAGAATATTAAAAGCAGTAAGGGAAAAAGGTCAAGTAACATATAAAGGCAGACCTATCAGAATTACACCAGACTTTTTGCCAGAAACTATGAAGGCCAGAAGATCCTGGACAGATGTCATACAGACCCTAAGAGAACACAAATGCCAGCCCAGGTTACTGTATCCTGCAAAACTCTCAATTAACATAGATGGAGAAACCAAGATATTCCATAACAAAACCAAATTTACACAATATCTTTCTACAAATCCAGCACTACAAAGGATAATAAATGGTAAAGCCCAACATAAGGAGGCAAGCTATACCCTAGAAGAAACAAGAAACTAATCATCTTGGCAACAAAACAAAGAGAGTGAAAGCACACAAACATAACCTCACATCCAAATATGAATATAACAGGAAGCAATAATCACCATTCCTTAATATCTCTCAACATCAATGGCCTCAACTCCCCAATAAAAAGACATAGATTAACAAACTGGATATGCAACGAGGACCCTGCATTCTGCTGCCTACAGGAAACACACCTCAGAGACAAAGACAGACACTACCTCAGAGTGAAAGGCTGGAAAACAACTTTCCAAGCAAATGGCCAGAAGAAGCAAGCTGGAGTAGCCATTCTAATATCAAATAAAATCAATTTCCAACTAAAAGTCATCAAAAAAGATAAGGAAGGACACTTCATATTCATCAAAGGAAAAATCAACCAAGATGAACTCTCAATCCTAAATATCTATGCCCCAAATACAAGGGCACCTACATACGTAAAAGAAACCTTACTAAAGCTCAAAACACACATTGCACCTCACACAATAATAGTGGGAGATTTCAACACCCCACTCTCATCAATGGACAGATCATGGAAACAGAAATTAAACAAAGACATAGACAGACTAACAGAAGTTATGAAACAAATGGCCTTAACAGATATTTATGGAACATTCTACCCTAAAGCAAAAGGATATACCTTCTTCTCAGCTCCTCATGGTACTTTCTCCAAAATTGACCATATAATTGGTCAAAAAACGGGCCTCAACAGGTACAGAAAGATAGAAATAATCCCATGCGTGCTATCAGACCACCACGGCTTAAAACTGGTCTTCAATAACAATAAGGGAAGAATGCCCACATATACATGGAAATTGAACAATGCTCTACTCAATGATAACCTGGTCAAGGAAGAAATAAAGAAAGAAATTAAAGACTTTTTAGAATTTAATGAAAATGAAGGTACAACATACCCAAACTTATGGGACACAATGAAAGCTGTGCTAAGAGGAAAACTCACAGCTCTGAGTGCCTGCAGAAAGAAACAGGAAAGAGCATATGTCAGCAGCTTGACAGCACACCTAAAAGCTCTAGAACAAAAAGAAGCAAATACACCCAGGAGGAGTAGAAGGCAGGAAATAATGAAACTCAGAGCTGAAATCAACCAAGTAGAAACAAAAAGGACCATAGAAAGAATCAACAGAACCAAAAGTTGGTTCTTTGAGAAAATCAACAAGATAGATAAACCCTTAGCCAGACTAACGAGAGGACACAGAGAGTGCGTCCAAATTAACAAAATCAGAAATGAAAAGGGAGACATAACTACAGATTCAGAGGAAATTCAAAAAATCATCAGATCTTACTATAAAAGCCTATATTCAACAAAACTTGAAAATCTGCAGGAAATGGACAATTTCCTAGACAGATACCAGGTACCGAAGTTAAATCAGGAACAGATAAACCAGTTAAACAACCCCATAACTCCTAAGGAAATAGAAGCAGTCATTAAAGGTCTCCCAACCAAAAAGAGCCCAGGTCCAGACGGGTTTAGTGCAGAATTCTATCAGACCTTCATAGAAGACTTCGTACCAATATTATCCAAACTATTCCACAAAATTGAAACAGATGGAGCACTACCGAATTCCTTCTATGAAGCCACAATTACTCTTATACCTAAACCACACAAAGACACAACAAAGAAAGAGAACTTCAGACCAATTTCCCTTATGAATATCGACGCAAAAATACTCAATAAAATTCTGGCAAACCGAATCCAAGAGCACATCAAAACAATCATCCTCCATGATCAAGTAGGCTTCATCCCAGGCATGCAGGAATGGTTTAATATACGGAAAACCATCAACGTGATCCATTATATAAACAAACTGAAAGAACAAAACCACATGGTCATTTCATTAGATGCTGAGAAAGCATTTGACAAAATTCAACACCCCTTCATGATAAAAGTCCTGGAAAGAACAGGAATTCAAGGCCCATACCTAAACATAGTAAAAGCCATATACAGCAAACCAGTTGCTAACATTAAACTAAATGGAGAGAAACTTGAAGCAATCCCACTAAAATCAGGGACTAGACAAGGCTGCCCACTCTCTCCCTACTTATTCAATATAGTTCTTGAAGTTCTAGCCAGAGCAATCAGACAACAAAAGGAGGTCAAGGGGATACAGATCGGAAAAGAAGAAGTCAAAATATCACTATTTGCAGATGATATGATAGTATATTTAAGTGATCCCAAAAGTTCCACCAGAGAACTACTAAAGCTGATAGACAATTTCAGCAAAGTGGCTGGGTATAAAATTAACTCAAATAAATCAGTAGCCTTCCTCTACACAAAAGACAAACAAGCCGAGAAAGAAATTAGGGAAACGACACCCTTCATAATAGACCCAAATAATATAAAGTACCTCGGTGTGACTTTAACCAAGCAAGTAAAAGATTTGTACAATAAGAACTTCAAGACTCTGAAGAAAGAAATTGAAGAAGTCCTCAGAAGATGGAAAAATCTCCCATGCTCATGGATTGGCAGGATTAATATAGTAAAAATGGCCATTTTACCAAAAGCGATCTAGAGATTCAATGCAATCCCCATCAAAATACCAATCCAATTCTTCAAAGAGTTAGACAGAACAATTTGCAAATTCATCTGGAATAACAAAAAACCCAGGATAGCTAAAACTATCCTCAACAATAAAAGGACTTCAGGGGGAATCACTATCCCTGAACTGAAGCAGTATTACAGAGCAATAGTGATAAAAACTGCATGGTATTGGTACAGAGACAGACAGATAGACCAATGGAACAGAATTGAAGACCCAGAAATGAACCCACACACCTATGGGCACTTGATTTTTGACAAAGGAGCCAAAACCATCAAATGGAAAAAAGATAGCATTTTCAGCAAATGGTGCTGGTTCAACTGGAGGGCAACATGTAGAAGAATGCAGATTGATCCATGCTTATCACTCTGTACAAAGCTTAAGTCCAAGTGGATCAAGGACCTCCACATCAAACCAGACACACTCACACTAATAGAAGAAAAACTAGGGAAGCATCTGGAACACATGGGCACTGGAAAAAATTTCCTGAACAAAACACCAATGGCTTATGCTCTAAGATCAAGAATCGACAAATGGGATCTCATAAAACTGCAAAGCTTCTGTAATGCAAAGGACACTGTGGTTAGGACAAATCGGCAACCAACAGATTGGGAAAAGATCTTTACCAATCCTACAACAGATAGAGGCCTTATATCCAAAATATACAAAGAACTCAAGAAATTAGACCACAGGGAGACAAATAACCCTATTGAAAAATGGGGTTCAGAGCTAAACAAAGAATTCACAGCTGAGGAATGCCGAATGGCTGAGAAACACCTAAAGAAATGTTCAACATCTTTAATCATAAGGGAAATGCAAATCAAAACAACCCTGAGATTTCACCTCACACCAGTGAGAGTGGCTAAGATCAAAAACTCAGGTGACAGCAGATGCTGGCGAGGATGCGGAGAAAGAGGAACACTCCTCCATTGTTGGTGGGATTGCAGACTGGTACAACCATTCTGGAAATCAGTCTGGAGGTTCCTCAGAAAATTGGACATGGAACTGCCTGAGGATCCAGCTATACCTCTCTTGGGCATATACCCAAAAGATGCCCCTACATAATAAAAAGACACATGCTCCACTATGTTCATCGCAGCCTTATTTATAATAGCCAGAAGCTGGAAAGAACCCAGATGCCCTTCAACAGAGGAATGGATACAGAAAATGTGGTACATCTACACAATGGAATATTACTCAGCTATCAAAAACAATGACTTTATGAAATTTGTAGGCAAATGTTCGGAACTGGAAAATATCATCCTGAGTGAGGTAACCCAATCACAAAAAACACACATGGTATGCACTCATTGATAAGTGGCTATTAGCCCAAATGCTTGAATTACCCTAGATGCCTAGAACAAATGAAACTCAAGACGGATGATCAAAATGTGAGTGCTTCACTCCTTCTTTAAAAGGGCAACAAGAATACCCTTGGCAGGGAATAGAGCGGCAAAGAATAAAACAGACACAGAAGGCACACCCATTCAGAGCCTGCCCCACCTGTGGCCCATGCATATACAGCCATCCAATTAGACAAGATGGATGAAGCAAAGAAGTGCAGGCTGACAGGAGCTGGATGTAGATCTCTCCTGAGAGACACAGCCAGAATACAGCAAACACAGAGGCGTATGCCAGCAGCAAACCACTGAATTGAGAATAGGACCCCCGTTGAAGGAATCAGAGAAAGAACTGGAAGAGCATGAAGGGGCTTGAGACCCCATATGTACAACAATGCCAAGCAACCAGAGCTTCCAGGGACTAAGCCACTACCTAATGACTATATATGGACTGACCCTGGACTCTGACCTCATAGGTGGCAATGAATATCCTAGTAAGAGCTCCAGTTGAAGGGGAAGCCCTGGGTCCTGGTAAGACTGAACCCCCAGTGAACTAGATTGTTGGGGGGAGGGTGGTAATGGTGGAGGGTGGGGAGGGGAACACCCATAAAGAAGGGGAGGGGGGAGAGGGATGTTTGCCCGGAAACTGGGAAAGGGAATAATACTCGAAATGTATATAAGAAATACTCAAGTTAATAAAAAAAAAAGAGACTCCATAAATAAAACAAAAGACAGACAGAAAAACACATCAGAGATGGTTCGAGAGCTAGTTTAGTAGATCTCCTTGGATGACTACTCTGATATCTTCACTTATGGGACCCTTCTTAGTTTTGCTTCTGCTTCTGATTATAGGTCCATGTGTGTTAAAAAAAAAAAAACTAGTTAATAGGCTTGACTCCTACAAAAAGATAGAGACGCTTAACAAAGTTGGTTTGAGTCTTAGGTCACTCAGTTTTCCTAGATGACTAACCTACTCTCTGCTATAGCTGGGCCATTACTAATAATTTTCTTGGTTTTAGTTTTTGGCCCCTGTGTGACAAACAGGTTAATTGCTTTTGTTAAAAATCGAGTGGATGCTGTGTGGTTGATGGTTCTGAGACAACAGTACCAGTCTGTTAAGACAAGTGGTGAGACCAAATACGAGACCTGATATCAAAATTCTAAGATTAGAATTATTTAGTAGAAGAAGAAGGGAATGAAAGGAAAATTATACGAATTTAAGGTTTAAAAATATAAAACTAAAAGAGTAAGCCCCAAAAGCCACAGACTCAGGACTAAGCCCTGCCACCAGGAATAGCAGGCCATAAAGATATAGAAAAGGAATGAGGATCCAGCCCAGGCTATCGGAACTGATTCATGGGCCATCCGGCAAGAAGACATCCCCCCAGTTTACTCAGGGCCATACTTTAACCAGATGTCCTCCAGACCCTGATAAGCCCCTGACTTCTAGCACGTACTCTTCTGCTTTGTTCTCACTGCTATGTTTGAATGAGCCAATTGTGTGTAACTGCGCCAAAACCTCTAGCGATTTCCCAAGACTTGAGTAAGGGTCTCTCTGCATGGTATCTTTCAATTACAAGCTCTCAAGCAAGGTCTCTGACGGTCCTGTGCAGTGGGTCAGAGTGAAAGCCTCAAATCTAGAAGTGCAGGGCATTTACTGTACTTAAAGCAAGCTTGGGGAATTTCCATACGGGTCAACAAGTTAATATTTTTAAAATGGCACTACAAGTGGCATACTCTTCAGGACCTACACACAGGGAAAAAGACTACCTGGATGGCTAAGTAATCTATTCTCTGCAGGATGTGTTAAGTTATCTACATGTACCTTCACCCCGCTATTCTAGCCTGGCTGGCTGTTGCTAAGTGGTGTAGGCTGCCATAAGATGTTTGCTCAGGAGGACTGTGTGATTTTCTATCTGGAATTGGAGTTTTGTCCCTGGTCTCACACAAAGTGGAGTTGGTTGGGCTTTACAGTGTGGAAAGCCGCAATAACATTCGCCACCACAAGATGGCACTGGCTTCCACTGCACCCCACGTGGAAAGCTGGGATAGCATTTGCCATTACAAGATGGCGCTGGCTTCCGCCGCGCCAGCCCGACTTCCTTTCAGGAAGTTAACTGTGTGCGCATGTGCAAGAGTGTCTTCATGCCAGGTCTTTGCCCACTCCGGGGCTTGCCTATGAGATCATGGGTAAGTGACCAATCAGGTGTGGATGCGCCACGCTAGGGTGTATATAAGCCACGCCATGCTGGGGCCCTGCGTCTCTCCTCTTCAAGATGTAATAAAGGCTTTGCTGCAGAAGGATCTTGGTGTTCGCGTGTCGTTCCTGCTGGCGAGACTTTGGGCGCGCGACATTACAATAGGTCTTCTTCTGCCACACATGGTGTTTTAAGCTTCAACTGTTACACAGAGCAGCATGGGTCTTTGGCTGCCAGACCCAAGTCTGAGAGATTTCCTGTGGAGAAGGTGCCTGGGGCAAGTGTCCAGAGATTGGGCAGAACCCCAGTTGTTTGGGTCCAGGAGTTGCCTCACAAACCACATGAACAGTGATCTCAGTCAGACAGGGATAGTCAGGGACAATCAGGGATGCAGACCAGACTCAGTAGGGAAGACTGGGACTCTGAACCAGAATCCCACAGAGCTTGGAAGCTTGAAATCCACAAACATCTGCACCAAGTTATTCCACCAATAAGGATTTAGGATAGGAGACTTCCATGGAAACATGTCTTTGCTGTACATTTATCCTGTTCCCATTGGCTGGGTTATCCACCTGGGATACGGCAACTTGACTTGCTTATCATTCATATCTTAACTTGCTGAACAGGATGTCAGTTAGCCACATACATGTTGCTTTCTGCCAAAGTAGGATGCCAATTCCCAGGGAGGTCTCAGAAACTTAAAACTTCATTTGACCCCTATTAAAAACAGAAGTTTTATTACAAATGGCTTCTTACATTGCTGCAGGTATCTCTCTCATTTTGGAGTTCATCCCAGGGCAGTTTATAAAGACAAAAGCCATAAAAGCTCATACATGGGTGCAGGAAGTGTTGCTAGGAGGTTGGCTCAGGTCTAAGATTATTGTGGCTAATTATACAAAGCAGTTCTAACTGACCTCTGTGGCAACTGATTTTCAAGAACACCAAAGCATAGAACATCACAGAATATGCAACCAACATGAGCATGACAACGTTTCCTAGTAACAGCACATAAGAAAGGTTCCATGTAAAGCATAAGATGGCTGGCTGCAGGTATAAACAAAATGGCTACAGTTATGCTAGGTAAGTAGGCCTCAACACTGGCAACAGATGTGGCATTGGACAGTGTTTCCTAGTGGTTAGTTTTACCATAATTGAGGTGAGGTTGTCGTGTGACCCATGTATATACTTTGGAGACCACAGTGTTCCTGCTAAGAACATTTCCTTCTATATTGGAAAGTTCTCTCATAAACAATTTAAGTCCCACATTCAGCAGATCTCTGAAGAGTTTGAGGACCATTATCTATTAAATTTTCATGATTTTAGTCTTAACCTTGAAAACAAATACATGAGGCTAAATAAAGCTTGTCACTAAATGTGTTACAGTTTATAGGTTAATAGCTTTTCTAAGTTAGAATTTTAAAGCTCAATTATAATATTATAATTATAAATAAAATACTATATAATATTAATATTATACAATAATACAATATTATGTAATAAAATATACAATACAGTAATTTATTATATATAATTATGTATAATTATATAATATTATAATTGTATTATATTATAATTATATTATTGTAATATAATTAAAATCTAAACATAGTTAATCCTGATATAACATACTGTATATGTATTTCAGCTCTTCTTAGAATACGTTGTATGTGTAACTTAGATTATATTAATTATATTATTATATTAATATATTGTATATTATGTTAAAATATAGATATTTTTAATTATTTTTAATCCCTTGAAGTGGGAGTACCCTGACATGATAGAATGATTAAATTCCTCTTGCTTTTGCATCCATCACTACCTCCTGAGTCTCATTTCAGGAGGTCCCTATAGGGGTTCAATTTGAACCTCACACTATGTTAAATTCTCAAACATGTCCACACAATAAACTCACAACCAATTGACAAAGATACAAACTGCCCACCTAGATAAGATAAACGGACCTATAGAAATCCATCCCTTAAGAAATATTCATATCTACCTATGGTCATTTAAGGCCACACAGATCTAGGTCATCCTTCTCTGCCTTCATCTTGGTTCTTCTTTTTCTTCTCTCTCCACTTACCAAAACTCTGCCCAGACCACGTTCTCATTGTCCATTTACAGGCCTCAGTTTAACTTGGGTCAGCCCTCACCTGCATATAGACATCAATCTACACTTTTATAATGTACCATCATAGAATACTACAGTCTTTTTGTACAGCTCAGTTTATCTAAATAGCTAACGCTTAACAACCTGAGCAAAGACAAAGAAGCTAGATGAATATTACTGTAAACCTCAGTAGATTTTAGGAATTTATAAACCTTATTTATCAAATATATCTTATTTATTAAACCCATTTGTCACTTACTTTAATTTTCTAGAAGCCTGGTGTTGAACAGTAAAGACATATGTAGCAAAGACATTTGAAACAAAGACATATGTAGATGTAACTCAGTTTTCATTCATCTGAATAGACCTTTATACCCTTAAAAATGTATCACCAGACAAAAATTCCATAGCAATCCAAAATATTTTAGAGGCCAGTTGTTTCCTTAGTTTAAAAGGAGATATAATGATAAGCAGAGGGGTTAGCAGGATCAAAAAGTTGTATAAATATTTATAAATGTTGCTTTATACCATGTGGTCATCTTAAGACAGTAAAGTCACATGGCATGTGTTCTTTAACTTTAGTAAAATGGCTGCCAATCACATGGTTGCTTCCATCTTGACGAGGTCATCAGCCAAGATGGAGGAGAGCCATGTGGTCGCTATTTTAAAAAATCTATTTTCTTGAACAACAGTTGAATCTCTCAGATATATATATATATATATATATATATATATATATATATATATATATATATATATATGTATATATATATATGTATATATATTATATTCTAAAGAAGATCTGAATCAAATATATAGTATGTTATATGAGGATTACCTATGTATAGATTTTGAATTATAAGCCTTTCATTCAGGAAAGATTCAGAACCAATGGAACACAGAGACTGGAGCTGGGAGAGAGCACCAAGTCCACCCCGCCCTGCTGTAGGCTTAGATTGTTCAAAACCTACTTTAATATAAGGGTTCTTAAGTGCTTCAACCTCCCTTATAGCCCACCAACCAAAGATAGGGGAGAAAGATGATTAATAGGACAAGGTGGGATGTGAACCTGTTTAGAAGTAATTCTTTGGGGGGTGATTCCCATCTTCATTGTCAGGATATCAGTAGTCCAGTCCACTCTGCAAACACCAAACGTGAATTAACAGCAGCGGCTAGATCCAGTAGAAACTGAAAGGCTCTGCTGGATTAGCACAAGTCCACAGAAAGAGCAAAAAGCAGCCAGAATACCACGAGAAGTTCTTCAGTGTATTTCTCTCTATGATGTCAGGACAAGTGAAGATCAGCAGAGACCAGTGAAGCGTTTCAAGGCAAACCAGTGCAAGAGCATCGTTCACTGTCTGTTGGGTTCTACTTATACTCTTTCCAAACATCACAGGACTTCTCAAGTGCCTGCCTCAGCCAAACATCCTCTCAAGTGTCTGCTTCAGCAGAATATCCTCTCATAAGACAGCTTCCAGGGGTTGGGGATTTAGCTCAGTGGTAGAGTGCTTGCCTAGGAAGCGCCAGGCCCTGGGTTCGGTCCCCAGCTCTGAAAAAAAGAACCAAAAAAAAAAAAAAAAAAAAAAGACAGCTTCCAAAAAAACAACCCATGATGCAGCTGGGTCTCCAAAGAAACCAGAAATTTCCATGTCACCCTGCAAAAATGCAAGACTCTGAACTAGTAATTAGGGGTTTTCCTGTCATATATAAAGCCTTTGAGCAGGGAACAAGGGACAATTTTTCATCAGGAGCTATTTTATATGGGTCTATAGAGAGGATCATCCAGGAGGTTCATTCTGAGCAACCCAGTCACCTGGCCAACTGCCACAGGGCAGATACCAGCATCTAGGCAGTTTCTATCCACTGTTCCTAATTTAAGAAACCAGTGCTAACAATATTGAAATTTCCCAGTGGGACACAGTATTGTAGCAAGGCCCCTTGGAACTCTCAGCTTTGTCTCTCTTCACTGTGACTAGGAGGTATGGGAACCCTGCAGCCCAGTAGGAGGAACAGACCGCATTCCCACAGCCCAGATAAGAACTCTCAGGGCTTCTTTAATGCTGTAGAGTCTAGGAAGTCCATGACCCAGCAAGACTCATCACAAACTGTCTGTGCTTGGCAGGAAAGAAACAGAATGTTCAGTTCAGTTCTTCCATGAGCACTAGCCTTGTCAACATGGCCCACTTGCCTGGGCAACAGAAACCTGATCTTGAAAGCTTTGAGATATTGTTGAGGTCCCATATTCAGGATGCATACCTGATTTCTAAATAGCATTTCAGTCCTTCTGTGGAATATATCCTGATCTCCTACTGTGTAAGAGCATACATTCACAGTCATCCATTTGGGTTCATTACAAAAGTTGATGCAAAACCCAACTCTTACTCCAAAGGAAACAGGAGAGGATTTATCTTGAGCCAAATGTGAGTGAACATGGTCATGAAAATGTCCTTGGAGTGTCTTAAATGATATTTTCTGCCATCCTAGATCTACTTCTCCCACGGGTAGCCAGCCCTGTTGTGCACCAAGCTGTATTGGAGGGAGAGAAGTTTAGTGATGTATGAGTGGGTACAGGTATGTTAGTTATGCGTGCATGGGCAAAGAACACACACCTGGGAACAGCTTTGAAAACTGGTTCACTTTATTGGAGAGGGAAGGGGGGGATTATTTCCCAAGGGAAGTGGCTAGGGTCTCTGGGGTAGGGTTTGTGTGTCTTTACACCATTCTCCAAAACAGGGGTGTTGGAAGATGCTTCATCCTCATACTCAAGTGTTGTATGGTGTGTGTGTGTGTGTGTGTGTGTGTGTGTGTGTGTGTGTCTGTTGCTTTATAAGGTCAAACAAGGTAATCAGGGTAACAAATTCTTACTAGGGTTGAAGGTGTGGTAGCTGGCTTCATGGTGCCAAGTTTGGAGTGGGGAGGGAGCCAACTCTTGAACTCATCTGAAGTATTAGGGTTTAAGCTCCCCTTGACCCTGCCTTTGTAATCCTGGCCTATAAAGGTCCAACAATGTTCTACTGTGAAAGCGCTAATAGGTACTTTAATAGTCACTGAGCAAAGAAAGTCATGAACTGGGTGCATTTACCAACGGCATTAGTAGAGACATTAATAAGCAGGTTATAGCAAGTGGCATAGTGAACCTCTGCTACAGGTCTGAGAACTTGGTTCGTTTTTGCATGGGTAGGTGCTAATGGTACTAGTTTGAGTTAAGACAGCCACAAAAGTTTCACCCAACAGCCCTACATAGAGGTGGGCAATAAAAGGCTTTTCAGGGGGGGCTAAATTTAGTCCAAGATAGTTTTGCAACCATTTCCACTGTCCATGATAGTGAAGCTTTGTCAGTCAGTCAATCATCTGCAGGATCTTCAGCACAGATGGAGCTGCTCCCGGGAACTTCAGTTCTCATGTGATGATGAAGCTTGTCTACCCTTTAGTGATAGTGATAGTCACTGAAGTCAGCCTGGGGTTAGCCACTCAGCAGCTGTGTCCGTGCTCTGTCTTCCTGAGTTTGCTTGCAAGGACATGACATGGCCTCTCTGCCTTTTCAGCTTCCATTTGTTTTGGAGCCAGTTATTCTCTGTGTCAGAGGCATCTACCGCTCTGCTTCAAGAACACTGGTTCGGTTTGGTGGAGTGAGACCTTGTCTGATTCTAGATAAACTGGTTATGAACTTGAAGCTGGTTTGCTGTGGTTGCCCTCTGGTGGTACCAGAATGAATAGTACCCTTCTCCCCTTTGATAGCACCTACCAACACTGAAGTTCAGTGGGACTAATGAAGGCTCTGTTTCTGTGTTACCTGTGCTGCCATGGCCAGTCCTAATTCTGAGGCTATCAGGAACAATCTTGGTTAAGTTCCTATATGATATCGGGCGCTATCTTCTCTGATATCACACTGCATTTTTCCTTCTTTTCCTTCCTTCCTTCCTTCCTTCCCTTCTCTTCCTTCCTTCTCTCCCTTCTCCTTCTTTCCTTCCTTCCTTCCTTTCCTTCTCCTCCCCTCTCCTTCCTCTCTTTCTTTTCTTTCTTTCTTTCTTTCTTTTTTTCTTTCTTTCTTTCTTTCTTCCTTTCTCCCTTCCTTCCTTCCTTCCTCTCTCTCTCTCTCTCTCTTTCTTTCTTTCTTTCTTTCTCCCTTCCTTCCTTCCTTCCTTCCTTCCTTCCTTCCTTCCTCTCTCTCTCTCTCTCTCTCTCTCTCTCTCTCTCTCTCTCTCTCTCTCTCTCTTTCTTTCTTTCTTTCTGTTGGGTTCTTGACAGGGTTCTCTGTCCTGGAACTTGATCTGTAGACCAGGCTGGCCTTGAACTCACAGAGCTCTTTGCCTCTGCCTCCTGAATGCTGGGATTAAAAGCATGCGCCACCATGCCCAGCCAACTCTGCACCTTTCAAATTAGACCTCCAGTGATATTCAACCCCATGAAGCACAAAACCAGTGAAAGCAGTAGTTGAAGCTTCATCTGTATGGGGAGGGATCCAGAGTCAGGCAATGGTAACCTATGACTTTGGGTCCACAGTCCTTTGAATGGGAATGCACAGCTCTGCTCACACTTGCTGTATACCATACAAAGCTCTGAATGGGGTGCTGCTTGTGAGAAACACACTGTTTAGGCTGAGCATATTGGCCATTGTTTAAGGACATGTGCCTGGTTGTAATACTCTGCTTTGAAACTGTCATGCCAATGGCTTATACTGACTGGTTTTGTGTGTCAACTTGACACAAGTCAGAATCATCAAAGAGAAAGGAGTTTCATTTGAACAAATGCCTCCATGAGATCAAGCTGTAAGGCATTTTTCTCAATTAGTGATCAGTGTGGGGGAGGCCTTTGTGGATGATGCCATCCCTAGGCTGGTATAAACCCAGAATCCTTGGGTTCTAAAAGAAAGCAGGCTGAGCAAGCCATGGGAAGCTTCTTCATGACCTCTGCATCAGCTCTTGGCTCCCATGTTCCAGCCCTGCTAGAGTGTCTATCCTGACTTCCTCCAATGATGGACTATGATCTTAAAGTGTAAGTCAGATAAGCACTTTCCTTCCCAACTTGCTTTTTGGTCATGGTGTTAGGTCACAAACCCCTACTCCATGGTGAGAGAGATAGGACAGCTGTAGACAGAACTCAGTCCTGGAGCCAGTGGGCCACCTCCAGGACATACAGGGCCACCAAGGAAAGGCAGGGTTATGTGGAGAATCTTAGTGAAGGAAAGAGTTCTGTTACAGAATCGTGTAAATATCTAGGGAGATCTTCTCATCAGGTGGCAGCTTCCGGCAGGGATCTCCCTTCACACCAGGGGAGCATCTTGTCTCCCTTTAGTGGCCTTGCTTTGTCTTTCTAATGTGGAGAGATTTCCCACAGCAGGATCTGGAGCCATGAAGTTTAGGAAAGCTTCCAACAGATCAGATCTTCAGAGCTGAGCAGACTCTTGTGCCACCCGCAGAGATCACGGCTTCTGCAATTGGGCTGATCCCCTCAGGCCAGAATTTGCCCAGCACACCTCAAGGCTCTACAGATGGGTAGGTCTGAAGTTGGAGTGTTGGGTGGGTCACAGTTCTGTTTTGCTGTTGGAATATTGAGTGTAAAGTGTTGTCTACCTTGGGTGAGTAAGATGTTTGGTGTGATTTGATGCTTTGTATGTAAAGGACAGATGAACTTGAGTAGGAAGTATCTCCTGGCAGAATGTCCTCTGGGTGATAATTTAAGTGTGGGAAACCATATAGGGTGCCTCTTAGGGGTTGAGAACAACCCATGTTCCATGTGATCCCATTGATCAGTATAAAGTTGGGGGATTACTGAGTTTGTGAGATTCTGAGCTTGGAACTGGACACCTAGCAAAGATTTGCTTTTGGGGCAGCACGTATGGAGGACTACAGATATCTGGGTAAGAACAGTTTGTGGGGTACAACATAGTTTGTGAATTAGCACAGCACATGGATTCTATAAGGCAAGATGTTCCCACCAAGAGCATGGTCTCAGATTCATAGCCTTCTCCACCCATGGGCAGGCATATTAGGATTTTTTTCTATTTCTGTAATAAAATATCATCTTATTACAGTGAAACTTGTGAGAGAGTTTGTTTGAGCTTACAATTCCAGAAGGAGGCTAGCTCATCAGCATCATGGCGGGGCAAGCATGGCAGCTGGAAGGGCTGCCAACTCAAGCTGTAAGATGAGAGCTGAAGGCTCACATCTTAAACCACAACGGGAGGCTGAGAGAGTGAATTTGAAGTGATCCCAAGTCATTAAACTCTCAAAGCCTGTTCTCAGTGTCCTACTTCCCCCAGTAAGGCCGTGTGTTTTAAGCCTTACAAACAGTAAGTACATCAACAGTACAAACAGTACCACCAACCGGGGACCAAGTATTCAAAAGCCAGAGACTATGGGGAGACAGTTCTATTCAAACCACTACAATAGGCAGTGTTGTATTAATTTTTTTTTCTGTTTTTTATTTTCAAATTTATAAGAAAAACTTCAGATTTAGAGTTCGAGAGAGACATGGAGCAGACTGTCTTTTTGGGTAAAAGATTTTTTTTTTTAATTTTTTTAGTAAATATAAATGCCACAGAAAGACAGCAAGGTAGGGGTTCTGAGGAGAGTTATGGCCTATGAAGCAACGAGTGAGGACTTTCAGCCAATTGCAGAGCAAGGGTGACATGTGTCTGGGGTCCCGTTGTCACCCTGAGTTAGACCCAGGGCTGAGGATGATGTCCCAATCTTTCTGGGATAGCAGGGTCTTCTCATCTCCTGGATAGATCTATTCACAGAGTAGGCAACCTCAGGCTGGGGTGAGCATCTCTCCAGAACTGAGCATTGTATGTGGCACACGTTTTGTATGTGACATGTGATCTCAGCTCTCTGATCAGCACATGTCTCCATGGAGTCAGAGTTAAAGGAAGAAGATGGTTATGGCTGACAGAACCAGCCATGGGCCAGGCAGGGTGGGTAGGGAACTCCTTATCCTGCCTTCTTATCATCTCATTAACTCATGAATCGAGGCAAGCCATCCACAGAGAGACAGAACAGTTCTTGGCTCAGAGGTGACATTCTAGCCACATGTGATGTTTTGGTTAAGGGTGGACCAGACTTAGAAGGACTTGGCTCACACGGTCCTATCATCCATGGGGACACCAAAGCCATCTTAGTGTTTGTGAGGACCTTTGTAAAACATATGATTATCTATCTGAGACATGTTCATGAACTCATCCCTGTATGGGGGATTTTGTTAGGGGTTAATAATGATGAGAATCTCAGTGCTGAATACAATTCCTCATTGTTAAGTCCCCACCAGTGTTTACTTTTTCTTTGAGTGGGATAAATCTGATTGACAGCAGATACTTTTTCTTTTTTCTGCTTCCTAGAGGAGAGCTGGTGACAGTCCAGAGTGTCACCACAGCAGCATGGTTGATTTGAACACTTCATAGATACCTTAAGGAAACTGCAGTTGAACTACAGTAAGCTCAATAAAGGGCTTCTTCAGGATTTTCTCTTGCCCATGTGTTATCTTCATTAAGGACCCTGGGCTAGTTGCATGAATAGTTAGCAAGACACTGGGGCTTCAGCTCAGCAGAGGCTCTTACAAGGAAATGGCCAAAGAGTCCTGTACTCACCAAGACCTGAGGGCCTGCTACCCTAAGATCCAAGTTGAAGAGGTAGCTAAGTATTCTTGAGCCATCTTGAGCTGAGGGCCCAAACCTGGAGCTCTCTGAGTTGCAAATCTAAGGGTCAGTTGAAAACTTTAAAGTCCTGGAGGGAAGACTCTGCAGGTTGAGCTGATGAGTCATATAACAGCTATGACTGTGGAGGACTAGAGACTTCAAAGAGTCTAAAACACAATATAAGCCCAGACTAAAAGGCTGCAAGGGCCTGCACTAGGAGATCTCAGGAGACACTGAGTTAATAATTAATTCCCACACCTGGCCTCAGGAGCGGCAGTACTGGTGCCTGGCACCTCTAGGCCCAGAGAATAAGCCATGCTTTGCACACAGAACAATAAATTCCTACCAGGAGATACCAGGATACTGAACCCCTGCCATTAGTACCTGCGGCAATAGGGCTCCATGTCTGAAAGCTGTAGGCCACACCAGTCTCAAGGCTAAGAATCACAAGTCTGGATTTAGATGCTCAGTTGGTGAACCTCTGGAACTCCAGGGTGTCTGTGCTCACGAAAAGTGCTCCTGTCTATCTGTTATTTCTGTCCAGAATTTCAGAAGAACTGTAGCCAGAAGAAGGGCACATTCCTTAAACCTATTGTTAAGTGGTACAGGGTTGTGTACCACTTATCTCTTTCAACAAAGGCCTATTAGGTCAGGTACCATTTTTGAAGTCTTGATTAATTTCTCCAGAAATTCCATGTTAGAAGAAGAAAAATGACAAGTCCTCATCCAAGGGGAGGATAAATTTTATAGCACTCTTATAACTGTTCAGACTACCTGGCCTGGAAAGTTGGAGTTGAGACAGTGATGGGTCATTGATGGGTAGGACCTCAAAAATCCTGATCAGGACTTTTGGGTAAGCTGAGTAGGCCATGGAGAGAAAGCCAGTAAGCTGCATTTCTCCCTCAGCTCCTGCTTCCAGGTTCTTCCTGCTTTTTGTCTGCCATACCTTCCCTTTGGACCTGTAAGCTAGATAAATCATTCTCCCAAGTTGCCTTATGTAGTGACATCTATTACATGAACAGGCAGTAAACTAGGGCAAGTACAATCCCTACTGCAGGGACGCTGCCCTACAAATCACAAAAAATATAGACCCAGAAGGTCCCCATGTTCCAATGCCCAGATGTGACTAGTTCTCCACTAACACAACTCACTTTGGCCCCTGGGGACAGCCATGAGGATTTAAGTACCTTCTTTGTATGTCTAAAGCCTATTGCTATTT
Source organism: Rattus norvegicus (assembly GCF_021556685.1). Taxonomy (NCBI): domain Eukaryota; kingdom Metazoa; phylum Chordata; class Mammalia; order Rodentia; family Muridae; genus Rattus; species Rattus norvegicus. The sequence goes on along the minus strand of NC_141544.1, from coordinate 50,469,833 downwards.
AAGTTCTGGCCGCTTCTACAAGTTCCCAGAAACAGGCCTTGCTAAGAGCCCACAACACTTCCTTTTCATTTTACCTCCTCACGTGTGTGTCTCCTACTCCAGACCACTGCTGAAGACCAATGAACGAAACCATCACAGGGAACCAAGTTCCCCAAATAATTCAATTTGTTTGTGCACAAAGTTAAGACCATTGTCCTCTTCTCAACACTGAGCTCACTGGGCCTGCCTCACAAAGAGAACTTGAGGGTAGCAACTGGACTTAGCATAACGGACACTGTCAGATGACTGGACACATCTCTGCTACCAAGCTGGCTGAGTATATGCCAGCTGGTGACTTTTACCAGAAAAGCCAACTCACAAGTACGCCAGATGTGAGGAATTCATGCCCTGTGGGCATGGAAGTCAGAAGATGGGTGTTGGATTCCCTGTAGCTGGAGTTACAGACATTTCGGATCTATCTGATGTGGTTGCTGGGAATAACCCAAAATCATCTGGAAAAGCAGCAAACATTTTCTCTCCAGACCCTAGTTTTTGTTTTTGTTTGTTTGTATGTATGTATGTATGTATGTATGTATGTATGTATGTATGTATGTATTGTAAGTACACTGTAGCTGTCTTCAGGCAAACTAGAAGAGGGGGGTCAGATCTCACTACAGGTGTTTGTGAGCCACCATGTGGTTGCTGGGATTTGAACTCAGGATCACTGGAAGAACAGTCAGTGCTCTTAACCACCGAGCCATCCCTCTAGCCCCAGCCCCTAGTTTTTATTCCTATTATTAACGGGAAGGGAGTTTTCACCTACCTTGTGTTGCTGTGAACATGGATCGAATTGAATTTCATATATTCGGACATGTCACATCTCACTTCTTCCTAATCATTACTTTCTAATTTCCCCATTTAGTTCCTTTGACATCAAGGAGCTTATACTGTATATTCTGTCGAGCAGAAATACCTTCTCATTCTGACTCTGATCATGTCCGCATGAGCGTTTGGAACTGAGGGTTTCTTCCTGGTGTTGGCTGGTTGCTATGGTCTGTGGGCTGGGTGCTGGGATGGATATGTATCCTTTCCTTCAGGAGGGCTGATCTATCATCAACCCCTAACTCCCCTGGGGTTTGCTTCATTGTCTGCCTTGATGGATGGCTTCCTGCCTTTACAAAGAAGGCTGGAACCAGAGTCCTTCTGACCTCCCTCTGTTCTGCTCAGCATTGCTTATTAATTTCTTCTGCTTTCTCAACAGCTCAAAGCTTCCTGCTCTCACCCAGCTTGTTTTGATGACCTGTCTTTTGAACTCTTGGATTAGCTTTCCCCTTGCCCTCGCCTTGATACCACCCCTGGCTGGGCCACGTTGACATAAGCACTTGCCTTAGTAGCCTCATTAAAGGAGAAGATCCAAATTCAAGCACCACTGTCTGACTTGGCTCCACTGCTCCTGATACACATCTATCATTCTCCTGTCTTCAGGTACCCTGGAGTCCAGTGCTGTACATAGTGCTGGGGGTGACCGCCATGTCACCACCAGCAAGCCAGGGAGAGCAACTGGCATGAATTAGACTGGGCCTAGCACAGTTCTGGTGAGCTGCGAAATTGCCCCACCCACGTCATAAGAGGTATTTGATCTGATGTGGATTTTGTGTAGGAGGTATAAAGGAAAGTCATTAAGTCATTAAGTTAACTATTTCTCTTAGAAATAGTTCTAAGTCATGCTGGGAAATGATTTGCATCAGTTCCAGGTGATGGAGAACAAGTCCCTGAGATATCACCCAGCACCGTGGCTATGTCCAATTTTTGTTTAGGTTATTTGGGTAGTCCTAGGGACCTTCGCAGGGAATAAATTAGCTCTACCCTTACTTTGACTGTCATTTTCCATAAAGCTTTGGGCAGCTCGGCATGCAGCATCCCTGACTTGGAGTCTATATCAGCACAGTGCCTTTCTTGGTTGCTTTTCCAGGCAAGGCATCCAGAGTGTTCATTTGTTATATTAAAATTATCAATTAACCTGTGGTGATTTGCAAGGCATCTGCTTATTTCATTTACAAAGGTTTGTGTGTGTGTGTGTGTGTGTGTGTGTGTGCTTGTTTTTGTTTGTTTGTTTCATTGTTGTTGTTCTAAGCATAATTTTCTTCATGAACAGAGGATGGTTTCATGAAGTCACTGAGCAGAACAAGCCAGTCCTTTTATGGAACAGAGTGAATTCTGCTAATAGAAGGGAGCCCTAACAACAGGATCACTGGGGCACCCCTCCCATTCTTACTAGGAAAATCCAGTCACTCCTTGACAAGCAGGTAAATTGGCCCTAAATCAACTGTCAGAGGAAGGGGAAGAGAAAATAGGTGTTCTTTGGTTATCGTTAAAAGAAACCGGATTCTTAGCTTGTTTGCTAACTTCATTTGGTCACACCACAAATATTTGTGGAGTACATTGCAACGAAAGCCTGAACTAGGTCCTGAGAATTCTGGGCCAAAGGCCCAAATCTCATGGAACTTGAGACCAACAAGAAGAGGATGATGAGAGTTTGACATGGTGTGCAATGCTGTGAAGGAGTGGAAGTCAGAAACTGGGAGAGTTCTGAGAGGCAAGGTGTGGGCTGAGACAAATACTCCAGACCCACTGACTCCACTTACCATAGCCCATTTCCACAGTGTCCCCGCTGCCTGCCCTGTCATTATGTCAGGCAGTCCCTAGGCCTGGCCTCGGTTCCCACCTGCCCTGTGTCAGGAGACACTTCACCTGGATTCTAAGAGCTATGGACAGTCTACTATTTCCTTGTTAACCTGCACAACTGACAAGAAAGTTGGTTGCATGGTTCAGAGAGCAGGATCTCTGTGACAGCAGCCAGCTTGTTGCTCTAGTTTCCTGTGAGGACAACCATGAAGATGCCCTCTCAGGCTTCCCTGCCCTGTTTCATTCCATCTAGCTACGCCCAACATAGGTTTCTTCATGCCCTTGAAGAGTCCTCCAGTCTGGACAATGTATATGGCTTTTCCGGGGCCTTTTCCCGATGACATCTGACATATACCATTCAGATGCAGATGAAGAACAGACACTTAGCAAAGGGAACAGCAACAGTGTTCAGGTGCATATAGGAGTCCCCAATGGTTCTAGATAAGGTGGCACTTAGGTAGTAGGACATTGGCAGATGGGCTGCTGTTCTAAGAGAGCCAGGTAGAGCTGATCTCGGGCCTCTTCCTTGCCTGTTCTAGTCAGGGTCTTCCCTCTCCACTCCTATTGTGAACCATGGGAGTGCTCAACCTGGGATATTTGTTTTTTAGAAACAGCAGGCAGTGCCACTGGCTGCCAAAAGGACATAGATTAGATTGCTGCATGGCAAACTCATGTACACAGAGAGGCCCCTCAGCAAAGAATTCCCCATCAACACCTTCCAGGGTGTCAACACCCTCCAGGCTAACAGAGCTGTGGACTCACTGTGCCTACATATTAGATTCATCCTGAGTTGAGTTCTCATACAACAAATGGGTTTTTCCTGGGCTGAGTCTGGATGCTGCACTTCAGTCATCCTTTAACTCCATGTGTGGACCTGGCTAAAAGCAGCAGTCACTGTCAGTATGAACTCTGGTGCAGAAGTCCCAGGCCAGCGATCTGGGGAGAGAGATCAGTTAGGATCCCCAGCCTGCGCTTAAACCGCTTTCGTGAAATCAGTGCTGGGGGGTAAGGGAACAAGCAGATCCTAGAGGTTTGCTGGCCAGCAAAGGTGAACTCTGGGTTACTTTTGTCTCAAAAAAAAAAAAAAAAAAGCAAAAAAAAAAAAAAAAAAAAAGCTCACACCCCATAGTTTAATCTTATCTACAATCTTGTAATGCAGAGTTTTGATAACACTAATCCCAGGGTGGAACAGCCTAAAGAGCCAGTGTTCTGCTCAGGTAGAAACACGTATCAAGGTTCTGTCTGAGATTCCTGACAACTGTATCTTTCCTACCCTATCTGCATCACAGATGCGGTCAGGGACTTCAGGAAATTTTTTGAGACACCATTACAAGTAGCCTGGGCTGGCCCTGAAATCAGTAAGTGGCAGAACTCCTAATCCTCTGGCTTCTAGCTCCTGCTGGGATGAAGGATTTATTCTACATGGACTGGATCCCAGGGTGGCATGCAGAGAAACCCACCTTTCCAGGAGGCCACAAATCTGCAAATGCCTGGCCAGGAAGCTGTCCTTAAGCCCCATTTTGTAACAAGGACATGAAAGTGCTGTACTGCTTGGATTAGAAGACAAGATGTTGGATGTATTTCCCTGAAACATTAAAATAAGGAAATTAACTTAAAAGCACTTCAGTCTGTACTCCTAAATATAAGGGCCTAGGGTTTCAGAAGAGGTGTGGAACCTAGCTTGAGTAGTCAGTGGTTTTCCAGAGTACTGAATGATCCTTCCAGGCCCCAGAAGACCAACACATACTGCTAAAGTCAGGGGAGGGGACTTTTCCCATTCTAGGGCTGCATCCCTGTGGGCTTCTCTAATGGGTGAAGTCTCACAGGCCCGAGCAACCCTCCTGAGAGCCTGGCTGCCACCCAGGACATATCCCAGCAGGTTCCTCATGGAGGAATCCCCACAGTGCAGGCCTTGCTCTCTGGGGGCCTTAAGGCGGAAGAGGCTGTGCAGAGCGTAGGGAAAGACAGGGGGCGCTGTGGGGCAACAGGAACAGAGAGCGGAGCACTGTAAAGTCAGCTGGTCTTGGCACATGGCGGGGGAACGGCTGTTCCGGGCCCATAGAGGCTGGAGACACCAAAATGGTGAGGACCAAGGGTCCCAGTGGAGGAGATGGGAAGGAGTAAGGGTAGGGCAGTGCCAAGGGACCCCAGGCACCGCTGGTTCCAGCCAGGGCTTTCTTCACGCAGGGGATGCTTATGAGGGGAGTCAGACTCTCCCGCTAGTTCTCACTGCGTGGGTCCGTGAGCTCTTTTCACTCCTGGGTGCCCTAAACCCAGATAAGTTGGGTACTGAGGCCTCGATTCATGTCTGTGCTCATGTTGGAAACACAAGGGGAGACTGGGACCTTACCCGGGCCACCAGTGAAGGCCACCTCCCAGGAGTGGATTCCAGAACCTTCCACAGAGCAGACCCGAGAGCACTTCCAGGCACTGTCTGGGCAGCATGCAGGGTTCTCATTCAAGACCATGGTGGTGCCTGTTTGGGAAGAATGACACCAGAGAAAGGGCAACCCTACAGTCTAAGAATGGAGTGTGGTCACACCACCTGGAGACAGGAATAGGTAGGCTGTGTCCATGGGACTGGGAGGCTGGCTGCAGGTACCATTGCTGAGGTGATGGAAGGCAGGGACTTCCTCTCTTCTGTCACAATGGTTTTAATTCTCTCATCGCTCAGAAGGGAGGGAGACGTGTGGCTGCTGACTTGAGGTCTTGTGGGGATCTGACTCCTAACAGAGCAGGCACTGCTGGGTCAGCATCAGGCCTCTTTTTCTAGGGAGAAGGGATAGGAAATAGGCCTGCCTAGAACCAGGCCTATGCCCCCTGACCTGATGATTAGGTTCTGGAGTGTGTAGTGTTGGCTAACGGCCTCAGGTCATGAGGAACTAGGCCAGGCTGTCTTAGGGTATAGCCCTTAGCCATAAAGAATTGCTTGGCTCCAGCCTGACAATTCAGCTCCACTTTCAGGAACAATATTGTCCATGTACCAGAAAACACCCTGCTTCCAGTTAAAACACACACACACACACACACACACACACACACACACACACACACACACACAAATAGCTATAACTTCCTGGTAGCTACGTATGTATAAATGCATGCTATCCAGCCTCTCTAAATGTGGGGCTTTATCTCATGGGAAGGTTGGGAGCCCTTGCTGATCCACTAATGCAGTCTTGGCCTATTGAGAAGGGGATTCTGTCAGCCTCTCCCCCTTGCATTTCCTGTATGTAGCGGCTCCTGCAGCCCTATGCTGACTAGAAGCATTTTCTGTCTCCCCAGACACTTTTGTTTTCTGTCTGTAAGGACTACCTTTGAAATATATGGTTTCTGTTGGGATACTTCAGGCCAAGTGTGTTGGCTACTTTCCTGTGGCTGTGATAAGTGCCGTGACTTAAACCAACTTGAAGAAGCATTTACATTAGTTCCAGAGGGCTGGAGCCCACAATGGCAGGAAAGGGATAGCATGCCTGTAGGAGCAGGAGCGGGCTGACGACATTTTTTAATTACACACATGAAGCAGAGAGCGAGAACAGGTAAGCGGAGTGTGGCTATAAACCCTCAAAGTGCCCCTGCTTCTGTGAGTTCCCCAAGCCAGACTTGGAACCTCCTAAAGTTTCCCTAGCTTCCCCAAATAGCACCTGTGCTGGCTGGCTTCATGTCTGCTCGACACAAGCTAAGTCATCTGAGAGGAGGGACCCTCAGCGGAGAAAATGCCTCCATGAAAATCCCACTTTAGGCAAACCCGTAGGGCACTTAATTAGGTGGTGCCACCCTTCAGCAGGTGGTCTTAGGTTCTATAAGAAAGCAGGCTGAACAAGTCATGGGGAACAATCCAGTAAGCAGGACCCCTCCATGGCCTCTGCATCAGCTCCCGCATCCAGATTCTCACCCTGAGTACCTGTCCTGTCTTCCCTCAGAGATGGACTATAAACTGTAAGGTGAAATAATTCCTTTCCTCCTCAAGTTACTTTTGGTGTCCTAAAAACCCCTACTAATACATTACCCTCAACGGGTGACCAAATATTCAAATACATGAGCCTGGGATATGTATGTGGGTGTGTGTATGGGGGTGCATCTCTCATTTTAACCACTACAATGTCTTGTAGTTTAGTGCCTATGGTCCTTGTGATGGTGGATGCCCAGTTTTGGGTTCTCCTTCTCCCTCTCCCCCTTTCCCTCCCTCTTCCCTTCCCCCTCCCTCTCCCCTTCCCTCCTTCCTTTTTTTTTTTTTTCTTTTTGTACTTTTTCAAGACAGGGTTTCTCTGTGCTCTGTGCTATCCTGGAACTAACTCTGTAGATCAGACAGGCCTCGAACTGATAGAGATCATTCTGCACATGAGGGCTTTGAACTAATCAGTGCTAACCAATGATGGATTTAGAATATGAATGACTCTTTAGGAGATGGTGGGACTGGGGAAGGCAGGGCCTAGTTAGAGCAAATGGGTTAGAGGAAATGAGCCAGGTGCTGACACTGTTTTCTGTCCTCACACACCCTGCATCCCAGGCCTGTGTTCAGCAGTGAAGGCTCTCAGCTTACAGGAGGAGATTAAGAAAGAGTAGAGAGAAAAAAATGATGTCAGCGACTCAGCGTCTCAAAGAACAGTCAGTAGAAAATTATGGAGCTTCTTTGTCTATTGAAGGCCTAAAGATGAACCCTGACTTGGTGTCATCTTCAGAGAGAACTCTTGGAATGTGCCACAGGACCCTGGGACACTCCCATAAGGGACCAAAAGTATAGAGACTCAGCTTCTTACTAAATGGCCTCGGGGTACTAAGAGATGCAGTGCACTTCAGCCGCCTAAATAGCAAAGGAAGGAGTGACTGGGGGGGTCTCTAGTGCTTCAGGGACTAGAGTACCTGTGAAGTAGGTCATGTGTTCCTAACACTGCTTTGTGGTGCTCATGTGATCAAAGCCTCCTGCAGTCTCTCAGTTGATGCATTGCTCAGGTTTCTTGCCCAAACATTTGAACTTCACCTTTTTTCATTAATTAGATTTTTGTTGCTGTGAGTAAACACTATGACTAAGGTAACTTAGGGAAGGAAAGGGTAACTTGGGTTAGAGAATCCATGATGGTAGAGCAGAGGCAGCAGGCGGTGGATGAGGTGGCTGGAACAGCTTAGAGTTCACATCTTGAAACGCAAGCACAAAGTAGAGAGGGGCAATTGGAAATGCCTCTCTTAGAGCCCATCACTGAGGACACACTTTCTCTAGCAAGGCTATACCTCCCAACACCACCATCAACCAGGAACCAATTATTGAAATGCCAAAGACTAAGGAGACACATTTCTCTTAAACAACCACACCCTGTGTCTCTGGGGTTGAAACAGTGTTTAATGTTAAGAGGAATTTGACCCTCAGGTTAGAACTAGATAAATAGATCTGCCTTTTACTGAGATTCTCTGGACTCTGTCTGCCTCTCTGACCCCGGAAATGAATGCATCCTCTTCCAAGTTTGGAAGAGTTCCATGGAGTCAGCCCGTCCATCATGCTGCATAGTTGGGGAATACAAAGGGCATGGAGAACCTTTTGTTTTCCTCATAGCTGGTCAGCTGAGAATAATTGAAACCGACTTCAACTCAGCCCGGTGTTTGGCTGCCTCAAAGCCTTAAAGGATAAAGAAATCTTACACAGGTATTGATAGGCCTAAATGCTGTGCTTGTCAGCTATTCAGCACTGTGACAAGACACCTGACAGATCAGCTTCACAGAGGAAAGAGTCAACTTTGGATCACATATCCCTTGGTTGTGGTAGAGAACAAGAAGGGGAGGAGGAAGGGGAAGGCAGGGGAGGGAAAAGAAGAGAGAGAAGGAACTCTATGGAATATAAGAGTATAAGAGATGGTTTTTCATAGGTAGTTTTAACTCCGAAAAATGACAATTTCTGGAGATCACTAATACAAACCTAGCTGTTGTAAAGGATGATGCTGGAGAGACAGCTTAGTGGGTAAGGACACTGGTCGCTCTCACAGATGATGTGGTTGAGTTCCCAGCACCCATGACCATCAGTTCTGGAAGTTACAATGTTCTCTTTTGATCTCTGAGGGCTCCCACCTACACATATGGTGCACATAAACTCATGCAGGCACGCACGCTCGCGCACACACACACACACACATACACACATACACACACACACACACACAGAGAGAGAGAGACAGAGAGAGAGAGAGAGAGAGAGAGAGAGAGAGAGAGAGAGAGAATAATAAAAGGCTAAGCCGGTATCCAAAAACACATATCTTAAAATTTTCAATCATAATTATAATACATGAAAACAACCCCATAGATAAAAGCTTCACTTCTGAAGTCAGGTGAGGGGAGGATGAAGGTAAGACTCTCGGTAGATGAAAATGAGGTGATGATGGAGTTGTAGATTTGTCATTTCGAGTCATTGTTGAACAGAGGTGGAGGCTGGCTTTGATGCTCCAGAGTAATGTGTGCGTTCTGTAGTGTACAGGTGCTATTCTCAGCACTGGTACAGTCCTTGAGTCCTTGAGAAGGAGCCTGACTAAAAGGTCCCTGTCACCTGGTCCCTCTGATTTGGGAGGACTGTAGTAGGTGAGAGCAGTCTGTTTCCATTGTCTGCTTGGATGAAACAACACAGAAAGTCTCATGAATCCCACAGTACAAGAGCAGCTGAGGGAAGGCTTTATTCTAGCTCACAGTCCATTATGGCGGGGAAATCCTGGTGGCAAGAACCTGGGGTCAGTTGTGTTTGCAGTCAGGAATAAGAAGAGAGAGAGAGAGATGGATGCTGTTGTTGCTCAGTACACTTTGTTTCATTCAGTACAGGACCCTAGATCATGAAATGATTCCACCCGTATTCAGGGTAGTCACTCCAAGTTTAACTAATCTAGAAAACCCCTCAAACACATGCCCAGAGGTTTGTCTCCTAGATGACTCTAGATGTCAAGTTGATATTCAATACTAACCATCATGTCATAGCCAATACTTCTCCCTTTTTTCCCATAGCATTGGAGAGGCATGTCCCGTATACTAGAGTACCTGGTGTTGTATGACTCAACTGTTTGGGCTCCTTGGAAGGGGAGGAAATCCTACAGCAGCTAGACTGGGGTGATCTGCTCTTGGAGCCTCAGCTTCCCTTAGTTACTTGAGACCACTGCGACTATAATGAGCTAAAAGTTCTGTAAAAACCTGAATTCTGGATTTTGAGAGGGCACTGTGCCTACTCGGGTGGATGGGTGGGGAAGTCTTCTAGGTAGCCTTTAATCCATCCACCTGACCCCATTTCTGGATCCCATGTTTCTGTATATACATGTCTCAAGGGACTTGGATCTCTCTCTCTCTCTCTCTCTCTCTCTCTCTCTCTCTCTCTCTCTCTCTCTCTCACCTCATTTTCCCAAAATAATCTCCCCACCAGTAAAAAAAGTAAGGGGTAGGCACCACACATGCCAGCAAGGGGGCAGTGTGATTATTTTGGACACAATATAGAGCCTTGGCATTTGGAGTAGAGGCTTAACTTTAGGATTCTGTGTTCACAAGGCTTGAACTGATGTATACTTTACAGCCATTAGGTCAGGAATGGTATTGTTAAGGGGCACCTATTGTCCCTTAGCTGTAAACTGTGGTGTGATGTCTCTAACTACATCAGCTCTGGCCTCTGGCCATCTGTAGCTCCAGGTGAACAGGATAAAAAGTGCCTCCTGCTTCTCAGGTGACCCTGGAACTCCAGGGTGCTACCAGCTGTGGAGCCCCACCCATACCTGTTAGCCTGCCAGCCTGCCAGCTGCTCCTTGAACCTTCCTGGTTTATGGGTTCTCCCATTTGCTGGGAATTGGTCCGCCCTTGTCTGCCTGCCCCAAAGGGCGGTCCCATTCTATGTGCAGCTCAGGCAGGTTGGCCAGCTAATACAGGTCCCTGAGAATTACAGCCGGGAGCTGGGTAGGAAGAAAGCAGTTTCTGGAAGATGCGTCCAGTTACTGCAGGTGAGTGCCAGTGCAGCTAGACTTGCTTCTGCATGGGTGGAGGTGGCAGCATCCTTTCTCCTCCCTAACTGCCAAGGTGAGACAGAAGGGCAAAGGCTCTGGCCAGGGCTACCTCTTGTGAGACTTAGGATTCAATCAAAATCTGGGGGTTGGGTGTTTTGAGGTGTGAGAGCTGAGATTTCTAAGAGGGCTACCCCTCCCTCCATCTCTTCTTATTACTCAATGGGGGTGGGGTTGTGTGTCCTCTTCTACCTACAAAGTAGGCATCAGGTGAGGGTGAGCAGGTGTGACCAAGGTGGCTTAGTCCCTGGGGACCAGCCTACCTGAGTGGGAGGGCCTAGAGCTAGGACAGCTGGGTAGGGGTTGGCTGCTAGTTGGGGTTAGATGATCAGCTTAGGAATCTACAGAAAGTGGAAAGGACAGTAAGACAGCCCCATTTGGGGTTTACTTGGGGAAGTGAGAAGTGGGAACTCCAATTACTGATGGTCTTGACAGAACCCAGGCACCCTGTCTTGTGTTTTTATTTTTTTCAGGGTACTTGGCGTTGGTAAGAGACTTGGGAAGACAGTAAATGGGGAGATAGCTCACTGTTTTCCTCAGTTTTTGAGTCTCCCAGGGCCTGCCTTCTGTGGACAGAGTTCTGTCATTCCCTGTCTCATTTACACTGTGAAGAAGCCAACTCTCTGAGGGCAAGCACCACCACAGTGGCAGCGTGGCAAACACAGCAGGTGCTGTGCAAACATGGCAGGCCTAGAAAGGGAAGTGCCCTTGACTTCCCTCTCAGGCCTCTTTCCTACCTGTGTATCAGCATCAGCACTGATATGGGTATCCTGTAGGATAAGTGAGTGGAGATGCATGTGTGCGTGTGCACTTATATGAACAAGGTTAGCATCATGTTGTACTGTTGTCGGACAATCCTATTTGTGTGACTGAGCTCTGTGATCTTTGTGAGACTTAGGATTCAACCAAAATCTGGGGGGTGCAATCCCTGGCCCTGACGAATGTAAACGAAGCATGTCCCTCACACGGGGCACTGGCTTTCACTCTAGTGCCTTTGGAAGAATGGTTCCACTATTTCCATACAGTACAATTAGAATATCATTTTCCTGACTACACATAGAGAGAGCTGGAAGTTACCAGCTTTTTCTCACAGGCAGCCATTTTCTACACAGCCCTTGTGAGTTTCACAAAAGCTATGTGGCCCATTTATCCAAGATTTCAGATAGTTTCACCAGTTGTACTTCTCCAGCAGGCGTGGCTGTGAAAGGAGGGGCTGCATTACTTTGACGAGCTAAGGGTTTGGCAGTGCTCTTGGAGTAGATTTTGTCATTGACTCAGATATCTATCTGGCTTTAGATTTGTTCTCACTGGGCCTAGGAAGCTACCACGATACCATGTGCGTATCTTCTCCCTCAGCTGGGGTGTTGGCAAGGTGGTTAATGGTGGCACTTCCTTCCCAAAAATCCTCAATGGACAGGCAAGGAGACAGTGGACACCAAACCCAGCTGAGCCCTGAGAGATGGCTCTTTAGCCTCAGCCTCCCTGGCTTGCCAAGTCTAAAAGGCGTGGATATTGCCAGGGACTTGGATGAATGTTGGCAAGCATAGGGACAGCTTCCTTGTCTTCTCTCAGATTGGAGGAAAGCCATTATCAAGACCAGTGGTCTTCCCACAAGTGTGTCTATATCGTATCACCTCTTCTTGAAAAGACATAGTTGGGTCAGGGTCCTTCTAGATTACCTCATTTTAACATATTTGTTCCTTTAAGGATTCTGTGAACCATAAGATTATGTGTATAGCATTAGGTAGTCTTAGGATTGATTTCTTGTTGACTCCTCAGTTATATGTCCAGGCTTTAGAGGCCCTAGGCATTTGACAGTGAGAAAAAGTCTAGAACACACATGTGCACACACATATGGACATACATGCAGATGCACACACTTGCACAGAACACATAAATCTGAGGACCAAGTACTTTGAAGTCACCTAATAGCCTCCTGGGCCAAGTGCTGGCCTTTACCCTTGGCTTCCCTGTGTAGTAAATGGATCAAAGATGCCTACCCATTATATGAGGAAAGATTGGGCCCTGGTTACAGAACCACAGACAAGATCCTGGACTCTGTTCTTCCTCTCTTGCCTCTGAAGCTGCTGGGTATCTTCCCACCAGGGCAGTTACCAACCCAAGGTGTTGAGAGCCATTTTCTCAGAGTCTCCAGGCTCCTATCTTCCAGAAGTACCTTCTGGTGCCAAATCTTTGCTGATTTTAGTGCTGGGAGTCAGTTTTGACAGACTGCCCATGTCCTGTCTGCCCAGGGATGTAGAGTGGCTGTGTTGTAGCCTCTGGACCTATGATAGGAGCTGAATTGTCCCCAAATTCCTGTGCTAAAGTTCTGTCCATCGGGACCTCAGAATGGGACTGCATTTTAAGTGTTCAGACAAGTTCAAATGAGTTCATAGGTTATAACCTAAGCTGACAGGACTTTGTCCTTTCAAGACAAAGTGATCAGGATACAGACCCATTCAGAGGGATGACCACTTCAGACACAGGAAGAGGATACTATCTACAAGCCAATATGCATTGGGGTACTGGCCATGTGACACCTTTTTTTTTTTTTTTGGTTCTTTTTTTCGGAGCTGGGGACCGAACCCAGGGCCTTGCGCTTCCTAGGTAAGCGCTCTACCACTGAGCTAAATCCCCAGCCGCGGCCATGTGACACCTTGATTTTGGTACCCAGCATCTACTGTCATAAAAACGTGTCTCAATGGACAGTCTTGGTCTGCAGTACTTTGTTATGTCAGCCCAAGGTATGAGTACAAGCCACCAATGGGGAGTTTTTGTATCTGCCCCTGTCCCCACTCCTTTAGTGGTAAGCTGGTCCCAGATACTCCTGGTTCTATCTGCCTATACTACAAATGCTCTTGGCATTAATTCTGCCCTCTTCTAGTCAGCCTCATGTCAATGCAAAAAGCTAGGCCAGTGACTGTACCTCCTACCCAAGAATAGAACCCCGATGAGAGTTCGAGCTGCAGCTTATTGTTTGCCCACAGGCAGGCCTGTCATGAAGTACAGTCTTCCCTGGGACGGTGTCTGGCTTTCTGCACATTCTCCGTTTTCTTCCTGGTCAGAGCCCCTCACCGATTCTGATAATCTTCTTTAGCCATCCCAAAAGTAGCACAGCAGCTCCTGCTCAGGGTCTCTCACGTGTGGGAGTCTGAAGAACCCTCTGAGTTTCGGGTCAATTGCCAGTTTTCTTTTTTATACAAGGACTAGGATGAGAGCATCCAGACCAGCATGCAAAGGTCTATCCCTGGCGTCATTCATATTCTGCAGCTGTCCTAGTACAAAATCTGCCCCAAAGAATTTTCTAGAACAAGCTACTCCAGACGGAATCTACCATGTGGAAAGGCTTGGTAGTAGGGACCTCTTGACTGGTAGTCTGGAAGCAGGGGGCAGGCAGGAAGTAGGGTGGGCTATAAAATTTCAAAGCCCACCCCCCTGGTAACTTGCTTCCTCTAGCAAAACTCTTTTTCTGAAGTTTGTAAAACCTTCCCAAACAGCAGCACTACCTGGGGACCTATCGTTAATACACGTAACACACCATGAGACATTTCTCACTCACATCACGTGCTTCATCTTCATGGGCCTCACAGTTGTCCTTACTACTGTTCTGACCCATGGAGCACACAGTGAGAGAACTTCTCTTTGGGGCTTTGGGCAAGGAGAAAACACTCTGACAAGTCTGAGGTTCTGTAGTTGTGACTGCCAAGCTGTAGATTGTGTTCTCCTGTGACTCCTCCAACTTGCACAGCCCCTTCCCTGCCTAGCTCTATCTTTCCTCACTGTTCCTGCTTCCTTCCCCCCACTTCCTTTCTTCTCTTACGGCTGACGCAGGCTTGTGGCACTGAAGAGGAGAGAATGTCTTCCTTAAGGACTACAAGCATGTATCTGTGGCTCTTTGTGGCTAGGTGATTTTTGATAGCAAGCCACCATGCAAAGGTCTATGGGAACCACAAACCATCAGGATCCCTGGGTGACTCTGCACACCCCACTTAGGGGACTTCCACCATGAGTCTCAGCTGCCATCCATTGCACCTGCTCAGGGTCCCTTGATGCCATTTTTAACAGGGAAATGTCACGCTTGAAAACAAACAACAAAGCAGACTAAGATTACCCTCTGGAGATTCTGTTCCGACCCCAGGAGCAATCTCAGGGCTGAGCTTGCCTTGCAAAGGCTCTGAGTGGTGGCAGTTCCTCAGACCCACACTCTGAACCTGTGAGGAAGCTCTGAGGTGCAGGGCAACACCACTATAGCTGCCTGCTCTAGAAAACACTCCTTGTTGTTTGTTTGCATTGTCTGCCTTCCACTGCAGTGCCCATGGGGCCCTCACATGCCTGCTTCTTCCCACCAAAACCTACCTTCCCAGGAGCCTGGGCCCCAGAAATGGGCACAGCAATAGGCTGTAGACGGGATCCCCGAGTGTCCATCGTGAAGTTTGACATTTCTAGGAACTCCTGTCATCTTTCTCTAGGTATCTTCAAGGCACTACTGTTTATTTTCTCCTCCCTGTGCGCCTGGTATTCTGGGTACCTGCTCGCGGAGCTCATTCCTGACGTGCCCCTGTCCAACACTCTCTACAACATCCGAAGCATTGGGGAGAGACCTGTTCTCAAAGGTGAGTACTGCAGCTAGGCTCTAGGAGCTGGAACAAGCTGGATGCAGGGACAGGGAAGGGGAGAAGAAGAGGGACTCTGTAGATGTCAGCTCAACAGCATTCTGAGGCATATGCCACTGGTCTGCCATGACCAGTCTGGCTGCATAGCCATGACTACCTATAGCCTCACTGAACTATCCTTTTCAGACTTGTCTCAGCTTTCTTCCATGGAAAGTATGAAGGTTTGGGGTCCTAATTATAGAGGGTTTGTTTGTTTGTTTGTTTGTTTGTTTTTGTTTCTGGCTAAAGGACTATTTTTCTGGAGTCTTACCCTGGGAGGCAGAAGTAACTGAACAGGGTGGGGCAGGAGGTGTAGAGAGATGGCTCATTTGGATCCAAAACAGTCAAGTAAATGCTGGTTGGGTGTGGTGTGTGCTTGTAGTTCAGGCTTTGGGAGGCAGAGTAAGGGGATCTCAAGAGTAAACAGGCTATGGAGACTAGTCACATCTCTAGCTTCGGAGTTTGATTGAGTGTGTCTGCCACAACCAACAAAACAGAAGAGTGGTCAAGGCAGATGACTCCAGGCACTAACCTCAGCTTTCCATACCACGTGTGTTCTACTGGAAGACAGGACTGCAGGGACACAGCTTAGGGTGAAGGGGCTGGAAGAAGGTCATCCAGGGAGAGCCCTAGAAAGAGCCAAAGAGAAAATTATAGTTGGGAAAAAATGGTCAGGGGACAGCAGAGTAGCCTCTGAGCATAAGGACAGACATGCACAGCCCACCATGTGGAGACAAGAATGAGGCAAGATGTGGTGGAAGCTTGCTTCTTAGTTTCCTGTTGATATCTCGCCGAGTCATGGTATTATCTATTTCTCAATGTCTGTTTTACTTCATTGTGATCATACCAGGAGGGAGTTTGTTATCTGGAAGGAAATGGGTGCTGTCAAAATCCATTCATGAATTCAACAGGTGTTAATTAAAGCTGTCCTCACAGAGCACATGAAGGTTCTTCCTTCACTTCTGACTGTGAAAGTTGGCTGGGAAAGAAAGCAGAAGTAAACCACAGCCTTCAAGAACAAAGAAACTGCAAGGGGCATGAACTCTGCCCAAAATGGTACTGAATACCCAGTGGGATACAGGGCAGTAAAGTGTCCCCTTTAAAAAATTTCTGGACATAGATGCTATAGATGCTGTTTGTTTTTGTTTTGAGATAGGCCCTCTCTAAGGTGCCCCAGCTTGAGAAGATCTTGAACTGGAGATCTTCCCACCCCTGTCTAGAGGAACAGAATGACAGGCATGTGCTGATACATCCAGAAACCTCTGTGTGTGTGTGTGTGTGTGTGTGTGTGTGTGTGTGTGTGTATGTGTGATATTATATATATATATATATATCTGTATATCTATCTCTATATATCAATATCTATATCTATCTATCTATCCATCTATATAGAGAGAGTACTCACTGTAGCTGTCTTCAGACACACCAGAAGAGGGATACATCAGGTCCTATGGTTGTGAGACACCATGAGGTTGCTGGGAATTGAATTTAGGACCTCTGGGAGAGCAGACAATGCCCTTAAACACTAAGCCATCTCTCCAGCCCAAACTAGTGCATTTTAAACATAGAAATAAAGTCTAGAGATTAATTTGCACAAAACACAGTGATGGTTAAAAATAATTGTAGGTACCTTTTCTTTTCAATTAATTCATTTTTATCTAGGGCTGTACTGCTCTGTATACACCTGGTCTTGCCTGATTCCAGAAGCTAAGCAGAGTCAGACCTTGGTAGTACTTGGAGGGAAGATTAATTACATTTTTTTAAAATCATAAAATAGTAAAAGGACCTTCATTGATCTTGACTCTGATGGGGGTGTTTTGGTTTTCTATACTTTTTGTATGATGTTTGCCTGTGTCTCACCTACCTACCATGTTCATGGTGTGGTTAAGACTGGTGTTGCCTGTCAGCAGAGGACATGGAGGAACGTCAGAAGCTTGTTGCCTCCTTTATTTCTGTCTGCTTTTACGTGTGCTTTCAAGCCCATCCTGAAGCTGTGGCCTAGTGAGCAAGGGCTCCTTAGCACAGTGGTTGTAGCTTCTGCCACCCTGGAGGGTGTACTGGAAACACTAGAAACCCAAATGGTATGGCTGTAGTCAAGATGGCTTGTTTCAAGTGTGGAGCCTCCCCTGGGAAGAGAGAACTGACCACACGGGAGATAAATCATTCTGGCGTTAGCACAGACAAAGCTGGGTGAAGAGGAAAACAAGACTTATGCTGCCAGGTGTGCTGTGCTAGTGTTCCCAACATGGCTGGTGGGACAGATTTCAAGGAATGGCCTCACCCTACATGCAGGCATTGAAGCCCCTTGGAGCCCCTCCTTGGGCCCCTTCATCTTCTTCTTGTTCAGGTGGGAGAGACTTCCTGATGTTGCCAGAGCATCAAGGATGGAGTTGAGGCCCTGGAATGTACATGCTCTCTGTAAGTTTTTAACCATCACTCAGACAAATGATTTAGAAGCGACTAAGAAGGCCCATCTACAGAAGTGACCAACAGGAATGACCTCACCTAGTGAAACCAGTACCGAATACTACAGAGACAAACCCCTGAAGAGAAGGCCATAAAACCATGAGTTCTTTACTCAGCTGCAAGAAAACACCATCTCTGAAAGGCCCTGGTGAAGGCCTCTTGTACTTGACAGGAGATGAATTTACTGTTTTTTGACCAGTAACCACTCAAACCCAGTTTGAGAGTGTGTGACCATGAGTTAGACAGTCAAGATAGCTGAGAGATGCTTCAGGCCAGAACTGGACAGATGAGTGTTTCAGGGACCATAAAAGCAGCCATGCAAAACAGAATATGGAGAAGCCTACTGACATCTGTAGACAGAGAGCGTGTATATCCATCACAAGGGCACCAGAGATATTTTTAAATGTTGGCCTTCCTTGCACGATTTCTTTGAGGCTCACAGGTCTTCCTTGCTACGATTTCTTTGAGGCTCACCCAGCCTTAGCTTAGAGGCTAAGGCTTAGCCCATCAGGAGGTAATCTGAAAACTAGGGACAAAGTGGGGCTCCTGCTCAATCTAGGGGTGCTGCCCAGTAGTCATTAGTTCCTTTTTTCAAAATTTAAAAATATTTATTCCCTACAGTTTGTTTTGCATTTAATCTAATTTGAAAGAATTGTTTTAAATGGTTACTAATGTGGGTACTGAGCTTTTGAGTTGCCATTTAAAGTTTTGCACTTAAGGCCAGCATCCCAGGGTATCTTGCCAGGCATCTGTGAGATACAAGGTAACTATTTGTAGTGTAAAAGGTTGGCCAGGAATATTTCTCCACAGGCCTACCTTAGATAAAGAGGGTGTGTTGATAATTTGGCATTGGGAAGCAGTAAGCACCCTGCAGTTTGCACCAAGAACTGGTTATAATGCAGAGGTCACCAGGTAGGAGGATGAGAGTGCTACGGGGCAGAGGCAGGGAACAAATGGATGATGACAGACAGATGGCTACAAGCCTTTGGCCGGCTGGAAATTGAGGGTGAATCGTGTAGCGTGTTCTTCTGACTGGAGGCTACTATAACTAGAAGCCTAGCCTAGCTCTTGCACAGCCCAGGAGACAATATGAGGCACTAAACACTGTATTCGGCATGGCGGTTTAATACGATCAGGTCTTATGTTGAGGTTCCTGATTATTTGGACTTGAGTTTCGTGCAGGGAGAAAGGTGAGTTTCATTTTCTTCATGTTAAATACAAGTTACCCAGCATCCCATTTGTTGAAGATGCTATCTTTTCTCTAATGTGTATTTTTTGGCATTTTTTGTTAAAAAATCAGGTGACTGCATAAGTGTAGACTTCTACCTAGTCCTTCAGTTCTAATCCATTGACTTGTGCTAGTACCATGCTGTTTTAAGACCATAGTTTCGTGGTATAACTTGAAATCAGGTATGTTGATATCTCTTGCCATATTCTTTTTGTTCACATATATATATATATATATATATATATATATATGTTTGTGTGTGTTGTTGTTGTTGTTGTTGTGTAAGTGTGGTATGTGTAGTGTGTATGAGTATGTGGTGTGTATATGTATTTATATGTGTGTGGTGTCTAAGTGTGTTATCTGAGTGAGTATGTGTGGTGTATGAGTATGTGGTATATAAGTGTATGTGTTGTGTGAATATGTGTGGTGTATGAGTATGTGTGTAGTATGTGAGTATGTGTGTGGTATGTGTGTGTAGTATGTGTATGTAGTGCGTCACATGTGTATGAGTGTATATATGTATGTATATGTGTGTGGTATGTGAGTGTGTGCGTGTGGTATGTGACTGTGGGTTATATGAGTCTGGTGTGTGTGTGTGTGTTATATGAGTGTGTGTAGTATGTGTATGTAGTGTGTCGCATGTGTATGAGTGTGTATGTGTATGTATATGTGTGTGGTATATAAGTGTGTGTAGTATGAGGTATGTATATGAGTATGTAGTATATGTATGTGGTGTGTTGAGTGTGTATGGTGTGTGTGGTATGTGAGTGTATATGTTGTGTTTAGTGTGTTGTGTGTATATGAGTGTGTGGTGTATGTGTGTTTATATGTGATGTGTATATGTAGTGTGTATGTGTGTGTGAGTGTTACCATTCAAATTTTTAATTTTTTTTTCCACAAAGAGGCAAAGTAGCTATGGCGTTTTGAGTGAGAATATCCTGAATCTGTAGGTTGCTTTTGGCAAAATGGTTGTTTCCACCCAATTAATTATTCTAGCCCAGGAGCATGGGATGTTTTTCAATCTTTTAATATTTTCTTCAGTTTCTTTCTTTAGTGACAGTGGCCATTCTCTGTGCCTTTAGCCTAGGATGGGGAACACTTAAGGGACAGTGTAAATGTTAAACTCTCCTTGAGGGACTGTATGCAGACGTGAGCAGGTAACCCAAAGTGAAGGAGTTTGATAAAGAATGAAGTTAGAGGTGCCAGGCTCTTATCTTGAGAGGGGAGGGGAGTAGAGGAAAGGGGAGGGGGGAGGGGAGGGGAGGGAAGGGGAGGGGAGAGGAGGAGATAGTCTTATGGGTTGTTTCTTTTTGTATCTCGTGATCCCAAGAAAGTCCTAATTCCATTCTTTTTTCTCCTAAAGTGGATTGTGATTTTTGTGAGAGTTCTGTGTGATAGTAGGTCAGCAGGCGTCTGTCTGTCTGAAGGAGGCAGCTACACTGCTTTCCAGGAGCCCCAAACCATGCAGGCTGAGCAGCCATAAAAACTGACAAATCAAGCCTGTAACTCTGACTCCTTTGAGGTGTGGTGGTTTCAATATGAATGGCCCTATAGACTCCTATGTTTGAACGCTTAGTCATCAGGGAGTGGAATTGTTTTAAAGCAGAAGGATTAGAAGGTATGGCCTTGTTGAAGGAAGTGTGCCACTGGGGGTTTCAAAAGCTAGTGCCAGGTTCAGTCTTCCCTCCCCTACCCTCTGCTCCCCTCTCTTCTCCTTTTCTCCCCTCCCCTCCCTTCCTCTCAACTCTACTCTGTTCCCCTCCCTTCCCCTCTTCTCTGTTCCCCTCCCTCCTGCTCCCCTCCCCTCCCTTTCCTTCTCCTCCCCTCCCCTTTCTTTCCCCTCCCCTCCCTTCCCCTCTCCTTCCTTCCCCTCCTCTCCCCTCCCTTCCCCTCTCCTTCCTTCCCCTCCTCTCCCTTCCCTTTCCCTCTCCTCTCCTCTCCTCCCCTCCCCTCCCCTCTCCTCTTTTCCCCTCTGTGAATCAGGGTATGGCTCTCACCTACTGTTCCAGCACCTGCCTGCAAGCTACCATGCTCCCTGCCATGGTTATAATGGTACTAAACCTCTGCAACTGTAAGCACAACCCCAACTCAATGCTTTCTTTTATATGAGTTGCCTTATTCCTGGTTTCTCTTCGCAGCAGAAGAGTGACTAAGATAGTGGGTTTTAATGCTAAGGAACTCCTGTGAAAACACGTCATTTTGAGATAGATTATTAAAAAGGTACTTTTGCTGTGTTTTATAAAAAAGAGACAGGATATATTTAGCAGAACCAGGTATGGTGAGGTGGGAGGGGTGTCTCAGTGGGCCCATGGTGAAGCATCCCTTTCTCCTGAGGTACCAGCCATATGATGGGTATAATATAGAATAGATGTTATGTAGGGCATGGGAAGGGGAGTTGAGAAGGGAGTAGACAGGGAAAGAGAGAGAGAGAGAGAGAGAGAGAGAGAGAGAGAGAGAGAGAGAGGAAGAGCCAACAGCCCCCCCCCTTTTTTTTTCCGGAGCTGGGGACCGAACCCAGGGCCTTGTGCTTCCTAGGTAAGTGCTCTACCACTGAGCTAAATCCCCAGCCCCCCAACAGCCCCTTTTATACCAAGCCAGGCCTACCTGACTGTTGCCAGGTAACTGTTGGGCAGAGCCTAGAAGGAATGCTAACAACTTTTAGTGCTGTGTGAATTTGAAAATAAGAAACCACAAACTTCTCACTCCATTGCCAATTCCAGACATGCATAAAGTAGGTATTCAGAGTCTTGGAAGTGTCTATATCTAGGCCTTACAAGTAGGGCATCAGATGTTGGCCTGCAAGGAGTGAGTGATCTTTCTGCATATTCTGTCCCCTTTGTCTGGGCACCACCACTGATGCTGGATCCTGGAGGACCTCAGAGGCACTAGAGAGTCCAACTTCCTAGGCCACTTTCCTTTGTTGCCTCATCAGAGTGGCCTCTCTGTGCTGTCTTGTTTAGAACTCTTGGCTGCTGCTGCCAAGCCTCTTTGCCCCATCTCTCTCTCCTTATGCTCCCCTGACAAACCTTAGACAAACGTTTAACAAAGGCCACCGTGACACTACCTATGCATGGCCACCCAACCCCACCCTCCTTGTTCCTCCGAACCACTCAGTGTACAGAGGTCTGAGCCCCATAGAACATTGTTCCATGACTTCCACTGCATGCAAAGACACAGAGGCACTGTAACAGAACACTTCATCACCCAGCTTTCCAGTAACTTTCCAGTATGCCTCCTAACCCTCAGGATTATCACCCTCATTTCCAGGGTGAAGAAAACCAGAGCACCCAAATCAGGGAATTTTCTTGAAAGACAGATTCTTGGATCCAACACCAGGAAATTAGAAAGCCTGTGTATGGGTCTAGGGCTGAGTCCAAGAACCTGTATTTATTGTGATTAACTAACCTAGCCTTAGAATGACGTGCGGTTGAAGAGGAATTTTTTCATGGACTTGTTTGGAGTCCTGGAGACAGTATTTCTTTTGAGAGGCAGGCTGCAGCCTTCACCTATGCCAGCTTCCTGCCTGTGGATCTGGTAACAGCTGCTTGGTCTTGGTATGAGCAGGGTTTGTGTGGGCCAGGGACCTTAGCCTCTGCTTGTCCCTTTGGATATCAGCTATCAGCTGTCTTGGGGAAGAAGAGGATTCATAGGAAGTACTGAGGTGGTTGGGGATTTAGCTCAGTGGTAGAGCGCTTGCCTAGCAAGCGCAAGGCCCTGGGTTCGGTCCCCAGCTCCGGAAAAAAAAAAGGAAGTACTGAGGCTAGGTGAGGTCCTCAGTGGGACATGACCAGGTAGGAGGGAGCTGTGCATCCTGGACTTAGGAGCAAGCACCTCTCTCCATCCACACAGAGTCATTCTGTGCTCCTAGGAAATGAGTGGAAGGTTTGCCGAATGCACACTACTAATGAAAAGAACAAAACAAAAAATCAAAACCAAAAACATTCTGGTCTCCCGCTCATTCTCAGGCCCCTCAAGAAAACAAATGCCCACCTCTATGTCTCTCTGGTCACTGCTGCCTCATGGTTGTAGGGACTCTGAAGAAAATCAAAGGCCTGCCTTCCAGAAAGTTCATCTGTATATAGCCATATGAAGCGGCACCAACATGAGATAACATCAGCGTGCCAGGGGGCCTGAGACCAGGCTAGAGAGTGATCCCCAACCATGCATGAGGTCTTGCTCCAGTTTCTCACCTCAAGCATGGGTATTGTCCCCTGTACATGGTGACCCATCTACCACCAGGGGAATTTTTAATGTCAAACTGTACTCTAAAATGTAGGGAGAGAACAATCAAAGTGCATTGTAACATATGTGAAATTGTTAAAGCTTAATGCCAAAAATGCTCTGTCACAGACATATAAACATTGTTTATAAAACAGTAAAAATGTACTTTTAGTGATTAATGAATTTGAAAGCAAGAAAGCATAGAATCTTCACCCCAAGTCGCCATTTTGAGTCTCGATATGGAAGGCGTTCATAGTCTTAGTAGGTGCTTCCCATTCTGCAGTGGGTGTTAAGCCTCCAGTGAGGCAGCTCCAGGGCTGTTGTCTCCCTGCAGGCTACTTTTGTCATTCTCTGTTGCTAGTCTCACAGGAGGAGGCCAGGGAGACCCTTTGATGTCCACATTGGGGAGAGCTAATGAATCTGCTATATTGAGCATGTTGTGTTTTATAAAAAGATAAAGGAAGAGAAGGAATATGTTCAATGGATATATAGTCAGGTGTGTGGGAAGGGGGTCCCTCTGAGGGCCCATGTTGGGGCATCCCTTCCCCCTGAGGGACCAGCCACACAAGTGTAGAGTATAGAATAGAGTTTTTTCAGGGCATGGGGAGGGGAGTTGAGAGGGTAGTAGAGACATAGAAAGGCAGAGAGAGAGGGGGGGGGAGAGGAGTAGAGGTGAGGTATGAGCATGTGAAGGTGGGGGGAGGAGTTTTGGGGGAGAAGGGGAGCAGGAGCAAGGGGACAGCAGGAGCAATAGAGCAAGAGAAAGAGAGAGTCAGGCACACCTGGCTATTGCCAGGTAATTGTGGGGCAGAGCCTAGACAAAAATGCCAACAGAGCAGGCAGGCTCTTGTTTGCTTGTTAAACTGGTCAACCCAGAGCCCCAAACCACTTTGTCTGACAGGTAGATGAAGAACAAGGAAGAAGGAATAGCCTAGCCAGAGCCCAGTCCATGGCTGTTCTAAAGGTTTGTGAGCTTTTGACAGCAAGCATCTGGATCCTTTCCCATCCAGAGGAAAAGGAGCTGTCTCCTACCTGCTCAGAACCTGTCACCCACACCTGGGAAACTGTCACATGATCAAGATAAAGCCCACATGTTTCTTGGGACTGTCACTTGCGTTCTTGGTACTAGGTGCTGTGGAACCATAGCCCCCCAGAGGACTAAGGGAGGTGGGTTTATCAAATAGGGGCAGGGAGGGAAACTCAGCCAGCTGGCCTTTCAGCCTCACAAAGTGTTTTAAAATTTTTAATTAATCTGAAGTAAATTGACTTGGGAATGGTTTGCTGCTGTGTTTACAATGTAAAATATATTTTAAAGAGCTGGTGTGGTGGCTCACACATTTATTCCCAGCAGAGGCAGAGGCAAAGGCAGGTAGATCTCCGTGAATTCAAGATCAGTCTACATAGCAAGTTCCAAACCAACCAGGGCAACACAGATAGACCGTGACTCATATGTATCTACATGTTAAAACTGTTATTTAATGTGTCTGCTGACACATTCCTGCAGCTGTAATTACATCCTGCAGGTACAAATTGTAATACACACTGATTGCTATAAATGTTTCCTGCGTTTGGGGAAAGAAATGCTCTTTTGCTTCTTTGTTCTTTCCCTGTTACTCCGAGGTCTAATGACTAATTTAACATCTCGCTGCTTTCTGAATGTTAGGAGGTTTACAGAGCCAAGCTCTTGGAACAATCAGACTGCTACTGCTTCCTCACTTCTGGGAGGTCTTCGCACAGCCATCAGATTCAATTTTCTTGCTTATATTTTGCAGCCGGATTTATAACCAACTTAAACTACCATTTGTGGTTTCTTTCCCTGCCTCGTGTGCCAATTGGCCACACTGCTGTTGTCCTGTTCTAAGTGTCTGTCTTCTGGGACCTGACAAGTGTATGGTGCCCATAGGGCTTCTCTTTAAACAACCATTAGGGCCAAGGATCCCTAACCCCTATAACCACAGCACTTTGTGGGCACACACAGTGTTTATGCACAGACTCACACCCATATCACAGCCAGCTGAAGAAGAATGAGGAGGCATTTGTCTTCCAACGGTGATCCACAGGCCAGGTGTGTGAGGCATGGCACTGTCTACTGGTCCTCCCTTCTGAGGACCCCTCTCTCTAAACTGAATTTATAGATGTGAATGTTGGCAAAGTTGGAAACCAGGAAGCACCACTTTTAAACTGTGCTCATTGCCATTAAAGATATTTGTTCCACACACTTTCAGGAGACCATCCAAGGAATGAGTATCATTATTAAACTTTGAAGATGGTTAACCGGGGGGCTTAGAACATGACTAGGTGGTAAGAGTGCTTGCTATGCAAGCATGAGGACCTGAGTTCAAATCTCCAGCAACCCGCATAAAAACCTGAGCACAGCTAGACATGTCTGTAGCCCCAGAATTGCAGAGAAAGGTGGATCCTAGAAGTCCATTGGCCACCTAGTTGTGCCAAAGCATCTGGCCCTGTATGAGACACTGTCCTAAAGGAATAAGGCAGAGAACAGTAGATACTTGGCCTCTTTTCTCTCTGTGTGCATCTGTGGGTGTGTTTATCAGGACACACACACACACACACACACACACACACACACACACACCATCAGGACACACACACACACACACACACACACACACACCCCATCTCACCATCTTTTAAAATTGTAAAATACTCTAGAGTGTTAAAAATGTCTAGCACTGGAAAGAAAATGCATATACAGCACTTTTTCATGTTAAGAGTTGAATAGTTCCCTTAAAAGTTTGTTTGCCTGGAGCTTAACAAGAGGACCACATTAAATATTGTACTTGAAATGTAAAGTTAGCACACTATGCTGTTTAAACATGTTTAATCCATATTATGACTTTGCAGATGCCTTTGAGTGTATGGAAAAGTCTGGAAGTATTGGGGATGATCACAAATATTGCATTTTCTGGCTATAAAAAAAGTCGTGTGCTTCTGTTTTCAATTGTTACTTGGAGCTAGCAGTGCCAGACTGGCAAGATATGTAAAGGGCACCTTCTCACTTGTCTTTGAAAGAAAGGTAAGCTGCTGTGAGGAAGGCAACCTTTCCCAGGCAGTTCCCAAAGCCAGTTGCTTCAGTAAGGAATTAAAGAGCTGGCAGGTGGACCTGGGGCAGGAAGTACCAGCAGAGGACAGTGGTCACCAAGAAGCCATGTCTAGGGCCATGTCTATCAGGGACACAGTAGCACACCCAGCGTCATGACATCTCTATGAACCTTGACTTATCCCAGCAGGTTCTTCCAGGGGCAGTAATGTTCACCCCATCACAGTTCCTATCTTTTAAAAGGAAGTATTACCTCATGCACACATGTGCATTTGCAGTGGCAGAGGTGTTATGATCATAAGACAACTTTTGAGAGTTGATTTTCTTTCCAACATGTCGATTCTGGGAAGTCAAGGTCAAGTCCTCAAGCTTGGCACCAAGTTTCCTTTCTCTGTGGATCTCTCTCACTGGCCTGAATGGCTCTTTTCAATAGACTCATTAATTTTAAAATTCAAGCGTATGATCTGTATGTACATGTGGATATAGAGTGACATTCTGATCTGTGCAAACACTGTGAAATGGCTAACTGGAGCTCAACAGCGAATCTTTTGGCTGGAAGTTGTTCTACAAGTTAAGAACACATGCAGGTGGCCCCTGTAGCTATTTTCAAACATATGACACAACGTGTTACATCAACTATGTCTCATGGCAAATCTCTTGCTCTAACAAGCTTAGATCTGACTCGCATGCATTCTCTCACAAAGCCGTTCCAATCTCCCTCCCGCTCACTTGCACCTTCCCAGGCTCTGCTGACCACTTCCTGCTTTTTGTGTTTCTTCACTTCTTTAGACGACACATGTGAGGGAGGTTTCGTGGTATTTGCCTTTCTGTTCTTTCTACTTAGCAGGATGTCCTCCAGTTTTCCCAATGTGACAGGATGTGTCTTCCCTTTTAAGGCTGATAATATTCTATTGTATACACATATGAGCACAGCAGTGCAGTTTCTCATTAGCACACTGACTTCAACATCTTCAGAAATACCCAGGAAGCTGCAGGAAGAATGCAGGAATGGGATCTGGGTGCCATCTTGGCCACCCCTTTGCCTGTTTTAAAATCAGGTTTAAAATGTCACTTGTCATTTAACTTCTGGGGTTCCTTATGTACTTTGGACCTTCGTTATGTATCTGATAACCGGCCCAGGACTACTTCCTG
Organism: Rattus norvegicus; assembly: GCF_021556685.1. Taxonomy (NCBI): domain Eukaryota; kingdom Metazoa; phylum Chordata; class Mammalia; order Rodentia; family Muridae; genus Rattus; species Rattus norvegicus. The sequence continues at coordinate 50,442,380 of NC_141544.1, read as the reverse complement.
TTTTGTTGGTTGTCTCTTTCTTTGTGCTGTGTTCTCCTCTGTTGCTTGTGCTTCTGCGCCTTTGAGATCATTTCAGAAAAGTCATTGCCTGGCCAACAGTACTGTGGGGGTGTTTTACAGTTCCTGCTTTTCTACTCAATCTTTGGTCCATTTTGAGTTCCTGCTGTTGTGTAAGATGTGAGATAACTTGGCCTTGTCCGTCTGTATGAGAATCTCTAGTTTGTAACACCGTTTATTACCCTCTTTGGTCAATGCATCTCTTCCAAAACTTGAAAGACTGAATGTGGGGGTTTGTTTCTGGGCTCTCTCTCTCTTCTTCCGTTGGTTGATATGTTTGTTTTAATGACAACAACTTGTTTTGATTGCTAAAGTTTTGTGTTACAATTTACATACCACTTCTAGACTTGTTTGGCTGTGAAGGATCTTTTGTGGTCCTGTATGCAATTTCTGTTCTTCTTTCATTTTACTGACTGTGTGTGTGTGTGTGTGTGTGTGTGTGTGTGTGTGTGTGTGTGTGCACCTATGTGTGGAGCATGTGTGTGAAGGTCAGAGACAAGTGAATGTAAGTTCTCACCTTCTACATGGGCTCAGGGACGAAGCCCAGGTCAATGTGTTTGAACCCATGACCACTGAGCCATCTTGCCAGCAATTTCTGTGAAGAACAACATTGGGATTTAAAAATCTGTGGATCACTTTGGAAAGTGTGAGTGTTTTCAGAATATTAATTATTCTAGTTCACAAACAGGCCATGCTGCTTACAACTGTCTTCTGTTTCTCTTTCGTTGTTTACAGCATACAGGACATCTACTTTCTTGGTCAGATTTATTCTCAAGCATTTTATTGTTTTGTAACAATTATAAATTAGACACTTCCCTCAGTTTCTTTGGGATAATTTATTGTTAGAGTAAAAGAATATTAATATTGGTGTGTGTGCGTGCATGTGTACTTTGTGTCCTGGAGCTTTTTCTGAATTTGTCAGTTTTAACAGTTTTTTTTAATGGAGTCAGTGCTCTCACTCTATTGGATCATGCCCATAGCAAACAGACTACATAAGATCCTTATTTTGATGTTTCGCTTCTCTCTCTCTCGCATAACTCTACAGCAGAGGCTTCTAGCAGTACATTTAATAGATGTGGGGAGACGGAGTGCCCTTAATTTGTTCCTAGTTTTAGGGAGAAACAAACTCAACTCCTTGGGCTCAGTGTGCTGAGTCCTACATTTAATCTATCGAGAGTTTTGTCATAAAGATATTAATTTTTTATCATGGTCTCCTTATCTACCGATACTCCAGTGAGGCCTTTTCCTTTCATTCTGTCTGCGTGGTCTCTTATTTACTGATCTCTATGTGGTGAACCGTCCTTGCAAACTGGGAAAGATCCCACTGTTGTTGTGGTGAGTGACCCTTCAGTGTGTTCCTGTATTTGGTCTATTGGTATTTTGTGGATGATTTTTATGTCTATGGTCATCAGAGAACTTGGTTTATAGTTTTATTTCCTGGCAGTGTCCTTCAGTATCGGGGTAATGCTGGTCTCCTGTAATGGGTTTGGAAGCACTCCCCCGCTTGAAGTTTTCTTTTGAGGAGTTTGAGAAGGAACTTTCAATGTCTGATAGAAGTCAGCAATGCAGCCATCTGGTTCTGGGCTTTTGTTTAATGATGGATGTTTTTATTACTGGTTCAACCTTTATTTGTAACTGGTCTGTTTGGTTTTCTATTTCTTCACGATTTGGTCTTGGTAGGTTGTAAGAATGAATGGACTTCTTTTTGTGTCACCCCGTTGTGGTATGAGGACTGTTCATCTGAATAGCAGCCTCTCTCCTGTGGCACCAAAATCCCTCTTCTTCCATACATAATTTTATTTGGATATTCTCAGTCTCTCTCTTTTTAAAATCTAGTGTGCTACTTTTTGCTGATATTTTTCATAAAACGAGTCTTTGCTCCATTGATCTTTTCTGTTTTCTGTGTTCTCCATTTTACTCATTTCTGCTCAGATCTGTCTTATTTCTCCCCTCCTCCTTTCACAGGCTTAGTGTTTCCTCCCTGTTATGGTCCCTGAGGAGAATACCAGGGAAAAGTCTTCCTCTTCCCTGATGTGGGTGTTTATTGCTTTTAAAGTTATTTTTGCTGAATTCCATACATTTTAGTGTCTTTTTGTTGTATTTTGTTTTCATTGTTTCAGGAGAGTGTTGCTGTAAAATTATAAAAAGGGCCGTCTTTTATCCCACACTAGATCCGGCACCGCAGTGCCCCAAGATATCTGGTAGACATCTTCATCTCAGTCAGCAAAGCCTCTCACCCACTTTGCTCCATCCCATATCACACTGCCAAAGGCTTCTCTCTGAGCCTGGCAACAATTTCTCTGTCCATCTAGTTCCCAAGGCAGGTTGCCAGAAACACACATCCCAATTCTGTGGTAGCCCATAGTCTCTAGCTGCTGCACACTCTCTTAAACTTAAATCGCCACGTGAAAGAACACACAACACAATCACCTCTGATCCAGTTGATAAGATGTAATTGCCCACCTAAACATACAAAGCCCTGTACACATCCATACCTTAAGAATATTCATAATAGTACAACAATGCCAAGCAACCAGAGCTTCCAGGGACTAAGCCACTACCTAAAGACTATACATGGACTGACCCTGGACTCTGACCTCATAGGTAGCAATGAATATCCTAGTAAGAGCACCAGTGGAAGGGGAAGCCCTGGGTCCTGCTAAGACTGAACCCCCAGTGAACTAGACTGTTGGGGGGAGGGCGGCAATGGGGGGAGGGTTGGGAAGGGAACACCCATAAGGAAGGGGAGGAGGGAGGGGGATGTTTGCCCGGAAACCGGGAAAGGGAATAACACTCAAAATGTATATAAGAAATACTCAAGTTAATAAAAAAAATTCATAATAATCTGTAAATGTACAGAGAGGAATCAACATCAGTCTCCATGTTCTCTCTGCAGCTTCCTCTTGCCTCCTCTAGTCTCCTCCTTTCTCTAAAACTTTTCTCCCATGTCCCCGCCAGCGGGGACCCAGTTATTCAGGGTCCCGAAGGGGCGCTACCCTTGGGCCTAAATGGGGGGCGAGAGAAGAAGGAGACCAAGCAAGATTCTGTTGTCAAGGTCTCGTTTATTGGGGTGAATGTTACAGCTTTTAAGGCTTTCAGGTAGGGGGAGTGTCCTTTGTGAAACACAGAGGAGGGGGAGGTGCGGATACAGGTAGTGATAGCTGGAGGCAAAGAGGTCAGGCAGTAGACGATGAGGTCAGGCGGTGGAGACACTGGGTGTTGATTCAGGAGGTAACAGGTATCTGCTAAGGGAGCTGAGGCATCCCTTGAATGTTATCTTCCTGTGCCGTAAATTCATGGGAGAGGCTTTCATTCAACAATCTTAAGACTTAATGCAGTCATCTTAGGGGTGAGTCTCTGTGGCCAAACAGCCCAGAGTTACCTAGCCACTTTGAACCATGCAGTCAAAAAGCGGCTAGCCCCAAATCCAATATGGCTCCATACACTCCCACCCATCCTTCCTTCTCATCCAATGACAGGCCTCATTCTATCTTGTACCTGCCTACACCTACGTGATGACATCATCCTGCAGAAGAGTGATTGATGGATTGTGGCAAATAGCACAGTCTGTCTTTGAACTCACAATTCTCTTGCCCCAGCTTCCCAAGTACTGAACTACAGGGTGTACAATGTCCTGTTAAGATAGTTTAGATTTTCTCCATTGATACACTGATTGCTCAGGATCCTGCTTAGCTTCTGAAAGTCCTCATTTCTTGGTTCACCATTGTGTTGTCAGAAAGTGTTTAAAACATTTTAAAAGATAAAAAAAATTTTTTTTAGCCAGTGTGGTGGCAAATGCCTTTAATCCCAGCACATGTCTTTAATCCAGGAGGCAGAAGCAGGTGGATCTCTATGAGTTTAAAGCCATCTGGGTCTACACAGTGAGTTCTAAGACAGCCAGAACTGCATAGCGAGACCCTGTATAAACAGACAGACAGAAAGAAAGACAAAATAAGCCAGGCACTGTTGACTCATGACTTTAACCCCAGCTCTTGGGAGGCAGAGGTAGGCTGATCTCTGAGTTCAAGACCAACCTGGTGTACAGAGTGAGTTCCAGCACAGCCAGGAATGTTGAGAGAAATAAAACAAAATAATAACAATAATGCTAATAAATAAATGAAACCAAATTTTATGTATATGAGTATTTTGCACGTATAAATAAATGTCTATGCACTTTATGGGAACAGTGCCTGTGGAGTTAGAAGTGGGTACTGGATCCCCTGGACCTGGAGTTGTGAGCTAGCATGTAGGTGCTGGGAATTGAACGCTGGCTGTGTGCAAGAGAAGCCAGTGCCTTTAACTGCTGAGTCAGTTTTAAAGCCCAAGTAATGATTTCAATGTTCTTTCAATCTTAAGTTTGTTGTATTTTATTTTATCCCCTTACACAAGCTCTTCACTGGAGAATGTTTTAGTTTCTTCTCAGGGTTTTACCAAAGGGCAAGTATGGCAAAGTATGTTCTCTGTGTGCTTGAGAGAAGCATGTATTCTTCATCTGTGGGGTGGACATGCAACGTCTATTTTCTAGGGTCACATGTCCTGAAGTGGACTTCATGTTTTCTGGGATCCGAAAGCTTGCGTCCACCAGTGTTGCATATGTTGTGAGTCGGCAGCTGTGGGCAGCTATCCCAACTCCTGTGGCATCGCTGCCCAGGTTCAGTATCCAAGTCTGTTATCAGAAGACAAAATCAGGTTACATCAGGTGTGTGTCTTGAGAAGTGTTCCCAGGATCCAAAAGCAGTTGCCAACTTTGCTTCCTAAGGGTTTCTCCACCACACTAGGAGTTGGTCCTGGAACAGAGCTGTTACCACCAGTGGCCACACAGCAGTCACCTGTGGGAAGGAACTGTGATTGTCCTGTTTTTGTCTTGACAGCCCCAGTCCCCAAAAGACAAAAATGTGACCATTGGTCCCCATGTCCTCCTGACACCTATGCCTACCGGCTGCTCAGTGGTGGTGGCCTAGACAAGTATGCCAAGATCTGCTTTGAGGATGAAATGTAAGTACCGTGTATAAGAAAATGAGTCTGTTTGCCCGCGTCCCTTCTTCCCCCTCTCAGGTTGTACTTGTATGTTCCTAACCTCTGGCAAGACTGAAAATCAGGTAGGGGGATAAGAACACCACTGCGTCCCTGGGGAAGGGTGATGGGTGTCTCTGAGGGATTTATGTGTCCTCGGTTGGATTTTCATAGTCTCTTTTGACGATCGTTCCATGTAATTCATCAGCGAAGCCACCAGGGCTTGGCCCTTTCTTTGTGAGATTTTAACTACAAATACAGTTACTTAGTAGAAGAAGCACAGGATTCTCCAAGTCGCCCCCCACCAGTTTTGAGCACATCTCTGCTTAGTAGCCGGTGATGCTTGACCTCACAGGTGAAGCCTGTGTGTCTCCACCGAGATAGTGCATTTCGTGGGGTCCACGGTAGAAGCTCAGATCTGGGTCTTGCTGTGCCTTTCAGATTACCTTTACGACACTTGTACTCATCTCAGCATCTGTACTCTGGTGTGCCCTGTTTTATCTTATTTTGGCATTTCAAGACTTCTTAAATAAGTGTATTTCACCGTGTTGGACAGATTTCCTGTTTCTTTTCCGTTTCTATGATGACATACTTGAACAAAAGCAACTTAAATGAGAAGGGCTTTATTTTGACTCGTTGTTTGAGGGAACAGAGCTTGCTGGCAGGAAGTCATAGTGACAGGATTCTGCAGAGGCGGCCACATCTTGTCACTTATCGAGCAATGAATGCTGATGTCCTGCTGACTTCTTGCTTGTCATTGACCCTTAGAGCTCTATCCCTCATACCCCACAGTTTACTTCCCATTTGTCCCATCTCTCTCTCACCCTTGACTGTGGACAGAACTTTTTTTTTTTTTTTTACTATCACCACTGGTCTCTTCTACTGTGTCTAATCTGTCCTTAAAGCCAGCCATCATCTAGTGTTTTTAGATTATTTTGTCCTTTTAGATTTTAAACTCATTTCTTCTTTTTCCAAGTGAGCCTGCATTTTCTTTGTTGTTTTTTGTTTTGTTCTGTTGACTTCCAATCGAAACTTTCGTGTTGAGTGCATTAAGTGCTGTTATCTCAGAATTCAGTTGGCTGGCTGGAGCCCGTGAGTCTGCCTCGGTTGTCTGCTGGCTCCTTTTGCTCTTGCTTCTGTTGACTTCTTCCCTAGCCTGTCAAGGGACTTCTGACTGCGTGCTGGGCAGTCCATCCGAGCATTTCTTTAAAAAAAAAAAATAGCAGCAAGAAATGCACACTAATCTGTTTTCACCACTGTAATGTATACGAGCAGCTGGATGGTTTGCGGTAGAAAAGAACTCTGCCTCATATCTCAGGAGGGCTAAGCGCATGGCTGGCCCTGCCTCCTAGCAAGTAACTTCACAATAACATGAGTAAACAACGAGATTTCGTGGTCAGAAGGAAGCCAGAGATGCTCAGCTTCCAGGTTTGCCATTTTTTTTTTTTTTACAACTGCTCTTTCAGGAATTAGCATACTCTAAAAGCATTTGCCCCTCCTCCAGGGAGTTCCATAGCCTCTTTTTTTTTTCTCTCATCTTTATTAAATTGGGTATTTCTTATTTACATTTCGATTGTTATTCCCTTTCCCGATTTCCAGGCCAACATCCCCCTAACCCCTCCCCCTCCTCTTCTATATAGGCTTCCCCTCCCCATCCTCCCCCCATTACCGCCCTCCTCCCAAGAATCCCGTTCACTGGGGGTTCAGTCTTGGCAGGACCCAGGGCTTCCCTTTCCACTGGTGCTCTTACTAGGATATTCATTGCTGGGCAGTTGGAGCCCAGGGTCATTCCATAGCCTCTTATCATCAGGCTGGGGCCAAGCTCCTAACACAGGACCTAGCAGGGGGCATTTCCCAGTCACAAATGAAGCACAGAAAGATGGGAGTCTCTGTCTTCTTTTCTCATTTACTGTTCCCAGGGACCCAAAGCTATTGGCAGTTCAGGGTGACATGAGCACATTTTAAATGTCATCATTTTCTGGGGTTGCCTAGTTCAATAAAATCTGGGCAAATAGCCACAAATTCTGTTTTTTGTCTTCTTTATCTAACCCTCTGTGGCTTAACGAAATAAAATCCAAGAGATTTGATGAGGCCTTTGATTTCCCTTCAGACTTTTGTCTGTAAGGCCTCTGTGGCTTTCCAAAGTGCTGTCGACTTCTCTGGGCTCCTATCCTGTAAGGGCAAAGGTCTCTTTCAATGTTAGACTCACCCCAGAAATGTCTGTCTTTAGTCAGTTGTTGGCCTGGGAAGTTCTTGGCTACATTTCATTTCTCTCTTATCCCAGCAGATCTTTTAAAAATGTGTTCTTCCTCATGTTGTGCTTCCCATGGTGTTAGAGTTACCCAGCTTTTCACTACTGAGGATAAGAGTGCTTCCTTGCCTCTTTAACACTCGGAAAGCACTAGGCCCTGAGGCTCCTGGAGGCCTTCAGTTAAGCATTAAAGCACCTGTTGCCCACCTTATAGCTTTGACATGTAGGATGAACTTCAGATTCTCTTTTTGATACTACTGACTTGTTGATGCCAATCTCAGCAAAAGTCCATAAAATGCACATAATTATATAGCACATATTTATACACATGTGCACACCTACACCTGTGCAAATACAGACACAGCACATGCATGCATACATGCAAAATTATGCACACATACAACATACTTATGCACATGTGCATACACAGACATACCACATGCATGCACATATAATTTACGCATCCTAAACACACACCTGCACATTATTCCTATGACCTCTGATGACAATTACTGTCTCTAGGAAATACTTTAGTCTTCCCAGACTTAGGGTTCAAAAATAGAATTAAAATTATGTATGATACTGACATCTCATTTTCGCTAGGTGACAAACAAAAACTGGGCTAGTGAGCTGTCTCAATGGTTGAAAAGCGTTTACTGCTCTTCTAGAGGATGTGACTTCATTTCCCAGCACTCATGTTAAACAGCTCAAAACTGCCTTTAACTCCAGCTCTAGGGTGTCTTGTACCATCCTGTGAGCTCCTCAAGCTCTGCACTCACCCATTAAGCTATACACCCATTAAAAATAAGTCTTCTAAAAAGGGAAGCAAAAATAAGTGATATAATAGGAAGTGCTTATTAAGGAGATAATCTGGGTTGGATTTGGTGGGTGGGTGAAAGGATGAGGCATGTAGAGCCTGCAGGTCCAGAATGGGGAAGGAAGTGGAGACTGAGGGAGAAGGAAGCAGAGACCGGAGGAAGCCCGGTTTAGAATGGAGCTGCTATCCTCCCTTGAGTCCAGGCATGGCTTCTTGGGCTGAGAGGGACTCAATGCAAAAGCCTTGGTGAAGAACCTTCCTGTCTGACCTTTGTAAGATGAAATGCAATTTCCAGGAACCCAGGAACTGAATCTGAATCCTGCAGGTGTGTAGAACAGGGGTGGGGTTGTCTGGGGAGCAGTCCCAGCCATTGCATACCAGTGGTAGAAGCAGCAGGAAGGAGAGGGAGTATCAGGCCCTGAACACAGAAGGCCTGGTGAGGGAGGGCTGTTGGTGAGGGAGGCCTGCTCATCTTGCCTGTATAGGAGCTTCTTGACTGACTCTCACTCACGTTTCAGGCTATTAGGAGAGAAGACGGGGAATGTGGCAAGAGGGATAAACATCGCTGTTGTTGACTGTAAGTGACACAAGTGTTTCTCAGAAATTCCCTCAGAGCATGGAACAGGATTTCTGCAGAGACCTTGATGTTTCTATGTTTCTTTAAAAATCTCTCCCTCCCTCCTTCCTCCCCTCTGTGTTTATGCATATTCATATGAGTGTGCACACATGTATGTCACCGTGTATGTAGAGGTCGAAGAACAACCTTAGAGGTAGTTGCACACCTAACTGAGATTTCTCCATGGATTGCTTTGGGTTTTTTTTTGTTTTGTTTGTTTGTTTGTTTGTTTGTTTGTGTTTACCATTGTGCACAGCAGACTAGCAGGCCTATGATTCTCCACCTTTCATATCTACACAGAAGCCCTGGGATTTCACATGCACATGCCTGTGTCAGCTTTACATGAGTTCTTGGAATTTGAACTCAGTTCCTTATGCTTGCAAGACAAGCATTTTATCCACTGAGAGACCTCAAGACCATGGTCTTTCAACTTGTTTCCTCATATCTAGGTTTACGCTGTAATGGATTCTAAAATCACATAATTTTCACCTGAAAGTCTTACTTTACAAACTATTTATGGCCCAACGACAACAGAATAACCAAAAACTGAATCTAAAAGAGACTTTGCAATTGAGGAAGAGCAGAGAGAGGGGACACAGTGAAGCTCAGATTCACCTAGATCCGGACCCTGGATTCTTTTGCTCTTGGATCCTGGTGACCCAATAGAGGTAACAACACTGGCCAGTTCTATTTGGCTGCTGTGGGCCATGGAAACCTGTGTAGGTGCATTGACTTCCTCTGGGGTCTTAGTGTTTTTGAAGGTCTCATACAGTAAGATACACAGCAGGTTAGAGAACAGGAAGTCATGTAGGAAGCATCTGATTACAGAGCCAGTGTCAGCAGAGCTGTGGGACAGGACAAAACTCTCTCAGTCATACGACCCCTCTGGACACCTAGTGTGAAGTGAAAAGGTCTGGGGGACTCTAATGGTTAAGAGATGAAAGGGAGAGGAGCATTAAGATCCTGTAATTGGGCCAGATCAAAGTCCTAGACCACCTCCTCCCTGGAGGTGCTCCTTGAAGATCAGCCTATTGCTATATGGCTTCCCTGGGAGAAGTAAAAGGAACGTCTATTCACCCCCAAATAAGGAAGGAACAGATGGGACAGACGAGGAGTCCAATAGGTCTAGCCTGGTGGCATAAATGAATCCATTCAGGTTGTTAACTGGAGCCTGGAGCTCTCAGAACCTTGCCACAGCCATCTCCCAACCCTCTGCCTACCAAGGTCCTGTTGTATAGGCTCCCAGGCTATAAGCAAACATAGTTCAGCCCACCACCTAGTGTTGAAGAAGCAGAGGTGACTTCAGGCTCACACAATGTGGGGTGCAAAACCCAAGCTCAAGTTCCCTGTCTCTGTTGTGTTCCGACCTTACACTTATCAGGGGCTCTGGTTTCAACAAACACTGTCTGACCATGGGCAAGATGGCTTGTAGCCCATGGGAAGGACAGCCTATTTTGCTGCAGATTGGTACATAGATGACCACAAGATGGAGTTGCTCTGTCCAGGATTTGGAAGACTAATCCCACCACACAATTCCTCTTCAGGCTAGGGACTCTTCCAGAGTCACTTAGAGGTAATAAGACCAAAAAGGGTAGTAGGACTACCACTGTACACTGGGTCCCCTGAGATATCTCTTAAAAGGCCATTTCTTTCTTTTTGTTTTTCAGATGAGACGGGGAAAGTAATATCAACAAAGTACTTTGACATGTACGAAGGTGGTAAGAAAAGTCCTTTCTGATTAAAATGAAGACTAAACTGCATAGACCCCATGGGGAAATGGAAATGGCTTGATGAAGAAGCAGGGAGTCCCTTTGACCTGTGTTTATTGAATATAGGATAGGGTCTGTCACAATTCTGAACACTAATTTAGGACATCACTCTTGGGACTGACCTCTTGTTCCTGATGGCGGAGGTGGCCAGTGGGTGCTTGCAGAAGCTGGGTTTGGTACCAGGTGTGGCTACCTCCAGATTCGGGGTTTAATTTATTTAGGGCTTTCCACTTTGCATGGTCAATCTTGTTTCCATCTTTGAGCGTAACGGTTGCTGTACCCTGAGTACCTGCTGCAAGTTGTCCATGTTCCCAAGGCTTCTCTAAGATAGCTTCCCGTGGAACCCAGGACATTACTCCTGAGGAAGTAGCCAGGGCACTCCTAGAGCCCCTGGGGCCAGTCTAGGGAACATGACATTCAGAGAGTAGGTGACAGCAGAGGAGGAAGGAAGTTGAGAACCAGGGTAGCAGCCTCACTCACTGATAAGACTCTGAACTACTGTCTGGCCTTGACCCTGCAGATAACTCTGAGCCAATGACTAAGTTTATTCAGAGCACCCCTTCGAAATCCCTGCTGTTCATGGTGACTCATGATGACGGAAGCCACAAGTAAGTATGTGTAGTTTTCCCCATGTGACAAGAGCAGCCAGCCAGGGGACTGACAAAGGCCCCTGGTTCTGGCAACAACTGGAGAGTAGGGAATGAGATGTTTCTACAAGGGAAGGGAAGAAATGGTCATGGCAAATGCCAGGAATCACTCCCATACTCATATGCATGCACACACTCGAGGGCGCAGGCGCGCGCGTGCGTACGTACACACACACACACACACACACCGCTCCCACAGGAGACTTTCTCATGCTTTCTCCTTTGCCCAGACTGCAGGCTCAAGCAAAGGATGCCATAGAAGCCCTTGGAAGCAAAGAAATCAAGAACATAAAGTTCAGATCAAGCTGGGTGTTTGTTGCAGCAAAGGGCTTTGTGCTCCCTTCAGAAATGGAGAGAGAAAAAGTGAGTGACTTTCCCCAGTCCTTCTCAGATGGGGCTATGGTGTATAAAGGTGTTCTGTCAGCAGTCACTCCCACAGAGCACTGGTCAGCCTCTTCCATTAGCTCCATGTTCTACCCCAGACTTCTCTAGTCTCACTACAGACTATAAATGGGATCCTGGGATTGGTTCTAGTCACTGGCGGCGACTATTCTGTTTGGGCAGGAGGCTAGCCTTCTTTAGTTCCTCATCTGGAGATAGCAATCACACAATCAGATAGGGGACTGCCTGGGGTAGTTCTATACGAACCACTTACAATATGATAGGTACGAAATATGCACTGGACAGAGCTGCTCTGGCTGATTGCCATCCTTGGAGGAGACTTGATGCCTCCCTTTATCAAAGCAAAGATCAAAGGAGAGAGAGAAGCAAGTGAAGTTTGACTTATCACCATGTCTCCTGTGAGCATCCCAGCTGATAGGTGGTGTTACATGGCCTCTGGGAACCATCACCCTAACCCTTTTTGACCAACATAAATGGGTCTGAAGAGAAGGAGATTGGCTGCACAGCCAAGGCCCACTTCTCTGATGAGGCTATCTTTCCACCTAGCTAGAATTCCAAGAGGGCAAAGCTTGATCTTTGTCCAGGGTTACACACCAAATCACATATGATTCTGCTTGAGACTTTGCTCCCACTGTCTGGCACCATGGTTTAAAGAAGACAGTGGCAACCAGGAGCAGCTTGGCCTCCTCTTATTGGCGTGAGAGGAGGCACAACACCCAGGTCACTGTTACTAGCTCCAGAGATCCTGGATCTTTTGGGATGCCCTCAGATCTGAAACTGAAGAACCTGGAGGCCATGATTGGGTTGGCATGCTCCAGTCAAAACATGTTTTCACCACAGTACCCAGTGATCTTGCACATGGAAAGCCAGCCCTGCAGAGAAGGTACTTCTCATCCTGCTGTGTGCTGCAAGCAATGGAGGCCTCGTGGTCACCTTCAAAGGGAGGAGGTTGTACTTGTTGGCCCCCTAGACCCACAGGGGTTTAGGGGAGATAGGCATGAGTCTAGGGGACAGGGCCTCAGGGCTTGTTTGGTGGGGACACATGTGGTTTTGAATAACTTTCAGCTTTCCTGTCAGCTCGTTCTATGGTTCCAGCAGCTGTGTGGTGAGGAGGCACCCACTTGCATTGGTTTCTGTGGCACACTCTGAAAGTGAACTCAGGATTCCCTTCACCCCAAATAACCCATATCACAGATAGACACCTCCGGGGGCTGTGTGGCCTTAGGCAAGCTATTTCACCTTTCTGTGGGAAAGGGATAAAGTCGAATCAAAGCAGGCTTAAGGGAGAAGGCTTAGGTCTCCTAATTTCAAAACCTACTTCAAAGCTGCAGTCATCAGAGCAGCATGGCACTCTGAGAACAGGCATAGATGGGTGATTGGAACTAGGGTCCCAGAAAATTTGAGGGTCCCTTCGTACCTGACCAGACGATTTTCCATACAGAATGAACAGAGACCACCTCTTCAGGAGTGAGTAGTTTCTTTAATAAAGTGTCCAGGGAAAACCAAATAGCACATAGGGAGAAAATGGATTTGGATCCCTGTTTCACACCATATGCAGAGATAAAACTGTCAAACTCTCTCAGCAGGATGGCAAAATAGGCAGAAATCTCTGCCACCCTGGGCTAGGCAGGGGCTTCTGGAAGTGTTCAGAATAAAAGCAAAAGGAAAGGTAAAATGATCAGCTTCAAAATCCCACAGTTTTCTGTTCCCAAGAGCACACAAAGAAAGAAAGAAGCCAAGCACAGGGTCACATGCCTAGCATTTCAGTGTTCAGGATGTGGAGGTTGGACAATCAGGAATTCAAGGCCATCCTTGGTTATCTTTGAGTTCAAGTTCAGCTTGGGCTATTTGAGATGCCTAAACAACAACAACAAAGTGGGAAGAAAACCACGGAGCAATTGTAGGAGAAAATGTTTGCAAATAGCAGACTTGTGTCTAATATATGTAAATAACTCAACTCAATGATTAAAAAGATAATCCAATTGAAAAATGGCTAGAACCTCTGAACAGATGCTTCTTCTTCGAAGATGTGCATGTGAACTGATAAACTTGTGGCTTACTATTAATAAAAAACTTAGTAGCTTGAGTCATCAGAACGAAACCAGCTCAGATCACACTGAGATGGAGCCGCAGGCTCACTGTGGTAGTTGTAATCATAACTTGTAACAAGTCTAGAAAAATTAGAATTCTCACATGGCTGCGAGAGATGTAAAATGAGGTAGACTCTCTGAGGAACATTCTGACAGTTTCTTGAAAATGAACGAGACAGTTATTCCCAGCCCAGCACAGGTCCTTGTAAGCATGCCTTCACTCAGGAACTGGGGCACAGGTTTCCATAGCAGCGTTCTTCCAGCGTGAGGGCAGTGTTAACATAGAGGAACTGTGGAAGGGAACTCTTCAGCCATGTACAGAAATGAAACGGTGACGTTAGCGATTGTATGGGGGATTCTTGAAAATGTTATGCAGAATGGTACAGGCAAACGCAGAAGTTACATAAGGTTGATTCCCTTGTTATTCAAAATTCTTAGAAGGAACAAACCCAAAGAAAGCATCAGGAAGAAGGTTAGTGGCCGCTTGGGGCGGGGAAGGAGACAGATGACTGCTGTAGTGTGCGACTCCTCATTCAGTGATGACAATGTCTTATTGATGTAGTGACAGTTGCATGCACTGGGAATGTGCTAAAGACGGGAATTGTCTGCAGGTGAGTTCCATGGCATGTGAACTGCCTCTCAGTGAAGCTGTGGTGTGAGAAAAGGTACTAAGTTAGGATGTGTCATTACATACGAAAGACTTACAAGTATAGAGCCATCATGCCCACTCGAGTGCAAACATGTTTGCAGAGTGGCAAGTACTAATTTGAAGACACTCTGAAAACTCCAAGTGTGGAGTCCAGACTCCCTGGGTCTGTTCCCACAGGCAAGGGCTAGATCATGTGCTGTCCCCACAGCAATGCTCTCCCTATGCACATTTGAATAGGTCAAATTAAATAGAATCTGGAGGTGAGTTCATATTGCATAGCTGCTTCTCAAAGGCTCGTTGCTTCTCTACTAAGGCACTCTGTAGACTGCAGAAGAGCTCCTATCCTTTGGAAAAGTTCCAGAGCTGCCATCAAATAATATTGAGGGCTGGAGAGATGTCCCAGCAGTTAAGAGCACTGAGTGCTCTTCCAGAGGTCTTGAGTTCAATTCCTAGCAACCACATGGTGGCTCACAAACCATCTGTAATGGGGTCTAATGCCCTTGTCTGGTATGTTTGAAGAAAGCTACCGTGTACTCATAAAAAAGAAATCTTAAAAAAAATAAAATAAATACTATTGAGAGACACATTGAGGCTGGGTGGAAGTTCAGGTCTATAATCTTAGTAGTTGTAAGGCTGATACAGGAGGATCACTGTGAGTTCCAGGCTATCCTGGACTACAAAACAAGGCTATCTCTAATCAAAGAAACTGAAGAAGGGAAAGGAAGGGAAGAAAGGAAGAGAAAGGGATGAGAGGAAGGAAGCAGGAAGTAAGTAAAGAAGGGATGACAGGAAAAATAGAGGGAGGCGTTAAGAAGAATTTTATCCTGGGTTGGAGGAACTGCCACTCTGAGACTTCTGCTCACACGACTTTGCTCATAGCAGAGATCCAGTGATGAGCTTAGTGAATAAATGACACCCTTTTCCTTCCCTTATCCAGATCAACCACTCAGATCAATCCAGGAACAGATACTCCGGCTGGCCAGCAGAGATCCAGATCGAAGGATGCATACCCAAAGGGCTGAGATAACGACGCTTGGACCTCAGTAGACCTGTTTCGTACAGATACGCTCAGCTGGAACATCACAGGATTCTGTTCCTTCGAGTCCAGCTGTGAAGGAAAGGGCTGATGTGGATTTGCAGTTTGTTGTAAACAATAAGACATTGTTGGTGACACTGATTCTTAGCAGCTGATGTTATCTCACTGCCGTCCGTACGGTGAAGGAATTCTCAAGCCAGGACAACAGGCAGAAGGGAGTCATTTTGGGGATGGGGGTGGATGGAGAGTGGAAAGAAGCAAAACCGCTTGCTGGCTGCTGAGCTTGTTCTACTCGTGTCGACGTCAGGCCACTGTCACAGACCACAGGTCTCCACTGCTCTTCAGAGTGAGCTCTTATCCCACTGTCATGTGGGACACCTTTGTTCCTGCCATTTATCTTCTGGGGAATGAATGAGGCCTTAACCATCATCCTTGGTCTCCTCACGTTTGGCTTTTAAACTTCCCTGTAGGGTGTGGGTTTATTTTCTGTCAACTCTGCCTCTGTGCAAGGCCCTGGTTGGCAAGGAGGGAGGCTGGCACTGTGGCCTAGCCGTGATCTGCTCCCAGGAAGACAGCCATAGAGCTCTTAGTCTGTTAGACTCCTTTCCAAGGATATAGCCAGTCAGATGGCACATGTCAGCAGGTCAGGGATGGAATCGCTAGGACAGATGTCACTAACTAGAGGACACCAGAGGAGCCACTAGACTATGCCAGTGTGATTGCTTCTCAGGCCTATGGGATCTTAGCCCCAAGTAAGGGAGTGATTTCAAATGCCAGCAGAATGACTTCAAAGCCAGGGCAGCCTGAGCTGGGAAATGGTCTAGTGAATAAAATGCTTGAGCACTGACTGCTTTTTCAAAGGTCCTGAGTTCCATTCCCAGCAACCACATGGTGGCTCACAATCATCTGTGATCTTGGTGCCCTCTTCTGGCGTCCAGGCATATATGCAGGCAGAACACTATACAAAATAAATAAATCTTAAAAAAAAAAAAAAAAAAGGCTGGACATGGTAACACACACATGTAAACCCCACATGGGAGGAGGAACAGGGATTTCCCAGGAGAACACAGGCCAGCTAGTCTAGAAGCAAGCTTTAGTCTCAGTTAAGAAACTTTATCTCAAAAAAATAGGGCTAAGCAGATGGAAACTACTTCCTGTACTGTATAAGCACAACCAGAGTTCAGGTCCCCAGGACCATGTACAGTCCAGTTATGGTGCCATGTATTCCCAGTTATGGTGGGAAGGCAGAGAGCAATGGCATGATAGCTAGCCGGCCTAACTGAAACAGGGAGCTTTGGGCCAGTGTGAGATCCTTTAAAAAAAAAAAACAAAAACAAAAACAAAAAACCTGGAAAGTTATAGAGGAAGACACTAACTTCTGGCCTCCACACATGCACATTTAGATTAATATGCCTATACACCTGTCTCTATACACGAACATAACCAAATACACAAATGTTGGGTGAAGAGGGTTGGAAGAAGATACTTGCCTTCAACATTGGCCTTGCCACATTACACACGTACACACACACACACACACACACACACACACACACACACACACACACACACACAGCGGCAATAAATATAATTGGGAACACCTGGTACCCAGCATACTTGCCACATCAATCTATTCCAATCTCTTGGCAAACAGGTGTATTGATCTCTCCTTGTGATACCAGTATCCAGCTGCCTGGACCCTTCCTATCCAGTGAAGACACAGGAGAGAGCAAAAATTCAGAAGCTCTCTGCCCTGCTCCTGCCTGGATATGTGTTGCCACCCACCCTTCTCCCTCCCTATGCCTCCCTACCTTAAGACTTACCTGGCCAGCTCCACATAGGATACACCAGCTCTCTGCAAGGACACAGTAAGCTGCATGGTCACGGCAGGGAGATGAGTCTCTGTTACCACAGAGGCTGGTGAACATTTAGGAACTACAATGACCCAGTGACCACTGCACATCAAGCAGTCCTCTGGCCCAGGAAAAAACACAGGAGTTTCAGAGATAGACTCCTCAGGGTATCTAGTCTCTACATTGGTTCTTGCAGATCACAGGTAGGATCCTGACCCAGGCTTGACTATAGGCTCTGTTGCTTTCCCCCAAATTCCTATGCTGATGTTCAGTGCCTCAGAATGTGATCTTCCTGCAAGTAGGACTATAGCAGACATGATTAGTTAGGACTTGGCTCTGCTGCAGTACGGCCAGTCCTTCCTGCCTGGCTACTGGCCTCATAAGCAGGGACAGTTCGGGCACAGACCTGTGTGTTAGTACCGTGTGAAGACAGGCAGAGATCCACCGATGCTTCTGTAAGAAGGGGATACCTATGGGTGCCCGTGGGAGAGCCCTGGGCCTGGATCTAGCCTCAGGATGTCAGTAAGAGCCCAGCTCTGCTGTGCTCAGTCTTGGGCATATCTTACTGTGAATCCCAAATCTCTTGGGCACAAATAAGCCCCAAGCACAATTGGACAGACCCCTTTGGGCATTGGTACCTGTATTAGTGAATTGTCTCATTACAACTAAATAACTAACAAGAGCAACGTAAGAGTTTGGCTCTCAGTTTTAGGAATTCAGTCCATCGTGACAAGGAAGTCAGGACCATGGGAGGTGGCTGGTCATATTGCATCTATAGTCAGGAAGCAGAGGGATGGCCACTAGTGCCCCCTCTCAGCCCAAGGAAAGGTATCTCTCATATTCTAGGTGTGCCTTCCTTCCTCAGTTTACTTCATCTAAACACTCCTTTACAGACATGCCCAGAGGCTTGCCCCTTAGCTGATTACAGGTCTAACCAAGATGGTAGTCATTGTTAATCACTGAGTACCCTTTTTTGCCTTCTGGGTAAGAAAGGAGGAAATGGATTTCCATCATATCTCATGATATGACATGTTGACCCCTCCGATTGTCAGGCAACAGGCTCAGGGCATTCCTAGCCAGGCAGGCTTCAGGTCTTTGGCTTGAGGATGCCCAGTCTTTTATCCCACTCTGTGGCAACTCTTTCCACCCTCTGTTGTTCGCTACACAGCACACTGTGGGGAGGAAACTGCAGCATTGACTGTGCAGTCACCACATAAGGTGGTGCCTGGCTCTCAGCTGCATTTGTGTCTGGCCTCAGCACTGAACAGGGGCCCTTGTGTCTTCGGGGGTTCCTGCTCTTACAACAGTTTCTGCTGTGCTTGGAACCCCTCCAGAGGACAAAGAACTAGGCCACACCTTTGCAGCCTCAGCTAGATTCTTTTCTTCACATTTATATCTGATGCTTGTATTTGGTTTTATTCTACTGACTAAAACTGAGAGTTATAGACAGCACATCTACTGTGCTTTTGCCTGATTTCCCATTTCAGGCCTGGACTTACTGGCTATGGCTTGTGTCTGCCTGCAGCATATTTTAGCAGCTTCTATCATTTGCTTCTTAATCATCCCCTTAAGGCCCATGTAGTGGAAACTTGTTCCCAGAGTGACAGTAATGGGAGCTTATAGAACTCCTAGGAGGTAGGCCTAGCAAGAGTTAGTCAGGATATTGGGAATGTCCCCTTGAAGGGGACTGTAGGACTAGGGCCCGGCCCAGTTTCTCGTTGGCCTTGAGGTGAGTGGATTTGCTCTGCCACAGTCTCCCTCTGTGATTCAGAACCATATCACAGGCCCAACCAATGATGCATAGTAGAAAATATTAAAAATCCCGGCTGGAGGTTTCTTCCCTGCCTTTGACCATTTATGTTCTCGGATGAAAGACGCACACAGCCTTTATATTTTTAATATGCCCTAGGCAGCCCAGTATCTGGGTAACTGCCTACCCTCCATGCTATTAGAATCTACCTTCCTATCCATAACCCAAGTTATTGCTATGTTTCATCTGGGCTGCTCTTTCCTCCAGTTGAATGATAACTGGAGCTGGGAAAAGCCAGGTAGGTGGGCAGCGGCCCTGCCTATCTGGTCACTCAGCACATTGGAACAGAGCCCCAGAGGATGCTCAGCTCTCCCTGAGAGTCAACACAGGACAGGCTGATTCATGACAGCTTTCTTGCTACAGCCAGAGCCTGGGGATTCATTCTTAATGTTTGTTGGTGATAGGATTCACATACCAAACAGGAAAAGTGGAAAGAAAGCATTGCCTGGTCCAGTCCTCCAGGTACTCAGGAGGAGGCGGCCCGCAGGAGCCAGCTGGCCTACTGACACCTTGTGCTCTTGGGGCAGCGTCCATTTTATAACATACGAGGCAGGAGGCAGACCGTATAGCTTTAACCTGTGTTTGTTCATCATGTTAAGATTCTGGCTACAGTGGTCCACACAAGAGGAGACCTCTAAATGCCCCCTAGTACTGAGGGCTCTCACCTAGAATTTGATTTTCAATTAAATTCTGCTCTGATATGACCCTCTGGGAGTCCTCAGAGTCCTGACAAACGGAGCTCAACTATGCAATGTAATGCGGACTAATACTTGCATGTCGTTAGCAAAGAATCCTTTGTCATATGTCCTTTCATGGGTCTGCTTTAGCAGAACATCCTCTCTCCTGTGTCTGCTTCAGTGAAATGTTCCTTCATGAGTCTACCTTAGTCTTTCACCTGTGTCCTCTTCGGCAAAACACTCCTTCATGTGTTCACCCCAGAAAAACCCCATCCAACACAACTGACTTTCCAAAGAGCCCTTAAGTTTTCACTTCAGTGTTTACTCTCTGTTGTTGCAGCTTTCAAGAGGCACTGTGCACATGATACTAGAACTCAAGCAAATGAAGACAGAGATGTGAGATGTGTCCATGACCCCATAGACGTACACTGCTAGGATTGTTTGTGGATCTTCCCAAGGGGCAGATGGCCTTAAAGGTGGCTGCTGTGGAGACCCTCACATCAATTACCCTTTCTGAATGTTTGGGTTTTCTTCACCTTGGCAGCTCCTGGTTGCAGGGAACCATGTACTTTTGTCCTCTGCGTGGTGGAGAGAGCTGGAGATTCAGTTCCCGGCCTGGGACCTAGTCTTATCTTATTTAGTTTTCTACTGCCCTGATAACACACCATGACCAAGACAATGTATAAAAGAAAGTGTTTAATTTGGCCTCTGGTTTCAGGCCATGATGGCAGAGTAAAGGAACAGTTGAGAGCTCGTAGCTTCATCCATGAGCACGAGGCAGAGAGTGAGCTAACTCGGAAGCCGAGACGGGAAGATTGCAGTGAGTTTGAGGCCAGCTTGGTCTGCATTGTGAACTCCAAGCCAGCATGAGCTATACTGTGAGACCCTGACTTGAGGAGGACTAGGAACTGAGGGTAGGCATCTTAATTCACCCTCGCTGTCCCTACCTGGTGCTGTTTCCCGGTCTCTTGTACTTGGCAGTCATCGGCTTAAGGACCTTTTTTGTCCTATGTCTAGGGATAGACAAGGGGCATGTGTGAGAAAAGATTTTGGGAGACTGCTTTGTCCTTCCACTGTTAGCATTTTGTCTAAGCTCCGCCCCACAGTTACCTGGCAACAGCCAGGTGTGCCTGACTCACTACAAAAGGGGCTGCTTGCCCCCTCCTCTCTCTCTTGCTTTCTTGATCCCACTCTGTCTTCTCACCCCTTCCATCCTCTTTCCCCATTCCCCTCCCCTCCTCTATGTGCTCATGGCCAACCTTTACTCCTCTCTTCCTCTACTCCCTGCCTCCTCTGCCTTTCTCTGCCTCTACTACCTCTTAACTTCCCTCCCCCATCCCCTGAATAAACTCTATTCTATATTACTGAAGTGGCACCTGTTTTCAGATGCAGCATCCCAGACCTGGACAACACAATGGTCTGCATAGGAGAAGCAGAAAGAAAGGAAGGAAAAACTGATTAGGAACTCTGAAGAGTGGAGCAGATTGGTCAGAGTGGGCACCACTCTCTCCCAGATGGAAGACCCATCTCTACTGACTCTCAGAACCAACTCCAGCTCGCCTGTTAGCATTCTGTCTAAGCTCTGCCCCATAGTTACCTGTCAACAGCCAGACATGGCTGACACTGTAAAAGGGACTGCTCCCCCACCCCTGCTCTCCTGCTCTCTTGCTTCTCTCTTGTTCTTCCCTTCCTGCCCCCCCCCACTCTCTCCCCATTCCCCTCCCCATCTCCATGTGCTCATAGCTGGCCTCTATGTCTCTCTCTCTCTCTCTCTCTCTCTCTCTCTCTCTCTCTCCTTCTCTCTCTTCCTTTCTCTGCCCCTACTACCCTTTTAACTCCCCTCCCCATGCCCTGAATAAATTCTATCCTATACTATACTGAGTGGTTGGTCCCTCAAGGGGGAAGGGATGCCTCAGCATGGGCCCGCAGAGGCACCCACTTCCTCCCTACCCCACCACACCTCGCCACACCTCCATAGAACACATCCCCCACTCCCTTCATCTTTTTATAAACACATCGCCAAGACTCTGATTTTGAAACTCCGTTGTTTGCATCCACCCTGCTATCACATGGAGATCTAATGCTCAGCAGCCTAAACTTCGGAGGATTGGTAAGCCCTCTTCCCCCGCTGGTCAGGGTAAGTGTCCCCACAGTCCCAAAGGAAAAGGTCCTAGAATCAGGGTCAGTGAAAAGCTCCATCCTCAAGGGCAGCACAGGGGTAGCTCTGAGCTCAAGACTCTCTCCTGATGAGTTCTTGAGCTCAATCTCTCTCTTTAACATTCTATAAACACATCAGTACCTCCTGGTGATACCAGTAACCAGGGCTTGGGCCCACCTCTCTTTTGCGCCATGTGTATCCTGGTCTCTTACCCTGGAGCTGGGGTTTAGGTCAGGTCTTGTAACATGCTCCCAATACTGTGGTACATCAGCACGGTCTAAGACTGAGCTTCCAAAGGTGAGCTTGGGGCTACTCTGTAGTTCTTTCAGGCTAGGAATCGGTAAAAAGGCCACCACCCAGCTGGTCCCAGTCCAGCCCAGTCCTTTCCCTAATATGCAGGGTTCCTTTTCCTTGACACATGCCTTCCTGATCCTCCTTCCAGCACTGCTTTCTGGTCACTCATCTGCCCCTCACTCCATTGCTACCTTTCTAAGCTACTACCCCCGATCCTAGATCTATGTCCCTGACTTTTCTTTTCTTTTTTCTTTTTTTCTTTTCTTTTCTTTTTTTTTTTTGACCTGAGTCCTGCAAGATGTTCTCTTTCTCAGCATAGACTGAATTGAATTTCTAAGACCTAAAGAGAAATGAAACTGAAACCAGAGTCTGAAGTGACAGGGAAATGCAAAAGGGAGGGCTAAAAGAGGAAGGAGGGGAAGCAAAGGGCCATTCAAAATAATAGCACAGTACTGGGAGATGTGTGAGGTCACCAAACCTGCCTTCCCCATTCTCCATGCCTTCTTGAGCCGCAGAAACTATGTTTGGTTCTACTCGAAAAAGCCAGCAGCATAGACACAGCACTGGGCACAGGCAGCCTTAGGGCAGAGGTCAAGACCCTGTGACAGGGTCAAAAGAGGACCCTATGACATGGTCTATTCTAAGAGGAGCCTAGTGTCTGTCCTGCCAGTTCCCAGGACAGGCAGCCCAGGGAAAGGGCTGCAGCAAGCCAGTCCAAGGGCTCTGAAAAGGAGAGACTCTTACTTTCCTGAGCTGGGAGAATGTTCTCTCAGGGCTCTTCTCTGGAGAGTAGGGCAAGGTGTAGCAGGCCCCTGGAGGCCAGCACCTGTCACCCTCACCAGCCCTGCAGCAGCACTGTGCTCAGCCCTCTAAACCTATGGTCACAAGGGACCCAGAAGTAGTGGCAGGGTTCCTCAAAGATTCCTGGTATGATTTGTCTCTGACCCTTCCTAGTGCAGCTGGAATAATCCAGTGAAAAGAGAAAGTTAGTGTAGGTTGTGTTAAAACTGAGAGGAGGTCTGGCTGAAGGTGCAGCTCAGAGCTGGGAGGATCCTGAGGGAAAAGAGGCAGCCATCTGAGCTGGTGTCCATATAGACTGTGTTGGTAGGTTGAAACTACAGTATCAATTTCCAGTGCTCAGGACCAAGCCATGGTCCCCTGAGGGTGAGTTTCATTTCTGAGCTCCGTTTCTGTTTCATTTCTGGACTCCATATGTGTATATGGGGTGCGGGTGGGCAGCAAGCTCAGGCCTTTTCACTAAGTTTCTATTCTCCTCTGAAAGGGGCGGAGCCAGCACTGTTTAAAGAGCTCTGAGCTCTGGCAGCTGCACACTCAGTCACCAACCCAGGAGCTGTGAGTATTGCACTGGATTCTGTGGGAGGATAGAGGATACCTTGTAAGGCTCCTTTGCAGACATTGGTGAGCACTGCAGGGCATTTGTTGGTGCTGTTACAATAATGAGGTCAGTGACTGTGTATGATGTGGTGATGGGAAGGCAGTGAGCTCAGGCAATCTCTCTGTTTCAATTCTTGCTGGGGTGGGGTATAGGCAGCTGTTTAAAGACACTGCAGCCAGAAAGCCAAGCATTCTGTCACTAAGCAGGAGACTGGTGAGTATCTAGGGGACACCCTTTAGCTCAGGGCAAGGATGCTTCTGGGTTCCTTGTGGATCCTGGGGGGAACTGTGGGACATTTCTTGTTGCTGTTAAGGTAAGGGGGTCAGTGACAGCACAGGTGGAGCTTCTGGGCTAGACACAGAGCCCCACCCAGCTGCTGATTCTTGGGGAAATTTGAAATAGCTCCCCAAACTGCAATCATCTCTGCCAGGAGGCAGCAGGAGAGGGCGGGTCCCAGGTTCTCCAAGGGTCTGGGGCTAAGACCTAAATGAGAAGTTCCAGATCCCCTGCTGCATGGGCCAGGAGTCTGTGAGAAATCGGGTGGAGGTCTCTTGTTAAGGGTGGGAGGAAGGCAGGTGACCCAGGGGCAGGCTGCTGCAAAGGCTGACAGAGGATCTTCATGGAGAAATGCATCTGTCTACGGTCTTCCCAGTCCATAGACAGGAAGGACCTGCTCTGGGTGAGCTGAAGCCCTACTTCTGCTAAGTGCAGGTGTCCCTCAGATCTCTGATTCTCAAAGGCTCAACTGCAGGGAACATGGAGGGCAGAAATCTTGGAGACGAAAGGGTTCTGTGTCCACTTTAACACCTTGATAGGTCCAGGAAGGCTCCCACTCTTAACATCTTAGAATTGTTCTAGACAGGTATGGTAGTACTGTCTAGGGGTGGCTAGGGGGTCTGACAGAGAAAGGAGCTGGATTCTACCCCCATGCTGTTCCTGCTTCCAACTGGGCTGAGGATATATCCCCAACAAGGGAGCCCTTCCACAGGGAACTTTGTCCAGAATACATGGTATATGGCACAAGAGGACCATTGGCAAATGACCATTGTCTACTATAGAGTGGAAGCAGAGCCAACAACCCCAAGTACAGCAGGAATGGCCACAGGTCTGCCTGGCTAGCCATGCTTAGAACCCAGCATACTTGTGATGCACCTGACCCTGACCTTCCTACGAGGCAGGAACCTCCGTGAAATGTTGTGGGGCTGCCCTGATGGAGTCTATGCAATGGGATCTGCAGAGGGAAAGAGTTAGGAGAAGGCGCAGAAGTGCAGACCCTGTGCATTCACCACTAATAGGGTGGTGCTGAATCCAGGGCCTCTTCCCCTTAACTGGAACAAAATCTAGGTGGGCAGATGAGTTCACTTTAGACTGAAAGTGCAGCTGGTTTCCCTGGGCACTGAGAGGGCAGAAGTAGGTATGACCCCTGAGTTGTTTTGATTCTGGGATCCATCAAGTTCCAAAGGTGACTCAGCAGAGAGTCACCCTCACTTGTAGTTTGTAGACAGAACCCAGTGTATACATAGCAGAGAAGCAAAAACACACAAGATGCCCCAAAATCCTGTTGAAGACTGGTCACATGTAACCCTTTTTCATGGGACACAGGCCCTGGGGACCTGATGGTGTCATAAGACAAACTAGAGCAGCCATGGAACAACAGATGAGGGTCAAGGCACTCTTGATTCTAAAACCTGAGATGCTCTGGAAATAGGAGGCATTTCAAAAACAGGGAAGTAAAAGTTGTGTCTGTGTCTAAAAAATTTCTAGATGGACAGACTCTGTGAGTGGCTTTAGAATCATTCCTCTTTTGTGATTGCCTTCCTAATGTACACACAGAATGCATTCACCTCTTCTAGAAGAGGAAATGATGGATGCCTCAGGGAGCACAGACACCTGTGATGGACAGAGAAGGCTGGGCAGTTTCAGATAGCAATATCTTCCATGTGTTTCTCATTCAAGTGCCTGACCCCAGTGGCAAGGCTTCCAGATTCTTCTGAATCAAACCCTTTATGTCCAACCGAATCCACCTGGAAAACACGCAAGAGTGAGTTCCTAGAACGTCAAAATGAAGGAGCGGACCTCTGCATGCCGTCACGGGACACCACAGAAACATCCTGATACCTCTGAAGAGAGCCAGGCAATGGTGAGCTGCTATTGAAAGCCACTCTCCATCTTTTTTGTTGTTATTGAAGACCAACCTTAGTCCATGGTGATCTAATAGGATGCATGGGATTATTTCTATTGTCTTGTATCTGTTGAGGCCTGTTTTGTGACTGATTATATGGTCAGTTTTGGAGAATGTACCATGAGTTGCTGAGAAGAAGGTATATTCTTTTGTTTTAGGATGAAATGTTCTATAGATATCTCTTAAATCCATTTGGTTCATAACTTCTGTTAGTTTCATCATTTCTCCATTTAGTTTCTATTTCCATTGATGAGAGCGGGGTGTTGAAGTCACATGCTATTATTGTGTGAGGCATAATGTGTGCTTTGAGCTTTAGTAAATTTTCTTTTATGAATGTGGGTCCCCTTGCATTTGGAGCATAGATATTCAGAATTGAGAGTTAATTTTGGTGGATTTTTCCTTTGACGAGTATGAAGTTTCCTGCCTTATCCTTTTTGATAACTTTTGGGTGAAAGTCAATTTTATTTGATATTAGAATGACTACTCCATTCTTGGGACCATTTGCTTGGAAAAATTTTTCCCACTCTTTAACTCTGAGGAAGTGTCTGTCTTTGTCACTGAGGTGCATTTCCTGCATGCAGCAAAATCCTGGGCCCTTTTTATGTATCCGGTCTGTTAGTCTGTGTCTTTTTATTGGGGAATCGAGTCCACTGATGCTGAGAGATATTAGGGACCAATGATTGCTGTTTCCTGTTATTTTTGTTGTTAGAGGTGGAATTATGTTTGTGTGACTATCTTCTTTTGGGTTAGTTGAAGAAAAGATTCCTTTCTTGCTTTTTCTAGGGTATAGTTTCCCACTTTGTGTTGGAGTTTTCTGTCTATTCTCCTTCGTAGAGGTGATTTGTGGAAAGATATTGTGTAAATTTGGTTTTGTCATGGAATATCTTGGTTTCTCCACATACACATGGAAGCTAAACAATGCTCTACTAAATGATAACTTGATCAAGAGAGAGAAATAAATAAAGAAAAACTTTTTAGAATTTAATGAAAATGAAGGCACAACATACCCAAACTAATGGGACACAATGAAAGCTGTGCTAAGAGGAAAACTCATAGCTCTTTAGTGTCTCCAAAAAGAAACTGGAGAAAGCATACACTAGCAGCTTGACAGCGCACCCGAAAGCTCTAGAACAAAAAGAAGCAAATACACCCAAGAGGAGTAGACAGCAGGAATTAATCAAACTCAAGGCTGAAGCCAACTGAGTAGAAACAAAAAGAACTATACAAAGAATCAACAAAACTGGTAGTTGGTTCTTTGAGAAAAGCAACAAGATAGATAAACCCTTAGCCAGACTAGCCAACTGGCACAGAAAGTGTATCCAAATTAACAAAATCAGAAATGAAAAGGGAGACATAACAACAGAAACTGAGGAAGTAAAAAAAAAATCATCAGATCCTACTACAAAAGCCTATACTCAAAAAAACTGGAAAATCTGGGTGAAATGGACAATTTTCTAGACAGATATCAAGTACCAAAGTTAAATTAGGATTAGATAAACCATCTAAACAGTCCCATAACTCTTAAAGAAATAGAAGCAGACATTAAAAGTCTCCCAACACCCCCCCCCCAAAAAAAAGCCCAAGACCAGATGGGTTTAGTGCTGAATTCTATTAGACCTTCATAGAAGACCTGATACCAATACTGTCCAAACTATTCCACTAAATAGAAACAGAAGGAACACTACCCAATTCGTTCTATAAAGCCATGATTACACTTATACCTAAACCACACAAAGACCCAACAAAGAAAGTGAACTTCAGGCCAATTTCCCTTATGAAAATACTCAAGACTCTCACAAACTGAATCCAAGAACACATCAAAAAGATCATCCATCATGATCAAGTAGGCTTCATTCCAGGGATGCAGGGGTGGTTCAATATACAGAAATCCATCAACATAATCCACTATATAAACAAACTCAAGGAAAAAAAAAGGCCACATGATCATCGCAGTAGCTGCTGAGAAAGCATTTGCCAAATTCAACACCCCTTCATGATAAAAGTCTTAGAAAAATCAGGAATTTAAAGCCCATATGTAAACATAGTAAAAGCAATATTCAGCAAACCAGTAGCCAACATCAAATTAAATGGAGAGAAACTTGAAGCAATCCCACTAAAATCAGGAACTAGACAAGGCTGCCCACTCTCTCCCTACCTATTTAATATACTACTTGAGCCAGAGCAATTAGACAACAAAAAGAGGTCAAAGGGATAAAAATTGGAAAAGAAGAAGTCAAAATATCACTATTTGCAGATGATATGGTAGTATACTTAAGTGATCCAAAAAATTCTGCTAGAGAACTCCTATATCTGATAAACAACTTCAGCAAAATGTCTGGGTATAAAATTAACTAAAAAAATCAGTAGCCTGTTTCTACTTAAAGGATAGACAGGCAGAGAAAGAAATTAGTGAAATGATACCCTTTGCAATAGTCACAGATAATATAAAATACTTTGGTGTGACTCTAACCAAGCAAGTGAAAGATCTGTATGACAAGAACTTCAAATCTCTAAAGAAAAATTGAAGAAGATCTCAGAAGATGGAAAGATCTCCCATGCTCATGGATTGGCAGGATTAATATTGTAAAAATGGTCATCTTGCCAAAAGCAATCTACAGTTTCAATGCAATTCCCATCAAAATTCCAACTCAATTCTTTGCAGAGTTAGAAAGAGCAATTTGCAAATTCAGTTGGAATAACAAAAACCCAGGATAGTGAAAACTATTCTCAACAATAAAAGAACTTCCAGGGGAATCACCATCCCTAACCTTCAGCTGTATTACAGAGCAATAGTGATAAAAAGTGTATGGTATTGGTACAGAGACAGGTAGATCAATGGAATAGAATTGAAGACCCAGTAATGAACCCACATATCTATGGTCACTTGATCTTTGACAAAGGCGTGAAAATCATCCAGTGGAAAAAATGACAACATTTTCCATGACAAATGGTTCTGGTTCAACTGTAGATCAGCATGTAGAAGAATGTAAAATGATCCATTCTTATCGCCTTGTACAAAGTTCAAGTCCAAGTGGATCAAAGACCTCCACATAAAACCAGATACACTGAAACTAATAGAAGAGAAAATGGTAAGAGTCTCAAACATATGGGCACAGGGGGAAATTTCCTGAACAGAACACTAATGGCTTATGCTCTAAGATCAAGAATTGACAAATGGGATTTGCAAAGCTTCTGTAAGGCAAACGACACTGTCAATAGGACAAAACAGCAACCAACATTTGGGAAAAGATATTTACCAATCCTACATCCTATTGGGGGTTAATATCCAATATTTACAAAGAACTCAAGAAGTTAGACTCCAGAGAGCCAAATAACTTTTTTAAAAAAATGGGTTACAGAGCTAAACAAAGAATTCTTTTTTTTTTTTTTTTTGTTCTTTTTTTCGGAGCTGGGGACCGAACCCAGGGCCTTGCGCTTCCTAGGCAAGCACTCTACCACTGAGCTAAATCCCCAACCCCTAAACAAAGAATTCTTAACTGAGGAATATCGAATAGCCGAGAAGCACCTGAAGAAATGTTCAATATCCTTAGTCATCGAGGAAATGCAAATCAAAACAACTCAGATTATAAACCTCACACCAGTCAGAATGGGTAAGATCAAACCTCAGGTGACAGCAGATGCTGGTGAGGATGTGGAGAAAGAGAAACACTCCATTGTTGATGGGATTGCAAGCTGGTACAACTACTCTGGAAATCAGTCTGGAGGTTCCTCAGAAAATTGGACATAGTACTATCTGAGGACCCAGCTATAACTCCCCCGGGCATATACCCAAAAGATGCTCTAACATATAACAAAGACACATGCTACACTATATTCATAGCAGCCTTATTTATAATAGCCAGAAGCTGGAAAGAACCCAGATGTCCTTTAACAGAGGAATGGGTACATTTACACAATGGAATATTACTCAGCTACTAAAAACAATGACTTCATGAAATTCTTAGCCAAATGGATGGAACAAGAAAATATCTTCCCGAGTGAGCTAACCCAATCACAAACGAACACACATGGTATGCATTCACTGATAAGTGGATATTAGCCCAAAAGCTTGGACTACCCAAAATACAATTCACAAACTACATGAAGCTCAAGAAGAACTGCATATGTAGCAGAGGATGGCCTTGTTGGGCATCAATGGGAGGCGAGGCCCTTGATCCTGTGAAGACTCAATGCCCCAGTGTAGGTGAATGCCAGGGCAGGGAGGTGGGAAGGAGTGGGTGGGTGGGTGAGGGAGAATCCACACAGAAGCAGGAAGAGTGGAAGGGATAGTGAGTTTCTGGAGGGGAAACCAGGAAAGGGGATAATGTTTAAAATGTAAATAAAAAAATTGAATGAATGAGAAAGTAAGTAGCAAAAAAGAAAGAGAGAAAGAGAAAGGAAGAGAGAGAGAGAGAGAGAGAGAGAGAGAGAGAAAGAGAGAGGAAGGAGGAAGAAAGAAAGAAAGAGAGAGAGAGAGAGAGAGAGAGAGAGAGAGAGAGAGAGAGAGAGAAAGAAAGAAAGAAAGCCACTCTCCATAGCTCATGAGCTGTGTTCACCTGAGAAGAGGGTTCAGCCTGCAGTTATGCCTACATGTGGGAAGCTATAAAGGAGTAAAGGCTGCTGCTTCCCTGATGGATGCATTGTCTTTCTGAGGCAAGATGGAGATCTTGATCAGCTGATTACTTTGCTTGGGCCAAGATGAGAACAACAACCCATCTTTCTCCTTCACTGAATGTTGTTAGTTGGAAACCAGGGGGTTATTAGGGGCTGGCAGAATATTGAGTCCTGGGTGTGATATATTGTACCTGCCTTACAGCCTCCAGCCTTCCCTGAGTTCTTATTGTGATATTTCCTCCCTGGAGAAGCTATGTGGTAGATTTTCATTATTGTTGATTTTTGAGAGGTTTTTAATATATTCAGGTACAAATCTTTGCTCAGATAGATGCTTTATATATATTTTCTCTCTATGACTTGTCTCTGGATTTTTTCAAGCAAGTGTTTAGTTCTCATAAAATTGTGTTTATTAGTAAGTTCTTTTATTAATTTCGCCTTTGCGATTGTATCCTTGAAAGTAGGGCTGTGCTAGCTAATTTGAAGTCAACTTGACCCCAGCTAGAAGCATCTGAGAAGAGGGAACCTCAACTGAGAAAATGCCCTATCAGAGAAGCTGTGGACAAGCTTGCGGTGAACTTTTTAAATTGATGACCGATATGGGAGAGACCAGCTCTCTGTGGGCAATGCAACCCTTTGGGCTAATGGTCCAGGTTTTTGTAAGAAAGAAGGTGAACAAGCCATGGGGAACAATCTAGTAAGCAGCCTACATGGCCTCTGCTTCAGTTTCTGCCTCAAAGTTCCTGCCTTGAGGTCCTGTCCCGCTTAGTGATGGAATGTGAGCTGAGAGTTGAAAGCCTCAGTAACGCCCTTCCTCTCCAAGTTGATTTTGGTTGGTGTTTTATCATTGTAATAACTAAGACAGTTTTTTAACTTTTCCACTAAGGTCTGTGATTAATCATGAGTTTATTTTTATGAGTTAGAGGTGTAAGTCTTTTCTCTTAAGTATATGACAGTTTTGCCGAGCAAAAAGTCCTCCCTTCCCTCACATTACCTTTGCACATTGTCTACACTAGTTTCATGTGGTGACTCTGAGGGTTGTGTGGTCTGATCCACAAATGGCCTGTTCTTTTCTGTGAAACAACAGACCTTCTTGCTGTAGTTTTTCAACATCTTGCGACCAGAGGCTGCCATCCTCCCTCTTTGTGTGTGTTTTTTTTTTTTTTTTCAAAACCATTTTGCTTGTTGGAGCAGAATTTAAGCCATTTATATTTAATATGATATGCTGCTGTCGGTTGAGAACACAGTGTTGTTGTTTTCTTTCTCTGTTAAGTTTCTGTTTCACCTTTTTATTAAACAATATCTATCTATCTATCTATCTATCTATCTATCTATCTATCTATCTATCTATAGTTTGTTTGCTTGTTTTTGATACTGTGTAGCCCTGACTGTCCTGGAATTCACTCTGTAGACCAGGGTGGCCTTAAACCCAGAGAGGTCTACCTGCCTTTGCCTTCTGAGTGCTGTGGTTGGGATTAAAGGGATGTGCCACCACTGACACCACCACACAGCCTAAACACTATATTTTGTGAATGCAGTTTATGCTCTCTGTTTATCGTTTGCTTTTTTGATGTTTATAGCGTACATTTTTAATTTGATAGGCATATGGCACCTCTAAATGATACAATACCACTTAATATGTAGGAGGTATAATTAATAGGAATATGGTTCCATGTGTTCTCAGCTTCCATCCTGTCATGGTCTTTCTTTTCTATTAACCGAACCCCCCACAATGCACTGCTGTTGTCTGTGCTTCGGTATCACTTAAGGATGGTAAATTCAGAAGAAACTAAAGCAGTCACCCTATGTGGAATCCAGTGTTCAGGACTCTTCTCCTGTCATGTTTCCCTTTACACACAGAATGCCTTTCACAGTTCCTGTGGTGCTGGTGTGCTGGGGCTGAATTTGTTAGGGTTTGGATAGCTGAAAAAAACTGTGTATATTTAGTCACTATATGTGTGACTTCATGAAAGCAGCACAGGAGAGAAAAATTAAGAGAAGGCAATAGGTTGTCTCGTTTGGATCCCAAACTAGCCGTCACATTTTGGCTTTGTTACTCAACTCTCCAACTCTCTGTTCTCTCATATGTGTTGTTGTGCTTCATAACAACAGTGGCATCTGTTTAAGTGCTCTATCAGGGGAATGAACTCAGTGGTTATTACTTCCTGCGGAACACGACCTCACCCTTGCTTTCCCCTCTAGGAGTCTGTGGATAACCTCTGCAGTCAGTATGAGGAGAAGGTGCGGCCCTGCATTGACCTCATCGACTCCCTGCGAGCTCTGGGTGTGGAGCAAGACCTGGCCCTGCCTGCCATCGCTGTCATTGGGGACCAGAGTTCAGGGAAGAGCTCTGTGCTGGAAGCACTGTCTGGAGTGGCCCTCCCCAGAGGCAGTGGTGAGAGCTCAGTGACTATTGCTCTGCTAGGCTGTGGGCCCTGGGACTTCAGGGGTAGAAACAGGTCCCCTTCCAGTTCTGGGTACACAGCAAGATGAAGTTTAAGGTGTGGCTTTTCATGGGGTCTTCCTCTTAGGTTTGTGGGCAGACTTTCCTCTGTGCAGTCTTATAGTTTCTTCCTCCTCTCACCAGGGTGCCAGTCTTAGTTGCTAGGACTTCACCCACGGAGCTTCTCAAGCCCATCATCAACCTAAGTTACCTCCTTTCAGGCTCTGTATCCAACAGAGTCACTGTTGATGTCATGGCCGAGCATGTGGAGTAGGGCTTTGAGTTCCTCTCACCAACTCACTGTACATTTGTGGATTGTGTAGAATCTCAGTTTGTAGATGTGACCAAGTATCTGGAAGCATGTGCGTTATGATCTCTTTTCTGAGATCCATCATCCCCAAGGTGCAAAAATGTTGGTGTTCAGGTTAGGGTTGCTCTTTGAGCTTCAAGGCCCAGGAGATCAGTGATGATGCAGGTAAGATGTGACACGCAGGCAGAATCTGCAGAGATTTCTAATAGGGGACTATAAAGCAGCCTGTAAGACATAATAAGTAGGTATGTAAGGGGCTAGTGGGAGATACTTGCATATGAATGGGGATAACATTAAAATGTAAATTAAAAACTCAATAAATGAGAAAGTAAGTAGCAAAAAAGAAAGAAACAAAGGAAGGAAGGAAGGAAAGAAGGAAGGAAGGAAGGGAGGAAGGAAGGGAGGAAGGGAGGAAGGAAGGGAGGAAGGAAAGAAGATGCAGTCTGATGCCTCCTGGGCTCGGGTGTCCTAGTTCGCTTTCTTTTTTTTTTTTTAATTTTTTATTGATATATTTCTTTACATACATTTCAAATGTTATTCCCTTTCCCGGTTTCCTGTCCACAAGCTCCCAGCCACTCCCCCATATGGGTATTTTCCCCATACATCCCCCCTCACTCCCCTCCCCCCATATTCCCCTGCACTGGGGGTCCAACCTTGGCAGGACCAAAGGCTTCCCCTTCCACTGGTGTCCCAACAAGGCTATTCTCTGCTACATATGCAGTTGGAGCCCTGGGTTCGCTTTCTGTTACTGTGACAAAGACCATGACCAAAAGCAACTTGGGAAGAAAAGGGTTTATTTGGCTTTACTTGTCCTGATCACAGTTTATCATGGAAGGAAGCCTGGAGAAGAACTCATGCAAGAACCTAGAAGCAGGAACTAAAGCAGAAGCCATGGAGGGGTGCTGCTTACTGGATTGCTTCTCATGGTTTGCTTAGCCTGCCTTCTTATAGCACCCAGGATAACCTGCTTAGGGGGTGGAACCAATGACAGCCAGCTGCCCACCCTTCTCATGTCAATCATTTGTCAAGACTGGGCCTCATAGGCTTGTCCATGGCCCAGTCTGATGAAGTCATCTTCCCAGATGACTCTAGCTTGTGAGTTGACAAAAAAACAAATAAACACATTGAACAGCACATCACAAGGAAGCAGCAAGCCTCCAACCGTTGGTAGCTTCCAAACCAAAATGTACAAAATAATCTGGTTCCCAATAGGCTTGGGGTAAGCCTGCACTTAAGGCATCAGGCCAACAAGGGTGAGGCCAGAGAGAGTTGTTTTCAGATGAGTGTGTGAGGTGTTGAGGGTCATCCATCCAAGGCCTTTTATGGCAGAGTCCAAGACTGATGTGGCTGTCCCCTTTAGGTATTGTTACCAGGTGTCCTCTGGTGCTGAAATTGAAGCAACTGAAGCAGGGAGAAAAATGGAGCGGCAAGGTCATTTATAAGGACACCGAGATTGAGATCTCACACCCTTCACTGGTAGAAAGGGAAATCAATAAAGGTATTTACATGCATACATTGCTCCTTATTCTGGACAGGGAGCCCCCATAATGTTCACACTCTCTACTTTCTGGGCCTTTCCACATTGGGAGCCTTCCCTCATTTCGACCCATGGGGTCATTTAACTTCATGACCTCATTTAGGGCTTGCGGCCATTGGAATGGATTAACCCTGTTACACATGGCCACTTGTGTTTCCAGCATACATCAGAAGAAAACATCTCAAACACTGTGGCTATTGAGTAGAGTAGGGTGACATTAGCTAAGGTTTTGATGTAAGAGTTTCCACCCTAGCTTCTGTTACTAAGGGCAAGGAGCCAAATGCAAAGTGTAGATAGACAGACACCTGCAGCAAGGGCTCCTCCTGTCCAGGATGAGCTCACTGCCCTATGGATGTCCACTCATGTTTTAGGGATTCCCTGAAATTTTACCTTCCATATGGATTCCCTGGGACATCACTGTCCTCAATGTGCACACGTGACTCTCAC
The DNA here is from genome assembly GCF_021556685.1 of Rattus norvegicus. NCBI lineage: Eukaryota > Metazoa > Chordata > Mammalia > Rodentia > Muridae > Rattus > Rattus norvegicus. The sequence goes on along the minus strand of NC_141544.1, from coordinate 50,407,315 downwards.
TGATAGTGCCAGCAGGGTACAAGGAAGAATGTTCCTCTCTACCCAGAGCAGCTTTCTTACCTCTTGGCAGATAAGAAGCACAAAGAACTCAGGAAGGGGCAGAAATAATATATAAAACACCTGTGGCCTGCAGCTAGCGATCTACTTCTAGTTAGAGCCCATTTTCTTAAGCGTCTGGAACCTTCCAATATAACCTAATCTTTCTATATAGGAAAATCTCAGGGGTAGCAGTTCATATTCAAATTACAATGTGTTTCCCCAAAAGTCTCTGGAATGAGATGTGCTCCTTAAACTGCCATGGGCTTTCTTTTTCATCTTCAGCCCAGAACTTGATTGCTGGGGAAGGGTTGAAGATTAGCTCTGATCTCATTAGCTTGGAGGTTAGCTCTCCACATGTCCCAGACCTGACTCTGATTGACCTTCCTGGTATCACAAGAGTGGCTGTGGGTGACCAGCCTGCAGACATCGAACACAAGGTGAGACTCTAGACACATTGGGCTACATGGGTGCTGGGTTATGTCCAGGGCTATGTCTAAGAGAGACATTGTGGACATGGAAGTAAGACTGGATAGCCAGGCTTTCCCATGACCTCCATGTTTGATGGAGACAAGGAGACAAATGGGTGCTGTCTATGGAGGCCAGGGCCTGAACCCTGAAGCAAGTGATTGGTCAGGACCATCTCATTCTTGATCCTATCTCCACAATTAAGAGTGACTATCTCATTCTTACAGATCAAGAGACTTATCACTGAATACATCCAGAAACAGGAGACCATCAACCTGGTGGTGGTCCCCAGCAATGTGGACATTGCCACCACAGAGGCCCTGAAAATGGCTCAGGAGGTGGACCCTCAAGGGGATAGAACCATAGGTAAGGAAAGTGGGAGATAATGAAGAAATAAAGTTTCATAGATGTGAAAAGCAAAGCTGTAAAAACAAGGTTTTGCGAAATCCATCTGGTGGTCAGGATGCCTATGACAAACTTGTGACCTTTCTGAGAGATACATCTGACGTCAGGTTGCCTAATGTTATGACAAAATTTTAGTGATCAAGATATTGAGGCAATTCTGACTAAGTTAATTAAGACAAAACAATAACAACTGTTCCCCCTACCCCTCCCTGAGGTAGATTCCAAGAACAATCGCAAGATGTCATCCTGACCCTGCTCGACCACCCAGTTCATTCCCCTCTAAGGGATGTGCCAACTTAACCCTTTCCCAGTAATTCTCCAAGGCCAGGTGTAGGGCTGGATGAGGAAAGTGACCAACTGAGCCAAGAACAGCTTCTTGAGTAGGCCAGCCAATACCTGACCATCTCCTTTGTCCTGTGTACCACTAATGAGAATAGGCCAGCTAACCCTGTTGCTGAAGTCTGCCCTCTGAAAGGAATAAAAGTTTTTGAGTTTGGGGTTGCCTCTCCCTGAGTGGATGAGCAACCCCACGTACGTGGATTACAAAACCTTATACCCTCTTGCTATTGCAGTGGTCACTTTGTCAATTTGTGTTCTGTGGGTGCTTCTGTTGTAGAGCCACTTTGGGGTCTTACTACAATAACAATGGTGACTGAGTGCAAGTGAGATACAGCTCCAGGATCCAGATGGACCAAGCTCAGAATCCCACTGAGGCCAGAGAAAGGGACCCCCTCATCTCATCTCCCTGGTAGAAAAGGCCTGAGGAGTCAGAGGTGGACAAGCACAGGGAGGAAATCATATCTGCTGAGACTCATTGGGCCAGGAGCCATGGTAAAGTCCATGGCAGAGTGAAGAATGAATACCTGTAGTTTGGGAGGTGGCCATGGAGAGGTGCTGAGGAGTCTGTAGATGACAGAGGGGCTTTGCTGTCTTCACAAGGTTACATACACAAGTCTTTCTGGGTGGCTTTCCACTTTGCATGGGTTCTCTAGTGACCCTGTCTACCTAAGCCAAAGATGGGTTCTTAGTCAGGGTTGCTATTGCTATGATGAAATACCATGACGTTAAAAACAAGTTGGACAGGAAAGGATTTATTTCAGCTTATACTTCCAGGTAACAGTCCATCACAGGGAAGTCAGGGCAGGGACTCAAATAGGGCAGGAACCTCAAAGGAGAAGCTGATGCAGAGGCCATGGAGGGGTGCTGCTTACTGGCTTGCTCAGCCTGCTTTCTTGTAGAACCCAGGATGGTTCAGGGATGGTACCAGCCACAGTGAGCTGTGTTCACCAACATTAACCACTAGCCCTGGGTCACTGTGTGTCCTCTGATCTCAATGCCTGTCCTTCAGGGATCTTGACCAAGCCCGATCTGGTGGACAGAGGGACTGAAGACAAGGTCGTGGATGTGGTGCGGAACCTCGTGTGCCACCTGAAGAAGGGCTACATGATAGTCAAGTGCAGGGGTCAGCAGGACATCCAGGAGCAGCTGAGCCTGGCTGAGGCTCTTCAGAAGGAGCAAGTCTTCTTCAAGGAACACCCTCAATTCAGGTGCCTCTGCCATACCGTCCCATGTAGTGAAAATTGCTGGTCAAGAGCACACCTGACATGTGGAGAGTGGGGGAGGGAGTGAGGGAGGGAGACAGGCAGAGGGGGGTGGAGGGAGGGAGGGAGGGGGAGAGAGAGAGAGAACATCATGGTGCACATATGGAATCAAAGGACAACGTGTGGAATTGACTTTCTTCTTGGTGAACTAAGATGGAGCCATGATTGAAGTCAGATAGTGTTAGAGGGAGGCACCCCCTAGTGAGCCATCTTGTCAGCCCTTACCAATTGACCGGCGCATTAATTCAACCCAAGTAGGAGTGTGTTGTTACTCATGGAAGAGCAGCACCTCTCTGCTGCCTTATAAGTTCAAGAGTGATCACACTTCTTAGGAACACAGATTTTGGTTCCGGGGGAACAGTGTGGCTTCCTTCCTTCCATCAGCAGCTAATGGCTTTCTTGGGCCAGGTTGTGTCTCTATCCATTTCCTTATCATTTCCCATCACATGTATGTGTAGACATGTACGTCAGTGTATGAAGACTGGGATCTATAGGCATTATGTATATTTTTCATGTTGTGTATTACATGTGCATCTGTACATGTGTAGCCTATATGGAAATGTATACATGTATTAATGTATAGTATACATATGTGTGTTTACTCACATATAACACATGGAAGGATGTGTTGTATACTTGTATGTGTGTTTATGTGTATCACACATAGATGGGGATGTGTGTGCTATAACATATCTGTAGTTGTGTACATGTGTTTTCTGGAGAACAGATTTTACTTTGATTATTACATGAGCTGAGGGGGATCATTGTAGTCCACTGTAGAACTATCCAAGCTGATTCCCCTGCATCATTCAACAAACCCACTTCTAAGTACTCCATGAGCACTAATCTCAAAGTATCCCATTCACTCATAATACCCAAACTGTCCTGGACCCCCCCCCCCACAGCAGGCTGCAGACTTGTTTTCTGGCCAGGTCTGATGGGACCCTCTCTCCTGTTCCCTCAGAGTTCTTCTCGAGGATGGGAAGGCCACAGTGCCCTGCTTGGCAAAGAGACTGACCATGGAGCTCACCTCCCACATCTGTGTAAGCAGGGGCAACTGTGTGTTCCTCCAGCTAAGCCGGGACTGGGACAGTCCTGGGCATACACTCTAGTAGAGATTACCTTTGCACAGACATGTAGTGTTTGGGAATTGGTGACTCCGGCATCAGAATATTTTGTGCTGGTTCCTACTGCTGTCACCCTGAGTTCTGGGTGGCATGACCTCACTATGGAGTTGATCATGGGAGCTTAAAACTCAAGCCAGGTCTTCAGATAGAAGCCTTGCTTGCTCTTCTCTGACCTGGTGGAGTGGGCATCACAAAATGCCTTAGTGTTTCACCTGGGGAGTGAGAATATACTGCATATGTGGATTTAGTTAGTTGTCAAACCTGTTTACTCAGCAATGTTCTTCTTCCTGTAGCCCCCAGGATGGAGGTGGAGATCAGTGCATCTCCCAGGGACCATGACCTTTAGTGACCTTCTATGGGCTTCTTTGATGTAGAAAAAGGTGGCTTCTCATTGAGCTGTCTGCCTCAAGTTGCCTAGGGACAGCAGAACTGTAGAGATTGTGGAAGAAAACTCAAGAGTTGAGGGATCTCATGGTAGTCCAGTTGCTCTTGTTTCAGAGGCTACTAGGAAGTACTCTGTGGGGTCTCTCTGCAGAGAGTTCATGTGTCGCTATGTAAAGAACTGTCCCTGGCTGATTCTTTTAAGTAGAAACCATATATAGTGGGCAACATTATGGAGTTGTATGCCCAGCACTCGTGTACAGGTAGGCCTGGGTGGAAATGGTGTATCTAAAACACTAGTGTGCACCAGAGAAATCTTCAGAGGCTGTCAGAACATCACACATATTCTCTGTGGTGGCATTAAATCGTATCTGCTGAGGCTCATAGCTGAGGAGACACAGAGTGAGGGGATGAGCTGCTTGTGTCACAGCCATGCTTCTGAGTAGGCTTGGGACCTCCTTCACATTCCCAGTCTGTATTGTATGTCTCACTCATTTCTACTTCAGAAATCGCTGCCAATATTGGAAAATCAAATAAATGTGAATCATCAGATTGCGAGTGAGGAGCTGCAGAAGTACGGAGCAGACATACCAGAAGATGACAGTAAGAGGCTGTCCTTTCTGATGAATGTGAGCATTGGTTGTGACTCCCATGGATGATTCCTGCAACAGTGACTATCTCACAGGGATCTCTTGGATCCTCCCTCTCCTAAGACTGACAGAAACACAATCTGTCCAGTAGTATTACTGCAAGGGGCAGAAGCACTGATGGAATCAGGGTGGAGCTCACAGGGACTGTGGAATGTGTTCCAATCACCCACACTGGCAGAAGCCTGCTCCTCCAGGATCCAAAAGGGGAGGGGGAAGGAGAGGTTGGGATTTCCTGACATCAAAGACTTTTCTCCCTATTATGCAATCCTTACGGCATGCATGTTCTCTATCCAACTGGCCTTATATATTACGTCCTTCACAGAAAATCAATGTCTTCAATAAGGATATCCTAAGTTTGGTACAAGCACAAGAAAACATATCATGGGAAGAAAGCCGGCTGTTCACCAAACTGCGAAATGAGTTTCTTGCTTGGAATGATTATATTGAGGAACATTTCAAAAAAAGTGAGTGTTTATTTGGGTTGATATGCTTCATACTTCAGTAACTTGAATTTAATTACTAAAGGTAAAGAAGGTCTTGCCTACAGTTCAAGGTCAAGGCACCAGAAGATGAGGTGCTCTCAAGACTAGCCTGGTCCTTGTATGAGGACGATGGGAACCAGCTTCTTCTGGCTTTTGTTCTGAGAACACACCTCTCCTCTGTGAGGGTGAGGCCAGGATGTCCTGGTCACTTCTTAAAGGCCACCTTCAATGCCAGCCCAGTAGGGATGAAGTTATGAACCTGGAGGACGTGTTACTCCCACAGCAGTGACTCCAGGAAACACCACAGACCTGGGGTTTGGGGGATACTTGGGAGTGTAATGCTGAGGATGAGAATGGGCACGGGAGCCATATTTGCTCTGTTTCAGTTCTAGGCCCCAGGCTACCTTTCCTGGATTCTTAAGAATGTCTAGTGGAAAATGCAGGTTAACTATTATAGTTAACCATGGCTTCTAGAAGGATCTGTGCTCCTTGCGTATGGAGCAGATGCACACGGTGTACATAGGTATATGGAAAGCACAACCGTGACTACAGGGATGGAGAGAGAGAATTGATTAGTGATGAGGGTGGCAGTTCCTTAAGATAAGGTGTCAGAAGCCTGAAGTTTGGGTCATAGCATAGACCTGTGATTTGCTAGAAGTCACTGGCATGTCCACTGTAAATGAGTCCTACTGCCTGCGAAATGCCAGCATTTTCTAAGGGGCTGCCTTCCAGTCTGAGGTAGATAGCACACAGTCAGGACTTCACAAAGGGAGCTTGGGAAGGTCTGCACCTAATATTTGTCTCCCACAAATATCGTTATGGAAATAGGGAGAGAACCCAAGCATTTTGTGTTATGTACACTTGGGTCATCCAGGTGCTTGCCTGCTCATCCCGTGACCCCTTATTCAGAGCACTGTCTTTGCACAGTGTGCTTTGACCCCTCTCTGGTCAATTCCAAATGGAGTCATAAACCCTCACACACAAGGTTGTTTTGTGGTCATTTCTTCTTCTGGTTTTCTCCTCCTGGATCCTGTTTTCACCTTTGCCTCAACTGAGAGAAGTGGCCTTTGACGCTGTTTGCTTATTGTAGTTTCAGAGGAACAGATCAACATTCATTTCATTGAATTTCTTCACTGCTGCTCATCTTCTCAGAACATCTGGAGTGGAGGGTGTTTTTTTTTTTTAATGGATTTTGCAAAACAATTCTTCCAGCCCTAGGTTCTTCTGAGAAACACAGCCAGATGGAAAAATTTGAAAGTCATTATCGTGGCCGGGAACTGCCAGGGTTTGTGGACTATAAGGCATTTGAGAACATTATCAAGAAGGAAGTCAAGGCCCTGGAAGAACCCGCTCTGAACATGCTGCACAGGGTCACTAGTGAGTAGTGTTCTGAGTCACTGAGGAATAATGTTACACAAGGGTACAGAGGAATCCTGCACGGGGTCACTAGGCAGTACTGACAGGGTTGCTGGTGAGTGGTACAGAGGGTTACTGAGAAATGCTGTTATCATACTTAGCATTTTATTTCTGGGGCAGGGGACATTAGCACCTCAGAGCACCTCAGAGCAGTGCTACACCTCAGAGTGGCTCTCTTGGGCTAGTTCTAGGTAGGTGGCAGGTTTTCTGTGCTCCAGATGCCACTGTGGTGTTCAGGAATTCAGTGTGTTCTGACCCTATGGGCACACGGATTCACTGTCAGAAGACAGTCATCTAACTTCCTAGGTCCTTACCTTGATCCTGGAAAGAGCACAGCCAGAGTCTTTCATGTGAGGTGAAGCCGGTCCTTAACCATTGCATGGGTTCTGCCTCAGCTTTCCTCTCCCTGTGTAAGCAGTAGCCCTGCCACCCGGGATCAGTGCCAATTCACTTCTGCTGTCCAGCCGAAGTCCCCTTGAACTTCACGTACTTCCTGCACTGCTGCTCTACTTCCTGGAGTTGGCACAGAGCCCATAAGTCCCAAGAGACTGTCCCTCGATACAGCAGCACTGTCAGAGCCAAGGTTCTCTTGGCTGGCCCTCTGAGTTGGTGATCACAGAACTTGGGAGCAAGCTTCATGGATGCTGTGTATCATGTGGAAATTACAAAGGACCCTCCCATGGCGTTGTATCCATACCAAAGAGCAGTGACCCTCAGAGTAGGTCAGCTGGCAGCCCTTAGCAGATGTCCTTGCAGGGTGTGCCCTGTGTACCATGGCTTAGTCATCTGTGTCAGACTGTGGTTCTCCCAGAGCATCCTGTGGGAGGTTCTGTCAGGTGATCATGTCTACATCTGTCTTCCGTGACATAGAGGCTTTAGTCACTTATATGACAACTTTCACAGACAGAAGTAAATTCTCCAGAGGAAAGGAACTAACGTGCACTTTCTGACTTCTATTAATGGCTTTTGGGCTCCTTTCATGTAGATAACCAGGCACAAAGGGCTCATGGGTAGAAACAAGACAGAGGGAGTGGGTTTTTACAAGGAAGTGCTGTATCTATAATTTGCTAGAAATATCCTTGGAAGCTGATTAGGATAAAGGGGGCATAAGCCATGACAAGAGATAGAGAGATTTCAGACACTTGCATATTTGCTGAGCCACAGAACGTACCCTCCCCTGTCTTCACAAGGGGAGGAGGAAAAGACAGAGAGGGAACATGGTTTTAGCCACATTTACCTTACTTTCCTTCCCAGTCTATATAGATGGTCTTGTCATTATTGAACTTTTTTTTTTTCTTTCATCAGCCATGGTCAAAAATGCCTTCACAAAGGTTTCATCAAACAATTTTGGTGATTTTTTAAACCTCCACAGTACTGCCAAGGTAAATCCAAATACATTTTGTTTTTAAGAGAATAATAAATAAGCGTGATATGGACCAGATTTCTTGGTTGGAGACCTTTCCAACTTTCTTGTGTCTGTTAAGAGAGGTGAAGACTCAAATGTATAGTTTGTGTCTTCAAGACAATGTTACAGGTCTTCTGGTTAAAACAGGTTTGAGAAGGGAAAGAGGGGAGGGAATAAATTCAGAGACCCCAGGTCCAGGAAGCCTTGTCAGGGGGAAGCATGTTTCCATGCTAGAGGAAGTGGCCCTACCTCTACTCTGTACACTTCACTGGAACATGAAGTATAATAAAAGTAGGAGGAACCTGTTTGCCATTCCTTGAGAGATGTTTACTTCTGACCTGGTGCACAGCAAGAGCAGCTTGACAGAGGGTTTGCTCTGGCTTACAGTTTGAGGGTGTACAGTCTGTGATGTCTGTGATGTCAGGGAAGGCTGGATCCTACACTCAGCTCTTTGTCCTTTTTACTTACTCCAGAGCCCCAATCCATCAGATAGCACTGCCCCAATAGGGCAGGTCTTCCCATCTCATTTAAACCTCTCTGAAAATGCCTCTCCTACTCAGAGACTAGTTTCCTGAGTGATTCTAAATTCAATCAGGTTAGCACTGAAGATTGAGCCTCCCATGGGGGGTGCGGAGGGTGGGGAGGGAGACTGACATCTGGCTCAGGCTCCCCCTGGTTCCTACCCTTAGCTGGTAGAATGGCATGGACGAGCTGAGCAAGGGGACCCTGGGGCTGTTCCCAGGTGATGGATGTGCCCGGAAGCCTGTGTTCTTAATATCCGCGATGCCTTTCTTGAAGGTCAATGACTGTTTTTTCTCTCCCTGCAGTCCAAAATTGAAGACATCAGATTTAACCAAGAAAAAGAAGCCGAAAAACTGATCCGACTTCACTTCCAGATGGAACACATTGTCTACTGCCAGGACCAGGCTTACAAGAAAGCCTTGCAGGAGATCAGAGAGAAGGAAGCTGAGAAAGAGAAGTCAACCTTTGGTGCCTTTCAACATAACTCTCCTCGAAAGGAGTTGACTACCACTGAGATGACCCAGCACCTGAATGCCTACTACCAGGTAAATTCTGGAATGCTTCCAGTTGGGCTGCCAGCCCATTCTTTCTCCTTCAGGGTACCTTTCCATATAGGGGTATGTGAGTAAGTTAGTCACAGCAAATTCCTGAGTCCCGGGGGATTCCTTCCTCACCAGGAATGTGGGGCTTTGCAGCTGTTTCAGAGGGGGGAGGGGTGTTACCTCCCAGGGTTAGCTGGCAGTTTCCATAACCCACTTCTACAGTATGAGCCCCAGAGAGACCTGGCTTGGTAGTGGGAATGCTATTTCCCCCCGGACTTGTGTTTGTTGTATTTTAATCAGACTTTGCCTTTCTGGGATTTTAGCAAAGTTCCTAGGATATTCTTGTACCTCTTAAGTTACTTCACATCTTTAGTAATTTTTTTTTCATTTGTTTCTTTTTCTTTTTTTTAAAGGCAAGGTCTCCTTTTACAGCTTAGGCAGCTTTGGAACCCAGTAGCATAGTTCAGGGTGGCCCCAGACTCCTGGTGGCAGGCAGGGGCAGGGGTCCTTCTACCTCAGACTCCCAAGTGCTTCACCACACCTCTAACCTACCTGGACGTCTTAGTTTTCAGCATCAAGCAGGCTCAGGTATTGGCCTGTGTCCTTGGAAAATGTTCTGCCACTCACTTTGAAAGGCTATGTGGCTATGTGTACATCTGCTCTGTATATTAGGCTTTCTAGGTGCTGTGTTGCTTGGTTGGGAGCCTTTCAGTATCAGGGCCAATGTGACCCTTTCAGGGTAGCTCCTGTGTGTCTAGTGTGCCAGGCAGAGCTTGGCTTTCTGGGACCCTATAGCTTACTTAACTTCTTTGCTTTGATTCTGGTAAAGCATGTACAACATAAGCCTTTCCATTTCAACCACTGTATGGTGTCACAATTTAGAGACATTAAAAACCTTTACATTAGCCCTATGGCCTTTCAAGACTTTTCATTTGCCACAAACAACATTGTCTCCACTAAATATTGATTCCAGTTTTCTCCACTCCCAGCCACCACCTTTTTTAGTATCTGCGAGTCTGGCCACTGCAGGGATCTCTTACCAGCACAGGGCATCTGTCCTTCCTGACTGGCTCATTTCTTAGAGCATAGTAGAAAGGTCTCTGCATGTTGTAGCTGAAGTCAGGGGTTTGTGTCTGCAGGTATCAGTCCTTCTTCCCAGCTGTGGCCCTGCTTCCCCTCAAGGTGTCCATGTCTGGGTGGCTGAGGTGCTCATTCCCTCTCCATCCCCTCTTTCCCACTTCCATTTGGAGAAGAGCCACATTCCAGCTTTGATCCTAAGCAGTATGTAATCTTGCAATATGTCCTCAAACTGCCAACTTGGTACTTTGATCTGCCTAACTTCCTTTTACTCCATCTTTTGAGAAGATGAATTGGCTTAACCATCTCCAGAGGGCGGTGATCAGGGTATCTGCATCCCAGGGAAGGAAACTGAGTCTTAGAGAATTGCAGAGCCATCAGTATTGAGTATTTAAGACACTACTCTGATAGGGAGAGTTGGGTATACTGTGTGGCTGGGAGAGAATCCTCTCCCCCAGTTGGAGACTGACTTCCTTCAGGTAGCTAACTCAGGGCTCTGCCTGGGACTTTGTATAACCCTGTTCCCTGCTGCTGAGAAGTCTGAGGCTTTACAAAGACAGATGCTGTCAGCAGAGAGACCTGCCATTTGCAAATGGAGTTGGGCTATCTGTAGACTACCTTCCAGTTCATTTTACCCTTCTTGATTGAAGGCCCATCCACTTGATGTCCAGGGAAGCTAGTTGGGCAAATTCCAGCGTGATACCTCTCTAGGTCATGCTCTGTCTGTATGCTAATGGGGGCTAAGACTGGGCTAGTATTTTGCACCTGTTAGGATATCCATCCTTGGAAATCTGGGTCCTTCTGGAACTCATAGGAGATCTTTCTTTCTACTTTCAACCCCTTGTGACTTGTCCCTTACTTCCAGGAGTGCGGAAGGAACATTGGGAGACAGATCCCTCTGATCATCCAGTACTCCATCCTGCAAACATTTGGGCAGGAAATGGAGAAAGCAATGCTTCAGCTTCTACAGGACACCAGTAAGTGCAACTGGTTCCTGACTGAGCAGAGTGACAGCAGAGAGAAGAAGAAGTTCCTGAAGAGGCGGCTTTTAAGGCTGGATGAGGCTCAGCGGAAGCTTGCCAAATTCTCCAATTAATCAGGCTTGCTATGTGACTTCCCTGGTCACAGCTAGCGTCCCCTGCACAATGACCCTTTAGCTGTTTACCTTATGTTAGTATGTTGCCTTTAGACTGTGGAAGCATGCCCTCTGCAAACTCTGAGGAGACGAAGAGAGGAGCCATGGAGAGTCATTCTACTTCAGCAGTAAGACACGACCCTCTCAAAGCACAGGAGGCTGGCACCTCTCAGGGTCCTTCCTGCTCCTAACTGCCATTTCTTTGTCAGGAGGATGTCCTGGCTGAGTACTTCAGAAGGGATGTCTCCTGGCTTTGTACTGCTCTGCCTGGAGTAGTGCTAGAGGTGTGACAGAGTCCTAGCAGGACAGCTCTTTGTAGGCATAAATTTTTTGCAACCTAATTTTAGCAAGGGTTCAACCTCACTTTTAGCCCACCACCCATCAGAGGTAGTGGGACAGAAAAGTTATTAGGATATGGGGGAAGTGCTCAGCAATAGTTCTTTGGGGGTGAGCTCAACTTTCTTTGGCAGCATAACAAACACCAAATAAGACTCAGAAGTTGCAGATCAGTCCTCTAGGCAGGCAGACACCAGGCACGAACCAGCAGCTGTAGATCAATCTTAAAGAAAGCTCGCCAGCCAGCCTGAGGTAAGGCTGTGGAAGCAGCAAACTTCCTCAGCAACCTCACAAGTAGTTCTTAGGCAAGTTTCTTCTAATGGTAGTGTTACCACAAGTTGAGCCCAACAATGCTATGCAAGGCAAACCATTACATGCACGTTGTTAGTGAAGAATAAGTAGGCAGAGCAAACCAACGCTCAGTTGCTCGTCTCCCAGTGTTTTGTGGGGCCGTATTTATCTCCTTCATCATGGGTCCTTTCACATGTTTGCAATATTAAATCATCCTTTCACCTGTGTCCGCTTCAGGACAACAGTCTTTCACAAGTTTGCTTCAGCAAGACACCCTTTCACCTGTGTGCCCCAGCAAAACATCATTTGACATAACTTTCTAAAGAAACTAGAAGTTTCCACTTCAAGTTCTTCCAATAAAATTCTTGCTAAATGACTCCTGCATGATTTGTATTGTATTTGAGGGGGGACTGAACCCCACAGGATGGGGAGCAGGTAGGAGCAAAGGAAGGTGCACTGAGCCACCCTTCCTGATGGGGGAGAGAGAACAAGGAGATAGATCAAGTGTTTCCAATGGAAGACAATGCGGGCAGTATGAACAGACAAAACAGTGGTGATGCTCACCCGTTCTTAGTTACCAGTGTAGGCTGAGAAATCATAAAGAAATGTTGAGTGTCACATTTAAGCAGAAAACACATGCTGACAGATGCTGAGAGCAGCCACTTTGGGTTTTCCTGCATGAAAAAACAGATCCCCTCTCCTAAGTTCCCATAAGGCAACCGAGTACCACTTTTAAGGTAGCATCTCTGCCACCATGAAGTAGTATGGACTTTGGGAAGAAGCTTATGGCCATAGATGCCAGGCTCAGTTTTGGGTTGCCTGAATGAAGATGTAGAATCGAACAGAGAGGTCAACATGGTGGGAGGGGAAGGCCAGGTGAAACCCTTCTGGGAGTCATGGGAAAGTTGGGTCCCTAGAGTAGAAAGCAAGACAGGGACATGTCATTCTCAGCTTCTATAGCACCTCAGCCCAGCCCTCCCTGCTAAGCAGCCCTGACATTCTCACATTAATAGGAAGCTCCAATATGGCCCCGTACTAGGATTACACACATTAGGGATTAACTAAGAATCACCCATAATGCACTGTGTCACGTTAAAGAAAGAAAAGCACTTCCCCCTGGAGTCATTTAACAGAATGCAAGTCCTGATTTGAGTTCTTCACTTCATGATCCCCAGATCTTCTGCCTTCCATTGTGAGTCTGATTTTGTTCCTGCCTTAGGCTGTCTTATGAACCTGCCTTTATGTCTGTGTGTCTGTCACTGATAAAGGACTTGGCTTTGGATATACTGAACAGCACAAAAACATCATATTTTGAAAGAATGAGGTGCTGCTTTATAGAAATCTTTAACAGCGTTTTACAAGGGACCAAGTTATAGGCTCCAACTGGCTCCAACTGATCCCAAATGAACCAGACAGCAAATAGATTACCAATACCATTGTTTATCAACCAATATCCACAAATGGATATTCATTTTAGAAGGCTTCTTTTAACCTCTGTGTTTTCTGTTTTCAGCAAATGATACATGTCCAGTTCTGGGTCAGGGGCATGGAAAAGCACACAACTCAAGATTATGTAGCTGTTCTGTCACTAGTCTAAAAGGGTCAGACTTTCCCCCTGGGCCAGTGTTCACCTGAACTACCAAGAAAAAAACCCTAAAACACAACTGGCCCAAACTGTGCATTAAGGCAGGGCATAGTCTGTGGACAGTTCTCCTGGAAGTCCTGCCCAGCTTCCCTGTTCCTCGGTAGGCTGTCCCAGGTTACACTTGTCCACAGAAGATGGAATCAGCCAGACCTTTATTGTACAGCAGCTTATAGCTCTTGTCACCTCTTAAAGCAAGACTCCATGTTGGCCTTATCCCTACAGCCATGGTGATTAAAGCAGCACACCATGGTGGTAGCCAAGTTATGGCAATGACTCCACAGGGAGGCTCAGGAGACCCTCACCTGGGACTCTAGCTATGTTTCTCTTCCCCAGATACAAGTGGCCTTGGGAGATGCTAGAGTAGATACTTAGTGAAAGGGTCTCTGAGAGAAGGTCTTCACGATGTAGCTTCTCTGAGATCGAAGTCCACCATGGGGTCTGGTTTGTAGGTGCTGCTGCTATCTGGGTGGTCACCCATGTTACTGTGATTAACTCACTTGTGTTCTATAATCAAGCCCAAGGAACTCTTCATTGGTTTCACAAGCTGGATGCTGCCAAAGTGTACTTTTGACTGTAGCAATCCTCCTGGATCAGTAGGGCTCCTAGTCTGAAGCTCAGACACGCTGACTACATTTTGTTCATTTACATACAGTTTGGATATGCTAAACCTTCATGTTTATGCTCTATGTCACAATTGCATGCTTCAGTCTTGGCCTGAGTGATCTGTCCCACAAAACCAAGCTTCCTGACTCTGCCCGTGTCCTTTCCTGAAGGAGACCATCTTCTTTGTGTCCCTGCCACCACCTCAGGGATTAGAAAATATTTTCAGTGTGTGAGTTTAGAGTTGCTTTGAGGGAGAAATATCTCAGCCCACAGTCTGTTGGTCTCTTTCCTTTAATGTTGTATATCCTGAACATTTTACTTGTTGTGGTTTGGTGTTAGCAAATTAAAAACAAAACAAAACAAAAACTGATCTCCCCCCAAACCTCTTTGATTTTCCATCTCAGTCGCATAAGAGCAACTGCATGGGGATAAGATGATCTAGTAATGAGACAAACTTTAAAGTAAAGTGTGTGTGTGTGTGTGTGTGTGTGTGTTTTCTGTGTATTTGAACTCAGGTCCCTGAGCTCGCATCACGGATCCATCTCTCCAGTTCTGCAAAATGGTGGCTTTATTTGTTTTATTTTGTCTTGTTTTTAATATGGACCATGGTCCATACCTCTGAGAGTAAGAACCTAGACATGTTAAGGCATCCTTCTGTGCCTCAGTTTCCCTCTCAGCATGACAGTCAAACACACACACACACACACACACACACACACACACAGAAGATCTGAAGATAAAACTTGATCTGGAAACCTGAAACAGTCTGGCTGAGACCTGTAAGCAGCAGAGTGGAAGGATAGGCGTTCAACAAACCTGCCTGAGAAAGGCATTTACAGTATCCAAGGACAGGTCTGGCCACAAAGCTTCTCAACAGCTCCACCTAGTGACCGATATGCCAAATCACACCTGCAAAGGCACCCACACATAGGGATGGCAAAAAGCAATTCTCTTGGGACTGTGGTTTCCGAAACAAAACCAATGGGAAGTGTCTCTCTGGTGATCAGAGAGAAGCAACCTGGCTGCTTACCCACTCACTGCTGCCTCCTCCTAATGCAGGTTTTGCTTGTATTTTGAGACAGGGTCTCACATGTAGTCCAGTTAGCCAGGAACTCACAATCATCCTGTCCCAGCCACTGTCCCCCCAACCCCCACTCCCAACCCTCCCCATCCCAGGTCTGAGTATGGGAACATAGCACTGTACCAGCTCAAATGGTGTCTGAACTTGAGAATTTTTTCATTTCCTCTTGTCATGGGTACTGTTAATAGTAGTGTACAGTTATGGAAGAGCCTACACTGTGTTGTCTCCTTGTCACATATAGGGTATGAGTGTCTCTGAGTGGGGGCAGCTGTGCTTTTCTCTGAGTGGCCAGGGCTCAATTGTGGGTATCTTTTTCTATTGTTCTCCATCTTACTTTTTGAGACAGAGTCTCTTACCAAACTTCGAGTTCTCTCTTCCAAACTAAACAGGCTGGCCAGCGAGCCCAGGGAATCCACTTGTCTGTATTACCCCAGCCCTGGTGTAGCTTGGTTTTCCATGGGCACTAGAGATCTGAACTCAGTCTTCTTGCTTTCAAATCGAGTACTTAACCCACTGGGACATCTCCCTAGCCCCTGAAGAACCTATTTTTAAAAATTAAATCACAGTTCTCAGATGGTGTTGTTTGGTTTACTGAGTATTTCACCTGCTTCCAAGAGGGGCCTTCTTTAGGGGCTGGACCACTAAGCCACATCCTTACCACACAGATGGTTATGCACCAGGTCCTGAGGCATGACTGCAGGAGTGCTTCTGAGGTAACTTAGCTAAGCTAAGGGCCACACCAAGGCAAACATGGAGGCCGTGCATCGTTGAGCAGTGCCTGGCAGTTGGTTATCAGGGTCTAGTCCTGCATTGAATCTGGGCCCTCCAATCACTCACTTAACTTTCTTATTTCCCAGAAGTCCGTAGTTCTGTGACCTGCAGGAATTCCAGAGCTGAGACCCAAGAGGCATGAGGTTAAAGAAACAGTTCCGAACCCAAGTAGGAAGTGTTATTTATTCAGACTGAGTCAGACACCTCGCTCCTTTTCAGTGGTATACATCTTAGCAGGATGGACAAGTACAAAAATAAGATTATTTTAGAAAACTCCAGGTTGGAGGGCCCAGAAATCACGTGGGCATTTGTTAGGAGCTGCTTTGTGGCACGAATGCCTCTTTGTTCCGCACACTATTCTAACCACAATTTGATTTGAAATTAGTTCAGTGCCCTAGAAATGGAGGGAGATTCCCCCAAAAAGCAACCATTTAGAAGCATCTTTAGAAATACAATTTACACTCAAGAATCCTGTAGGAAAATAGGAAAAGAAATGTGAGCTACACAAAATACATTGAGCTACACAAAATATGTTGCATAAAACACGACTTCCTGCCTCTTTTAGAGTTCAGTAGATGGCTTGGATCATTTATATGTTTCTTTATATATTTACCCTCAAGGTCTCACCATGTAATTCTGGGTAGTATGGAACTCACAGTGTACACCAGGCACCATGAGTTCTACCTCTGCCTTCCAAGTTCTGGAATTAAAGGCATGTGCCGCCGTGCCTGGTGCATGGCTTAGAGCTCTTCCAGTAGAACCCAAACCTTGTACACAGGAGAAACAGGAGACATGAGTAACCCTTTCAGTGCCTAGAGGAGAGCATCATAAACCTGAAGGGTACGCAACTGTGCAGATGAACAGAGGCAGGAGGTTACTCGTCAAACTCCAACTTTCACTTGCATGTGAGAACCCCACCTACCCCGTGGGTTTGAACTGAGTCATTGCTAAAGAAACCAACCTTCAGCTCCTCGATGGTAAAAATGTGTGATCCTGCAACAAAGGAGGAATCAATGGGACAGCATTTTATACTCCTGGGCCAAAGGACAAGAGTTCACAAAGCTATGAAGACATTTCCCTCCCTCGCTCCCTCCCTCCTTCCTTTTCAGTACCAGGGTTTCGTGAATCCTAGGCAAGAACTATACTATTGAACTCCACTCCTGATCCCAAGAAATTTTTCCTCTTGTGATTTTTTTTTTTTGGTTCTTTTTTTCGGAGCTGGGGACCGAACCCAGGGCCTTGCGCTTGCTAGGCAAGCGCTCTACCGCTGAGCTAAATCCCCAACCCCTCCTCTTGTGATTTTTATTACTGATTAATAAAGCCTTAATTAGCTATGCCAGTTTGTTTTTTAATCTCAGGAGATCACCCAGTGCTCTCTTAATACTTCATTCTTCATTCAGCAGTACCCATCTTGACATGCGAAGCCCCTGTGAGGGTTTTCTTCTCCTGGTAGGATTCCACAGCTTATTTGTCTCAGAAGGTTCTAGTAGTGTTCATACAGAACAAGGAGCAGAAGTCAGCAAGCCCCAGTCCCTGATCTGTGCACCTGTTGTGAATACAAACTATCCAGTTTCCGCCCCACCAAAGAAGACACAGCAGTGTTGAATCAGGTGGGGCTGCACAGAGAGCTCAGGCGCCGTTCTGTTTTTACAGGCACCAATGTGATCGCAGCTGTGCATAGAGAAGGCTGATTGTACCTCTACCAGTTGTAATTATGAAGCATATGGGTAAAGATTCATATTGGCTGTGTGCTCTACTCTGACGTGTGAGGGACACACCATGTGCTACAGCTTAGATCATTCATCCCCAGCTGATCTCACACAAATATTTCTCTCCAGTTGTAAATGAGGGCGTGTGAGCCTGGCCCTTTCCTGACACTGATCATTCCTCAATGGATGATTTAACATCATACTCTTTCTGGTTGCCACCTGGATGCAAATATAAGCCAAGGCTTGATCAAGAAAAACACAAGCCCTAATAGGGATTTGAACTTACAGTCCAGTCGTCATCTACCATCTTCTCTTTAAGAGTAACTACTGTAAAAGTAATAGGGCACAGTTAAATTTAGAAACATTGGGCATCTGGGTGTGACATCTGATACAAAGTCTGAAGGAAGTTTGTGTGGTGAGAGGAAGGAAAAATCACTGTCCTTTGAGTTTGACATTGTGAATTCTTGCTTATTTCTAATGAACCCATTCGTGGCCTTTGTAGACACATGGGTGTCACCAGAACGATCGGCTAGGTTTTCAAAATCTTTAGCAACATAATAATTGCTTCAGTTCACTGTTTTACCCAGTGTAGTTGACCAGACTATAATGCAGATGCCTGGGCTTGACATGCTAACTCTGAATGAGACTGGGTACTTATGTACCCTGAGACCCATGAGACACACTCCTATAAGACGACCAGGGCCACTGTAGACAGGGCACAGATTTGAGGCTAACAGCAGCTTTCAGAGTGGGTGGGTGGTCCAACAAGGCTGGTTATCATGGAACTATCCAGCTCTGACTGTCAAAAGTCCTTCCTGGGTACACAGTCCCCAAAAGAAACTTGGCCAAACCAGTATGGCCCAAGTAACTTTTCTTTGCCCAGTGAACTCCCCAGCACATAGCCTTGAACCTGCAGCCTCAGGCATGGGTCCTGCTCCTGAACTCAAGGAATTCTGGTTTTACTGGAATAGGCATCTTTTAAACAAAACAAATTGTCCTCTGCTGAATGTCTGCTCAGTGGCCAGTGATCAACCTAAGGGCCTCCCTTTGAAGATTCCCAAAACGCAGGCCATGCTTTAAAAAAAAAAAAATGGAGTAAAGTGGTTTGTCTACATTGTGCAGGGATATCCTGGCTGTCCATAACACTAAAACTGCAGACTGAGGTGGGGAACATACCTCTCTCCTGACTCCTTCAGGCCTTGTCCTCCTCTAAGAGGTTAGAATTTATCAACTCCCAGGAATTCTTGACTCTTTGCTGATGGAATTGACCAATCTCTGGCTCAGGCAACATGCAGGCTGCCTGCCTCCCACAAATCCTGAATGTCTACATTGACTTCAGTGCTGAAACATTCTTGAAATTGAGTGGAGGAGAGTTATCGCTCTGTAAAATAAAAATGACACCTTCAACACAGTGGGCCAACTTGAGCATGGAAGAAAGCACGCAGGCGGAAGCATTTCCAGACCACTGACCATGCTTATTCCGGGACTTTGCTCTCCTCGTAGTATGATTCTCTTACCCCCCCCCCCCAAACTGCTCCGCTGTCTAATGGGCAAATAGCTACACATTCAGCTCTGTAATTTTTAAAACAGATTGGAGATGTGCATAATCCTATATGTGTGTTTTTTCCTGTTTCGGATTGCTTCTCCATATTGGAGATTTTTTTTTCTCCTGTGGGTGTGCCTTTAATCAATTTTGGTAAGTTCATGCAAAAGAAAACACACGGGGATGCTGTCCAGTTAATTTGGTTTCCGATAATAAAGATAAATGCGGTGAAACCCAATTATCCTTGTCTGTGGGACAGACTTCTGGGCAACATTCTACTCCCAGGGAGGAAGCTGGAACTCAAATCCCAGCCAGGTGTAGACGCTCCACCAGGTGAGAAGGTGGCAAGGCCAATTTAGCAAATTCCCGCTCTTAATTAAATCATCAAGTAGTCCCTCCCTGCCTCTTAAAGGAGAGAATGGAATCTGCTTTAGAAAAATCTCTTCCTCAAAGTTCCTTGGAGTCCTTATTGCTGATTTCTGGTCATAGTTTTCTTCCCAAATGTATCTCCAACCTAAACCTCTGGGCTTCAGGACCAGTCAGATAAATTTTTTTCCAAAAATTTATATGTTGATATGTTCTGGGAAAAGAATCCCATGGTCATGTGTATGTAGCACACCTGCCTCTTTAACTCCAGGCACTTGTTTGTGGTAAAAGAAGGAGGAGGGGGAGGAGGAGGGAGAGGAGGGGAGGAGGAGAAAGAGAAGAGGGAGGAGGAGGAAGAAGAAGGGAGGAGGAGGAAAAGGAGGGGGAGGGGAGGAGGCAGAAGAAGAAGAGGAAGGGGAAGAAGAAGAAGAAGAAGAAGAAGAAGAAGAAGAAGAAGAAGAAGAAGAAGAAGAAGAAGAAGAAGAAGAAGAAGAAGAAGAAGAAGGAGAAGAAGAAGAAGAAGAAGAAGAAGAAGAAGAAGAAGAAGAAGAAGAAGAAGAAGAAGAAGAAGAAGAAGAAGAAGAGAAGGAGGAGGAGGAGGAGGAAGAGGAAGAGGAGGAAGAGGAAGAGGAAGAGGAAGAGGAAGAGGAAGAGGAAGAAGAAGAAATAATTCCATAGGCCATACCAGGAGACTGGACACAGATCACCAGTGACTCTGAATGAGGGGAGAGAGATCTTCCAGTCCTTTCCTCATTCTATTCAAGGTAAAACTGAGACCCTCAAAAGGCTACTGTTTTGATTCCTGTTCAAGGCAAACATTCTTGACAGTCTGCCAAGTGAAGTATCAATTTGCAGAACTTGAGAAGGTGGGTGTCACCACAGTTTTGACTAAGTATATGCCAGGAAAATGTCCCAAATTCAACCGTCGATTTCATTCTGGTTGCTAAGCTCTGCTTTTGTAATTTAAGTATTCCTGTCAAAATGTCACATCAAGTGGCATCTGAGATACAAAGGTAGACACATTTGATATAAAATACAGAAAGTTCTGGTAATCTTCCCCCTGCCTTGACATCCTGCACTTCAGAAGCCCAGCCCAGTACAGACAATCAGATTTCATGAGTGGGAAGATTGAGCAGTCCTCCTATTTCAGGGATTCAGTGTCCTCACAGTACAGGGAAGGGAGGCAGGGTCTAGGAGAACTTGGTTCTTTTCCACACAAACCTGCCTAGAAGATGGCACTCAATGGAAAAATCAACAGGTGAACAGATCCCACTTCCAGTGATTTCTAACTCTGTAATGAATTTTGAAATTATTCATGCTCAACCAGAGCATGCTCGACACGTCTGTAAGCATTTGAGAACACAAAGCTATCCCTGCTTGGGTTGGATCTTTCTTCTTCAACAGCTCAACTCCTCTCCCATGAGAATTTCACAGAAGGTTCCTCTGGCTGCTGGGTAGTGTTCCAGTTCACTGTGGTATTCCTGGATGGCTCCTGTGTGTCCTTGGCACGGCCATTTATTTCTCAATACAGAGGTGACCGGGGTGAGCAGAACAGATGGCTGCGGCATCCGCACAAAGAACACCAAAGACATTCCTGCTATGCACTCTGGGTGGAATGTTTTATGTCCAACCTATCTTCGTAGCAGGTAGCATTGCAAAGTGAACACTGAACTTGGTATGGGAATGGAGGGGTGTCCACAAGGTGACTTTGTATGTCAATTAACATCCCCTCACAAATAAGTGGCCACATGGAGTAATAGGCTTCCTCCACCTGTTTTTGGCAAAGGCCTCAAATGGCAGAAAGTAAGGTACTGCTGATCTCCCATTGCTAAGGCATTACCACTCCCCCAAATCTCCTCCCCCCAGGAAAGAACCACAGAGTCTTCTGCCAGTCAGGTGCCTTCAGATTGCTTTGGATTGGCACACTTGGTCCCAAGGCATCTTATGAAGGGAAATGCATGGCTTCAAAGGACTCAGAAAAGTGGAAATGACTCCAAGTCACGAGTTTTCCTTCCCTGACAGCTGGTCAGAAGCACAGGCATCTGGCCATGTCTCCATTTCCCAGATCAGTAATTACCAATTTAGTTCCAAAGAAGATTTAGAGAAAAGAAACAATTATGGCAGCAGAGATGAGAGAGTTTGTTTTCCTCATTAAAACATGATTAATTAACTTGAAATCTGAGTAAGTGTGTGTGACCATGGCCAGCTTGGTGACAGAATGTCAAGAGCAGCATGCAGCCCACCACCTGTTCTGCCTCATTGTACAGGCCAGGGCAATAGTGGGAATCAAGCTGCCTGAACTCTACTCAAACTCAGAATACTGGCCAAGCCACACGAGTGGCATCTTTACCTGCGTGCCAAAGAAACTACATTTCATTAGAATGCCAGCCATCTCACTCTACCTAGATGGGCAAAGATCTTCCTGGCAAGGGCTAGTGTGATGTGTGATCTGTGATCTGTGTGTGGATTCTCATTGCTGGGGATCCTGAGACCTACCCAAGGTCCTGCAGTACAGTCGGGTGCAGAAGAAGGCTGAGTGATTCTCTCATCAGGCTCAAGTCTACTTCTCCTGCTAGGATATTGAAAGCCTTCTTACTTGTGCTAGATAGTCTAGGTAGTAGTCTAGGACCAAATACTCTTTAATATGGTCGGTACCAAAAGTTTCCTCTAGACAAGAGAGCGAGCAACCGAATGCACTCATTTTTCCTGAGGTTGAAGAGAAGATAGTAACTAACCACAGCTTGCCTATTTTTTTTCCTTTGGATTGTTTTTGGTTTTGGTGGTACACTGGGCAGTTTGGCATAACCAGTCCCATAAAGCCTGAAGCCTAATGCACTGTTTTGGTTCACAATGAGGTGTTTTTTATTATCATTTCTCTCTGAAGTAGAAAAGACCTGAAAACTTGGAAATCAAGAGTAATCAAGATACAGCGAGTCTGGAAGGCCTTCAGATGCCCGGCTGAAGTTCCAGACTAACAGACAGAGAAGCCAGTTGGAGACATCCCTCTTAGAAGAGCTGAGTTCAAGGCTGCTGGAGTTCAGATGAGGCTCTTCATTTCCAGCGATGTCTGACTAGTGAGGATTCATCGTTAACCACCTCAGGGTCTCGGGGGGCGTGTCGGCAGTGCAGCGGGAACAGCAGCAGGAGGATCAGAACCAGGAGAATGGCTCCACACACACTCATCAGGGCATAGGACACAATCCACAAGATGGGCTCATTCAGAGCCTGTGCTGGAACACAGTTGCTGGCTATGTCTTCCGTGGAAAAGGGCCCAGAAATTTCAGACACTGTGGTACCTGCAATCTCTGAGGAGACAGAAGGAGAAAGGTCACAGCTGTGAGTCAAGAAGTTCTCACTGGCAGTGAGCACCGAGCTCACAGCTGGTTACACTGAGGCCCCGATTGCTCGAGTACCGAGTGTGCACTTAGAGATGGCTCAGGAGCAGCACGCCTTCAGGAGTGAAGACGAAGGAGGAGTAGAAAGAGGGGCAGTTTTCTAATCAGAAAGCTGCCTGGGATGAGTGAGGAAGGGGTCTTTTGGCAAAGTTAATTTGATCCCATGTAATACTTAGTGAGACCAAACAAGTCTTTTTAGTATTTTGTTTGGTTGGTTTTCTTGCAATAGGGTCTCACTCTATAGCCTGGGCTGGCCTGGAACTTGCTATGTAGCCCCAGGCTACCTTTGAACTTATGGCAGTCCTTCTGCTTCAGCCTCTTGAGTGCTAGGATTACACTTGAGCTACCACATGTAGCCCAATTCACTCTTAGTGAATTATCCTAACCACACTGGCTTGGGAGAGTCCACTTACCCCTATCCTATGTTGAATCTGAGAGATCATGAAGCAAAAGCAATCAATTAAAATCATAGGACTTGTGGTATAAATGATGACTCAGAAACATAGGATGCAATGTTGGCTTCTGCTAAAGACTCTGGGGTTGGAATAAGGTCCATGAATGAATCGAAGTGAGACTTCTGAGAGCTTGTGAGAAACCTCCAAGTATACAAGACAAGAGTCTTGTAGTCTCTATTCCTCCATAACATGGGTTGTTCTTGGAATGAGCCTTTGAGCCCCTCCCAGGTATAAATCAGAGTGAGTTTTACCTCAGACTACCTATCATCTTACTCACTATCCTTGATGATGTATGATTGTGTACAGCCCACACTCATGTGACCTTGCCCTTGTGACTGTATACACCTGGGCTTGCCTCTCCTTCCAGGGCTGTAGCAGCCGAAGGCTTTATTTGGGTTCGGGGGAAAGTGGGTTAGGAAGGTCTCCTGATCACTCTCTTAGTCAAGGAATACCACACCACAAAACATTTTCTGTTTTTCTTGTTTGCTTGTTTGTTTTTTGTTTTGATTCAAGCCTCAGGATCTCTAGTCTTGTCAAATATGATCTTTTTCACTTGGGGAAGATAACAAGGTCAAAATGACAGTAGGATGACAGTCTTTAAGGAATACCTTTAAAGGAGGAAGAAATAGCTCATTTCCTTTGCAAAGGTCATACTTTCTGACCTGTATAGATTCCATGACTATAGCTTTTTAAAAAACACTTGAGGGGGAAAAA
This sequence comes from Rattus norvegicus, assembly GCF_021556685.1. Lineage (NCBI taxonomy): Eukaryota > Metazoa > Chordata > Mammalia > Rodentia > Muridae > Rattus > Rattus norvegicus. The sequence goes on along the minus strand of NC_141544.1, from coordinate 50,383,159 downwards.
AAACAAGACAAACTAACCAACCAACTAAACCAACCAACCAGTGAACATAGCCTGCCAACACTCAAGCATGGTGAGATGCAGCCTCAGTTGATCCACACCCCCAGAATTCCCCAGTGGGAGGGAAGGAAAGGGATGTTAGCACACAATACCCAGGGGGCAAGGCCAACCCACCACTTCCTCCTGAAAGTCAGTGTCTCCTGACACACAGCCACATCAGTATCCATCCTGGGTTTTCTTGGTTGAGTTATAGTGCTGGAGTGATGACTCGGTCCCTCATCTAGTAAGCAAAATCTGAAGTGTTTCCTGTCTGCCTCTCTATGGAAAAGTGCCAAGCTCCGCCCTATAATTTCCAAAGACAAATGACTCTACTCCTAGTCAGGAAGATAATGCAAATTTACAGTAGAAACCTTGCAAATAGAGGGAAGGGAAACAGTCATAGAGACGACAGTCAGAAAAATACTAACATTCTTATGTGTAATGTTTTCTATGATAAAATCATTGTCATTAAATCTTAATCCAGCTATTTTGATGACTATCCAAATAACCATATTATGGACACATTGATTGATGTTTAATTTTGATTTTCAATTACATTACTTCTGAGAGGGAGAACTACTAAGGACTGGACATAACAGATCAGTGGCAGTATGCTTTCTGAGCATTCAGGAGGCCCTGAGTTCAGTCCTCAGGATTGCGGCGAGAAAGAAGGGAAAAACTTCATTTGATCATTTGCATTTTCGTTTCTCTGTTCTCAAGGACTTGTAGGACTCTTTCCGATAGTAAAATCTTTCTTATGTTGCAAATGTTGTTGTGAAGCAGGTCATTTGTCTTTCTTCAAATTTACTTTGTAAATGAGATGTGTCAGCCAGTACATGGATGAAAGTAAGCGTGCGCAGTGCGCAGATGGCGATGCAGGAAGGTGGGAAGGAATCCAAAATCACTTGAAACCACTTTTGCTTCCAGCTAAGATGGGGTCACAGGGGCCAGCCTGACCTCCCACTTGAAACAAATGGAACACTGGGTAAAACAATGCTAAAGAAAAAATAAAGGAAGAGTGTCCTGAAATAGATGTATGCCTCTAGGCTGTGGGCTAGAGAGAGATGCATACGTATGTTGCAGAAGTCCAGGGGAACAGTGGCTGTAGGATTTGCAGTACAGGCTCATGCTAAGGAGACAGCTCCACCAGAGGGTCAAGGCCTCCTGGAGCCTTCAACAGGAAGTCTAGCTAACTCTTCATATCCAGGAGTCCTGTCCATGTCATATCCAGACCAGTCCAGAAGAATAATGACATCTCTACTGAAAACATGCAGACCTTTCTCTTGTCAATATTTCCTAAACAACACAGTGTGACACTGAGAAGTATGACGTCATCTAGAGATGATCGAGTGCAGGTGTTACATGGACCTGACACTGAGCAAGGTATGATGTCATCTAGAGATAATGTTCAGATTCTGTGGAGATACCGTGACATCTCATAGAAGGGACCTGACACTGAGGTGGGTGTGATGTCATCTAGAGGTGATGCTTAGATTCTGTGGAGATACTGGGCCATTTCAGAATGGAACTGATACTGTTAGTCTTGACATCATCTAAGGATGATGGACATTTCTTAGAGTCAGTGTGGACAGCTGGCTATCTTATAGAACAGGCTTGGGTAACCCTGAGCATCCTTGGATTTTGGTGCCTCAAGTTTCCTGGATCTCATTCCTTGGGTTCTGAAGGATACTAGCTTGTATCAGAAGCTCAATCCCAGAGGCTGGGTAATGTCTTGTGTTGGATATTAGACTCCCATAGAGAAATCCTGGAAGTGTGGTGGTTTGAATAAGCTTGGCCCAGGGAGTGGCACTATTTGAGGTGTGAACTTGTTGGAGTTGCTATGGACTTGTGGCAGGAAGTGTATCACTGGGAGTGTGGGTTTTAAGACCCTCATACTAGCTGCCTGGAAATCAGACTTCTCCTAGTGGCCTTCAGATGAAGGTCTAGAACTCTCAGATCCTCCTGTACCATGCCTGCCTGGACTCAGGCATGCTCCCTCCTTGATAATAATGGACTGAATCGCTGAACCTGTGAGCCAGTCCCAACTAAATGCTGTCCTTATAAGAGTTCCCTTGGTCATTGTATCTTTTCACAGCAATGAAACCCTAACTAAGACAGGGATGATAAGCATTCAGTCTATAGTGCAGACTACAGCAAGGAGATAGAATACACAATTTATAGTTCACATAGAGAAGAAGGGAAAGCAGGACACAGGCAAGAATTTTAGCCAGAAATGCCAAAGATGAGTTCAGTTGCACACAGGACATTATGGGCTTGATTATCACCATATTTTAATGAGGAAGTCAGAGGAATATTTAACACGATAGAGATACAGAAGATGTTAGAAGACCTAAATCAATCTTCCTGGTACAATATATAACATGGAAACCACACTGGTGTTATTCATGTACATGCACTGTAAACAAAGAGCATCAGGGGCAGAAGAGATGGCTCAGTGGTTAAGACTACTGGTTATTCTTGAAGATAACCTTGGTTCAATAATCAGTGTCCATGTAGTACCTCAAAACCATCTGTAACTTTAGATCCAAGGGAACCAACACTCTCTTTTGGCCTCTGTGGGCAGTACACTCCTGTGCTCATACATATATGCAGATAAAAACACCCCTATATAAAAAAATAAAAATAAATCTTCTAAAAGGACCAACCAAATTAAAGATGTCATAATAGAACAATGTGAACTGACACACACAGAGAACACTGAGAACCAAATAGAGAACCTCAGTGTATATGGATTATCACACACTTCTTATTCATGTTAAAGGGCCAAAGGAAAGAGAAGGGTAGGAGACCAAGAAGAAGAAACAGTAACTAAAAATTTTCAGAACTTATTGTGAACCATATATAAATTCATAGATTGCAGAGACGTGTGCATGTACACACACACACACACACACACACACACACACACACACACTCACTCACTCACAAAAGCACAAAGACACTCCTATCCCCAATAAAGAACTGAGAAGGGCATGGTCAGGTACAGTGGAATAATTAGTGTAGGGTTTGATTCATGCACAATGCATAGGGATGTAAGAATATCATATTGGCTTACTAATATGAACAATTAATTAATACATGCTAGTAACAATTCTAGAAAGGACATCACATGGAGTGCTTAAGAATCAGCCATGCCAGCAGGTCAGGGAACCAACCCCAGAAATCTTCTTCAAGTTGAATGCCTGTATTTGTCTGTATTTTTCATATATATATATATATGTGTGTGTGTGTGTGTGTGTGTGTGTGTGTGTTATATAACAACAACAACCACCCCAAAAGCCCCAAGCACCTCCAAAACAACAACAACAAAACCCCAGAACAAACTCTCAATAAAATCACATTTTCTTCACTGAACATACTGTTACTTTGAAGTCAGAAGATGACCTTATGTGCTAGGTCTTAGAAACCTGTGTGACTGAGGTACCTATTAACATACTAAAGTAGATGCTGGCCCACTGCTCTCCCAACATCCCTCAGTACCTGTGACTCCTCCCAGAACTCCTCCCTGTGCCACCACCATAAACCTCTCCCTCCTGATGGTTTCTCCTCCCCTAGCCTGATCCCTATATAACTCAGCATTTTGGCTTTGTCTGGGCCACCTCTCTTGGTCAGTGGCTCCTCTATTGCTTCCCCTTCCCATTTAGTCTGCCAGCCATGTTCAGCTTGGATTCTTATCTCTGCCTGCGTTCTCCCTTACATCTAAAATCTTCTCCAACTTTAGGACTCATCATGTCTTCCTCCTCCTAACTTTTTCATTCACTCTGCTCCTTTTTAAGAAATTTTTGGAAAAGTACCAATCTCAGCTTGTCAGACATAATGCATTAGTTAGAAACAACCACACACTCACGAGAGCAATGGAGGAAACTGGATTTCAAACTGAGGCTGAGGACTGGGGATGTGACTCGTTTGGTATAGAGCCTGACTAGCATGCAGGAAGCCTAAGGCTCCATGCCAAGCACTGCCCAAGCTGCTATGGTAGTTACATCTGTAACTCCAGCACTAGGGGAAGCAGGAAGATAAGAAGCTGTAGGTCATCCTTGGCCACATGGGGAGGTTGAAGCTAGCCTCAGACCCTTCTCAAAAACAGCAACAATAAGAGCTATGTCTGGTTGCTATTTTCAGGAGCAGCCCTTCACTAGGTGTCTGTGCATTTATTATATACATTAACTGTGCTATGAAGTTGACTTGACTTTGCTATGATGGGTTTATATATGAGAGGTCATTGTTCGCTGTGGGGAGGGGAGTGAATATGCGAGTGGACTCTGTCTTCAGATGTTTGCTCCTTGTCAGGGGCTACCTCATTGAGCTTAACTGCCCTGTCTGCTCTGTGCTTTGACTCTCACTTTCCTCATCTGTAAAATGGGAGTGTAACTGCCCCTATAAGTGACAATGTTGGAAGAATAGGTGAGTTAGCAGATGTTAAGTGTGTACTGTGCGACGTGACAGTCAGCTGTTACTATGTTGTTACTTTAATTCTTTTATCAATGTCTGAGGTTAAAATTTTAATTGTGTTTTTTTTTCTGTTGTCCCCAGAAGACCATGACCTGGTTAATCATGAATGCCTTGGGAGATATATCATTTTACTAAGGATGCTAGTCAGATCCCCTCCCTACATGAGGCATAAAACGAAACCAAGGGCCTTATTAAACTGAAGATCTGTGATCAAGACATCTGCAAATGGCTGCTTCAGGAATATTACTCTGCAGTTAGAAGGGTTGCAGACACATAGCCAGCCCCCTCCCCTCTCTTCTCTCTCCTCCCTCCCTCCTGCAGGAATCTTCCTATCAACCCTCCCACCCCTAATCTGGCATTACAATCAGATTGGGTGCGCACCACTATATCTGCTTTGGACATGGGTGCTAAGGACTGAACTCAGGTCTTCATGCCTGTGTGGCAAGCACTTTACTGGATGAGCCTTCTTGAGCCTGTATTCTCTGCAGTAGGCACAGGCTATTCATAGGGTTTTCATTTGTACAACGTGGAGCCAGTGGTTCTCAGCTTTTGGTGTCTTTGACAATATTCTAAGCAGATAAGTACAGGCGTATCTCCCTCCGAGGCTCGTCTTCACACCACCAGCCCTATTTTTAAACATGAGCTGTACCAGATGATCCACTTTCAACCTGCAGCAAGAAAAACTCCACAGAATGGCTGCCATAATCCACAATGTGTTTCAAGTTGTATGAGCTGAAATCTATATAGCTCTTGGGTGCTAAATGTCTCCATCTATAAAAAGAGACTGATGGTATTTCAGAAGCCCTGGAGGCATTAAGACAGCCGAGCTGTCAATTTAACTCTATCTTTATTATCTGCTTAGCTGAAGACACTTGTACAAGGGAACATGGAGTCAGATGAAGGGGCCCCAGGGCCTAGAATAGGGATAAGCCACAGACTTGGAGGGTCAGTTCTACATTGCTCACAGTATCCAGCTAATTTGCACAGTTCCGTATTGCACAGATTCTCTAGGGTGTGTGAATTGGCATGGACAGCAGAAAAAAAGCTGTCTGAGGAAAGGCTCAGATGGCAAAGGGTGAGTAAGTCTGAGTACCTGGATTTGATTCCTAGAACCAACCAACCAACCAACCAACCAAACAAACAAACAAACAAACAAACAAAGCCCAGTGTGGTGGCACGCTGTTATAATCCCAGTGTTGTGGAAACAGAGACAGGTGGATCCCTGGGGCATGCCCAACAGACAGTGTAGCCTACTTGGTAAGTTCCAGACCAATGAAAGACACTGTCTCAAAGAACAAGGAAAAAAGATACCTGAAGTTGACTTCTGACCTCCATAAGCACAAGAACCCATGTGTACATGTACTAGTATGCACACATGCACACTTACATACAACCTACAGTCTATATATACACACAAAGAAAAGGAGACTGTCTAGGCACTTTCCCCAAGTGACCCAGAGCCATGGCCACCCTGTTGTACTCCAGCTGAAAACAAGTCAGGAAGTCTATAAAGTCAGTCTTGGAGCCTCAGGGATTCTGGTGAAGGGCTTCTGCTCACTGCTCCCCCACTGCAATCCTCAGTGAACTCTATAAACTAAGAGCTGCCCCAAATTATAAAGCCAAAAAAGAGGGTGAGCACTGGGAAATACTGGAGGCTCCCATAACTTTTGCCCCCATCAATTTGGTTGGCTCTGTGGGGAATTTATCACAGACGGAGGCTAAAGTGCAGCTCCTACTATGTATGTAGTTAGTTTGTTCCTGGGGTTCGAAGACTGGGCCTTAGTGCATGTTCTATCACTGAGCTATATTATCAGTATTATTTTTTAAATAGATAGTCTTGCAATGTTATGGAGGCTAACTCCAAACTCCTGGCTGGAGGGATGTCCTTGCCTCAGCTTTACAAAGAGCAAAGACTATGGGTGTGGACCAGTGTGCTCATATCATCCCAGGTTTAAACATGCAGTGGGGCGTAGAAGAGCCATTCCCTGACCTGAGGCTCACACAAGGGCTCATTGTCTTCGTGCCCAGGAAGGATTTATTCTGACACCATTTAGGGTCACAGCCATTTATTTCAGATTGTGGCAGAGACTTGGAACACATGGTCATATCAAATCCACAGAAAGAATGGATTCTATTGATCTATGTGTCTATTTGTATACAATCCCCTTTTCTAACTTACACAGTCCAGGTCTGAAACCAAGGGAATGGTACCACCCACAATGGGCTGGCCTTCCTACCTGAATTAATGTAATCAAGACAATCTCTTACAGAAATGGCAGAGGACAACCCAGAGGCTATCTTGAGGATGCTCTCTTCCCTGGCGACTGTAGGCTGTACCAAACTGACAATGAAAATGAATCATAACCAATTTTATGGTAGACAGAATTCAAGATGCTTTTCCATTTGAGATCCACTTCCTGACATTTAACCACATAGCCCTCTCCTCTACTACACTGCAGAACCAACAGAGCAAGGCATACACAAAGGGACTACCATCAAGTCTGGGGCAAAGAAAGACTTTGGATTATGTCTTAAGGGTTTCATGGCACCCTAAATTGGACCAGTCATTCAGGGAGGGACCAGGTACTACTTTGAGGACACTCAGGCAGGTTGTGGCAATGCTTTCTGGCGACAAAGGAGGGACTCCTGCCAACAACCACATGCGTGAGCTTGGCAGCGATGGCAGCTGACGCCAGATGGCTCCAGGTGATAACCAGATCCTTAGAAACTGCACTAGGAACCACAGTAAAGAGTAGCCAAGTTCAGGAGAAAGCTGTTAGGCAGCAATACAGCACTTGCACCTGTCTGACAAAATAAGACATGTGAGAAGAATCCATGCCATCTACCACAAGCTTGTGAGGAAAATATGATTAAAAGTCTATTAGATCGGACTTTCTGTAAGTGTGCATGCCTTATGCACAGTCAGCCCTTTCTGTCAATGAGTCCGTGAACTCAAGCAGCTTCAGATGGAAAATACTTGAAAAGATGGGCTGGATGCAGTTGGCTGTGCCCTCGTTGTTCCCTGAGCAAGGAAAACAGGAATCATTTACATTGTGTTTGGACTGTATCACGTTGCTAGAGATAGAGAAATGGGTTCAAGTCTGGGTTACCTGTGTACACAGCACCATTTTGCACACAGGACTTGAGTACCAATAGATATTGATACTTGAGAGGCATCCTAGGACCCATCCCCTGAGGGTACTGGGAAGTGAATGAATGCTTTCTAGAATTTAAAATATTGTTAAGAATAACTATAAGTCCATTTCTCACAGCGCTACAGAGCTTGTCTATTGTATCGGCAGCCCCAGGAAAGCAATCACTCTGATAGCAAATAATTTGTGCTGAAGAAGAAACATATACTAGGGTACCTTCTCACAGCTGTGAAATCAAGTGTGTAAGTGCCAAGGCCTTAAAAATATTTTTCAATGTCATATTAAAAAAAAAAAAACCCTTGCATCACAACATCAAAGAGTTCAGAGTGAAATCAGTACAGCTGCACTGCCTCTCTGTGAAACAATGCCAACCCACATCCAGCAGTGGTCTATTCAGATAGCATACCGTTACCACAGCCTGGCAGGTGTTATATGCACTCAATGCCAGCTGCTGCAAGGGTAGCCCCTGGCTTAATAACATTTAATATGGAAACTAGGTTTGTGGAGAAAATGGTTTAGTTCTTAAGATTGCCTTAAAAGAAGTGCAATATTCAGAGTTGAGAATGCTGTGACGTCTCAGGCCACACTGTCACAAGATGGGGAAAGATCTCAGTGGCACTATAACAGTATAAATTATACAGTAAAAACATGAGGAATGGGGGAGCAGCTCAAGCTAGTAAGGTATTCATCATATATGCATGGCGGCCCAAGTCTGATGTCTCAAAGCCCATGTGAAGAAGCTGGGCATGGTGACAGGCACTTGTAATCCTAGAACTGAGGGGCAGGGACAAGAAGATGCAGGGATTTGTGGTCAGGCAGCGCGGGTAAAGTGGTGAGTGCCTGGTCATCAAGAGGCCCTGTTACAAAAAGCAAGGTAGATGGCATCTGGAAGGGCGACAGCTAGGATGTTCTCTGGCCTCCATATGCATGTTCACACATGCACAAGTGTAATGTCAAACTCACACATGCACCTGTATACTGGATCACATCATTCTCTCTCTCTCTCTCTCTCTCTTTCTCTCTCTCTCTCTCTCTCTCTCTCTCTCTCTCTCACACACACACACACACACACACACACACAGTACATATCATGTATGTCTGGGTGACTGTATAGTCTAAGCTATCCTTATAGACCAAATGTAGTGTTTTTTTTTTTTTTAAGATTTATCTATTATATATGAGTACACTGTAGCTGTCTTCAGACACATCACAGATGGTTGTGAGCCACCATGTGGTTGCTGTGATTTGAACTCAGGACCTCAGGAAGAGCAGTCAGTGCTCTTAACCACTGAGCCATCTCTCCAGCCCGTAGTTTTTTCTTTAACACGGTCCTTACATTCATTCTCCAGATGGCTACCACACCTTCAGAGATGCTGGTTCTCTGATATGAACAGCAGCTGTCCTTAAACTTTTGATTGCTTTGTGCTGGTTGATTTTAACTGTCAACTTGATACAACCTACAGCAGCTTTAGGAGAGCATCTCAGTGAGGGATTGCCTAGATCAGCCTGGCTTGGGGGCAGGTCTGTGGGAGATTGTCTTGATTGAGTCAATCGCAGTGAGAAAACCTGCCCATGGTGGGTTTCGCCGTTCCTTAGAAAGGGGATTCTCAACCTGAGAGTGGAGAAAATGTGCTGTGCAGTATCGTGTGTGCATTAATTCATTGTTCTCCACTCAGGACTGTGGATGGGATGGGACTAGCTGCTTCAAGCTCTTGCTGCCTTGACTTCCCCCTCCATGGTGGACTATAACCCGGAATAGAGAGTCAAATAAACTCTGTCTCCTTAAGTTGCTTTTGTTGGGCTATTGTATTACAGCAGCAGGAAAGAAAGCCAAAATAATCTTAAACTTCTGATCCTCTTACCTTCATCTCCCGAGAGCTGAGATTATAAACACATGTCATCACATCCGATTTTATGCTGTCGTTGTGGTAGGGCTTGAGCCAGGGCGTCCTGCATCCTAGGAAGGCTCTTTACCCACATATTGCATTCAACCCCCTTTGACTTTCTGAGGCAGGTTCTTAATCAAATTCACTCAAGGCAAGACTTCTGCCTCAGCCTCCTGGGGGCGGGATTATAAGCATGACCCACTACATTCAGTCCGCAAAGTTTTCTTAGTCCCTTGAAAGGTTAGTTTGAAACCATGCAGTTATCTTGACCACCTTCTCTGAGACAGGCTCTCCTTCTTCTCTGTCCAGTAACTTAATCACATGCCTGAGTCTTCAGTTGCCTCCTCCTGGACAACTTGGACTGCTCACCTAGTCTTTGATGGCAACAGGTATTACGTGAACCCCACCTGGAGCGGGTGCCAATCTGGAGGATGCTGGCAGGTAAGGGGCTTCCTTGTGGAGTCCCACCCAGGCCTCAGCCGGACTCGGCAGAGCATCTCTGAGGTGACTGCTCACACTACTCCTCTCAACATGTTCTATGAGAGAATTATCCCTTTGCCTTATTCTAGGACTCTAAAACACAGCACCCACAGGTCTCTACTTCTTATTTCAGATTCTCATGAATTCTTTCCTTTATTAACTTTGCATCAACAACCAGAACATTATAATTCATGACCTGGGAACACAGTTTAATGATGGACATGTGCTTTGCCTGCTTGAGCCTCTGAGTTCCATTCCCAGAACCCTCAGGATGAAATCAAACTCTAATTCAGCAGCGGGACTCATGGGCACTTTCATTTCCTGCGTGGCAAGAAGTGATTTTCAGTGCAACTACAATAACTAGTACTTTCCCACAGCCTGCTGTGTGACTGAGATAGAAGACAAGCTTTGTGTGGGTTGAGCCTGGTGGTCCAGATCTGCAATCTCTGCTCCATGGGAGGCTGAGGTAGAAGGATCCCAAGTTCAAAGCATTCCTGAGCCACTTACAGAGATGCAGTTTTGAAATTAAGAAAGTTGAGAAGTAAAAGGTTGAGGGTATAGTTCAGCGGTAGATATCACCTTAATATGTGCACACCTCTGGGTTCAACCCCCAGTATATTCTCTCTCTCTCTCTCTCTCTCTCTCTCTCTCTCTCTCTCTCTCTCTCTCATACACTTATGTGGATCATTTCCATTTCATCTTTCAATAAGCCCACGAGTCATTTCGGTGGTTATCGTTCATCTGGTTACTGTAAACGAGCACATGTCAAGTGGTTCAATAGTACCCAGCGAGATACTGAGAGTTCCAGGTCGACATTTACCAAGGCCGCCTTTCTAGGGTGTTCCTATGCCATGCAAGCCACACTTACCTGCACAGGGACTCACTGCAAAGCCCACCCTCCTCTGAGCTCTGTCAAAGACCACGTAGAATCCCTCCATCACGGTGGCACCAATCACCAGCGCATTTGTGGAAGAGGAGATACCAAAACGGTAGCACTCATAATTGAAACCAGCTCCCATCATGGGCTGAATGTAGAGCTGTTCGTTGAAGAAACAAGGGTAAAGACACAGGACAAAGCATGGATTACACAAGAGCATAAAACGGGAGGTCCCACTGTGCCCAGAGGCCCTCCCCTGGTCCCCAAAGATCAAGGGAGACAATGGCACCATTCCAGGCATCTGGGACATGAGATCAAATTGTCTCAATAAACTTTACTTTTCAAAGCTTTTTAAATTTTTAATTACGTATATATGTGCTGTGCATGTTTTGGAGTGTGGGTTTATGCACATGAGTACAGTGCTTTATTCCAGGTCACTGGCTCTTCAGTAGACATCTTGCACTATCAGTCAGTCAGCACTGCCTCAAAGTGAGGAGTTACTCACCTCTTCCTTGTAGTCTAGGGACCTTAGCCTGGAGTAGGGGCTTGGCAAACGTGTGTTACATGAATGTATGAGGTGAAGGTTGGCCAGTGTTCAATGGGGCACACAACATCAAGAGAGGATCCACTTAAATTAGGCAAAGGTGGAGGATATGGTTTTTTTCATAGAGGTTTCCCAAATACATGTACAATGTACCTCTTACCACCTCTGAATGAACAAGCTACACAGAAACAAAAGATTGTGCATCAAATATGAAGCAACTGACAGACATGGGCAAGTGGCCAGATGGGACCCAGAGTGTGTTAGCATCTCTTAGTTGGTCCTTTTGTGTGTCTCTTCCATGAAGAACTCAAGATAATAGACTTGGGAGACAAAAGCAGGCAAACTTCAGTTTAAGGCTAGTCTGGCCTGCACAGTGAGTTCTAGTCCAGGCCAACCAGGGCTGTGTGGTGAGACTCCGCCTAAAATAAATAATTTAAGAATTCCAGATATCTTGGAATCTATAAGAACACTTAATATTAATGACTCTCAGAAAAAAAGGCACTTGGTTACCTTAAACCAAAGTAGCATAAATGGACAGCTGGCAGTGTTCAGACTGAGAGTAAGTACATTTTTAAAGGTATATAAAGAAACCCAGAATTTTCTGTTTGGCCAGAGGCTGTTTTAAATAGCAATAATAATAACAATGATAATGATAATAATAATAATGATAATAAAACAATAATAAATGTGAGCATGTATGTATGTGTGTGTGTGTGCGTGCGTGCGCACGTGCGTATATGTGTACATGGTGCCTGCGTGCTCATGTCTCAAGTCCTGTCCTAAGATTCTGGTGACAGGAACCCTGAATCTGACCTCCCTAGATTTTAGGGAGGGAGAAGGTTAGGCAGAGGCATGCAGCAGAGAAATGATTCCACAGTGCCCCCCTTGTGAGATCAGAAGCAGCTCACCCAGGCCTTTCCCAGTCTGGGGGTCCATCTTGCTCCCTCACAAAGCTAGGGCTCAGGGAAGGAGGATTGGAGAGTGGAGTAGGAGATATGGCTCAGGAAGACACAACTTGCTTTACTGAGCCACTTGGGAAACAAGAGTTCCTGCTGTTACAGGAAGTATGAGGTGCTTACTTCTAACAGTCCAGCTTTATCGATACAAAGACAGAGTAGAAATAGAGCTGTGGTAGACGTCACAGGTGGCCTCAAGTTCTTTACCTTTCCCTGTGGTTATGGCTTGAGGCCGTGTGGTTCCTCACACTGACAGGAGGGAGTGTGTCCCCAGCCCTGGAATCTATGTCCACTCCAGGTTCCTTTGGGTGACATCAGGGAGGGAAAAGGGCTAAGATACCAGAGCTGCCTGGAGAGATTTCCTCTCATGGCAGGAGCCATGTTGCCTTTCCTGGGAAAGGTGCATGAATGTTCTGGGAATGACCTCGAAGCAAGGGCCTTTGAGCTTCTCTCCTACTTAGCAAGGAGTAGTAGGAATGATATCTGGAACAACTGTGTGGGTCTGTGAGTCCTTGGGAGATGGCATCACGATTCCTGCTTACGTAAAAGGTTAAGTAAAAATATGATTGATCGAGATCTTTAAAAAGATTCCTTATTGGATGGTCTCAAAACTAATTGGAATATATGAGGGAAAAGGAAAGGGCTTGGAAATGGTAACTACTTCTTCTGAGGACCTAAACTTGCCAATACATTGTAGTGAGGGAAGCCTCAAAACATACTAAGGGAAGAGAGGGGCCAGAGAGATAGGGCCTTAGGGTCAACAGTAAAGAGTTCATTCTCAGGACAAGTTAGTTCATCCTTAGGATAAGTTAGTAAGTAAAATTTGTTACGCTTTTAAAAGAAATATAAGTTGGATAGATTCGCCTTTGCCTTAGGTAAGAGCTTACTTAAAAGAAGGAAATGGTATGGGTTGATGGAAAAAAATGTTAATTTCTGTTCTTTATGGAAAAGTTGTATAGAGCAGAATCACACTATAAAACTAACACAGGTAATGACATGAAGACATTTTAAAACAGCATGAGCTTATTGAATCAGATGGTGATAAAATACAAAGGTTATATTGCTGTTGAAAGTTTATGTTTTGATTCTATTGTCTTTTACCTTGAAATGCTATGTCTGCTGCCCACCTGCATACAATTCAAACTGAATATGCCTGGCTAGATAGAATCATTTGTCTTGCAATACGATACTTAAATCAGTTGACTCACAATATTCAGGTGTATTTAGCTATGACCTAATCATTTGGATGGTAACACTACACTGCTTAGATATGGGCAAAGGTTAATCACTGACTACAAGGAAACAAGGGAACTCGAAATGAATTTTAATAAGTACTTGTTGAGATTCTTGGATAAGAATTAAAGGAAACTCTGAAACTGAATATGTTTGAATGCATACTCTAAATTTCTGTATAAATAATGATGGCTCAAGCTATTCAGGGCCACTTGCTTGAACTTCAACAGGTGATCAGATTCTCACTTTCTGCTGACTCCATAACTCCTCCCAGGTTACTGAACTCACTGGACATAGACATCGGCATTCTGAGAGCTCCACTATCACCCATGGCATTTGATGATGGAAAGACGGATGGGATTGATATGACAACATGTGAGGTGAGACCATAACATCCCAGGCTCAAGCTAAGACATGCTCCCTCACTGCCTACTAGATAAGGCAGTCTGACAGAGACCAGCAGACCTGTGGTATCAAGCACGGGCAACAAGGTGGTGGCCACAGGTGCCTAGTCATGAGTGAGACTTGATTGTGTGAGTTACACGTGAAGAACACAAACCAGATCTGTACCTGCGGCAGAATGGTGATTCGGAAGGAGCGACTGGCGTTCTCATCTCTCAGGTAGATAGAAATCTTAGGGAAATACGCCCATGGAGTTTCAGAATTTGTCCAGCATGCCAGCTGGGCCCCCGTCCAGAAGCCATCAGAAAACTCTGGAATCTAGACAAAACAGATCCTGTGAGAAGCAGGCACCAGCCTGGTGCATAACAGGAAACAGCTCTCTGCTTCCCTGGTCCCAAGCACTAGACGCCCACAGGGATAAACAACATCTCATTTGGACAGAGTGACAGGGACATCAGTCTTCTGGAAGAGAGATGGTGATGACACAATAATAATTATTAAAGCTGCAAAGGCACCCAGATCACTTCCTGGGATTAGCTCTGATAAATGCTTTGCGAATGACTACTTTAGCCTTCTAACGCACCAACCTGTGTGTGTTACCATGCACGTTACCCTTTCACATTACCAGGGAGGGAACTAAAGCTTATAGAGGTGTGACAGCTCGACCCAGGCCACACAGCAACAAGCCTTTTAAACAAAAAAAACTCTAAAGGTATTTAATATAGTTTCATTTCTGTTACTGTGATAAACTACCCTGATGAAAAGCCACTCAGGGAACAGGGAATTAATCATTCCTCTTACAGTTCAGGTGACAGTTCGTTACAGCCAACATGTGACAGTGGAGGGCGACATGGATGGTCATGTTATACTCACAGTTGAGAGCAGAGAGAAGCTAACTTGTGCTCTCTGGTTGCCCTCACCCAGTTTTTCTCATCTCTTACACAATTTGGGAAGCCCAGGCTAGGGAATAGTTTCACCTACAGTGGGCGGGGTATTCTATTTCAATGAACAATCTAGACTATCTTCACAGACATCCCCACAGGTCAACATGATCTAGACAATTCTTCAACTGCATTTGCCCCTCATGTCTGGTTAATGTCATCAATATGACAGTTAAAACTACCCAATCACAGTGGCCTTCAAGGCACTCTGGTATATTGTCTGCCTGTGGACTCCAGGGGTTCATTTCTGCTAGGTGCTTCCTAGTGCACTGTTCTTAAACATCCCTCCTTAAGACCTCAGTCCAGACCTCACCTCATCCAGAAAGCCTCCCTGACTCCTGGATTAACAAAAGCACACTGCCCCAGTTGTCTCCTACTTAGCCTTTCCCTGAGCCAGCTCATGGTGACAAATCTTGCTTCCTGGTAATGAATGACCTTGTTTTTGAACCTAGAACTTCTCAGAGGAGTGTCCCTCACCTGTGCCTGTGTAGGTCTCAATATGTGTGCCCCCAAACTCTATACAAAGATAGCAATGAGGAACCTGTGGTGGGGAAAGTGACATCCAGAATCAAAAGGCAGCCACCTGTGCTACCCATCAGGGTCTGGAAAAGTGGTGCCACTCACCCACTCCCACCCACAGGGGAATTAACAAGCTCTTGTTCCACCTCAGCCTCAGGTCCTGGCCTGTGCCTGAGTCATATATTGGTGGAAGAAATGTGTCTGACAGAGACATGGGGCACGAGGGTTGGAGTGTCACCAGTGGAGCTTCCCTGACAAGAGCTCAGGGCTGGGAGTGAAAGAGGCAGCAAAGGTGTTGACAGGAACCTGCCCATTGGGTGCCAGGGACAGAAAGAGAGGTGAAGAGGGCTGAGGGGGAAGAGGGGACTGTTGTGAAGCAACAAAGCCTGCATTCCACTTACCCAGGTCTGTACTCAGCAGTACCTCAGATGTGATTAAGTGGGAATTCGTACAGCTCATCTATGCCCTGAGTTCTCTGAGCTCTAGGGAGTGGTGGGGGATTGCTATGTACCCCAGAGTCACTAGCAGATGGCGGTGGGGGATGACAGGCTATTCCTGAGATTGGGAGAAGCCAGGGCCAGGAGCCAGTCCTAAGAAACAGGTGACACCTACATCCTGAACACTGAGTGGGTGCTGTGTACAACAATGGCACATGCTAGGTGCCATCACCCACCCTCTGAGGCACCAAGCCACCTGGTAATCCTCCCACACAGCCAGGGTAGACTTGTCAGGTTTCTATTGCTGGTGCTAATACACTTTGTCTTTTACAGAAGTGATGGATCACCGACTGGACCATAGGACCCTTTCTCTGATGAGCTAGTCAGGATGGAGGACTCATCATCTTGCAGGATCTCACAGAGCTAGGAGTGCCTGGGCCTCGGAGGAATGCCCAGTGTTCCAGTGAAATGCACAGCCAGCTCCCATATTAATGAAGAATGAGTCCCAGAGAGGTCAGGCACGTGTCTAGATGGTACAGGTCAGATCTGGAGGTCCCTGAAAGTCTCCCCAGGGGCTGTCACATTCCAAACTCGGGTCAGTTTTAAAGTTGGAAGACACTTTGTGTAGGTGCCATTTTGATGATCGATTCTACAGCCAAGGAGGTGCTGGGCTGAGATGCCATAGCTGGTGTGATTGGATCTTGGGGCTTCTTTTATACACAGATGTAGAAACCAGTTTTTTTCTACATTCTGCCTGAATAACACACACTGGGGGTCAAGAGCCAGACATTATAGTTTCTTCTAGTCTAGATATAGCCTTTTGCTTAAGTAGGGAGAGACCCAGGCCAAGAGGATAGGCTTCCCTTGAGTCGTGTAGTAAAGGGGACCAATGCCCAGAGGCCCTCCACTGTAAGGCAAAGGACACACACTACTAGAACACGCCCCACCCAAGGCTGACGATCTCCTGCCTTCCCTGATGCAGGTGCTAAGTGAAATCATGGGATAATTTTAGACACAGCAAACAAATGTTGTAAGCTCCTGGCCTCTGTCTCGTGGTTTGCTTAAGTCATGAGATGCTGAGATGAACTCGGGGTATGAGCCGCTCACCCCTCCACATACCTGCCGGGCTGCATTCGAAGGCTGGTTGTAGCTCACTGGCTATTACACACCTGATGCCCTACCCTGGTCCTTGTGAGTCTTGTGAATCCTTTAAAGCTTGGAAGGTAAAACCTGAAGGCGCTCACACTACTCCCGCAGAGGACATACTTATATTTAAGCACTGGGCATATGCTCCTTATTTTAAGTAGGGTCTGATTTTTAGCAAGCATTCTAACTTTACAACATGAAAAGACTGACTTGGCATTTTTTGGGGGTGTAGCAGCTGTTGGCAAAGATAGGGATTTGTTCTGCTTTTGGCATGGCTGCTCTGGACCACTGCCTGACATTGGAAACCAACCCCTGTGCACACACTCTTCCCATAGAGATCCAGGGTTCTGCAATTTAGGGACAGGCTAACAGAGGTTCCTCTAGGGCTTTTTGTTGGAATCTGACACACATCTACGGTTATCTGCTTTTCTGTTAGTGGCTGGGATTTGGCCAACTTGGTCTCCCTCCAGCCCCCTGTCAGTATCATTTGCAGGCTCTGGGCACAAAATGCTCATGTTTGGTCCTCTAGTGAGGACCCTGAGTAGACACGAGAAAGACAAGGGGGACCCACCTCTCTCTGGGCACAGGGAAGTGTTAATATCGTTAAATTATCAGTTACAAAATCTGTCAATGTTGTTTGTACTTTAAGTACACCTGTGATGTTCATTTTCTTGTAATAAGCAAAAATGTTGGGGCAGAGCAATTTGACTTCCTAGTTAGCAGCTGATTGACTCCTCCTTGCTGTTCTGCAAAAAGAATTATCAGCCTAGCAGCCAGCTGGACCATTATCAGCCACATTTCACACAGCCTAAGCCAGGGAAGTTTGAAACAGTTACTGGCAGACTTTTTGTTGTGGTAAGCCTGGGTGAGCTCTAGAAGATCGAAACCATGTCTACCTTGGCCAGGCAAGGAACAGTTCCCCTGGTAGTCTAGAAAAGGTATTGTGTGGAGGCAAGGCAATGATTGGTCCAAACAAATGGCTGCGATTGGTTCAGAACAAATGTCTGTTAGTGGTCAAACAAAAGCTGTGATTGGTCCAAGCACCCCTTGAGCTGTGTAAGCAGGCTGCTCAGGTTCATGCCGAGAAAGGACAGAAGAGGGCAGCACTGGTGACGTGGCAGAGTAAGAGGAACAGCAGCGGACAGCCAGCCGGGCAGCGGGACAGCCAGACAGCGGGGCAGCGGGGTAGCTGGGTAGCTGCTGCTGGAGGTGGGGGCGGGGCTAGGGCAGCGGGGCAGCATGCTGAAATAAATCTGTCCTTCGAGTTTCTTTTGGCCATGCTGTTTTATCACGGCTACAGAAAACCTAAGACCTGTGGAGGCCTATAGTCGATATGAGTGCCTCCCTCGATAGCCCTTCAGTCTACTGAAGAAGGTCTCTTGCTGCACCTGAAATATCAGTTTCAGTTTGTCTATCTAGCCAGCCTGCTCAGAGGAACCTGTCTCTGCCTCCCCAGTGCAGAATTGCAGGAAATCACCATGCCCATGACTCCTTTGACATGGCATCTAGAGCTCTGAATTCTAGTTCTCCTGCTTGCACAGTAGGTGCTTTATCCACTGTGCCATCTCCTCTGTGGTGGTCAGATGCTTCTACACTCCCTGGAATATATATAAATTCTATTTGTCTGCTTCTTTAGTTAACCCTCACTAACACACTGCCCTCAGCAAGATATATTTGTATTTCAGGACACAACCATCAAACAAGTGTTACTTTGGCCAACTAGTTTGTTTTCTTTCTTTTTTTTTTTTTAAAGATTTATTCATTTATTATATACAAGTACACTGTAGCTGTCTTCAGATACACCAGAAGAGGGCATCAGATCTCTTTACAGATGGTTGTGAGCCACCATGTGGTTGCTGGGAATTGAACTCAGGACCTCTGGAAGAGTAATCGGGTGCTCTTAACCGCTGAGCCATCTCTCCAGCCCACTAGTTTGTTTTCTATGAGATGTTTGGATGCCATTCTGGGTGTAAATGAAGAACAATGAGGAAACAGATTTGGGGCTTGCTTCCTTTTAAAGGACACAAATGCAATTGTGCTTTCCTGTTACTTTAGCACACAGTTACATGCTAGGTAAGTTTTTCTACCATTGGCAGTATGGAGGAAGCCGTGGGGGTTCCAAGATTGTAATGGAGGGGGGTCATTCCTATTGTCTCGAGACATCATAGCCCAATGCTTCACTTACAGGTCTGTGGAGGTGATGGTGTGGGCATGCCTACTGGGCTGACAGCTGTGTAAAAGCAGAGTTACAGCAGACACTATGTAACTGGTTTAGGCATTGATGTACCACACCTTTCATGGCTAGTTTGTGTACTTCTTCTTACAGAGTTTACTGCAAAGCCATATGTTATATACTCATTATGTTTCTTATGTTTCATTTATTTTTAAGACTTTATTAATTATTATTATTGTGGAACACTCATGTGTAAACACATACAGAGTGGCCACACATGTGGTATATAATCCATGTGGAGGGGTTGGTTCCCTCTTTCCACCTTTACATAGGAATCCAACTCAGGATGTCAGACTTGGATGACAAGCACCTTTCCCCAGCGAGCCATCTTGTCTACCTTTGTATCTGACGATTAGCCCATATTGCCCAGGTTTGTGTAAGTACACCTCATGATGCCTGCATAACAACAGCATCACTTGGCGATGCTGCCCATAGACCATATGACTGTCATTAAGCAGCATTCCGAAGATGATTTTTTACTTCAGATAAAAAAAAAATCTTGTGCCAACTCGACTATTAGTTAAAACACTGGAAGTATTGCACACTGGGAACCAAACCCTCTGAGGTCAACATGGAGGTGTTGCACATAGATTCCCATCCAAAGGTAACTTGATTAAGTGAGCTTCACAAGCAACAGTCTACCAAACAACCTGCTCTTTAGGATCTTCAGAACACTGAGTAATAGTTCAGAGACTTACAACACACAGCTCCATCCTTGAAAATCCCCAAGTGTCTTGGGACTCACCAGAGATGTGCGTGCCACGGCTTCCACCACTGCATCAAACACCTTCTGGGGCAGGCGCAGGAGTGTGGTGCCGCTGTCCACAATGGCCTTGTCTGCGTTATACTGAAACAGAGAAGGGGGGAAGACACTGAGCAGTGCTGGGCCTCATCCACATACTGAAACCCCATTTCTATCATGCAGCTCAGTGGTGACTAAGCCATTTATACTCTAGAGCTCAGGCATCAGGAGATGTCCATGTAAGACACAG
Organism: Rattus norvegicus; assembly: GCF_021556685.1. Classification (NCBI taxonomy): domain Eukaryota; kingdom Metazoa; phylum Chordata; class Mammalia; order Rodentia; family Muridae; genus Rattus; species Rattus norvegicus. Next base: position 50,362,852 of record NC_141544.1, on the reverse strand, counting down.
ATACTTCATAGATAAGGAATCTGAGGCATTAGAGAGGGACAATCATAACTCATAACCCATGGCTCCCAGACAGAACTTCTTGTCCTCTTGGACCTGCCCAAGTTGCTCTCCTCTCTTGTTGGGCAGAGGGACACTGAACTTTAGAAATTAAAGTGACCCTTTTAAAAGCAACTTCAACAAACTGTTCAAAATTTACTTTTATATTATCAATAGAAAGAAAAGGACAACTCTTAATCGACACTTCCAATTTGCCTTTGGGAAGGATATTTAATAACGACACACATATAATACATGATTTATATTCCATTTCATTTGATCCAAGTCTGGAGTCTTAAGTGGTAACTAAGGTCCTCTAACACTGTAGATTTGTGAACTTTGGACCCAACTCTATAGCACTCGATAGCAATGTAACAGCTGTGTGTAGACCTGCCTAGTGACAGAGTCAAACTTATGCATCTTTAGGAGTCTTCTTCTTGTTAGAGCCGTGTGTGTGTGTGTGTGTGTGTGTGTGTGTGTGTGTGTGTGTGTCTCAGAGTTAAGGAGGATAAAGCTGATGCCAGTTACTTTCCATTTTCTATCCTGATAAAAGTTCTTTTTTTAATAGAGTTGAGGGACCATCTGGCCAAGATCACTGGGGAAGATGAAAATGAAGTTGGACACTGTTATTCACACTCACCATCTGATACTAATTTTTCCAGGAGGTTGGGAGAAGGCTGGTGTGTGTGTGTGTGTGTGTGTGTGTGTGTGTGTGTGTGTGTGTATGCCCTTTTGGACATGTGTGTAATTTACTGATTTGAACTCATCATAGATGAAGGATCTATGTCTTCCTGTAATGATCTTCTGAGTTACCCTGTAATGTGACATACATTTTGAGTTCATACTCAGGTACTGATTAAATACCAAAGCTTTTCCAGCACCTATAGGCAGAATCTAACAGGAATGGAAAATACTCACCTCTCTGCAGTCCAGGTTGAGGCTCTGGCCTCCAATTTCCAATTTCAAGATCTCTATTTGATAGTACCATTCCTCTTTAATTGGGGTATACCAGATATCTCCTTTATACAAACTTGGTTCAATCCCACCCAGGACCTGGGGAAAAACAGTTACTGATGTTAGATGTAAAACCTATGTTACTACATCAATAGCTTCCACAGAGAAAAATTTACTCAGGATAACACATCATCCAAAAAAGTACCTTTAGTTCATTCTGATGTTCAACAGCAGATATTGATGCTTAAAAATTATTCATTTATGGAAGGTGGTGTGTGTGTGTGTGTGTGTGTGTGTGTGTGTGTGTGTGTGTGTGTGTGTACACGCATGCTCATGTCCCACAATACTTTGTCATAGTCTGACAAAGATGCTCCACTGGTATTCCAGGAATACAGCTCCAGCTTTATGATGCTGAGAATTCCCTCAAACAAATATAGTAAAATAGTAAACCATGCTGACTGGCATTGATTTACAGCCTCAAAAGTTGGAGATGAGGGAAACCATGACCACATGATTTCCTAATCAAGATATTGTTTTGCAAAAATAATGGTACCCCACTATCCTAGGCCATCCTGTCTCTTCAGAAGGAGACAACAAAGATGTTTGGGGCACGTGGACTATTAGTTAAAGACAACCACTAGTGCTGATGCTGCTGCAGGGAGAACAGGGACTAGACACATCTCTCAAAGAGGTGCCTTCTTCTGCACCTTGACTTCCCGTGCTGGAAAGCTCAGCCTACATTACCCCTGTGAGGTAAATTGCTCCATTCTATTTCATTCTAAAATTTTTATTGGGTGGTATGTGCCTATGTAGTGGTGGAACAAAGAGAAGGAGTGAAGGGTGAGGGAAGAAGGGAGAGACATAGTGGTCTTGTCTCTGATCAAGTATATGAAATCGTAAGTATGTATGCCTTTCCTAGAGGAGAACTACCTGCTGTACCTCCCCCTTGTCCCTTACTTGCTGGCAAATCTTCCCATGAAAAGCCAGCTGCTCTATATACTCTCATGGAACAATAAAACAGGTGGAGTGAGATTTGGATAAACAATGGGAGTCACATTTCCAGATGGCAAGATCATTAGCCATCTTTTAAAGGTTGTAAGACAAGTCCATTGAATTGTCCTTAAATGCTGTTATGGCTCTTAATATTTAGTAGCAGTTAAGCATTCCCTTTGTTGGGTCCAAACAAGACCTACATTAGACTATGTGTCAAACTGTTCTCATTTGCTTCTAATAAAACAAAAACCCCAACAATTAGTGATTTTTCATCCCTTTAAGACTGAAAGATACCCACAAGACTACCTCCGTTGGTACCAGATCCAGCTACTGGCAATCCAGCCCCGCACATCTGCATGGAGAAAATGTCCGGAATTTTTGCTTGGGCCACCAGGGAATCAAAAAAAGTCTCCAGAGAGCTTGATGGCTGCAGAAAAGTGGGAAAGACGGTTACTACTTCAACCACTGTGAAGACAAGGGTGGCCTGGTACAGCCAGCATCACTCTCCTTTGGGATTCTTGGTCTTTCTACTTAAAGAATCTTCATGGTTAATTAATACACATGCTTGAAACCAGCTGTGATCATTCAGGAGCCTGCCATCTTGCTTCTTCCTGTCTGACATTTGAGGTTCTGTCACAAAAGTCTCCAGGAGCTATTAGGATGCTTCAAGCTGTTTGTCACTATTTCAGGAGAGGAGGTATGTGAACTTGTGGTAGTGGGCTACTGACCTGGGCTCAGATACTTAGAGTAAGAGAAAAGAGTTACTCTAGAACTCCTACCTACCCCTCTCGACCAAGCCACCCAGCATACAAATAACAAAGGTTCTGTGCATGTCCTTCAAGGAAAATGCATCCATATCCCAGCCTCTGATACTCCAGCAATCACAGATGAGCTCCAACAGCCAGGATATTCCCTACTGCAGGATTGCAGACCCTCTTTGTCCAGCACCTCTCCTGCACAGAGCTACATGTTTGGAGGACATCTCTATTTTACAAGAGTGTCCAAGATCAAGGGGTTCTCTGTAAACAGCTCTAGGCTAGGATAGACTAGCGCTGCAGTTGCCATGAAGTACAGATGGGAGATGCCAGGGCTGGCTAATTTTCTGAGGTGCCAGATTTTTTTTTCTTTCATCTAAGACAGAGTTTCACTATGTTGTGTAGGTTGCCCTGGAAGTTCTCTTGTGTTGACCTTGAGAATATCTGGAGTTACAGGTATGCACCACCATGCCCTGAAAGGATAGTCGGTTTTTTTCAGGCAGATGAAGTGCTCAGTTGTGGGGGATGAAAGCCTGCCCATGGCCACTCTGAAGGAATCATTGCTCACTAGCCATGAGAACTTGAAGCTCCATTAGGAATGAGATCGGACCCTCCTCACTTGCTCAATCCAACCCTCTCTGACCACCTGCTCCTTCCGTCTCTGCTCCTATAATGCTACCACGGATTTAGCATCATATCCCCATGTGATCTCTGCAGAGAGGCTGTGTATCTTGGTGGACTGAAAGACAAAGTCCACTGTTGGGTAGTGGGGTTTGTTGGGGCCTCATCTCGGTCCTCTTTCCATTAGCAGCAGAGGATGCATGTTTGTTTCATGTCTGCCCAATCCTGGAACTGGTCCTGACTTTGTTCCCCTCTCTAGCAAATGTGATCACAGTTGCCTGTCTGTTCTGGGGTTTAAGAAGCTCAAGGTCTTTTTGTCTGAAGAAACTGATACATGCAGAGCTCAGACATAGTGTGAATTTATGAACCATTTTCCCTTTAGGCCTGGGCCTTAGAATCAATTGAGGACTAAAAAAAATCTAGAGTTGCTCAGAACCAACCCCAAAGGACCCAGATCCAAGAAGGTATGAAGAGGACCCTGGCATCTGTAGCTTAAGATGCCCCTGGTGGTTGTGATGCATAGGCTTTGGAGAACTACCTGGGACCCACCAGGAGCACCCACATTAGGACTATTACCCAGTCCTTGGCCAGCCACACCATTTCAGAGATAAGACACCTGACCTAGGCCATTCAGCTGGTCCTTAAGATGCAGTTCAGAAGCTAGCTGCCAGTAATCTTGGGATTTCGTGGGTGAAATGATTAAAAGGTCCTGTGGAGAGTCTAGATGCCACCCGAGAAATCCCAAAGTTCTGTTCTCATGAAGCCCTTACATACTATTAATTAAGTTTAATTTGGGATTATTCTTTAGAATAATTAGCATTTAAAGCATCTCATCCTTCATCTCCAACCACTGAAGGATATGATTTGCCCATAGTCACACTCTGAGCAGAAGGGAACTTTCTAACTCAGGATTCATACTAGTCTTCATATCTAGGAAGTCGGCTCACAGTACCAAGTACAAAGGGGCTCTTGAACCAGTCCTGGCTCTGCAGTAGGGTGAGAGTGGCCTGGGGCTCATGTTTCAACTGATGCTAAAGCTCTGCTGTATAAATGGGACACAAGGGCCTCACAGGGTCTGCCTCACATGAACATGAGCTGAGTGAATGGCTACCTTGTGATGTCCCCAGCCTGAGATCTGACAGGCACTTGGTTACCCTTGTTCCTTCTCCAGGAGAAGCCAAGGACCTGCCCACAACACCCCACTGTTAATAGACTGGAGCTGAACACATCTTCTTTAGGGTGGGTGAACAACCTTTTTGGATTGTCCTGGGCCAGACAGGTCCACTGCTCATGTGGCTACATTCTTTCCTGAACTGAGCTAGGGCTCAAGGTGTAGGGCTGAGCCAAGGAGTGGTGCCCAGTGGCAGGGCCAAGGCAGGAGACTCCTTCTGCTTTTCTCAAGTACACACATACCTGTCTGTCTCTCAAAGCCTGTCTGTGAATCCACCTACCTCTGGCAACTGCTTATCCTCTTTTAGTACCCCACTATTTCTTTGTATTGACCCAAGTACAGTATTGGAGATGACCCAATCCTGTCTTGCCTCATCTTGGGAAGGCTCTGATTTTGTGAGCACAATATTCCAATATTTCTTCCTGGCTCTTTCTGTAGGGGCTGGCTATCCTCATGGCATCTGATCATATACCAGTTGCTGGTCTCTCCCCAGAGGTCCCCTGGTGTGACAGGAGAGCAGGATGTTGCTCTCAGTTGGTGGCTTAGTGTCTTCCATAGGTGTCATCTTCATATGATCGTAAGAGCTTAATTACATGTATGTTTCCCTTTAATGTCACCCTCATCAATTGAATTGAATTGACTTGGTAAGGTGTTAGTTCACTAAGAGACAGTCCCAAAAAACAAGGTAAAGTGTGACTGAGGAAATCACCTGATACCAACCTCTGGTTTCCATGTTTTGTGTGATACTCATTACCCCTATCACCTACACACACACACACACACACACACACACACACACACACACACACACGGAGCTAACATTTTATCTTAAAGGAAATGTAAACATGCCTTGAAACTTCATTGTGTGAAGTGTGAACACTTGTCTCTATCAGCTATGTGATTTTTAGTAGTTACCACACAGGACCCCTGTGTCGGTCCCTTTAATGACTGGTTGTCACAGCCTCGTTGCTTCATCTGATTAACTTGAAGAGAAAGACCCGCCTTACCTTGGCCAAGGCAGCATAAGCGAGTCCAAGGATTCCATTCCACTTAATCCCAGGCAAAAAGAAATTCTCAGACTCGAAAATAGTGGCAATATTGACCAAGAAAGAGCTGTTGAAGCCTTTTGGGATGGTGACAAGGTCCTCACCAACAAATCCAGTCCAGCTTCCCTGTGTGTACTTCACCGTGACCTCAAAGCCCTTGGAGTGGTATGTGCTGGAGCTGCAGAAGAAAAGTCAGTGATATTCAGTCTACAAGCCCATGCTGTTTGAGCCTCCTGTTGCCTAGACTTCTCCACCATGACTCTGAGCTAAAGCAAATCTGTTCTCCCTTAAGTTGCTTTTGCCTACAGATTTGGTCACAGCAAAGGAAAAGACACTAAAACAGACTGTAGCCTCACACTGCGAAATAAAATAAACCTTTTTCTTTTTAAATCATAATTGACTTTTTATTTTAAAAAAATCACAGGGAATGATATGTAGCAGATTTTATAAAAGTACTACAGTATCAGATGTTTTATGTCATTTAATTCCAGTGAAGAGCTACCCCATCCCCCTCCCTTTTTTTCTTTTAAGGTGCAAATTCCAAGTGGATGAGGCATGTGTCCTTAAAATAGAAAGTTTCCATCATATAGTCAAATGTCAAAATTACGATTTTTGATAAGTGTATTGCTTTGTGGGTGAGCAAGATGCTATTGGCACATTTTAGGTAAATAAACTTTATTAAAAACTCCGAGGTTATTTCTGTTTAAAACCTTCAAGATAATTCACAGAAAATAAACATATTTATTCAAGTACAGACTGAAAGGCTGGCCATGTAGCTATGGACATTTAAAGGTGCAGCAGCTCTTAAAACAAAACAAACCAAACAAAAATGGACGCGGTGGTGTTACTTGGCATACACGACTGAAATGAATAAAACTGGAGGACCAGTGTTGCTATTCTATGTCCTGTTAGGATCTTAAAAAAAAAAAAAAAGTCACACGCTTGGCTTAGCAGTCCATTTGGTCTTAAAATATTCATAAGTGTGAGAAACGTAAAGAAAAGACATCTGTACACGAACATGAAAAGAAAGCTATCCATTTTTCTTTTGAAATTGCGCTGCTATTTAAAATACTTTCGTAGTCAGAGCCTCCTTTGCAGCTGGCACGGTTTTCCAGGTCTACTTGGCAACCCGGGAAGCACCCCTGGTATTAGTGAGGTAAAAATGGTGGTGATTAAAGACCAAGCTGAAGTCAATAACCCAGCCTTTGAGCTTCACCCACATCTTCTCCTCTTGCGCCTTCAAGCCCACTGCCCACAAGGTTCTCTGCTTCTCCAAGTTCTAGATTGGTTTCACTTTGCCCATCTCTGATAACTTGGACATCATTGGGAGCCTATTGCTGATGGCCTTCCCGCCTGAATGGAAACCATTCAGCTTTGTGTATATCAACAGCAGTATGGTTCCATTAGCACGATAGACTAACCAAAGCAAGAATGGGCAGATACGTTGCTGGGGAGAGCTGCAGCTTGCAAGACCATGTGTACAGTGCAGCCGACTGCCCTTGAAGTCTTCTCACACCTGCTACCATCGGGCATTTGTCACGTCAGTGGGAAAATTCAGACAAAACTCTTGAGGGTGGGCAGATGTGAAAAGAAAAGTGGAGGTAGACAGGCAGGCTGAGCCATGTGGGTCTGTAAGGTCTTTGGGACTTGAGTTTTTGAGGATGGATCAAAAATCGAGTTAAGTGTTGGTACAAGCTCAGATGCTCCAGGCACACAGCAGGAAATGCATCTACAGTGCAAGTCAGTAAGGGAAACAAATGCTGACATCTTAATTCCTGTGATAAGCGGGTCAAGTTCAGAAATGCTTCCAGAAGGGCTTGGCGTAGGAGTCAGCACATCTTTCCTATGAAGGAATGTTCTAGCGTTTGCTTATCTTATAATCTCTGTTGCAGGTACAGAGCAGTAGTGCTGTGTCAAGGGAATAGCCATACACCACACAGAAGCATAAAACTTTACATATATACGTGTGTGAGTGAGTGTGTGTGTGTGTGTGTGTGTGTGTGTGCGTGCATCTCCAGCAGCCAGTCAGATTTGATTCACTGTCCACGTCTATGGACCCCATAAATTAACTAGAGGATCAGCTATCTTCCCCCCATCAGCTTCCTCAAGCTGGGCTTTTAAAGGTGTTTTATTTTCATGCTATCTAGGCTTCAGCATGCTCTTCAGAATAAGAGGCCGAGCGGCATCATAATCCACACATGTTTCTTGGTTTCCTGCTACTGCAGCTGTCTTACAGGGATGCTCCTAGATAATTCGATGCTCCTTGTAGAGAACAGAAAGGCAGCGGGAGTTACAGCGCCAGGGTTTCCGTACATGTTCACACACTTACTAGCTGTATCATTCAGGACCAAACTATAGCATTCTCCGCTTCAGTTCCCCAATATTCTGGTATAAGCCAGGACCTTACTTCTGGAGACTACCTATGCAAAACTAGAAAGGTCAATATGTGACAGTTTAGAACAAAATCCTGGCTCCCAATCAGTCTGCAACAAAACTGCTATGATTAGTATAATTACCAAAGGGCTTCCTTGCTTTCTCCAATCTATAAGCTCTCACTAGAAAACTCAAGGTTGTTCTAGAAAACAGGATGATACCACTGAGACCCCTAAACTTAAAATCTGACTGCCTCCTAAAAAGGGGGCAACCATTCTTGGTAGGGAAAGGTGTTGTCTCATGTCTCTGGGTCAATGGTCTAGTGACCTGGACCAGCACTGTCCAGCAGAACCTGCTCTGAGAACAGGCTGATCTATGTGTGTGTCATCCATTATGGAAGCCACATGCGGCTACTGGAATGGGAAGGTGACAGAAGGCTGGGAACTTTGATTTCACTTCATTTAACATTAATTAACTTAAACAGCTCCACATGATCAGTGGCCACCCTGTAGAAAACATTTTCTGGGAGAATGTGAGAAAAATTATAATTGCAAGCTCACCCTCTTTGGGTCTTCTTTACTGACACTGAAACAGTGGAGGGGAAGCTGGGCAGGATCCTGAGTAACCCTGCGGGTTATTAGCACTTTAAAGTGATCGCCACATCCTCATTTGCTAACACCTTACTTGTCTGACATGGAGTTTCAGTTCTCACTTGGCTTTTCATATTAATCATATCAGGAGAAAACCCTGGATGGGCTTCTCACTTCCAAGGCTTCCATTCCAGATGCTCAGACATGGCAAACAGTCAGGGATGTGGGTGGTCAGAAATGAGTCTGCTCACAGCAATAAAAACATTTTGAGGGAGATTTGGAAGGCATCCTGCCTCTGTTCAGAGAGTTCAGGGAAAGTAGAACTAAAAAGAGAGACCAGCTGAAGCCAAGAACAGAACTTTTGGGCCATCTTACTTCAAGAGAAAGCTGCTGTTGTTGTTTCCAGAGAACAGGAAGCGGTGGAGTTGTTGATTTCAAAAGTGAAGTCCTTGGGTCAGCTCTGGTTCTCCCAAGCCCAGGGAATGCTGAGGGCCCCAAAGGTCTTTTCATAAGACTTCTGTGCACATCACAGGGTTTAGCATTTACTAGTAGGCTTGGCGATTTGATCCATGTGACTTGTCAATAATTTCAGAAGTCAGCAGAGCTGAATGAATGGGAGCCTTGGGTCTGACATGGAGGTTCAAGTTCTCAGGCTCCAAAGAAGCCAGCCCCTGATGGACAGGTCGACCACCGTCTTGAAAAGTTACCTGAGCAACCAAGAAAAAGACCTGTCCCTACTGTATGGAAGACATCTGTGTGCCCCCTAGCTTCCTGAAGGAGACCACCACGTGGTTCTTTGGTTCCCCAATCTCACTCATAGTCATCACGCAGAAAATGAATTGGTTCTTTGCTTCAACATCTCTGTGGGTTTAAATCCAGGTGGAGCATGGGAGTGAGACACTAATAGACAAGCATGCATAGGGTTAAGTGAGGAACATATTGGACCTTTCACCTATCCAGTTGGCTGGAGGCCATTTTATTGTCTGAAAAGAAAATGCATTTGAAAACCATGCGGCCCTTTCCCTTTTGCTGCATAGTTATACACTGGCATTCAACAGCTGCAAAGAGGGCTCATGACGGTGACAAGCCGCACAAATGACTCATAGTGGCCCGTAGTCTTCTACAAATCAAAGAGATCTTTTCAGAGAACCCTGAGCCCAATCTCCAATTACTGAACAATGCTTCAGGAAGTTCAAAACCTTAACATAGGAAGGCTTGGGGTTTATATCAGAGGCTGTCAAACCTAACCAGGAGCCTTATTATAACAAAGAAATCCGAAGGCCAACTCAATACTCAAACATCACAGGGCAGGGCCCACATCTCCACAAAGACATCTTTGTCAGAGATCCAGAAGGAAAGACGCTGTCCTCTGGCTTCCATCAGACTCAGAGGCTGAAAAACCTCACAACGGCCAGTATCAGCAAAGAGTACTAGACAGATGATAATTTATATGGAGAGAACATATTATTTATAATAATTATGTCTCTGCTGACTCTAAGCACAAACAAGTTCCTTCTCCCAGTCCTCACCCAGGAGAAAGCAGTAATGGCAGAGACAGAGCACAGAGGGAAGTCTTGCTTTTTCTAGACCTGGGTGTGTTCTGCTGTTTCTCTTTTTATTTACTTAAAAGCCAGGGAAATAGATCTGAGGTGGCAAAGCTGAGGGGGTGTCTATGCCCTTTTGTGAGCTTGACAGGAAGGAAGGATGACCGGTCACAGCAGCAGCGGAAAGCCCAAGAGTTCGTATTGACTCAGATGAAGGCAGGCCTGGGAGCTCTGCTCACTGCACAGGATAAAGGGGAATTTCTGCCCACCTCCCACACACCTGGCTAAAGGCACAGAGTTCGCCTGAAGGAGGAGGAAAGCAAAACAAGAAAAAGACACGTCCTGCTGGAGCCTGAGTGAGAACTAAGGCTCAATGGCACCACACGCACTGCGGGGGTCTGTGAGAAAGCTGTCATGGCTGTCCACAGCTGACCAATTAGCACAGAGTGATAAGAGTACAGAGCACCAGCAATGGTGACTTTTCTTTACCCTCGAGTGTTTCAACAACTGCATGCATGATCTTGTCAAAGGATTCCTGGGTGCGCTTTGGCCCTAATGGAGCTGGAAATGAAGCTGCCAAGGGGCTGCAGGTAGTTGCCTTGTGGGAGGCCCTTGCATGTGCAGTGCACCGTGTATCTACATCACCCTAATTTATAACAGCTCCAGTTTCCCTGCTCCCTTCTTCTGAATCTTCTGCCAACAGGTGTGTGATTAGGAATGGAATTCTACACTGCTAGGGGTTGGGGGTGGGCTGTGCACCTGCTCCAGATCTGTGAGCTGGGACTTCTTGGCCTGCAAAGCAATGGGTCTGGAAGGGAAGGTGTTTTGGGCCACTGGTAGGTCAGTGACAGGAATGGTATAATCCTAGAAGAGGCAGGGAATCCCTTAAAATCCAGAACCGTCTGCCCACCACAGGGCTTCCTCAGTTCCATGGAATGAGTGTGGGTGGAATGTTATTTGTTTATCTGAGCCTGGGGACCTCCGGGCAGACTTAGCATACATTGGAGCATTACCTAATATGTAAATGGAAGGCATGTAATGTATTATTTTTTTTTCTTTTTCTTTTTTTTCGGAGCTGGGGACCGAACCCAGGGCCTTGTGCTTGCTAGGCAAGCGCTCTACCACTGAGCTAAATCCCCAAACCCATAATGTATTATTTTTAAGCTCATGAGGATTGTTTTTCACCCAAAACACCAGGTAACCAATCTAAGCCAGTTGCCCAAAATGGCCTCGGTGGGGTCTGAGTCCCATAGAGCTCATAATCCGCACACGGGTGTCCAGCATCCTCTACATGTCTCTCATTGGCACACTCATATGATACACTGAGCACCTTACTCTTACCACCCCATTCCTGACCCTCATTTAGGCTGGTGTAGATTTCTCCCAGTACTTGGGACCAGAAGTACTTCAGATTCAGGTTTTCTGGAGTGTTTTCACTGAGATACCAGGGAAAGGGGACCCACGCCTAGATGAAAGCTTCATCTGTGTCATGCATACCTTACACAAGGCCTTAAGGTCACTGCACAAGGTATTTTGGGGCATTTGTGCTGTGACTGACCTGAGGTCGGTCGTGGAACTCAACACTTGCAGGATCACATGGCTGCTCAAGCGTTTCAGGTTTGAGCGTTTGAGGGCACTGCATGGTTTTTGGATCAGATATGCAACCCCTGCATGGTTTATCCCAAACTCGTAAGAATTACATATGGGGTAGTATCATGGCCTTTGATCTTATTACAAGGCATTTAAGGTCTGGAAGCTGGAATTCAGAGAGACTCCTTGTTCCTTCACTTCCCAGGCTACAGGGTTACACAGGAATGATCTGGAGCAACACTGTCCTGTAGTCCAGAGGCTGTGATGGAAGGGAGATGGAGGAATGAATAGAGACAAAGACCAGGGTGAACCATCAGTGTGACTAGGACAAGACAGCAAAAGCACCAAATGCCAACCTGCTGGCACCCGGGCACACACACAGGAACTCCATCCACTCCACACACATGCCATAGAGAAGCTCTTTGTTCTTTGAGGGAGGGGCCAGCACTGATGTACTGAGATGCTATGAGGAGCCACCTGAGGTGCCACAGGCAGTCCCTGCCCTCTCTCCAGCTGTGCAAATAAGAGACCCTGGCGTTCCTGGCACCTAAGTAGAGCCTGAAATGCAGTGGTTGGGACACACGTGGGTGGGCTTCCTCTCCAATGGCTTTCCACACTGTGAAGTGTAGCTTCTGTGTAAACAAGGGATGGGTTACACTTGAAAATCATCAGGTGATTTCCCTGAGGCTATTAGCAGAGCCTGACGTGAATTCCCTGGAAGAAGATGTGCATGTGTTGTGTGCATGCACACACACACACACACACACACACACACACACACACACACTCACATACACACACACACTCACATACACGTTCAGACACACAAACATGCACACGTGAATACAGCTCCTTCGAAATGAGACAGATGGCCTTCTGGCTGTTTTGTTCCAGGACATTCTCAAAGATGCCAATCCAGGCCTCACCACTAGGCTAGCCCCTGCAGCTGTGTGTAAGCCACTCACCTCTCTGAGTCAAAGTAGGTGTCTATGTAGGAGTGTGGGGCACCTGCCACTGCGAAGTTACTGCTTCCGGTGTCCACAAGAATCCGTACCTTTTGTTTTTTTAAGGAGAAAAAAAATTGGAAAGCTTCAAATTATTTGTAGAAGTACCAAGCAGAACAATTTATTAATCAGTAGAAACCAATATCCATACTGATTTAGGGAGAGATGTTAGAAAATGACATTTGAGGTTATATAGGAAACCTGATACAGCCCTGGAAGACACTGCTACGAGAACCAAGTGGGATTTGCCTCAGACTTCTGAATTTGCCTCAGATACCTCAAAAGTCTTCCAGACAGGTTGGTTAAACACAGGGCATTTCGAGTCAGTAATACTGGATACCATGGCCAGTTCTTTAGCCACTTCTGGAATTCTGCACAGCGTCATTCCTGACCGGAAATTTCTTGCTTTTCCAAATATTTCTTGGAGCACCAAGCCCACCGCAGCGTCCTTTCCCCAGGAACCTCCGTGTTATTGGTTTTTACTCCATCTCCCTGCTGAGTCGCTGAAGACACCCTTCACAAGTGCATCCTTACTAAGAATGTATTTTCTTTTCGTGTGTATTTTGCCTGAATGTATTAAACGTGCGCCACACATGTGCTGGTGCCTGTGGGATTCAGAAGAGGGCATCAGAACCCCTGGAACTGGAATTACAGATGTTTGTGGGCTGCTATGTGGATGCTGGGGACTGAACCTGGGTCCTCCGCCAAGAGCAGCCATTGCTGCTAAACGCTGAGCGTTGGCTCCAGCCAACAGGTGTTTCCTTTTCAGCGTCATTAAAGTCTCATTTTGGTATAATGAAGGGACGGTGGGGATAGATGCCTGCAACCCCAACAGTGCAGAGGCAGAGAAGGAGGGTGCTGAGCTGGAGGCTGCCAAGGCAGGCTGCACAGTGAGACCCTGCCTCTTACAAACAAAAGCTCAAATTGCCAGAAGTCTGATGGTGACTACAGGCAGGTTCCATGCCCAAGCCAAGGCATCCCTAAAACCCCAATTACCCCTAAATGTCCCGTTTGTCCTCTTTGCCCTTCTTCCTTAGGAGATGCCAGTTTCTGTCTTCTATTAGAACAGGTAAGTTTCCTTTGTTCTTGAACATTCTGGAACCATGTGGCTTTCTTCTACTTTGGCCCAGCTGTGTTGAGACTCTTACATGCTCTGGAGTTTCTACTCTTCTCTACCACCAGGCTGCAATCCATTGCTTTTCTCTTCCTCTCTTGAGGGAACCGGTGGTGCCCTTATGATAGAGAAGGCTGCCTGGACATTTCTGTCTCTTTGTGGATGTGTTTCTATTTCTCTTGGGAAGGAAACCTGCTGGGTCAATGGGTAGACGCCTTTTAAGTAAAAATAAATGGAGGAGTTCTCAAGCCAAGAGGCACGAGTTGTACCTTAATGGCAATGTGTTATGGTCCATTGGGCCCATTTGCTCCATGCCCTCTCTGAAAGCTGGTGGTCCTATTATCTGTTTCAGCCGTTCTAGTGGGTGTAGAACGCTATCTAATTTGCAGTCCCTGGTGGCCAATGACACTAAGCCCTGTATGTTAATTGTTTGACCCATCTTTCCAGTAAACAATGGCTCCCCAGGGGGTGGAGCGTGCTATCCACCTAGCATCTAACCTCAGTCCAAATATGGACGGTTTAGTAAACAAACACAGATGTTAGAATCAAGCACAGAATAAGCAGTGAAAGTTCTTAAGGTTTGAACATCCCGGTACACAAGCTACAGACAATGCTCTCAGGCAGGCAAGTTTTTAACCCAAGACCTCTAATCAACAACCAGCAAACCCTCAGCTTTGGTCAGGCCCACAACTTTCTATCTCTAACTTGGTTCAGTTTCCCTTAGTCCTCCTGACTCCACCCTTGCTAGGTTTTCCTCCTCCTGGTGATCCTCTCTCTGTTTGGCATTCTTTCAACTCTGTAGAAGTTTCTGTTGTGCCTTCTCTTAGGCCATCAGTGACCTGTGGAGTTCTCTCTTGCTTGGACTGTGCTAACGATCCCCAGGCTTACCTACCACTACCCCTAGGCTTTGGCTTTACTTATCCAACATCTCTACCTGGATTTCTCCCCACCACAGGTGTCAGGTCTAAACTCCTGTTTCTGTAAGTGGAACCATGTTTAGTAATTTGTCAGAGGTGATCAAGTTAAGACGGGATCATTAGGTAGTGTCATAATACAGCCCGGCTGACATTCTCTGTGAGAGAAAACTCTCATTAAGACAGGGACACAGGGGATACCATGTGACAGGAAAGGTAGCATCCAGGAAATAAATATACATAGCCAGAAAGTAATCTGCCAGATCCTCGGGACTTTGTCATTGCTGGTTGTTGACAGCAAGTTAACATAGTCCTGTAACATTTGTTCAGGGTAAATCTTCAGGGAGCTTCCTCTCCCTCCCTACAGTGCCACATGGGTGGTACAAGGGGACCACAGTGGCCCATGCCATTCCCACCTTCTTCCTCAGTCTGCTCACAGCTAGGAACCACCTAGGGCCTGTTAAGTCAGAGCCTGTCAATTTTTTCAATGTGCTGGAATCTGTGCAAATGCCAAGCTTGTCTCTAGGAAACCACACCTCATGTCATGCTAGCCCTGCTGGCCACCAGGTTGACCCATGAACACAGGACCCTGTGTACTTATGTGACATATCACACTGCTTCTTCATAGTAAGTATCTAGCACAATGTAAATTCTATGAAAACAGGTGTATTATTTATGAAACAATGACAAGAAGTCTGTGTGTGGTCAACCCAAACAAAATCTGTGTGTGCACATGTGTACGTGGACACACAAATATAAATAAGAACATGTGGACAGAGGTTGATGGCCGGTGTCCTCTGCAATTGTTTTTTCCTTTAGTTTTTGGGACAGGTTCTCTCACTGAGCTGGGGGGAACTTTGATTTGGCTAGGCTGGCTCGGTTATCAGTTACAGGGATATGCCTGTCTCCACTACCTACCTTCCAAGTGCTGGAGTTATAAATGTGCACTACTGTGCCCAGATTTTCATGTGGGAGTGATGGATCCAAACTTAGGTCCTCATGCCTACATAGGACTTTATCAACTTAGCCATCTCCCTAGTCCCACATTAAAAAAAATGGTGTGTGTGTGTGTGTGTGTATGTGTGTGTCCGTAGAAGCCAGAAGTGTGTATTGGATCCCTTGGAGCTGAAGTTACAGGTTGTTGTAAGCTACTTAACAAAGGTGCTAAGATCTGAGTTTGGCCCATCTGGATGAGCAGCAAGCACACACACACACACACACACACACACACACACACACACGCACACACACATACCATACACACATACACACACACTCACACACATACTATACACACATACACACACACTCACACACATACTATACACACACACACACTCACACACATACTATACACACACACACACACTCACACACTTTGTGGTGGTTTGAATAGCAATGTCCCCCATAGGCTCATAGATTTGAATGCTTAGTCATTAGGAAGTGGTATTACTTGACGTGGGTTAGGAGGTGTGGCCTTAATGAAGAAAATGTGCACTAAGGTGAGCTTTGGGGTTTCAAATGCTCAAACCTACCTAGTTTCTCTCTGCCTGAAGATCATGACAGAATTCTCAGCTGCTCTTGTGTGCCATGTCTGACTGCATGCCACCATGCCTTCTGCCATGATGGCAATGGACTAAACCTCTGAACTATAAGCAAGTCCTAATTAACCGCTTTCCTTTATAAGAGCTGCTGTGGTCACAGTGTCTCTTCACAACAATAGAACACTAAGACACACTTCCCTGTGAGTGTTGCTTCTCTCCTCCCATCATGTGGGTGCCAGGGATTAATCTCAGGCTGTCTTGCTTGGCAACAGGAACTCTTGTCAGTGGAACCATCTCATTGGTTCAGGGGTTTGTTTTTGAGAACTATATTTTCCACTATGGCTGAGTCATCCTACAAGGAAGTAAGTTCATCACCTCCTGCCAGCCTCAGGTCCAAACTCTGTTCACCTAGCCCACATATGGCCAGCTTCTGTGCTGTGTCCTGAGGTCCTTTTAGGGAAGCTCAGACTGTACCCCAGGATGGGCGCCACCTTCTCCTCCCATATGCCCACTGAGGTCTTCACACTGGAATGATGTCTTGCTTGGGTTTGGTAGACTTGGATGACATTTGTGGACTTCTCACATTATGGATATTTTCCAGTGTCTTTCAACACCCAGCACCTGATGAGAAATCCAAGGCCTCTCTTACTGTCCCTCATTACACAGTGCTTTTCTCCCCCCACCCCCGATACCTGAGAAATTCTTCCCTTAGCCCCAAAGCTCCATACAATTTATTGATGCATCTTCGTACAGACAGGCCTGGTTCAGTTCTCCTGAGCTATGGGGCTTAACATTCCATGGGCTTCTGGGAATAACAAATTCCCAGAAACTGGGTGGCATGATAGCGCATGCTCATTCTTATGGTACTGGGAGCCGGACAACCAAAGTGAGATGTAGGACGAGCTCTCCCTAGAAGCTCCTAGTGTGGGAAGTGTCTTTCCTGTCTCTTTGGCTGCTTGTTAGTATCACCAATCCCCAATCTTCACATGGTTAGAACAATGTTTTCCCGTTTGCTCTGCTATGACAGGCTTACTCTAGACACCTGTCGCTCCATCACTTTGTTCATCTTCAAGGTGGCTGTTTCTGAGTCTACTCACTGCCTACAGAACTGGCTTCTGTGATCCATTCTTTGCTAGCTTAAAGAGGACCACAGAAACAGAAGTCATATACGTGGTGCATGTGGAAGCAGCCAGACCCATCCTTGCTTTGAAGGGACTTTGAAATACAGCATGTTTGGCACCAAGGCTACTGGTTACTATCTATGGGTCTTGATTGGGTTTTGCTCTATCAGTTAAGAAACTAAAGCCAGGGAAGTTTCAAGTACAATATATAGCAGTAGGGGAAATCTCAGACACAAAAGCTTTTATTAGGGGTGAGTACATACATACATACACACACACACACACACACACACACACACACACACACACACACACACACAAACCACTCACACATACAGGCATACAGATGGACTCTCTACAGAGGAGAGACGTGGGAATGCAGAATCTGTTTTGTCCCTTGAAGGTTGGGTATGGGGGCGTAAGAGTCTTTGAGGGGTTCCCTTCCCCTAATTTATAGTTTGTCAGTCTGAACAAAAACAGGGAGGCTGATAGGCTCACAATTTGGAGGTAACCATGTCTCAGTCTGGCTTTGACAGACTCACTCTACTGGTATGAGTAAAGGCCCTTCTGACCTTTAGGCCTTTGTTCCAATCAAAAGTATGAGGAAGAAGATAGAATCAATCTCTCTCTCTCTCTCTCTCTCTCTCTCTCTCTCTCTCTCTGCCTATCAGGAACATGTCTTAAGTCCCTTACTCTGACTGACTAGCAGACACCCATCAGTTCTGCTCCCAGCTGACATGTAACCGACAGACCTGAGTGCTCCTGATTCCAGACTATGATATGATGTTTGAAGTTGCTTGGGTAGAAGGGTAGAGTGCTGAAGGACTGAGAGGAAGTAACAAAGCCCTGACACTTGGGATTGTCTGCTGAGGCAGCCAGGGAACGTCAGACCTCTGAAAGAAGAGAGGCTGTTATACAAGAAACAAGTCACCTAAAAACAATAACTGGGGGCAGGGCAGAGAGAAATACTGTTTGTTGATCATTAAGAGTCACAGACAATAAAAGCCACAGATTGCTAGACAAGACTGGTTGTCTCCTATGGCCATTGCTAGGCTACTGCACAGATGTCTCTGGGGTCTCACTGGCAACCATGGACCCAACGGCAGTCAGGAAACGTGTGAGATCCCAGCCTGCCCCAGAGTCCTGTTCTTTCTGTGCTGCCAGGTAGCCTGGTATTCCGAGTTAACCCTGACCTCTCGTGCAGGTCTAGGCCGATGCAAGACTATTGTCTTCAGCACAATGGCCCCAGTGATGGGGGCTTTCTGAGTTGCTACTCCACCCTTTTCCAGGATCTGGAATTCATCGTAGCCTCCGCAGGCTCCTATGAACACGGCTCTTTCATCACCACATCCTTTCTTCTGCCCCCCCCTGCTCTCTGCCCTCCTCCGGTGGAAAGCAGAGCACACAAGCAGGGAGGAAATCAACCCAAACAAAAACTGCCCTGCGATCCCAACCATTTCTTACTGCTGCCCAGGCCTTCTGGGCTACCACGTCTTCCCAGCAAGTTCAGCTCAAGTCCACTTGTTTCAGAGGAAGGATCCCTCCCCCACAGAAAACACCAAGGTGCTTATTCCTAGAGTACGCTGCAGGAGGAGAGAGATTGCTCAGGATAAAGGAGTATGACAGTTTGAATGTAACTCCCCAGTTTGAATGTGCTCCCCCTCCAACTCCCTGCAACTCCAAGCTCATGTGTCTAAAATTTGGTCCCCAGCTGATGGCACTATCTTGGGAAGGTAAGTCCTTTACTGGGTGACCTAAGACCAGTGGAGGCCTTGGAGTTTATAGCACAGCCCAACTTCTGGCCTGAGCTTCCTGCTGTCATGCAACTGTCATGTGACTAGTTGCCTCTTGTTCCCACCATCATGGACCAAACTGCTTTAGGCACCAGGCCTCCCTGCACAAATACAGCCTCTGGCAGACGCATGAACCAGAAAAGGTGACTAATACCTAAGAACTCCAAACTCGTGTGCAATTGGAGCCCTTTGCTCATGTGGCCTCCAGATAGTACCAAACCCCATGACGCTTCAGAAATATTCCACTGTAGCCCTGTCTGTCTGTCACAGGTATCCCTTTTACTATCCTTTCACAGTAAGGGCTCCATTCCCAAGGGCCTGCCTTATTGTTAATACACTTCAGTGTATTAACAATTTTCCAGGTGCCAGCCCCAATATAGGGTACTCTCCCCGACAAAGGCCCACATGAGAACCACGGGAGGCAAGCAGGAGATCGAACAAACTTCACCTTACATTCTATTAGGGCTTAAAGGTTTGGGACTCTGGCCCCATTTCATGTGTTGAGACTTAGCCCTTGGTATCCTTGCATTTAGGAGCAGGGCCTGCAGTAGGTGAATGAGTGAGTGAGTGAGTGAGTGAGTGAGTGAGTGAGTGAGTGGGCAGGAAGAGTCAGGCAGGTGGGTAAGTAGCTTGTGAGTCTGGTACCCATAGGAGGGAGCCTCACAAATGGGATTAGTGTTGCCATAAAGTACTCCGAGTATCTCTCCTTCTGTTGTCTCAAGGTGATGCTTCTACAACCAGGAACCAGGCACCCGAGAAATGGCTGTACGCCACTAAGAAGCACCCAGACTAGGTATTTGTTATTGCAGCCTCCGATGAGAACTGATGTCCCTTAATCAGGGGACCAGAATGGAAAAAATAAGAACAGTTATGAGCACCATGTGAGAAGCCACAGGCTTGCCTCCTGCTGCAAACCAGCATGTGTCTTCCTGCCTGCGCCCCTCCTAATCTTCAGTGATGCATTGGGCAATAATCCCGCAGAGAGCCATTTGCTAATTGCTGCAATAAGGTAAAATGTGGCAGTAAAGGGAAAAACCGGGTGATTCATCCAATTAGTGATGATCCTGAGATTTCTCAGATACCACCGTCTCTTTCCCAGCAGGTTAATAGATACGAAAAGCAGCAGATAATTTAAATAATGGCTCATTTAACACAACGGTTCCTAATTGTATCACTAGCCCATCTGCTGGAGTCTGCCAGGCAGCCACCATGGCAGTACCCACCATGGCCTTCCTGCCCCACGAAAGGGCTGTTTGCCCACACCCGTTTATCAGGGGGATTGCAGGAGCTGATTTCCTTAATCAGGTTCTTCCAAGGCTCACATTCTAGAAATGAATCTCCTAGACTTAAACACATATTAATAAAGAAAAAAAACAATTGCCACATGCCATTTTACTACAACCCAAATTATTAATAATACTATTATTTTTTTAATCAAGAAAGGGGAAAAAAGATAGGTTTCTAAGAGTGTTTTTTTTTCTCCATCTTTATTAAATTGGGTGTTTCTTATTTACATTTCAATTGTTATTATCTTTCCCGGCTTCCAGGCCAACATCCTCCTAACTCCTCCCTCTCCCCTTCTATATGGGTGCTCCCCTTCCCATCCTCCTCCCATTACCACGCTACCCCCAACAATCCCGTTCACTGGGGATTCAGTCTTGGCAGGACCAAGGGCTTCCCCTTCCACTGGTGCCCTTACTAGGATATTCATTGCTACCTATGAGGTCAGAGTCCAGGGTCAGTCCATGTATAGTCTTTAGGTAGTGGCTTAGTCCCTGGAAGCTCTGGTTGCTTGGCATTGTTGTTCATATGGGGTCCCGAGCCCCTTCAAGCTCTTTCAGTCCTTTCTCTGATTCCTTCAACGGGGGTCCCGTTCTCAGTTCTGTGGTTTGCTGCTGGCGAATGCCTATGTATTTGCTGTATTCTGGTTGTGTCTCTCAGGAGAGATCTACATCTGGTTCCTGTCAGCCTGCACTTCTTTGCTTCATCCATCTTGTCTAGTTTGGTGGCTGTATACGTATGGGCCACATGTGAGGCAGGCTCTGAATGGGCGTTCCTTCCTAAGAGTGTTTCTTAATACAAACAGATGCTGCTGAACTCGGCTGAGGCTGGTTGGTTACACAATTTATTCTGGCTGTGCCACACATGATTGGGTGTGGCACTGGGTCATTGGCAGAAAGACTCATATTGAAGGACATGCAGGTCCCTAGCTGCTACCAACTGCCATGTAAGTTGGGGCTCAACTGCAACATTTTTATCTGGGTCCTGCTTTCATGAGGAATGTCTGGCATCAGCAGGTGACGGCTGGCTAAAAACTCTGGAGCAGAGATCGGCACTCAGGATGCAGAAAGCATTTGCCCTCAGAACCTAAGAAGTCACTCAAAGTCTGAGCTCCAAACCCCAGTCCTGAACATGGAGCTACTGCTAACCTTGCAGAAGTGAGGAAATCCACATACCTTCTTGCTCTGGGAGCTATGAGAGGGGAAAACTTTGGGAACAGCCATCCTGGTTATGTAGAGTACAAAAGACAGATTTCTAGGAAAGACAGTCTACACCAACCCCATAGTCCATGCCCCGGAATGAGTCTGCTTTGCAGAATCCACTGACTAACAGACTCATGTTCACTTTCCAGCTCTGGACTCAAGGCACACTCTGCAAGTGTTCTCTAAGCAATTTGGAGTCAATTAGGTCTGGATTTGAACCCCAGCTTAGCGTGCTACTGGCTGTGTAATCTTTGTGGTCCACATACACTCTCCAAGTCTTGGTCCTTGAGAATCACATGAGTGTCTACCGAAGTGCCTTGCTGAACTTTCACGTCTTGAAGACACTAAATGATTGTGTGAGGAATTCTTAACAGAACTGACCTCAGTACCAAGGATGACTGAATTGGGGTATCTACCACACCCCTTCCTCCCTGCTGTGAGGCTGAGGCAGGCAAGACGTCCTCAGTTGGCAGTGACTGGTAGACTCAGACATTTTCCCTTGATACTCAGTCTGGTCCTGTGGTAGGCAGTAGTGGGATGGGTGCCTTAGAACCTCCAGGAGTGACCTGTGTTGGGGGAGCATTTGTCCATGGCTGTATCACAACTGAGTTCCTTCTAGAACATCCATCCAATGACTAGAAATACTGTGGTCACAATGCCTGCTCTTCCTTCCCCACCCTGGTCAGAGCCCCCATCACCCAAATTCCCTGCTAATCTAGCTCTTCACTCTCTCAGCCAACACTTCTTTTAAGCCCATGTGTCTCCTCTATTGTAACTCCAGCATTTCTGTAAGAGTATCTCTTGTCCCCTTCCTTATCCCCACCAAATATCAAGTGGTACCTTCTATCCTGAGCCCTGGACACACAAGTATTCCATAGTACTTATTGAAATGTTGAAGGATGGATGGATGAGTTAATGGGGATAGAACCCACTCCTTTAATGGTAGGTGGCTAAGGGGATATGTAGGATAGAGTGGTGTGGCCATGTCTCCCTCCCAACTTACCAACTATCCCTTACCTGTCCCAGCCTTCAGCACACACACCAGGTTGGGTATTCTTGAAAAAATGAGGAGTCATGAATGGCTGTGGAATTTCTTCTTTGAGTGATAAAACTGTCCTAAAGCTGAGTTGGTGGCTATACAGTTGTGTGTACACACTGAACACCACTGGAACTTAACGTGTAAACTTCATCTAAATCGGTTTTTAAAATATAAAAAATTAACACAAAGTTATAAATTCTCATCTGTGGCTGCTTATATTACAAATGCTAATTATGTTCCCCCAAAAACTGCTTACATGAGAGCTACTGCATGTAGCTTCTGGGAACCTGTTCCCAGCTGGTTCTGATTGGTAAATAAAGATGCCAACAACCAATATCTGAGGAGGACAGACAGACGCAGGAGTTTAGGATTTCCCAGGCTTGGAACCAGGAGCAGAGGAGGAGAGGAGAGAAGCCATTCCTGAGAAGAGTGCAGGACAGGTAGGCATAGCAACCATGTGAAGGAGCTGGGAGAGTGTAGCCCAGAGGGATGCCCAACTGGGTCCAGAGTAGTTAGTATTGAACATGGAATTAGTAAGTAATAACTTAGGATTAACCACATGGAGGTTAAGCAGTGGCCCAGCTATTGTGCTGTTTAAGGCATGTTAAAATATAAAGGCTGTGTGCGTGTGTGTGTGTGTGTGTGTGTGTGTGTGTGTGTGTGTTTCATTCACAAACATACACCATTGGGGCAGGTAGTTAACCAGCCACTGGAATTGATTAATAATTATTTCGACACTCATCTTTACTGATGGACATTGAGGTCCCATGGGTAACTGGACACGTATGTAACTCCTCTCCTTTGAGTGGGAGTAATTATATAAGTTCTACCCCTGCTTTAGGAAGCCTGTGATGGCTAATTTTGGCCATCACCTTGACATATCTAGGAAGTGGGAACCTCGGCTGGAGAACTGCTTCTGTTGTAATGGCCTGTAGATATCTGTGGGACGTTTTATAAATGATGTGGGCAAGCCCTGTCATTACATCAATGATGGAGGGTGAGTGGTACCATCCCTAGTCAGGTACGCCTGGGTTGTTAAGGACAGCTGAGCGAGCCAGGGAACAAGCCAGTACACACCTTCCTCTATCGTTCCTACCTCTGCTCTTCCTTGAGGCCCTGCCCCAACTTCTCTATAATGCAGTGGTTCTTAAGGTTTTACCACCGTGACTGGTTAACATAGTTTCTTGTGTTGTGGCCACCCCCCCCAACCATAAAATTACTTCATTGATGTTTCATAACTGTAATTTTGCTATCGTTATGAACTCTAATGTAAATATCTGAAAGGCAGGATAACTGATATGGTGCCCCTGCGGAGTTTGTGACCCACAGGCTGAGAACTGCTGTTCTAATTGTAACCTGTAAGAATGGAATAAAAACCTTCCCTTCCCAAGATGCTTTTATCATAGCACCTGAGGAACAAACTAGAAAAAAAATTCAACTTTCCACACTTCATTCTCTGAGGTGGTTCTTGGGTGGGCTATCTAAAATGCCTAGTGGAGACTGTGACAGTTTTCACTATGCAAAGAGATAAATAACAGTCCTCTAAGCCTATTGTCCTTAAATATGGCCCCAAAGTTCTCCTCAGCCACCCAGGATGCTGAGAATGAGGGCACAGAACACAGGCTCCATTTGCAATAGACGAGCCTCTGAAGTCCCAGGAGGAGTCCAGTTCATGCTGCCTGACAGGACAGGAAATACCAGGCAGGCTAGGTCCAAACCCCGTCAGCAATGGTCTTTGCTGACATTGATGTCACTTTGCCTCATGGACAGAAAAAGGAAGCCTGGACTAGAAGGAGAGACACTATGAGCAGCCTCATATCCACCCAGCTTCCCAGGTGACCCCTTGTGTGATGAGATGAATGGGGCTAGATGTGACCCTCTGATTGGTCTGTTCCTTATGCTCCTACACAACCCTTCTCTGGGGAGGGAGGACATGAGGCCAGGAGGCTCTGCAGAAGAGAACAAAGGGCCCTTTCTCTAGAGGACCCCTGGGGCTGCAAAACTTCTCTGAGCCTCTGAGGTTACACTCCTTTGTAGGGTATGAGCCTACAGATAAAATGCAGACAGACAGACATTGCCAGTCACGTGTCTGTCACAAGGCTAGTCTGTCACAAGGCTAGACTCGGTTCACCTCCACCAACAAAAACAAGGATCTGTTTCCCACAGAAAAGAAAGTCCTTACTAAACCACTTTGGTATTAAAAAAGACAAAAGGCACTCTGTCCTCAGTTTGGTGGCACTGGGAACAGACATGGTAGTTTCTCGAGCCTTTTCTTTCCAAGATGACAAGCCAGCCCTTCCCAACCTCCAAGAGCATAGTAGACATTTTAGGTGTTTTAGGAGACATTTGTGCCTAGAAATGACCTCCTCTGTCCACTTTTTAAGCACTTAAGCTTCCATTCACACTGTTGAGTTTTTGATTTCTAGGTTTCCTTCACTTTAGACTGATGAGTAAGACTGAAGAGTCACTAGAAGGATACAGGTCACTTTGCTCCAACATTCAAATATTGCCACAGTTTTCAGTAAATGTCACCAAAAGGGAGGCAGAGTACACACGCCAGCCTCTGCAGCAGAAAATTTCAAGTTCCTTTAAAAACATTACTCGTTAAAAAAATTACTCCTTGAACTTATTTTAGGAATTCGTTTTCATTGCAGTAAAATATACAGAACATAAAATCTGCAACCGCTGGCATTTCCATCTACAACCAAGTCCCCTGAAATAACGACTCTGGGACTTCTTATACATAAATAAGTGCCCAGACCAATAGCTTTCACTCCTTTCTGCTAGCTCATAACTCAATTATTTCATTTAAGTCATGCCCCGTGGTTAGTTTCACTTCCTCAGGTTCATGAAACCATCTTTTTCAGAGTTTGGGGTGAATCCCCCCACCCAGCCCACCCCCTGCCTGAATCTATCCCAGAAATCCTTTCTCTGTACAGGAATTTCTATCCCCCTCGCCATTTCCTGCCTAAGTTAACAGGCCAACAACCTTCTATTGACAGGTGATACATTATGCAAGATATTCTTTCAACATTTCCCCCTTTTAGTCCATTAAAAGGCCCTTTCTCTTACAATAATAAACTAAAAACAATAATGACAATTATGAAAACTATCAAGTTCGATTACATTCACAAGGTCCAGTCCATACATTTGGCAACCTTGGAGAAAGTATTCTATCCTATCTTGGTGAGCTCAGAGTTCTGTGCCTAACTCGATTTTTATCATAACTTGCATCACTAACCTAAAACATCTTCGTAGACTTAAGAACGTTTTCTTAAATCCTAAACAAATTAAGCTTAAAAGTGAGACTTTTACGATCTAGTATTCAACTCCACCAGAGACCTAAGAAGGAAGAAATTTACCTGAGGATGCAGGAAGTGCAAAGCAGCTTCCAAATGTATAGAAAGGACAGAGAGACCTTGCTTCCTGAACAGTCTCCAATTTCTCTCTGTTTTTGGAGACTCATCTTGAGCCTCCTGACCCACAATACCTGACAGAATTTTGTGAAGCAAGAAATATGAACGACTGCTTACCCTGTCTTGGAAAAGCTCAGCAATGGACTTCCCTGTGTCCCATTTGTCCAGTTTGGACAGCATACTGTCACAGTTAGAGCAAAGAAAGTTTCTGCCCTGTGGCTGGCTTGCTGCATCTGAAGCAGGCTCCATTTGGAGGTTCTTCAAGGCTCATCATCTCCTTTGAAGTAGAGTTGAGGTACTGCCAGGAGCTGACCCGTCTCATTGTCGTGAGAGCCCTTTTGTTAATAGAACATCCTTAAATGCCAAATCTGAAGATCTTTGAGGATTTTTGAAGACAATCTACCTATAGCATACCTGAATTGTTTGTTTCTGGCTATTTATAATTTTTTCAACCTTGGAAACATATTTCTGTAATAAACTAGACTAGTATTTAACATGACTATAAGTTTGACTGATTAACTATTAACTTGCTTTGCTTAATTTTCCTAAACAGTTTGTAATAGCAGCTTTCAAAAGGGCCAGAACTTACCATTGCGTTTTTAAGACTTATGTAGGTACAAAACCACAAAAAGAGTTGATACATAGTATGTTGTAACCAAACATAACCTTAATTTTGTATCAGTATGCAAAGATCTATACCAATGTAAGTTTTTGGCTAGTATCATCAGCTCTGTAGTTTAAGAGTAGAATCAATAATCTACCCTTTGTATTCCTATTATTCTTTTTTTTTTTTTTTTTTGGAGCTGAGGACCAAACCCAGGGCCTTGCCCTTGCTAGGCAAGCGCTCTACCACTGAGCTAAATATTATTCCTATGTCCCCCTTTTTCTTTTCATTCCTTTCTTTCACTTTCCCCCTAACTTAGAAAAGAAAGGGGGGGCAAGATGGAGGAAGGAAAAAGAAAGAGAAAAAGAAAGAAATCTCTAAATTGAACCTCCCTCATTTTGTTTCTTCCCTGATCAAGGCCATTAGCAACTTGCAGCCAACTCCCCTTTAATGTCAACCAACACCCGCCACTCACTGAAGGACAAAAAACCATCTATCCCGTTCTGGGAATAGGAGTGTCGTTTTCAAAACTGCTTCCTGCTGTCTGGAGCCATTGTTTTCCTTTGCGGGGGCGGGGGGACTAAAACTTGGGACATTGGTAAGTCTTAGGAAAGCTAGCATTTGTCGTCTACTCTCTGCATGCCGAGAAAGTCCAGGGCTTACTGAAGTCCTGACTGGTACACTCTTGGATGCTAGTCATCTTGAAATTGTCTCGGATGCAGAACAGCCTTGACGGAACAGCCTTGAGACAGTCTGAAGTAGGATCAAGCAGGATGTTGGAATAAATATATCTCAGCATCTCAGCATCCTCAAAGGTGAATCTTGTCAGGGCCACCTGGACTTCATGGGTGTCTGTCAATATATAAACTTTCACAAGTAACACATTTCTGCATTGATGTACGTATGAAATGTGCAGTGTGCACAAGTCAGTTAAAGATGATTTCTGCTCTCTGTTCTAGCAGGTAAGGCATCTGTCTTTCTTCATAAGTTAGTTTGGACGGTATAGCCAAACCGCAATATAACTTTCTATCTATGCCATTTGAAAGGATGGCATGATAGGGCAACAGGATTTGTTGGCTACGTGTGGCTGAAGTTCTGGCTGGAGTCCTTTTCATGTCTCAGGCTGTCTCAGAGCTGTTCCTATGTCCAGGGAGCAGCATATAGTTACCTGTTTTATTGTTTTTCTTGATTTCTTTAATGTCTTTCATATCAGCCAGGATATTCAGGAGCCCCCCCACCCCAACCCTGTCAAAATCTTTTTTTTTTAAAATCAGTTTGGAAGGAATCTATAGCTTTTCCCTCTCTGTGGAAACAAATACAAATTCCCTTTCCCAAAGGATCACATTTCTTTCCTTCCATTCTGAGGTTAGGCATCCTTAACATAAACAGGATGATTTAGTCCAGCAGTTTTCCCCATAATATAATGTTTTCAGCAGCTGTGATAGCTGCCTTGTTGAGAGTTAATTTTTAAAGTCAGTAAAGCATTATGTAAACTAGCTTTGAGACATCCGTTCTACGAACATTTCCCTTAAAAAGCCATGTTATATCTCTCCTTAACTGCTTGACCTGTAGGACTGTAAGATATATCTGTAACACATTTTATGCCATAGTGTCTAGAAAATTGTTGTAATCTAATGGCTACACATGTCCATTACCATGTCATCATCAGCTTTAATCTGCAAAGGCATCTCTAAGATAGCCACCAACTTTAATAGTGTGCAATCTCAGAATCTTTCCTTTCCAGAACTCAAGGCAGAAGCCCATTGGAATTCTGAATATGTATCAGTAGCATGGTGTATCAACATGTGCATGTAGCTTAATTCTCCAAACTCTACAAAATGAAACATACAGCCTATTGCATGACTTTGTTGCAACATAACATAAAACATAATTTGTACCCTTAATTTAATATATCACATCTCCATGGATTGCCATTCTAATTCCCCAAGTAACTGTGGAATTTTCTTATCCAGAACTGCCCTTTTTGCTGTTACTGTAAGTACTAGATGGGATTCTTCTGAGGGCTGTTTATCCTGATTTAAAGAATCATCGAACCTCTGTTCTGTGGCCTCTAATCTAACAGTCCATCTTTCAGGCCTTTCCTCATCTACATCTGATCTCTCTCAGGATATAAAAAATTGTAGTTGTTACTGAAAAAAACAATTATTTGTATGCTGATATGCAAAACAAAATCCCATGAGATCCAGATGCATTGTGTCATTGCGTTTTCCATTTCTTAATATAGAAAATACTTTTCTTTTTAATCTCTAGCTCTCTCCTTAGGACTTCCCAGGAATCTTACCAAGTCTGTTGACTTTTCAGCTTTCCCTGCCTTTCCCACGTGTCTGTAGATAGCATCTCTCTGCTGCTCAACTAGCACGTTGCACAGTCTGTTGGTTCCTGGCTCCTGGCTCCTGTGCCTCCTGAGTTGGTCCTTCTTGGCCTAACTCTGGTTGTAGGTGTCTCCAGCGTGGACCTGAATTGGGCCATCTAACTCTCTCTAGCACACTTTTTGACCTTTTCCTGTAACTGTGCTGTGCTTGAGAGAAGCTGTGAGAGTTCCCAACCATGCAGCTCATGGGCCTTTTGCTCACTACTCTCTGCTGGCTTTGCTGTAAAGTGGGTGGTTTCTGTTAAAGGAGCCCCACCTGTGAAATGCACTTGGCTTTGGTTCCCCATATCTATCTAGGAACCTGCTCTGCTTCCGGAGAGGACTTGTTTGTGCCTTCCACCCAGAAATGTTCAGGCTCTAAGTCTGGTTCTTTTTAGATTCATATTTTATGCTCCACATTGGGCACCATTTGTAACTGTAGGTTTCCTGCTACTCCATACCCGAGTTCCCTGAAATAACAACTTGGAGACTTCTTATATATGAATAAATGGCTAGGCCAATAGCTAGCTATTAACTCCATTTCTGCTAGCTCACAGCTCAATTATTTCATTCAAACTACTCTAAGTCATGCCTCGTGGTTAGTTACCTCTCCTTGGGCTCATGTGACCACCTTCCACAGAGTTTGAGGCAAATCTCCCCCCACCCCCACCCCACACACGAAACCCTGCCTGACCCTATCCCAGAACTCCTCTCTGTACTAGAACTCTATCTTCTTACTTCCAGTATAAGTTAATAGGTCACCAGCATTTTATTGGCAGATTATGCTTCCATTGCTTAAGAGATTCTCTCTTTAGCACTTCTTCAGCACTTGTGAGTGTCCAGCCTAGGGCCATGGAACCCTTCCACACTGTGGTCTGTGTGAGCATCACTTCCAGCTCTCTTCAGAGCAGAAGTCTTAATCCTGCAAAACTGAAGCTCTGGATCCCACCCACACCCATCCCGCCAATAGGCACCTTGATATTTTACCTTTATGAGTCTGACTGATCTAGGGAACACATGAGACTGGCTGACTTCACTGAGTACGATGGTCTTGAGGCTCGGGGCTCCCACTCACCCACAATATAGCATGTACCAGAATTCTTTGTGTTCGATCTGGATCTTCACATGCTGTAGAGGCTGAATGCCTGTGTTGCTATGTTGAAATGTTAACCCTCATAATAAATGGGTGAGAAGGGGACCCCGGTGGTCAGTAATAACCAGGGACAGGACCATCATCCTTATAGGAAAACCTCAGGGGGAGTTCTCTTGCCTTCTTCCTGCCATTTCCTCAAGGGTTTGAGAAGTCAGCAGGCAATGACCTGAAAGAAAGTTCTCATCAGAACCTGATGACACTGGCACCTTGGTCTTAAATCTGAGCCTCCAGAACACAGAGACCTGAATTTACGGGTTATGAGAAACCCAGTCTGTAGTATTTTGTTACAGCAACCTGATCCAAGGCATACTGACATTTTTCAATCTACTCCTCCGTCTGTTAGCAGCCAGTTGACCGGCTTCCAACCCTTTGCTACCATGAAATATATACTGCTGTGGACATTGGTATTGAAGTAATTCTTGGAGACCGTGCTTTAGATTCTTTGGTAAGGTCTCAATTTATTTCAGATAAATAGTGAGCTAGCTACCAGGCCCTCACTCATGATGATGAAGGGGATCTGGCGCCCTCTTCCTAGGAGCTATGGCCTTAGGCGAAGATAAAGGGCCAGCCTTCTCTTCATCCATTTTGAATTAGCTATGGGAAGGACTCAAATATACTTTACTTCACATTATCCACTGACCCCCAAGTACAGTTTCCAAGCCCTTTCCTCTACCAGTTGACTCAGCCCCTCCTTCCTCCCTCCCTCTTTCCTTCTTCGTGTGGCATGCAAACCACAGGACAACCTTGGCTATCATTCCTTAGATCCTGTTCATGTTGGTGTTTTTGTTTGTCTGGGACAAGGTCTCTCATGGGCCCAGATTTTGCCAGGTTGGCTAGACTGAATGGCCAGTGAAGCCCAAGGTTCCTCCTGTATGTCTTCCAGAGCTAGATTAGAGGTACGCACCACAATGGCCAGCCTCTTCCAATATTCCCATTTGTATTTAAGGCCAGCCTGCTGATTGGCCTGGAGGGACGGCCTTTCAAAAGTTGATTATATCTATAAAAATACGTCCCAGAATATGTACTACCAGATCACAGAATGGCTATGAGTTCTAAGCGTCACAAATGAATAGGCACTTCTGCCTTACTGCTTATTCGTTCCAGAATGCTAGTGGCAGTTGCTAATCCAGGCTGCCACTAAAGCCCAGGCTCCTCTCTGCATGGAGACTGGTGACCTTGCTTACAGTGGAATCTTTAAAATGCACCTGCCTCCTCTCGTATCTGTCTTTCCTCATGCCTCTTTGCTCAGCCAAACTTGGAATAAGCAACACAGAAAGGCTGCTCTTTCCAATTTGCCTCCCTTTGCCAAATCTAAGCCAGCCACTTAAGCAACGGGCTACTTCTATGTGGCTCAGAAAATGTTTTTCTCCCTCCTTCCTTCCTTCCTTCCTTCCTTCCTTCCTTCCTTCCTTCCTTCCTCCCTCCCTTCCTTCCTTCCTTCCATCCTTCCTCCCTTCCTTCCTTTTTATGGTAAGCTCACAAGAAAAGAAAAAAACAAGTTTAATGAGCATATGGTGATCAAAGATGCCATTTTTTTTCTGCTCAAAGAGCTGTTTTGTTGTTTGTTTGTTTTATATAAATTTCTAAGTAAGTTCTTTTGGGGATAGGTGTGAGGGCTCCATAGGCATCTACCTATCTTTAAGACATCTAGGTACTTTGAAAGAAAACAACCCCAGAGGAGAAATGGTAGGTGTGCCTCTCTTTTGCATACATGCAGGTGAAATACAGACGTCTTCCTAATTATGGTACGGGAAACTTAGATGGGGATCTTCTAGAACATTCTAGAAGTGGGGGAAACAAAAACAATTTAGGGGGAAACACTGCAACATGTAAACATTAGCAATCTGTCAACCGCCCACCCTAGAGAACTCCTACATCACTGACACACACATCTGAGCTCCATCCCTGTGAGCTCCCAGCCGCACTCCAGCTTCAGGCCTTTTCTTGGATGCTGTCCCTTTCTTTCTACCTTCTATCCTTCTCCTTATCATTACTCCCCACTTCCCAACTAGGACAAAACTGTTTACAAGCATGGTGGGATATTCCCTACCTTATCACGTTTTCTCCCCTGACATTGATCTCCAGTCTTGACCCCATTTCTTTGTTCTCCTTGACAGCTACTCTCTGAAGAGAGCTGACTGGGCTCTTAGGTTCCTTACCTTCTCCTTGTCTTTTCACTTGAGCCCAACACCCCATAAAACAGCTCTTTATTCTAACGATTACCCTCAGAGTCTTATACTAGGCACAGGACTCTCTCTGCCTCTGCTCATCATAGGATTGGCGTATCCCAGGGATCCTTTTTTCCCTCTGCTTCCAGGACACTATGACATTCTTGTTTTCCTCTTGTCATCACATTCACATAGCAGGTCTAGAGCAGGGCTGTTCTGTCTGTTTCTCTTCACTGACAGTGTTTCAGGGGGCCAGGACTTCTGCCTATCTGCACAATGTCGTAAGCTCCCTGCCCTGCACAGGCCATGCCGATGTCAAGTGTATACTGGATATTTGTTGAATGTATTTGTTCACATGGGGAACCATAGGAGTTACCTGATCCAGCTTAATTAGTTTATTAAGTATAAAAGTCAAAAAATTGAGAGGAATCTTAGAAGTCATCATTTCATCTTGGCTGATCACAATGATTGGCCCAGAAATTTACAAGAGAGGTATGGAGTCTAACCAGAGAATACAGGTGGCATCTGGGCTGTTAATGGGCTCCCAGGTGAATAGTGTGGCAGCCAGGAGTGAATACCCCTGATGGGACAACTCACACAATGGAGAACTGCTGTCAGTTACCACTGATGGTCTAACCAGGCTTCTATTGATATCCTCTGCAACGGAGTGTGCTTAGCACACCAGACTCACATTTCCTCTTCATCAGTTTAATTTAGCAAGTATTTACCAAGCCCATTCTATGCCAGGAGCCTAACTATTCCTTGGAACAGATGGTTGATAGGAAGGACTTAGTGTCTGTCCTCAGGATACATCTAGTTAACGGTTTCATAGTCCTGATGACCAGATGACCCCACAGTGATTCACTTTTGCTTGGCAGCTTGTAGGTTCAGGACCTCTATATCTGGGGTCAAGGGAGGCAAATTGCACACTCCTTTGAGAACGTGCCAGGTATTGGACCTGTGACAAGGTTTCTTGCCCTTTTACCACCTTGGTTTAGGGTCAGTCTCAGATGGTTAATCTCAATGGTCAACTTGACAAGGTCTAGAACCATCTGGTAGATGGCCTCTGGGTATACCTATGGAAGATTATCTTGATCAGGTGAGTTGAAGTGGGAACCCCATCCATGGTGGGAAGCACCATTCCCTAGGCTAAAATTCTGGATTGTATAGAAAGGATAATGTGAGTTGAACACAAGCACTTATTTCTCTCTGCTTTCTCCATACAAATTCAATGTTACCAGCTGCGTCACATTATACTGGAGGCAAAAAATAAACCCTTTCTCTCTCAGTTGTCTTTGTCAGGATATTTTGTTACTACAATAGGAAAATTAATTAATTTAAGGTCTCTTTGGGGACCTTGAAGCTTCCAGCCTCCAACTCCCTCCACACCCACAAATCAAACCATGAAACTACGGCCACATATTGTGCAAGTTGGTTTCAGTCAGCAACATATAATGTATAACACACTATGTTCCCTAAGAGTATTGAACCCAGATTCTCTGGAAAAGCAGCCAGTGTTCTTAACTGCTGAGACATTCCTTTAGCACCCATTAATTTAATGAGGTATATCAGCTGGGAAATTCCTATCACCTGATGACATGGCTGGTCTCACAATCCATATGCAATCCGTTCCTCCTCTATCAGTGGCAATTATTAGTGCAATCAGATCTACTGCACTCCCGCAATTATGTACACAGTTCATTACTGATTGTGCTAGTAAGCAACCATGTTTCTAGTTTATATAGTTACTTTTTAAAAAAGGGATCTGTTATTTAATTTTATGTTGTAAAGATTTACTTTTATTTTAGCTGTATGGGTGTTTTGTCCACTCCTGTGTCATGCCTAGTGCCCTTGGAGCCTCCAGGTCCCCATGTTCCCATGGCACTGGACTTACAGGAGGTTGTGAGCCACCACTTGAGTGCTGGGAGTTGAACCCAGATCCTCTGGAAGAGCAGCCAGTTTTCTTAACTACTGAGCCATTTCTTCAGCCCCCACGTAATTATTTGAATAAGGTATACATATATGTTTCTGTGCGGGTATGCACAAATGAGTGCAGGTTCTCATGCAAGCCGGGGGCTGGAACCTGTGGAACTGGAGTTGCAGGTGATTGTGAGCCATGTGATGTGGAAACTGAACTTGGGTTCTCTGTAAGAGCTGCGAATACTACTTTAACTATTGAGCCATTTTTCCTAGCTCCACACACACCATTTTAAAACCATCATTTCAGAGTAACAATAAGAGCATTGTAAATGCATGCGGTGTCACATCAGCAGCAGCCTCATGCATCTAATGCTCACCACAGATAACTGACCTACACCATGCGG
Organism: Rattus norvegicus; assembly: GCF_021556685.1. Classification (NCBI taxonomy): domain Eukaryota; kingdom Metazoa; phylum Chordata; class Mammalia; order Rodentia; family Muridae; genus Rattus; species Rattus norvegicus. The sequence goes on along the minus strand of NC_141544.1, from coordinate 50,328,131 downwards.
GTTTGAGTACACACTTGCATGTTCTTACAAGGATGATATTGCCTAGCAACTCTTAGTATCCATGGCCCCACCGTGCTTCGGCTGACATCCTCAGTAAGAGTACATTCATTGAGGAGTAAGGAGTACGTTTCTCAGAACATATCCCAGCTATGAAGTGACACATGATTTCTGTACATGTTAGATAAGCATGATCCTTATCATGACGTATACCCATCGAAGTCATGGCTGATCATCACAAAAACAATTGCATTTAAAAACAGCTAGCCTTAGTTAGTGCTATGAGCTTATAATCCCAGCACTGGGAAGATAGAGACAGGTGGGTCTTTGGGGCTTTCTGGCCAGCCAGCTTGGCCTATTTGGTGATTTCCAAGTCATTTAAAGACCCCCCCCCATCTCAACAAACAACAAAACAAAAGTAGGTGGACAGTGACACCTGAGGTTGTCCTCTGGCTTCTACATGTATGCTTACATATGGCATGTACACCTGTACACAAACATACCCTACACATAGAGTAATTGCTTAGCACTCCAACCCCCTACTCTATTCCATCCAGGGCTGCCAGCAGGCAGCATCCACCCAGAGACTTAAAAACAACTGAATTTTAGTTTTAAGCATAGATGATTACCCTGAAAACCTCTGTGGCTGCTAGTTTGAAAAATGTTGGTTACTGTTTGACATGTTCAGAATTGACTCAAACTTTATCTCCTCTGCCCCCAAGCAGATTTCTTTTAGAAAAGGCCTCAAGTGCAGACTTGGAGAATAAGATTTAGCCACCCAATCTCCTGCAGCCTGATTTATACACAGAAGAACCGCAGGCTGCAGGTGAAGAGGGCATGGGAGTGCTCCGAGTCAGCCACCCCTTATGCCTTTCAGCTCCTGGACAAAGTGGAGATCTGAGGCAGCTGCTCTGTCCTTGTAAACCTTCTCTTCCTGGAGGAGGCTTCTGGGCTGGGAGATCAATGAGTTGCTAAGATGCAGGCGACATTCAGAGCGTCACATCTGAAAGCCTGATGCTTTTAAGTGTTGGGTTTTGTACCAAACACTCCAATCCTTTTTGTTTCAAGTGCTCAGAGCTCAGGCAGCCAGACAGCCCTGACTCCTGGATGATTGGCTATAAAAGAAGCCATAAATTTCAGATTCACCAGAATGTCACGATTTTGCCCCAAGTGGATGTATCTTGATTCGTAAAAAAGAAAAAAAAAACCAAATAACTTTAACTCTATTAAGTTTCTCTTAAAACTTTGCCTGGTGTGATGGGAGCTAAACAGCTCCCAATGTCTAGTGGCTAATGGGTAAGTTTCTGTGCTGTTTAACATGCAGTATGAAGATTTCCTTGTAGCCCAGAGAGGAAGGCTAAATGGGAGGCTGTAGCATAGAAGACATTCCCTCCTCACTCCTGTCAAGGTGAGATGTTGTGGTGGGTAACACTGGGATCCAGATGGCTCCTGCTACAGAAGATGTGAGGGTTCAAGGTTGGGGACAGAGCTAGAGGGGTGACTATAGAACCAAGAGCTTGGACAGAAGTAGGTGTGAGTCTGCTGTAAGACGATGCCACAGATCCAGCTCACACCACCCCAGTGCTATGCTCCCTGGGAGCTGAAGTCTAAGGGACAGGTGGCTCCCCTTGGCTGGTGCATAGCTATCCTCTGCACATCCTAGTATGGTACCCCAACTACTTCTTCTGATAAAGACACCAGGCAGACAGAATCAGGCCCACCCCACTGCCTTCTTTTTACTCTAAAGACTGTCTCTCAACAGTGATACTCTAAAGACTGCTGAATTTAGGGGTCAAAAATCACTCACAGGTTGGGGGGTGGTTAATACAGTAGTATAAGGATATGGCCCTGAGATCTGGCCAACAGCTCGGCTTCCATCAATCCATGACCTCACATACACATGTACACAGGCAGCAGTAAGAGATGGCAGTCAGGAGGAGAGTGGATACGACTATATCCTTCGCTTCTCCGAGTCTCTGAAGCAAGTGAGGTTTGAATTTATGTGACCCAAAGTCTTAGATGAACTTTAGCTGAATTGAGTTTATTCTTATTGTTATCAGGGCAGAGAGCATTCCACTGGAGGCTTCCCGGGAAGTCACCTTAAAGGAAGGAGTGTAGTCAACATATGGAAGTATGTGGGGTAGGGAGTGACTGCCGTTGTTGGGGTTATCCTGCCCCAGTCTTAAGAAGTAGAGTGCACATGGCCTTGCTGGGCAAAGTGAGAGTTCAGAGCTGGAGTGTGGAGCAAACCTGTGCTCATGGAGTGAAATATAGGCCATGAAGTCAGGAAGGAAGGCAATCTGAATCTATCGAACACCAGCTTCTCTCTCTCTGAGCCCAGTCAGAGGCCATAAAGAAAGGGCACCCTACCCGGTCTGGCATGGCTGCGTAAGGGGGGAGTATGACACAGTTCCTGCCCCTGGAGCATCACCAGACCTTTGATCCCCATGACCCCCCATTGTGGTGAGTGCTGTTGGCCTGAATTGATCTGTTGTCTCTTCTATTTTACTTTTAGCCTCTCTTTTGGGGGGATATATTTCCCTTATTACTCAGAGTCAATCATTCCATAGTAAATGAAACACGCAGTTCTCAGAAATGAGGAATGGAGGTGGTCATGCGACTGTGGAGTCTTCTTCTTGGCCTTTAAGGCCATGGGAAAGGATCTAGACAACATAACCACAAAGGCCATAAAAGCTGACATGGTCCTTTGTAGAAATAGTTCATTGCCAGACTTGGCCTTGAATTTGGAATCATGAGAAGATACATGTACCCTCTGGTCTAATGACTATTGCATTAATTAGCCATGGTGAACGTGGGGACATTAAAGATGTGGTCTCCAGAAGAAAAGGAATCTATAGAAAACAAGTAAATGATAGGTGGTTTATTTTATAGGAGAAAGACTTGTACATGATTTAGAAATAAATAGTATTAGAAGAAGAGTATATGAGGCTAGGACAGGAAACAAAGGTCAAGGAATTAAAAGCTGATGTATAAGCATATAAAATGTTAGCATTTTGTTCTCCTGGCTACTTGAAGGATTGAAGACAACACTGCCTAGAGAGATATTAGAAAAAGCTAGCTCCTTTACTTACATACATTTTAAAACTTTGTAAGAAATCATTTTAGCCTTAGCAGTCATCGCCTTTTTGTTTTTACATGAAAATAGTTACTAAGGACTGCTGTCTGCTGTATCAGGAAACCATGAGAGCTGTTCCCAGCTACCCGTAAAGAACAGGCTGTGTAAAACTATGAGGAAATGTGCTTTTGCTTTGTGTTTAGTTTCTGTTTTAAGGAAGCAGAGGTTGGAATTAATGACCTGGGATTCATAGAATTTATGTAAGTTTTAGGATTTCTAAAAATAATTATTAACAATGACCACAGCCCTGATGATGTAGCTTTAGTCAAGAAAAGACTGGGTTCAGGCTCTCTGGTTGGGAGAAGGAAAAAGAATGAGAAGAAGGGAGAAAGCAGAAGAATGAGAGGGAAGAAAGGAGAGGGAAGAAAAGAGAAGACAGAAAAGTGATGAGAATCCTCAGGGAACAGAGAGAGCACCTGAACTGACAGCTTGCATCCACTGCTGACTCTGAGTCATCATTGAATCAGCACTGCTCCCGTTCCTGCCTATCTCAGGACCCTCCTCACGCTGAGGCTGTACCTCGGCGGTACCCCTAGACTCTTCCTCTTAGAATTTGGTTTCCTTGGTCCAGTTGGGAAGCAAACTGTCCCAAGAGACTCCTTACTCCTTGTACAGCTATGGGTGGAGCCCAGTTAAGGTGTCATTTCCATCCAGATATCAAAATAAAATGCCTCAGTCCAGGTGTGGGTAGGGACCTGCACCACACTTATTAGACTCGCTGATGGCTACTGGCAGCATTCTCAGCTACTTTTAGCCACGCCCTCACCTGACTTCCCTAGTTCAGGTTAAGAGAGGCAGGAAGGGCTGTCTTGGGGAGGAGATGAGTTCGTGGTGTGGGAAATGAGCCCATCTCTCCCATTAGTGGGAACAGCTGAGCAGTACCACCAATACTTTGCCTTCCTGAGGCAGTGGGCCTCAGGTCAGTGTCAAGGGTGCGTGATCATCCCTTCTAATTGGAACGACGTAAAATATACTGCTTCGATGCTCAGCGTGGGGATTGCTACTGGGAGCCAGTGAGTCTGTGGAGGAAGGCTTTCAAAGAGACCTTGGTTTGCTCTGGGTCTGACTGGTAGAGGATGTCACTTACGAAGGAGCAGATGCGTCCTTCGAGAGTCATGCTTGAGGGCCTCATCAATCAAAGAACTCATGAATTGATATTTACTGAGTATCTACAACAGTTCAGTACCATGAGCCAAGAGAACCAAGACACACTGACTCCAGTGGGCAACTAGCACTCTCTAACCTTCACAGATAGGTGACTTTGGCAATGTGCCTCAGTGAAAACAGTTTTGCATATTCAACCCCTCTGTGTATGGACCTGTGACCCATGCATGTCCTTCCTCTGAATTATGCTGGCCCAGGTGTGAAACTTATCAAATATGTAACAGCACATTAGTCAGAGCATACACTCGGGATCTCAGCCAGGCAACTGGTTGGTACCTCAGTTTCCTTATCTGCACAGGGGAGATGGTGACTAGCAAGTTGTCACTTCCCTTAGGCCAATTCATCTAGCACATACAGCAGAAGGTAATGTTTTCTTCTAGTATTTAACTTTTCATTATTTGTGTGTGTGTGTGTGTGTGTGTGTGAGAGAGAGAGAGAGAGAGAGAGAGAGAGAGAGAGAGAATGCACGTATGAAGGTCAGAGAACACCCTGCAGAAATTGGTTTCTCTTTCTACCTTGTGGGTCCCAGGGATCAAACTCAGATCAGCTTTATATCAAATGCCTTTGCCCACTACACTATCTTTCTGGCCTTCTATAGTGTCTTTTTGTTTAAAACAACCAAAATCCTTGGGAGATTTTTTATGTATGTAGAAAATTCTGTTTCCAGCCCAGGTTTTAAAAGTGTTTTGGTAGGCAGTAAACTGACATCATTTCATAATAATGGAAATATTTACAGATAATGGCCCAGGACTGCTCACAGCACCAGGTTCTTATAAAAGTAGTTTTTCGAGGTGTAAAAATAGCAGCTTATAGGGACCTGATTGAATTGTGTTTATAATTCCTCCCAGCCTTCTAAACAGAACATTAGTTTTTGACAAGATCAGGCAGCAAATCCGCAACCCTGATTTTCTGAGAGGGAAAACACAGAACTCATATTTCCTCAGAAATCTTATTTTTGAAAATGCAAAGCAAAACAAACAAAAACCAAAAAACAAACAAACAAACAAATGAAGAAAAAGGTCAATTACATGAGGAGGGCTGCACACTGAAGCCAGCTATGAGCTTCAGGCCTTGGTGAACCACAGTCACTGGTGATCTACATGACTGGCAGGTGACCCAACAAGACTGAGTTTATCACAACTCAGCAAAGTCCCATTCCTTATTCTCCCGGGTAAAAAAAACCAAGGCAAACCTCTAATTTACTTCCTGCCTGCAACATGGTCATCACAGTCTCCCTGGACTATATCCAGCTCAACTTTTGAGACCTCTACCCTGGGTCATTTCTTGAACAAGGCTCCTGTACATGCTAGATGTTGCTCTCAGATGAGTAGTGGGATACTTTCCGGCTTCTTTTTCTCAGCAATCATATACATTGCATTCTTGCTCAATTTTATGGGGTTGTCATGTGTCAGTGATCACAGATTGATAAGTGGGTCCCCTCTCGATGAAATGTGAGACTCTTACCACTTTTCATCACCACTGGTGCAATGGTGGAGCGTCATGAATTGCTTTTCGTGTTTTCCCCTGGCATAACCTTAGCATAAAACCCCCAGAAATAGATGTCTAAGGATCTATTCAAAGATAAATGCATATGCAAGTTTTCTAGACACTTTAGAGCTACTTTCCATGGGGTTTGCATTATGGGACATTACAGCAGAAGCTTCTCTTAACCATGCATCTGTCTTCAAACATGTGCTACAAAATCTCTCACGGGGTTTAGCTTTGTAGAAATATACTGAGTTTAGGCATTACAAGTCCAGCCCTATCAACTGCTAAATCTCCTGCTTGGTGTTCCTTCAGTCATTTTATGTTCCTGTAATAGAATCCCTAAAGCTGAGCACTGTGGAAAGAAAAGAAGTCCACTGTGGTCATGGTTCTGGAGGCTGGAAATCCTAGACACACGATGTCAACACCGGGCTTCCTGACAACATGGTAGAAAGGGAACCAGCTGTGCAGCCACCTTTCTCTTCCACCATGGGGATATTCTTTCCTAAGGACCTGCTCACACTCTCAAGAATTAATCCACTGCCAGGAGACCCAGCTTACCCAGTGGGACAAGCTTCAGTTCCTTCATAAAGCCAGTCTCAATCCAATCACTGCCCAACAGGACTTACCTTTGTTGTCACTGGGATTCAGCTTCCACTGGGGGCAACTTAGAGAGGGACCAGCTTCTAATAAAATGGGCCTGATTTGCATCCTGCATCCTGTAGCAGAGAGGAGGTATGGCTAAGTATGCTACTATTCCCCTGCTTTGCTTAGGACTCTGCAGTGATGTCTCCAGCCCTGGAGCAGGGAGGATGGAGATACAGGTGAGGACAATCCTTGGGTGATTTGCAAGGGACATATCCTAGGTGTGGCCTCCTTCCTGTGGGGGCACTCTGGGTTCTTCAGAGCTGTTTTCTCCTCCCCAACCCTCGCTGCTGGCTGCCTCCCACCTGAAGCTTCCATTTGCGGACCAAGCCTTCTTGGACAGGTAGCTCCTTAACCCTCCCTCCTTGGTCAGCAGCGAGTAAGTGTAAACCCCAGATGCTTCCTGTTTCATGTCAGATCAAACATTTTAGACGTGGTAATAAGATACCCTCCTGTAACTTCTCCACTGTAGCCTGCTAGAGCTGAATGTGGCCCTGGAAATTCAGATTTTTAAAAACTCAATCTCAAACTTTTATACGTTAATGGTGTTTGAAGTTGGGAAGCAATTAGAATAAAATGAGGTTATCAGTCTTCAGTGTGACTCTATTATAATAAGAGATTTTGACTGACTGTGATGATTTGTGTATGCTAGGGAATGGCTCTATCAGAAGGTGTGGCCCTGTTGGAATAGGTGTAGCCTTGTTGGAGTAGGTGTGTCACTGTGGGTGTGAGCCTTAAGACCCTTATCCTAGCTGCCTGGAAGTAATTATTCTGCTAGCAGCCTTCAGATGAAGATGTAGAACTCTCAGCTTCGCCTGCATCATGCCTGCCCGGATACCACCATGTTCCTGTATTGATGATAATGGACTGAACCTCTGAAGCTGTAAGCCAGCCTGTAGTAAATGCTGTCCTTATAAGAGTTGCCTTGGTCGTGGTATCTGTGAACAGTAAAACCCAAACAAAGACACTGGCATACTTGCCTTGTGATGACATACAATACCCTCTTCCATATGATAACACAGTAAGGTCTTCACTTGACCTTGGACTTCTCAGACTCCAGAACAACAAGCTACATAACATCCTTCACAAATTACCTGTAGAATTCAGTTATAGCTCATGAACTAAAGGGCTGCCTCAGACAATGTGTAAGCAAACAAGCATGTCTGTGTTCTAGTAAACCTTTATTAATAAAATCGGGCCATGGGCCAGGTTTGCCTGTGGATAGTATTCTGTACCTCAGGTATATATCTTCTCATGATTTCCACAGTCTAGATTCTCAACAGGGTCTATAACATCGATACTGGAAATAAGTATCTTGCTATTAATGCTGCCAAGACAATATAAAATGTGTTTGGGGGGCCATATTTAGGCTATAATTTCAGAATTTAGGAGGCTAATGCAGGAAGATCACCATTAGCCTGAGGCCAACCATGGCTACATAGTACATTATAGGGTAGTCTAAGCTACAGAGTAAGGTTCTAAAAGAATGGGGATTATCTTTCTTTTCTAAAACGTGATAAGTAATAACTACTTGGAATATTTTCTAAACAGAAAACTAGATTTGGAGCGACTTGAGCAAGTGGGGATTAATTTCTCTTCACATGGGAAAGCTTCCAGAGACAGCTAGAATCTGAGAATCTGACCATTATCTCAGATATATGTCCACCTCAACATTCTTGGTGTCTCCTGATCTCTGTCAATAGCTTAGAACTTGACTGCCTGTGATCAAGGTCTTGTGCTTTCATTAAAGCCATAAAGGTTAAGACGGTGAGGTGGGCAGATGGCTCAGCAGGGAAAGGCCACCAAGTCTAAAGACCTGCATTCAATTCCTAGGACCCACATAGGAGAAGGAGAAAGCTGACTTCTACAATTTGTCCTCAGACTTCCACTCACTTGTTCACTATGGTGCAAGTGTGCGCGCGCGCGCATACACACACACACACACACACACACACACACACACACACAGTTAAAAGTATAAAAAAATTAAAAATACTATAAAGAAGCTACACCTGTACTTTGGCCAAGAAAACAATCTTTGATTTCTCTAAATCCCTCAGGAAAGGACCACATGTGTCATTATTTGTATCTCTAATCTGCATCATGAAGGAAACTGCAATGAAATGCTTTGGGTCTGAAGAAGAGATGGGAAGGAATTTGAGTTTGGTTTGTTAATAATATATACAGTCACATCACACAAAGTCCCAGTCACTGCGTGTCTCTAACACTACACATGGGTGTCAATGGAAATGTGTTCTAGACTCCATGTGCACAGTGCTGAGCTTCCAACAACACCCCCACAACCCACTGCTTTACCTTCAGACGGGAACAGAAAGGGAATGATGGGAAGATGTTTGAGAGAGTCCCTCAACTGAGAAAAGGCTCTCAGAGGAGATACATGAAAGGCAGGAAGAACATGTCGAACAAAATCATAATTAATTTCCCCTGAGGAAGAAGGAAAGCAGCTGACACAGAAGTAAGATCCCACAGAAAGCATTTAGGGAAACAGAAAGCGTTGTTGGAAGCTAAAACCATGGTGTAAGTGAAAGCCGAAGCAGACTCAATAGAAACGATTGGGAGCCAGGGTCACCAGACTGGAGAGTTCAATATCAACAGACGGGTCAAGAGGAGCAGAGCTGTCATCTCTGGTGAGTTTCTACACGGGAAAGGCTCACCAGGAAGTATTCTCATAGCGGACAAGAAGCAATGTAAGGGAGGGAGGGTTACAGTCCATGGTGACTGGATCATGAGAGGCTTGGTCACATTATATCCAATCAGGAGGCAGAAAGGTGGGTGCCTGCACTCAGCTTGCTCTCCGTTTTAGTCAGCCCATGACCTCAGCCCATGCAATGGCACCACCCACAGTTAAGGTTGTCTTCCCACATCAATGTTAATCAAATTAAGCATCACACTAAGTTCAGAATTTAAGAAAAGGAATAGGAAACAAAAAAGACCCACCCTACCTAACTCATGATGTATCTGGTACTTTTCTCATTGCTGTGATTAAATGCCCAGCAAAAGAACCTAAAGAAGGAAGGGTTTAATTTGACTTATATTACATTTAGTCACACGGCATTGATAATTAGGAAAAACAATTAGGAAGCAGAGGGAAATAAAGAGTGATGCTCAGGTAGCCCATTTTATCCTTCCATTCACTCTGGGACCCCGGCCCGTGGAACCAAGAAGGTGCTCACACTTTAGTCGTCACATCTCAATCAACCTAACCTACATACTCCCTCACAGCAAGCCCAGAGACTTGTTTCCTGGGTGATCCAGGATCCTTTCAACTTTATAACACTAACCATCACTCATAACAATGTGAACACTAGGTCTGAGATTGTCCCAGAAGTTTCCAGGGGGTAAAGAAAGAAGTGGTACAGTACAAAGTCCCGGGCATCTCGAGTGCGTCGTGCTTGTTGTCCACGTCGGTGTAGACCATGTAGAAGAGCTTCAAATTCAGATGCTATTTGGCCAGATTCCGGGACCCCACAATCCAGCTGCCCTCCTACAGAGTGGAGAGTGGAGGTGCTTATAGAACCGAGGAGACACAGAAAAGAGCAAACTCCTGTATCCTTGGATGTGCAGAGGACCAGTAGCCCCACTCCCTATCCCCCAAAGAGTGCCGTGGGACTGGGTTGGTGAACAAATAGGCTTAAAATAAAGGATCTGTACACTGAGTCTCTACACTTGATGCAAAGACTGGGATCTTTCAATCGGACAGCCAGTTTCATGATTCACAAGCTCAGGACAGCAAGGACACAAGAGGGCCCCCAGTGATGCATCAACTCAGACATGGAGTGAAACAGGAAGTTCATTTCCCGGGTGCGATGTGAGGCTGCCCTCTATCCATACAGACTAGAATATCGCCTACAGCCTGACTACTCCATGCAGCATTGTGGGCTCTACTGTTGGGATCTAGAGAAATCAGAAGGAAGGACAATGGAAGTTCTTTCTTACGCCAAAATGTGTATATATTTATTAATAAAAATAATTTTAAGATACTGTATAGCTTGATGTCAGGAGACATCTAGGATAGGCTAAGTCTTGGAGATGGCCTTCCTGGAGGTGGCTCATCAGTTTTTGCATGGTCTGTGATGGGTGAGCTCTTATACAGCAAGGACTTCATCTCAGGATTGCTTCTTGCAGCTGATATGCCTTTCCTGTCATTATTAAATTAATATAATAATTCTTGGGCTAATTAGCCCATCCTATTGAGGAGCTTTCCTGAAGATCATAAAGATAAACTTTCATGAATTAATGCTGTTTAGATGAATTAATGATTCGATAAAACTCCTGATTTGATTCAAATAATTTTAGGAAGAACATTTAAGAGATGGTTTTAGCTGTTTTGCTAGAAAGATGTAATAAAGTTAGTATCAAGGATAGACCATGTCCACTCCTTGTGGTAGTAAGTAAAGTCTACATAATAAGGAATACAATGAACTTTCATAATTGTACTAAAAAGAGAAATAGGCTTGGGACAAATTTGTGTTCAAGGAAAAGTTCTCAGGTCCCCAGGTGCGCACTATAATAACACAAGGCCATTTGAAACTGTTGCTTTGAATTTGTAAAGAATGAGCTTATAGAGTGAAATACTGCTTTGAACTTAATATCAACGTTCTCTTGTAACTCTCATTTTGTGTAACATTTTATCTATGAGGCAATTTTCTAAGAACTTTTTGTTTATACAAAGGCCAGAGAAAAGAAATAAAGGTGGTGTGGTGGCTTGGGGAGCTCTACCCCATCCATCCACCCATCCATCCATTCATCCATCCATCCACCCATCCATCCATCCATCCATCCATCCATCCATCCACCCAACCATCCATCCACCCATCCATCCATCCATCCATCCATCCACCCATCCATCCATCCACCCATCCATCCATCCATCCAAATGTATATGTCTGTTTGTTTATATGTATGCAGGTAGCATGCATGAAAACTTAATGGAGCTGATTAGACAGACAGTTGGGCCTGACCAGAGTGTGGGTATATGAACGCATATGTGTCTGTCCATATTTGCCTGTGTAAAGGATCTTATTTATTTCCCTTTCCTTCCTCTCAGTTTCCCAGAGTTAACCAGCCTAGCCAGAGAGAGGCTTCTGGCTGCCTGGCAATAAATCATTTACCTAATTCTCCCACTGTTAGGCAAAAAGGTGATAATTCCTCTGAAGCCATCAGCTTCTGGTCCCAGTATAACTAAGAATCAAAGAGAGTAAATATTATTAATACTGAGCAACCTTTACACTCACAAAACCACGTTTTGCGCACACACACACACACACACACACACACACACACACACACACACACACACTCTGCTGATGCTCTGGTCAATCAGTTACCTTCCAGCGAGAAACACCAGCAGCAGGCAGGCTCCCAGCAGCCTGAGGTTTGCAAACGGTCATGCAACCTAGCAATGAAAAGTGTTAGGTGGTTCTATGTTGTGGTAACACCACAGCATGTATCTATACAAACCTACACAATGCAACTTACTACATACCCAGGCACCTTGATGCTACCACTGGTCCAGGGTACACATCTATATGAGCCTATCACTGTACTGAGCGCTGTACTGAGATTTCTAAATCTATCCATATCTAAGTACAAGGATAAGCAAAGGCACTGGCCATGAATTGGGTTTGGAGGACCAAAGTGTGTGTGGAGGAACCAGTGAGTGAGAAGCAAGCAGGCATGGAGGCCTACTGTGTACCTCTTCAGTGTACCACTTCAGTGAATCACTGCCTCAGAGAACTGCTTCAGGATAACACTTGAATGAACCATTCAGAGAAATACCTTGGTGGACCACCTCAGGGAATTTCAGTGAACCACTTCAAGGAACTACCTTGGTGGATGACTTGAGGGAACGTCTTCAGCAAATTGCTCTGGGGTACTGCTTAGGTTAAAGACACCACACACATCAATTACACTGAGCTTGTAGGCCACATTTTTTTTCTTTCTTCAATTACAAATTACCTTGCTAGAATGCTCGTCTCTTTTATTTCATAAACTTTTTAGTTGTCTTTACCTGTGTCTAGTAAAACAGTGTGCTACTACTACACAAAACATTTTCCTTCATTGAATCCTTAGTTTATGTGTTTTTCACTTTTAAGATTTTTTTTATGGGTATGTGGCATCAATGTTTGTATGTGTATGAAAGCATGTGTATGTGTGGTGTTCAGGTGGTGTTTGTGTTCATGTGTGCATGTGCATACAGAGGCCTAAGTTTGATGTAGGATATCATCCCTTAATTGCTCTTTCACTGTTTGCTCTGAGGCAGGGTCTCTCAATCAAACCCAGAGTTATACATCTAGTCTCACTAGACAGCATGTTCTAAGGATCCCCTGCCTCACCTTTCAAGGCCGGAATTACAGACAGGAGACCATGCACACCCAGGATGTATGTGAATTCTGCATAACAAGCACTTTAACCACTGAGCCATACTCCCTATTCTAGTTTTAGACTAAAATATAAAAACCTTTGCAAACCTTTCTGTTAAAAACTAAGACATAAATAGGCAGACTAGGCTAAGCTCGTGTAGGGTCAAGTCCAATACTATCACAACTTGGATCCTAGGAACTAGAATGGCATAGTCTTCTAGAACTCCCACTGAAGAGCTGGCCTGAGGGTGGGTATTATTACCTTTTTATTATATGTAGAATACACATCCTCTAAAATAACATAAGAACATAGTACATCGATAAACCAGTATTAGTGTTTCCCATTACACTTCTAAAGTATGATCACTGTTCCTAATTCCACTGTTCTACCTGTATGATGGCTGGTACACAAGCTTGCTTATACCAGCGTTACCATCAATATGAGAGGAATGCCTTGTGGCAGGACCCCACAATGCCTGTAGTGTCAAGACAATTAGAATTGTTCCACCCCATCATGCTCTGGGCAATCTCCTCTGCATATGTGGTCTGTCTGTTGAGCAAAATGTCCTATATGGCATGACTATACTTAAGAATTTTTGTTGATAAGAGTACAATAAAACTATGATGTGCTAGATTTTTCTGGGCGCAAAAACTACCAGAAATATTTTTTGCTGACTGTGCCCATGGGTCACAGGAAGTGAGTAGACCTGGTACTTCTAGTATCCCAAGCCTTTCCTGTACTGCTATTCGACAATGTGAGGCTTCTCACATTCCAGAGCCTTTGAATGTCTTTATGTGAAGAAGACTTGTCTTTCAAAGGCAGGTTTGTGGTTGTTTTTAGCCTCAAACATAATCTCCCTTCACCCCCCACCCCAACGGCCAACCTTTCTCATTCAGTACCTCACACATCAGACTGTCATCTTCCAGAAAAAGTTCAAAGCAAAGCCCAAACTAGAGTCCACTCCAGTCTGGCCCACAGAGGCATTCAGAATTAGATTCTAGCTGACGTAGGACAGGTGGGCTGAATTATACTTTGTGCATTTGGTGGTGAGCAATATCATTCACAGCATAAGAGACAGGAGTGGGTGGTGGCACCCATTGGCACCCCTGTCTTCAGCCCAGCCTGCTGTATTTACTTGACATTATCTCTCAAAGGCTCCCTGTGGTGGTTTGAATGAAAATGTTCCCTTTAGTTCATTTAACTGGACAGTCCATCCCCAGCCAGTGGCACTGTTATTTTGGTGTGTGTGTGGGATGGTTTAGGAGGTGCAGCCTTGTTAGAGGAAGTGTGTCACTGGAGTGGGGCTTTGAGAGCATGAAGATTCTCACCACTTACAGTTTGCTCTTTCTGCTGTTCCAGCCCACATGCCTGACTGCTGCTATGCCTCCCTACAGTGATGGCAATAGACTTGTATTCTTATGCAACCATAAGCCCAAATAAACCATTCCTTCTATAAGTTGCCTTGGTCATGGTGTTCTATCATAGCAACATAAAGTAACTAATACAGGTCCCATCGGGGGTTGGGCTTCAGCTATTCAGTCCTGATACCATCTCCTGCACCCATAGCTTTCCTAGTATATCCTGGGATCTCCTCAGTAAACCAGGCACACCCATTTCCTGATTCCACACCTGTCCTGAGGGCCCCAAATGAAGAGACCACCAAACAACACTCGATGGGATAAATGGTCTCTACTATGCTGCCTCCCCGGTCACTCAGGTTTTCAATTTCCTTTAAAATTCAGACATTTCCAAGCCATCCATATTTAATAATACCCTCCACAGCTCAGTCCTAGACATGCACACTGTCCATAAGTAATATGGTATAGTGTATGCATGCTCTGTAAGGTGTTTTCTCTCATAAGCCCAACTCCAAATTCTGTTTATAAAGTAGATGAGAGAGGATGAGCTGAAGCAGGGTCTGGGAACACACGCCCATGTGCATACACACACATACACACACACATGCACACGCACACACACAAACATGTATATGAGCATGCACACACACAAACATACACATGTACGCATGCACGCAAGCACACATGCACGCAGCGTGAGGAGGCCACCTGCACCTTCTGGCTCACCCTTGCCCCATGTTCTCCAGGCTAATCCCTCTCATTGTGTCAGACCAGCCCCATCTGCACGTTCTCAGCAGTGTCTTTCCCAAAGCCTTGTTAGCAGTCTTGTTTCTGGGACTTGCGTTCCCAGGCTGCACCTTGGCACAGCATTCTCAAAAATACTGTTTGCTTTCTTTACAATCTGTCTTCCTCACATGAACACGGAGTGTGTAAAAACAAGAACCATCTCTGTGTAGTTAACTGTCAATCCCAGGTCTTAGAACAGGCATCTTGGGTGGTGTTCCCTCTGCTCACTGGAACTTGGATTTCTGGAACTCTTACCCTAGAGCTGATGCTGAACTGAGATCTCAACACATCTGACCACAGCTGATTCTCTTAATAAACACGAAACACATACTTTATCCATACTGTCTTCGTCTTCCTTGACATGTATTAGTAGTAGATTAGTTCCCCTGAGTGTGTGGGCATCCATGTGTTCATACCTGTGTGTGCATGTGCATATGTGTATACACATATGTTCACATGTGTATGCATGTATACACATGTGTCTGCATGCATCTGGAAGCTAGAATAAAACTCTGGTTGTTAGTCCTCAGTTGCTATCACTTTTTTAAAAAAAGATAACTTCTGTATTAGTTTGCTGTGTATTGCTGTGATAAACACCAAGACCAAAAGTAACTTGGGGAGGAAAGGGTTTGTTTGACTTTCATGCCCCATCCCAATTCATCATTGAGGAAAGCTGGGATAGAAATTCGAGCAGGGCAGGAATCTGGAAGCAGGGGCTGAAGCAGAGATCACAGAGGAACACTACTTGTTGGCTTTTTCCTCATGGCTTCCTCATCCTGCTTTCCTTCAGCACCCAGACCACCTGTCCAAGGGTGGCCCCTTCCACACCAATCATTAATTAAAAAGATTCCTCACAGACTTGCCCATAGACCAATCTTCTAGAGGCATTTTCTCAGTTCAGGATCTCCATTTCCAAATGACTATAACCTGTGTCAACTTGACAGAACTAACAAGCTTGTTGGTTGACTAGGTTGGCCCATCACTGAGACCTAGGTATCTGCCTTCTCTGCCTCTCTAACTCTGGGACTATAACCATGCTTCACCGAGCTGGGTCTTTTCACATTCGTTCTGGAGACTGAACTCTTGTCCTCCTGCTTCCAGGCAAGTAAGTTACTGGCTAGTCTATCTCCCTAGAACCCAAGCCCACTTCTTAATTCTGTTTCTTTCTAATCTGCTGTAGGTCATAGCCCCCAGTAAATAACCTTATAAAAATTAAGAACAAACCATTTCCAGTTAAGGCTGGCTATAGCCTAGAACATGATGTTTGTGAAAGCTGCCTTTTCAGGCTGGATTCTCTGCCCTTCTCCATAATGTCTGACACAAGTAGACACCAAAACCGTGAATGACAGGGTGCCCATGATCCATCTAGCTTTTCTCCAACATATTTAGAGGGAGCTGCAAGAGAGATGGGTCAGAGGTCAAGATCCAATATTGCTCTTCCAGGGAACCAGGGCTCGGTTCTCAGAGCTTATACCAGGAGACTCCTAATGCCTATAACTCTATCTCCAAGGGACCTGATGGCCTCTTCTGGACTCTCCCAATTCTCATGTGATCATACATATATGTAGACACACACATACATACACACGAGAAATTAAAAGTGATCTTGAGAAAAAATAAAAAATAAAGGGGTTTGCATGTGTGACAAGGTTTGGGGGAGTCTCAATTTTCCCAGCCAGGACAGCTCTAGAGAGTACAACAGAGCCCAACAGTTAGCACAGCCACCTCTCTGCTTTAGTACAATGAGCAGTCTAACTTGAGAGAATGGGGAGCTCAGTTAATCCACCACAGGTAGCAATTCCATTTGCACTGCTTCTGTGCAGATCCTTGAGCACCTACAACTGTATGTCACAATCCCATGGGAGCAGCACGGTGACCACCGGTAATAGAGCTCCTTTAAGGTCAATGCAGAGGCACAGGGCATCTGCTGGGTTCTGATTAGCTCTTTTTTTTTTTCATTTGGCTTTACTTAGTGGCATATTGGACGTTTCAAGCTTTCTGAATTCACAGTAAAGGCTCTGTGGCAGACGAAGTATTTCAAAAGGCTGCCTTCAGCACAGTGACTCTGAGCAGTGCATCGAAAGGACTTGCATTTCAGGCTTCCCAATTGCCCAATATAAGGACTTTTCTGGAACACAATCTGCCTAAAGCACAGAAATTTCTAAAGTAGACAGAAGGGGAACTACCCAAGAGGTACTTGTCTAGGAAGAGGAGAAGTGGTCACTGTGCGTAAGTCAGAGGAGGTGCTGGCCTCTGCAATGGTCTTCATATAGAGTCCAAGGATAGAATCCAGCATTGGCTGAAGGACATGAGACATGGCAGAACTTCAGGTCTGGTATGGCATTGCACCTAGGAAGCACGGACCCTGTCTCAGAACTCTGCATTGCAGCCAGCTCTTGTGAGCCAGTGGATTCCCAGCAGCAATGATTCCTGTTGTGGTCTGTGAGCCAGAAGCTCTTGTCCCTGCTGACTGGGACACTAGATCTTTCCTTTCTGAAGCTCCCGAATGACTCATCAAAGGTTCTGGTCAATAGAACAGATCATAATTGAGGAGGGTCCAGGCTTCCTTGAAACCTCAGATCACTGTGTTAAATAGCCCAGTTTACAGATTGGGAGACTGAGGCTCAGCCAAGTTAATTAACTTCCTCCCAGCAACCAAAATCCAGAAATAACAGATATGGGCTCAGCACTCAATGTTGAGCATGCCACATCACATAGGCATACTTGCCCCAGAGGGACTTTCAGTGGGAAAAACTCTTTGGCGCCAACTGGGACTTTAGCTTCTAGCAGGGGTAGGCATGACTGACACCTAGAACCTGTTTCCTTCCCATTGCCAAAACCATTGCTCAAGTGGAACCAGTGGTGATCTGCAGTGGAACCAGGAGACTCTCAAGCTAGTGTGAGAGAGAAAGAGATGCTTTTCCCCACTGCAATCATGGCTCCCTGGAATGATGGAGCTGATCCAGGGTATCTATCACCTGCTTCCCCACACCCAATCCTCCTCTCCATCACCCTAACACGGCAGCACCGACATTGTGTGTTTCCCAGAGTGGGTATACAATGTACCAGGTAATAAAAGTCCAACATCCACCCAGAGACCTGCATTGGATGGCACTCTTTAAATCAAGAGCATTGCTTTTATTTACAGTCCAGCATGTCAGCATGATAAGGCACTGCTTCTAAAACATGACCATTTTTGTTTGGGTAGCAACAGTGTCAAGCGTGGGCGAAGGGGAGCTGAATGATGTCCAGTTCACCTGTGTCTCACGCACAGACTGACAGGGTCAGGAAAATGACCCAAAACATGTGTCCTTCACCCTTTCCAGCACTCCACCCACAACCCACAATGTGTCTTCACAGCTCAGAGTTAGAGAAGCCCAGAAAGACCATTTCCTCACAGAAACATTCTGCTCTGCCCGCATCCATAACTTAACCAGTGGCTGGCCAGGGCTGAGCAGCAGAGCAGGGTGACTAGAAGGGAACCAGGCAGACAGCAAGAGAGAAGGCCCACTGTTAGTCAAAAAGGAGATGTGGGCTGGAGAGACGGCTCACAGGGACTAACAGGTTTGTCCTTAAGCCTGATGACTTGAGTTTGATAGCTGGACCCACACTATAGAAGGAGAGACCTGTCTCTGACAATGGTCCTCTGACCTCCACACGTGCCCTGTGGCATGTGCATGTTCCTCCTACAATAAGTACATAAATGTAATAAGTAAGGTGTAAATGAGATGTAGAAACATATACAGGGCCACCCTGTTCTTGCTACCCTCAGCATGGGGAGAAGGCAGGTATTAGCAGTTCCAGGCCATGCAGGGTAGACCCTGTATTCAAAGCCAAAGGCTTGACCCCAGAAGACAAAAGGTAGAAAATAAATCCCATAGCTTGTGACCAGACCCTACAGAGAGTACCCAGGGCTAAGCCAGTATGTAAAATAATGACTATGGTTTGACTTGCAGGGTCACCTCAACTCTCACATTAATTTCCTATGACAATGCAGGAAGAGGTGGGCCCTTGAGGAGTTGGTCTTGGCTCTGTTGTTGTGAGCGCCTGAATGCATTCAGTCGATAAGAATAACAGGTGAAAAGTACCGAGAGGGTGGATCAGCTCCAAATGCCAGTTTGGTTAGGGCCTCTCCATGCCATGTCTCCTTGGGACTCTGCCAACAAGGAGACAGCCCCAGATACAGGCCTTCAACTTTGGTCTAGAAACAGCCAAAATAAACTCCACAACTTGCTCAGTCTGTGGCATCTTGTTATTAGCAACAGAAACCAAACAAAGATATCAACAGCTAATCTTACTTTCTTCCTCTGGTGTTTAGTTAGTGCGAACTGCAAGCATCCTGAAGGAAACAGGAAGGCTGGGCAGCTAACCTCGAAAAACAGGTTAGGCTGACCCACCTCTGACTCAGGAAAGCAGATACTCAGGGTGTGTCAGGAAAGAGCCCTTGGACGGACTTCCCTATCAAACACATCCTGATTCTTGAGGGGTGCCTGATAAGAGCACAAATTTCAACAAGAGTGTTTCTTAACCACAGGGTTTAAAGACTGCTGGTCTTGCAGAAGGTGGGTAGCTCCAATCAAAACACAAATTCCAGACACCCTAGAACAAAGCACCTGACAGGAGACAGGGGAAACATTTATAAGACTCTTCTCCAGTGGGGAAACCAACATGAGAATGCAGAGAGCATCAGAAACCCCCTCCCACTGAGCCTCCTCCAGTTCACTGTCTTATCACAGGCTCCTGACTAGCACAACCCAAACCCCTGTCTGCTCATCAGTCCTAATGAATGTGGCACTTGAAATTCCAACTTGAAATTGTTGACCTCTAACAAGTGGGATCTAAAAATTACAAGCTTAGGAAAGACATGAGAATAAAACTGTATTCCTGCAAGCAGACGCAGTCACCGATTTTGGATGGGGATATGTTCTGAGGTGTGGCATTAGACGATTTTGTGATTGTGCCAATAGCGCAGAGTTATAATGAGATACGCTTACATGGCACGAGTGTTAGTGTTAACGGTCAACGTGACAAGATTCTAGAATCACCTGGGAGATGAGTCTCTGGGCCTGTGGGGACTGCTTTGATTGTATTAACTGAGGTGGGAACCTGCCTACCATGGCTGACACCATTCCCTGGATGGGATCCTAGGAATAAAATGGAGAAGGGGAGTTAAGCAGCAGCTTGCATTTATTGTTTGCTGCATTCTGATTGTGGAAGCAACGAGACCAACTGCTCCAAGCTCCTGCCACCTAGAGTTCCCCTCACAATGGACTATCCTTGAGCTGTGAGCTGGAAACAAACCTTTCTCCCTGATTTTGCTTTCATCAGTCTTCTATTACAGCAACAGGAAAAGTGACTAAGACAGACAGCTGCAGCATCATAGACCATGGGATTTGAAGGGACCACCATTATCTGTACAGCCCAGAGTTGGAACTCCAAGCCCCATAAACCTGTCTGCAATGTGAGTCTTTGTGGATGTAAAGAGGTGATGTAAGGCATTCCAATGACTGGTGTCTTTGTAATGACTGCAGACAGATGCACACAGGGGAAAGAAAGTCAGCAGAGACGGAGGGAGAGGCTGGAACGATACAGCTACAAGTGAAGAACCCCAGAGACCATAAGATGCTAAGGCTAGGAAATGAGGTATCTTCCCCTGGAGCCTCCAGAGGAAACATGGTCTCATCATTGACACCCTAGACTTGGGGCTTCGAACCTTCAGAGCTATAAGGGAACAGATTTCTATTGCCTTAAGCCTCCGGTTCGTGGAGTTTGTTAGGGAAGCAGAAGACACTAATGCAGAGGTAAGAGAACATTAACCACGGGGAGCTGAGGGCTCAGAAAGGAGAAACACTTCTTCAGGTCGTCCATGGTACAAATGCACCTCACTGTCCTCGGGAAGGCGGCTCTTTTCTAAAGTCACTTTAACTGAGACTCGGACAGGGGCCCAAGTTGTAGATGGATCTGATCGGAAGGATGGACCCACCCCTTCATGGCATGACTGTGGAGACGTGGATAAGTCTGTCTGGATAAGTCTGTCTCCATCTTAAAATTAAATCAAATGACTGAACGGTCTCCTCAGGAAGGCATGGAAATCCAACGAGGCTGACTTGGCAGATTGCTGAGGCTGAGGAATAGAGACACAAGGCTCAGTGATGAAAGACCTTTCTAGTGTGGGTTTGATCTGACATCCAAAAAAACCCAAAACCTTTAGTCTGACATTCTGCACTGGATACCCAAGAAGTAAGGCTAGGTGCTGGCGTTGTTTCCTTGAGCTCTGTCTGTCTGTCTTTGGCATCCTCTGATGAATCCTTTTCCTAATGTCCACGGACTCCACATTTTACCTGACGGAATGAGGACAACTACCAAAGCTGAATAACTTGGCAGCAGCTCGTCCAGTGTTCCCTTTCTTCATCATCTTTAACCGTGAGCATATCAGTGACCCCCTGTCCGGCTTCCCTTCACCCGACCGCTTTCCTTTTTCTAGCCTCACTTACTGTGAGCTTCATGTGATTGGGGGACCCCAGTGATTTACTCTTTAAAAAAAAAAAAAGCTCTGAAATTATATAGAGTCTCATTCTGTACTTTCGATTGCCGTGCTAAGAGGTTGATCAATAACCCAGCGCACGTGCCAAAGCACTTTGTTAAATGTTTATATTTGAAGGCGTAAATGTGAACACAGTTTGCCAGTTGTTTCACCTATACCAATGCTGATGACAGAAATCTTCCAACAGAAAGCCCCCAAAGCCTTTTTTGAGACACCATACAGCATATATCTGTGGCCCTTTGCTGTCTTCAGTTGGATTTATTGTGTGAGCATGAGAGTATATTTAAATAGTGTAAATTGCTATAATTATAATAACTTTTGAACACTCTTGTAATTATTAATAAGAGCAAATTGCATGGTTCCAGTGGATGCCGCTCTTCTGTTAGATAGGAGTCACATAATGGTATCAGTGTGTAACCCCGACTCTCATCTCCATGCCAACGTGGGCCTGCCTGCCAGTACAGGGCTCTGAGGCTCTGTCAGGCTGCTGGGCAGCCTCTGACTCCTCACGGAGTCGGTAGGCAGGACAATGGATCCCAGTTCTTAATGAAAGCACACAGGGGTGAGCACACTTCCAATGGCTGGCCTTCCCATAGGGTAGCAGGACTCTGGTGAGCTTTGGTTTACACCTAGACTCCTGTCTAGCATCCTTCCACTCAAGCACTTTCCTGCATCCAACTATTCCTTAAGATAGCCCTTAAGTGTGGCCTTCAAAGGAAAGAGAAAGGGTGATCAGAGTATAGGAAAGACTCTAGGTACAGTCAGACATGCAGTCCCTAATGCCGGAGCACTGGCCAGGGAGCACTGCCTACTAATGGCACATTGTAGCACAAACCAAGGGAAAGCAGATTAAAAACCTGCAGGAATAAACATCATTTGCCTGTGGCTCAAAGCCTAGCTTCTTCAGCCTAATGACCTGGACTCCATTCTCCACCCTCCCTCCTTCTTACCCCATTCTCCTAGCAAGTCATTCAATGTTTCCAAACCTTACCCCTGCCATTCTCAAGGCACATAGCAATGCTAGGACAAAATCTGGGGCTTGTGGTGAATATTTGCACCAAGCAACAGTCAGAGATAGGAGGCCAGTTTAATCCCACCAAGAGCCTGTCTCAAAAATCAAGGTGGATAGCCCCCCTGAGAAATAACACCCAAGTTTGTGACTTCCACGGCAGGCACACACTCGTGCAAATACACTAACATGCATGCATGCCTCAACAGACACCTCCCCCCCACCCCCGCCACAAGTCAGTTAGGATATAAGGGGGTGGTTGTGAGAGAGAACACATCTGTCAGGTTGTTCATCACACACAGAGGTTGAAGACACTATGATTATTAACAACTGAAGAAGTCCTGTTCATTTATCGCTTCCCTCTCTTTCTCTAAGCATTTTACTTGAAGTTTCAGAGAACAAAAAAAGAAATACATGACTGACCCTGTGCCCACTACTAGAGCAGGAACTGTCTTTGGGGTTCTGAAGTCACCTCCCTACTGCTTTTTCTAGCCACCTGCAAACCCCCGCTGGTACCAGAGACAGTGCAGAACAGACTACGAACCAGGTCACCAACACCTAGTGTTTACAATGGAAGCATCCGATGCACAGATTTTGCCATGAGGCAGTTTATCCCGTCATCATGCCAGGGCAACAACACGGAATAGTTCACCCCTGAGGGACGATATATGCAGAAATGATACTTGTTTGTCACAGACCAGCATTCCTTAGAAGCGTGCTATAGTCTAGTTGAGAAATAACCCCAGAAGAACTACTTCCACGGCTGTGCTAAGGATACAAACCTGGGAGCTCCTTACATCCTGGCTAATTAACTAAACTTCATCTCCAAGTTTAAGGTAAAGGCCACTGAATCACCAACAAAGGCAAAGCAAAGGAGAACTTTGTGAGCGAAGTCTTCTCTTCTTTAAAGTTTTGGGGGTTTTTTGTTTTGTTTTTTTTTTCCCCTGGTTCCCCTTTCCCCAGCCCTAGAACTCGAGAACTTTCATCCCTAAGGTAGAAGTTTCCCACATGAGGACTCAGTCAGGGCCTGTGTATAGAAGAAAGAGGCAGGTCTCTCCTGTTCTGTGCAGTCCTGCCAAGGGCAGTTCACAGGATCCCTTTACCCTGAGATCATGCTCACATGGTAGAGGTCTGACTGCTCAGGGGACTCTAAGCTTCCTCAGCTGACACAGGCCCCCCTTCAGCCTACCCTGCAGCCCTTCTGGATTGGGTACACGAGGACCCTGTACAGCAACCGCTGCCAACGTTTTGGGTAAAATAATACACGCTTGAAGGTCTAAACAACTACAGAAGTTATTCTGCAGTTTCTGGTTTTAAAAATTAGCATGGCGCATCTCCTTAAAGTCTTGAATAATTTAATTAGAATTATACAAAAGTCATGAGCATGTTCTATTTATGGGCAATCACATCAGCATGAAAAAAAAAATCCCAACGACAGTGTTAAAAATAAAGTATCTTCATGCGGTGCATTTCACTCATGAGACAACTTGAATTCGAATTGGAGAGGGTCGGATCACTTCTGGGAGGCTTTTGCTTCCCTTGCCAGATTCCGTGCTTGGGAGCCCGTGTGCCCTCGATACACGAAGTGTTAAATGAACATCAGCACAAGGCAGAGAAGAAAGCCGTTTGGACCGCGTTTGTTTTATCTTCGACTCGCTGTGCGCCCGGTGTTTCCCAGCAGCTAATGGCATTCACATTCTCCAACCCCCGCAGGATGCATGCCTTGGCGGGTGCAGGGCTCCCAGAGGCTGGGCAGCCCAGACAGCTTATGAGGAAGCCAGCAAACAAACTCCGAGGAAGGAAGGCGGCTCTGCTGGGCAAAGAAACACTTTGGAACCGGGTGTCTTTTAGCTGAGCTCATGGAGAAATCTCTTTTAAAGGGTACCGCGCCTTGGATACCGTCCAAGAGTCTTTTTAGCAATGAGACAGCACAGACAGAGACGATATCAACTCCAGTGATTTCCTTGCATCTAACAGCACCTTTTTTAAAGACCCCACCCACCCACCCACTCAGTAAGTACTGCTCTTGCTGGAAGGAGGAGTCGCTCCTGGGGACGAACTATGTTACAGGTCCCTTCAGCTGTCAAGCCCCACGGGGTGAAGGAGGGCCACCAAGTTCTGAAACATTTGCTCACACCCCCTGAGCTGTGCTGGGGCAGAGACTGCGCTTCCCGGTGCGTCCCTAGCGCGCGCCTCCGCACCTCACCCGACCCATGCACCTCCCCGACCCTTCTTCTTCCCGGGGAAAGCTACAGCTTTAGGGGCGACATTAAACCACGCGGAGTCAATTCCTAGACACCCCACCACCACATCCTACCTTCTGCGGAGGGGTCCCAATCAGCATCTCCAGGTAGTAGCCGCGGCCAGAGTCCCCCTGAAGATTGTCCACCATAGCCAAGAAGTTGGCGGTAGCCCTGGCAGGCTCCAGTGCGAGGGCCAGGCCATCAGCCCGGGGCAACTCGGGGGTCCCGAGCCCGGGAACAGTTGAGGCTCTGTGGTTCGTGGCCCCGGCCACTTGGAGGGGAAGCGTGAAGGGCGCCGGGGCCAGCACGGGGACCGCGCGCAAGAGCCACTGCGCCAGCAGTGGGAGCAAGAGTGCTCGAAGCAGCGCGCCCATCCCCGCGGCGGGGGCTCGGCGAGTCTGCGAACGCGCGGTTCTGCGGTCCTTGGCCGGCCGGGGCGGGGCGGACGGGGAGGAGGCTGGAGAAGGCGGTGCGGAGTTGAGCAAGTTCTCTGCCGCTGCCCCCTCTGGCGGCCGCCGCCCCGCAGGCCCTGCCCCTCCTCCGTGGCCAAGGTCAAGGATGGGCGCGGGTCGCGCCTCTTCCCAGGGAAACTGGAGTGCAAAATTTCCCCGGAACGTGCCCGGGAGGCCACGGCTAACGGATATGACGAGGCTCAGCCTAGAGCTGCTGGAAAGTTTCGGGAACCCTTAAAGGGGCAGCTAAAGCGCAAACTGGCTTTCTGGCCCTGCGTTCAAGGAGTAAGCAGGGGTCCACTGACCCCTGCAGAGGCAGAACTGCCGGGATGACTTAAGGGTCAGAGCGCAGGGCAAGCAACTGTGAAAGAACGTGCCTCTCCGCTTGTCAAGCGCATCTCCAACAGGGTCTGGCTGCCTCTCCGGGCTTCTCCCACGCGTGGATCTCCCCTTCCAGCTTCTTAGGAGTTAGCTAGTTCTCTGAGTACAATGTAGGCTGGGAGTGCTGGGAGGCTAGGGGAGGCAGGTGAGGGGACTTTGAATTCCTGAGAAGGGGTCTGGGTTATTGCTCATGTCTGCTTGCCCTCCCCAGAACCCAACACCACACGCTGAGGAGGTAGCCTTGGGCCTGATCTTCCTTGCCCTCCTCTTGTCTTTAATGCAGATTCAGTTCTGCTAGGAGCTGAGCTCAGTCTCTCCGGAATCCAGCCAGTCCACCTAGTTAGTGAATTACTATCAGGGTCCCAAATGAGGCTGCCATCCAGCCCTCTCCTTTCATCCACCCGCCAGCTCTCCGCAGATTATCTAATTAATACTTGTTTAGCCAGACACCGAAGCCGCAGAAATGCATTCAAAGGGCTATTTTATTTCAGGCACTGAACGCAGGGGGGACAATTACACCAGCTAAACTCATCGATTTCTGCTGAATCAAGGAACAGAAGAAATCTTTGTGTCTCCTCCAGCTGAATTATGTTGGTTAAAAAAAAGAAGAAGAAGACCATCTTCAAACAGTGAAAAGTAGAAACCAAGCTTCCCTAATACTTGACTAGAACTTCCAGATACAAATGCCTTTGCTTATTCGGTCCTTCCCAGGGTCAGAACCGTATCTCGCTCTACTGGGGACCTTTCTGCCTGAGATCTTCAGCGATTCTGCTTTCTAAATGACTTTGGTTATAAGTTTCATTTTCCCCTCTGAGCTCTATCCAAACTCCACGGAATCCCCAGCCACATGAAGGCAGGCCTGATTGAATCCTGGGATAGAACCTCAATTGTTATTCCCCATAAATCTGCATAGTTATCAAGAGCTCTTACAACGTTTAAATTCAAGGTGGTAAGAAAAAGGCAATTTAAAGTAGGTGGTTATTTACAAACCCTGATGTCCAGTCTTGAGGGGTTGGGGACCACCCAGGCAACTCTCAGCATGACAGCATCCTTTTGGAAGCGGGGGAGGGGGGGGAGCCGGGGGGGGGGGGAATCACGTGACATTGACTCAGGTGCTACGGCATGTATAAGGTGTAAGGTCAATATTAAAGAAAATCTGTATAACTGAAGTCTAATTAATGTTGTGTATTTGAAACTCCCTAGTTCTTGTAGGGTGAATATCCCAAGCTTTTCCTGGTAAAAGAGAGGTATATAAACAACTACATAGAGACAGGATCAAGGGCACATGCCGTTTTAACGAGTGGTAGGGCCATCTTGTCAAGTAAGTACTGGCCAGGCCCTGAAGTGGTAGTACCAGACCCTTGTCTTCATTCTGTGTGGCTTTAGCATTTTCCATCCTCATTGCTGGCTGATGCTGCAGGATGAGAGAGATGATAGCTTTACCTCCAGCTGTTTGCTGGGGAGTGGTCTTTGATGTCTCCTCATGAGGTACCCTTGGTCTTCCTTCCCATTCATTTTTCAGCCTTGAAGAACTTCCAGGTAAAAGCTTTCTTCACACAAGGCTCAGGAGCAGGACCAGGCAGGAAGAGTTGAGTCATAGAGCACCGCACTTCCTGACCTGGGCTGCCTCTGGCATCCCCTGGAGAGAGCTGGCTCTGCTCACTCAGAGCTCTTCTCACACCACAACTTCTCCAGCTTCTGGTTCCAGGACCCAGTTACACTCTTACAAATGGCTGAGGGCCTCGGTATGTCGATCTGTGTTTAATAATCCGTGAATCCGAAATGAGAGACATTAACAATTAAAATAAAAACACACCTGGGTCCAATTGGTAAAGTGCTTACTCTGCAAACACGAGAACCTGAGTTTAATCCCAAGCACCCACTTGTAAATCCAGGCATGGCAACACTTTCCTGTAATTCCAGCAACAGGGAAGGCAGAGAGAAGCAATCCCTGGGGCTCA
Organism: Rattus norvegicus; assembly: GCF_021556685.1. Taxonomy (NCBI): domain Eukaryota; kingdom Metazoa; phylum Chordata; class Mammalia; order Rodentia; family Muridae; genus Rattus; species Rattus norvegicus. The sequence continues at coordinate 50,300,586 of NC_141544.1, read as the reverse complement.
CTAGCCAGCCAGTCTAGTTTAACTGGCAAGTTCCAGGTCCCAGTGAGAGACCTGCCTCAAATGATACAAAGAAAAATGGAGGGCTCCTAGAGTGGTTTGAGTGAGATTGGGCCCCATACGTTCATATGCTTGTTTCCAAGTTGTTGGAGGTGTTCGTTAGGATTAGGAGGTGTGGTCCTGTTGGATGAGGTGTGTCACTGGCTCTGAGGTTTCAAAAACCCACTGTAGACCCTCCCCCCACTTTGCCTGCTGCCTTAGGATCAGATGTAAACTCTCAGCTATTGCTTCTAAGCCCTACAGTGCCTGCCACCACACATGTAATGAGAATGGTGAACTAACCCCTCTGAAAGTGTAGGCAAGCCCCTAAGTTAATGCTTTATCTTAAAAGTTCCCTTGATCATAGTGTCTTTTTACAGCAATAAAATAGTAAATAAAATAACTCCTGGGGACCATTACCCAAGGTTGACCTCTGGCCTCCACAAGTACATGTGAGTGGGCACATACCCAATGATATAAACACAAAATAAAATAACAAATATATCACAGTGACGAATGCCCCCCGGTGTGTGTGTGTGTGTGTGTGTGTGTGTGTGTGTGTGTCTGTGTGTGTCTGTGTGTGTCTGTGTGTGCGTGCGCACGTGTGTATAGTTTGATGTGTATGCACGTCTTCATGTTTGGACACTGTGCACATACATGTGCAGGTCCCACGTTGATGTTGGGAACTATCCTCTATTGATTACTATCTACTTCATTCATTGAGGCAGGCTCTCTATATCAAGCTCAGAGTTCGACCATATGATTTAGTCTAGCTAATCAGCATGCTCTGGGAATGCCCTGTCTCTACCTTGAAAGGCCAGAATTGCAGGCAGACTGCCATACTCACCCACTCTTTTGCCCTTGCTCGGCAAGCATTTTAACCATGGCACTGTCTCTCTGGCCCCAATTCAACATTTTAATGAAGATTGCATCACTGGGGTGAGAGTTTACTGCAAGAAGTGATATTACACATGTAAAATTCTTGATTAATAAAAGACATCAGATCCTCCCAATTATGTCTGTATTCCGTCTGTCTGCCTCTTACATGTCCCAGAGCTCCTGGAAGTCCTAAATCCTCCACTCACTGAAGACTTTCTTACTCTTACCCTATAGGATAGTGGTCTCTCGTCCACTCTACCATATGGCTGGGGCTGCTTGGTGAGGCAGGATTGGGGAAGTTGAGCACACTTTCCCCACGCCACTACTGTGGGGCTGTGGGCAGCCTCAGGACACTGCTCCGGGGGTGGGGAAGCATGGTCTGAGGTGCGGAAACACAGCTGGCTCGAGGGTCTCTGGGCCTGCAAGGAGGCTGGGGCTGTCTGGTTCTCAGGTTCTTGGGCATCCAGGTACCACTGGGATGCCACGGAAGAGCTGAGAATGGAGTCGGGGCCCACAGGCTGGGTCTAGCCCAGGGCCGAGGGGAAAGGAGGGGGAACTCCAGCTGGTCCAACAGGTCCTTGGTTGGACAAGTTAGGCTTGAGCTTAGTGGTGGATGCCTCTGGGAGCGCAGGTAGGCTTTCTTCGGGGGATTAGATAGCAGCTCTGTAGGCGAAGCCCTTCTCTGCGGCTTCCCACAGTAGATCCTGAAAAAAGAGGCAGTCCATGGTTTTAAGACATTTATTGTCATGGCATAAAGTGAATGAGTAAAACCAAACCCCACTTCTCAGAGTGGGCCTGAGATTAAAATACCTTTTGCAGGGAGGAGTGTCTGGAAAGGGACGTTTCATTGGCCAAGCCTCCAGGCCTTTAGGTACCTCATTATAATGGAATTCTGTCTTGGTCACATCCTCTACCTGTGGAGGGGCTTGGGGCCTTACCCTTATGTGATTGATGGCCACAAATCCACATAGCTAGTGACCGGCCTGGTTTCCTAGGAGTCAGGTGAAATGCCTACCATCCCTCAGGGTCTCCGGGTTTCAAACCTCCTCAACGGGGAACCAGGGTGCCTTTCACAGTCCCACATTACCCTGTCTCCTAATTTTCCAGCCACAGTTCTTTGGGCGTGTTTTTGAATGCATGTGGACATATTCACATATGTCTGCTTGTGTGAAAAGAGCAGAGGTCAGTGCCAGGCACCTTCATTAATTTCTCTCCACCTCACATTTTCTTGAAAAAGACTTTTCTCAATAAACATAGAACCTGATGATCAGGTTAGATTGGGCAGGTCAGTAAGGCCCAAGGATCCTCCTGTCTCTACCTCCCCAGTGACAGATTATAAGTGTGGGCTGACTTTTTAAGTGGGTGTTGGGGGGTGAAACTCAGGTCTTCTTGCTTACAAGGTAAACTCTTTACCAAATGAGCTTCTCCCCTGTCCTTATACCTCTGTCTTACCAACTTTGCCTTCCTTCACTCACTTTTCATTTTACAATGTCCACCTACTGAAAACCTGTGGGCTTCCCTAGATAGCTCTCAGCCTGGATTCTCACATGACACTCTTGGGCAGCACCCCACCCACACTGGTGACTGTGCCCTTCCTCGTGACTTTATTAGTATCACCCAGGGAAGTTGCCTTCAGCTCTTCAGCAGACAATTCCATTCAGGTGGCCTGGGGAGGGTATCCAGCACTGTTAGAATTAAAACAAAACAAAACAAAAACAACAAAACAAAAACAAAGAAAGTGGTTGAAAGGAAGGTTTAAACCTGGAAGAAATGAGATGCAAATGTCAGCTGAAGTCTAGGATTGATTCCAAATTCCAGTGTATAGTCCCAGGGCCTTCTATTCTGAAAAAATAAAACTAAAATGGAGATGACCAAGTCTCTGCTGGGAAAGGTACGTGAGTGTAATGCAGGCTTCTCTCCTTATGGCAAGGCCTGAGGTGTTAGGTGCCCAGGTTGCAAAGACTTGTGGAGATATTCACACAGAATCTCCTGGCCTTTCCTGAGGGAATGCTTGGCTCACTTTTGCCTTGCACTGTTATTGAAAGTCTTTACATTCACTCCGTCTGTGACAGACATTTCCCCAGAATCAGAAAAGGAAACCTTGGGCTATGATTTATTCTTGTTTGTCTCTGAAGATTATGGGAATGATATAGATCACCACTCCTCTGTTTGTTAACGATGGTGATGTGGTTAAGTCAACACAAGGCCCAGGTCTGGGCAATCACCTAACACCCACATGATCTTTTCCAATGAAAACTTAGTTCTAACAACAGTTTGCCCATCAACCTGTTCCAAACAAGTTAGTTGATTAACAAAAGGTTAGCAAGGTCTTGCTGGATCATTGGTTCCAAGACCTGATGGGAACATTCAGAGATGAGACAAGCAAGAATGAGGAACTGACTCAGGTTGCTAATTTGTTGAGAGCCCTGGGCGTTAAAGGAATTAGATCTCCTGATCAGAATATGGGGACATGCTAGAGGCCAATAGTCAAACCATAATTTCCTGGGTATGTAATCTATCACCTCTCTGGACTGTTATAACAACTGCTGCCAACCACGGTCTCTTGGTTATGTACTGATGTACTAGGTTAGGTATTAACTGCTTGCTGAAGCCATGTTTTATCTTTCTTATATAGTTCATGGGTTAGCAGGAAACCACAGGGATTGAGTAGGAGGGAGGGGAAAAAGTACCCTGTGCACATTATTATTAAACATAGTTCGTAAAAGTGATTGTACACGAGAAAATGCACTTAAACCGTCTTCAGGCTGTGGGAAAAAAAAATAGCTGTGTAAAAGCGACCTGAGTTGTCTCAGTGCCAGAGTGTGTTTGAACTGCATCTGAGGGCCGAAGCCTTCTTTCCTCTTCTACACATACCTATCCCGTGCATCTTCCCCTTGGGTTCAGAACTCTGCTGGGGTTGGACCCCAGCACCAAACTCTCTTCTTTGTTGTCTACTGGAAAAGTTCCAGGAACTGAGGATTCCTGCTGCTACTCAGATTAGGCTTTTTTTTGTTTGTTTATTTTTTTGTTTTGTTTTGTTTTTTGGTGTTTGTTTGTTTGTTTTTTTAAATACTTCCTCCAAAAGAAACTAGAGAGAAACTGACTTCACAGAGTGAAGTCAGAACCTAGAACACCTTGTCATACCAGAAGGCAGGGCTGCTATCAAAGAGTTCTGAGGTCCTATCACAAGCAGGGTGAAGCTGGGACATTTAAATGTCACGCATAACAGTGACTGCAGTAGCTCCAAACACTTCAATTATGTTAAAATCTGTTTGCTTGGAATGTTCTTTTTAAAGGTACATTGATTAGCGTTGGAGAATGCTAAGGAACCCAACTCATTACATTTAAAAGCTGGCAGAGAAAGGACAAGGATCAAGCATTTGTTTTCTTGATTCCTGTACAAGCTATGTCTCCTTCTAAAGAAAAATATTGGTGAAGGGTGTGTGGCCATGAAAGGCACCCTGGTTCCGGGTTGAGGAGGTTTGAAACCCCGGAAAGGCATTTCGCCTGACACCCAGGAAACCAGGCCGGTCACTAGTCGCAGCCCTCCATAGAATGTGACCATCAGTCACATAAGGGTAAGGCCCCAAGTCCCTTCGCAGGTAGAGGACTTGACTACAGGTCATATAGGCTCAAGACAGATCTCCATTATAATGAGGTACCTAAAGGCCTGGAGGCTTAGCCAATGAACTTTCCTTCCCATACACTCCTCCCTGCAAAAGGTATTTATTCTCAGGCCCACTCTGAGAAGTGGGGTACGGTTTTACTCATCCACTTTCCGCCATGACAATAAAGGTCTTAAAACCATGGACTGCCTCTTTCCATCGGGATCCGTCATGGGGAGCCACAGAGAAGGCCTTCGCCTACAGAGCCACCGTCTAATCTCCAGTAGAAGGCCTTCCTGGACTCCCAGTCACCTCCACCACCAAGCCTGTAGCCTACCACAGTCAAACCATAAGTCAAACTTATCCCCTCGGGACCAGTCCCAGCTCACCCCTCTTTCCCCTTGGCCCCAGGCTAGATCCAGCCCTATGAGCCCCTACTCCATTCTCAGCTCTTCCATAGCATCCCAGCGGCTCCTGGAGGCCCAAGAGCCTGAGAACCAGATAGCCCCAGCCTCCTTGCAGGCCCAGGGACTCCCAAGCCAGCTCCAGCTGTGTCCTGCTCCCAGACTGCGCTTCCCCATCCCCAGAGCGGTGTCCCAGGGCTTCTTACAGTCGGACACCCACCCGGCTGCGTGGGGTAAGCATGGCCAACTTCCGGCATCCTGCCTCCCTGAGTGGCCCCAGCCTTCTAGCAGGACTACAATAACCCTACAATAAACACCAGTTATACTCCTACAAAAGGGCATGTTTCTCATTATTAACATACATTGCCAATAATATGTGAATATGAAATTATATAATTAGAATATTGCCATTTTTTTACCCTGTGATGGGCAACTTTGTCAATAGGCTGTGGCCTAGAATCATCTGTGAAGAGAGTTTCAATGAGAAGTTGTCTACACTGTGTTAACCTCCACAGTGTCTGTAGAGTTTGTCTGAACTGATGTAGGAAGACACAGGGAACTGTTGGTGGCAATGTCCCCTAGGCAGAGGGTTGAGAACAAGTAGGCATTCCTGTGTTTCCTTCTTTCTGTTTCTGACTGTGGATGTGATGTAAAACCTAGCTGATTCAAGTTCTTGCTCTGACTTCCCTGAACTTAAACCTGGAATTGTGCACTAAAAGAAATCCTTTTCTTCTAAGTTTCTTTCAAAAAAATTTTTTTATCATTTAAAAATATGTGTATATGTATGTAGGGTGTGTATGTGTACATGTGAGTGAAGTACTTGAAGAGACCAGAAGAGGGCGTTGGACCTGAATCTAGAGTTGGGAACCTGTGCGTTGAGAACTGAAATGAAGTCCTTTGTGAGAGTAGCGCATACCCTTAACCCTTATGTTGCTTTTTGTCAGAATAGTTTATCATAGCAACAAAAATGAAGCTAGACTAACTCCTGTGAATGAATATATATATATATATATATGTAAATATATAGAGAGAAAGAGAGAGAGGGGAGGCAAATGTGAACATATACAATACTACACATGGTTTGCTCTTACACAAAGAAGAAAGCCTTTGTGTGACCAAGTCAATTTGCCACGAGTTGACAGATGTCTTCCTGGGACCTGAGTCTGGCCAGTTCCCCATGTCCGTAAATAAAGTTTTATGGACACACACCCATACTCGTTTGCTTAAAGGCTTGTAGCAGAGACTATATGGCCCAGAAAGCCTTGAGTATTTACTGTCCACTCATCCACCCTCATGACAATTAAAAGGTCCTTATGCTACTGCCAATCAATTGCAACGTGTGGGCCTTATTTAAACCCGCACGGGAACAAAATGGAAGTTAATTATGAAACGGAAATGTAAACACTAGTAGGAATATAATATGGTATTACTAATAATTTCAGAAATAATAGGTGTGTGAAAGAGTCTTATTCAGCACAAATGGGCATTTACACAATGAGATGGTAAAACAGGGTTTGTTTTCCCATACTGGGTTTGTTGGTAGCATTTTAAGCAAGGTCCGAAGTGTACTGTATCACCGTAGCCATATCCCTGTCAGTCTACCCTTCACTGTTTTCATTTTAAAGAAACTGAGGAATGGCGTTACTATTTGGGGAGCATAGAGAATGGTATTCAGAGCCCAGGGTCCAGTTTGCATAGCCTGCACTCTTCATCCCAGGATAGAGCTCTCATGACCTTTCTGAAGGTCACAGAATGGTCCATACGGAGAAGGTTCCAGAACACTACCTGCATGATGCGTACATAGCAGGAGAGAGGTGCTGGAGGCCCCAGAGAAGGAAGCCATCCTTACCAGTTCAGTACACCCGTCTGTCACTCACTAGAGCTGGACCCATATAGGAGAGTAACTCCCAGAAGCACCTTCCAGCAGAGTGTGCTGGAGCAGTCTGTTTGCCAGACCCCAGCCTGGCTTGTTGTGGTGGAGGGGACTGGGGTGTGGTGAGTCTGGAGAGAGGAGGACCGGTGAGAAAGTGACTGCATTGATAGCAGCCTGTGTCCACTAGTCTGGGCCAGGAGGACAAGATGGCCGTGGACCCAGAAGACAGAGCAAGCACATGGGGTTCAGGAGCCTGAGTCCTCTAACATAGCACGCAGCTGGCTGGGCAGGACTTCCTGCCTAGGAATGCCCCCTAAGGTGTTTACAATGTGAAATGGCTCCCCAGATTATATGATGAAGCACTTGCTCCCAGCCGGTGGCATGTTTAGGAAGAAGGTCCATGTAGAGGACAGAGCCTTGGGGTAGGAGGTAAGACTTGTGGATGGGCCTTGAGCTTAAGCTCAGTCCCATTTCCTCTTCATTCTTCACTTCCTGACTGCAGTTGTAATATGACCAGTGTGCTCCTGTGCCTGCCACCATGACTACCCAACCTGCTGTGGTGTCTTCCCCACAATGAAGAAGTGTGTCAGCTCTAACTGAAATATACCCCACTTGAGTTGCTTAGGTCAGTAATTTTTTTTGCAGCACCAAGGATAATCATTGACACATGTGGTCTACAGATACCTGACTAGATTCCTTCTGCATACACGTTGCTGGTCGTGGTCACTGTCAGAGCGATGCCACCAACCATGCCTTCTTTCTTCCTCAAATCATGGGAGACACGGCATGCAGTTACTAGTGTCACAGGAGGACACTGAGGTATAGGGTTGGTGACTGAGATCACACTGAGTAATGACCAGTTGAATCTGAACTCGGGGAAGGTGGCTTCTAATGCACACGTTCTCTTCCTAAACCTGCTATCTGCTTATGATGGATCTGAGGAGATGACTCGGAGGACAAAATGCTTGCTGTGCAAATTTGAGTATCTGGGTTCAGATCCCTAGTACCCAGGTAAAATTCTGGGCATGCTAGCACAGACCTGCAACACCAGGAGGCCAGGATAAGCAAATGCTGGGAAGGGGTGTAGCAGTTTGCTTGTCAGTCAGTCTACCTTGGTAAGAGACCATACTCTGCATCCAAACACTAAGGCTGAGGGCCAGGGAGGTGGCTCAGGTAAGAGGGATTTCTCTGCCAGCATGAAGACCTGAGTTCAAATCCTCAGCACTCGTGTTTTAAGGAAGGCCGATGTGTACCATCTTGATACAACCTAAGTGACTTGGCAAGAGGGAACCTGAACTGAGGAATTACCCAGATCAGATTGGCCTGTGGCTCTCTGTGAGTAATTAATTGTCTTCATTGATTGTTGGTGTAGGAAGGCACAGCCAGTGTGGGCCATACCATCCCTAGGTGGTGGAGGTGGGGGTGGGGTCTTGGGTTATCTAAGAAAGGTAGTTAAGCAACTCGTAGGGAACAAGTCAGTAAGCACTGTTCCTCCAGGCTGTCTGCTTCAGTTCCTGCCCTGAATTCCCTCAGTGATGGACTGTTCTGTGGAAGAGTAGGATGAAATAACTATTCCCTCTTCAAATTGCTTTTGATCATCACAGTGTTTGTCAGAAACAGAAAGCAAACTAAGACAGCCAGGTATTACTGGGCATGCCTGTAACCCTATCACTGGGGGGAAGGGGGTAGAGACAGGCAGATTCTGAGAGCTTGCTGATCAACTTGTCTGGCCAAGAAAAGATGAGCTTCAAGTTCAGCAAGAGACCTGGCAATAAGCAATACAGAGAGATGGATAAAGACTCTTGCTATCTTGCTTGGACCTCCACATATGTGTACATGAGTGCACATACCTCAGACTCGCTTGTACACACACACGCCAAACCACATACACACACATACACACACCACACCCCACACAAACACACACACCACACACACACACACACACACACATACACACACCATACCATACCCCACACAAACACACACACCACACATACATACACACACCACACCCCACACAAACACACACACCACACATACACACACACATACACACACCATACCCCACACAAACACACACACCACACACACACACACACATACACACACCATACCCCACACAAACACACACACCATACATACATACACACACCACACCCCACACATACACACACCATACCCCACACAAACACACACACCACACATACACACACACACATACACACACCATACCCCACACAAACACACACACCACACATACACACACATACACACACCACACCACACAAAACAAACACACCACACATACACACACATACATACACCACATACATATACATACACTACACCATACATCACAACACATACATATACACACACACCACACATACACACACATTCACACACTACACCACACACATATACACATACATGCATACACACATATACATATATAGCCACACCACATATTTACACACACCATACCACACACATATACAGAAGCCACATACATATACATATATATATACACACACATATACATATGCCACACCACACACATACACACATACATATGTATACCATTCATACACATACACCACACACTTATATATGCCAAGTATACACACATACATACAACATTCACATACACACATATACACACACTATACCACATACTTACACACATGTAGCACATACATACACCATTCACACACACACACATATATATATGTATATATACCATACCACATATATACTTACATACACACATACATACACTATTCACATACACACGCACATCACACATACATACATATATACATATACTATACCCCACATACACCACATACATACACCATTCACATACATATATTCACACTATTCACACACACACAAAGGCACATTTGCAGATACAGGGAAGTAAAGGTTTAACCTAGCCTCCCATTTTAACTTTCCCTATGCATTTAAGATATATTTCTATTAACAAAATGAATATACACTTTCAGAATGCATTGATATTATAGGGCAGGCATAAGCTCAGCCACCTTGGGCAAATTAATCTGGAGAGGTGTGCTGCTATAGTCACTGAGATTCTTTTTTTTTTCTTCCTTTTTTCTTCTTTTGATTTGGTGAAGTAAGGTCATGGGGTAGTCACTCAACAAATAAATACTACCCTGCCTTAAAAAGGTTACCTCAGGCTTAAGGCCACTGGAATGCATGTGCGTAAGCTGTGGGCACCTCTCCTGGTTGTTTTTCTTCCTCCTGCCTCCTTTCCAGGATTGTCCTGAATGTTCTCACCCTCACCATCACCCTGACAGCAGTTTGCACCCCTTCTACAGGCAGAGAATCACTTGATGATGATCTCACTGGTGAGAGAGTGGAATCCTCCACAAGTCAGGTTCTTCGGAAAGCCCTGTCATCACTGACTCTGAACACTGACTTAAGTAAGAAGGAAGATGCCTTAGTGATCCTTGGTGGGTCGTCATTGGCAGACTGACTGAGCAGGGCAGCTTCTTTTGTGGACTGAATTATTTAGGTCATTGTCTAAAGGTCTCAATCACTTCCTTTTCCTGTGGAATCCCAAAGATACATTCCTTCTGGCTCCTACAGAAGTACTTAAGTGGAGACTGCTTGGACTTTGGAACTCTCCTTTGAGTGGGTTGATGATCATGTTGGGGTGGTGGTGAAGATGACAGGAGGCCTTAGGCAGCAGTGAGAACCTGAGTGTGCTTAGCCCTACTCTGCCTGTTTCCTTGGCTGAATCAACATGGCCTTTAGATCCCAGCAGCAACAAGAGACTAAGGCTGGGTGGGTGAACCGGTAGCTACTCAGTCATTCCCACAGCGGGATGCCTCAGAAACGTAGTCCACCCTACTTCTGTAAGCTCATGTGCCCAGGGTCACACATGAGTTCTAGGGGCAACCAGAAACCCTTGAGTTGATTCACAGCTGTGCATTTTCACTACACCTCAGGGACAGTATGAGGGCTATTCCTGCCCTCCAATCCACTCCCTATTCTTTCCCAAAGACCACTGAGCAGGCAACAGACGCCCACACTAACTGCAGTGTCTATCAATATCAGCTTTCAATTATCCACATGTGTAGACAATGTGAAAACACAAGACACACCAGGAAAGCTGGCTGCACGAAGACCGTGGGCTGAGAGGGTGGTGGAGAACCTCACTCATAATTCCATATGTTTCCCTGAGGGAAATTTTGTAAGATTGTGTCAAGGAAATGAGAACTTGTATTGTTAAAATAAAGTGAGCAATTGAAGCTCAAAAGAATCATTGGAGATTAAAAATAAAAACAACGATAACACAATTTCTGAGCATAAAAGACAAACCCAGTGAGGCCGTAAAGGACAGGAAGGATGGAGGTAAAATCTGTGGTGATGGATTAGTGGTTCTGTGTAATTCAATTCAGGAAATTATTGTAGCCCAGGGCCAAAAAGGCAAAGAGATAGAAATGATGGAAGAGTGTACTTAGGAAAAGGAAGGTCTGAGAGAATGTCCTTTCCTGTTGCAGGACGCAATGGAGAGAACATAGAGACAGTGTTAAAGTTAGGATCAACCAGGCAAGATTACTTTGAGGTTAAGACATATAATTAAGTTTCACCAAATGCCAGGAAATTTTCAGAAAGGACACATAAGAATTCCAAAGACAAGGTCTGAGGTGTAGGTCGTGGTAGACACCTTGCCTGTACACACAAAGTCCTGGAATCTAACCCCAGAACCTCCTGTAAAAGGAAAAAGAGATATTGCTGCACTCACACGCATGCTTGCATTTCAGTTGGTCTGGACATCTTTCCGGAAGACTATACGTCAGAGGTCGGGAGATCTAAACTAAAGAGGAGGCAACCTGGAATTTTGCACAGCTGAACTCTCTCTCCTGTGGGCAAGAAAGAGGGAAATACATTTGTTACAAAAACAAATACCTTAAAAATAACAGAAAGAATATCCCAGATTGCTTCAAGTAGGTCTTTTAGTAGGCATTGCGGATGAACACGAGGGGACAAAAATGAAGAGTTAGAGCTACCTCCCATTGCCCTGCCTGGGTAAGGGTAGTGATTGTAACCAGAATTTAGCTGTGAGGGACTCTCCATGCCACACAGTAAGGACTGAATCCTGATATCCTTGCTGTGTGCTCTCCCATAGAATATGACACCTCCTCACAGCTTAGCTTCCTCTGCTAGAATGGGAGGGAAGGACTACTTCCTGCGTCACCAAGTGATACAAACATGTCAGTTACCTCACATAAAACTCCCATGCTTTAATTACGAGCCAAAAGGTATTGCTTAAATTAATAACTTTGTTATTCTTAGTGATTTCAAGCTCTTGTTAGTAAACTCATCAGAAGCTCTTCTCCCAGCAGAGAGAAGATTCCAAGAGCCTTCTGATGGGAGCCACTCCTGAGTAGCAGTGGTCAGGTTGGTCTGGACAGAATGTTTGTCTGCTTTTCTTCCAGAGACACTGAGAAGACCCTTCTCCTCAGATGGATATGGGCTCGTGCCCAAGCACCCCAAAAAGTACCCAACAAAATGTGAATTGAAGTTTCTGTCTGTGGTGAAGGGTCTATAGAAGGATTGGCCTATCACAGCAAAAAGAGGGAGAGGAGGGGAGATAGCAGGAGATAAAACTGTCATTAGCTGCCTTTAATCTCCTTGATTTATGACTATCTATCACACTTTTGTGTCTGAACTAACTAACATCCCTTTGACTATCGGGCAAAAGCTTTGGAAACTGTTTCACCAACCCCAAATCTAGGAATGCTGTCAGGTAGCAACAAGGGATACCATGCAGACTTCCTGCTTTGCCACAACTGCCTCTCTGAGCACCACCACCTTCTCACATTTGATAAATGCATCAACTTCTGACTTCCTTTTGCTCTGTGACCATCAAAGTTCATAGACGCAGAGGAAGGTCTTTCCCTGAATCCGTATTCTTGAGACATGGCTGTACTTGACTCATACTAAACTCTCTCTCTCTCTCTTTTTTTTTTTTCCGGAGCTGGGGACCGAACCCAGGGCCTTGCGCTTCCTAGGCAAGCGCTCTACCACTGAGCTAAATCCCCAACCCCTAAACTCTCTCATATTCTCTTTGAGGTGAAAGTTGTATTTCATATTAACCAGTAATAGTGACCTCAGTAAATGTTCCTCTTGGGAGAGGTGAGCTGGATGGAGATGCATTCACTGTGCAGTAGCAAGGGTTTTCTTTTTGAGTTGTAAACATAGAATTAGAATTACAAGCTAGCACTTCTGTTCTTGGCCATTTGAGATCCTGTAAAGAACCTCAACCCCAATATGACAGAGACAGAATAAGGCCTGAAGGTGTTTATCCACAGACTTGGAGCCCATTGTTCTAGTCTCAGTGACACTCAGGAGAGCTGGAGGGGCTGACCCCATTCTGGGTATTTCTAGACACTGGAACTGGTGTAGCGAGGCTTGTATTGGAAGCTTCCAGCAAAGACAGCACTAGAATTCTTGTTGGGAAGGGGAGCCAGGTAGTTATAAAGCTGATGAGCCACCCATACTGGGTATCTTGCTTAATTCTCAAGACATAAGCAATGGGTGTTTTTCTCCACATTTTAAAGTGAAACTTTGGAGACCAAAGATTTTAATCCTCCTGGCAGGGCCATTGTATCTAACAACCAGTGTAGATATTTTGTGCACTGTATAAAGATTATCCTTGTATTATTCAAATGATGATTTTTCTACCCCCTCCCCGATATCCTGTTATAATCTAGACATGGCATTATAATATTGTTTTTAAGTGTCTCTTGTCCCAAGTTTGTGTAAACATTGCTCCCCATTTATTTTCTGACTTGTTAATAAAATCTGATTAGCTAATGGCTGGGGGAAAAAGAGAATAGGGCCGGACTTCCACCAGCCAGGGAAGGGGGTGGAGGAATAGGAGAGAAGATTCAACATAAGGAAGGCAACTGGAAGAGACATGGAAAAACACACTTGAATTCCAGAGAGCCAGACCAATACTAAAATGCAAGTATCTCGGGGGTTAGAATAGATCATTGATTACCCAGTTATTGTGCTGTAAAGCTCATCAAATAAATTTTATAGGCTCTGTCTCAATCATTTGGGAACTAGCAGGGATAAAGAAAAACTATAACTTTTAAAAATGCATTTACAAACTAGGAAAATGAATCTCAGAATCTCGGTGTAACCAGAAGATACACTGCCACATGGTTCCTTGGATTTTTGCTTTATTGTTGTTTCTAGATTTTTGTTGTTGTTTTGTCAAAGTCATTTGCTGTTGAATGAAAATTGTGTTCCGCCTCCACTCTTCCTAAGGTGGGAGAAAATGGTTTCCACATTCATGTGTTCACTCTCCCTAAAGCTGAAGAACACACGGTTTCTATGTTCATGTATTCACTCTCCCTAAGACTGAACAACACGGTTTCCATGTTCATGTATCCACTCTTCCCAAGGCTGGAGAACACAGTATTCACGGAGACATGAGTGAAGGCTTGCCTTATTGCCTCTGAGAGGTTAGTGGCTTAGCCCTCATGAGCATAGTGCTCTGGTCACAAACTTGCTTTATATCTTGTTGGGAATATCACGGCTACTCGGATTTTATTTTTTTTAAATTCTATTTGTGGATATTGAGTTGGTGTTTTGATCTTGAATATGTTAGCTTGTTTTCTTGGATCTGTGTATCAACAGTAGACACTGAACTTGATAGACGTGGAGTCTAAACTCTGGGCATGATATGGGCCTGAATCATCCAAAACACAACCTAGGGCATGAAAATATTTGATCTCAATCATAGCACAAAGTTGGTGAATTCTAGCCCTCATTTGCCCAGAGTCATTAGCAATCATAAATGTTGGGAAGGACCACTGTACCTCACCCCTGCCCTCTCTATCTGGGTTTTCATTTTCCTTAGTTCTCTCTGTCTCTGTCTCTCTGTCTCTCTGTCTCTGTCTCTCTGTCTCTGTCTCTCTGTCTCTGTCACACACACACACACACACACACACACACACACACACAAACCTGTTGTTTCCTCTTTTTCTTTAAGCTTCTTATTGTTGGGATATTAGGGATCTTTTCTGGATCATTATCAGCTTTCTGTCACTAAGACAACTGACTTTCAAGAAGAAAAGGTTCATTTGAGCTCATTTCTTTGTAGGCTTCAGCCTGTGGTTGCTTGGCCTTATTGTATTAGGGCTGAAGTAAAACATCACTTTGGGAGTGTGGAGGAGACAAACCACTCAGCCATGACTAGGGAACACAAAAAAGAGCAACAGGTTGAGGTTCTACAGTTTCTTTTTCCGGTACATTCCCAAGGACCTAAGACCTACCAGTCTGTAGTCTCTGAAGGTCCCACCTGATGTTCCAGTGGTGCAGCATGAGGACCAAACCCTCAACACACAAAAACACTTAAGATTCAAGTGGCAGGCTCTTTTCACTCTCTAGGGAGTAACAGTCACTCTCTAGGGAGTTCAGCTGTTACAGAATCACATAGTAAACTATTTCCTCAGATTTGAGTGCTGGCTCAGATTTTTGAACACTCAACACTCTTCTACCCTTTACCTCTTGATAACTGGGATTTCTACATCTCAAATCAACATGACCAAAGTGGGGTCTCTGCCTCCATAGTCTTCCTCACCTTAGCCAATACCACCCCCATCTTCTTTGGTACCATAGTTAGCTTAATTGTCAACTTGACACAACTTAGAAGTGTCTGGGAATCCCCAATGAGGGATTGTCTATATTGTGAGTATGTCCACGGGAGACTGCATTACTGCACCATTTCCTGGTGGGGTCCTGAACTGTGTAAGAATGAAGAAGTTGAGCTGAGTACAAGCAAGCAAGCATTCATGCGTGCATTCATTTCTCTGTTATTGAATGTGACTGTATGTGACCAGTTGTTAATAGTTCTTGTCACCTTGACCTCCCTGCTATGATGAATTATTTATTACCTAAAGTAACACCCTCAAGTTGCTTTCTGTCAGGGTGTTTTATCACAGCAAAAGAAATAAAACTAGAACTAGTTGTCACAGGGACCTGACAAACATGCTATACCTTGCCATCCTCTGTTCAAAATCCTGTAATAGTTCCCATGAAACATGTTTACGGAGACCTTCTGTGGCTTGGAAGAGCCCTCTGTTCTCCCTCCTTTCCCTTCAGGTCTTGTTCCTTGGGACTTGAGCCTTCAATTGTTCTCCAGAATAATCAGGTGGGTCTTTTCTTGGGGGTTTATTCCTTAGGTCTCAGATTAATAAATACCACAAATATAAATTGTATTACAAATTTAAAAGTCCCACTAGCTTTACCAATGCAAGCACTTTAAAAGTTTGGTCTCTTAAAATTTAAAATCTCTTTTTAAAAATTCAAAGTCCCTCTATCTGTGGGCTTTTATAAAAAAAAAAAAAAGAAAAGAAAATTGACTAGATACTTCCTTACTTCAAAAGAGAAGAATGAGGGCACAGTCACAATCTGAAGACAGCAAAAATATAACAGTGCAAATAATTCAGTGTTCAATATCTGGGATTCACTCACTATCTTCTGGCTTCCCCCAGGGAGCTGGCATCACTTCTCAAACGCTGCCCTCTGCCACACACACAACTTGCCTGTTGAGCTTGGGAAATCTCTGCTCCACTGCTACTGCTGTTCTTGGTGGCCATCCCATCATACTTCCATCTCCAAAATGCTAGATATTCTGTGGCTATACTTTTATCAATAGCATCTTCTCGGATCTCTTCATGGTCCGAGCTTCAACTTCTCTCCAAGAGCCCTTTAATGTTGGGGCTTCAGCTGCTGCTGAGGCAACACTTTCTCCAATAGTTCCTGCTGGCCTCACGGGGCCAATACTTAGCTTTTGACCTCATGAAGCCTTCAAAACCAGTATTACCTGCATGGCCCTTACATTACCAAGTTCAACACCATCAGGAGTTAAGCCTTGGCAGCTTTTGAGGCACAGTTTCTGTGTGCTGACTCTGAGAAAACACTTCCCAGAAGACTTCGCCTCAGTGATGCCCTAGCTGACCAGCACCCATTGTTTCTGCAAAGCAGAAGTTTTACTTTAGTGGTTCTGGTCTCTGGTAATCACAGCTGATTTGTCAGCCACAGTTAATTGGAGCCACAGAATCTTAATTCAAAATGACAAATGAACCCCGATTAGAGTGTTTTCTCTTCCCTATAAGATTTCACAAGCCTGGCCTCCATCATCTGAACTGTTCTCAACATTCTTATCTTCTAAGTTTCTATGTATCAGCTTTGAGCTCTCAACACTCAGTGTTGTTTGTTTGCTTGTTTGTTTGTTTGTTTGGTTGGTTTAGTGAATATATATTTTTATTCTGTAACCACATACACACACTTCTTTTTTAGAAAAATGGATATTTTATTTATCTACATTTCAAATGTTGTCCCCTTTCCCAGTTTCCCCTCTGGAAACCCCCTATCCCATTCCCTATCCCCCCTGCTTCTATGAGGGTACTCCCCCACTCACCTACCCACTCCTACCTCCCTGCCCTAGCATTTCCCTACACTGGGGCACCGAGCCTTGACAGGGCCAAGGGCTTCTCCTCCCCTTGATGCCCAACAAAGCCATCCTCTGTTACATATACGGCTGGAGCCATGGGTCCGTCTATGTGTACTCTGGTTGGTGATTTAGTCCCTGGGAGCTCTGGGGGTTCTAGTTGGTTGATATTGTTATTCTTCCTATGGGTTGCAAACCCCGTCAGTTCCTTCAGTCCTTCCCCTATCTCCTCCATTGGGGTCCCTGTGATCAGGTCAAAGGTTGGCTGGGAGCATCCACTTCTGTATTTGTCAGGCTCTGGCAGAGCCTCTCAGGAGACAGCTGTATCAGGCTCCTGTCAGCATGCACTTCTTGGCATCCGCAATAGTGTCTGGGTTTGATGTCTGTATATGGGATGGATCCCTAGGGCAGTCTCAGGATGGCCTTTCCTCAGTCTCTGCTCCAAATTTTCTTTCTGTATTTCCTCCCTTGAGTATTTTGTTTCTCCTTCTAAGAAGGGCTGAAGCATCCATATTTTGGTGTTCCTCCTTCTTGAGCTTCTTGTGGTCTGTGGATTGTATCTTGGGTATTCTGAGCTTTTGAACTAATATCCACTTATCAGTGAGTGCATACCATGTGTGTTCTTTTGTGATCTGCCCAAGAATTTCATGGAGTCATTGTTTTTAATAGCTGAGCAGACTCCATTGTGTAAATGTACCACATTTTCTGTATCCATTCCTCTGTTGAAGGACATCTGGGTTCTTTCCAGCTTCTGGCTATTATAAATAAGGCTGCTATGAACATAGTGGAGCATGTGTCCTTGTTATAGGTTGGGGCATCTTTTGGGTATATGCCCAGGAGTGGTATAGCTGGGTCGTTAGGTAAGGTTTTTGTTTGTTTGTTTGTTTGTTTGTTTGTTTGTTTTTTGCCAAAGTTCCAAAGTCCCTCCACCATCCTCACCCCCAACAACATGGTCAGGTCTGTCACAGCAGTACCCTCCTATCTGGTTCCAATTGTCCTAGTCAGAGTTACTATTGCTGTGATGAAACACCATGACCAAAGCAACTCCGGGTGGGGGTGTTGTTATTTGGCGTACATTTGAAAAGCAAAGGAAGTCAGGACAGAAACTCAGGTCCGGAACCTGGAGGCTGATGCAAAGACCATGGAGGGTGCTGTGTACTAATTTGCTTCACATGGCTTACTCAGCCTGCTTTATTATAGACCCAAGGACTTCCAGCCCAGGGATGATTCCACTCACAATGGGCTGGACCCTCCCTCATCAATCACTACTTTAAAAAAAATGTTCTACGGGCTTGCCTACAGCACAGTATTAAGAAGACGTTTTCTCTATTGATGTTTTCTCCTCTCCAATGACTCTAGCCTGTGTTGAGTTGAGAAAAAAATTATCAAGCACAGGCCCTCTTCACTTTCTTCCTCCTTCCTCATCCCCCTTCTCTCCATTTTGTCTCTCATTTCTTCCTTCCTTCCTTCCTTCTCTCCTTTTGTCAGCCATTACACCTTTTCAGGTTCACAGAGATCATGTTTTTAATCAGCTAGATCGATTAACTCTCTAACTTCAGTATGAAGCATTGCACACAAAGCAAAGACATTCCCAGGCAGTAAAAGCTTGTTGCTACCACTTACTGGTCATTTACTGTGTACAGACACCATGTTCAAACGTTATGACTTTATGGAGTCAGTTAATTCTCATGTGGACCTCATTTTAACTGAAGAGGAAATCATCATGGGAAGGATCAACACTGGGAATGAAAAATAAAACAAAATTTTTAAAAAGCATGCATGGTTGGTAGTTTGGAGGGCTAGTGGCTGGGCAGGTCGCTGACAAATGATTTTGTATGGAAGATGCTTTGCAAAGTGTAAAACTGTGTGCAAACTTAATAAAGAACCCGGACTTTGCTATCCGTGCATCTCCAGGGAACAAGAAAAGGAGATCATGGCTGAGTCAGGTATTTTACTGCATTAATATTTTGCAGCATTAGACTATCAATATTTTAGGGCACAGGAGACAGTCATTAAGGGCTGAGAGCCTGTGGAACTCTCCTTCTTGGGTAGGTGTACGGATGCACCCTGGCCCACAACCCACTGTCCCAACCCACAGTCCTCATTGTGGGCTCACAGATGAGACCGCCGAGGATTTGGGGCTCACACAGGGTCTCCTCCACTCCTGCCAGACTGGATTCATTCACATACTCTGACTGCATTGCTGAGGGAACCTCAGGCTGTATGCTTTCCTCAGAGCTGTCAAACATTGTCTATTCTCCTGAGCAAAGTAAGCTCCTATGAGCATTCAGGCCACAGATTCCAGCTTGACACTGACACTGACACACACACACACACACACACACACACACACACCACAAACATGTTACTCCCATACACCCTCACCATATACAGGGCACACACAGGGATACCTCCCACACAGACACAATCAACCTTCATACATATAGTCAATACATTTGTATTATAAGTACAGATACCACATGTAGAAACATTAGACCTTCACATACCCACACTATATACCATATCTACCACCTACATAACATCAAACATGCTATACACCTAAACCACACATGCCACACATGTATATGCACACATGTAAATACACACACCACACAGATATACCATACATCCCACACACATGTATATACACATGCTACACACACATAATACACATCACACACATACACTACACATGCAAACTACACATGCATGACACACAAACAAGCCACATGTCAAACACTACACATGTACAGGATATACATCACATATATGCTACATATACCATGTATGCCAAACCCATACACTAAACATACTGCCCATATATACTAAAAACAGCACTCTCAAATCCTATTTCTCGGTCAATAGAGATTGACCAGGCAGAGACCTGGGGTTTGCTCTCACTTTGCCTCACGATGGTCACACAGGCTTTCATGTACCCCACCCCAAGGACCTCCAGTTCAGTGCCTAGGTTATATGGCTGTTTTCAAGGCGTGAGGCTGGTTCCAACTGCTCCAGATTCCTCACTTTCCAAGTTGTTCCCCTTCTCCCACACTGAATGTTCAAGTAGCAGCCAGCAGTGATGGATGTGGCTGTCCACATGGGCTGCTTCTCCCTTTTAGGATAAGAGCTGTTTTTTTTTTTCATTAGCAAATTCCAAGAGCCCATGTAACAACTGAGGTGTGGTACCTTGCACCTGTAACAGTGTTGGAGGGGGTGAAGGCAGGACAATACTGAGTATTCTCGGGCCAGCCAAACTGGCCATCTCCACATTTAGAGAGAGACTCTACATTAAAAAGTAAGTTGGAGAGTGATCATGGAAGAGACCTGATATCAGCCTTTGGGACCCATCTACATGTGTACACATGTGCACACATACACACACCCACGCTTCCTTACCAGCAGCACCTCCAGGAGCAGGCATTTCAGAAAGGGAAGACAGTCGCATCTTTCTTAGCAATCTTTGCCCTTCCAGCGTGCCTTCCAGTCTACCATTTTCTGTAACATCAGTGGTCCTGGAATCTGTGTGCACGCCCCATGGACAGGAAAATGATAGTGTGTTCTTTACACCCATCATCTCCCAGTTCACAATGCTTGGTCTGAAAGAGGCAAACTTCTTGACTCTTCTCAGCATCCATTCCTGGTGGTTCTTAAATTCACCCCTACAGGGTACCATTCCTGGAACTGATGGTAGAAAGAGGACTCTTGGGGCTGTGCAGTCCCCACCACAGTTCTAGCTTGATTCTGGGAACTTCTGGATCAGGATGGTATATAACTACACAGCTTAACTCTTCTAATTATGATAATAATCAATCCATCTGTGCGAATAAAAAGCTTTGCATGGTCTGTCCTAGTTCAGAAGTTGCTGCTTTGAACCATGTTCTATCTGCAAATAGTGACTACCATTTCTAATTTCTAATTTCTAAATGGATGGTGTTTGAATGGTGGGCTCTCGGGGCAGTTCTCCCGAAAGGCAGGACTTTGCCAGGGCCTGTTCCAAACTGAAAGGCTTATCTTCAATAACCCTGCAGATGTGTGGAAACAGCTGATGTGAAGTTACAGTGGACCTTGCACCAGTGTGTAAGCAGGTACCAACTGAGGAAGTCCCTGTGTCCTTCTCCCAGACCATTCTTGCTTTCTCATGGTTCCCCTGCTTCCCTGGGCAAGGCTAGTCTTTTCACCAAATTCTTTTCAGAATACAGATGCAAATATCATATCTGTTTAAATAAGGTACGTCTCCGGATGGCTTTTCCATCCCTGAATTAAATATTCTTTTCTGGCTAGAATATTTTGAAAGAAAGGGGGTAGGAAAAGAAAAAGGCAGCTGTGGGCATTTCTTTCACAGGGTCAGTGAATTCCTCATTGTTCGAAGAGTCTAGGCTTCCCTCTCCCTTTTGTTGTGTCCACATGGAGCACTGTACCAGGTAATGGAAGGATCTTATGTTTCTGTTCTTTGTTTCCGAGGAACAATAGGGAGATGGTATAACCACAGAAGCGAATGCACCCTCAGAAGTCAGTGGCTGAGGATATGAGTCCCAGAGGACATAGCTGAGAAGGCTGTTTCATGTCACCTGTCCATCAGCTTCTGCTCTTTCCAGAAAGATCACACTCGACATCCACAGGAGAATGCCCATTGTCTCTCATTCCACACTGCTTGGTCTGAAAGAGGCAGACTTCTTGACTCAGCTTAGCATCCAGCCTGGTGGTTCTTAAATCCACCCCCTAGAGTTACCATTCCTGGAACTGATGGTGGGAAAAAGCACCCTTGGGGCTATGCAGTCCCTACCACAATTCTAGCTTGCTTCTGGAACCTTCCTGATCAGGACGGTATGTAACTACACAGCTATTCTAATTAGGATAATAATCAAACCATCTTTTGGAATAAAAACTTTGCATTCCTTGCTTATTAGGGCCAAGTAAGGGAGTTTTCAAAAGATGGCAGTCCCTCCAGAAACCCCTCGAAGCCTGTTCTGGCCCTGTCAGGATGAGTGTGTCCAACAGCCATCAACCCTGGGGTGCATGGCAGTTGACAGCTGGTTTACAACCTTTCAGGTGTCACCTGTGATATTATCCTTCCCCAGTGGGATACTCTGGCCTTTGAAGCTTTTGGATGAAGTCCAGGATGTAAAGGTGACATGGTAATTACATTCATCTACTGAAACAATAGTGGGCTGGGTCACAAGCTGTTGGATGTGAGGCCCTGCAGATCAGGAAGTGAGTATTCATGTCCCACGTGCAGCCCATGTCAGGTGCAGAAGCAAAGGAGCAGGTGTTTGACATCTCCTCCTGCTTCCTGATCCTTGGCACACCAAGGGCCCCCATATGAGAGTGGAGTTCTCTGAGATGTCATGGGTAAGGGGGTTCCCCTAGGCTCTCTGCCTCTACATGCTGGATACTTGTATGCGTTACTTGTTCCCCAAGCTCAACTCCTCAGTTTTACTCCATCTTCTTCCCAGTCAGTCAGATCAACTCATCTCTCTCACCTCAGTCTTCCCACAGCCCCCCGTCAGGCTGTTTGTTTATCTCGTGGTTTTAAGGTTGTCTGAGTGCATCACGGTTTATATCAGTAAGAGTAGCAGACAGCGGACATGGGACTCTCCGCTGCAATCCCAGAACTCAAGTCTGATGCTGGGGCGGGACTGAGGATTGCCATGAACTTAAGGACAGCCCAGGCCACAGAGGAAGACCTATCTGAAAACCGAGAAAAAAGAAAAGAAAAACCAAACCAAACCAAGACAAACCAAAACAACCTAGCCACAACTAGCCTTGACTTTTCATCATCCTTTGGCCTTCATAGTAGCCACCTGAAAAAGAAACTGGTATAAACCTGATTATTTTGGCACAGAGGCTTTTATTCAGCTTCAATACACAGCATGCTTTCTCACGACGTATTTAAGAACAGTCTTTTTTTGTCAGTCAATATGCAATGAAGCTCTTTGAAGGGTTGTTAATCTGTACTGTATCTTCACTCTCGCAGGCTCAGGAGCAGAATGCAGTGTAAGAGCACCAGCGTCTATAATTTCTTCTTCAACACAGGGCAAGAATAAGCGTTCTGCTCTCCATAGCGATTTATACTTAACAACAACCACTGCTTTCAGTTCCCAGGGTAATTTGTTCCTATCGACTACCCATTAAGGGCTCGGAAAAAGCAAGAGTTAGCTTTAGTTTACAGACTGAGGAGACCAAGGCTTACAGTGGTTTGATAATTTGTGTGGAGTCCCAGTTGACTAGCTGGTAGGAGAGCTAGGATTTAAATGCACACACATATGAATATGCATGTATCTATGCATGTATGTAAATACAATGAATGTATATATATGTAACAGATTTCAGCTTCACTCCTAAAACTCTTTTGATTCTAGATGCAGACTAAAAATGGGCTTTGCATGTTCCACTTAGGCGTCCTGCAAACATGGTCTCCTCTCAACTCGGCACACAATGCTTTGACTGATCTCTCACATACTTCTCTGCAGTTTCTTCTGTGGAGGCGGATGGGCTGCCCATGTCATCTGACTTCATGGCATGACTCTAGGACTAGAGGGGAAGAAGCTTGTCCGTGGGTAGAAAGAGCTCTCTTGTGAAGCATCGCCTGTCATTTAAAAAGCCTGTGGCCAATGAGCTGAGGCAGGAAATAGGAAGTGGGAGTTCCAGCAGAGGGATGGGGAGGGGGGGTGGGGGGAGGAGAGAGAGAGGAATTCTGGGAAAGAGTCAGGTGCAGGAGAGTTGCTTGGAACATTGCAGGAGGCAGACAGACACATGAACGTGGCATTCATAAAAATAGTGAGATTCACCAGGGAACTCTGAGGAGACAGACACATAAACCTGAGGAGAGGTAACTAGCCAGTGGAAGAACACAGACTAGAACAAGTTTAACTAGAACTAGTTAGGGAATGGAGGAAAGGTTATTGGCCTAGACATTTACTCATGTATAAGAAATCTCAGAGTTGTTATTTTTGGGATCTTGGGTGTGGCTACATTTAAAAGCTGATGGTAACAGTTCTCTACATAATTTCTCTGCAGAATAGATGAGAAAGCGTGTCTGGGAAGATGGTGCAGTGGGTAAGAGTACTTGCTGTGTAAGCACTAGGACCTAAGTTCAAATATCCAGTGCCCATATGAAAAGTCAGGCATGGCTGTCCATGCCTGTAATCACAGCGCTGTGGGGCCAGGTTTAGAAAGATCACTAGGGCTTGCTGGCTGCTAAACAAGCTCCTGGCTCGGTGAGAGACCCCATCTCAAGGCAATACGACGGAAAGCGACAAGAGCAAGATCCCTCAGAGCCTCAGGCCTCTATGCGTGCACAGTGTGTGAAGACACACACACACACACACACATACATACACACACATACACACACATATACACACATACACACACATACACACACATACATGCACACACACATACACACATACATACACACACATACACACACACATACACACACATACACACACATACACACACATACACACACATACATACACACACATACACACACACATACACACACATACATACACACATACACATACACACACATACACACACATACACACACATACACACACATATACACACACATACACACACATACATACACATACATACACACACATACACACACATACACACATACACACACACATACACACACATACACATACATACACACACATACACATACATACACACACATACACATACATACACACATACACACACATACACATACATACACACATACACATACATACACACACATACATACACACATACATACACATACACACACATACACACACATACACATACATACACACACATACACATACATACACACACATACACACATACACACACATACACACACACACAAACACAAACACACATACACACACACACATACACACACACAAACGACATCCACAATAGTAAAATTTAAAAAAGCACGAACATCCTGTGGTTTCAATCCAGGCAGGGAGCAAGACAAAGAATAGCACCACCTCACTGCCTTAAGCCGTAGTGAGGTGTCAGCTGCTGCAGTTAGCCAGAGTTCAAGGCAGTGGGCAGGACGTCTTGTCCGTCCTGTTTGCAGTGATATTCTGGAGGAGGGATATTGGTCCTGGATGTCCTTGTTCTCTGTGGCTTAGCACATCTGAATCCCAGAGAACCCAGGATATCAGGGCCTGAGATCCAACACCTGCAGCTTCTGGCCTCACAGGTGTGGTGGTCTGGGGCCAGAAGTGAAGTCAAAGTCAGGAGCCCCAGGGGCTGGGTCAGAAATGTGCTTAGAGTGGGTGATGCGTGAGCTACAGGGAGAAGATGGGGGGGGGGGCAGCTGGTGGCAGAGTAGAGCTCCTTGCTGCTCATTCTTGCTTAAGTTGAAAGGCTGGCTCATGTCATCTGTCTCTAAGCTCACAGGAGATGGAGCCTCCTGTCTCTGCTTCCTCTATGCTGGGATTATAAAGGTGAGTTGCTATGCCTAGCTTTGCTCCTTACGTGGGTGCTGGGGATCCAAACTCAGGTTTTCATGCTTAAAGCATCACTGAACTACCTTCCCAGCCCAGAGGGTTCATATTTTAAATAAAATACATCCTTCTCTAAAGGGCCTAATGGCTCACATGGGGAGGGTGCTGATGTTTGGGTCTTAGCTGCTGAGAAGGGCAGTGGAGGCTGAGGTCTGGTTAGCTCAGACTCTGGTTTCAGAACAGCCCTCAGAAGTTTTCCCATCTCTGCAGACACAGAGGGGTCCCTTTGCTCTGTTCTGAAGTTTGTCAGGCGATAGCCACTGCGTACTTTCCAGTGTTACTACTTAATGAATAATTTTAGCGCACACAATGGCCCCATAGCCAGTGGCAGTTAAAATAGCTGAGCTTTCCTAACTACATACATTGGGATTTTTTCCCCTTTTCCCTGCAGGTACTCTTTATAGCCCGTCAGACCATTGTTCATAGATGGTGTGACTTCTGAGCCACATAACTATCAGAATCTGGCCTGTCAACTTGCAAGGTCACCGGAAGGCTTACTGTCCCCAATCCTGGAACATCTTCAGAAGTCACAAAATTCCTGACATTGGCAGGCGGTTATGTTTGCGGCTGACCTACAGCGTGTGGCTGTCTGTGATGCCTACAGCTGGGGTGAGACATACGTTGGACACTGGAGTTGGTAGAGGCTGGAGGGGATGTAGGCTCTGCATGAGGGCAGAAGGTAGACAGCCAGTCTTAGGGTTCTTTAAGCATTAGGTCCTGTCCTGCTTCATGTTGAAGTAGCAGCATTTATTCCTGAAGACACCCAGTGAAGCCCTTACTGCTTTAGTAGGTGGCTAGACTCTCTGTCGAATTGTCAGGAATGCTTTTCTGGAAGCATCAACTAGAACAATCTTAGAGACACCCAGCCTGGTTTGCTACGAGGAGCAAAAGTTCAATGGGGCTGTGAAGTCCTGCGTCACCCCACAGTGGGTTGCTCCAGCTGCTACCCTTGTTTCACCAAGGACCATCCTGTTTGTCTTTTTTGTGAGTTGTATGGCCAGATTCCCCCAAGGTTTGAAGAAGCCTCACATTTTACTTCCTACGAGGGAAGAGGCAGAGTTAACAGGCCTTGGTGGGGAATGTTGTTAAGTGTGCAGGCCTCATTCCCAGTAAGGAGGGACCAGGTTGGGGCGTGAGTCCCTCCTTATCTAAAAATTAAGCTTCTAGCTTTTTAAACAAGAAGAAAAAGCTTCCCATTGTATTAAAGAGAGAAAGAGAAGCTACGCCTCATCTCTCCTCAAATGAGGCAAGAAAGTTGGGGTCAAATGCCTGTTCTACGTGTTGATTGAGAATCAGTTTGCAACCCCATAAGAACAATACCAACCAACCAGAGCTCCCAGGGACTAAACCACCATCCAAAGAGTATACATGGACACCCATGGCTCCAGCTATGTAGCAGAAGATGGCCATGTTGAACATCAGTGGAAGGAGAAGCCCTTGGTCCTGCCAAGGCTCCATGCCCCAGTGTAGGAGAATGTCAGGGTGGTGAGGCGGGCAGGGGTGGGTGGATGGGTGGGGGAACACCCTCGTAGGAGCAGGGGGCGGGGGGATGGGATAGGGAGCTTATGGATGGGAAACCGGGGGAGGGGATAACATTTGAAATGTAAATAAAAAAATATCCAATAAAAGAAAAGAATTGTGAGATGGGGTGATGGGGGCTGGGAGGTGGCTCAGCCATTAGGAACACTTGCTGCTTTTGCAAGGTTAAGTCGCCAGCACCCATTTTAGGAAGCTTACACCATCTGCGACTCCAGCTCCAGGGGAGCCAATGTCCTCTTCTGGTCACTATAGGCAGCTACATTCATGTGGTACACATACATATATCCTCAGAGACACATAGAAATACGTGTTTAAAAGATTCTTAGTGGTTTAAGGGTGACAATGAGGCTCAGAGCAAGAATGTTAGCCCAACATTCACAAAGCGTTGTGTCAAGCCTTCCCAGCATGGCAAAACCGAGGAAACACCTTCCCCAAAGAATTAACATGGTTGAGAGGCATTTTATATGCTGCAGGCTTCAGAATGTGACTGTGTTTGGAAATGTCACAGTTGTAATTAGCGAAGATGAGGCTCTCTGTAATATGGTGAGTGCCAGGTCCTTCTCTCCTCAGGTGGGGCAGTTCAAGTGTATCTAAAAGTCACCACAGCCTGCAGCTGAGAGCCAATGAAATATTGACATTATCCACAAAGTTAATGGGGCCCAACAGTGGTGACCTTGGTGGGTACATGGCTCTGAGGCTTCATACATACTCTGTGTGGGATCCACTGTCGCGCCCACCTAGGCCAGCAAGGAAGACGCAACACGGTCGGATTCTTCTCAACAGCCTTTATTGCAGGACCACCTCATTGCTGATACAGGGACCTCGAGCGGCAAAAGCGCTCGCCTTATATACACAGCAGGCTGAGGCTATGCTAATTGTCCTTCAGGGATTGGCGGAGCATGAATCCCTCATTAGCATATTAACGTCCCGACCAACTGGCGCCAGGTGCAAAAGCCGCACATGCGCAGTACCGTTGTTCACCACAGGTGGGCGCCAGATCAACTCATTATCCTTCGGCCGCCCTGGCAAGGGGACAAGCCTGCACATGCGTGGTAAGTCGCTTACTACCAGATGGGACTGGATGTCGGCGCCATCTTTGTTTTACCGCGCCGCTGCCAACTTCTGGCATGGAGAAAAATCTTCATTTCCACATGAAAGGTGTTCGGCCCACATAGTTAGTCACAGCCCTCCAATGGAAGCATGGGAAAGGGAGAGAATTTCCTGAGATGCTTTAGAATATAGAGAACTCTCAGCATGGCAGAGTCTGGCACACCATGGCCAGTGTGCATGAGCGAATGTTCAATGAGCACAAGAACTTCCCTCTGAGTGTCCCCTTCGGGTGCTAGGACAACTGAAGAGAGGAGATTCTGGAAAGCCCTGGATGCAGAGATTTCCGGAGACTCCCTTCTACTTCTCGATGGCAGGGAGGCTGCTCAGCTTTGCTCATGGCTTCTTGGCTCTGGAGTGGTGAGGAACAAGTCCCCCTACTCTGTGGCAGGGTTCCCATGCTGCTAAGCTCTGACACAAAGGAAGCCCTGGATTGACTGTGTGGCACGCAGCTTGACTTGTGCTTCTGGCTCCTTGTCTGTCAAAAGGTTAGAGAATAGTCTAGACCTTTGAGGTTGTGCAGAGTTTATACACACAAAGCATTTTCAGATGGGTTCCACAAAATGGTAAGTCCTGGAAACAGCAGTTGTGAAATGTGCTATGGCTAAAAAATATTCCCATTGGGAGAGGTAAACAATGTCCACTCTTCTTCCTGGGTCCCCAAGGCACACCCAGAAATTGTACTGAAGCTTGCTCTCAGAACCAATGAGTTGATTGGGCTTCCTTACAGTAAGAGCACAGGAGAGAGACTACTTACCAGAATGTGGGGGTGTCCCTTCCAAAGGGCCTCACTGGAAAGTCTTTACCCAGTGGTAATGGGGGCTCTCCCACAGTCACATAGGTGGTTCCCCCTGCTTCTGTCTCCATCTCCTGTTCCTACATGTGCAGTCAGGACACAGGTGCGCACATCGGGTGGTAGTGACATGCTGGATACTCAGCTGAGGCGCCATCCCAGTCCCTCCTCCTCTTATAAGGGCCTGTAAACAGTCAGGAAGCCCCGCTGGGGTGGTCGTTTGCAAGGAATACAGCGGAACTCCTGAAGATGGAGAAGAGCCACATATACCAGGCTGACAGACTGTCTGGCCAAAGACCGCATGGAACACCAGGGTCACTGTGCGGTAAGATGTGTCGAGGGAGTGGTAGCAGAGAAATCCACTAAGGGGCGTTGCCTGCCCCTGGTTCTGCGGGAGTAGTAGCAGGGAGAGCCACCAGGGGGCATTGCCTGCCTCTGGTTCTGTGTCTCTTGTGACTCAAGAGAGACCCGCTTCCTTTGACTGCCAGGAAGCCTCTTCTGAGGAGCGTTTGAGATGGCTGCTCTATGTGGATGCAGCCAGGAGCCATTTGGCAAGTGGCTGTTTTGGAAGTTGATCAGCTGAGTGGGCTGGGTGAGGTCTGCTGCGCCTTCTCATGATTTCTCAGCTTCACTCAACCCGGATGGAACAGTGTTCGGCTGGCAAGGCAGGCCAGCAGATGCACGGGGCTTTTCTCAAACTGCTCTCTGAGCCAAATTTAAAGACACCTCAAGTGTGGGTAGCCCCGCCTCCATTTTCTGGTTTGAGAGCTTTTGATACACATTTCAAATCTTGTTTTCTCCCTAGTGAAATATATTGAGATAGTATACTGGGGTCCAGTGAAATCTATAGGGTCTGAGGAGTTTCTCACCCAGGTATAGGAGAGTGGGGCTGGGAAGATCAGTTGGTGAAGTCCTTGCTTTGGGAAAATGAGTTGGATCCAAGGAGCCCACATAAAAAGAAAAGGCTAGGTATGGTGGTGTGTTCTCACCCCCAGCACTGAGGACTCAGAGACAATAGAACACTGGGCCTCATTGGCTAGCCTACCAGATGAGCTCCAGGCCAGTGAGAGCCCCTGTTTCAAAAGTCAAACCAAATCAACCCAAAAAACCCAAGGTGGGTGGCTCCTGAGGAAAAATTCTTGAGGCTTATTCTACCCTTCATACGACACACATGTTCATACACATGTACACACGCATGTGCACAGCACATGCATATGCTAGTGTACACACAAAGAAGTGCTATAGTAGAGAGACGAGCGTTCATGTGTTCAAACTGAGCACAGTGAAACGCAGCCTGGGGTTAGTTTTGTGACAGTAGGCAAACTCAGGAGCTTCGGTCTGTGGGGCCTTAGCTCACAAAGGCCAACCTTTCTATCATCTGATTGATTAGTTCAAATGTTTATTGGGGAACCACACTAGTCAGACACTGGTTTAGGCCATGAGACTTAAGCAGCAGTAACAACAATAACAACAAAACAGAAAGCAAGTTCACTCAGACCCATCCTACTTAGGCGGGGCTTAGGGGGTGAGGAGGAGCCACATCCAGGAGCCTGTTATCAGGCCTGGACAGGATGTTGAATGGTTCCTTGGACTTTACCCTCACTGCAGATACTGCCTTCTGGGTTCTTTACAAAGCACGTGTCTCTGAGGACACCCCTGGCTTGGGAATTGGATATACTTAAGCTCAAATCCAGGTTCTAAGGGACATAACAGTCTGTGGTGTTACAGAACGGCCAAATCTTAGGGATTTATGGAGGAGAGCGTTATTTTATACAATTCTAGAAGCCGGGAAGTCCAAGGCCTTCATGCTGGGTCATTTCATGGCAGGTGGAAGGGTGGGAAACATGCCTGCCCATCTGACAGGGCATGGCAACTACCCAGATCCATAACCTCATTCCCAAAGCGACCAAGTCACTGAGGAGCATTAACCTCTCACAAGGGCACCGACCTATCCTGTCAAAGACCCCACTTTCCACTAAGTCCCCCACACATTCAGGGGACACATTCTAAACACAGCAGAAAGCTTTGGATTCCCAGGTTCTCCCTGGCCCTCTCTCAGGTTTGGAACATAGAAGTCATCAAGTCTGGGACTCTAGAACACTGTACACAGAGATACAGCCATGGTCCTCTTTCTGGGAATTGTGACAGTAGTGGAGGAGCTGTTAGCCTCAGATGGCCCCATACCTTCACCTTACCTTGGAGAGGCAGGGGTGAAGCAAGGAAACCCTGTGGCTTTCTTAGCCAACTTATATTGAGCCCCTCCTATGTGGGATCTTGAGTCTCATGTGTCTGAGATCAGTACTCACCACCTGCCTGGCCCACGGGCAGCACTGTGGTCCCACTGTCTCCACTGAAAGGACTCTGGCCAGCTCAAGAATGGTGAGCATGGCTCCGGGAGGCCTGGCCCTTCTCTCCCAGTCCCTCTGCCTTGCTAAAAGCCTTTAGATTACATTCCTAAAGCTAGGCACCAGGGCTGGAGAGATGGCTCAGAGGTTAAGAGCACTGTCTGCTCTTCCAGAGATCCTGAGTTCAATTCCCAGCAACCAAATGGTGACTCACAACCATCTGTAATGAGATCTGGTGCCTTCTTCTGGCCTGCAGGCATATGTGCAGGTCGAACACTGTATACATAACAAATAAACCTTTAAAAAATAATAAAGCTAGCCACCAAGGGTCTATTCTTTTATTTGGCCACTTCCTCCTCATTAGAATGACCACCAAGCAATCCAGGGCCTCCTTTGGCTCACTCAATTAACATGCCCAGGTAAAATTAAACACCTTATTCACCTCATCCTAACACAGGGTTTACCCTTGTATCTTTATAAACTGGCATTTTCCTATATGCCACATCTGTCTCCTCCCTATCTAGAGGCACTCTACTCTGGGACAAACACTCCTCCTCCTTCTCCCTTGTTCCCTTCCCCTTCTCCCTCATCCTCTATCTCCTGTCTTTGTCTCTTATTCCTTGCCCTCTCTCCTTCCGAGGCAAATAACTCCCCTTTGTACTGAGAACTTGGTCTTGGAGGTCTTGAGCCAACAGTGTTCTCTTTCACCTGTCTTAGGAGAGGGCCAAAGAGCCCTGGTTATCAGAGGTACCAGATTTCTACCTGCAGGGTAGAGCCAGCAACCAGGCAGCTGGATGGCCCCCTGACAGGTCTCATGGGGAGCTAGTGATGTTTGAGGTGGGCCATGTAGGGGAACTGAATACAGGCAGAAGAACTTACTCTCTTGTCTTACCTGGGAAGGTGACAACTTCAGTTTTCACAGGTTAGGTGCTGTAAAAGAAACCAGGAATACATGTAGATCCTGGCCAAACTATACACAGAGTAAGTCAGGAATACCCCGTTCTTTGTTCAGTACAGTACAGGTCCCAGTCTAGGGACTGCCAAGTCCCACCTTCCGTGACATAAAAATCTATACTTCATCGAATCAGACAAGGCTGGAGTAATGTGCCTCATCTGCTTAACAGCCCCTGGCTGTCTGTCCGAAGAGACAGACACTGTCACTTTGTGCCAGGCTCCTTTAACCCAGAAATCCCCAAGCAGCTGCTTTTGATGTGTCTATGGCTCCAGCGCCAGCGCCTGTTATGTAAATAGATGGGCTGTGTGTCTGTTGGCGCTGGCCATTGCTTTTGACTGAATGGCGTTTGTTCTCCTGGGACTTGTACAATCAACACTCGTTGAACAGCACACACCCAGGAGCTGAGACACAGTGGAGACACACAGATTCACATGTTCTGGTAGGATCTGCAGCTGGAGAATTGTAGGATTTTAGTGACCCCGAGAGTTAATTAGCAGCCACATAACACTCAATGGTAACAGGTTAGCAGCTTTGGTTATGGCCTCAGCAACTGCAACACAAAACTGCCAGACAGCATGTAACTCGGAAAGCCAAGCTCAGCGTCCTCAGGGTGACCAGCCTCAGGGCAAGAGGAAAAAAGTTCCACAGACAACCGAATCCTCAGAGCCACTGAGAAAAGTGTGGGTCAGAGGTCAGGCAGGGGCCAGAGGCCAAGCACCTTAAGCAGGAAGGCAAACAACTCAAAATAGCTTCAGGAAGTCCCTGAAACCAACCAGATTCACTAGCTCTCTCTGCCAGAGTAGCAATAAAAACTGTCAGTACATCTCAGAGGAGCAGAGCCAAGCAACAAAGAAGATTGTGAGACCAGACCAGCTAGCTACCTGGAAGAAGCAGAAACCAGCTGAACTGTCTGAAAGAGGTTTAGACCAACTGAGTCACTTGGAAAAGATGCTCCCTGTTGGGCCTTCTGTTGGCTGTGCAGTGTGCTTCAGGTTACCAGCTTTGTGATTTGGCAACCATGGTGGGCTTTGGTGATGAGTTATTTTTTCTTCTGTACATAACCAACCACTTGCCTATATTCCTGTGAGTAATCCCAGTAAAACTCACTGGTTCATCAAGTTGGACTTTAGTGTTATCTTTACTTTGGTCTGTCTTGCGATTCTTAGTTGGAGGTGATGTATGTTGTATCTCCCCAGGAAAAGTTTTGTCATAAAAAGTTTTGTCGTACAACACAGGCTTACTCATCTTCTCAGGACTTCATCCCAGGCATCACACTCAGAAACGATGCTGGCACTGCCAGGAGCATGGCCTTGTAGTTTCTTTCTGCAGCACTGTAGCACTCCCTGCCCCTTTGAAGATCACTTGACCGAGCTTGGCGTCTGAATGTGACTTCCTGTGCTCTGCCTTCCTATTATGGCTGCTGGCAGCATACCATGTGCAGTCTGAGGCAGGATGCTCACATCTGATGCGCCCTCACAGTCTGATAATCACCCTTCATAGCACCCAGACACAGAGGTGGGTCATATATACGTGAAAGCCTCCAGAAAATAGGTTGTGTGTACAGGCACACCCCAGCTCCCTATCTGAACCCTTGACTCCCACACTCAGGGACTCTACAGCCTGTCTGGACCTCAGATAGTTCACAGGCCCTAGGCTCAGCTGTTTTTTTGTTTGTTTGCTTTAGATATTTTATTTAGAAGGTCATAGACAGTTATGAAAGCCTGGAAAGGCTGGTTCTGCTGTTAGGGAAAGGAGCAGAAGGCAAGCCACTGAGTCAAGGCTTTCTGCAAAGATCTTTTTATATGGGCTGCTACCAGAAGGTACCACCCACACTCAGGTGGTCTTTCCACATCAATTAAGGTGATCACAACAGTTCTTCAGGTGAGAATCCCAACTTAGGTGATTCTACTCTGTGCCATGTTGACATTAAGGCCAGCCATCACAACCTATGTCTCTGGAGTTGTGTAAAAATTCCTTAGATGGAAAAGTTAAGAGGCTCTGGTTTAAGAGGGGGAGGGTATCCTAGTATCTTTGCATGGAATCAGGAATCTGGGGTCCTGGGTCTGGAAAGAGATCAGAGACAGTGCCACAGTTTAGATGAAGTCTTCAACGCAGAGACCTTAGGATGACATTGAAGATAAAAGTTATAGGGCCACTGAGATAACTCAGCAGGTAAAGGGACTTCTCTGCAAGCCTGGAGACCTGAGTTTGATTCCTAGAGTGTTGTTGTAAAATTATAAAAAATAAAAAGCTGTCTTTTTCCCTCCACTAGGTCCAGCACTGCAGTGTCCCAAGATATCTGGTAGATATCTTGCCAGAAACTGACATCCCAATTCCATGGTGGCTTAGTGTCTCTAGTTGCCACATACTCTCTTAAACTTACATCGCTACATGAAAGAGCACACAACACAATAACCTCTGATCCAATTGATAAGATATAATTGCCCACCTAATCATACAAGGCCCTGTACCCATCCATCCCTTAAGAATATTCATAACAACCTGTAAATACACAGAGTGGAATCTTAACGTCAGCCTCCATGTTCTCTCTGCAGCTTCTCTGCTGTCTCCTCCTGTCCCAGTCTCCTCCTCTTCCCTCAAACTTTTCTCCCACCCATCCTTCCTTATTGTCCAATGACAGGCCTCGTTCTATCCTGTACCTGCCCTCACCTGTATGACATCCTACATTGGAGTTCATGTAAACATGGATGGAGAGGATGACTCCAAAGAGTTGTTCTCTGACCTCTGTATGCATATCAGGATTCTCTCTCTCTCTCTCTCTCTCTCTCTCTCTCTCTCTCTCTCTCTCTCTCTCTCTCCCCCACCATGAATGCTTTCATCCCTACCCTCTTCCCTCCTGCTGATGCTGGTGATTTTATGGTAGTTACTGATCCTCTGTCCCGCTGTCTCTCAGCCCTCTTTGCACATGCTACTTGACATTGTCTGAACTTGCGCTCACAAAAGCAAGTGGTAGAAACTTGACTCCCAACACAACAGTGTCAGGATTGGGTGCCTATTGGGATGTGTTTATCCTCACACATGGCTACTGTAAGAGAGATCAGACTACAAGGTCACGTCCTCATTTTCTCACGGTGCCGTCTTCTGCCACACACCTTTGCTGGATGCAGACTCTGTACCTTGGACTTCCCTGCCCCTGAACTGTAAGAAATACATTTCTGTTCTGTGACCCAGTCTCCAGTGCTCTGAGATATAACAACACAAAGCAGACCAAAGCACTGTCTTCCATTCCGGCTTCTTATATTCTTCAAAGACATTTTATTGAACTGCGGTCCTATTTCTGACAAGAAGAGAGAGAGAATTCTTATTGTTAACCCCTCCCACTATGCAGGATGTATATTTCTTTTGGTTGCCTTTAAGGTGATCCTTTTGACAAAAGTGGGTTTAGCTGTGATACTCCTTGGTGGGATTTTCATTGAGTTATATGACTCAAGTCAGCTCTTTGAGTTGATGCCTGTGGTAGTTCGAATAATGATCCCCGAATATGCTACTTTACAGTTCTCAGAGCCCAAAATGCATCCCCTTGAATGATGAAAGGGACTTTACAGATGTGACTAAATGAAAGATCTTGGGATAGGGAGACAATCCTGGACTGTTTAGGTAGGTCCAATGTTGTCATAAGGTCCTTATTAGAGGCAAAGTGATGGAACCAGAACCAGAGAGAGGGCACAGCTGTGCACTGGCCAGCAGGAATTGGTTCCCTAGGTCCCTAGGAAAGGTAAGAACATTAACTTCATCTTCTTGGAGGATTCTGGAAGCTATCTACTTTAAACATGGAATCATTCCCAAAGACTTTTATGTTGATGGCCTGGTCCCAGCCGCTGGTGCTATGGAGAGGTGACCAGACTGTACTAGGGAGGGTGCTATGGAGAGGTGACCAGACTGTACTAGGTCCCAGCCGCTGGTGCTATGGAGAGGTGACCAGACTGTACTAGGGAGGGTGCTAGGGAGAGGTGACCAGACTGTACTAGGGAGGGTGCTAGGGAGAGGTGACCAGACTGTACTAGGTCCCAGCCGCTGGTGCTATGGAGAGGTGACCAGACTGTACTAGGTCCCAGCCGCTGGTACTAGGGAGAGGTGACCAGACTGTACTAGGGAGGGTGCTAGGGAGAGGTGACCAGACTGTACTAGGTCCCAGCCGCTGGTGCTAGGGAGAGGTGACCAGACTGTACTAGGGAGGGTGCTATGGAGAGGTGACCAGACTGTGAGGGTGCTCCCTTATGGGAGGATTTATCCAATAACAGGTCTATCAGGAAGTAGGGCTGGAGAAATTAGATCTGGGGATGAGGGGGAGGTTATGTCTTTAAAGAGTGTACCTTGTGCCCTGCCCCTTCCTGCCCCTTAGAAGGCTTCCTCTTCTAAGCCCTCTTTCCACTGTGATATTTTCCTCCACCGTAGGTCAAAAAAGCAATGGAAATAACCAACCATGGACTGTTTTGCACATATTTTTGTCACTATGACAAAAATTAATAATTTGCTGATGGCTTGATTTTAGACTTCTGATTTTCACAGCTGTAAGTGGATGGATTTATGTTGTTATAATCTCTGTGTTTGTGGCAGTTTGTCAGAGCAACCATAGGGAATTAATGCAGGCAGTTATAAATATTTGTTCAAGGGACTAATTGATGAACCTCTGAGGAAGCTGAAGTTACTCGGTATTAATGTTTTTGTAATAATTAGCGAACAAGTGCTTCAGTTTTTCATAGTTATTTGGCTTGTTATACATGGCAGGAGATGACAACCCTTCAGAAGCCAGCTGGAAGGTGAGGAAGGGGTGTAGCATGTGAATGCTAATATTACAGATCCTTTGGTCCATTGAACACATGCAGATGAGACTGTCCTGAGCTCATTAAGGTGATCTGACAGTCAGATTTTCCTTGCTTTGTGGAATCAACCTTTCTCCAACACCTGTCTTACAAATTGTAGCTCAGCCTCCTGGAGTCAAAAAGTCAGAGAATTTTAATGGGGTGACCCTAGAGAAATCAACTCAACCAGGAGTCATGGAAACTTCATCGAGATATTGTATGACTAAATGTAAGTGTCAGGAATGAGCTCACACTACGATTGGGTCAGTCCTATCTCATTTGACCTTGAATCCCAGGTTCTTCCTCACTGTGCTGTGGTGGCTTTGTGGAGGGTAGAGCCTTGAAAGGGACCTGCTGCTGTCCCTGTAACCTTTCCTAGCTGCCCAGCTGGGTACTGGACAAACAGGTGTGTCTCCCTCCTTAACTCTCTTGAAGAATAAACCTCTTGCTAAAAGTCTTGCTTACTTTTATAATGCTGTGAAGAGATACTGTGCTGGATAGTTTTATGTCATCTTGACACAAGATAATACTATTTGTGAGGGGGGAAATTCAATTAAGAAAACACCTCCATAAGCTGGACTGTGGGCAAGCCTGTAGGGCATTTTCTTAATTAGTGATTGATGGTGGAGGGCTCAGACCATTGTGTACAGTGACATCCCTGGGCTACTTGTCATGGGTTCTGTAGCAAAGCAGGCTGAGCAGGCCATGGGAAGTAAACTAGTAAGCAGCACCCCTCCATTATCTCTATATGATCTCCTGCCTCCAAGCTCCTGCTCTACTTGGGTTCCTGTCCTGACTTCCTTTGATAATGAATAGTGATATGGAAGTGTAAGCCAAATAAATCCTGTCCTCCCGAGTTTGATTTGATTGTAGTGTCTCATCTCAGCAATAATAGCCATAACTAAGATAAATTAGTACCAGCACAGTGGGCTATTAATATAACAGACTTAAGTACGTTTCAGGAGGATTATAGAAGGACTTTGGAAGTTTGAGCTAGAAAAGCCCTTGAATGTTGATAGCTCAGTGGAATGTTCTGTGGCAGTTTGGAGGATTAAAAAAAAATGTTGAAAGTAATTCATAGGAAGGAAGCCTGCCTTGTGACAGTCCAGAGGGAAGTTTGTGAGTTACTCAAAGACTATTGGGCTGTTTGTCATTTTGAGTTAAAAATCTGTGTTTCTGGTTAGCTGGGTCAACTGTGATGCACAAGAGACCAGAACCTCTCAAGTAAAACCTTTGCTTTACTGGGGCAATTGATGCTGGCCAACTGGAGCTGAGAAATTAACTGTAATCAAAAAGAGACCAGCACTATTGAGGGGAAATCTTCTGGGAAGTGTTTCCTCAGAGTCATAAAGGCTGTGTTCCAGAGACAGCCAACGTTGTACCTCATACTTTCACCTAAACTTGGTAACATAAGAGTCACTTGGGGGATACCGATTTTGAAAGCATGAAGAAGTATTGGAGAGCAGCTGAGGCTTGGCACTGTGTGACAGGGCTGGGGTCTCTGAAGAGAGCTCTGGAGAAGCTATTAGTGAAAGTGTAGCAGAAGATCCCAACATTTTGGAAATGCCAGTATCCTGGGATGACTACCAAGGGCAGCAGTAGATATGGAGTGAAGCGAGATTGAGCCTAGGAGATAATTTGTGTGTGTGGAGCTGACTGAATCCATGACCATCATGGCAAGAAGAGGGCAGAGTCAGAGAAGTGATCCAAGCCCTTTAGAGGAGCCCAGAAAATAGTGGGTGTTTCCCAGACACTGGACACTGACTTATTCACACAGTTGGAGTTCAGTTTTGCTTTGATTTGATTGTGACTTTGCCCTGGTTCTTCCCTCTTGAAGTAAGGATGAATTTAACTTATTTTTGATTTTATAGGATCTCACAGTTGAGAGGCTTCATATTTAAAGAGGTTTTAAAAGAGACTTTGGATTTTTTTTTAAAGAGACTGAATTTTAAAGTGTTTGAGTTTGTAAAGACTGAGACTTTTTAAGTTTGTACAATGTTTTATATTATGATGACAGTAAAGTGTCATCTTGGGGATGAACAAGGAAGGAAGGGTTGTGGTTTAATAGTGATGTGTTTGTCAAGTTGACAAGTGGTCAGTTGTGCTGGATAGTTTTGTGTCAACTTGACACAAGATAATGCCATTTGTGAGAAGGGAACCTCAATTTAAAAAAAAAAACGCCTCCATAAGCTGGACTGTGGGAAAGCCTGTAGGGCATTTTCTTAATTAGTGATTGATGGTGGTGAGCCTGGCCCCTTGTGGGTAGTGATATCCTTGGGCTAGATGTTCTGGTTTCTGTACAAAGCAGGCTGAGCAGACCATGGGAAGCAAACTAGTATGCAGCACTGCTCCATGGCCTCTGCATCAGTTCCTGTCTCCAAGTTCCTGCCCTGCTTGGGTTCCTGCCCTGCCTCCCTTTGATAATGAACAGTGATATGGAAAGTGTAAGCCAAGTAACCCTTTCCTCCTCAGGTTGCTTTGGTCATGATGTTTCATCACAGCGATAATAATGGTACCAAGACAGATCTATGACCAAGGCAACTTATAGGAATAGAACTCAGGACCTCTGGAAGAGCAGTCAGTGCTCTTAACCTCGGAGCTATCTCTCCAGCCCCTCAAGGCAACTTATAAAGGAAAGCATTTAATGTGGTTACAGAAAGTGAGCCTATGACCATCATGGCAAGAAGAAAGGTTGGAGGCAGGCAACATGGTGCTGGAGCCTTAGTTGAGATCTTCTTATACGTTGAGACAACAACTGAGAGACAGAGAGGGAAAGGGAGAGTGGAGAGCAAAGACCAAGACCTGGAATGGTGTGGGGTTTTGTAACTTGAAAGGTCATCCCCAGAAACACACCTTCTCTAAGACCATACTTCCTAATCCTTCACAGACAGTTCCACCCAATTGAGGACTAAACATTTGAACAAACCTATAGAGGTCATTCTCCTCCAAACCGCTTCACCTACTTTACTTGTTCAGTGTTCTCCCCTTGAAAATGAGATTCAGCTCTATAATTAGGGACACAAACTATTGTATTCCCACCCTTCAACCCCCACCCTTCAGCCTCCACTCCTTCTAAAGTTCCTCCTTTGGTCTCCCTTTTGTAAGGAGTGTAAACACCCAAGCAGCAAGGTCATTCCACACTTACCTCTCAGGACCAAGAACAGATGGCTTACTGCTTGCTGCCAGGCACTTGAACCACCAGTATTTTCTGGGAGCCTTTGTCTTTGTCACCAAGGCTCACTGGTGGCTCTGTTGGGTGTTGTTGACAATTCTTTGTGCACAGCAGAACTCCACCCCATGGTCTCATTTCAGACTCAGTCCTTGAGTCTACCTATAGCCTGACTGTGGGTATAAGCAATCCCATGTGTCCCAAGACAGGCAATTCAAGGCCTTCATGTGATTGGCTAGTAGGTAGCAATTATACAATCACATCTACAGGCTTTGTGTGGTCTTCCAGATGAATTGATAAGTATCAGTTACAGAATCTCAAGGTTGGGTAGCTTGGAGAAAGCGGTGTAGTCTCCACCCCTGAGAAATAGCTGTGGATACAGTTGTGTGATGCAGATGCTCGGCATTACAGAATTTTATACCTTAGATTCGAATGGCCACGTGCAAAACCTAGGGAGACTCTGCCGCAAGGTGAAAGCTGATCTTTTAGGTAATAATTACAAGACAGGAGAGGAAGAAATAGGAATATTTTTGTGGTGAAATCACATGGACAAAGTGTATACTAAGTGTGCATCAGCTTAATAGCTGGCTCAACCTGTGCTCAGATGGTGGTGGAAGGATTTTAATATTCTCATCTCCTCAACGTTTAAATGCCTCCTCAGGTTTTATTAAGGGCACCGTGTGGAAGCACATATTAATTTCGTGCTTGCCCTAGCAACCAGATGCAGGTCAGGTTCAAGGGGATATGTTTAGCTACAGAGAAAGGCAAACAGCTATTTCTAAGATCATCTTAGCTTGATGGATGATGATTCCACGTTAGCATTTAAAATCATTTCCCTTAATTTAGTATTAAATCTTTGGTCTGCTCCCCCACTCTGAGAGGCCAAAAATCAAAGGGAAAAACGATGCATTTGCTCTCTTTTTAATTTTTTTTATTATTTTTAAAAGCTTTTTATTGGTTCTTTGTGATTTTCACATCATGCACCTCAATTCCAGTCATCTCCCCCTCACCTTGTATCCACTCTCCATCCTTGCAACCTTTCCCTCAGCAGAGAAAAAAAAAATCTTGTTGTGGAAGCCATAGTGTATCCCAGTGTGTCCCATGGTATACCCTTTTTGTTCATGTTTCTTTGCTTGCAAATGTTCATGGAATGACTTCTTGGTTTGGTACAAGGCCTCTGGCTTTTGCTACTCTACTGATACTAGAAGGTCGCTGGGACTCCTCTCCGATAGTCTGTTGTTGCCCTGTGTCATGGAGATCCAGGAGATTTGGATCTGTAGGACCAGCCCCTTCATCAAGGGGTAGATGTTGGGGTGGACCAATCCAAAGCCCTGGTTCTGGGCCTAAGAGGTATCTGAGCTGGTCAGCTCTCTGTCTCTCATGCTCTTACAACCTTGGGACCAGCTCTGCAACAAGAGTCAGCTCTACCCTGCTGCCCAGTTGAGGTACAGTGCCCTCTCTTCTGAGTGTTGCAGCTAGTGAGGGACATGGCCAGTCCTCCCACTCTCATGAGGGACATGGCCAGTTCTCCCACTCTCATGACCATGGGGCCAGCTTTCCTGCCTGCCATAGAAGGCAAGGAACTAGGGAGGGAGGGGAACCTGTTCTTCCAAATGCTGCAGCAGGTGATGGGCAAGACCAGTTCTGCTCCCATGAGCTTCTTGGGGTCAACTTTTCTACCCATTACCAGTTGTGAGGGAAAATGGAGAGTAGGCATCTCTCTCTTGCCAATGCTGTGGCAGACAAGAGGCAGGGCCAGCTCTCTTGAAACCTCCACATCCAAGGTCAGCTTTTCTGTGCTGTAGCAGATGAGGACAGAGCTCTGATCTCTCTTGTTCTGATGACCCCAGAGCCAGCTCTTCTGTCTGAAGTATGTGGCAAGGGGAAAGATGGGGTCATATCTCCTTCTCCCATGTCACCACATAGCAGATATGTAGCTGGGCCAGCTCTCCCACGCTCACACCCTCTGGGGAACTGACTCAACCACAAATCCCAAGAACTGCTGCTAGGTAGGGGCAGAGTCGCCTCTCCTGCTCTCCCACACTGTCCAGGTGAGGAATGTGCCAGTTCTGCATAGCCCTGCGGGGCCACAGACCCAGACATGGCCCCTGGCATCACTGGCTACTCACATGAGGCTCTTCACTACTCTTGAGTCTCTAGTATTTCTGCCTCATTTTTATACCCCCCGCCCCCACCCCCCATTCTTCTGCCTGTCTCTCCAATAGCAGAGGCTGACTCTTCCTTCATGGCTCTCCAGTGGCCTCTACTGGGGAAGCTCCACATTGCATTCTCTGAAAAGGAAGCTCATTGCTGAGCCAAAATGCTCCCATCTATGTTCATGTTGGCTTCAGATAGAGAAAGAAATTACTAGGCTATCTCTAGCATCTAATTCTTGAACACCTACTGAGTGCA
Source organism: Rattus norvegicus (assembly GCF_021556685.1). NCBI lineage: Eukaryota > Metazoa > Chordata > Mammalia > Rodentia > Muridae > Rattus > Rattus norvegicus. Next base: position 50,257,620 of record NC_141544.1, on the reverse strand, counting down.
GGCAGGATTCTCAGTACTGAGGGCTCCACTCCAGTGATGAAGACACTGGGCCAGGGTGTGTGAGCCCTAATCCCAGAAGTGCAATTAGGGAAAAGAATAGGTGCTTAGAGAGTGTGGTGGCGAAGCATTCGGGTGAGGCAGGATTCCAGATTTGGCGTTCAGAGTGTTGACACTGAGCCTAAAAGACAGGAAGGTGTCATAGGACTGTAGAAAAATTTGAAACTACTACTCTGAAATTCAAGAACTGTCCAGTGCCCTGGACTGTGTAAGAAGGAGCAAGTAATTGCTTTAGTCGTTTGTTTTGCATTGTGTACTTCTGTTATGCAGAGCTATAGTTTAAAACAATGTTCAAACTATGTCTGCATCTCCCTGGTGGATTCTGAAGCTTTCTGAGTGAGAACTCTCAGTGTTCCAAGTGCTTGTTTTGCTTGGCTGTCAGCGAGTGTCCACAATCAGAGTTGAATACCCAGGGTTCCCTCCTCCTTGTCCTTGTGCTTGCCAGGAAGGAACACTATTCAGTCAGTCTTCCTCCTGTTGTGTTTGTGAATGCTAACACCTCCTCTGTCACCCGTTTTCCATCTTGTGTAAGAAACCCAGTCTTGAAGCCAGTGAACCAGTCCTTTGACTCTACCCCTGGTGGTCTCTCCATTCCACTTCTTAAGAAAAGCCCATGATCAAAAGTTTCTCTTCTCTTTCCTCCCTGCACCCCTATCAAATCTCTTTTAATAAGTGTCCAGTTCTCAGACAGCTGCTACAGAGAAGGCTGTAGTCAATGCCCTGCTCCGTATAAACCAATGGGTGGTGGAATGCTCAAAGGGGCCACTTAAGGAAGGAATACTTGTAAAGGGGAATCTCATTGTGATAACAGTGACATCAACTGCTGGAAGCTGGAAGGGGTGATCTGTGAGGAAGAGTGGGTGACTTCTAGTCTACTGATGACTAGCTTGGTTGAAAACAGCCCTTGCTTTCCTGCCCTCCCTCTTCTCTCTCTCTCTCTCTCTCTCTCTCTCTCTCTCTCTCTCTCTCTCTCTGTGTGTGTGTGTGTGTGTGTCAGAGAGAGAGAGTGCAAATATGAATAAATGACTCACATTTGGTTCACGCAACAGACTATTGTTCGCCTGTGAAAAGACTGTCCTACTCCATCAAGGAGAAATGTGATACACATACTCCATGAGGAATAGTGCATGTTACCACTTATACATGGACCATAGGGTAGATGGTTAACAGGCAAAATGTAGAGTGGTAGTGGTGATTGAGTGAAAAATGAGGCCATGTCTGCTCCACAGTGTGGCTGGGGAGGTTCGTTGTAGGATATGAGGGAGAGCACAGCCAGAGGTGTCTGGCAAGGTCCTTGCTGAACATGGCCAGCAAACTGAACCAGGCCATGGGAGAAGGGGATGGGAGAGCAAGAGAGAAAACAAGAGATGAGAGGAGAAGACAGGAGAGGAGAGAAGAGAAGAGAAAAGGTGGGCAAGAGGATCCCCAAACTAAGAGCATGAAAGAGTCCAAAAGACTGCATAGCCAAAATGGTTGAAGTTATATAGGAATCAGAGTCACTGCAGGAAGGGATGAAGCTCAGGCAGGAGCTGGAGAGGTTCAAGGCCAGGTGAAGAGTGCTGAGAAGAGCCAGGGCTCTAACTGGTGCGGGCAGTGCTGAGAGAGACTAGTCATTGACCTCCACTTTGATATGTTAAACAGGTGCAGCTCAGCCTTTGTCCCTTTGTCTTTGAGACCTAACAATGATGGGGTCCCCTGGGGTGGGCAGTCTATGTTTGGTAGAGACAGAGTTGTCTGCTGGAGAAAATGGAAAGTTCTAAGGTGGAGGTAGTTTATACAGTGTCATGTGTCACTAACTTCAACCTAAAAGTTGTCAGGACATATAATTTAATGTTCTTGGAATAAAAACGACCTGAGGAGGTCATGTGCTGAGGCTACAATTTGTATGTGAGCTTTGTTAGAAAGAAGGGGGGAGGGGCATCCCACATTTATTTCCCAGCTCAAAGGTCGGCTGGTTGTCTTTCGTTGTCTCATTTTGTTTGTTTGTTTTCAGTTTTACGAAAACTTCGGTCATCTGGGAAGGGGAACCTCAAAAAATGCCTCTATATAGAAGTTTGGTATGTAGGCAAGGCTATGGGGCATTCTCTTGATCCGTGTGGGAGGCCCTAGCTGACCCGGGGCTAGATAAGAAAGCAGGCTGAGAGAGTGAGTCATGAGGAGCAAGTCAGTAAGTACCACTCCTCCAGGCCTCATTTTCAGCTCCCCGCTCCAGGTTCCTGATTGAGTTCCTGCCCTGGTTTCCTTTGATAGATTATCAAGCTATAAGATGAAATAACCCTTTCCTCCCCAAGTTGTTTCTGGTCACTGTTTTTCTGTAGCCATAGAAGGAAAAGTAGGACAACATCCAGGTCTGAGGGGCCACGGGCTTCTGGCTGTTTGGCTCAGCTTTGGAGAGCAAGGCTGAGAGTGGAATTTAAAGACCCACTGAGGCAGACTCACGACGAAGGTTAAAGATGTCCAATAGCTGAACTCATCTGAGTGTCAGGCCCAATTCTCTCTGACCAGGCAAGCTTCTTAGATGGCCTCCTCTCTGGTTCCTCCTCTCTCTCTCTCTCTCTCTCTCTCTCTCTCTCTCTCTCTCTCTCTCTGTGTGTGTGTGTGTGTGTGTGGTTAGGGGGTCAGTCAGTACTTACTTCAGAGTTTCTCTGACTGGAGAAAGAATGTGCAGGGAAAGGACTGTCCCCCTTGTCCTTCCTGTTCATGCAAACCAGAGTGCTTTGTACTCACCTCCTTGTCTTTCTTATTCCTTCAAGTGTAGGAAGGTGGCAGTTGCATGGAGGCCCCAGGATCCTAGAAAATTTCCCAGGGCCAATAAGTTACCTCTTTCATATGGAGGGCATCATAGTTTGTGGTTTTTGGCTGCAAAAGGTAACATGGAGTGAAGGGCAGCTTGTAACAGATGTTGCCTTAATTAGGAAAAAGCCTTGCGACCATTTTTGGGTGAGAGAGAGAGAGAGAGAGAGAGAGAGAGAGAGAGAGAGAGAGAGAGAGAGAGAGAGAGAGAGAATGGGTCCAGGCTGCTGGGGAGCAAAGGCCAGTCTCACTCACTGTACAGGGGTCTTCTCTGCTAAGTGGTTACTTCCTCCAGGACAACTGTAAGGTCATGCTGTAAGGTCATGCCTACAGAGCTCTTAGTGTTAATCCTGAGAGTCTCAAGAGAGAAAAACAAACAAAACAGTTCTACAATTTTGAGCCAAACTGGAAACAAACTTTAATTAAGTACTGACCAGGATGGATTTTGGTCAGGACTGGGCCAGCTAACTAGATACTTCTGATGAATTCCCCGTGGCCCAGCTTTGACCAGCCTTTCAGGCTTCCTGGGCCCTGGCAACAATATCTTAGTCTCAGCTGGAAGCAGTTACAGACAAGAACACGTCATCCTTGGGTCTCTAAGGGGTTAAAAGACTAAGTCATAAGAAACTCCCTGGCACAGGGGGAAAAATGGCTGTCCATAATGCCAATTAGCATGCCAGAAATGAAATTGGCCTACATTTATCGACAGGTGGGTTTATTAATGGAATCGTAAGTGAATGTAAAGGATTGTAAGGCACTTGGCCTGCTTTATGCAGAACCAAGAGGTGTTATACGGTTTTATGAAAAAGAAAAATATTGTTTCTATATGAACCATTCGGGATTACAATCTGCTATCCTCAAAGAAATATTACAAAAAAGGAGACCTGAGCTGAAATAAATGACTGGAGCCCTGTCTGTTTTCAGACTCCACCTAGATAGTGACTCTGATGCCAGCCATCACAGGGCCTTTGGTCCTTCTGCTTCCTCTAATTACTATTGGCTCTTATATCACTGATGTCTCAACTAGATGATAATTGGTATCTGGATACCATTAAGCTGATGGTTGTTAGATCCCAATATAAACAAGTACTCATCACAGAGTCAAGGATTTTTCCCAGGATTCAATTCAACTGGGGAATGTAATACCCACAGTTAACCTATAAGCCCCACCTGCTCAAGGATCAGGTAACTTCCTAGAATGCTGGGAGTTGTAGTTCTTGGAAAGTAACAAAACTACATGGTAAAATATGGTGGTTATACGGTTTTGTTCTTACAAGCTCCTACAAAGCGTATCTTGTGGCCACTTACTGGAATTCCAGAGAGTGGTCCTGAGGAATAACATTAGCATAGGGCTAGCTCAGCTCAGCCTGGGGGATGCTGGCTAGTGCTGTAGAGACCTCCCTCTGTGGAGGGTGAGAAGCTCCTTTGGCACCTTTGTGGGTGGCTTCCCTTGCGGCCTATTCTTAGCAGTGCGGTATCTGTTCCCAGGATCAGAAGTGGGTGCTGACGTGGGACCGCAGAACCTTCTCAGGCATCACAGCAGAGAAAAGGGTACCAGAAAATGGCCATCTCCCTAGACTCAGAGGTCAGGACTGTGTTCCACCGTCACCTTCAGTCTCGCGCACAGAGTAGGGACCGGTTGGGAGTGTCACTCAGGAAGAGCAGCAGCGCATATGTGGGGCAACAGGGAGCTTCACTGCTGGTGTCCTAGAGGCTAAGATTGGGTTGTTTTTCTTATCGAAGCATGATGGTTGGTTTATTTACGGAAGTGCCGACTTAGTTTATCTTTTTTTTTCACAATTATTTGCAAGTGTCGCGTCGGTCGCGCTTTCACGCCAGCCACCATCGGATTCTTGGCTGCCGGTAAAACCTTCGCCATCCTTACCTGATCATCGTATTTTCTCTCCCACTCGCTTGCTTTAATTTTCTTTGTTTACCGCAATAACGCAAAAACTCTCAATTTTATAAACATATAAGCTATAGATTTAAAAACTACATTTAGATGTAGAAACAAGACAAGCCATTTAAGAACAAGTTCAAGTGTAATCTTTCTATTGAACTCAAACTCCTGGTTGAGTCACAGTTAAAAGTTTCCCCGCCTGACCCTCTACTCCAATGCCAGCTCTTCTGCCCCGTGAGCCTTCCTTTCTCCACATTGGTGACCACACCTTATTCCTGAATGTTTTCTTCCCCTTTCTCCTCCACTGTTCTCTCTCTCCCTCTGTCTGTCTATCTCCCCACTGATATCAGGCATTCTGCCCACACACAGATGTTCATGGGGTTGTTTGCAGTAGCAGTCGATCTTTATTTATTATTTATTTATTTAGACAGTCTTACGTAGTGCAGAATGTCTTCCAACTCCCTTGATACCTGAGGATGATCTCTGTAGCAGTTTGAATGAGAAACGCCCCCACAGGCTCCGGCATTTTGAACACACGGCCCAGCGCTTTTGGGGGAGATTATGGGGAGGTGGGGTCTGGTTGGAGGAAGCGAGTCACTGGGAATGGGCTTGGAGAGTTCTATAGCTTGTACCTTTTTCCTTCTCTGCTTTATGCTGTGGGTGAGCACGTGAGCGCTTGGCTCTTTGCTCCTCCCACCTGCTGTGCCACCCCTCCCCCTACTGCATCCCTAACTGTAACTGTAGCCAAAATAAACCCTTCCTTTTCCAGTAGTGTTACTCATGGTGTTTTATCACTGCAACAGAAAAGTCCCCCATAGGTGGTCTTGAACTTCTGATCTTCTAGCCTCCTGAGAACAGGGACAGGTGTGAATCACCAGGCCTGGATTTTGTTATGTAGGTTCTGAGTAGCAGGTAGGGTTTTGTGTGTGTTAGGTCAGAATGCACACAAAGACCTTGTACTAAACATTCATGTCCTGCCCTGTAGAACTAGAGTTTTAAAAAGGTTACTCATTGTCAGAGTCCGGATGTGCAGGGCCGGACGTGCCTGAGGGAGAGTCAGAGATAGGACTTGCCAAACCAGCTATCAGCCCCAAGGACATTGACCATCTGTAGCCACCCCCTCCCCTTCCTTCACCCCCCTGAGTAAGATGAGCCACCCTACCTGCCTGCCGAGCTGCTAGAGAGCACGTACTCCTTGCTGATGTAATTTCACGCCGAAAGTAACTGTGCACCATTTGAATTGACCAATCATGTGTAACCTCGCGAATGCCCCTAACCTCCCCTATATAGACCCCCGAGTTTGGAAGCTCGGGGTCGATTCCTCTGTCTCCTGTGTGAGATACGTGTCGACCCGGGATCCCGCTAAGACCTGGGATCTCGTTAATAAAGCTACCTCGTGCTTTTACATCAAGAATGGCTACTCGTGGTTCCTGGGGGCACCCCATCCCACAATTGGAGCGAGAGACATGTCCCCCGTTTAGGGGTACGCTCTTTCAGCCCCACACTAGGTGTGGTTTGAATGAAAATGTCCCCTCCCCCCAGCACTCATAGGGAGTGGCATTCTAGGTGTATCCCCGTTGGAGTAGGTGTGTGGTCTTGTTGGAGGAAGTGTGTCACTGGGGCAGGGTTTTGAGGTTTCAGATGCTCAAGCCAGGCCCATTGTCTCTCTCTTCCTGTCAAACCAGATGTAAAACTCTCAGCTCCTTCTCTAGCACCACGGCTGCTTGCCTGCTGCCATGGTTCCTGCTGTGCTGATAAGGAACTAAACTTCTGAACTCTAGGCCAGCCCCAGTTACGTTATAAGAATTGCTGTGGCCATGGCATCTCTTCACAGCAACAGAAACACCAGGACACTAGTTTTTCACTGCCTCACACGAGGGGAAGCTCACAATTGTTCATTCCTCTTTCCTCACTTCACTAAGCACTGTGCACATGAGATTGACGCCTTCTGTCATGGAGCAGAATTTCTTCTTTTGTAAAGCTGCAATTCTCTAAGGCTTGCTTTCCCAGTCGGCTGTAACTGTCCACTTAGCCTACCGTCACTTGAGAAGGGAGTGTCTGGTAAGGGACTGCCCAGAGCAGATTTGCCCAAGATCCTATCTGTGGCTGATTGCCTTGATTGTTATAGATGTAGGATTGCCTAGCCCACTGCAGGGGTCACCATCCCCTGGGCTGGTGGTCCTGAGATATCTACGAAAGTCAGCTGAACATGAATCTGTGAGAGGAGCAGCAAACAGAGTTCCTCTGTGGGTTTTTCTTCAGGTCCCCGCTTGAGTTCCAGCCCTAATGGCTTCATCGATGGACTGTGAACTGGAAGTGTCCTCTGAAGAAATGTTTTCTTCCCCTAAGCTGCTTTAGGTTCCAGTGTTTAATCACGGCCTCAGAAAGCAAACCGGGCTCTCATTTGGTTCACACATCTGTCATGGGATCTCTGATGTTGGTAACTGTGAGCAGAGTGTCCCTGAGATCTCATTTATTTCACATAAATATTCTGAGATGAGGTTGTCAGGTCACATTAGCTTTATCTTTAAACATTGTTAGGAAGCCTAATTATATTTTCCGAAGCGCTGTTCATCAGTCATTGACCGACGGCTTGCAGCAGTTTCTCCACATCTGGTCACAGTTCTCTCTCTCTCTCTCTCTCTCTCTCTCTCTCTCTCTCTCTCTCCCTTTCCTCCCTCCTTCTCTCTCTCTCTCTCTCTCTCTCTCTCTCTCTCTCTCTCCTTCCCTCCCTCCTTCCCTCTCTCTCTTTCTCCTTCCCTCCCTCCTTCCCTCTCTCCCTCTCTCGCTCTCCCTCTCTCGCTCTCCCTCTCTCGCTCTCGCTCTATCGCTCTATCGCCCTCTCGCTCTCTCGCTCTCTCGCTCTCTCGCTCTCTCGCTCTCTCGCTCTCACTCTCATATAGAACAGCACTTTACTCCAGGTACTGATCTGGGGTTTCATCTGCATTTCCTTGTGTCTGGTGATGTTGGGTGTCCTTCTGTTCAGAAGCTTTTTGGCCTGCCATCGTTCCTCTGCTTGGCTTTGTAGCTGGGGCTTTTGGTTCAAAGCCATGAATTCACTGAGCCATCCTAAAGCCTTTCCTCTGGGCTTGCAGCTTGAATCTCCTCCACACAGGCTTCTTTTGGTGTAGCATATTGTGGGTTGGAACCTGGAAAAAGCACTGGTGGTCACTGCTGTGTTTGAGAGCGCTCCCTGGTGGTCACACAGCAGCACTGCTGTTTCTCCGTTCTCAGTGTTAGAATTTACTTATTTAAGCATTTTTCTGACTTTCTATTTGGTTTTAGGATAGTACTCAAGGCAGAAACCCACTTTTAGTTTCTATAATAAGCCAGCCTTTATTTTAATATTCATTAATAATTCCTCTTTCCCCACAAGTTTGAAACGTCATTTTAACCATGAGCTGAATGTCAATGAAATTTGTTTTTATTTATAAATTCTTTATTCTGTTTCACCAATATCTGTCTTATCTGGCACAGTGAGTTGAAAGTGACTCTCTAAAAATTCTTCTTTCTCAGAACCTCAAAACATTTTAAGTCAGAGTCTTTACAGGTACAACAAAGATGGGAAGATGAACTCTGTCTCCAGTACACAAGAAAAATCTGATGTGGCCAGTGTTTGCCTGCAATCCCTGTGCTGGGATGCAGAGAGGGAGGATGCCTGGGGTATGCTGGCCAGATGGTATAGCCAATTGACAAGCTCCAAGGTTTAGTGAGAGACCCAGTCTCAAAAAAATAAAGGAATGCGAAAGATCTTTGTTACACGTGCACATATATATCTACATACATACATAAGCAAAGCCCTACACACAATATATATATATATATATATAATATATATAATATATATACACATAAGCAAAGACCTACACACACACACACACACACACACACACACACACACACACACACACACGGAGGGAGCAGACAGACAAGTCAGACAGACAGACGGACAGACAAGAGACTCTTGATAGACTCATTATAGGACACAGAAAAGGAGAACACAGGAAAACAAGAGGAAGCCATGGGAAGAGGGCAGTATTTGGAGTCTGGTACCACAGGTCAAGGATTGCTGGCAGCCAGCAGAAGCTCCCCTGTGGGGTTCAGTGGTAGATAGTCCCTTCCTACCTCTGACTTTGGCTACCTGCTCTCTGGGCCAGTGGGTGATAGGATAAAAATCTGTTGTTTTAGGCCACCAAATTTGTCTGGATTAGTAAGACGGATATGGGAATGAATGTCCCCAGTGCTTGCCACTCACAGGACAAGGCACCCATCACCATCCAATGAACAATTCTATGGTATTTTCAGAGGTGAATCTATGGAGATCCCAAGTCAAAAGCGGGTAACTTTGGGAGGGAGATTGGATAATAAGCTAATCTATATCTCTATCTATCTATCTATCTATCTATCTATCTATCTATCTATCTATCTATCTATCTATCTTCAAAATCATACTGGTTATATGTCAGAAAGCATAAGCCGTGCCTGCTGCAAAGACCATTCAGAAAACAGGCAAACCTTGACCAGAATGCACACAGCTCAGCTTTGTGCTGACTTAAGACATTAAAGTCAGGGAAATCACAGATAGGTACGTCTTACTGAACAACTGATGTACTCTAGAGGTGGTCCCTCCCCTGAGAACCAGAATTAAGTCATCCTCTGGAAGGTGCTTAATTTTCCATAGCATTGCTCTCATTTGACCCCTGCACCCAGGAAGATGGCTGCTGGTGAAACCTACCTTCCCAGAGCATCCTGGAAGCTCCCCTTAAAAACCCACTTTCTGCCTTCTAGATTCTGTACTTTACAGTGCAAAAGCAGGTTGCTTACTGCCTCTCGTGGATCTCTTGATTTTTATGCTTTTGTGATAAATCTGTTTACAGACATGATGACCACATTTTTAAAACAGTCAGCTCCCATCTAAAGAGGAGAGGAACCAATAAGAGTGACCATGGCCTGAGAATGCAGATTCAGGTCGCTCTGACATGTTCAACATGGTAACAGTTTTGTGAAGTTTTTAAAGGAACAGAACAGAGCAAGTCATAAATCAAAACATTTAAAAAACACATTGTTGGGGACTTCGGGTGTCAGATCCAGCAGAGCAGAGACACCACTGCTACAGGCTCAGATGAAATACGGTGACACTTCAGTTGGTGGGAGCTCTGTGGGGTCTGTGTGTACTTACCCAAGGATTTATCCCACAGCTACAAGATGTCATGTCACAGATTGGGCAACGAGTGCCTACTAAGGAGGGACTAAAGACAGCTCAGGATAATTAGGATCTGGTTCGGCCCGGCTCCAACCTTCTTCTCAATCAGTGAAGTTCTAATCACTCAGTCAGACTGTGACGTGTTGGCCCAAGGCAGGGTTTCTTTCTGGGAGTTTTAGTTCACTGGATGGAGATCAGAGTCTGAGGAGCCTAGACTTCCACCAAGTTCCCCTGGGGGCAGACAGTTGCTATTGTGGTGGTCACTGCATCCTAAGGAACCTGGTCTCACCCACACCTTCGATGTGAGTCTTAATGGACATTGAGTAGATGATGGGGGTGAACTGTAGAACTTGAGTGTTACTGGTCTGCAGCCAAATCAGCCAAGGCTGCCTTCAGCAGGGATCTCAGTCAGGTTACAGACCGTGGGGTGCCTCTATCTGAGCCCTGACACCAGACTGTGTCCTGGATGACAGCCCGCCACATGGAGCATGCAGTGAAACTTGCTGGTTGTTCTCATGCAGGGCAGAGTCGGGGTCTTCATGGACCAACGCCCTCATACATTGTCACCGTTGGTGTGTGCCAGGCTCTTCTTTCCTCCTGTCCTTTGTCCCACCTCCCTCTTTCTACTCCCCTATCAGTGTTGTTCCAAGCAAAGCTCTTATTCTAGGCTCTTGGGTATCTTTGTGCCACACTGAGTGAGCAGTGTAGGTTGGGTCTCCATCTGCAGCATAGGGTCCAACTCTTTTAGAATATATATATATATATATATATATATATATATATATATATATATTCAAATTTTAAAAATTAAATTCTATTATCTGTATCTATCATGTACTTATCTACCATCTATCTATATCCATCATCTGTCAACTATCAATCATCTATTTACCCATCTCTATACCATCTGTCTGTCTATCTATCTATCTATCTACCTACCTATCAATCATCTATTATCTCTATCTATCTATCTATCTATCTATCTATCTATCTATCTGTCATCTATCTATCATCTATATCTATCTATCATCTATTATCTATATCTATTGATCGATCATTTATAATCTATATCTGTCTATCATTTATCTACTTACCTATCTACCTATCAATCTATTATCTCTCTATCCATCTATCTACCTACCTATCAATCATCTATTCTATCTATCTATCTATCTATCTATCTATCTATCTATCTATCTATCATCTATCCTTCTATCTATCTATCTATCCATCCATCCATCTATCATCTGTCTGTGCATGTGGTACAACACTGTGCATTCAAATTTAAAGAACAACTTCGGAGACTTGAGTCTCTCTGTCCACTGTATAGGACCCAGGGATCTAACTCAGGTTGTCAGACTCACAGCAAGTATGTTTACCCAATGGACCATCTTGTCAGTGCTTATTTTCCTAACTCTTGATCATGCTACCCATGTCTATAAAATGTCCTAATTTTAATTTTATTTTATGTGTAGTTGTGTTTGCCTTCATGTATGTGTATCACATGCGTACCTGGCAGAGGCCAGAAGGACCTCTTATAACTGCTCATGCAGACACTTGTTAGCTGTCATGTGGGTATTGGGAACAGGAACCATGTCTTCTGCAAGAGCAGCCAGTGCTCTTAACTGCTGGGCCATCTCTCCAGTTCCCCTATAAAGTGTTCTTGGGAGGTGGCTTACTGTGATTTGAAGATTCCTCTACCTCCAAAGTTCATCTTGGTGCTTAATTCTCAAACCCACACTATGACATCCAAACAATAAAAGTGGGGCTTTCATGAAGGGGTTGGATCGTGAAGGCTCCAGTCTCAGAGGGGATCACTGTCTTATAAAGGGGCTCGAGGAGAGAATTAACCTCCTTCCATTCCTTCTGCTGTGTGGGTCCACTCACAATAACTCTTCCTTCTCAGGGACAAGCACATGGTGGAGTGGGTAGCCATGTCCTTCCTAAATGTAGAACCTGCCAGAACCTTGACGTTGGGCATAGGGATCCAGTGCTCACTTGTGCTATCCAGGTTTATCGTCAACTTGATGCAACCCAAACTCACCTGGGTGTCTCAGGTGAAGAATTGCCCCTGTCAGATGGGCTGTGTCTGTGAGAGATCGTCTTGATGGACAATTGTTGTGGTAGAACCCAGACCACTGTGGGCAGCAGGTGAGCCTATGTTGTATAAGAGATTAGGCTGAGCATGAGCTCGAGAGAACGCTAGTAAGCGGTGTTCCTCCATGATTTCTGGTTCAGGTTCCTGCCCTGACTTCCCTTGGAGATGGACTGTGAGCTGGAAGTGTCTGGCAAAAGGACCCTTTCTTCTCTTAGGGTGCTCCTTGTTAATGGGGTTTGTGACGGCAAGAGGGAAGCAAACCAGGACACTGCTCTTTAAAACCTGCACAGTCTCAGTGTCCTGAGAGTGGACCGATTTCTGTCACTGCGTCTCTTTGTTTCCTTGTGGTTTTACCCTCCTTTGTACACATCCATATCTAGTTTCCCGTGCATGTTGACTTTTTTCTGTAGGATCTCAGTTTTCAGCGTGGAGGTTTCCTTTCGTGGGTGGCTTCTAAGAGCCTAGATAATAAGAAGCTGGCAGTTTGGATGGAGCCTGTAGCAGCCTCTGCCTCTGGTGTTGTGGTGCTTGTCACAAACCACAAGCTTCCACTTCACTCATGTTACATCGATCCATCCAGGAATGATCTGCATCACCTGCTTTGGTTCTTGTTAAAAGAGTCTGAGGCCAACGTCAGGTTGTAAAGACTCTCCCTAGGCCTTTACAATGGCTTTCAACATTTAGCTTCTTGAACTGTCTGGTGTTGGGATATTTGCATGTCCTGCTGCGAAGGACATTTCGGGTTCCCCCACAGTGCCAGGTTTTCATCTCTGTGGTCCGTGACACACGCGAAGGCTGAGGCTCGTGTCTGGTTCCTTCTGGCCCTTGTTGGTCTGCATGCCCAAGACTGTGCCAGACCTTGTGGCTTACGTCAGATCCATATGCTTCAGTGCTGCCCACCTGTTCTTACTTAGACATTCTCATTCCATAAGCATGTTTAATAATGCTTTCTGTAGAGATTAGAATAATCATATTGAATGGTTAGATAGCACTATACACGTGGATTGATTTAGGATTAATTGGTAAATTGACTCAAGGAGTGATACTGGGATGTAAAGTGGATAAATAAATAAATTAATGAACAAAATTGACTGTTAAGTTAGCTAACTGGTATACCTTCTGCGTTTTGCAGTGTTGTGTTGATATGAAGTTCATATAAATTTCCCTTTGTTCAGATTATTGCTGTTAATAATTTAAAAATTTCCGTTATGACATCATTTATTCATTACTAGGATAATTTTTAAAAAGCATGTGTTTTCAGTGTAATGAGACTTAACTGGAAACATTTCCTGAAGGGCTGTCTGTCAGAGTCCCTCACAGATGTCCAATGATAGGTGTCCCTCTCAACTGCTTTGACTTCCAATGCCTTGTTCTCAGATGGAGAGCTACAAAATCTTTTTTTTTTAATGCACCAATCAGTTAAAATAAGTTAGCAGCATCCTGGGCTATGACCTAAGGCACGAGTGCCACTGTTTCTAGCTCTGTGAGCCTCCCAGGGAGCTCTGGAGCTTTTACCTCATTTATCCCAACAGCACACTTCCCAGATGGGATGCTACATCCATGTCCTCTGGAGATTTCCTCAGCTAAGGGTTTCTGGAACAGAACTGCATGTTTGTGGACCTGAGACCGGTGGGCTGTCCTCCAGAAGGTGAACGTGTTTCTGTGTGTGCTTATATGTGCACATGTATTATGTATGTGTATATGTGTAAATGGATTTTAATAATCTCTATTAGGTATTAATACGACCCAGCCAGCTCCCCAGTAATCAAAGCAGAATCCTATGGAATTATTTAGCTTAGCGCAATTATTGGAGGATTACCCGTAATCTATTTTTCTATATGCCAGACTGTCCACATTGTAGACTGAACTTGGAACAAAGACACAAACTCTTGGGGACACAGCAGAGCTGAGGCACCTTGGTACCCAGTTGATGGAGTTGGGGAGTGAGGACCAGTATCTGGAGTGCTGAGGGTAGCACAGGGTGATTCAGGGTCTCCTGGTATGAGGATTTAGGTATGGCTGGTAAGAACCTGCCAAGAGCTTTCTGTGAGTTTTAGAGACTCATCTGGAGTGGCAGAAACAATTCTTCATGTGTATATGTGTATGTTTGTGTATATATATATATATATATATATACATATATACATATGTATATGTGTGTGTGTGTGTGTGTGTGTGTGTGTGTGTTCATGTATATGTCTATCTGTATGAGGAGGTCAAAGGACAACCTTGGTGGTCATTCTTAGTCACCCTCCCCATTATGTTTTGAAATGAGGTCTCACTGGGAAGTGTGCCTCACTGGCAATGTGATGCTGGCTGGCCAGTGAGACCCAAGTTCTCTGTCCCCCTCCACCCCACAACACTGGAATCATAGGCATGTCCCTGGCTTCCTAAAAATGTAGGATTTAGGACTCAAACTCAGGTCCTTATGTTTCAAGGCAAATTTTTATCATCTTTGCCTTTCCTACCCCTGAAATCCAACTCTTAGCAAGGCTTGGCCACGCCCACCTTAATGGTCTCACAGCAAGGCTTGGCCACGCCCACCCGAGAACTTGAGACCTTCTCACCGCATTTGGTGTTCCCTCGCTGGTGTTAAGCAGCGACTGCCTCTGCTTGTATTGAAGATGGTGCTAGAAGAGAAACAAACCTGCATTCCTGCCCCAGTCATACGTAACCAGGGCCTCTTCAGCCTCTTCGCACTGGAAGCAGAACAGTGTGGCAGCATGCGCCAGATTCAACCTGCAGGTTTGGAATAGGTTTGGGTGCAGCAGGTAGCTTATCCCAGACAGGCACTCGGGCTCAGAGCTGGGGCACTGCCTGCTTGGTATGGGGGCCTGAGGTGCTGTGTGGCCCCCAGGACTTGGCATATGGAATCCGTCCACAGGGAGAGGAGACGTGGGTGGATAGTGATACCACAAAACCCCAACTGTAAGACTAGCAAACAGGCAATTATTTTAGCAGAAAATGAGAGACCAGCTTTGAGGCTTCTTGTTTAGGCCTTGTTTCTAAACAGCTGAATAATTACCGTCGTCTATTTAAGACTTCCAGATGGCTTCTACATTTTTCCGCTTTCTTCAAACTTTCTCAGCCTCTTCACACTTGTCTCGGAGATTGCCGGAACATTTCTAATTGGATCATTGCACTTACAACAAACATTTCCCGATGGGCTCTCGGCTGCACTCTGACGCGAATGCACGGGGCGTTCCAGGCCAAACGCAGGAAGACATGGGGCTCTGTGCGATTGGGTGCTCTCTGCGCGCGATCTTCCTTCCTTTATATTCACTATCAAATCAGTATTGACAAATCAGATATTGGTATGAGAAGCCATCATCTGACTCTGGGTAAAATGGCTAACTTGGTATTGTAACTAGACTTAAGTGTAAGATAAATTAAAAATGGCGCCTTAACTTCATTTAAGTATAAAATGGTATTTCAACTTGATTTAAGTATAAAGCCCTAGGTTTTATGTCTTAAGTGCTCTACATTGGGTGGGTGTAACTTTTTATTCTTTAGCATGGAAATTGGAGGATTCTCTAGTTTTTGATTCATTACTCAGAAAATAAAACAATAATACTTCTTGCTGTTGTAGTGGCTGCCATGGTAACAGCGACATTCATTATAAATGCTTGCTGCTACTGCTGTGGGTCCAGTATAGGACACAAGGATGTGGGCCATGGTCCTCGAATCCCACTTTGGGTCTAGAGCCCCAGCTGCCCACTTTGATTTCCTGCTAGCTTACCCTTGTTTCTACCCTGTCCCTACCATATCAGAGGCACTGTCTGTCCATCCTCCGGAATAGCCAGGCTAGATGGCGATTGCACTGAGGTTTGTCGAATGAATGACAAACCTAAATGCGACACCAAAATATATCCTGTGGTGGAAATGTTCCCTACGGGCTCAGGAATATGAGCACTTGGCCCCTAGCTGGTGGCATGATGGGGGTTGCAGAACCTTTCAGAGGTAGGGCCTTGGTTGAAGGAAGTATGTCACTGGAGATGAGGGCTCAGAGCCAGGCCCATGTCTCCTCTCTCTCTGCTTTCTGATCTCGCTGCCATGCCTTGCTGCTATGATAGACTCTATCCCCCAAGGACTGTGATCTTTTACCGGGGTTTTCCGCACAGCAACAGAAAGTTCCTAATGCAGCTGAGGATATATTAGATACAAGTTTTAAAAAGAAACTTAGATCTTTAAAAGGTAGTGGATATGAGTTTTTAAAAGAAAGGTATCTGTAAATAATTATACACATAGACATTTGAGGGGATTCAAAAGATTAATAGTTTGATAACGGCTTTGCAACCACACCATCCACTTTCTCTGAGGTGGCATGTGGCTGGTAATGTATTTCAGGGCTGTCAAGAGTCCCGGGTAAGGCCGTTGGCAGAACAGGCCCAGTTCTTCGGCCTTGAATAGTAAGTGGTCAGTGAAGCTTGTGCCCATACCTGGTACATCCTTGAAGATGCTTCCTCAAGGAATGTCAGAAACCACCCACAGTTACTCAGTGGTGGTGTTCTTATTCTCCATCACTGGGATTAGCAAGACCACAGCCAGAGTGTCCCTACCAGCAAGTCTTCCCTGCCCTGGTGTACTCACTCTTAGGCTGTGAGCCCACGGTAACCACCTTCCCTAGGGTTGCTTCTCCTCAAGAGATTCTCTGCTGACAACTCTCCCTCGGTGGTGCACAGATATGACCACAGGCTCAGCTCCATTAGGGGCGTGGCTCTTCTGGGGGTGAGGGTTATGAGAAGAATGCATGGGGCCATCAGATATTTGAGGTTGAGTCTGTCTTAGCAAAAAACTAGCCAGTATTAAGATAGGTGGCTTTGCTGTCTCTGCAGGACACTGGGGACCTGGGGCCAGGCTGTGTCTGCTATGCATCAGGGAAGCTCTGGATGAGCCTGCTCCATGCAGCCCCACAGCTCCTGATAGCGCTTGCCTTTCTCCTGATGATGACCGGACTGACAGAGGACAGAGTCAAGTTCTCACAAGAGGCACAACTTTGCCACATCACCTAGCAAATTTCTCATGTTTCCCAAAGCCTCCTTCCTTCCTTCTTTCTTTCCTTCCTTTCTTTTTTGTTTTATTTGTTTGTTTGTTTGTTTGTTGCTTTTTCAAGACAGCATTTCTCTGTGCAACTCCTGCGGTTCTCCTGCAACTCTCTCTGTAGACCGGGCTAGCCTTAAACTCAGAGATCTGCCTTCCTCAGCCTCCTGAATGCTGGGGTTAAAGGTGTGCACCGCCATTGCCTGACTTCCCCCAGTGCCTTTTTGCTTGGATGTTTGTTTGTTTAAAAGAAGACAACCCTTCTGATTTTGTTTTTCTTAAAAGAAGAAATTATGCCACATGGGGAGAAACGAGCTTAAGTTTAGGATTTATAACAAAGACTTCAGTGAAGAGATGAGGAGAGGTGATTTGGTAGTTTGTCTTCTGTTTAGTTTGTAGTACGTATTTTTTTAAAGTTTATGCAGAGCAAGGGCATGCAATACTCCATAAGGGACTTCCCTGGCAGCTGTGGGATGCACAGACTTGCTCCCTGTATGGACTAAGTGTCTCCTGGCCTGGCCTTCCCATCAAGACCTATGGGACTGGTTGATGGTACAACCAGGGATTCTGTCCTTTTCTTCAATCTCCTGATTTCCCTTTTGAAACTTTATGATAAAAATAAAAGAATAATAGTAATGTGATTGGCCCTCAAATGTCTCTTCCATTCTGGGAACAGCAAGAGAGACAGAAGGGTGACCAGAGGAGCTATAGTCTTGGCCTGTGACCACCAAGGTTTGGTTAGCTCTAAGGCCTTGGCCTTCCTTTCTGCCTTAGCTGATCCCCTGCTACCACCTGGAATCAAGGTGATCCCTCTGGGCCTCAGATCTGCAGAGAATTGTTCAAGGAGGACTCAAGGTATCACTTGTTGTCATTAACCAGAATTTTTTTCTCTATATTTTAATGGACCTGGGTCATACACTGTCTAGTCACACAGTTTGGTAGAGTTAAGCAAATTGCATTGTGCTGTCCTGTGTGTGAGAGAGGGATATTTGACTCTATAATGCACTATGTCCTGTGCTCTGTCACTCTGTGAGTACATTTTGAAGTCACAGTTTTAATGCTCAATGAACGCAAGCCTGGGTGGAGTGTCTCTAAAGGCTTAAAATCAACTCAGCCCTCAGCTGGAAAATTCTCAGAGGTCACTACCCCTCGGAGCCAGCAGAGGGCAGTAGAGGACCAACCCATGCAGAGCTACTCCGAGATGAAGAAAAACCTATGGCTGGTGGGCCAGGCATCTTTGAAGACAAAAGCTGGTTTCACACAGCCAGCCCCGAAGCTAGACAACTGTCCAGTAGCATAAGGCTATTTTCCCATGAATTCCAATAAGAAAGCGATAATTCTTCCGTCCCTCCCAGGCTGTGCAGCTCCTGGTTCTGAGCCAGTACTTGGGGACATTGTCACATGGATGGCAGTTTGAAGATATTCAGGGTCCCTTGCAGACTCAGGGTTAGTAAGGGCACCACATCACTAAGAGGGGCAGTGTTCAGAAAACAAAAACATGACAAAGATGAACCAGCTAAGAAAACAATCACATAGCTCTCAATCCGAGTCTCCCACCCCTAAATCCGAAAGCAAAAGACCCCAGTGCCTTAGGAAACCTCAGTAGCAACAAGTCACCATCTAACACGAGAAACAAGGGTCTCCTTTCTTGATCACGTGCTGCTCCTTGTCTGTGATGAAGTCTAAGAATTAAAAGGAACAGAACTCTACAGCACTTGCTTCCGACCAGCCTGCTGCTGCCGCCCTTCCCTGCATGGCCAGGCTGTCTAGATTTGATATGAGCAAATGCAGGCTGCATTTCAGAAGCACCCCTTCCCTCCTACCTCTGACTAAAAAGAACCTTCTTTATGCAAATTAAAGGCTGTGCCATTTGACTTCCTGGTCTAGGAACGGGTTGCTGGCATTTCTTTGACCTCTTAGGAGAATAATTAGGTGATCTTGTTACTAGGCAACAGAAAGGCAGGCAATAAGGCAGCTGAGCTCTGGGAGCAGATGGAGCTGGACTCCTGAGAGCTTGGGCCAGAGGCTGTGGGCTGTGGGGACATGGAGCCTCTCGCATAGTGGCTGATACTCAAGAGGAAGGAGCCAGTGTGATTCTACTGTCTGCCTTCCCCCAGCACAGACAGGGGCCCTTCACTGGGCAGAATGCTTGAATACCTGTTGCCAGACATTTGCTCACAGTGGGTTCAGTAATCCAGGCTGTGCAGGCCCTGGGAGAAGGAGTCAGGATTGTTCCCTTTTAAGGTAAACTCTTAGGAAGATGGGTCCCTTCTACTGAATAGTTCTGGATGATGGTTTTGTAACCCAAGCCCCAAAGCCCTAAGGAGGAAAAACATACAGCATGCAATTATAAGAGTTTAATCTTTCTTCCAAATATATTTTAAGACTTTACATATTCATTTCCCTATTTTTCACTTAGGGCCAGTGAGACAGCTCAGGTAGTGAGTGCTAGGTGTGTGACCATGAACAGCTGAGTCTGAGGGTGTGGCAGCCTGCTCTCGGAGTTCCAACCCGCACATGCAGATGATCCTTGGGACTCACCGGCCAGCTAGAGATCCTGTTTCAAAAACCAAGATGGGTACACCTGAGGCTGGCCTCTGGTCTCCACAGACAAAAACACATGGGTGAAGGTGTCCTCCAACCCCCTGTCAAACCCAGACACATAAGTGCAAAACTTACATTAAATCGTACACACCATCTTCACGGTGATATTTTTCTATATGCACACACTGCTCATTGATCATATCTCCCTCTTTCCCTCCCTGACCCTCCTCTCCACCCTCCACCTCTACCAGTTCTTAGGAGCCCTCCTGTAGGAGGGGAAAGCAAGGATTCTTGTCTCCTTATGTCTGAGTTATCTTGCCTGTGATGAACTACTCCGGTTCCATCCATGCTTTTCCGGTGGATGACAAGATTTCAATTTTTTTGATAGCTGAATAGTACTCCCGTGTTTTCTTTGTTTACCCCTGGCCTTAGCTGGGATAGTTCTATAACTTGCCTTTTATGAACAGTGCAACAGTAACCATACATGCAGGCATATCTATGGGCATGCATGTATCTCCTGAAGTACTCTGGCTGGACCATGTGGTATTTATTATTTTTAGTTTTCTGGGGAGCTTCCACAGTGACTCTCACAGTGGATGTACTAATGAATACCCAGCAGCGGTGTGTCGGGTCCTCTGCCCACATTTGCACCAGCGTTTGCAGTTTTTCCTTCACAGTCACCTTGACTAGGGTGAGGGGGACTCTCATGCGGCTTTGGTTTGTGATTCCTTTCTAGCTGAGGCCGGGGACATTTCTCCTCATGCTTGCCTGCTGTTTGTGGGTCTTTGGGAACCTTCTCTTCAGGCCACTGCCCATTTCTACCAGATCGCATGCTTTGCTGCATGTCCCGGGCTTTTTATTTGTTTTCCAGATACCTACTTTGACCGGCTGAGGCTCCCTCCAAATCTGTAGACCCTCGCTGGCTGCTTCTTTGGCTCTGCTTAAACACTTTTTAAAAATTCATTTTATTATTTTAATCTGCTGGGGGTACCTTATGTGTGTCTGTGTACTGCGTACATGCAGTGACCAGGGAAGCCAGAAGAGGTGTCTGAAGTGACTTTGTTTCCAGAGCTAGGGCACTTCTGTGCAGAGGCAAATCAGCACGTGTAACGGTGTCTGTCCGTCTCTCTTGCAGTCGCAGGGATTTGGGTTTTATGGTGATATCTTTGATCCGTTCGCAGTCGGGTTTTGTATAGGCTGAGTGATGGGAACATAGTTTCAGTCTTCACACGGAGCAGAGCTGGAGGTAACACAGCACCTAATTTAAAGACACAGGAACAAAGCCACCATGGTACCGGCATAAATACAGAGACCCACAAGGAATAGAGTAGGGGACCCAGAAGTAAACCCATGTCCCTCTCATCCAGAAGACTCTTACGCATTAAAACCACACAGAATCAAAAACAGTTTCCTGCGGTGGCTGGGAGCTGGCTCAGTGGTTAAGGGTTCTCGCTGATTTTTCAGGTTTGGTTCCCAGCACCCATGTCCGGAGGCTCACAACAGCCTGAGGTTCCAGCTCTAGAGGATCTAGCTCTCTCCTCTGGCAAGCCCTCCTGTAGGATGATGTCACAGGTGAGGCAGGTACAGGATAGAAGGAGGCCTGTCATTGGAGGAGAAGGAAGGATGGGCGGGAGAGAAGTTTGAAGGAAGAGGAGGAAACTAGGGGAGAGAGGAGGAGACAGGGCGGAGGAGAGGGGTGGAGAAGCCGGGGCAGGACAAGATGGCAGGTGATGTTAAGATTCTGCTCTGTGTATTTACAGGTTGTTATTAATGTTCTCAAGGGATGGATAGTACCGGGCATTGTATGTTTAAGTGGGCAATTACATCTTACCAATTGGATCTAAGATTATTGTGTTGTGTGTTCTTTTATGTGAGGGTTTGAGTGTAGGAAAGTGTGCGACTGGGATGTGTTTCCGCCAAGATAATCTAGCAGATATCTTGGGGCACTGTGGTGAGGACCTAGCGGGAAAAAAGACCACAATACATTTTTATTTTTATATTTTTACAACAACACCCTTCCCCCACGTACATAAATATAAGTAAAAATAATCTTAAATAAAATAAAACAACCAGAGCCCTCTGGGAGGAGATGGGAGATGTCACACAGGACTGAGCCTCCTAGTCTTTGAACAGCATCTCAGGAAAGGATACTGCAAACTGCCCGCACAGAGATGGTGCCCCCAGCATCCCCAGCACCCCTAGTTTATGTGTGTTTAATACATCCCTGCAGACCTGTAGGCTGAACCCTGAAATGACACCTGGACTGTAAATCCTTATTGGTTTTGTTTTTCAAAATGTACTACAGTTGTTGCTGAGAGAGAAAGGACAGAGAGCTGGAGCATGGGAGAGGTGCTTCTTGAACACACGTGTGCATGGTTCCCTTTCTCAAATGTGTCTCTTTGCAAACGTGGGTTACTATCAGTTGGGGTCCACTTGTTCCTTCAAGTAGACCTGAGCAATGCCTTCGCCTACCCTGAGATCATCTCTAGCATCTCTGTTCCTGTTCTCTCAGTTTCCAGCTATGTCCTTCAGCCTTCCCTTGACTGAGGCTCCCTATAGGCAGCTGCAGTCACCAGGCCAGTGTCCCCAGTACTCATGGTGGGCCCCAGTAAATGCGTGCTCTCATTTTGAGCTCTCCAGGGAGGTTGTTACCTTAGTTAATTTTCTAACGATTTATTCATTTATTATGTATAAGTACACTGTAGCTGTCTTCAGATACACCAGAGTGTTTGAACTATGAATCTTCGGAGTCTTCACTTAGCATCTGAGAATCCTCAGGCTCCACACCCTCTGCTCACCTCTGCAGATGGGGAAGGTGGCACAACTGTGGCAGCTTAAACGAGATTTGCCCCGCAGTTTTAGGTACTTGAATACTCAGTGCCCAACTGGGGATGCTGTTCTGGGAGGCTTAGGAGGAGGTGTGGCTTTATTGGAGGCTTTATTTTTGGGGGCTACGACAGTGAAGTGAGAAATGGTGTTCCACTTCATGGCTCAGTGGGTATCCCATAGCTCTGTAAACAGTAGCCTTAGTGTCTCCCTGTCAGGGTCAGTCAGAGCTTAGGTCAAGGTTTAACAGGACCACCTTTGTATGAGACGAGACAAGTTTTCCCACTCGTTTGGAGCTGGTTGGCCTTCACATACAAGGTCTAAATGAAGTGCTCTCAGAACTCCAGCCTGCTCACACCCATTCCATCTGGTTTCACCCATCTCTAATCTCATTTTTCCCCCTCTGATGCTCATCAGCCATAGTTTGGCATCAGCTCTGCAAAGAGATGCCTCTAAAATTAAATTCACAAAGGCCCTGGCAGCCAGCGCTAAATCCAGTCCTGACGTCGTTTGTCTCCACACTGGGTTGCAGCCAGCTCCCAGACGGGGCTTCACCGTGCTCCTGGATCCCATCTGGCAGGTGGGAAGGAAGCTGAGTCATGCTCAAGGAGCTACTAAAGGCTGTTGCCAAACTGTACCCTGTTCCTTCCAGAGGGGTAACCCCTGTGATAGGCAAGGCTGCCCCATGGTCAGGAAAAGGCCTCAAAATACCACCCCCTGCTCAGTTCCCAGGGCTACAGCAGCCCTGACTCTCTTCTTCCAAATTGCTTGAGGTTGGGCCTCCCCGCTCATTCATATTTCACACTCCGGCCCTTTCCAGGCTGAATGGATAATGTGTTGGGGAAACCAGGGAGACCACCATGGCTACTTGGTAAACTTTGGGAGATTGGCTGCATCGCAGGCCTTGAACTCCCTGCAAATTGCTGCAAATATACTGTTCCTGCTCACTGTTCTACACAAAACAATATACCGTCCCCACTCACTGCCCTACAGAGCTGTTTCCCCCAACACACACAAGTGACATTATGCAGATTTTAAGCCAGCAAACTCTACCCTCTCTCAAACTCTACTGCTCATGTTTTTCTTTGAGAATTGTCTCCTTCAGACAAGGCTTTGCTGTCAACTTTTTTTCTTGCCTGGCACTCCTTCACTGAGCTCTCTCTGTCATTGGCTGAAAAGACATCTTGTGCTAGGGGTCCTTCCTAGGAATATGTCTATA
Organism: Rattus norvegicus; assembly: GCF_021556685.1. Classification (NCBI taxonomy): domain Eukaryota; kingdom Metazoa; phylum Chordata; class Mammalia; order Rodentia; family Muridae; genus Rattus; species Rattus norvegicus. The sequence goes on along the minus strand of NC_141544.1, from coordinate 50,233,940 downwards.
TTTATAAATGCACCATCATCTTTAAAACTGGCACCAGAGATTGTTGCCTACACTGCATTCTCCTAGAAAGGCCTGGGCTCAGGTTGAGCATCTCATTGTGTATGAACTTGGTACCTTGGGTCTATTTTAGAATGCTCAGTTCAGTGTAATTACTACAGTTTCAAAAGGAGTTACTGTGTAATTGCCACATAGTTTATTTCGTGGTAACTATGCAATTAACTTGTCTCATGTCTCTAAACGGAAAATACTGTAATTCTAATACAAATGCATTGGCTGTTAGTGTTCTTCACTGTGCTTTAAAGTATCTGTATTGTAGATGTTTTCTTTATTTCCCCTTCCTCTTCTTCAAGTAACATGTGGAGCTTAGTTCATTCTTTTTTCTTTCTCCTCTCCTCTTCCCCTCTCTCTTCCCCTCCTTTCTCTCTCTCTCTCTCTCTCTCTCTCTCTCTCTCTCTCTCTCTCTCTCCTGTCTTTTTAGGCCAAAGAAAGTTAAGATTGCTAAAATTTTTCTGGAAACCCCTAAATTATCAAGAAATTTGAGACATAAATATAACAATGGTAGCTAAATTATCCTCTGGGATGAATGCTGGGACTCTAAGAACCTCTTGAGGCCTGAGGGAAATTAGGAATGAGGCCAGGAGAAAGTTGGTTGGCTTGTATTTACCTTCCATTGTATGTCAGTTGGGTTTATAAGGAACTGGCTCGACTTGGGCCCTTTGTGTTTTCTGGCACAGGTGGGGCTGGGACTTGAGGGTGGGACTTGAGGCTTGGTGAATGTCTCCAGGATATTCAGCCTATTGTTTAAGGCAGAAGAAGGAGGCAGATAGAATTGCAGAGTAATAAAAGGGTTTACAGAGTGGAAGCAACTTCAGGGCTAATTACACTTAGAAGAAAGTGGGATGTGCCAACTCAGGCTCTTTCTTTCTTCTTTCCTTCTTTCCTTCCTTCCTTCCTTCTCTCTCTCTCTCTCTCTCTCTCTCTCTCTCTCTCTCTCAACATATCATTTGTTTGTGGTCAGCATAGCTAGTGTGTATACAGCACACTGCAATGACAAGTGAATTAACTTCTAAAAACAAAACAATTTCCCCATCTGACCCAGGGCATAGCCATAGGCATAATTTAGGTCCATCTAATGAACCCATCTGTCCATCCCTGTATCCCTATATCCAAAGCACATAGAATGCCTAGGCTCCAGGCAATAAGGAAGACACACTTCGGTCCAGTGGGAGTAACCCACAATTAAGGGATAAAGCAGAGAGCCTGGTGCTGGAGCTCTCAGCTGTGAGAGCACCTCACTTCTGGCCCACAGTGTGGGCCCTGGATGCTCTCCAAGGTGCTGAAGACGCAGATGCAAACAGCCCTCCTAGAATAGACAGAGAACAGACCATGGGACACATGAGCTCACGGAGAAATTGTGAGGGATGCCATGTTCTGTGTTCTGCAGGGAGAAGGAGAAAAAAAGGGGAAGGAAGGGCTGGACTGAACATGAGTGCTAGGGAGGAAGGATTCTGGGTTTGAAGAAAACAGCCTCTAAGTGTGGAAGCTAGAGACTTGTTTGTGGAGCAGAATGCTGGAACCAGTGATCTGGGGCAGAAACCCCAGAACCAGGCCAGAGAGACCAAAGACAGCTGTGTGGAAAGGCTGAGTGTGTAGGGCCTCACTGCCATCTCGGCTTTTCTGTCTGCCAGGAAATGTCACAGGGAAATTGCATGTCCATCACCTAAAATCCCAATGCCCTTGATGACGTCTTAAGATTCTGGTTTTCAAAAGAGGATGATGGATGTGATTGTTATCCTGGAGGAGGGGTGGGGACCAAGACCCCAAAGCACTCCCTTTTTACACATCTCACATAGGCACAGAAACATTTCCCCACCCTGCTGAGGTACCCGGACTCACCTCGGGTATCCTCATGACTTCTCCTGGAGGCTGTTGAGGAAGCCCAGCAGCTGTGTCTGGAGTGCTTATGGGCTTGGCTGGGGCCTAGTGAGCATTCTTGCCTAGGAGATGGTGAGGTAATCAGATGGGATAACCACTTTCAGTTGGGAAGAATGGGGTGAATCATGCTATCAGAATGAGACAATTGTACTGAATATGTTGTGGCAGCATACTGTGTTTTGATGTGTCGTTATAGTTAACACGTAACTGATCTGAACACTTCTAGTGGAATTCCTACTGGGAAGTATGACTAATGGTGAGGAGACAGCCCCTCACAATTGAAGTGTGTTTGAAACAAAGGGTGGCGCCGGGACTGGCTATGCCCTTGGCTCTTACCCGGACTTCAAGTTCCCACGTGGTCATGTTCTTGGATGAATTTAAGCAAGGCTGTGGAAAGGAGGCCCTCAAAGCACGGTCATGTGCATATAGGACAATTTATGTCATGTGGTGAGGTGGCTTTGTTTTCTTGTGTGTATGTGAAAATGTGGGTGCACATGTATGTGAAGGCCAGAGGTTGTCTTCAGCTGTTGCTCTTCAGGTGCTGTTACGTTGTTGTTTTGAGACAGGCTCCCTCACTGGCCTGAAACTCACCAAGTAGTAAGACTGCCTGGCCTGTGAGCCCCAGGAACCCTCTCATCTCCACCTCCCCAGTGGATGTATCCATCCATACTCCTAGGACTTTGTTATGTGGGTTTGGGGGCTCATACCAGGGTTCTCATGCTTGCAGGACAAGAACTTGACTAAAAAAAAATTATTTTAATCTTTTTTTTTCCAGAGCTGAGGACTGAACCCAGGGCCTTGCGCTTGCTAGGCAAGTGCTCTACCACTGAGCTAAATCCCCAACCCCTAAAAAAATTTTTTTTAATCTCAAACCTTGGTCCATTCAAAACCTTGGGTCAAATATTGATTGTTTTCAGGGACCAGCTTATACCCCAGGCAGAGATTCTCTGTGCTTTGGAGGGTGGGCCCAAGCACAACATGTGTCACCATTACTTCCCACACTCTAGTCTGATTACGTGGTTTTTGCTTTTGCTTTGCTTTGTTTCTTTTTTCTTTTTCTTTCCTTTTCTTTTTTCTTTTCTTTCTTTTTTTTTTTTTTTTTGTAGAAATCATTGTTTCATTAGAACTCTCAAGTGTCGGTTTTCCTGCGAGCAGCTCTGGTGTCCAGGGTCCCACAGCCTCTGAGCGCCACATGTGATGGGAACCTTCTTCTGAATTTTCAGTCACCATCTGCTGGCTGTTTCCAGGAAGTGGATTTTTCAGCAAATATTCCTCTTTGAATGGAATTCCCCTTTCTAGTCATTTCCAGTGCCCAAACATGGCAGTTGTAGACTCATTGTGTTTGGTGCTATACAGTGACATCCTGGCCATCTGATGTCCTCTCAGCAATGTGTCTGAGCTTGGGAAGTAGAGGCATGGAGCCCCTGACTGTTCACACATGGATGGCTGCAGCTACTCAGGAGGCCCTGGAACACGCTGAGACTGGCATACCTGACCCACATGCAGCCAAGAAGTGGATGGGTAAGGCTTCCTTTCTACTTTTATCTCTTTTTGATCTGGGGCCTTGGTTTCAACAGAGCCTCTGGGCACTGACAGACAGCAAAGGCCTCCCCTTACCCAACACTCCTACGGGAGCATACAAGCCTTTGGGCTTCAACACTGACTTTCAGAGGTTCAAGTCCTCCAGCTTCCCCAGAAAGGCTGCATCAGTGACAGTCTGCTTACTCTCTCTGACACGTGGTGAGATGTCAACATTTCCTAGTTATTCAGGCTCCCATGACTTGATCTCTCACTTGTAGCACAGATTCTAAGCACTCATTTAACAGCACAGGCAGGTGTCACAGCTCCCTGAGATCCCAGAATCTGGAAGGAGGAGGCAGGGGATCCCAGAGGTAAACCACCTAACTAGACTAACTGAGTCACCAGGCTCTTGGCTCAAGTGAGAGATCCTGGTTCACTATAGAAGATGAGAGTTTTCAAGGAAGACATCTGGTATCAACCTCTGACCTCCACACCACACATACATGCACATACATGTATATACATACATACACACATGCAAACTACACACCCACATGTGTTCAAACCATACACCACATACACACATGGACACACACATCAAACAACACACACACCACACACACCACACATACCACACATCACACACACACAGAGACACACACACACACATAGAAGCCACACCATACACATACACATATACACAAACTACACACCATAGACATATGCATACACTCCAACATGTGTTAGCATGCACGAGAAAGCACAAGGAAAATGTATGTTTTGTTGGATATCTCTTCACATATGAGGTTGCTCATTTTATTGTCATTATTATTCACACAGTGGTTTTTGTCATCAAGCCATATCTGTGGTTGTGATCAGCAGTGTGGGTCTGATTGTCATTAATAACTAATATTTATACTTTACAATTTTTAAAAACAATCCTCTTGCATTTAAGGTAGAGTTTGATTTGCTTAGAAGAGTTACTGAAACACAGATTTCTAGATATCTATTGAATATACCTGCTGTAATTACAGAAGGTGACATATGGGCATTGTGTGTGTGGTTGAACACACCTTCTTTGTTCTACACTTTCACAGTCCAGAAGAAGGCCACAAGGGAAGCCTGGGTCTGGATCCCGCCTTGACTTCCCCCCACCCCCACAGGCTCCCACACTCTGCCTTAATTAGTCCCACTCCTCAATCTTCCTCCCCTGCAATCATTTCATAATGGTTACATCTAAGCCACTAGTTTAATAATCTAGATAATAACACACTTTGTACAGAGCTATGGATAATAGCTGCGTATTTATAATCCACGCTGTGTGTGTTTTCAGCTTTAGAAACGTTGTATTTCTCGTAGAATTCTGAATCCCCACATGATCTTATTTTCCCCTTAACTGCTGCTTCCTCCTTGCTGACGCAGCTGTGAGCATCCATCCGCTGCCTAGGAGACCTGCCTGGCTCATCTCTGCATTCGTGGCCCTGGTTCTGCCTCTCCCTGCCATTGAAGGTGGAGTTAGTACTCATTCATCTCCATCTGTGATGACTGTGCCTAGGGAAAAGATCTGAGGTCTTTGTTTTCATCTGGTATGGGACTAATCAGGGTGCTCCAGAGTCAGCTCTAAAAAGACACACACACACACACACGTGTGTGTACATAGATAAATCTCTCTGTCTCTCTCTCTGTCTGCCTGTCTTTCTCTCTCTATATATATGTGTGTGCGTGTGTGTGTGTGTGTGTGTGTGTCTGTCTGTCTGTCTCTGTCTTTCTCTGTCTCTCCCTCTCTCTGTCTCTCTCTGTCTCTCTGTCTCTCTGTCTCTCTGTCTCTGTCTGTGTGTGTGTGTGTGTGCGTGCGTGCGCGCGCACATGCGTGCGCATGACTTAGGGTTCTCTAAAGAAACAAAGCTGATAGAACGACCATACATTGTAAAAGGGTATTTATTAGAGTGGTTTGCAGACTATAGTCTGTGTGGTCCAACAATGGCTGTTTCATACCAGAGAGGTCAAGAATTTTGTAGTTGTTTGCCCTGTGAGACTGTGTGTATTTCTGCAGTCCCAGTCAGGTGCTGGAGTTCTGGGAGATTCCTTGAGAACTCTTGGTCTTCAGTCTGTATTGGAATCTTGAAGAAGTAGGTTCTGACACAGGGGAAGGAATGCCTCAGTAGCTGGAAAATAAACTTGCCAGAGTGGGGGCAAGCAGGCCAAAAGCAAAATCTGCTTTCTTTCTTCCATTCCTTTTATTCTGGCTTGCCACCAGAAGGTACATTTAGGCTGAGTTCCCAGTAATCTGATCAAGAAAGACCATCATATACTGTAGCCACACTCTGGTCCCTCCCTCGAGTCCATCTGATAAAAGGTGGAGTCCTTAGATCAACAACTAGCTCATGAATGGTAAAATGGAGACCTCAGCCTTGCCACACTGGCCAAGCCTGTGCACTGGATTCTGAGTCAGTGGCCAGCATGCAAAACAAAAACAAAAGTAGTGCTGTCTGGACTAAGCGCTTGCTCTGTTTAATGTTGGTATGAAATGCTTAGATGTCAGCTCTGGTCTGACTGCTATGAGCAAACAAGCAAAAGACCCATGTTTGCTAAAAGTTCTTTAGAAGCTCATTAGTCATTAATCAGTACATCGAGATGTGTGCTTTGTAAGCACAGAAAAAGCTGTCTTTCCCTTTGATAAGTTGGTGTCAAATACAATCCACAATCCCATACACCAAGGCCTGAGGTACAGCCCATGTTGCTGTTATGGAGTGGCAGAACCATTAGTGGAAGGCAGTCAGGTCACTGATGGCCTGCACTTGGTGGTGATATTGAGGCCCTGGCCCCTTATCTCGCTCTGCTTCCTGGTGCTAGAATACAGACCCCAAAGGGATGAGGGCCAGTGACGGTAGACTGAATCTCTGATGCCGTGACTCAAAGCGAGCCTTTCTGCTTTCATCTGGTGGTCATGGGGATTTTGTCTTAGTAGCTGAAATCAGTCTCATCGTCCTTGGGATTTTCATAGTTTGCTCCACACAGACCTTGCTAAGTGGACCGGGTGCCTCTCCCAGAGAACAGCCTGGCCTGACACGAGGCCTGTGGACTGCATAACCTATGTCTACCTTAAAGAAAACCTTATCTTTTTTGACAAACTTTTTTTTGTTTGAAATTGTAAAATTTAGCTGAAGTAACTCATTAAGGCCACATTTAATTATAAGTGGATCTGTAGGCTGTGGTTTCGTTTGGGAAATGTCCCTTTTGACACAGACTCTGGAGAGTAGGTGAGGATACTGGATATTCAAGTATTAGTTTTACAAACATTTACTTTTTTTAAAAAGATTTATTTATTTATTTAATGTATATGAGTACACTGTAGCTGTCTTCAGACACACCAGAAGAGGGCATCGAATCTCATTGCAGATGGTTGTGAGCCACCATGTGCTTGCTGGGAATTGAACTCAGGACCTTTGAAAGGGCAGTCAGTGCTCTTAACCTCTGAGCCACCTCTCCAGCCCCAGCATTTACCTTTTTGTCACATAGGAATTAAATGCTCATTTGAGAAAATTCCAAAATTAGAAACTCCACTGGGTATGGAAGTTCCTGAAGCAGGAAGATCTTAGGTATACAGGTACTCATAGTCTGATTTCTCATGCCTGGGCTATGTAGTTAGTTCTGGGACAGTCTGGACTATGAAGTGAGAACTGGTCTCAAAAAAATAAATAAATGAAAAGAAAGAAAAAGAAAGAAAAGGAATAGCAGCAACATGGGAGCATAAGAAGTTTGAATATTTTCATATATTATAATTATTAATTATGTATTATTATTACATTAATATGTTGCTTTTCATCTCATAATTGAGGACAAATACATGTATTCATTCTCACAGGGAAAGTATTGGTAATATGTGAGAAACTGACTCAGATAAGGATGAATGAAGATACCTACGTTTTAGTCAATAAACAATTTTACAAATACCAGCGCACTGAGTCCTGACTGGACCATGGGACTTAAATTAGGAGATATGTAGATACTAAGTAAACTTTGGAATGATGGTAGATGTGCCTCTGTATATATGCATGGCCTTGGATCACAGGAGTTCAACCAGGGAATCCTTGACTCTTAGAGTTGTACAAAATCAATACACATTCATTAGAAGCTGTGCTTCAGTTCTGAATTTTCATCTTTTCCCAGGCTATTAGCATGTGGTGGCATCCTTCAGTGATGTAGCTCCCAGTCAGTTGCACAAGCGAGAGGATAAATGTGTGTGTATGCTTGTGCAAGTGTGTGTGCATGTGTGTGTGAGAGTAAATGGGTATGTGTATGCATGTTTGTGAGGGTAAATGTATAAGTGTGTATTTACATGTATGTGTGAGGGTAAATGTGTGTGCATGTGTGTGTATGTGTGTACATGTGCATGTATAACTCATCAATGAGATACTTGTCTAGAATATAAGTGGAACTGGATTCCACCATCAGCACTTGAAAAGAAGAACAAGAGAGGGGAAGTGGGCACTGTGGTGGGCTTCGTTGTTAGGCTGTGATGTGGGTCAGGTCAGGTAAATTAAATGCATTTGGTCTTATGCTTATCTGTCATAAGCACTTGCATGTTATGAATATTTGTGTATGAACACATATTGTAACATACTGTGTATATGCTGGAGAAAAAAAAAGATAGCAGATAGACTAGCATATGCAGTGATGCAGTGACCAACAATAGGACATTCTATCTCAAACAAGATAGAAGGTGAGGACTGGTACCCTGGACTGTCCTCTGACTGGTCCACATGTAATATGGTATGTCTTGCCAGCACTCACAAGAACATGTATGTACACGCCCACACCCATACCCCCCCCCACATACAATAGAGAGACAGAGACAGAGAGACAGAGAGACTAACCACTACATACTCGGGAAGTGGCCCAATTAACCAAGCATCCATGCTCTGTGTGAACGTGAGTCTGATTGTATGTTTGTAACCACAGCCTTGCTTCTGGGACTTGTATCACACACTAGTAAGGTCAGGAAGTAGCTACAACTCGGATAGTCTGGAAGGAGATGAGACTTTCATTATCAAGGTCCTCATGGGTAATGGCAGGTAGGTTAGTCATGGAAAGGTATGTGATGGGCTGTGAGAGAGCCACACTCTATGGAACTGTCTCTTTGTTCTTCCCCTGTCCCCAGGGAAAGGACCATTGCTCTTTCCTCAGTACTAGTTTTTTGTAGACATTTATTTGTCTAAGAAGAAGTGAAGTCTAATCAGGTCACAAGAATTAGTCATGAGTGACATTGGGCAGAGTCACCTGGGTTTTGGAGATGGGGACACTGAAGGGTCATCAGGCCCATCCAAGGCAAATGGTTTGCTCCAGTGTGACTGTTTCCCAGTTGGTGGGCAAACAGCTTGTCAGAAAAAATCACACTGAAGGACACATCATGCGAATGGGGATTAGGATAGTCAGACCACAGGCTTGCATACCCAGGGACTGGTGGGATCCCTATTAGTTATTAGTTATGGGGTCTCCTCAGAAAGACTCCAGTTACCTTGGGAAGTTACCCAGTAAGAAAGGCTGAATTTGTCTTGGAGATGGGTTTGTGACCTGTCTCCTGTACCAGGCTCAGAGTTGTCACAATTATTTGGTACAAGCCATCAGACCTGGGATTCTTACCCATATATTCATTGTAGGAGATAAAATGTAATTTGGATAATATGTCAGAACTGAGGGTGCAGCTCTGGAGAGATGGATCAGTCAATATAGTGCTTGTTATGCCAGCATGAGGACTTGAGTTGGATCCCCAGCATGTAAATAAAACTCAGGGGTGGTAGTACTGTAAACCTGGTACTGGGGAGGCAGAGGGAGGAGGATTCTCAGGCTTTGCTGCCTTGATAGCGTATCCAGTAAGAGCATCCTATCTCAAAAATAAGTTGGAAACTGATAGGGGAATATGTCTGACATCAACCTCTGCCCCCCACACCATGCATGCACAGAGAGAGACAGACACACCACACACACACACACACACACACACACACACACACAGAGAGAGACAGACACAGAGACACAGACACACCTCATACATACACACACATACACAAACACACACACAGACACACACACCATACACACACACATACACACAGATAGACATACCATACATTCACACACACACCATACACACACACACACATACACACAGATAGACATACCATACATACACACACACATATACAGACACACACACAGACACATACAGATACACATACACACAGGCATACTATACACATACACATCATACATACACACAAACATACAGACATGCACATATATAGACACACACACAGACACATACAGATACACACATCCGCACAGACATATACACACACCATACACACATACCATACAGACACACAGACACCATACACACACACAGACACACACAGATACACACAGACAGACAGACAGACACATACAGACACACACACCCACACAGACATACACACACACCGTATATATACACACCATACATACACACAAACTATACACACACACAAACTATAGACACACATCATACATACACACAGACAAACCATACACACACACACACATGCATACCACAACATATACCATACATACACACACAGACACACAGATACACCATACACATACACAGAGACACAAATACACTGACACACACACATACAGATACACATAGACACATTCAGATACACAATACACACAAAGACACATACAGACACACAAAGACACACACACACACACACACACACACACACACACACACACAGAGCCAGGTATGGGGAGAACAGAGGAGACAATGGGAGTAAACTCAGGACTGAAATGTAGATTTTCCAAGCCACAGTCTTGGTGGCTGGGAGCCACAGTCCTGAAAAATCTCTCTGCCCAAGGCTATGTCATTGGCCTTGGGCATGGTGCCAGGAAATGCCACTCTCAGCTGGGAGTAGAATAGCAAGCCTATCCTTCTGAAATCCTGTTTCCCCTTCAGTTATTTCCTACATGGTCATTTTGGAGTACCCTCAGTTAGGAGAGAGGAACACCGTGTGTGTGTGTGTGTGTGTGTGTGTGTGTGTGTGTGTGTGTGTGTGTGTGTGTGTGTGTGTGTGTGTGTGTGAAAGAGAGAGAGAGAGAGAGAGAGAGAGAGAGAGAGAGAGAGAGAGAAAGAAAGAGAGAGGGAGGAGAGAGAGAGAGAGAGAGAGAGAGAGAGAGAGAGAGAGAGAGAGAGAGATGCAAGTCATGCGCATAATCTCCTCACAGTGGGTTCTGAGTGCAGAGTCTCTTGGCAATAAACAAAAAGCAGTATGTGTAATTTCCCACTGGTCTGTTTTGTTAATTGGGCTCTTACCATCGAAGCCTTTAATGTAGAGAATAAATGAATAACTGGCTTTTATGCACAGTCTCCTTTCATCATGTACAAGGGCTCAAAATTTAAAGTGAACTATTTTTAGATGTTACATGATGATATAAAGGACTGTTTATTGCGAGTAATGCAGAAAGCAAATTGTATTTGCGCTTCTGCCTGGTTCCCCTGTGGTGGGTTCTGTGAGCTTCCATTCTTGCTGATTCATTGTTATGTCCAAAAATGTCTCCAGTCAAATCTGGTCGCTTTCAACATGGAATATTGAGCCTCGAATATTTCTAGTACAATTCAAACTCAAGGTTTGCTCTAGCCAAAAAGGGTGGTAGTGTTTAAATGGATTAAGTTGCTGGGAGGAAACAAGGAAGCTGGGTACCATGCTGGAGAAAGCATGGGCTTGCTTTTTTCTCTGCATCAGTAGCTGATTATGAGTGTTCTTACTCTTTCCTCTTCCCATGTGTTTGGTGTGTCTCTGTCATACTCATGTGTGTACAAGTGTGGGTATATAGGGACCTGAATGACAGTCCTGAATGTCATGTTTGAAACAATGTCTCTCACTGTAAGGGACCTCACCAATTACATTAGATGGTCTTGGTCATGGGCCCAGAGACAGAGGTCCTCTCATCATTGGGATTACAAGAGTGTGTTACCATGCCCAAAATTGTTATGGGGGTTCTGGGTTTTAAACTCAGGTCCTCATCTTGCAAAGCCTGTGATTTGTGGACTGGGCCATGCCCCAGCCCCTTGAAATCTCTCTTTTAATGCTTTGACCTTCTTTGGATAGTTCTTATGCTTGTAGCCTTTGGAGGAATCATACAAGAAACAGCACAGAGAATGATCCTGGGCTCAGCAACCTCTTAGAATTTATCACAGTCTGCAGATGCATCTGAACCATCCTAGAGAACACAGAAAGAGTCACCATTTCAGTTTATGGACCCAAGGTAATCTGAGAATAGAATTGTACCCACGTGTGGGTTAGGGGCTAGGAAATCCAGCACAAACAAGTTCTTGTTTCCTTCACTGCTTCCAGAGGTGACTCGGCTGAGGGTGAGTTGAGGAACCAGAGATAACTTTTGCCCTTGGCTCATCAGAGGTGCAGAATGGCTCTTCCTTCCAGCTCTTAGGAGCTGTGTGGCCCTGGGGTGCTTGCTATGTTTCTGATGGTGAAAAGCAGGTAGCATTGGTAGGACCCTCTAATGATCTGCAAGCATCAAATGAGTGTGTGGGAAGTGTTTAGTAGTGGTTAGTATACAAATGTCAAATGTCAGCTGAGTCCTCACTGTCATCCCTTGTATCTTTGTTAAAAAAAAAGTGTGTGTATGTGTGTGGTATTTTGTGTGTGTGTGTGTGTGTGTGTGTGTGTGTGTGTGTGTGTGTATGCATATGACATGTAGTTTCCTGGGAAGGCCAATAAAATGGTGCTAGATCTCATGTAAGTGGAGATATAAATGATTGTGAGGCACCTGAGGCAGGTGCTGGGAATTGAACTCTGGTCCTTTGTAAGAGCAGTAAGTGCTCTTATCCACTGAGCTATCTCTTCAGGCCCATCTCTTGTAACTGGAGTTCAAGAGGGAGTAAGTACATGGTCTCAGTCCTATCAGCGTGGTATGCAGATAACTTTATTGTTGTATAAAGGACTGCTTTCCCGCCCCTCTGTTAGCAGAGCCAGTCCTTTTCAGCCCTCTTGGAAATGGCCAGCACAGGAAGGTCAAGAGGCTGACTGGGAGAATCTTCCTACCAGTAGAGCAGATGGGGAAACCCCAGAATCTCATGAAGAGGCAGGGATGCCCAGGAACAGACAGCAAGGAGAGAAGGGTAGGAAGAGATTATGATTGCCAGGTCCCCCATGAACATCCCTCCCTGCCAACAGGAAGCAAGAAGCAGAGGTCCTCTGCATAGCACTCCTCAGAGGCACAGGAAAAGTACGCATCTCCCTACAAGGCTCAGATGTTGCTGAGCTCAGCTGGGGACGTTGGCTTTCGATAACTTCTTGACAGTCCAAAGAGCCAGCTCAGAGGTCAGTGGAGGTGGTTACTGACTTGTAATTTACCATTTCAGACAGTTTCCTTTGCTTCTTCCTGTCCCTGAGACATTCCTGGCAGACAGGTAGGTCAGTCAAACCTGCTTTCCACTGCCTGTGGCTGAAACCTACTCTCAGATCATTGGATCTCATGCAACTCTTCGTTAGAAGATAGAAAATAAGACTAGATATGACTCACATCTCCAGGAGTCTGTTCAGTAGATCAAGGTGAATCTGAGAAGTGTGTGTGTGTGTGTGTGTGTGTGTGTGTGTATGTGTGTGTGTGCGGTGACCTATTCTTGTCTCTTTCGTGCCCCTTTCCAGCCCTGATGCTTCTAGAAAGCATAGCTGTTAATCAGAAGGAGACTCCTCCCAACTTCCCCAGCATCCTTCACTCCCAACTTCCCCAGCATCCTTCACTCCCAACTCCCCAGCATCCTTTGCTTCCAACACCTCAGCATTCTTCACTCCCAACTCCCCAGCATCCTTTGCTTCCAACACCTCAGCATTCTTCACTCCCAAACCTCCAGCATCCTTAGCTCCAAGTGAGAGAACTATCCTTCTGTGTCAAAAACAGGGAGATTTGGGAGCATTCTACTTTTCGAAAGGGCAGGGCTTTCTAGCCCTTTATGAAAAAGTGTGAATATTTCTGGTAAATTAATGTAGTCGTTATGGAGAACAGTATGGAGCCTCTTCAGTAAACTATAAATAGATTCTCTGTATAACTCAGCATTTCCACCCCTGGAAGTGTATCCAAGGGAAATGCAATCAGTCTGTGGAAGAGACACCTGCAAATCTCTGATTGTTGCTGAACTATCCACAACAGCCAGATTGCTCTTTAACAGGGGTGAATAACTTGATAAGTGGATGAAGAAATTGTGATTCTTGGTGGAATACTATTTAGACATAAAAAGGATGCAGCCCTGTCATTTGCAGCAAAATGGATGGATCTGGGGAGGCGTTATATTAAGTGAAATAAGTCAGATGCAGAAAAACTAGTGCTGTCTGCATTCTATAGGCAAGCTTGCTTTACCGGTAAGAGGACCTGAGTTCAGATCCCTAGCACCCATGGAAAATTGTGGCAATTTTTAAAGCCCAGCACATAAAATGTGAGAACAGAGGATCCTCGGAGTAATCCTAGCTAGCTAGATCAACTCTGGGCATGAGGAGGAAATTCTGCCTCAAAATAAAATGTGACTAAGAGTGTTGTTTGCTCTTGCAGAGGATCCAAGTTTGGTTCCCAACACCCACATCAGGTGGTTTAAAACTGCCTGGATAACTCCAGCTCCAGGGGATCTGATACTTGGGGCTCCATTGGCATCGTCCAACCCCCATGTACATGTATTCATAATTAAAAATAAAATATGTTGTAAACAAAAGGTGAAGAGCGAGCAATTGAGGAAGACACCTGATGCACACGTGATGTGCACGCACAGGTGCAAGTGCACACACACGCACTTGTGCCCATATACACGTGTCCCCCCACACATGTGAACATGTACAGTGTACACACTGCACATATAAAATAGAATAAAATTGAAGTGAAAATGAAAAGTCAGATTTTATAAATGGAGACAGGATTTGATCAGTGCTCATTAGAGGAGGAACATCACACTGTAACATGCTAGAAAGAGAGAGAGAGAGAGAGAGAGAGAGAGAGAGAGAGAGAGAAAGGAAGGAAAGGAAAGAAGGAAGGAAGGAAGGAAGGAAGGAAGGAAGGAAGGAAGGAAGGAAGGAAGAAAAGAAAAGAAAGATTGATTCAAGGAGGGATCCCTGCAGTCAACATCACAGAATAGTTTGCATCCCTGTTCTGTGTACATCTCAGAACCACAGAGATTTCGATGCCGTGTGAAAGAAAGGAACCGGATGTGAAATATCCTGCCAGAGAGGGCTTGTTTTGGGCCACATTTTTCTTTTCAAAAGAAAGGAAGTAGGGTGGACTTGGAAGGATCAGGAAGCCTGCTGATGGCCAGGTGTACCCTGCATTTCAGGAAACAACCAGCAGGTGGCGGAGAAGCATGGCTCCCTCCTGTGTCTGCAGCGAAGAACCTTGCAGAGCAACTGCGGAGAGGCTGCAGAGCTGTGAAGGCGAGCCTGGCCCCCGAGCCCAAGCAAGAAATGACCCGCCAGAGTCCTGTCTTTCGTTTGTGCTCTTGAAGCCAACTTGTCCTTCTGAACGCTGGCTTCCTGCCAAAGCTCATTCAGCTACGTGCAGGTGCACTTCTGGACTACGGGGTTCCCCAAGCCTCTCCCACCTTCCGGCTGACCTGTTTATTCCGGAGCAGGTTCTTTCTGCTCACCTCTCTCTCGTGCGGAGTCCATCTTCCTTCTACCTTCATTAAAAATTCAATATCAAACATTATAAAATAATGCCATGGCCTTCGGGAGGGTGCCTGCCGCCCCCCTCCCCCCCCCCTTTCCTTACACCTGATTTGTGGTCAAATGAGATTGTTATAAAAGGGCTCTGAGCCAGACTAACGACATCAAATAAATGCTTGCATGGGTAACCAAAATGCCCGAGTTCCCGCTGTCCTAGTTAGGAGTCCGCTAGGCACTCAGAACATCCCTCTTCAGGAAGCTGACTCCTGACACTGGCCCCTGTCAGTCACCCTGGACAGCAGGACAATTGGCTGTGTTGTTCCACCTTCGGATTACCTCTAATTTTGTACATGCTGGGATTGCCCTGTCAGAAAGGATTCAGTCATTGTGCTTTGTTAGGGGAATGAGGTGACACCAACGTGATTTCTGAGAGGGACACCCTAGTCTTTCTTGGCATCTCTGTCCTACTCTTCCTGTACCTTCCCCATAGGTCAAATCTTGAGCAAAGGTTTGCTCAGCCAGGATCCTGCAGCTGCTTAATCACACGGGTGATTTCCTCTCCCTTAATTCTGTGTGAGGTTCAGCTTGTTACCGTATTCCTTCACGTGGAGGGCTCACACTACTGAGAAGCATTTTTGACTCCGCTAATCACGAAAGCATACCGGTAATGTTGAGTAGATCCCAGGTGCGTCCCAAGACTGACTTCTTTCCAGAATTGTTCTTTGCTGACAAGGGATACATGAATGTGGTCCCGGTGTGGCAGTGTGAGAGCTGGTAAGCCTGGTAAGGGGCAGAGTGCAATGGGATAAAGTCAGGTCATAGGGCAGCCCTCAGGAAGGGGTTGGCACTGGTCTTTTTTTTTTTCTCAGAAATATCTGCATGCATGACTTTATTTTTTAATGTTTGTGCTAATGTCATAGAATATAAACCTCTCTTACATATTGGAGAATCATTTGGGTCATTTGTTAAAATTCGAAACTGAAAGCAACTGTTTTCATCCTTTGTTTAAAGAGCACAAGACAACACTTTGAGCCAATCTGCTCAATATGATGTTGATAAATTAATTAATTCATCTAATAAATTAAGTGGTAGAAAGGCAAGAGAAATCTTATTAGATCAAGACATTATAGAAATGTCTTGATATTTTAAATATATAATACATTTATTCTGCAGTGTAAAAAATATTTCATGTATTAATTAGGAGCCAAAAGATAAAATAAAATTAGGAAGATGTATTTGCAATTTATGTCACAATAAAACTTGTAGCAACTGATTCTCCCTTATATGCAAAACTTTTCTTGAAAACGCTGCTTTCACTGGAATTGGAACAGGCAGTCATCCCCAGGGAAAGGAACAGGGAAAGACTGATTGTCTAATACCAAATGGTAAGTCCTGAGACATAGTTAAAATGAACATTTTATGGAACCTACAGTGTATATTCCATATATATATATATACATGTATATGTATATACATATCTATAACTAAAACAATTAATAAAACAATGAATAAAAAAGAACACTGCTTTCAAAAGAAAAGTGTGAAAACATTTTAAATACCATACAATAGGGGACTGATTTATTATACAATAATTAAATATTAACCAAATAACTGGTTTATTTTCCGAGGGCTGACTGATTATATTCCACAGTTGAAAACTCTGGCCTGTCCTTGTCTCTGTAGGGAACTGGAAATCAGCCATGCCATTCATCCACGCATCATCTCTCCATTGTTGTTTTCGCTCAGGAACAGCGGCTGTGTGACTACAACAGCAACTGGATGGCCTTTCATTTTCTCTCTAGAGTGTCACAGATTAACTGAAACCTTGTGATTCATTCGGCTTCATCCCCATTGTAACTCCACTTCCTTAAAATATATATTATCTGTGCTTCCCAGACATTAAATAATCCCTAAGGGTCAATAAGATTTTTGTGGGACTGGTTAGAAGTTATGTCAACATTCACGTAAGGATCCAGTCGCCTCAGAGAGGTCACAGATAGCAGCCATCCTAACACTTGCTTCTTGGTAGGCTATAGCCATGGAATCAGGTGAGATTGGAATGTGGCAATTAGGCACAGGCAGGGGGTACTTGGAAAACACATTCTAACTGATCTGGATAGATCTTTTTCCCAATCCCTTTCTGGCTTAATCTTTTTTTTTTAAATTTATTTAATACTTAATAATAATTCTTTGGTTTCCGGGCAAACATCCCCCCCCTCCCCTTCCCTATGGGTGTTCCCCTCCCAACCCTCCCCCATTGCCGCCCTCCCCCCAACAGTCTAGTTCACTGGGGGTTCAGTCTTAGCAGGACCCATGGCTTCCCCTTCCACTGGTGCTCTTACTAGGATATTATGAGGTTGGAGCCCAGGGTCAGTCCATGTATAGTCTTTAGGTAGTGGCTTAGTCCCTGGAAGCTCTGGTTGCTTGGCATTGTTGTACATATGGGGTCTCGAGCCCCTTCAAGCTCTTCCAGTTCTTTCTCTGATTCCTTCAACGGGGGTCCTATTCTCAGTTCAATGGTTTGCTGCTGGCATTCGCCTTTGTATTTGCTGTATTCTGGCTGTGTCTCTCAGGAGAGATCTACATCCGGCTCCTGTCGGTCTGCACTTCTTTGCTTCATCCATCTTGTCTAATTGGGTGGCTGTATATGTATGGGCCACATGTGGGGCAGGCTCTGAATGGGAGTTCCTTCAGTCTCTGTTTTAATCTTTGTTGGCACTGGTCTTAAGGCGTGCTAACCTTTTAGATGTCTCAGCAAGTGAAGCCATACCCTGAGACCGGCTGAAACCAGCCGAGACTGACCCCTTCTGCAGTGGGATGGGGTAGGGTGCCCTGCTATGTTTGAAGTCACAACCAGGTGTTGCCCAGGGTGCTGGAGTTGTGCATTGGACCCCCAAACCAGTGAATGGAATGAACCTTTTTACTTTGTACAGCATCTAGCCTCAGGCGTTTCCTTATGCTAATGATGCTTAACTTATGGAGAAACAGAAATCGGGGATTCATAGCCTCTGCATAGGAAGATGGAGATTGTTGACAGTTTTCAATCTGAGTTAAGCCCGTCTTAACCCAGTGTGAATTTATCATGATTTATCATGTCTTTTTCAAATACAGTCAGCAACCCAGTAACAGAGGCTAGGCCCTCCACAGATCTTTTGGGGTGACACTATTCTATGTATTGCCTACATTAACAGGCAATTCTGCAGTCAAATGCTCTACCACTGAGCTACCCCACACCTTGTGCTACACTAGGGTGTCTGCTGGAGGAGGAGTCAAAGAGCACAACTGAAGGTAATAACAGCAGCTGATTCACAAGCCACAGTGCCAGGAAACCCCTCACTGCCATGCACAGCTGCTCATTCGGGAGTCACAGCCTCTAAGACGTTTAATGTATATCTCTTGCAAAGTGGCTTTGAAGATGGCTGTAAATGCCTGTGATTGTCTGGTGAAGCCTTAGCCATTATGTCTCAGATCACCTGAGGTGTGAAAGGGGAATAAAGTTCAAACTATCCCATTCATAATTTAGAAGAAAATAAATAATTTTAAACATGGATATACTGAGGCTATACCATGATTGTCTGGCCTAGGATTAAATTGAGAAGCGGGTGACAGCAGAGCTAATTAGCACATCTAATCCATTGTTTTCATGGGGTGAGTGTTTCAGCTTACTCCACAAGTATCAATACAAGATGGCAGTTACTCTGTCCTCCGGTCTCCAGAGCCTCTGCTCTACTCACTGTTAATACCACTCACATGTTGTAGATTCTATTTGTCAAGGGCATTGTGTAATGGGGTGGAGAGAGAGAGAGAGAGAGAGAGAGAGAGAGAGAGAGAGAGAGAGAGAGAGAGAGAGAGAATATGAGAATAGGATATTAGAACTCAGAGCATTGCATGACTAGGCAAGTGCTCTACCACTGAGCCACACCCCACTGGTCAGTGTTTTCTCTCTGTGTCTGGCTTGCTGCAGTTAGAAGAATGTCTTCTTTCTTAAGTATGGGAACATTTTATCAGTGTAATACATAAAGTACATTTCATGCTTTCTCTTTTATTACATGTGTATGTATGCATATAAGTGTGTGTATATGTTTGTATATGTTTGTGTGTATGTGTATATGTCTATGTCTATGTATATATGTATATCTTTGTGTGTATGTGTTTGTGTATGTGTGTATATTTGTGTTTGTGTGTGTATATGTGTGTATATGTATATGTGTAAGTGTGTGTATGTATGTGTGTATATGTTTGTGGTGTGTGTGTGTGTGTCCTGTGGTGCATATGTGAATGTCAGATGACAACTTGTTGGAGCTGGTTCTCTCCTCTCTCCATGTGGGTCCTGAGACTCAAACTTAGTTCAGCCGGATTAGCAGCAAGCACATTATCTACTGAGCCATCTCACTGGCCCCATCTCATATTTTCTTTATCAACTCTTCTGATGACAAACACACAGGTAGCTTCTACACTTAGTCCCTCTTGCAGTTGCTTTGTTGCCAGTAGGAATGGAATGCAACCCTGGTGTGCAGTACATGTTGTATGTAAATCTAGGAGTGGGATTTGTTGAATCACACTGTAGGTTGTTTTTAAAGTTTGAAGAAACTATTCTGTTTTCCCACAGAGAGCACAGCACTTTAAATACCTATAAAGTGTAAAGGATCTAATTTTTCCACCTCACTGCCCATACTTACCTTTCATCTCCTTGGCAACAGCATCCTGAGGTGTGGGATGATGTCTGGTCGTCTGAATGAGAAATATTCCCATAGGTTCAGGTATTTGAACACTTTATCCCCAGTTGGTGAAAGCTGTTTGGGGAGGTTATGGAACCTTTAGGATGTTCAGGCTTACTGGAGGAAGTGTGTCACTGGGAGCTGCCTTTAGTGGTGCTCCACTTCCTGTTCTCTCTGTCTGCTTCCTGTATGGAATGAAAATGTCATCAGCCAGTCTCTTGTTTCTGCTTCCAAGCTCTCTTTATCTGTTCCTTGCCACGATGGAATTTTATATTTATAAATATTTTCTCCCATTCTGTGGGTCACCTAACATTTTGTGGTTGTCAGTTTCCCCTGTGTAAACCTATTAGTTGGGTGTTGTCTCAATTTTTTTTTTAAATTGGAGAGATGGCCCAGCCAATAAAGTACTTGTCCTGTAAACATGAGTACCTGAGTTCAGATCCCTAGTGCCCATGTAAACCCAAGCATGGCAGCATACCCCTATAACCCCAGCAATGGAGAAGCGGAGATACAAGGCTCCCCAGGGCCCACAGGCAGGAAGCCTAGTCAAGTTGATGAGTTCCAAGTTCAGTGAGAGACCTGGTCTCTAAGAGTGACAGCTTGTAAGTCAGCTCTGGTGACCATAAATATTTGTTTTGTTTTTATTACCATAAATATTTGTTTTGTTTTTATAGTGAAGTACCCTTTTATCTCTGAAGGGTATTTTGCTGATATAACAGTCTCTCTGAACAAGATTATTATTTTCTTTCAGAATCTAATCCAGGACTCAACCACATCTGCTGAGAATTTTGCTGATAGCCTCACAGAACTCACTTTATATGTGATTAGTAGTTTGCCTCTTGTTGGTTTCACAATTCTCTTGGCCTTTGGTTCCCACCCCACCCCAGTTTGCTTATAATGTGTCTTGGGGTAATCTTTGGGTTTATCTTGCCTAGGAATTTCTGTGCTCCATGGATCTGGATGTCCAAATCCCTCTTGAGATTTGGGTTGTTTTCCTGTGATCTTTCTTATGTTCCTGCAGTTCCATTGTTGAGTATGGTTTTTAGTGTCCTATTTTATAATCTGAGTTTCCAAGTTTCTATCTGTATTCTTTTAGCTAGTTGATTTCTAGCCTTTTGTCTTGGAGTTGATTATTTCTCATCTATGACCACATCAGCTGCCTTTGTTGATTGAACTTTGGGCTTCTTTCAATGTGTTCATCACCTCTGGGATTTCTGTTTGACTCTTGGTTTATGATTTCTGTTTATTATCTTTATTATTTTGTTTATATATTATTTTCCTGATTTTTCATTTTTGTATCTTCTTGTGGGATTTTTCCATCTCATTGAGTTTATTGAAGTCTTTTTCAGGCAGTTCCAAGATTTTATTTCCTTAGGGTCAGTTGCTGGATCACTAGCCTTTATTAGTGATTAGGTATTATGTTTGACTATTCTTCTCAATTCATATAACTTTGCTTAAGTGTTTCCTAAGAGGTAATGACCCCCCAGGTCAAATTCCATTGATTATATTTGCATTTCCAGGTAATTAGAAAGAAGTAAAACCTTTCTGAGACATGCAGTAAATAATTGAGCTCAGATACTGTACAGTTACATAGTCACACAGTTACATAGTCACACAGTTACATAGTCACACAGTTACATAGTCACACCGGTACATAGTCACACAGTTACATAGTCACACAGGTACATAGTCACACAGTTACATAGTCACACAGTTACATAGTCACACAGTTACATAGTCACACAGTTACATAGTCACAGTTACACAGTTACATAGTCACACAGTTACATAGTCATACAGTTACATAGTTAGACACTTACATAGTCACACAGTTACATAGTCACACAGTTACATAGTCACACAGTTACATAGTCACACAGTTACATAGTCATACAGTTACATAGTCACACAGGTACATAGTCACACAGTTACATAGTCACACAGGTACATAGTCACACAGTTACATAGTCACACAGGTACATAGTCACACAGGTACATAGTCACACAGTTACATAGTCACACAGTTACATAGTCACATAAGTACATAGTCACACAGGTACATAGTCACACAGTTACATAGTCACACAGTTACATAGTTACATATCTACCTACCACCTGTGGAGGGGAAAGCCAAGCTTGGGCACCATTCTTATTCTCTAGGAGTCCTCTGCTTTGCTTTGTGTGTGTGTGTGTGTGTGTGTGTGTGTGTGTGTGTGTGTGTGTTTGAGACGGGGTGCCACATTGTGTTGGAGCTCACCTGGTTTGTTAGCAAGTACCAAGGAGCTACCTGTTTTTTGACTAGACAAACTACTAGGATTAAAAGTGTTTGCAAACACGCCTGGCCTTTAAAATGTGGGTTGTGAGCATTGAACTCAGGTCCTCATGCTGGTGTGGCAGTTTATAAAAGCAGTTTATTTTGACAAATCTCAGATTTTAATTAAATAACACACAACAATTGTTTTTTTTTTGTGGTCAGTTTGCTTTGGGTCAGAAATAAGGACTGTTGTCCTATTTTAAAGCCAGAAAGACCTTGTCATATTTTCTTCCATAATATTTAAAGGTTTAAATTTCTCAGAGTTTGTACATTATGTAAAGTCAATGTTCATTTATCCCTACATTAATATAGAATTCTTTTCATACATTTTTTAAAGATTCACCCTTTTTCCATCTTGTTGGTATGCTTATACTCATGGTATGATCAGAAGACTGCAAATCTGTGGGTAGGTTTCTGGACTCTCCAGTCTCTGCTATTGGCTTATATGTATCTTAGAACATATAACAAAATTAATGGAACTGTAATAGAAATGTTTGAGATGGGTTAATGTAGTCTTCTCTTTGTTTTCACCCAGATTATCTTTGCAGTGCTAGCTACTTAACATCTTAAAATTAGAGTTCACAGCCACCTTGTTAAGTCTCAGACACACACACACACACACACACACACACACACACATACTCACATATACACATGCACATATATAAACACATACACATAAATGCACATATGTGTACATACATATATATGCATAAACACACATACACACATATGCATACATACGTACCCACATCTCTGTTGGAATTTTAATCAACACTAGCCAATTGTATAAATAATTTTGATGGTGAAAATCTATCCGAAAAATTGAACTTTTCCATTTATGTTAGCAATTTATTCCTCCATTCCTTCAGGCCTCCTTCTATGTTTTAGTAATGTGTCTTAGCTCTCACCATGGCTGTCCTGCACAGATTTTGTCAGGTTTATTCCCACAGGTTTGATGTCACTTGATACTATGGCCTATAAAGATTTAAAAATTCATCTTCGAATGATTTGTTCCTGGAGAACTCCAGGCTTGGGCCCTGGTTGTCTCGGGGATCAGCTTTGTGCATCTCACGTTTTCTTTTCTCAGCTGTGTCACCTGTCAAAGAGAGACAGAAAAGCAGCTGCATTCATGCATCATGGAGATCAGCTAAGACTGCAGTACCAGAGTGAGATGTTCAAATCTGCTAACGCGAGACCTTGGGCAAGTTGACCTGTCCTGAGGCTCAAGTCAAGTTTGAACAAACCTCAAAAGCCTCCCTTCTTTCTCGTGAGTTTTTCTGCCAAACCAACGGACTCTGTGTGAGATACTCTGTTACTAAATATTTAATGTGAGTAGAGGAGATCTGCATTGAGCATATAGGAGTCAGAATGGGTGGCTGAAGTATTCGAGGTTTTGGTAGGAGGGAGAAGTTTGCTGTGTTGTGTACGCCTGCAATTCTTAGCTAAGGAGCCTTTGAAGGAATCCAATAGCAGCCTTTGAAGAAGTACCCTGCCCCCTATCCACCACTTAGGCCACATTTAGTGCCTAAATGGACTGAGCAACTATTCTGCATGAGTTACTTTTCCACACAGATGGTTTTTCTTTGAGCACAGTAACGGAGATTCAAGCCCCCTGAAGGGTTTCTGGAAAGTGTGCATTTGGTGGACCATTGCCCACAGAGCAAAAATAAATTATCCAAGAGGCCAGAATTTTTGGTGAATTGTTGATCGTGAAGATGAAAGTCAGACACTCTTCAGATGAGATGGCCGCTGTTCTAATCCATCCTTCAGAAGCCGTAATTCTGTCCTGGTCTACAGGAACCTGATTTCTCCTGACTTCCTCTCTCCTGCCGCACTCTCAGAGTACCATTTAGACTGCACCAACCACTGGGGAGAGGCCAGGCTGAGACTCAACTTTTCCCTTTTCCTTTCCAGAAGCACTTTCCCCTTGTCACACTCAAGTTTGCCGAGCACCTGGGTAAACTCTCTCATAAAAACTTATGATCTCTTACCCTGGAATCTGTTCCTAGTGAGGTAGAAACACCAGACATGCATAGCCATAGGGACGTCTGTATTGGACTTTCCTCTGCCTAGTCTCAGGTTCTCTCCTGTCTTTTCTCTGTTTCTCAACCTAGTAAGATGCCCTCCATATCCCTGGGTTCAACATCTGAGGATCCAATGAAAAGCAGAAAGAAAACACTCAACCAAAGTTGGGTCTTTACTGAATGTAAGCGACTCTGTAAACAATGCATCCATGAATCATTCTCACACGTCATCGTAAGTGTGCATTGTGGATCCACAGGTTACTTGCAGAACCTATGTAATTTTATAAATGTGACCAGAGCATCTGGAGGTGTGGATGTCCAAGGGTTTCTGAAAAGATTCTCCTTGGGTCCCGTTATGGTTTAAATAAGAGCTATTGGTGTTTTGCACTCTTGGTCCCCCGCCTGTGGTACTGTTGGGATGTTGTAGAAGCCTTGGAAGGTGGCTCCTAGATAGAAGCAGAAGGTCCTTGTGGTTGTGTGGTTGCACCCAGTTTTCAGCCCCCTCCACTCTCTTTACTTCATGTTCATCATCATCCTGAGTGAGGTAACCCAGTCACAAAAGAAAACACATGGTATGCACTCACTGATAAGTGGATGTTAGCCCAAAGGCTTAGAATATCCAAGATACAATCCACAGACCCCATGAAGCTCAAGAAGAAGGAAGACCAAAGTGTAGATGCTTCAGTTTTTCTTAGAAGGGAGAACAAAATACTCAAGGGAGGGAATACGGAAAGAAAATATGGAGCAGAGACTGAAGGAAAGGCCATCCAGAGACTGCCACACATGGGGACCCATCCCATATACAGCCACCAAACCCAGACAATATTGCAGATGCCAAGAAGTGCATACTGAGTGATATAGCTGTCTCCTGAGAGGCTCTGCCAGAGCCTGACCAATACAGAGGCAGATGATTGCAGCCAATCATTGAACTGAGAATGGGGTCCCCAATGGAGCAGTCAGAGGAAGGGCTAAAGAAGTTGAAGGGGTTTGCAACCCCATAAGAACAACAGGAATATCAACCAACCAGACCCTGCCCCTCCCAGAGCTCCCAGGGAATAAACCACCATCCCAAGAATACATAGGGATGGACCTATGGCTCTAGCTGCATATGTAGCAGAGGATGGCCTTGTCAGTCATCAATGGGAGCAGAGGCCCTTGGTCCTGCCAAGGCTCGATGCCTCAGTGTAGAGGAATGTCAGGGCGGGGAGGTGGGAAGGAATGGGTGGGTAGGGGAGCACCCTCACAGAAGCAGGGGGAGATAGCAGGTTAAACATTTGAAATGTAAATTAAAATATATCAAATTAAAAGGAAAAATGTCAAAAAAGAAGATTAAAAAAGGATGTGATGAACACCTCTGCCATGATGTTTTGTTCCAGTGTGGGAGGTCAAGTGTTCATGGAGTGAACCCTCTGGTACTATGAACCAAGGTTAAGTTTCTCTTCCCCTTAAATTGTTGCTGCCATATACTTGGCCACAGTGACTATAGAATCCACTAAGACAGATACCGAGGAGAAACTATACTTAAGAGACTTCTAACAGTTAATATCAAATGTCATTTTGACAGACTCGCCACTCATTTCAGAGATGGGTTTCTGAGCATGTGTGTCTGATTGTTCAGTTTACTTAATTGAGGTGGGAAAGCCTGCCCACTGTGGTTAGCACCATTTCCTGGCTGGGATCCTAAGCTGTGTAAGCAGAGTAAGGAGCTGAGTAACCATGCATCATTCATCTGTGTGTGTGTGTGTGTGTGTGTGTGTGTGTGTGTGTGTGTACCTGTGTGTGTATGTGGGTATCTGTGTGTGTATGTGTGTGTGTTTGTGTGTCTGTATATGTGTGTGTCTATATCTATGCGTGTGTATGTGTGTGTGTATGTGTGTATGTGTTTGTGTATGTGTATGTGTGTGTATGTGTGTGTATATGTGTGTATATGTATGTGTGTGTGTATGTGGGTATCTGTGTGTGTATGTGTGTGTGTTTATGTGTATGTGTGTGTTTGTGTGTCTGTATATGTGTGTGTGTATGTGTGTGTATGTGTATGTATGTATGGTGTGTATATGTTTATGTGTGTATGTGTGTTTGTGTATGTGTGTGTATGTGTTTGTGTATGTGTGTGTATGTGTGTATATGTGTGTTTCTGTATGTGTGTATGTGTATGTATGTATGGTGTGTATATGTTTATGTGTGTATGTGTGTTTGTGTATGTGTGTATGTGTTTGTGTGTGTATGTGTGTATGTGTTTGTGTATGTGTGTGTATGTGTGTATATGTGTGTGTGTTTCTGTATGTGTGTATATGTTTATGTGTGTGTTTGCGTATGTGTGTGTATGTGTGTATGTGTTTGCGTATGTGTGTGTATGTGTGTATGTGTTTGTGTATGTGTTTGTGTATGTGTTTGTGTATGTGTGTATGTGTGTATGTGTTTGTGTATGTGTGTGTATGTGTGTGTATGTGTGTGTATGTCTATGTGTGTGTGTTTGTGTATGTGTGTATGTGTGTGCGTGCATGTGTGTGTGTGTGTGTGTGTGATATGACACATTGCTTCAAACTCTTGCTGCCTCCACTTCCCTCCCTAGATGAACTGCATCTTGAAGTGTGTGTGAACTAAAATAAACTCTTCTCTGAGTTCCAGTGCTCACCCAGACTGTTTTTGTTTGGAGCCTTTAGTTTTTCATTATCACTTTATTTTAAAATTTTAAAATGTTCAGAAACAATACTGATTTCGCACTTGTTTTTTAATTGTGTATATGGTCAAGATGGAGCCTTACCTCAATGGAGCCTACTTCAAAGGCAGAAGGCAACCTATAGGAGCTAATTCTGACCACCATCCTGGGGATAGACCTCAGCTCGCTAGAGTTGGTAGCAGATGTCTGTACCGGCTGAGTCATCTCCCTGGCCCATTATATCGTTATTTTAATTGTACATATTTATGAGGTACGGTGTGCTATTTAAATAATTGGATTAAAATATGATAATGGGTGTTTCCAGATCATCCTTACCTTGAGTTGGAGACTTCAAGTTCCACTTGTGAAATGTATACTAGGTTGTGAACCATACCAGCCCCACTGTGCTACAGACACTCAGACTTGTTACTTCTAACTCTATCTCATTAGCTCTTAAATCTAACTCTGTCCTCACCTTCCCTCCCAACACCCTTACCATCTAATGCTCACGGTTTTATATCCACACTGACATTACTTGAGCATACGTCCATGAGGGGCAGCATGTGGTGTCTATCTCTCAGTGTCTAGATTATTTGCTTCCTTCATTTCCTTACAGAGAGCACGAACTGTCATGGCTCCACAGTGAGTTGACAGTCACCAGGCCTTGTGATGTCAGGGTGTTCTCTCTCCAGGTAGCCTACCTTGTCTCTTAGAGTCCTGGACTGAGGGAAGACACTTCCCAGGTGGGAGAGCCTCCCATGTGTCTTTCATGGCACAGCCCTACACAGCAAAACCCACAGAAGACTGATCAGAGCTGCGATGTAGCATGCCCTCAGCTCTAAGCCGAGAGTCAGGCTGGTGGTTTGCACCAACCTCAAGGAGCCAGTGTGTCTTTGAAACACATTCAACAGGGAAGGAACTGCACTTCCTGCTGCACCCAAAGACTGCACTCTCTTTGTGCCTCTAGGTCAGGAATGGGGAGTGGATGCAGATCCTGTGAGGACCTATGACATTCTGAACAGCTGCTGACACCAAGAAAGATTTTCATACATATGAGCTGAATTCATAATTATGTACTCTACAACCATTGGGCCAATATCTTCCAGGAGCTGTGTGAGGTTCCCTTTGTCAGAGCAAAGATACTTAAAGGGGAACCCAAGGACTAGATGACTCCTTTTTGTGAGGCAGTCAGTCAGTAACACATCTTTGAAACTGAGAGTTCGGGGACAGGGAGGTGATTCAGTGGATAAAGCACTTGCACAAGCGTAAAGACTTATTTCTGTTCCCAGAATCACATACAAGCTTCATGACAGCGCCCATCTCTGACCCAAGTACTCTTTCAGCAGGCTGGGAGACAGAGGCAGGAGAACCCCAGGAACCTGAAGACCAGCTAGTCTAGAGATCCAGCAGGAAGTACCAAGGGGCCTGTTTCATGCAAGATGGGAGGAGAGGTTCAGTGCCTTAGGTTTCCTCTGTCGATGAACCCCTGCACCCCAACTCCCTCAGATTAAAGAAATAAAAAGCAAAAGTAAAAAAAAAAAAGAAGCTCACATGCTCTACTTTTCTTGCTAGATTTTATTCAGCTGTTGTGACCCCTCCCCCCAAAAAAATCCTCCTGAAATATAACAAAAGAAAGATGAGAAGCTCATCTCATATTTAAGCTGAAAAACTCAAAAAGCCTTCCACTCCCACCCTCTCTGTTGCCAAAGATGAATTTTTAAGCCAGGAGTCAGCGTCTCAATGCTCACTCGGAGGATCCAAGTGGAGTCATTAAATCTTATTACAACTCCAAGTGCAGAAAGTAATTGCACACTTTTGTAAGTAGCTTAGGATTGATTAAAAACGCA
This sequence comes from Rattus norvegicus, assembly GCF_021556685.1. NCBI lineage: Eukaryota > Metazoa > Chordata > Mammalia > Rodentia > Muridae > Rattus > Rattus norvegicus. Next base: position 50,205,214 of record NC_141544.1, on the reverse strand, counting down.
TAAAGCAAAGCTGCAAAACTCTCCACAGGCTGGGGATGCTGCCCCCCACGGGGAGCCTCTGCAGCTGTTCACTCTCTCAGAGACCTCTCCAGTCTTCTGGCAGGGCAGGAAGGTGGGGTATGCATCCCCGAGGAGAGCAGGGGAGCCTGGAGATGCTGGTCTGGGTCCACACGCCCGGCCACAGTAGAATTCATTTCATCATGCTGAGCTCGTCACCTCTTGCTGGGTCAGGGTCCTCCCTTCAGAGTCTGCATTCTTGTGCACAGCACAGTAGCAGTTGCTACCAGTGTGGGTGGGAAAAGAGAGATGGAGACGAACTTTCTGGGTTCTTGGGAAAAGGATTCACCCTTGTGCATGTTGCAAGCAGGGAGACTGGTGGAGGTTTGAGGTGAGCTTCCAGCAAAGTTCCCGAGAGTCCCACTGCCCTGTGTCTCTCCTGCCTCCCATACCTCAGAAATTGTTCCTTAAAGCATTGGGTTGGTTCAGGGTCACCACAAACAAACCACAGTGACTGACACAAAACATGAGGAATGCTTGCTCATTCGACAAACAGTTAAGGAACACCTCAAGAGGCCAGGCACTGTTTTAGTTGGTAGAGAAAGAGCCAAGCAAGGAGTTTATGGTGGGAGATAGAATAGTGGCTCCTTGGTAGTGCACAGGAGGCTGTGCTCAGTTATAGGTAAATAGCACTGGGTTTCAAAGGCAGCGCACATAAATATTCCATTCTTCCTCCCCACTTCTTCCTCCTCCCTTCTCCTTCTTGCCCCCTTCCCCAGCACTGAACATCTTTCTACTCAGAGCCAGTCCTTATCCTAGATTCCGTAATAATATAGGGAACAGATTCTATTTCTAAGAAATTTCTGACCCATACCTAGTTTTTCCCTTTGAAATAAACTCTCTGGTGATTTGTTTTTGACCTATGTTGTCTCCTTCCACTTATTTCTTATTAAAAAATAAACAAACTTATTAATGAAATACTTATCAGAAGCTGAATGAATTTCCTAAACAAAAGACACCACAAAAGCACCTGAGGATGGACAAATGAAGCATTTCCCATACCCGGAGCTTACATTTATGCCTTTCAATCAGTATTCCTTCTAAGGAATAATATCAACTCTATTGTTTTTTATTTTATTTTATTTTATTTACATTTCAAATGTCCCCCTTCCCGGTTTCCCCTCCCCTGCCTCTATCAGGGTGCTCTCCTACCAACCCATCCACTCCCACCTCACCGTTCTAGCATCCCCCTATGCTGGGGCATTGAGCTTCCACAGGACCAAGGCCTAACCTCCCATTAATGCCAGACAATGCCATCCTCTGCTACATATGTGGCTGGAGCCATGAGTCCCTCCATGTGTACTCTTTGGTTGGTGATGTAGTCCCTGGGAGCTCTGGGGAGTCCGGTTAGTTGATGCTGTTGTTCTTCTTATGGGATTGCAATCCCCTTCAGCTCTTTCAGTCCTTCCCCTAACTTTTCCATTGAGGTTCTTGTGGTCAGTTGGATGGTTGGCTGTGAGCATCTGCATCTGTATTAGTCAGATGCTGGCAGAGCCTCTAGGGGTCAGCTATACCAGGACCCTGTCTGCAAGCACTTCTTGGCATCAGCAATAATGTCTGGGTTTGGTGTCTGTATATGGGCTGAATCCCCAGGTGTGGCAGTCTCTGGATGGCCTGTCCTTCAGTCTCTGCTCCACTCTTTATTATCAACTCTTTAAATTTGTTTACCTTTATAAATAAACTCATACTTCTCACAAAAAGACTATTAAGAGATACACGAATTTTTTTTTATCACTTTTTGTGAAACTCTTCTGTGTTTGGGTAGGAACGACTTGTTCATTTTCTCTGCTGTATGATATTTCATTTTGCAGGTACACCCAAAGAGGTGGTTCTCATTCTTCTGTTCATGAAGAAGTGAGCTGTTTCTTGTTTTCTATCATTTCACACAGTTTTCTACTATGGCAATTTTATGTCATCTTTTTGTGAACATGCATGTACCTATCTTCCAAGCATAATTTTAGTCCTAGCCCTACCAAATTACGGCAAGTAGTAAGTTTCCTACAAAAAATTTCCAGTTTACATTCCAACCAGGATGGTGTGAGAGCGCAGTTTTCTTTGGTCTTCTCTGAATGTAGCATTACCCATCTTTCTCATCATCAGAAGGTTCTTCTCTGTGGTTTTAATTTGCACTTATCTGATGAAAAGTGAAGTTGCTGACTCTCTCTTGTACTTATTCACTGTCCGGCAAATCTTTATTGAAAAGACTGTGGTGGGTAACGTAGGATGATGTCATTATGCAGGTGAAGGCAGGTACAAGATAGGAGGCCTGTCGTTGGACGAGAAGGAAGGATGGGCGGGAGAAAAGTTTTAGAGAGGAGGAGGAGGAGACTGAGTGATAGAGAGAGACCGATGAAAGAACATGGAGGCTGACGTTAAGATTCCGCTCTGTGTATTTATAGGTTGTTATGAATATTCTTAAGGGATGGATGTATGTCTAGGTGGAAAACTATATCTTACCAATTGGGTCAGAGGTTATTGTGTTGTGTGTTCTTTCATATGGCAATTTAATTGAATTTAAGAGAGTGTGTGGTGGCTGGAGACATTAGACCACCACAGAATTGGGATGTGTATGTCTGGCATGGTGGCAACCTGCCTTGGGAACTAGATGGGTACAGAGACCGTTGCAGGCTCAGAGAGCAGCCATCAGCAGTGTGATATGGGATAGAGCAAAGTGGGTGAGACGCTTTGCCGACTGAGATGAAGATATCTAACAGATGTCTTGGGGCACTGCGGTGCCGAACCTAATGCAGGGTAAAAGAGAGCATTTTGTTTTTTATATAATTTTAAAGCAACAGGGTAGTGTTTGTCAAGTTGACACATACTAGAGTCTCCTGAGAAGAGGGAACCCCAGCTGAGGAGTTACCTCCATCCAACTAGCATCTGGGCATGTCTGGCAGAGGAGCATTTTCCTGAATTGTGGTTGCTGGCCTAGCCAGTGTGGGTGGTGATACCCCAGGACAGGTAGTTCCCTGTAATAAGAAAGCAGCCCAAGCAAGCCATGGGGTGTAGGCCGGTAAGCATTTTTCTGTGGACTTTGTTTTAGTTCCTACTTCCAGCTCATGTCCTGAGTTCCCTTGAACTTACAAGGATCCACTTGCCTCTACTTCCTGGGTGCTGGGATTAAAGGTATGTGCCTTCAAAATTATTTGATTGTCTTTATGTGCATGAGTGTTTTCCTTGCATGTATATCTTGCTTTACCTGTGTTCCTGATGCCCTAGGAGGCCAGGAAAGGGTATTGAATCTCCTGGAACTAGAGTTGTATATGGTTGTGAGCTCACCAAGTGGATGCTGGGAATTGAACATGGGTCATCTGGAAAAGCAGGGATGCTCTTAATGTCCAGCCACCTCCTGGGGCCCCTTACCTGGAAAATGTTTATACCAGCATTTGATTGTTTTGACCTGACGGTATTTGACTCAGAAGTGTCAGGTGTCAGGTACCTCCTTCTAGAGGAGGCTGGGAAGTACCAAGGACCAGGCAGATTACCAGTAAGTACTAGCTTTCTCATCTTGGGTTGCTGTGTGCACCACCCATCCCAGTCTGAGGAAATCATAGGAAATGCAACATACTAGCAGAAAGGGGGTTGGTTAATCCAAGTCTGGAAAAATGAGTGTTGAGAAAAGGAGGGTCTAGAATGGTGGCTACCATGTGGGCAGCCACACTGTGTCCAGGTGCGTGAGTGTCTCTCAGTGAGCACACAGACCCTTAAGCAGTTAGAGCACCCTGACGAGAGTCTACAAGCTCTCGAAGAAAACAACCTCCGTAGGGCTGAGAACCATACTTTCAAAGGTTCAAAATCAGAGGTGATCTATCTTCTGAATAAAGCAGGGGCCCGTGAAATGTCACTCAGTGAGTGGAATGTTCTCATTGTATTTGCTTTTAAAACATATAAATTAATCAGGAGTTAGCGAGATAGTTAAGAGAGCTCGCTGTTCTTACAGAGAATCTGAATTTGGTTTCTAGCATCCAGATGGGGTGGCTCACAGCTGCCTGTAACTCTAACTCCTGGATTCTAATACCCTTTTCTGCTGCCCACCCCCACCCCAGGCACTCATGCATATATATGGTGTACATATATAAACACACACACACACAGAGAGAGAGAGAGAGAGAGAGAGAGAGAGAGAGAGAGAGAGAATAGCACACACTTGCATGAAAATCTTATTTATTTAGCAGGCATTGGTTTCTTCCAAAAGTTTCTTCCTGACGGGAGAAGCTAAGCAACATGTCTGAAAACACAGGGTGGCCTAACAGGGGGTTGCAGTTTAGAGGGGGTTGCAACCTGAGCCCACACACCCCCCTTTCCACTCTCCCCCTCCTTCTATCTCTTCTCTTCCCCTCAGTATCCATTTACAAGGAGAAAACCAAAATGTATTAACTCACAGACACAAGGAGAACTGGAGGGAAACTGAGGAGGAGCGGTGGGTTTCTGTCCTTTCTAAAGATGGCAGTGGGTGGAGCGGTAGCCACTGGTGAGCAGAGGAAGGCATGGTGGGAGGAGTCAACAGGAGGGCCCTTCAACTCCCCCTCTGCACATGTTTTGTAGACTCTTATAGGGGTAGGGGGTGTGGGCTCCGAACTCAGACACCTTTGAAGGTGAGAGAGCTACACAGGAGGGTCAACCAAGACAGGCGCTCTGAAGTCTCCTTGGCATCCTGAGCACAGAACAGCCAATAGGCAGATATTTATCCCTCAGGCAAAAGAGCAAAAACTTCCTGACAGGAGAAGCTAAACAAGTTTCTTAGGAAGCAGGGTGTCCTGAGAGGGGCTGAGGCCACAGCGTGCGCCCAGCCCAGAGTGTAGCTTGCTTTCATCCTAGTCACGCTGCGTGTGGAAACCCGGACCAGGAGCCTCCTTTGCACACAGAACTCAGCCTTGCAGTCTTCACATGTGAATCTACAGTGGGGCCGCAGAAATTTAAAGGACATCTGCATTACGGAAGAGAAACCAAGTGAAGTAAGACCCAAGCAACCAGAAAGGGACAAAGAACTACTGGGGAATAAAGAATGTGTGGGAAAAACCCTTATCAATGTGAGCAAGAAGACATGGGAGTGAATATAGTTCGCAATATATAGGTTTAGAAAGGATTATCAGAGGACACAAAAGATGTCTTGGAAATATAAATAATTTTTTTCAAAGTAAAATCTTTAACAGACTGCTTAACAAGGGAAGTTGAAGAAATTTATTAAGTGGGCTGAAAACAACTAAACAAAGGGCTTGACTAAGTTCAGGTAGTGAGGGGGCAACGCAGACCCATTTAAACAGCTGAAACACAACCAACGGAGTATTGCAGAAAGAGATCAAAGCAAACACCAGGGAATGTGATTTTCAGGGCATGAAAAGAAACGTCCTCAGGTCTGAACACACACACACACACACACACACACACACACACACACACACACACACACACGCAATCTTCTGAAATATTTTTTTTCCATTTTTAATCTCATCATAATACATGGGAAAGAACACATTGAGCTCTTTTATGGAGATTGAATTATATCAATTAGAAGATTCCCATGGATCCAAAGAATAAGGACTCTTGATCTACAAGGGATCCGGATCAGACTGGCTGCAGGATTCTTACCAGAAACAATGTTACAAGGAATGTGTCCTGTCTGTACTCCGCCCCCCCCCCCGCACCCCCAACTCCCTGTAAGTAAGTTCCAAGGTTTAGAACTGAATAGGCAACACTATGTGCTTTTTTTAAATAGAAAGATAGGGGAGACCAGAGATGTTTGGTGGGAGTGCGGTAAGGTGTGGGGGAAGGGGGTTCCTCTGTGGGCTCATGCTGAGGCATCCCTTTCCCCTCTGAGGTACCAGCTACATTCTATTCTATAGTATAGAATAGAGTTTATTCAGGGCATGGGGAAGGAGTTGAGGGAGGGAGGAAGGGAAGGAGGGAGGGGGAGAGAGAGAGAGAGAGAGAGAGAGAGAGAGAGAGAGAGAGAGAGAGAGAGAGAGAGACTATGTGCTTGTGGAGCAGTGGGGGTGGGGTTGGGGGGAAAGAAGGAACAGAGAGGGAAGAGGGTAGTAGAGGAAGAGCAAGAGCAAAAGAGAGAGGGGGTGGGCTGGGGAAGGGGCAAGCAGCCCCTGTTTTAGTGAGTCAGGCTCACCTGGCTGTTGCCAGGTAACTGTGAGGCGGAGCCTAGAAGAAATGCCAACACTGTGGGTATTAAAACAGATTGTGCCAGAAGCCAGGCATTTTATTTCCTGGATATGAAATGAAGTCATTTCAATTGTATACCAGGAAAACAAAGAGTAACCCCAGAAAGAAAGACCTAAGGTCCAGCTAGAGTAGACATCAAGGTGCTGCCTCTGAAACAGAACTGGGGCAGGGTGTCACTCTAGACCACAGGGCCCAGAGAAGATGGGAAAGAAGAGAAGATATTCCATGTATTGAAACATTGATGGTAGTCAGTAAAGTAAAAGTAAAGTTTGCCTAATAGATATATAGATGGGTGAAGGATAGGTAAATAGATGATAAATAGAAATGATAGATAATGCATAAGTAATAGATGATTGACAAATGATAGGTAGACACATGATAGGCAATAGGTAGATATAGATAGACAATAGTAGTGATTAAATATTTCAGGAAAACAAAAATCCACCACTCCATGCAAAAAGAAATCAACTATGCCTTATTGTGTATTTTTAATTTTTAAAGATGTCATTAACTTGTTTCTCAGTGTGTTTGTTTTTCTGCCTGCATGTGGAAATCAGATATCAGTGTCTGTTGTCTTCCTCTGCTACATGGTTTTGAGACAGGGCCAGCCAGTAAAGAACCAGGATACATTGTCTCTAACCCTGCATCTGGAGTCAGAGCTGCACATGGCCAAGACTAGCTGCTTTACATCATCCGTTCTGCAGGATGATCCTGAGGTGTTTATGATTTCACAGCAAAACCTTACTAACTGAGCACCTATCCACCTCCAACCACCTTATCTTTGATATCATTAATATATATATACATATATGTATGTATATATATATATATATATATATCAGTCCCAGGATGAAGCAAAGAGTATGGCTATAGGACAAGTTATGCACAGCATTGACCTTGACAAAAAAAAGCGAGTATGCATGAGAGATTCAAAGAGAAGAAAGGTGGAAAGAGTGGAATAGGTGGGAGGGGTGTGCACATACCCATTTCAAAAGGGAAGCAACAGGTATTGGCCGTAGTTGTAAATAATAATATCATAACAGTGGCTGTAGAGAAGCAGAATTTTAGGCTATAACTGTTGGCTTACAGGCAATTCTGCTAGGCTCCGCCCAACAGCTACCTAGCAACTGCTTGCTTAGCGAGCTGTCTGCCAGTTGCAAGCCAACCTGGTGTATAAGAGGAACTGCTTGGCTACCCCAGTGCTCTTGCTCTCTCTTTTCTCTCCTTTCTGTCCTTTTCTGCCTTCACCCCTCACCGCCTCTATCCCTTTTCCAGGTCTCCTCCCTTCCCACCAATAAATCTTTACACTTGGTCTGTCGCATGGCTCGGTTGTTTATGGGGACACCTCGGCGTGCCTCCCTTGTGCTGCATTATACTGCCATTTTATAAAACACAATTACTATTTTAGGATGTCCCTCTAGGTTTAGGTATGTTTCTCAGCTGATGAAGCTGTTTGGGGAGGTACAGTCTTGTTGTAGTAAGTGTGTCATATGGGGGTGGACTCTGAGGGTTTATAGCCTGGCCTCCCTTCTAGGTTTTTCCTGCTTCCTGGGTGCAGTTGAAGTGTGATTAATCAACCTCATGTTCCACATACCTGCTGTTGTGCCTCCCGGTAAGATGGAATCAGTCCTCTGGAGCACTGGGTCTCAACCTGTGGGTCTCTGGAGACCAACTATCCTGCATATCAGATAATCAGATTATAATTCATAACAGTAGCAAAATTATGGTTACAAAATAGTAATGAAATAATTTTATGGTTGGGGGGGGGTCACCACAACATAAGGAACTATATTGAAGGGTCTCGGCATTAGGAAGGTTGAGAAACACTGTTCTAGAACCATAAGCCCAAGTAAATTCTGCCTTCAGAAAATCACTCTGAGCATGTCATCTTGTCATAGCAACAGAATCAGAATATAATGAATACAGGCAGGGATGAGGACAGAAAAAGGAGTTTGAAATGCTTTGGCTAACTTAGTTCTTGCTTCTGATAGTTGAGTCAATCAACAACGAATAATTTTTTAAATTCTTAAATGTTCTTTATTTGCAGATGACGCAACAATTTGATAACTAAAGACACCAAATGGAGACTATTATTATTATTATTATTATTATTATTATTATTATTATTATTATTTGACAGAGTATCTCTAAATAACCCTGGCTGTCCTGGAACTCTCTACGCGGACCAGGCTGTCCTCAAACTCCTGCCTCTGCCCCCTGAGTGCTGGGACTAAATGTGTGCACCACCATGCTCGGCTTGTAGGGAGGTTTTTACTGTGAGGTAACATTTAAAAGAGTTAACGGATACAGCAAATACAGAGGCGAATGCCAGCAGCAAACCACTGAACTGAGAATAGGTCCCCCGTTGAAGGAATCAGAGAAAGAACTGGAAGAGCTTGAAGGGGCTCGAGACCCCAAAAGTACAACAATGCCAAGCAACCAGAGCTTCCAGGGACTAAGCCACTACCTAAAGACTATACATGGACTGACCCTGGACTCTGACCCCATAGGTAGCAATGAATATCCTAGTAAGAGCACCAGTGGAAGGGGAAGCCCTGGGTCCTGCTAAGACTGAACCCCCAGTGAACTAGACTATGGGGGGAGGGCGGCAATGGGGGGAGGTTGGGAGGGGAACACCCATAAGGAAGGGGAGGGGGGAGGGGGATATTTGCCCAGAAACCGGGAAAGGGAATAACACTCGAAATGTATATAAGAAATACTCAAGTTAATTAAAAAAAAAAAAGCATTCTGTAACAGTCAAAAAAAAAAAAAAGAGTTAACGGTGGTTTCTCTATGGTACTCTTTGAGGTGGGGAAGAGCTGGCAAACACTCCTGAGCTTCGCTAAAAGCATATGGAGGTGATTTGACATTTTTGATTTTGATTGAAGATTAGTCAGAGAAATGCATTGAAAATTGTCCCCTCAAAGAGTACTCTCTTGGTTTTGACCATGTATGCAACTCTCCTGTTGGAAGCCTAGGCAGAAATTATTTCTTCATATCCATCCTCCTAAACAACAACATCAACAGCCACAGCAACGGCAACAACAAAACAATTAGCTAGTGTATCTCTCCAGAGGCAACCGGGCTTCAAAAGTGGTCTAAGCCCTCCATGTTTGAACTAACGTTTAAGAGAACTTTGTAAAAGATTAATAACATCTTTAAAGGTACATGCATACTCTCTTAGACCTTTCTGGTAGCATAGTGCCATGAGTGCACAAGTGGTCAGGTCTCTTGATTAAGGGGTCCAGAAAGCAGAAAGTTCTCCAGTTAGTGGGTTATACAACCAGCCGACAAGCTGTCAAGCTAAACTGCTCAGAGCTAAAGTGATTCCTGACATCCTATCTGTAGCCCGTTGAAAAGCATGTGGGCGAGACCCCGACTCCCCTGCTTTTCTGCTGGTGGTTTTTAACATCTTTCCGTACTCTCGGTTCAAACTTCTTCTAGCTTCTGTGTTTGCATAAAGCCTATTTTCCCTGCAAACTTACATGACAGTGGCCCCTTGTCTAGCAGTGGAGAGAGGGCCCACATGTGATGGTTAGTTGTGGGCTAGCAGATGCAGTCTCCTTCCTGTCTTTGGCCTTTGCATCTGAGTATCACTGAGCTAATCCACATTGCGTGGTGACTCACAGGTACGCCTGCATCACCGCAGTGGAGTGTTGGAACCCTGAGGGATTTCCTATTATTTTTCTGTGTGTCCACCTTTTGCTTGCCTATGTATCCACCATCATGTCTTGGTGCTTGAGACTGGCTTTTGCAAGACTAAACAACTAGGCTTGCATTAACATAACATGTGATGTTCATTCTTTCTGTGGGCTACGTGGATACAAATGGACGTCTCTGTTTTATCTATTCAGACTTTGTTGTCCTTTTAGCTTTCTGGAAGGGAATAAACTTGTTAGGGCATAGACAGCCCGAAGGTCTAAAGACCCCAGGAAGGAGAGCGAGTGACACTTGGTTCAACTTTCTGGAGAAAGGGAGATTCTCTTCACTGCGTTAGCTGTGGCTCTCTCCTGACCTTCAGAAGTGGAGCTTGGCAAGTCTGGTGACTATGTCACAAATTGGAAAACCTCTCATAACTGGGAAGGGCCTGGGGACCTGAGAAGGGCCCACTCTGTCCAGCTTGTCTGCCTGCATCAGTGATGGGTATGTGCAATACGCAGATGGAGAAGAGATGAGTGTGTGTGTGTGTGTGAGTGTGTGTGTGTGTGTGTGTGTGTGTGTGTGTGTGTGTGTGGCAGGGTGTGAACTGCACCTCTAGTGGACATGAGGGCTGTAACTCACACACACATTTCCAAAATATGTTCAGATATGTATATTTTCTGTCAGTTTTCAAAACATGTGTGTTCAGGTCCTACACCTGGAAGGCTTCAGTATGTATCCCAGGCGTGGTCAGCCTGGGACACATTAAATAAAGAATTCTCTGGAGTCACACATTGATTCCAGACGTGTCTAGTATGTTGGTCTGAGGTTTGAGGAGCATACATATGTTTACTTTGTGTGACACCGGGACACAACGTTGCCATTGACAAGGTACACCCTTGAAAAGTGTGCAATTGAGCTACAAAGTAATCCACAGAAAAATCTCATACTGTTTTTAGTACATTTAAGATGTTTTGCTAAGCAGGATTCATGATGGTCCTGGGGCACAAGTGGCCTGGGGGTCATGGGTGAGCCATTCCCACCCCAGATGCTCTTTTCCTATTCTGGAACCTTCTTCTGTATTTCTATGGTGGCCTTGCCACTTACAGAATGTCCAAATCGGAAGCCAGCTTTCCGCAGCCTCCTACTTCATACTTGGATCAAAACTGCCTCTTCACTTTGTGGTTCAGGCTCACAGAGATACTTATAACTCACAGGGATCAGGGAACACGCAACACTTACCCAAAGGGGCATCTTTATACCTTGCTGTGGGTGGCGCGGTAGGCTGTTGCCCACAGATCTAATCTATCCTGAAACAATGTCTGCGTCTGTTTCCATGAGAAGCATCCATGGTTCAGCACTGTGGAAGATTCTGCGAGGGCGATTGACTTGTGGAGGGTCTGAATGCTGCAGAACCAGAGTCAGGTTATTTTGGGCCAACTTGAGCCCTCTTCATAATCTTGCATTGACGATCTGTGACTGATTTAATGATGCTTTGATTATTAGTTTGACGGGATACAGTTCACTTGGGCAAAGTGTGGTGGTAGGGGGATGAGGTAGCTGATCTCACTGTGCTCGGTCAGAATGCAGACAGGAAGTAGGGAGGGCCAGGTTACAAAACTTAAGGTCCAGCCTCAGTGACCAAATTCCTGAAGTGAGTCTCTACTGCCAGTTGGAGACCAAATGTTTAAACATATGAATTCCTGGGAACAGCTCAGGTTCAAAACCCAGTACTACCTTTTCTCTCTCACCTGGATGTAGAGTGGATTTGGGAAGAGCACAGTGTCCTTACCATTTTCCTGGCAACAGCCTGTTTTCTCTGAATGACTGGATTTTGTGTATAAGGCCCAAGTCCTGGGTACTCAGCCCCAAGCCGAAGCTACGTTGGTTCCTCTCAGAAGACTCTATTAATGCGTGCTGAGGGTCAGAGGTGATGGTGATACTGGCAAAGGAGTGGAAATTTTCCACATTGTATCCCTATAAATTTGTTTTTCTCTTGTTCCTGGCACTCAGTGAGGTAAAGGGAAGCCAATTCAGCCACAGTATTTGTAACAGTGCAAAATCTTGCTTATCGTAAACTGCTTTTTTTGCATATCTTTAAACATGAAAGCATACATTTCCTCTATCTTTTTTACACAAACAATGCATTTATTTAACCGAATAAAGTCAGATATGAAGGGTCAATGAAATAAAGTAACAGTGCTCACCACCCTCCCATTTGTGCACCCTGTGCACCGCCCCAGACACACATACCAGGCCTTGTTTCACAAGCTACCTGTATCCTCTTATACTTGGGTCTTCGCCAACTTCTACAGTCATTGATGGATATCCTACAATTCTAACCCATTCAGTTTCCCACCTGAAACATAAATAGTATTGCGTGGGCTGGAGATATGGCTCAGTGGTTAAGAGCAGCGGCTGCTCTCCCAGAGGTCCCGAGTTCAATTTCCAGCAACCACATGGTGGCTCACAACCATCTGAAATGGGATCTGATGTCCTCTCCTGGTGTGTCAGTTACAGTGTACTCATATGCATAAGATAAATAAATAAATCTTAAGAAAATAATATTGCTACCATTTGATGAATGAGTGACCTAGGCCAAAGTCTATTTTGGTTTTAAGCATCTACATGACAAAGCGGGCGAAGCAAGTTCCTGTCACTTGTGTGAGTTCCAGAGAGGGGTGGAGAATGCCTTCTTCAAAAGGGAATTTCTTTGCTTTTCTGTTAACCAGATGTAAGAACCGCCTCTCTGGTTGTCTTTTGTTTCCTGGATCTCAGGGTGGGGCCCAATGGTGAGCTGGGCTTCAGACCAAATATTGTCAGAGAGCCACAGAAATCTGAGCGAAGTGTCCTTGAGTGACCTCTGTCCTGCATTCTTCATCCTCCTATAAAGGAAACAGCATTCTGTTAAAACAAAAGCTGAGGCATTCGGCACTGGCTTGCTGTCCAGGCTTTATAGCCGATGGGCAACAGTTGCTTGGTTTAGCTCACTAAAACCATAATGTCTCTGCTGGAGGAGGCCACTGGTTTCCATAGCAACCGAGATGATGCATAAGCCCTTAGCACCACTGTTAGGTGGGTCCACGTGCAGAAGAGAGTAGGTGTGGTTAGGAGGCTCTGGGCTGTCAGCTGCGAAGAAGCTTGTGTTGCCCACCCTCCTGCCTGTCAACCCTCTTCCTTTCTTGGTCCCGTCCTTCAGGGACCACTCAAGTATCTGCTGTGCTCTGTCCCTGCACCTAGGTAGCTTCCTGTGGAGCAGGCCTTCCTCTCTTGCTTAGTCATCTCTGCAGCTCCTTTCAGGATTCCGCAGCTGGCCTGAGAGTGCTTATCTGTTAAGCCTGTAGATGGCAGATTTCCTCCCTGTCAGCCTTGGCATCAGCAGGAGGCCTCCACATGTAGAAGTGTCACCTTAGGGTGGGGGAATACATTTCCTCAGTAGTCAGCTCAGATCTGGCCAGTATTATTGGAAGCTGTGATGATGATGATGATGATGATGGTGATGATTTTCTCTTTTGGATCAGGGAACTAGGATTCGTGCATGCTAAGCAAGCACTCTACTCCTCTATATTCCTAAGCTTCTACATCCCACTCCCTAAACCCTGAGAAAAATTGAGGCTGCTCCTAGGTTAACTAGGAAGGGCACACGGCCACCCTCTGAATGCGAAAGAGAAGCTGGTGATGGTGAGGGCTGTTCGCTCACTGTGAGATTCAGACACTCCGGCAGCTGGGGACAGACACACAAGCAGTGTTGCTGAGAGACTGCATGATCTGTTTGCGCGATGCACTCAGGTTTGCCCGTCTTCCTCTGTGATGTGCTCTTACCTCAGCAGAGGACTGGGAACACCCACAGATCACACGATGAGGGAAAAGAGCCAGTTATCTGTCCCCATGGCGCATGTTTACATTGTATCTGGAGTCAGAAAGGACAGGTCATTTTTTATTTCTAGCTATCTTCATTATGCTGAGGAGTCTAATCTCAAGATATATATCCTAGACCTTGAGTCCTTGGGAAGAAAAGGTCGAAATTTCTTCAGCAGCCTGTGAGGAGAGTCAATGCCACTCTAGGAAACCCCCCAGCTCTCCATAGCAATTTCCCCACCCCACAGACTCTTGGGAGATAGGACCTAATATCCCCTTGTGGAAACTTCTAGAGTGTCATGTGCAAAGCTTTTCATCTTTACATTTAGCATTTAATTTGGTTATATCTTTACCAAATATTGAGCCTGTATCTGAAAGAAAACCATGTTTCAAATATATCCATCTTAGGATTATTATTATTATTATTATTTTGCTTCTTTTTTTCGGAGCTGGGGACTGAACCCAGGGCCTTGGCGCTTGCTAGGCAAGCGCTCTACCACTGAGCTAAATCCCCAACCCCCCATTTTAGGATTATAAGTGAAGGTCTGAGGAGGTCAACTGACTTTCTTGGAAGATACAGGAGGGCTTTTAACTTTATTGAATTTTGTGCACATGTGCGTGGGTATGTTCATCCCACCGTGTGAATGCAGAGGTCCTAGGGTCACCTGGAGGATCACATTCTCTTCTTTGATCATGTGGGTCCTGGGGATCAAACTCATTGGGCTTGGTGACAGGTGTCTTTACTGGGTGAGGCATCTCAAAGGCCCCAGCAATGCAGTGGCGGCGGCAGGAGCTCAGGAGACTGCAATCTCATCTTTAAGCATGTTTGTTTTATTATATCTGTCGCAAAATGCTTCTGTGCCCTTCACAGCGTTGGCCTTGACAATGAAACCTAATTAGGCAAGGTTAGGAGAAAGGAAAGAAAGACAGACAGGCCTATAGAAAATCTGTAGCCAGGTGGAATGCACACACTCTAATGGGGTAGCATCAACAATCTTTGTCCACACTGTCAACGTTCCCATGCTGACCAGAAGATTTTCCATCCCTCTGAGCCTCACTCCAGGGGGAAAGATGCTGTCCTCATGGGTTTGAGGCATTAGGGTCCATTATGTGCTGCATCCAAGTCAAAAAGTACACAATCCCTCAGAACTTCTAACCCCTCAGCTCCTCACAAAACGCCACAAGTCTGGCAGCTTCTACCAACCTGTCTCGGGCCTCACAAAGTTTCGGAGATGAATGGCCCTCAAATCAAGGTGCCAGAAGCCTTGGGTGTTTCTGGAAGTCTCCAGAAAGCAGTGTGTCTTCTCCAGTTTCTCAGCTTTTAGAGGTTACTTGAATTACCTGGCCCACGGCTTCCTCTTCTCTCCTTAAAGCCAGGAGAGTAGCATCTTCTAGGTTGATACTGACCTCTGATCTTCGGTTCTATGAATGGGTATACTTTCTGTTCCCGACCTTCTGAGAGTGACCTTAGAATCAAAAGGGGAGGGAGGAAGGGGAGGGCTCATCCTGCTTCCTTTCCAGTGACCCTCTTGTAAGCATCATTTTGGTCTTATGTTACCAAGACAGTAAGTCGGGCTAATTGCTAGATCTCAGGCCCATCCCAGTGCTACAAGCTCCCTTCTGCACACTCACAGGTCTCAGGAGGGACTCTAAGCATCTCTGGAGACTGTCATTCTGCTTCCTGCATATAGGGTTAATCATCTCTGAGGCAACCTGGCTGAGATGTTTCTAGTTTTGGGTCCTTTGAGGCTAGAGAATGTTGACCTGCATTCAAAACAAATGAAACAACAACAAACCCTATTATTTTAGCAGCTGTAGCTCAGGGTGTCCTCCTAGCATGCACGGAACCCTGGGTTCAATTCCCAACACTTGTCAACCAACCCTGGTGGTGCAGGCCTGCAAGCCCAGCACTGGGGAGGTGGAGGCAGAACAATCAGAATTTCGAGGTCTGTTTTTTTTTTTTTTTATCGATTTAATGAATTTCAAGCAAACCTGGGATACTCTGAGATTCTGTCTTAAAACACATGAAACCCCAAACACCCACACATCCCATTTTTTAAACCAATGAAGAATACCAGCTCAGTCATTAGAGACAAACCAGACAAAACAGACATTTCTAGTCCTAATGTTACCAACATCTGCCCATGAATTCAGGCAACTAAATCTTTACAACAGTCTCAAGGCAGCCCCTGTGAGCAGGCTGCTGGATTCCCCCTCTCCCTCCCAGCTTCCTTCTTTCCTTCCCTTCTTCCCTCTTTCTTTCCCTGTCTCTCCTTCCTTCCTGTCTACCCTCCCTCTTCTCTTCCTCTTTCCTCCCCATCTGCCTACTTCCCGCCTTCCTTCCTCTCCTTTCTTTCTTCCCCCTCCCTGGGCTCTGAAATTGGAAGTCAGCTCTGGAGGCTCACCGAGCTGATAGTGCTCACGTGATACACCTGTTGATTCGGGGGCTGCTGTCTACCTAGGGAGTAACGGGAGGGGTTTGATTACCTCAGAAGAGGCAAAGGTTGGGGTTGCAATCAGGGCTTAATTGGGCACTCTGAGTGTGGAGTCAGCCTCCCAGTTCAGCAGGTGCCCACCAGGGTAAGGATAAGTTCAGGCCTCTGCGTGGGGCCTCTTGAAGCCCTCCACACTTAATAACATCAGAGGAAGGTTCCTGAATGGGCCCAGCTAGGCAATCAGCACCTGTATTTCAACTGCAACACAATTTCTCCAACTCCCAGAAATGCAATTAATCCTCTCAAAAAGACACTGGGGGAGAGACGCCATTTCATGTTGAAGGAGCCTTAGTCTCTGTGGCTCAGCAGGTGAGTGAACCGGGGCAGACAAAGTCAGGCAGAGATGCCCTGTTGCCAGGCTGGGCCACCAACTCAGTGCTAGTAGCTGTAGGTTGGGCCAGCCTTTGCTCAGGATTGCTCTTCTGGCCTTTTGGGTTCCAGTAGCTTCAGGCTCCACAGAGGCCTTCATGTTCCTTCTCTATTCATCCTTGTGTTTCAGCTGGGACTTGGTGCATGGACCCAGCTAAGCTTGGTTGTTTGTAACAGTCTGCTCATGGGCCTGTGCCTTGTGTGTGATATTCTGCTGTATGCACAGTGGTGGATTTATCAGTTTGTTTATTTTAGACATTTGGGTGATTTTCAGGTCTGGGCAGTTTTGAACAAGCTTCTGTGATGTTCAGGGGCAGGTCTTCAGGTAGACAGATGATTTTTTGTGGTCTGTTATGATACTAGTTTGCTTTTATGATGCATCTCAGGAAAGAAGTAGTTCATTTGGCTTATATTTTAGGTCACAGTCAGACTCTGAGGGAAGTCAAAGCAGGAGCAGAGCCAGAGTCACAGAGGAACTCTACTCACTGTCTGGCTTTCTGGGTCATGCTCAGCTAGGTTTCTTATATAACCCAGGACCACCTGTCTAGGGATGGTGCCACCTACAGTCAGCTGAACTCTTGTATATCAATCACCAGTCAAGACAATCCCTCAGAGGTATGTTACAGGCCAGCCTGACCTGGGAAATACCTGAACAGAGACTCCCTAGAGTGTCGAGTTGACAGCTATACTCACTAGGACTTTAGAATTGGAGCAGGCACAGTACTATGTAACTATGGAAGGATCTCAATTTCAAAGGTGGGTAGAGACCCTTTCACCCACCAGCCAGGCATGACTACTGCAAAGCCCTCAGTTAGTACCAAGCACTGGTTTTGTCTGTTGTTCTCACTTGTAGACAATCTGTTGAGTTTCCTGGTATTTTTAGTTGCCTCTCTAAAACCTTTTCATTGGGCTAAAGTTTAAAAATATTTATTTTTCACGAAAGACCTACCTCACCTCCTAGCCACCAGTTTATCCAACACTACCTCATCTTTCCATTTACTCATAAAACACCTCACCCTTCCATTTACTCATAAATACCAAATCCTTCCGTGTCCCCAGGCTACAGGTGAAGTGTGAAACGGTGAGCAAAGCAAACTTCTGAGCCGTTAGTGAACGGTGGTCTCCAGCACAGGCTTGATCTATCATAAAGTCAGAAGGTGCTTTGAGTGCCTATCAGGGCATGGAGCTGGTGAGACGATGGCTTTGCTTTCTCTGTGAATGGGAAACCTCGGTCTTGTCTCCCATTTCAGCACTCTTCTAGCATGTTCTCCATTTGTGTTCATGTAGAGTTGGCTTGGGTACATCCTAACTCAAGGGTCTTCTTACTACACACTCCATCATGGAGTTCTCAATAACTGCAGGGTTCCCTAGTCTAGGGATAAGCGGGGACTTGACCAGTGAAAAGGCACAGGGGGTGAGTGTTCCACAGAGAAGAAAAGCCATAGAGTAAGGATGTGTCTTTGTGAGAGCCAGGAGGAGAGACCTGATTTAACCTTTTTTTCCCCCCTGGATCAGGCTCAGGGGCTCTTCCAGGCCCCTCTGTCCCTGTCTCCATGTTCACACACCACAGCTGGCCAACAGCTTGTCTGAGATGCTGTGATGGGGATTTCTGAAGACTATGAGAGTGATAGGCTGGGGCCAGGCTGAGCTGTTTGGTCTCTGAGGTTCTTCCTGGTCCAGAGAGCCTCTTCTGGGTTCCCCTTATTGAAGCTCTGTGTAGCGTCAGACCTGAAACATGTGAAGAGCTGGTTTCTGCACCCTCACACACACCCTCATCTGGGAGTTTTTATATGCTTATTTGAGTTCCTCTGATATTTTTCTCTGAGACTGTGGGATCTAGATCCATTTATTTGTTTGAATCTTCCCTCAAAGCCTATTGCATGTAACATGTGTTCTCAAGCACAAGACTCTCTCAGCAGTGGAGGCTGGGCAAACCCAGGTTTCTAGGTCTGTATTTGACCCTTGGACAGTCATTCAGGAAGCGCAGGCCCATGTGAATGTGTTGTGTTTATAATATGAGAAGGCCTTTAAAAATATTTATTTATTTTCCTAGAGCATGTTAATTTCCCTTGGAACAAACAAATTGAATTGAAAATTAGGAATCAGATTACCTTGTGAATAGCACCCATCTATCACTGTGATTTGGGCTTTGAACAATCTTGTCAATAAATTTCATGCAATTCTGTGATTGCCTAGCTGAGCCGATGCTTGACCCAAGGAGGTTCAGATCCGGTTGCTGGCAGCTGAAGCATATGTGGTCTTCTGCCCTACCTCACGGAGGGTACTTGGGTCATGTAAACCCTTCAGCTTCTGCAAGATGGATCTGATCAATTCCCTAGGAATATATTCAACCAGGCATGGAGCATTGGTTATAATAGACATCATTCCACATCATTTTAAACCAAATATTAAAGTGAACTGAAACACAGAAACATTGATTATTACCAAGATGAAGAGTACTGAAAATCAAGCATGTCTCACCAGGCCTGAGATAGACAAGGCTAACAAAGCCACCCAGCTGGGCCTGCAGCCATGGGCCCCGTTCACTGTGCTCAGGAATCTGCAAGGCCATCAGCTATCCCATGTGTGGAAAGCTACAAATCTGGCAGTTTGCATACCGCACCACAAGGCTCAGTACTGAGAGGATGTCACGTCTTCTCACCTTGTGGACTACAGTGACAGGATGTAAAACCACAATACTAGGACAAATTGTGAAATTCTTATGTGCCAGAATCCAAATTACACAACTATTGCCTGCATTTAAACAAATATTGTGTGCGTGCACGTATGCGTGCACACATTCCTACAGTCTGAGATCTTCTAGGATTCTTTTGCAAGCACACATTCCACCCATAAAAATTGTCCCTAGGGAATGCACTGCATAAATATTTACAGGATGTTCTCTGAATATATGGTCTGTAATGAGCAGAGAAAGGTGCTTTTACCAAGAATGGAGGACTCTGGAGTTGCTGATAAAGCCAGGTAAAAATAACTCAAGTTCTTCCCACAAAGCAAGGAAGCCTTAAAACAAATCTACCCTAACAACAATGCCAAGCAACCAGAGCTTCCAGGGACTAAGCCACTACCTAAAGACTATACATGGACTGACCCTGAACTCTGACCTCATAGGTAGCAATGAATATCCTAGTAAGAGCACCAGTGGAAGGGGAAGCCCTGGGTCCTGCTAAGACTGAACCCCCAGTGAACTAGTCTATGGGGGGAGGGCGGCAATGGGGGGAGGATGAGGAGGGGAACACCCATAAAGGAGAGGAGGTGGAGGGATTAGGGGGATGTTTGCCCGGAAACCGGGAAAGGGAATAACACTCGAAATGTAAATAAGAAATACTCAAGTTAATTAAAAAACAACAACAACAACAACAACAACAAGAACAACAAGAAGTCTACTTGGATACTGTCATATACTCCATTCTCTCCACTGCAGCAGGTCCGTGACAGCAACCCCTCTGGCTGGCCCCATCCTATAGGTGGACTTTGGGACATAAAGACTAGTCTGGTTTTATCAGCACGCACCTTCCTGACCGATTGGTAGTTTCGTCTTAGGAAGCATCCTGGCATCCTGAGGGCCAGGCAAGGCTTAATGAACCCTAAGCTCTTCCAATTACTCTCTTGGTAAAAACATGCAAAGGCAGTTAGTTTCTTAGCAATCAAGTTGAGTCTTTGTCCCTCCTGAATCAACTCTTCCACATAGTTGTTAGCCTCACTCTGGCTCTGCTCGTCAGAATGCTCAGCCTTGTTCTTTCCTTGCTGGTCATACCATTGACATTCTGAAGAGTATGTTATAAGGATTTACATGAAGGAAAGGCCATGCAGTGGCCGGCCCAATTGGGATCCATCTCATGCTCAGGCACCAAACCCTGACTCTCTTATTGATGCCATGTTCTGCTTGCAGACAGGAGCCTGGCATGGCTGTCCTCTGAGGCTCTATCAGTAGCTGACTGAGACAGGTACAGATACTTACAGACCAATCACTGGACTGAAGTTGGGGAACCCTATGGAAGAGTTAGGGGAAGGATTGAAGGAACCAAAGGGGATGGCAACCCCTTCGGAAGACCAGACCCCTCAGAGTTCCCAGAGACTAAGTCACCAACCAAAGAGCATACATGGGCTGGTCCATGCCCCTACCTCCCCACCCCAGCACATATGTAGCAAAGGACAGCCTTGTCTGGCTTCAGTGGGAGAAGATGGGCCTAATCTTGTAGAGACTTGATGCCCCAGGAAAGGGGGATGGGAGGGGGTGTTAGAGGGTAAGGTAGAGGAGCAGAGGTGAGGAGGAGCACTCTCTCAGAGGCAAAAGGGAGGAGGGATGGGGTGAAAAACTCTTGGAGGGGAGACTGGAAGGGGTCAACCTTTGGAACGTAAATAAATAAAACAATTAAAAAGATTTACAGTTTGCAGGCTGCCTTCCTACCCTCTAACTGATTTGATTCCTACGGTGTTACCCAAGGTTTTGATAGCATTTGTGGACACACAGTGGCTCATCTCACAGGCTGTGACTCCTTAACGAGCAACCTCCACCTACCATTCTTATAGGGAAGCATCCGTGCCCAGTTCCTCTCAGGACGGAGGCTCTCCAGCCGTCACTCTGGCAACCTTGGTAAACTGGGTAAGAAAGCACTGTGGCAGGGCTGCCAGAGCAATGCAGGTTTTCTCGGGATTCTGACTGGCTCATGTACACATCACCCTTCTGGTCTACACTGAGATTACTCTAAATTTAAAGGGAGAGAGGGAAATCATACTGTGACGGTTTCTACAGGAAATACATTCATCAGGCAATTGGACATGTGTTAGGAGAGAGCTAAGTTCTTTATATGTTACATGTTAATGCTGTATCATACAGCTTACAGATGTTTTCTGACACACCTTAGGTAGTGCTTTATGGGGCTTTATGAGGCTTTCTTTCTGTGCAAGACGCCTTGTGATTTGAGGTGCTCTGGATGCACATTTTTACTTTTGTTGTCTGTGCTTCCAGGGTAATAATTAAGATGTGATTATTAAGAAGACCAATTTAACAGAAGATTTCCCCAATGTTTTCTTCTGGGGATTTTATAGTTTCACAACTTTAGCATCTCGGACTTATGTTGATCCTTGTATGTGCTGAAAGACAGACCCAGTTTTAGTACTCTGGAGTGAAAACTCAAGGGTTTTTTGGAAAGTCTGTTGGATGGTGTTTTGCTGGGGCAAAGATGTGACAGGACGTTTGGGTAAGGTGGACACAGGTGTGAAAGGCTCAGGCAGACTCATGAAGGACCGGACACAGGAGAGAGGATGTCCTGCTAAAGCCAGCACCTGAAAGGACCCGAGATGAAAGATTCTTTGCTAAAGACATGTATGTGTTGGTCTGTCTTACATTGCGTAGTTGAGCTGCATTTGTCGGGATGCCATAGAGAGGGACAGGTCAAAAACTTCTGGTGGATTCTGCTGTCGATTGTGGCCGCCTCCAAGGACTCCAAGACTGGATGCACACGCTGAGGCAAGACTGCTGAGGCGAAGCACATGGAGGACACATGATGGTTAGAGGGTATATAATAAGGACTCCACAGAGTGTGTGTGTGTGTGTGTGTGTGTGTGTGTGTGTGTGTGTGTGTGAGAGAGAGAGAGAGAGAGAGAGAGAGAGAGAGAGAGAGAGCGCACTCGGCTTCCTGGTACACTAGTTGTGTCACACTTGCTGGGCTTTGCTGACCTTTGCTTCACTCAGAGAGGCACAGCTGAGAACGTCTGATGTTCCTGCTGGTCCCTCCTGCTGACTGGAGCCCGGGCTGAGGCCTGGCTGTCACCGCTGTTCCTAACCTGACTCTACTGGACTGTACTTGTTGTGTATCCATGAGGAATTGGTGAGTGTATTGAGCTGCCGCTGCCTGCTAACCTGTGAGCTGAACTGCGGACAACACAGACCACACATAGGAGTTGCTCCAGGGAACCTTTCTAAACAGCTCCATTTCCCCCATATCCTTTCTTTTCCACTTCCTCTGGGTGGTGGGTTACAAGGGAGGTTAGAGCGTTTAAGAGCCATCATTAAAAATAGGTTTGAGGAGAGAGAGACCCAACCGCCTGGTCAGGTGGGCACTCCTGAGGCTGCAGAGCAGAAGAGACCACCAACACTGCTCACCCCTGCCCATATCCCTGGCCCAAGAGGAAACTGTATAAGGCCTCTGGGCTCCCGTGGGGGAGGGCCCAGGAGCAGCAGGACACCTGCCAGAGACACCACCGGACCCTGAAGGAAACAGACCGGATAAACAGTTCTCTGCACCCAAATCCCGTGGGAGGGAGAGCTAAACCTTCAGAGAGGCAGACAGGCCTGGGAAACCAGAAGAGACTGCTCCCTGCACACACATCTCGGACGCCAGAGGAAAAAGCCAAAGACCATCTGGAACCCTGGTGCACTGAAGCTCCCGGAAGGGGCGGCACAGGTCTTCCTGGTTGCTGCCGCTGCGGAGAGCCCCTTGGGCAGCACCCCACGAGTGAACCTGAGCCTCGGGACCACAGGTAAGACCAAATTTTCTGCTGCAAGAAAGCTGCCTGGTGAACTCAAGACACAGGCCCACAGGAACAGCTGAAGACCTGTAGAGAGGAAAAACTACACGCCCGAAAGCAGAACACTCTGTCCCCATAACTGACTGAAAGAGAGGAAAACAGGTCTACAGCACTCCTGACACACAGGCTTATAGGACAGTCTAGCCACTGTCAGAAATAGCAGAACAAAGTAACACTAGAGATAATCTGATGGCGAGAGGCAAGCGCAGGAACCCAAGCAACAGAAACCAAGACTACATGCCATCATCGGAGCCCAATTCTCCCACCAAAACAAACATGGAATATCCAAACACACCAGAAAAGCAAGATCTAGTTTCAAAATCATATTTGATCATGATGCTGGAGGACTTCAAGAAAGACATGAACACACTTAGGGAAGCACAGGAAAACATTAATAAACAAGTAAAAGCCTACAGAGAGGAATCGCAAAAATCCCTGAAAGAATTCCAGGAAAACACAATCAAACAGTTGAAGGAATTAAAAATGGAAATAGAAGCAATCAAGAAAGAACACATGGAAACAACCCTGGATATAGAAAACCAAAAGAAGAGACAAGGAGCTGTAGATACAAGCTTCACCAACAGAATACAAGAGATGGAAGAGAGAATCTCAGGAGCAGAAGATTCCATAGAAATCATTGACTCAACTGTCAAAGATAATGTAAAGCGGAAAAAGCTACTGGTCCAAAACATACAGGAAATCCAGGACTCAATGAGAAGATCAAACCTAAGGATAATAGGTATAGAAGAGAGTGAAGACTACCAGCTCAAAGGACCAGTAAATATCTTCAACAAAATCATAGAAGAAAACTTCCCTAACCTAAAAAAAGAGATACCCATAGACATACAAGAAGCCTACAGAACTCCAAACAGATTGGACCAGAAAAGAAACACCTCCCGTCACATAATTGTCAAAACACCAAACGCACAAAATAAAGAAAGAATATTAAAAGCAGTAAGGGAAAAAGGTCAAGTAACATATAAAGGGAGACCTATCAGAATCACACCAGACTTCTCGCCAGAAACTATGAAGGCCAGAAGATCCTGGACTGATGTTATACAGACCCTAAGAGAACACAAATTCCAGCCCAGGTTACTGTATCCAGCAAAACTCTCAATTAACATTGATGGAGAAACCAAGATATTCCATGACAAAACCAAATTTACACAATATCTTTCTACAAATCCAGCACTACAAAGGATAATAAATGGTAAAGCCCAACATAAGGAGGCAAGCTATACCCTAGAGAAGCAAGAAACTAATCGTCTTGGCAACAAAACAAAGAGAATGAAAGCACACAAACATAACCTCACATCCAAATATGAATAAAACGGGAAGCAATAATCACTATTCCTTAATATCTCTCAATATCAATGGCCTCAACTCCCCAATAAAAAGACATAGATTAACAAACTGGATACGCAACGAGGACCCTGCATTCTGCTGCCTACAGGAAACACACCTCAGAGACAAAGACAGACACTACCTCAGAGTGAAAGGCTGGAAAACAACTTTCCAAGCAAATGGTCAGAAGAAGCAAGCTGGAGTAGCCATTCTAATATCAAATAAAATCAATTTCCAACTAAAAGTCATCAAAAAAGATAAGGAAGGACACTTCATATTCATCAAAGGAAAAATCAACCAAGATGAACTCTCAATCCTAAATATCTATGCCCCAAATACAAGGGCACCTACATACGTAAAAGAAACCTTACTAAAGCTCAAAACACACATTGCACCTCACACAATAATAGTGGGAGATTTCAACACCCCACTCTCATCAATGGACAGATCATGGAAACAGAAATTAAACAGTGATGTCGACAGACTAAGAGAAGTCATGAGTCAAATGGACTTAACGGATATTTATAGAACATTCTATCCTAAAGCAAAAGGATATACCTTCTTCTCAGCTCCTCATGGTACTTTCTCCAAAATTGACCATATAATTGGTCAAAAAACGGGCCTCAACAGGTACAGAAAGATAGAAATAATCCCATGCATGCTATCGGACCACCACGGCCTAAAACTGGTCTTCAATAACAATAAGGGAAGAATGCCCACATATACGTGGAAATTGAACAATGCTCTACTCAATGATAACCTGGTCAAGGAAGAAATAAAGAAAGAAATTAAAAACTTTTTAGAATTTAATGAAAATGAAGATACAACATACTCAAACTTATGGGACACAATGAAAGCTGTGCTAAGAGGAAAACTCATAGCGCTGAGTGCCTGCAGAAAGAAACAGGAAAGAGCATATGTCAGCAGCTTGACAGCACACCTAAAAGCTCTAGAACAAAAAGAAGCAAATACACCCAGGAGGAGTAGAAGGCAGGAAATAATCAAACTCAGAGCTGAAATCAACCAAGTAGAAACAAAAAGGACCATAGAAAGAATCAACAGAACCAAAAGTTGGTTCTTTGAGAAAATCAACAAGATAGATAAACCCTTAGCCAGACTAACGAGAGGACACAGAGAGTGTGTCCAAATTAACAAAATCAGAAATGAAAAGGGAGACATAACTACAGATTCGGAGGAAATTCAAAAAATCATCAGATCTTACTATAAAAACCTATATTCAACAAAATTTGAAAATCTTCAGGAAATGGACAATTTCCTAGACAGATACCAGGTATCGAGGTTAAATCAGGAGCAGATAAACCAGTTAAACAACCCCATAACTCCTAAGGAAATAGAAGCAGTCATTAAAGGTCTCCCAACCAAAAAGAGCCCAGGTCCAGACGGGTTTAGTGCAGAATTCTATCAAACCTTCATAGAAGACCTCATACCAATATTATCCAAACTATTCCACAAAATTGAAACAGATGGAGCCCTACCGAATTCCTTCTACGAAGCCACAATTACTCTTATACCTAAACCACACAAAGACACAACAAAGAAAGAGAACTTCAGACCAATTTCCCTTATGAGTATCGACGCAAAAATACTCAATAAAATTCTGGCAAACCGAATTCAAGAGCACATCAAAACAATCATCCACCATGATCAAGTAGGCTTCATCCCAGGCATGCAGGGATGGTTTAATATACGGAAAACCATCAACGTGATCCATCATATAAACAAACTGAAAGAACAGAACCACATGATCATTTCATTAGATGCTGAGAAAGCATTTGACAAAATTCAACACCCCTTCATGATAAAAGTCCTGGAAAGAATAGGAATTCAAGGCCCATACCTAAACATAGTAAAAGCCATATACAGCAAACCAGATGCTAACATTAAACTAAATGGAGAGAAACTTGAAGCAATCCCACTAAAATCAGGTACTAGACAAGGCTGCCCACTCTCTCCATACTTATTCAATATAGTTCTTGAAGTTCTAGCCAGAGCAATCAGACAACAAAAGGAGATCAAAGGGATACAGATCGGAAAAGAAGAGGTCAAAATATCACTATTTGCAGATGACATGATAGTATATTTAAGTGATCCCAAAAGTTCCACCAGAGAACTACTAAAGCTGATAAACAACTTCAGCAAAGTGGCTGGGTATAAAATTAACTCAAATAAATCAGTTGCCTTCCTCTATACAAAAGAGAAACAAGCCGAGAAAGAAATTAGGGAAACGACACCCTTCATAATAGACCCAAATAATATAAAGTACCTCGGTGTGACTTTAACCAAGCAAGTAAAAGATCTGTACAATAAGAACTTCAAGACACTGAGGAAAGAAATTGAAGAAGACCTCAGAAGATGGAAAGATCTCCCATGCTCATGGATTGGCAGGATTAATATAGTAAAAATGGCCATTTTACCAAAAGCAATCTACAGATTCAATGCAATCCCCATCAAAATACCAATCCAATTCTTCAAAGAGTTAGACAGAACAATTTGCAAATTCATCTGGAATAACAAAAAACCCAGGATAGCTAAAGCTATCCTCAACAATAAAAGAACTTCAGGGGGAATCACTATCCCTGAACTCAAGCAGTATTACAGAGCAATAGTGATAAAAACTGCATGGTATTGGTACAGAGACAGACAGATAGACCAATGGAATAGAATTGAAGACCCAGAAATGAACCCACACACCTATGGTCACTTGATTTTTGACAAAGGAGCCAAAACCATCCAATGGAAAAAAGATAGCATTTTCAGCAAATGGTGCTGGTTCAACTGGAGGGCAACATGTAGAAGAATGCAGATCGATCCATGCTTATCACCCTGTACAAAGCTTAAGTCCAAGTGGATCAAGGACCTCCACATCAAACCAGACACACTCAAACTAATAGAAGAAAAACTAGGGAAGCATCTGGAACACATGGGCACTGGAAAAAATTTCCTGAACAAAACACCAATGGCTCATGCTCTAAGATCAAGAATCGACAAATGGGATCTCATAAAACTGCAAAGCTTCTGTAAGGCAAAGGACACTGTGGTTAGGACAAAACGGCAACCAACAGATTGGGAAAAGATCTTTACCAATCCTACAACAGATAGAGGCCTTATATCCAAAATATACAAAGAACTCAAGAAGTTAGACCGCAGGGAAACAAATAACCCTATTAAAAAATGGGGTTCAGAGCTAAACAAAGAATTCACAGCTGAGGAATGCCGAATGGCTGAGAAACACCTAAAGAAATGTTCAACATCTTTAGTCATAAGGGAAATGCAAATCAAAACAACCCTGAGATTTCACCTCACACCAGTGCGATTGGCTAAGATCAAAAACTCAGGTGACAGCAGATGCTGGCGAGGATGTGGAGAAAGAGGAACACTCCTCCACTGTTGGTGGGATTGCAGACTGGTAAAACCATTCTGGAAATCAGTCTGGAGGTTCCTCAGAAAATTGGACATTGAACTGCCTGAGGATCCAGCTATACCTCTCTTGGGCATATACCCAAAAGATGCCTCAATATATAAAAGAGACACGTGCTCCACTATGTTCATCGCAGCCTTATTTATAATAGCCAGAAAATGGAAAGAACCCAGATGCCCTTCAACAGAGGAATGGATACAGAAAATGTGGTACATCTACACAATGGAATATTACTCAGCTATCAAAAACAACGAGTTTATGAAATTCGTAGGCAAATGGTTGGAACTGGAAAATATCATCCTGAGTGAGCTAACCCAATCACAGAAAGACATACATGGTATGCACTCATTGATAAGTGGCTATTAGCCCAAATGCTTGAATTACCCTAGATCCCTAGAACAAACGAAACTCAAGACGGATGATCAAAATGTGAATGCTTCACTCCTTCTTTAAATGAGGAAAAAGAATACCCTTGGCAGGGAAGGGAGAGGCAAAGATTAAAACAGAGACTGAAGGAACACCCATTCAGAGCCTGCCCCACATGTGGCCCATACATATACAGCCACCCAATTAGACAAGATGGATGAAGCAAAGAAGTGCAGACCGACAGCAGCCGGATGTAGATCGCTCCTGAGAGACACAGCCAGAATACAGCAAATATAGAGGCGAATGCCAGCAGCAAACCAGTGAACTGAGAATAGGTCCCCTATTGAAGGAATCAGAGAAAGAACTGGAAGAGCTTGAAGGGGCTCGAGACCCCAAAAGTACAACAATGCCAAGCAACCAGAGCTTCCAGGGACTAAGCCACTACCTAAAGACTATACATGGACTGACCCTGGACTCTGACCCCATAGGTAGCAATGAATATCCTAGTAAGAGCACCAGTAGAAGGGGAAGCCCTGGGTCCTGCTAAGACTGAACCCCCAGTGAACTAGTCTATGGGGGGAGGGCGGCAATGGGGGGAGGGTTGGGAGGGGAACACCCATAAGGAAGGGGAGGGGGGAGGGGGATGTTTGCCCGGAAATCTCGGGAAAGGGAATAACACTCGAAATGTATATAAGAAATACTCAAGTTAATAAAAAAAAAATAGGTTTAAAAAAATTACAGTTACATTACTTTGCCTGTAAATATCTAGTGTTCATAGCTGAAGACACTGTTTTAAGTATGTAATACTGACATGGAATTGTTGAAGAGTTATTGACTATACACATGTGCATTTATTTAGTTTCTTTTATCCCATTAATCTATGTGTTTTTATGAGAGTAACATTATTTTAATCAGTATAGCTTTGTAATGTATTTAAAATTTATTTTATGTTTTTGAGACTATAATATTATTACAATATTTCCCCCTTCCTTTTCCTCCTTCCAAGCCCTTCCATATACCTCTCTTTGCTCTCTTTATGATCCTCTTTTTTAATCATTATTTGATATATATATATATATATATATATATATATAGTTATCTACATTATTATCTAGTCGGTTTGTACAAGGTTGCTTGTATGTATCTTTTCAGGGTTGAGCATCAGGTATTGGTAATTATTGGTGTGCTCTTCTACCATATTTTAAAATCATAGAATACTACACCTATAGGTGTTTGCATGACAGGTTTCATCCTTTGTGGTTATGGATAGATACTAGAATTATTTTAAATTATTGAATAAAAACTTTCATTGGGATTTTGCTGATAGTTGCCTTGAAGCTATAGATTGTTTTGAAGATAGTAAGTGTGGCCATTGTATTAATATTAAGTTTCAGAACTCTAAATAATGAACTTTGCTACAAAGAAAAGAAAGCCTGGCCCTAAAAATGGTTGTAACAGCTAACCCAAGAGGTGTGCAAATTCTAACACAAAAGAACAAGGACTATGGAAAGACAAGATAGATGGAAACTGCCCAGAGGATATAATATGGATACAATGCCTGACTAAGAATTCACCCTTTCACCTTTCATAACATCTAATATTTCACCCCACGGCCTCCTCACTGGCATGTTTCTGATTCCTAACTTGCCATGACCATGTTACTGTCTGCCGGTGGGTACGATTCTCGCTTTCATCTAGTTTTTTAGGTTTTGTTTTTCATTGTCTTTGGGTTTCTGAAGCTTGGATTTAATATTCCTAGTCATGTTTTGTTTTGTTTTAAGGAATGGGAATATTGGTTTGTTCTATGTGCTATTTTCTAGTTTTCTGTGGTATGTGTCTTAATGTCAGTCAGATCAGAAAAATTTAGCTTTGTTAAAAATAACTTTTGCTCAGTGTTCCCTTTCATTTTTTCCATGGTGTATGGATTTAATCTCTTACACCTCTAAAACAATCAGGTTTTGGATGATCTCATTTCAGGGAGGGGGCGCTTTCCCCCATGTTTTGAATTTTCTCTCTATTTCTGTTTGGCAGTTTTTTAATTTACTTGACTTAGATTTAACCAATAATAATATCACACCTACAATTAAAATCATTAAACATCCTTCACCTATTATTTTACAGTATTTTGCTTCCCAACATTTTCCCCCTTTATTCCTTCGTAGAGTCTGTAGTTTTTTCCAAGGTGTCTGAGGTCAGCTTTGTCTTCTTGGGTTCTCTCCCCTCATCTTCCCATGGGCTTTGCCGTGTTTTGTTGGCATTTAGGTGAGAAGCATGAAGTACTGGGGACAGAGATAAATATAGCAATGGTGTCAGGTTTTATGTCCACCTGACATAAATGGCTAGGTGCTTAGAGTTTGCTGTAGCCATGGGTACCAGGCTTCAGAAGCCTTCTTGCTGCTTGCCAGCTCTCTTGGATGAGGCGTCCCCAGCATCTGTAGAGCAGTTTGTATCTTCACAGCTCCCTTTTAGTTGTAACCCCTTCCCCCTCCTACTGGCGCCATGATAGTGTGCTGGCTACACATGGGATAGGGGACCCTTTGTGTAACTGTGATTAAACCCCAGAGTCTACACAGCCATCACTCCAAGCTGCAATTGCACAGGTGTGTTTTCAGGAGCTTGCCACCCGTCCCCCGTTCTCAGCCACAGAATTACCAAATCTGTCTCCTTGTCTCTGGCTCCCTTCCTATGTCAGACAGGAAGACTGGGTGGGGCTTGCCTGGGAACAGTGCCTCTTACCAGCTGGGGTCATGTCCACACAGAACCTATGCTTTGTTCTTTATTGTGGAGGAGACCCTGCATTTCACAGTGATTGTCTTTCCCCCAGCAAAAGTTAGCAGCAAAAAGAAAGCACACAGCTCAGTTCACGGTATTTTTCCTACTGCAACTAAACAATAAGGACTTAACAATTAGTTCTCGTGGGCAATCAGGAGCAGTGACAACAGCCTGCAGTGTTTGTGGGGTGACAGGAATGCCCTTGAACGGCCACTACAACAGAAGTATGTCAATATTGGTATTGTCATGATCTTCTTGAGATTATAGCATAACATAATATAATTATATATTATATATATGCTACATTATATAGGCATATATCAGTACATATAATATATGTTACACACTATATACAATATATTATATATTGGTATGTAATAATATATTATAATATATAACAATATATAATATACCAACATGTACCAATATATTACATATTTTATATATAATTATAGCATAACATTTAACTCTTCCCTTTCCTCCCTCCAAATCTCCATTGTACCCTTCCTTGCTGTCTTTCAAACTCATGGCCTCTTTTTCACCAATCATTATTACATATATTTTTTTCAGAGCTGACTGTTACGTATTATCTAACCAACTGTTATGCTCTTTTCTGGGAAGAACTATTTCTCTGCTTGCAGCATTGCTACTTACAGATAGCCCTTTGTGTGGGCTTGAGGTATCTTAGACTTTCCTTCAGTTTGAGGCGGGTTTTCTTGTTCACCATACATTTGGGAAGTCAGATAGGTGAGATTTTGTAAGTATTGATTCTTACTATTTCTTACTTTATGGGTGTCGCTCCCTTAAAACAATCCACACATGTGTCCTTCTACTCACAGATGAGTGTCGTTTTCATTAACACATTTTTGGCCTTTGCCCTAGTTCAGTCAGTTTGTTTGCATTTATTTCTGCTCACTGTTTTGGAGGGTTCAGCATTGGTCATTAGCCTCCGGTTCTCGGGTGTCATGGCAGCTTAAGTGCATGGCAGAGGAGAGCTGGTTTTCATTCCTTGATGGATGAGAAGCAGAGAAAGAGGGTCTGAAGGGGTCATGGGGACACGTAAGTTCAAGGATGTAATACTGGTGATGTACTTCCTCCAGCTAGGCCCCGCCTCCTATGTTTCATCACTTCCCAATGATGTCACTTCCCAATGACATTTCACTGTGAGTACTTCAAGGTGCTAATATATGCATTAGTTCAGGGCCCTCATAATTTAGAGCCTGTAAACAACATCATAGATACAATAGGGTTTTAATCTCTCTCAGCTCTCTTCTCTCTCTCTCTCTCTCCCTCTCTCTCTTCTCCCTCTCTCTCTCTTCTCTCCCTCCCCTCTGTCTCTGTCTCTGTCTCTGTCTCTGTGTGTGTGTGTGTGCGTGTGTGCGTGTGCATGTGTGTACAGGTATGAGTGTGCATGTGGAAGCCAATGGTTGACATCACGTGTCTTCCTCAATTTCTCTACATTCTGAGTCAGGATCTTTCTGACTAAATCATCTGGAATACCAGGATAGCTAGCCTAGGGCTCCTCCTGACTCCACCTTGCCAGCACTGAGCATTGAACATGGGTCTTCATGCTGTACTGCAAACACTTTACAGGGTAAACTATCTCCCCAGCTCTCCTAGCCATTTCTTAGTCCAAGTTGACAATGCAAACCAACACTCTTACATTCTAATGTTATTGTGTCACAGGCATGGCATATATGTCAGTCATTGATGCTCTAGGTAATGCTTCCCGTCAGTGATGGAGATCACTACTCTTTCAATTAAAACTATCTTGTGTTGGAACTAGAGTAAAATTTATGAAAAATTGCTAGACAACTGCCAATCTACTTTTCTTTTTTGGGATTTGGTGTTTTGAGGTTTTTACTCTATCTCCACAGCTCCCAGTATCCCGCCCTTCAGAGATTTTTTCCCCCAATTTATTTATTTAGATATTCACTTTATATCCTGATTGCAGTCCCCCTCTTCTTCTAGTCCCCTCACAAGGCTCATCCTCCATCTTCTCTCTACTTCTCCTCTAAGAAGGGGGAGGATGCCCTGGGTACCAACCTACCCTGGAACATCAAGGCACTGCTCGAGTAGGCACATGCTCTCCCACCGAGGCCAGGCCAGGGGAACAGCATCCACGGCTTAGCTATTCCTTAATCCAAGCACACACAGGAATATGACCTGACCTGAAAGAGAGACCAGCTTTGTGCTTGTGGTAGGGCGTGTCAGTGTAGTGAGACTTGGTTTCTCAAACCCCAGATCACGGCAAGGAATGTCGGTCCCTGTCTGCATCATATATTTTCAGTGCAACTACAGAGCTCTACAAATTCTCACGGGGAAACATATGTGAGGCTTCGCTAGTTTCCAAGCCAGCGTTCCTTCTGTGAGTGACTCCCATGGTCTCCTAGTACATCCCTCAGTTTAGGGCAGGTCTGGTCTTCAAGTCACGGTCAGTACTGGCATTTAGATCAAGGGTGGTTCCCACCTGAGCTGCAAGGGTTGCTCCTGTCTCTATGGCTTGTATTCATTCATTCCTCATCATTTTCATATGTATTTTCTGTAAAAAAAACATTTTCATTGATTCTTTGTGAATTTCATATCATGCACCCCAGTCCCACTCATCTCCCCATCCCTTCATACCTGCCCTCCACCCTTGTGGAAGTTGTAATGTCTGACAGTGTATCCCACAGTATATCCTTTTATCCACATTTCTTTACTTGTAAATGTTCATTTCAATGAGTCTGGTTTGAGGCCTCTGGCTCCTGCTATGCTATCAATACTGGATCCTCATGCAGACGCCTCTTGGATATCCTATTGTTGCTGTGTGTCAAGGAGATCCTGTAGCTTTGGATCTGCAGCACTGGCGCCTTCATTTATTCTAGCAGTTCTTGGAGTGGGACAAGTCCTGGGTTTGAGCCTAGGTGGCTGCTGAGCTGATCAGTCTGCCAGCTCTCCCTTACCTTTATCACTAGGCTGAACTTCTCCAGTTAGCTCAGCTAATGCAAAAGCCAGCAAGGTGCAGAGCCAGCTCTCTTACTCTCATGTCCTTGGGGCTGGCTCACCTGTATCCACTCTAGAATGGTCCAGTCTATTGTGATACCCAGGTGAGGGCAGGGCATAATCTCCCAAGTGCTGCAACTGGTGAGGGGCTGGGCCAGCTCTCCCACTTTCATGACCTCAGGGCCAGCTCATCCACCTGTCATACTTGGGGAGGACAACTCTCCCTTGCCCACGCCACTGCATGGAAGACAAGTGGCAGGGCCATCTCTCTGATCCTTGAAACTCTCTAGTCTGGTACAGCCGGTGAGAGGCTAGGGGTTGGGGGTGAAGGATCTGTATGTCTTATTTTATTTTCGATGCTAAAACAACACCTGAGACTCAGTAATTTAATAGGGATAGACATTCATTTTCTCAGAGTTCTGGAGGCTGAGAAGTCCAAGTTATAAGACACTGGCAATGATCCTCTGTCTCAGCTCATGATGGATGAGAAGGTCAAGGGGTCAGGTGAAGAAACCCACTCTCACGATATCCTTTCACAGAGAGACACCAGCTCCTCACGACCACAGTCTCCACCTCTTAGTTTGGTCACACTGGGGATTCAGTTTCCAACCTATGATTCAAGGGTACATTCAAACCATAAAACAGTAGTGCTTCCATTCATTAGTACCTGGAGTTAAGTGATTTATCTAGTTCCTATAAAGTATCATAGCATTAGTGTTGGCCTATTACACTCTACTATGACTACTGTTGGCATTTGCCATGGACTCCATTTCTGACATCTCTGGCATTTATGTTGTTAGAAGTTAGTAGTAACTACTACTATGTTAGTAGTTAATAGTAGTAGTTGCTATGTTAGTAGGTAGTAGTAGTAGTAGTAGTAGTAGAAGTAGTAGTAGTAGGAGGAGGAGAGGAAGGTGGAGGAGGAGGAAGAGGAAGAGGAAGAGGAAGAGGAAGAGGAAGAAGAAGAAGAAGAAGAAGAAGAAGAAGAAGAAGAAGAAGAAGAAGAAGAAGAAGAAACCAGAAACCAGAAACCATGAGCTGAAAAGGTGTGAACTCTCTGGAACACAAAGAAATGGCTGAACAATATTCTGTAGTGCTTCAGATTGACCTGGAGATTTACACACAGATATTACACTCTTTCCCAAACATTAATTACTTGACGTGTGTATGCATATGTCAGGGTAAAAGTGATGGAATAGTTGAAATCAACAATGTTCTTTCAATGTAACATTGAAGGACCTTAGGATGCTGTGCAGAAACTATAGATAAGAGCATGGACTCAGAAGAGAGAACATACCTGACACCACACTTGACAGATATACTAGTGTTCTCCATGTTCCTCAAGTGGAGCTTTCTGAGATTTTGTGCCCTTGTGGAGAGAGTGGAGATGGTCTTCATGTCACAAGGCTTTGGAGGAAGTTAAATTAGATACTTGATTATTACCATGTACTGTGCCCAGGGAGCAGATATTGGATTATGGTAGGCAGAGGTACGAGTTAGCAATTTTTCTCACTAACAAAGGAAGAATGGCTAGTTTTGATCCAACAGTTTCAGTGTCGATTACAGCATGATGGGGAAGTTGTGGCAGCAGGAATATGAGGCAGCTGGTCACACTGTGTCTGTAATTATGAAGGAGAGAGGAAGAAGAGAGAAGTGGAGGGAGATGGAGAGGGAGAGGGAGAGGGAGAGGGAGAGGGAGAGGGAGAGGGAGAGGGAGAGAGAGAGAGAGAGAGAGAGAGAGAGAGAGAGAGAGAGAACACAGTTTGCTCTCTTTTTTGTATGAAGTCCATACCCCAACCCCTTGGGCAGTGTCACCCACATTTAGGGCATGTATTCCCATCTAATTCACCCCCATCTATAAACTCCATCACAGACCCACTCAGATGTTTATCTCCAAGTGGTTCTAGACCCTGCCAAGTTGCCAATCAATATTAACCATGAGGGGATGTTGAGTAACTGAAGGAGATGCGGAGAGAGGGAGAACGGGAGCTAAACAAGTCATTTAGGTTTCAGCGTGAAAGAATCTGAAGCTAACAGCCCAGGAAAGCAAGTGTCTGAGAGAAGAGATGGGGGAACAGATTCAGGACATAGGCGGGGAACACCATGACCAGCCTCCAGGGGAGCTCCTCTCTGAGTGGGGGCCTCTTCTAGCCTCTCCGGTTGCAGCCGCCACTCACACAAGAGAGGTATGGTGATGTCAAAAGTACCTGTCACACAGTAAATTTCCAGCTCCATTACCCTTGAATATGTATGCTGTAGTGCAATGGCTGCATCCTATGGTTCACATTTATTTTATTTCTTGTGATTCTTTTGCTTGTATGTGAATTCTATGTGTGCCTGATGCCTTCTGGTGCTACTTTTTTTAAAAACTATTTTATTGGGTTCTTAGATCTCTATCTCTTCCAACCTCCCAACACTAGGTAGGAGAGAAAGAGGATTAGAGGAGAAAGGGGTCATAGACCTTTAGAGACTACTATAAGGGGTGTAGGTACCTTGAGGCAAGTCCAATCTTTGTAGTCAGAATATCTAGCAATGGAGCAATCCAGCAATAGCAAATGCAGCAGGAACCAGTCACAGTGTGGATCAGCAGCAGTACGCAGCAGCAGTGATCACAGGCCTTCTTTGGGCTCTCCCATTCATACCCTTTCCAGAGTCCACAGAATTAAACTATCTGCAGCTGGCAAAAAGGCACATCCCTGCTAATGCAGGAGGCAAACTATAATCACCTGCTGTGAAGCAGCCTTTTATCCCACACCTGGGATTAAAACAAAAACATATTCATATAAGATAACTGTGCTTTAAAAGAAACCAAAGTTCTCAGTACAGATACCCTTGGAGGCCAGAGAAAAACATTGGCTCTCTCATCATTGGAGTCATGGGGGTTTGGGGGCTATTTTGTGGGCTGCTAGGAGCTGAACTTGGGTCCTCTGCTGGAACAGTTAGTACTCTTAACTGCGGAGTCATATCCCCAGCCCCTACAAAGGATGTTTTTTTAAGAACCTGTGTTTTCGTGACATTATTCATGACAGCCAAGATAGAGAATCAACCTAAGGCTCAATCAGCAGACCAATGGGAGACACACACAACTGAGTGCTGGTGCAGACGCTTGTGCAGTGTGCAAAGTGAAATGAACCATGTGATCTCACTCGCAGGGGAAGTAGACTCTTGAGGAAGTGGAGGTAGAATAGGGCTGGGCAGAGGCTGCACAGGGTGGGAGAAAAGGGTGTGGGAAGAGGCTGGTTGATGGGCACTAAGTTCCGGTTAGGCAGGAAGCATCCATTGCATGGAAAGGGATGAGGAACAGCATAGCACACATCTGGGAAGGCTGCGCGAATTCGAAGATTCCCATTACGAATAGCCTTAATCATTATTGTAAATAACTCTAATTTTATTTCTATATAGAGTTACATTTTTGAAAATATTATAGTAGGCCCCCTGACACCATATGTTCATACATACTTCATATGTTCAATATTATGTGTACATCAAAAGTGAAAGAAAATGTTTAAAGAACACATACAAGTCAAATAGTTGCTGCCCATAGAGCTCATTTCCCCCCTAATTAGTTATCTGGCTTGGTCTGGACCCACTCCTGGTAGGCATGTCTATTGGCATCTACTGGTTAAAACACAGGTGGCTTCTCAGTGTCCCAGCATGCACAGGGAAGCCATAAAGGATTATCCTACTTGGGATGAAACTGGGAAACTCTGATTCAATCAACTGCAACTCAATGGAATACACTTGGCAAAGGAAACAAGAACAGAAGACCTGAGAGTTCCCTCTCTGATTTCCCTTCACTCCTGTGTTTGCTACTGGCCACAGCAATATGAGAGAGGTGTGGTGTAGTCCTCTTCCTTCTGATCTGAGTTCTTCTGGCTTCCTAGCATTTGCCTTTGTAATGTGCATATTGGATATTCTGGATCAGAGACAAATGATCAGTAGTGATTTAAAGAGCAAAGAAGGACCACAAGATTCTCACACCCTGGTCCTTTATCTCAGCCCCAGGCAGACACTTGGTGCATACAACCTTCCCAGCCTGTTTTTCTCAGTCTATAGGAAGGAGAAGCTGTTGCCTTCTCACCTCTTAAAAGGAAGGGAAACATCTGTTTCTTGGGGTTGTGGGAAAGGGGTCCTGGATTCTCACTGTCATCTTCTGCTACAGAGTTCTGTGTTCAAGAATAAAGCCAACAGTGCGGCCAGGATCTGTGTCCTAACAATGCCTCTAGTTTTAGGGCTCATTTCCCCTGCTGTAAACACAGCAGAGTTAGGGCGTCTTTGGGATGCGCTCTGGTAAGTTAATTCCCAAGACTTTATGTGAACCCAGAGTACCAAATCTGTGGGAAATTTTATTCAGACCTTAGAAACAGTAAAGTATTTTCTCTCCATATAATTGTTGAGGGGCTGAGGAGATAGGCAGAAGGATCTTGCTGACCTTCCTGGTCTGTCCCTCTTATAACCTTTCCGTGTTAAAGTGGATTCTGTCAAACAGGTGAACCACCTTTATGCACATCCTGAAGCATTTAGTATGGCGTCACTTTAGCATGCTATACCCACAAGTGTAATTAAAAAACAGTGTTTGTGACGTTAGATAGAACTTGAGTCAGGTTGCTCTGCTCTAAGGAGATAACGCTTCAGTGTGTCTGGAATACGGTCAGTTCCCTCCATGAGACTTGATTAACATTGTAGTGTGCTGGGAAATAAGAAGAGGGCTCAGTCAATAATGGGCTGGAAGACCTGAGTCTGGATCAGTCTCCAGCACTCACATAAAAGCTAGACGTGAGGCATGTACAGCTATAACCCGGGGACTGGTGAAGATGATGGTCGTTGGGTGGGGTTTCTTGGCTGACCAGTCTGTCTGAGTTTATGAAATCCAGATTTCAATAGAAGCTCCTCATCAAAACTACAATAGAGGGAGGTTGAGGAAGATAGCAATGTTCACCTTCAGCCTCCACAAGCGTGTACACGTGCATTCACGAGTACTCAAGCACATGAATGTGTAAAACACAAAGCATACACACCCTGGTGAGGTTGTTAAGGAAGATGACTGGAGTTCTCTGGCTGGATTAGTTATAGCATCGGGAGGGGGTTGCTGTACACCTCACACAGGCACACACTTACCCTCTTTTCTTCTTTGTAATGAAATGGCACAGACCTCCTACAAAATTGCAAAATGTCTGCCTTTACAAACAGGAGCCAAAATAAACCCGTCTTGTTTAGTAATTACTCACTCTTGGGTATTTTATTACAATAACAGAAAAAAGACTTACAACCATCTTCAGGAAATGGCTATATCAGGGTGGGAGTCTGACCCTGAGGCTAACTGAAGAGGTGTATGCTTCTCAGTGCCCCCTAGTCTTGCTCTCAAAGGGCTTGTCCCATGCACATGAGTGATTAAAAGCTCTGAGACCCCATTGTGGCTGCCCTGTCCCAAGTATATGAAGGAAGATAGTTGTTTACACTATTATCACAATTCATCTGTGTTGAATTCCTTTTTTGTTTTTTTTTTATTTTATTTTGTTATTTGGAGTGAGATCTTGTTATATAGCCCATGATCACTTTGAACTCACCTCAGTCTTCCTCATTTCGAGTGCCGCAATGAAAGGCCTGCTGTAACACTCCTAGGTTATGCTGTCTTTTTATTGAGATATCTCACACAAGCCCCACCCTCAGAGTTGGGAAAAGGGCACTAGGATGTTCACCATCACTTAGGAATTATCAATATATGGAAAGGTAAGGAAATCTACCCCATAATTCCTTTGTTGTACGCTATTTGAGGATGAATGCAGTCTGCACTGTAACAATAATGCAGTAAGTCACTCCTAAAGGACCAAGGAGACTACACAGCAGATACCAGCAAGCAGGGATAAAGCTTTCAATAAAGCTTTAAAGTGAAAAATATTAAGGGTGTGACTCACTCTGCCTCAGGCACTTGTGTATTCACTGGGGAGAGACGGGTAAGACATCAGAAGCCGGAGAATCCTGATGCTCCTGGTGAATGTCCCAGTGTGGTGGCCATTGGCTCCAAATCCTCACACAAATAGGCTGTCACTGTCCATGTCCAGAGCTAAGACCCACTCTCCAGGTAAGTATGGCTAAGATGCCAGTCAACTTTCATAGACCAGGTATCAGGTACTCTGTCCTGCGGTTCTGCTATGTGACAAGAGACTTCTCCAGACTTTTTCTTAAGTCACAGACAGTCTCCTCAACGTGAACACACAAAGCTCAGGGAAGACGGGCACCAGTCATTGACAAACATTGTTTGTCCATCCTGAAAATCCTCCAGCACCTTCCAGAGTAAGACATCCCAAGGCGTCTCTCCCTAGAACTTCCAGTAAGTGACCATCAGAAGAGTCACAAAAGGAGAAGCCATGTGTTCATCCCTGAGATATATTTTAAAACACATCAGCTTCACGGACTTTCATTTGGATGGTCTGGAAAAACTTTCATGTTCCCATGACAGTGAGTATAGCCCTGTCTGGAGTAAGGGTAGGGGCTGAAGGTTTCAGCTCAGCTGGGCGAACTTTGTGTCTTTTGGAATTCACAGGTACTCAAGTCAACATGGAACGAAAGACACGAGTCTTCTCTCAAGGCACTGAACAACTCAGAGCAGTCATTGAGACACCTGGGTCAAAGGCCATTCTAGAGGGGTTACCTTAGGATCAGGGGAACACAGTCTGGTTACTCATATGTACATAAGAGCACTGTATGTAAATGACCTCACTGTATGCAATCACATACATTGTGTAGTAATCACATTGTTTACTACAAAGAAATTACCTCAGAGGTATTTCCTGAGCTCATTTAAACTGTTGAGGGCTGATAGGGGATGACACATGAGCCAGGAAATGCCACAGTGAGCAAGCCAAACTCCCTTTACCCACAGAAATGTGATTCACTGGGGAGCTAAGAATGAGCACAGAAGAGAAAGGTGTGTCAGGAAGAAGCCCTGCTGAACGCTGAAGCAGATGAACTAGAGTTGGGCCTCAGATTGGCAAGCTTCGTACCACAGCGAGGCCTGGGTGTCTCAGTCATGCATGCCACAGTGAGGCCTGGGTGTCTCAGACCTGTGTACCACAGCGAGGCCTGGGTGTCTCAGACCTGCGTACCACAGTGAGGCCTGGGTGTCTCAGACCTGCATACCACAGTGTGGCCTGGGTGTCTCAGTCATGCGTACCACAGTGAGGCCTGGGTGTCTCAGACCTGCGTACCACAGTGTGGCCTGGGTGTCTCAGTCATGCGTACCACAGTGTGGCCTGGGTGTCTCAGTCATGCATGCCACAGTGAGGCCTGGGTGTCTCAGTCATGCATGCCACAGTGTGGCCTGTATGCCAACTGCCATATGAAGGTCTTTATAGGTTAGAGTCAGTGAGGATCCCAGAGAATCATTGCCACATGAGCTGACCTCTCATAGGCCATTTAAAAGGAGGAGGGGTTAGTTCAACTCTTTCCCCTTCTTTTCCTCCTTCCTGCCCCCTTCCCCACTTCCTCTTCTGTAAAGAAGCTTTGGTATTATCTGAGCAGATTGGGCAGGAAGGAGGAAAACCCCGCCATCCTGCCGAAAACCACAGGGCATTTCAGAGAGGTCACCTTGCACACTAAGCCAGATGAAGCCAGAGGCTGCCCTATTCTACACTGACTTGATAATTAAGAGGGAGAAAAACAGGTCACAGGGATGCTTTAAAATATAGTAGTGTGTAGCGATTCCAATAGTCTACCCATCAGGATCTCGTATGAAGAACAATATCTTTTCATGCAAATTAGAAGTGACTGCAGTAGCAATGTAGATGCCATTAGCAAGTGCAGTCTTTGTGCCCTGGGGTGTGGCTTAATGGTCCCAGGCACAGTAATTTTGTGTCTTTTTTTTTTTCCTTCTGAGTGTGTGTGAGAGAGAAAGAAAGGTAAAAGTGGGCTATTATTTCTATGGCCTCACATTAATGCTGACAAGCCTTGCAAGGAATCTCATTATGTTTCTTATTTCTGAGTCAAAGTGCTTATGTTGGAAAGCGGCTAAAATTTTACCTGTAGGAAAATTGGCACAATTTCTTATCTTACCATCCTCAGTGCCACACATAAAAAATGCACTTTCTGTTTGGGCAATTTTACACAGCGGGAACTTTAAATTATTTACAGCTTTCCTTATCTGGAATCAGAGGGAAGGAACCACTTTCCACACCACAGTTGGTACTGGGAAATGTTCTCAGGAAAAAAAAAAAAAGGAGTGAATTACTGATGTGAACAAGAATCAGAGAAAGAACAAAGAGTGTTCAAACACAAGAGGGCCACCACCCTTGTCACCAATGTGGACACGAGGGATTCTGCGGGAGCAGGGACAGCAAGACACTGCACAGCATGCTCTCAGGGGCTTCTGCAAATTGGCTATGAGACAAGTTGTTGAATGACCTCTTGGGGAGGAAAGGGTGTGGCATTGAAAGCTGTGCTATGAAGTGTATTCCTGGTCAATGAGGCTGAAATGCTAGAGTGAGGGGTGGCTACGGCAGGCGTTTATCCCTTACAGTTCTCGGCCTGTAGAGCCCAGGGTGTTCCTCTTCATTTAGAGAGGCTCAATTTATCATGAAGAGAAGTACAGAGACATGGGGAGAAGGAAAAGGAAAAGGAGGAGGAAGAGAAGCAGAAGAAAGGGGGGAGAGGGAGAGGTGGAGAGGGAGGAGGAGGAGGGGAGGAGAGGGAGGACAAAGGGGAGGAGAGGGAGGAAAAGGAGGAGGGGAGGAAAAGGAGGAGGGGAGGAAAAGGAGGAGAAGGAGGAGAAGGAGGAGGGGGAGGAGAAGGAGGAGAAGGAGGAAGAGAAGCAGAAGAAAGGTGGGGAGGGGAAGAGGTGGAGAGGGAGGAGGAGGGAGAGGAGAGGGAGGAAAAAGGGGAGAAGGAGAAGGAGAGGAGAAGGAGGAGGGGGAGAGGTGGAGAGGGAGGAGGAGGGGGAGGAGAGGGAGGAGAAGGGGGAGGAGAGGGAGGAAAAGGAGGAGGGGAGGAAAAGGAGGAGAAGGAGGAGGGGGAGGAGAAGGAGGAGGGGGAGAGGTGGAGAGGGAGGAGGAGGGGGAGGAGAGGGAGGAGAAGGGGGAGGAGAGGGAGGAAAAGGAGGAGGGGAGGAAAAGGAGGAGAAGGAGGAGGGGGAGGAGAAGGAGGAGAAGGAGGAGGGGGAGGAAAAGGAGGAGAAGGAGGAGGGGAAGGAGGAGGGGGAGGAGAAGGGGGAAGGGAGGAGGGGAAGGAGGAGGGGGAGGAGGGGAAGGAGGAGAAGGAGGAAGAGAAATAGTAGGAGAAGGGAGAGGATCAGAAGAAAAAGAGGAGGAGGAGGAGGAAGGGTAGGAGGGAGGAGAGGGAAGAGGAGACCGAGGTGGAAGACAGTGTTATCCAATGTTACCGGAAGAAAGAGGCAAGAGAGAATTGTAACATCTATTTTTAAGGGCCTGACCTCTTAATGTCATTCAATCCCTGTCACCCCTTGAAGGTCCTACTCCCTCACATCATCATGCTGGACCTCAGAGATACAGCGAACACACTTTAGAGGGACAGATTCAATCCATAACAGTTTTCTTTCTGTTCGATGGAAATGTAGAAATGCTGCGGCTGTTAGCTGCACATGTTTTTGAAACTGACGAAGCCTTTGAATTGCACACTTCCAGTGGGTACATTTACTAGCCTGTGAGTTTTGTCTTCATGAAGCCATTTCTGTCTAGGTTCCCTGTGAACCAGGAGCTGCAAGGTGTGCCTGAGGACCCGGAGATGATGCTGAGAGGGACATGCAGGCTGACACAGCTGGGAGGAGGAAGGGCTGTGACAGAGGCTGTAGGTTGAGGGCTCAGGTGAAGCAGTGTTAGAGTGAGCCTTCATACTGGGAGTGAGGCTTTCCCAGAAGCTCTCTGCAGACACCGTGTCAAGTTTTAAACACTCATTCGCACAAACACGGGCTTTTATTTGTTTTTCTCAGTATT
Organism: Rattus norvegicus; assembly: GCF_021556685.1. Classification (NCBI taxonomy): domain Eukaryota; kingdom Metazoa; phylum Chordata; class Mammalia; order Rodentia; family Muridae; genus Rattus; species Rattus norvegicus. The sequence continues at coordinate 50,161,223 of NC_141544.1, read as the reverse complement.
TTTTTCTCCCTGGTCTGAGGTGTGTGTATACAGCCAAGGCCGAGTGGAGATTTCCTGAAGGTCAACCTGACCTGCTAACAACACCATCGTCACCTTACCTGGGGGTTGAGTATCCCTGTGTACCCTGAATCTACATGTAAATAATCTCATCCCCATGGCAGCCATCACGATTACCAAACCTCAGCTCTGTTCCAATTCTATTCTTGGAGCTATGGTGTGCATTTTGTGTATGTAGATTATAGTGTGTGTATGTGTGTGTGTGTGTGTGTGTGTGTGTGTGTGTTTGTGTAGTGTGTCTGTGTGTCTGTGTGTGTCTCTGTATTTGTGTGTGTGTCTATGTGTATGTCTGTGTATGTGTGTGTACCTGTGTATATGTTTGTCTATGTGAGTCTGTGTGTGTCTCTGTGTGTGTCTGTGTGAATGTTTGTATATGTGTGTCTCTGTGTTTTTCTGTGCGTGTGTCTGTGTGTGTCTCTGTGCATGTTTGCGTATGTGTGTCTTTGTGTGTATATGTGTATGTTTGTGTCTCTGTGTGTGCCTGTGTCTATGTCTGTATGTGTCTGGGTGTGCCTTTGTGTTTGCGAGTCTTTTTGTCTGTGTGTCTTTGTATCTGTCTACATGCACAAAGGTGAGTGTGAGTGGGTAAGACAACCACCTTCCTCCTCCTCCTCCTTAATACTATCATATTGAGACAGAGTCTCTTACTGGCCTACAGCCTGCTACGTAGGCTAGGCTGGCTGAGCTCCAGGGATCTGCTGGTTTCTACCTCCTCAGAGCTGGACTTACAAGTGTGTGTCTGCACTTAGTGTTTTATGGGGACCACGCACAAGTCTTCATGCTTGTATGGTGAACATTTTACTGATACAGCTACCTCCCCAGCCTCCCGTCTACATGATTTGAGTTAAATTTTACAACAAAATGGTGTGACCATTTTATCAAGGTGTTGGGTGCCTAACTTAAGACCTTACAATGTGCATACTTTGAACTTGATGAGGAGGATATACTGATGGTCTTGGGAGCTTGCACGGGTAGACCCGAGCCTCAAGTCATGACACCACATCTGAACAAGTAGCAGGAAAGTTTAATATGTGTTTTTGATTTACAGGACATTCTGACATACATTTTGAAACCAGTGTTTGACATTAGCTGGGTCAAGACGACCTTGTCAATACATAAAAATCACTGTTCTCCAAAATACCAAATACAACTGAACACAGACCTGCCTGGTCTGATGGCTCTCTCTCTCCTTTGCTGGAAAGGCCTCCTTTCCTATTATAGAAATTTCTAGAATGAATCTTCCTTGGCCCTGAGAATATGTTCCCTTTGTAATAAGAAAAATAGAAAGAAATTTTACAAAATTCATTAGAATTGGATTAGTTTCTTAAGTCCAGACAGCTTATTAAAACATACTTTCAAAAAAGGTTTTTAAGTAAACTGTGCAGGATAAGGAAGGAATATTTTAATGACTCAGGATAAACAATGATTTGCAGTAGAGGGTGCACCTTTTATTTTCTAGGCCCAGGGGGTGGGTAGTACTACATATACTTTCCATCTATAGGAAACATGGTTGCAGAGGTCATGCAAAGCAAGGGTTAAAGCATGGGCAGTGGACGTTCTGATGGTGGTCACATTTTGTTTTGTTTTGCTTTTCAGACAGAGTCTCACTATGTAGCTCTGTCTGTCCTGGCACTTACTATGTAGATGAGGCTGGTCTTGAACTCATAGAGATTCACCTGCCTCTGCCTCCTGAGGGCTGGGATTAGAGTTATATGCCACCATACCTGGCTATAATTGTGGTCATTTAAAAAAGATGATATATCCACTAGATGTGACATGTATAGATGTGACATGTATATGTGGCATTCTCTCCTTCAGCCACCAGCTCCTTTTTAGATGCACGTAAGAATCTAGGATCTTATAGTAATTATACATGTGTGCAAGCAAGAGAAGTGTCATGTGTGTGAGGGTATATGTACACACAAACATATACATAGACATAGTACATGCATCCATTCATGACGTTGTATGCCAGGTACATGTCTGCAGACCTAACTACTTGGAAGGCCGAGGCAGGAAGGCTGTGATTCTGAGGCCAGCCTAGGTTATATGAATTCATAGGCTGAATGTAAATATGTAAGAATAGTGAATATAAATGCAATATTTTTTTTACCTGAGTGGGGCATCATGCACATGCTCTGATTCACAGCTTTCCTGAATCCTGTCATAAAGAGAAATTCCTCCAAATGGACACCATGAAATCTTCAATTCCTTGATAAGGCACACATTATTTTATGTGCCACTAAGAAAGTAACAAAGAAAGGAAGGAAGGAAGGAAGGAAGGAAGGAAGGAAGGAAGGAAGGAAGGAAAGAAGGAAGAGGGACAACACTCATTAAAACGCTCTAGAACATCAGCTATAAAAATAGTTTTTGAGATACATCTTCAGAAGGTAATCAGGTCTAGTTATGCAAGGTGGTGATGTAACATCTAAGAGGTGTCACTGCAGATTCTCCAATGAGGCCCACAAAACAGACAGTTTCCATCTGAAATAGCTGAGCACAAAATGGCCATTTTCTTGTATCTCAACAAAAACTGCATTTTTTCCCCAATATAATGACATCAAATAGTGATCACCATGAATTTTCATTCTGCATGTTTTCTGGTGAAGAATGGCATTAACTGTCATTTAGTAGACTTTGAATTAATTAATTAACTTACATTTATTGTCTATACACGTGGAGGTATGCCATGCATGACTATGGAGGACCTGTGTTATCAGAGGACAACACATGGGAGCCCGTTCTGTCCTTCTGCCAAGTGGCATGGGTTAAACACAAGTCTTCAGGCTTGGCAGCAACTGCCCTTACCCTCTGAGCATTCTTACCAGCCGTAAGTTTGAATACCTACGTGTTTCGCCCATTTTTAAAACCAATACCTTGCTTATTTTGTTTTGTATATTTTTCTGTCTTCAGAAAGCTAGACCACCCCTTTAAAAAGGAATCCATTTATTTAACTTCCTCTCCATACATATTATTCTTTCTTTAGAGTCAAATCTTTTTTGTCAACTCTTTTAGAGTTTCTAGGGTTTTTGTTTTGATTTTGGTCATGATCAGGATGTGTTTGAAGATGATTGGAAGCATGCTTGCTCACTGAGGCTACTTCTGGTTGTCCTCATACACCTCTAGGAACTCCATGGTCTATGGTTTTAAATGTGGATTCATGACATTTCAGATCAGGTTTCTCATAGGTTACAAAATGTCACCATAAATAGGTACTAAAGTCCCTCCCTGCATCTGGATTTTAATTGGTTTATTTGCATGTTTCTGCCATGCAGTTTCAGTTGGCATAAACTTACAGTTTATTTTAATCTTATTTATAGAGGCTCCCCCAGTGAGTCGTTTCTCATTACTATTTCAATTATTTCATGAGCGTCCAACCATGTATCTTTAGAATATTTAGCAAAAACCTCCAATCAATATTTTTATTGTTACTCTACCTATGGATACCATAGACCATTCGGTGTTCCAGCATCTTGCCATTCTTCACAGAGACCCTGCCCATGGCTTGTTAAGTTTGGGCCCATTTAAAATCGATATTTCATAATTGTAAGGATTCTTTTAGACAAGTCAGTCCCTTGGGGGTTCTAAGTAAATGTGGACTAAGATTATAATTTTAATCCCTCCTGTATTAATCTGCTTTCCTGTTATATGAGAAGTACCATGAACAAAGGCAGCTTATAAAAGATGGGTTATTTTGGCTTAAGGTTCCTGGGGGAGAGACTATAATTGTCAAAAGTGAAATTATATGAACTTGCATTAAAAAATTATACCTGAAGAGAGATAATGCATTAAAACCATCAGTTCCTGACCCCCTCATGCTGACTCTGTGATCTTGGGATGCGCATATATCATGGTACCCTCATGGCAGATAGCCTGCCCATGCAATGTCATGGGCTTGCATTAGGTGATGTCACAGTGGTACCTTGAGATCAGCCATGGGCAATACATTCTCATCTTGGACACTGGCAAATGGCCCCAACCAGAACTTGAGTTATTGTTGTATTTCCTGTCTAGAAGAAGGAAGCACTGGAGAAAATGTTGGTAGATCCACATGAAATATAAAAGCATGTAGTGTTCTTTACCATTATTATGAGATCAGAAAGAAATTTGAGGGCACAGACATCTAGCATGAAAAACTATTAAATCACTCAGCAAAGAAATGAAAATATCCCAGTGACCAGAGCAAAGCTAGGACACACATACTTATGTTCATGCTCTGTCTCTCTTGTCGATATGAGTAAAAAGGCCAGCGTCCAGCCCCAGCCTGGAATTAAGCTGGAATAGACCACTTTCTCCCTAAGTTTCCTCGTGGTCAGGAAATTTTATCACAGCAACAGAAATGAAACTAGGAAAGTCATTAAAGGGCTTACTGAAGAAGTATGAGGATCTGAGTTCAGACTGGAAGCATCCATGAGCTGAGCATGTAAAGGTATGTAATCTCAGTGCTGGGGAAACAGAGGCAGGTGAATCTCTAGGGTTGGTGACCAGCCAGCTTAGTCAATCAATATGTTCCAGGTTCAGGGAGAGACTCAGTTTCAAAAGCTAAGATAGAGAATGAATGATAAAAATATCTGATATTAATGGCCACACTCTTATGAGCACACACATGTGTACAAGCATACTCTTATGGGCACACACATTTCTGTATCTGTTTCTCTTTACATGCACACTCACACTCACAAGACTTACACACTAAATGAAGCCCCGTTCATTGTCAGATCTAAACCCAACATCAGTTGGATCATGAGTTCTCTATGGACATAAAAGAATTCTGCCAGAATGAATAAAGGCACATTGTAAGAGACAGTGAGCTGTGTGGAATTTATAATAAGGACGCCACATAGGGTATGATTTGTAAATCGTGCCCTTTGTATGAGTAAATTCAGACTTTGCCATTCCCAATTCCCAAATATTAAAAAAAAAACCCATTTATGCATGAAACCCTCATGGCACAGCACCCATATGGAGGACAGAGAACAGCTTTCAGAAGGAAGTCTGTCCTCAGCTTCTACGTGAGGCAAGGCCTCGCAAATGTTTCTGCCACTGCATTGTATAGTCCAGAATCACCAGCCAGCAATCTTCTAGGTAATTCTCTCCTTCCCATCTTGTAGGAGGGCTGGGATTTCAAATTCCCACCAGGGGCATGCTTTTGTTTTCTAGGGGCGGGAGAGATGGCTCAGTGATTAAGAGCACTTGTGGCTTTTTCCGAGGACCATGGTTTAATTCTCAGCACCCACAGGAAGGGTCACAACAGTCTCTATTTCCAGTTCCAGGAGGTGTAATGCCCTGTTCTGGAATTGCACACTAGGCATGCACCTTGTGTATATACATACGCATAGGTCAAATGCTTGTGTACATTGAGCAACAACAACAACAACAACAACCCAACAACAACGACAACACTCCAAGTAAAACCTGTGGGTTCTGTGGATCCCAACTCAGGCCCCCGAGCTTCCTCTCTGGCACTTTAGCCACCGAGGACCCCCATGGATTCTGCTTCTCTCCTTTTCAAGAGCTGGTCACTAGACAGCATGGTCATGGCACCCTTGCTCCACACCATAACTACTGTGAGGGTCTATTGTGTGCCTGTCTCAGGGATGTCCCCAACCTCCACAGTGAAACTGCCTCCTCAGTCTAATCAGCTGTCAATGTTAGACCTAGAAGAGGCCTCTCTGTCCATTCTTGCCACTCTTGTCTCTTTTGCCATGCTGAGGATTTAACTTAGGTCTTCAAAGTCCCTTAGCAAGTTCCCCTGCAACAACCCCAGTCCTTAGTGTATTTTTCATCTGGCCATGGGACCATAACAAGCTGTACTTTTTGTCTGGGGTAGGGCCTTGCTAAGCTGTTCAATCTGACTTTGGATGTGTCAGGTAGCCCAAGGTGACTTTGACTTATAATCCTCCAGCAGGATTACAGGTCTGCACCTGCAGTAGACCCTGCTACTCTTTCTGAAATTCAAATGTGAGCACAGATCTTTTTGTTTCTGGTGACTATTATACCTTCTGTGACTGTTAGGTCTAAACACTATGGTTGGTACAGATGTGTAAATCACTGCTTTGCCGCATACAGTTGGTTGGTGCAGACATGTAAATCACTGTCTTTGTAGTATAGAGTTTACACTCCAGAGAGTCAGACACTAGTGAGTTCTAATAAAAAAAAAAAAAAAAAAGAGGAGCAGGGAAGAAAACTATAGAGGGCAGCTAACAAGAGTGGCATTGAAGATGATCAAAGTCGCATAGTAGGACCTCATAGCATTGTCCTAGGGCTTCCAGCTCTGCTTCTTGAGTGCCACCCAAAGCGCAATGGCGGTTCCATCCTGTTTGACCTTGGCTGTAGGTCAGGGCACCTTTCCCTCTTCCTCTGTGTAGTCCCTGCTGATCCACTTAGAGTTAGCTTTGGTGAAAGCCCCAGGCTTATAGTTTGCTTAGGGAAAGGATTTCCATAAAAATCTGGAGCCTTATTCTAACTTCAAGTAAAATGTGTTACCCAACAGCGAGTGCTAGAGGGGACATGTTAGGAGTGAACTAAAATGTCATTGAGAGCACACAGACTTTAAATGAAACTGGTGGAATCGTGTTTCTTTTTTTTCCCTGACTGTGTCAGAGAGGCTGTGACTTATGCAAATGGTTATCATGTTCTTCCCACCCTTTGGGCACCAGACATGTCCAGAGGACCTGGACTTGTCTCAGCCCTTGAGACAGACAGGCATTTGCGTTAGAGACTTAGGTGGGCTCCGATTTCATTATTACCCTAACAAATCCTTACAAATGAATGGCTCAACACTCAATTTATCATCTCTGGGTTTTGTAGTTCCAGCTCAGCCTGAAATTCTTGGGATATTGCAAGGTCAACACCAAAGTATTTTCAGTGTGAGCCTATAAAGAATTAGGACCTGGCTCACTTGGGTTAGAAGAATTGAGCAGATCACAGGTAGGGTATTAAGGCTGATGTCCTGTCCAAGCTCTGTGACACCACACATACACACACACACACACACACACACACACACACTTTATATATATATACACACACATATACATCACATACGTATGCATATACACATACACATAAACACACAAAACATATACATCATATATACATATTCATGCATATACATATGTATATGTACATGCATATACACATATACATAACACATATGCATATGAATATGCATATACATCCCATACATCCTGTACATCATATACTTATACATATATAGATACAGATACATATATTGATACAGATACATCGTATACATATACAAATGCATATACCTTTACATATATACCATATTCATCATATACATCATGTATATCATGAACATACACATACACACATATATCATATACATATATCATATGCCTATAGATCCTATGCATTTCATATGCATATGAGAGAAGGGGGAAGCGGTGGTCTATAGGTTCACCTCCTGCTTCTTCTGATGCTCCTTTGAGGAGCACCTTGGAGTACATGGGTTCACCAAGAAAACCCACTGTCACATCTTGATATTCAGGTCCCTTGTGGGTACACTTCATTATGTTGGTAAGGCTCATTTCACTGTATAATTTAATACTTATTGGTATAACACTAGGTTTCAAGGTAATGGGAGCCTAAATTTACTCCACTGGGCCCAAAATCCTAAACAAACCCTTAAACCTCCTGAAGTTACAGGCATCTCCCTTGTTACTGCACTGACTTGGTCTAGATCTCATCAGCTCACAAACACCAAATGTGAGCATTCAGCTTAGAGGCAGGTAACATCCCTTGAGGACAGTCAGTAGACATAGTTGCTTCATATTTGTGGGCCTGCAGCACTAAGGAGACACGTTATATGTCACTAATATACAGGGTAGAATAGACACAGCTTCACGGATGTATTCTCCATCGAAATGTCACACAGTGGAAACTAAAAAGAAGTCCTTGGTTTAAAGGAATCTTGAATCTTGAAATCCAGCCAGGCAAGCCATATTAGACGCCAGGCCTGGGAATGCTGATCCGTATTCCTTGACTGGATCCACTAGGCTCTCTTTGCTCAGGTCATCTTTCCTTTGCTGTTGAAACAATGAGAACAGGAGACATAAACTCATCGTTAGGGGAGGGAGGCTGCCACAGAGAGTTTTAAGTCAGCTTGACAAAAGCTGAAGTCATCTGAAAGGTGGGAATCTCAGCTGAGAAATTACCTCAAGATTTGGGTATAGGCCATGCTGAAGGGCATTTTCTTAATTGGTGATTAAGGCAGGGAGGCAGCCCATTCATTTCAGGTGGTGGCACCCCTGGGAAGGTGGTCCTTGGTTCTGTAAGAAGTCAGGTTGAGCAAGCCATAAGGAATAAGCTAGTTAGTAAGCAGCACCCCTCCATGGCTTCTGCATCAGCTCCTGTCTCCAGGTTCCTGCTCAGTTTGAGATCCTGCTTTGACTTCCTTCAGTGGACTGTGATTTAGTATGTGTGTGTCAAATAAACCTTTTCTTCATGCCTTTTCATTATAACCAGAGTAACCCTTAGTTAGACAAAGCCCAAGGATAGCCAGAGTCCTAAAAATGTCCTTGCTGGTGGCCTGAGTTGTCAGGAGGGCAGTCTGGTTCCTGGTTCCCTGTTGTCTCCTAAATGGGCACTTCTGCCTACAGAGTATGTGAATGACTATATGTTGGAAACTGAGAGGCGGTTCCTGAGGTAGCATTGGGGATATTAAGTTCCATAATCTTATTTCCCCCTCCCCAGCTAAACATAGAGCTGAGAAAGGCTCTGCCACTCTCAGACATACCCCAATACAATTCTTTCCCATTGTTAAAAGGTATCCCTGTTTCCTGCTGGAAATTTATATCAACCTGCTTCCTGTCCAGAGCATTTTAAGAGAGCAGAAACCCTGCTTTTCTACTCTCTTTCATATTCTTTGCAATGTACAGTTAAGTGTTCCTGCTGCAAAGGACTCAAGATCCTTGTTGGTTACTGGGGTCACTTGAGGATCCCTCATCTCATTATGTTATTTTCATTGTAACGTTGTCACCAGATTTCCCCTTTAGAATGTTTTCCCCCACTTTGAAACCTTTTAGTCCCTAAATCAATAAGCAAAACCCAAGCACAGGTGTTCATTTGTTCTGAGTAAACTTGATCTCTGGGAATCTGACTTTAGGAAAACAACAAGACAGGAAGCAATTCAGTGTTCTTTACTCTTGTGGTTACAGAGTTTGGACAGCACATCAGCCCCAAAGCCCTGAGGCTGGCCTGCTATTTGTTTTCTACTACTGTGGGATCAGTTCACATAAATCAATGAGAATATTACAAAATACATTAGAAATTCCACTTTGATAATCCCTGCTTGATGATACATGATAAAGTAGCCCATACCTAAGGTAGGTAGATATTAAGTAGATATATTTTTGGCTGGCCCTTGAATAGATAGGATAGAATTTGAATTGAGTAACAACTGGGCTTGTCAATAAATGCTGTATGTGAAAATGGACAAGAAGATGCATCTACTCTCAAGAACACATAGCTCTTGGTAACAAATGCAGCCATAACATTTACTAGGAATTAATAAAGCAGGCATAACAATTAAAAAGTTGCAGAATTGCTTGGGGAAACAGAGAAAACATTGTTGTAAGCAGTATGTTTAAAGAGATTCTTAGTTTGAACCTTAGAATTTTCTAGAAAATGAGAAACATTGGAGAGGAAAATAATCAAAAGACTGAATACAACGTAAGTGGATGAAGGAAAATGAGAGGATATGTATGGGGTTTTCAAACAATTGAGAAACCCTGTGCGAACGTGCATACGCATTTATGAAGATATAAATCAGCATCCATCTTTATATTTACACACAGACTCTGAGCATTTGCCTGTTATTTCCCTGGGGCACCTGAACTGAAATCTGCACTTGGCCACAAAATAACAGAAATAGTCCATCATTTATTCTGGAAGACTAGATGTCACCTTAGACACTTAATACTGCATCTCAGCGCCAGGAGTGACAGCACCAAGATCACCTCAAAGGTATGCATTTCTGAAATGTTGACATGTAGACCAACAGAGGACCCAGCCTCAGGAGCCAATGGCCCTGGAAGATACTGGAGGAATTAGGCTGGAATCTTGTCATTGACATAAGAAGAAAATAGTCCCCTGGTTGTTTACTCAGTGGAAAGACAAGCATCTGGAAAAGATGGCTTTCTATCACCCTCCTTCCCCTGCCTGTTAAAGAGATTTGTTTTAAGCCTGCCTAGAAAGGGTGTCAATTAGTACAAGCGCAGATGCTGGGGATCCCCCTGCATCACACAGGGTAGAGAATCAGCTGGGGAGAACAAGGACAGAGAACTGTGTGAGTGTGGATGAAGGAGCGATGGGGACGTTTGCAGAGAAGGTTTGAGATATTTGTGTGCATGTGATTATACTGGGTCAAAATGATGGTACCCAAACGTGTATCTAACTGGTTACTGTGATCATGGCTTTGTTTGGAAATAGGGATCATTGCAGATGAAGTAAAAGTGACCATTCTGTGGTCCGGTCCTAAGTGAAAAATGCGTCTTCTCTTTATAAGAGGTAAAGGGATGAGAGAGAGGAGGGAGGAAAGGAGAGAGAGAGAGAGAGAGAGAGAGAGAGAGAGAGAGAGAGAGAGAGAGAGAGAGAGAAACACAGAAGCAGAGATCTGAGGGAGGCATCTTCAGGCCCAGGAGTACTCGGGGTTACCAATAGCAACAAGAAGCTAAGAGAAAATCATGATCCTGACTCTCCTTAAGAGTCTGCAGAAACAGCCAACCTCACTGCCCTGGGATTGCAGATTTCTGGCCTACTAAGCAATGAAATTAATTCTTTGTTGCTTGAGAATGTTATACATATGATATCCAAATCTTCCCCTATGGCCTCACCACCTTCACTTTCCAGTTTCATGTGATTTTTAAAAGCCCACTCAGTGCTTTCCTGTGTGTTCATGGTTATATGACTATCTACTAGAGCATGGGTATCCTCGTAGGGCCACATCACTGAAGAAAATTTACTTCCCCTCCCCTAGAAGTAGTGATTGCCAATAGTTCATCAGTTATGGAGTGGGAATTCATAAGCTCCATTCCTAGTCCATGCTAGGATTTTGAATGGCTTGGTTTTGTGCAAGCCATTTACAAGCAGTCACATGTACTGTGATTTCATGTTTGCAATGGCCTTGTCATGGCTGATAAATACTATTTTCTTGCAGATGTCCACCACTTCTGACTCTTATAATCTTTCTGCTCCCTCTTCTACCATGAACCCTGAGCCTTGGAGGAAAGGGGTATGATGTTGATGTCTAGTCTAGGGCTGAATGCTTTTTATAGTCTCTGAGAATAATTATCTCCTCTTCTGAGCTGTCCAGTCTGTGGTAACTTATTGCAGAATCTAACTGGTCAGGAGTAGGGTGAGAAGAGAAGGAAGAGAAGAGAGGGGAAAACCAGTAAGATCCTGCTCTTGTAAGAAGTACCCAGAATTCCTTACGAGAATCTTCTTGGTCCTCTTGTATGGAGATGACAGAGTGCCACAGACAGTTTATGTATAGATTTATACACTTTTATTGCTCACGGTTCAGGGAGCTGAGAAGCCCACCCTCAGGACCCTCACCTAAGATCACCACACTTGCTAACATCTACAAAGACCCTATTTACAGATAAGGTCATACACTCTGCCACATCACAATATGGAGGAAGTCTATATTTGTCACTGTTCTGCTTGCCCTGACAAAATACTTATCAGATGCAAGGTAGGCAGGGAAGGGTTTATTTTGGCACAGTTTGAGGGCACATCATTGTCTTGGGCTACACAACCCCTGCCTCCATGGCAGATGGAAATTCTATCAGAGTAGCGGAAGCCATGCTTATGGGGGAAGTAGATAATCATGGAGAAGAATACTGCTTGAGTGTTACGGTCCAAACATGAAATGTCTCCCACGGGCTCGTGGGTCTGAACACTCAGTACCCAGCCAGTGATGCAATCTCGAGAAGCTGTAGAACTTTTAGGGATCGAGGCCTAGCTGGTGGATATAGGTCTTTGTTACTCACTAGTAATCCCATTCTAGCTCTCTGCTCCTTCATTCGTGAAGATGAATGGAGCTTCTTAGGCTCCACCGCTATATATGGCTCTGCTCCAGGACCCCACACCTTCTCCTCCACAACGGACTGCATCTTGGGAAAATTTAAGTCAAAAGAGGGCTTTCCTCCATGATGGTTAGCTGTGAATCTCAACTCGCTACAATCTAGAATCACTTGGGAGAGTCTTAATCGAGGAATCGTCCAGATCAGATTGGCCTGGAGATGCATCTGTGGGGTTTGTTTTGATTGTTAATGGAGGTGGGAAAACCCACCCTGGATTTGGGCTGCACTGTTTCATTGCAATGCTAGCTGAGACTACATGCAAACAAGAAAGCGGGCAAGGATCCATTTGTTTCTCGATGCTTTAGACCATGGATGTGATGTGATGGGCTACCAGCGTTCCTGCCTTGAATGTATTCTCTCACTGATGGACTATAACCTGGGATTGTAAGCCAAATAAACCTCTTTCTCCCCTACATTGTTTATCATAGCAACAGAAACGAAGATCAAACCTCCCTTAATTTGCCACTGTAATATATTTCCTTTGTCGTTTTCATTAATAAAATAACTAATATGCTGGATTTCAATATATCAACAAGGTCACAAAAGCATTAGAAATTCTGGGTAAGGTCAAAGTAGGAAGATGCACAGCCTAAACGTATCAAACCCAGGGATTTTTCCCTTGAGGCTAAGGGAGTCACTGGATTGATTCACTTGTATTTTCAGGAATCATCACAAAGTAGTGGTTCAACCCAAAAAGAAGCGTTCTGTCTCACTGCTGAGGGCAATAGAGTTATGTATTGAGGAGTTATTGACTTCCTGGCTTCTGTTGGGCCTAGTTATTCTCAGAAATATCATGGCTTGTGAACCCCTCACTGTATCTGCCTTTATTCACAGGGCTTCCTTCCAGGTCTCTGCCTCCTCTCAGACATTATTAGATATAGACCTGTCTATACTGGGTGAACTTCACCTGAGATGACCATTTAATGATACCTGTAAAGACCCTATTCACAGATGAGGTTACGTCTGTAGATAGCAAGGGTCAGCGCTGGACATAGCTTTTGGAAGGAATATTATTTAACCCAGTACATCGCCTTGACACCTACTTTGGTATGCTTTTCAAAGGGGGATGGTAGTGCAAATATGGCTTCCAAGTTGATGAGAATTAATTGCTCGGGAACAAAAGCTGTACCTATCACAATGGTTTGTAAAACTCAACACCTCCTTAGGGTCTCATCTCTCCGTATTTACTGTATCTCTCAAAGGACACCGAGTGATTTGGGACTTGAGCAATAGATAAAGAATGTGGACTCCTGCAGGATCAGTGTGCAATGAAAGGATTCCCCTTTGGTATTTTTAAAGAGGTCCTTAAAGGCATTAAGTTTATTTCTCTACTTGTGTAGAGTAAGTAGTAAGTCTTGTCCACTGTCACCAGAGTGAACCAGGTGGCACTTTAGGCAGAAGAAGACTGGCTGGCTGAGGCACATAGCCACAGTTCATTTTGGAGCTAACCTGAAGCAACTTTCCCTTCAGGCAAGGCAATCTTCAGTGTAACTTTTGTTGTCAATGGATGAGCATTTTCCCTATGGGCCAGAAGGAGCTCTAAGAAACCAAATGTTAGTAATTGGAGGGGCTGGACTGTGAAGATGTAGCCCTTAGAGTCTGGATCCAGCCTCTCTACATCCTGTGTTTCCTCACCATACTGCTCAGGTGAGGTTAGTCTAGTCAGCCATCTGTTCCAGGAAACTTTCTGGTCCTCTGAGGCACCGTCATGTTGGGGTCTGATTCTCCTTGGGATCATTCCAGGTACTGTGGTTCCCTTTAGTTTGAAGAGTTCCCACCTGCACTCATGGGCTGGGACTCGACTAGCAGAGAGGAAAGACATGTCTGAGGCTTTCAGCTGTTTTACAGTCAGGCCATTCAAGAAGAAACACAGACACTAGACATGTTGAATGAAGCTGGACATTGGTAGGTACCTTCTATTTGTACTGTTCCTCTTTTCCCATAAAACAAGTATTGTTGGGCCTGGTGAGGTGAATCAACTGGTAAACCTACTTGCTATACAACCCTGAGGACTTAAATTTGATCCCAGGATCCCATGATAGAAGGAGACAATCAAATCCTTTTACATTTGACCATGCATACATGCTAAACAAACAAACAAACAAACAAACAAAAAACAAAAACCAGTACAAACATGCTAAAAAAAGAACACAAATTGCAATACCATCCCAGGGTAGGTAGTTCCCTTTCTAGAACAACTTTCAGTCCATGACTTTATTTACTAGCGGATGTGTCTGAGAGTATACCGTTGGACCCTGTGTTTTGGATCTCTCACTACTTACGTCAGCCCTAGTAGCTTTTCTTCTGTTTCAACACAGGCTCTTGCACAGCTGCCCATGTGCCACAAAGCATTTTGTTATAATCTGAATTTGCTTCTACCTCTTGGGAATAATAATAGTCATAATAATCAGAGGTCATGCTGGTTTAACATAGTAAAAGTTTAACTTGCTAGCCACCTTCAATGCCAACAGACTTTAAACCACAAATGTAAAATGGCTAAAAATGCAAACAGGATATAGAAGGAAGAATTGAAAACATAGGTACTCAGTACCCATCCGTGACCTTGGGAACCAGTAAGAAAACCTTTTATATTTTGAAAAGATGAAATGAATGGTTGGAGAGAGACATTAAATATGATATACAGTTTTAACAATACATCCATCCAACTAATTGGAGCCTGTTTGCAGTAATGAACAAGCCTGTTGCCCATTACCAGTGCACCAGTCAACGTTAACAATGGCAACATTGTGTGTTCTAGGGACCAGGAAGGCTGTGATGTGAAAATTATCCCATTCTTGGCTCCTTCAGCCCTGATTTCAAATTGAACCCTTAGAGAAATATTTAGTTAGGCTCAAGCTTTCAAACTAATGTAAATGCACTTAAAAAAATTAAAA
This sequence comes from Rattus norvegicus, assembly GCF_021556685.1. Lineage (NCBI taxonomy): Eukaryota > Metazoa > Chordata > Mammalia > Rodentia > Muridae > Rattus > Rattus norvegicus. The sequence goes on along the minus strand of NC_141544.1, from coordinate 50,146,162 downwards.
TAAATTAGAGACAATTTAAAAAAAAAAACCAGAACCATGTGGGTTGGGTGGATTTAGCTGTAATTTTAGACAGAATAAGGTGTGTTGGAGGCAAGTTCCCATCAGGAGTTTTAAAAGTTAAACAAAACACATCAGCATGATAAAATTCCAGGCTGGCTACCCGGTATCAGAATGAATAAGGAGCTACCAAGAATTCTGGCTGGGAACAGTAGCAAATACCTATTAAGACCAAAGAGAATCAAAAGACAGACTACACCTAGAGATTCATGTACAGTGGTTTTTGACTGAAATGACACACTATCAATTTTATTTTTTAAGTTGAATTTGTATAAGGAAGCCTAATGGAAGTCAGCGGAAGTGTTGGGCCATACAGGCCTGTGGAAGCCAAAGAAGAAAACAGCCCATCTGATACTGAGGCACATTCTAGTTCCCTCTGTTGCTGTGTAAAACACTGACTAAAAGCAGCATAGTTGAAGAAAGGCTTTATTAGGCTTACACTTCTAGGTCACAGTCCATCAGTGAGGGAAGTCAGATCAGGAACTCAAGGCAGGGTCCTAAAGATAAGTCGGCTTGCTCTTCTACACAGCATTACCTCTGGCCAAGAAGCTCATTCACAGGAAGGACATCGGGGAGCTGGATGGATTCTGCTTGCTGGGTGGTTCTCATGCTCACCCCCTGCTAGACCACCTATCTAGGGAATGATGCCTCCTGTGGTGGACTGGACTCTTCCATATCAATCAACAATCATGACAGTTCCTCATAGATATGGCTATAGAATAACTGGATTGTGGCAGTTCCCCAGAGGGGCACCCTCAAATGACTCTGAGTTGTTTTAAGTTGACAGTTGAAGCTCACTAGGGAAGCAAGACAGGAGTCACTTTCCTCAAGAATCCAGCCCAATTTCACATTCCTATATCGCCCATTTCAGTCTTCTGTCCTCATGGGCATTTGGTGGGGAGAGGAGCAGTCAGCACTCTGTAAAGCCTTCTCCGCTCCTCCTCATCAGGTATGTTCTATCTGACCTGTCTGTTGGAGTTAGCAGAGTTCTCTGCAGTTATGAAACAAGGAATTTAGTTGTCTACTCATGTTCCCAAGAAGTCTCCAGGCTCTCATGGTGTGTGATGGTCCGTCTTTTCTCAGGTCCATTACCATTCTCTCATGGACTCTTATCCAGCAGGAATGGCCTCCTTCATCCAGCCTCGTAGCCCTTGTGAGCCACTTTGAGAGTACATGGGTGGTGGAATCAGAGGGAAGCCAGGCCTCCTCTCAGGTTTCCAGTGGCTAAGTGGAGCTATGTCTCCATTATGATTCCCCATCCAGCTGCTGGCCTACCTCCAGCAATGTCCTTCCCTTTGTCCCTCCATTCTAGGAGAGGAGACAGTCACTTCCTGAGTTTACATTCTCTGGTTTGCCTCACTTTCCCTAATGCTGATTTGCTTTCTTCAAAGCATTTAATTTTCAAGATTACATTCTATATTGAATTATCTGATAGGAATTTTGTTTCCCTGGATAGACCTTGGCATAGACACCACCTAATCAGGGTGAGTGAAATACAGATTAAAAACACAGCTTAGTCTTGCTTCAGAGGTTAACAATAGAGCTAAAGAATTTCAGAACAGTGTTGTACGGAACATAATGTGGCCAGTGACAACTCTGTACCACAGAATGTTATGGGGACACAGAGAAGATATTCTCTATGAAGAATTTAAACTTAACAGGGACTTGACTTGTAAGCATGGGAAGGAGTACCTTATATCGAACACTAGGAAGGGACTAGCCAGAGCAGAGCCAGTGAGATATGCCCTGTAACCTAAACAAGAGATGTCTACTCCCACAGTTCTAGGGGCTAAGACTCCAGCATCAAAGTGACAGACAAGTCCATGCTCTCTCTGAGAGGACTTCCAGCTGCTGATGGCAGTCTCAGTTGCTGGTGTCCCTGGCTTGTGGGCGTATCACTTAATCCCTCCCTCTGTTGCTATACGATGTTTTCCATGAGCGCACCTTTGTAATCAAATTTCCCTTTTACAGGGATTGTAGGCACTGGATGTGGAAGCCACTGTAATCTATCGTGATCTCAACTTGATTGCTTCTGCAAAGACCTTATTTCCAGATAACATCATGCCAAGAAGTACTGAGGATTCATGCTCAGATATAGTTTGGGAGGGTTCTAGTCCTACTTATGATAGGCTGGTTTATGGGAAGGTGGTTGGGTTTGGGGATGGAATTTGGTTTGGGGGGTTGTGGGTGAGTAGCTCTCAGCTTTCCTGTTTCCTAGGGCGGTTAGGCAGACCCCAAATTCTCCTTTACCAAACAAATAAAAAAATAAGCAAGCCAGCACCTTCCCCGGGTCACCTGACCTCCTGCCCTTTCTCTTCCCAGCAGAACCCTGGGAGTCTGTACTTGCTGCCCAACTCGAATGCCCTATCCACCCCTTCACCTACTGTTTGAGTCACACCTTCCATTAATTCTGCATGCTTGCCAGCCACCTTCCCACCTGCTGGTGGCACTCCATTCTGCTACACAGGACTGTTGACCTTGCCCCTCCTACAGATCAGCACTTGGAGAACCACAACATTCTCTCCCAGGCTACTGCTCTCTTTTAGTCTCCATGACCTTGGGTGACCTCATCAGCATCCCAAAGCTCAAGTGCAGGCTCACAAACGTGAATTCAACCGTGTAACATTCCTGCTTAAAGCCTCCCCTGCCTCTTTTGCCTCAGCATACAGATGGACATCGCATGCTGGTAAGGAGCTCTGCAGGGCATGCACTGCCTCCTGGCTGCTTTCTTTTAGTCCTTCAGGACAGGTGTTTTCCTGTAGATGGGACCCCCACTCGAACACTACACCATGGCTTGACTGACCCTGACTGAGTGTCCTCTCCCACAGAGCCTTTGTCTAACACAAGACCTGACCTGTTTTGTCTTCACCTAGCTAGCATGTATTTATCTGATGCTAGTTGTATGCTAAGCAGGTTGCTATGGTTGGAATGAGAAATGTCCCAGAAGCTTGTGTGTTTGAACGTTTGGTGTTGGTGGTGCTGTTTGGGGGGAGGTTGTGGAACTTTTAGGAGATAAAGCCTTGTTGTAAGGAAGTATATCCCCCCAGAGCAGGCTTTATGGGTTTATAGCTGGGTCCATTTCCAGTCCCTCTCTGCTTCCTGAGTGTGGACACAATGCGATCAGCCAGTATCCTGTTTCTGCTGCCATGTCTTTTCCATCATGATGGACTGTATCTCTCTGGAGTTTCGAGACAAAATAAAATCTCATCTAAGTTGCTTCTTGTTAAATATTCTATCGGAGAAACATAAAATTAACTAGCACACAGGTGAAGTATGTGACACCCTAGTACTGTCCTCAATAACAGTTTTAAGGTGAAGGAGATGTACAGAGGGTCAGAAAATTGAACAGAGGTGTGCAGCAACGGGGTGGGGAACGCCCGGGGTAGCAACCAGAATGTCCCAGATGCCAGGAAAGCAAGAGCCTCCCAGGACCCCATGGGTATAACAATAGCTGAAATATCCCACAAAGGGGAGGGAGAATCTGTCAAGACCATATCTAGAGGTGAGGCACAGCCCCCCTGTTGAGGGATGGGGCCACCCACTCATCTCCAAAAAGTTTAACCCAGAATTTCTCCTGTTTAAAGGAAATACAGGGACAAAGAGTGGAGCAGAGACTGAAGGAAAAGCCATCCAGAGACTGCCACACATGGGGATCCATCCCATATACAGACACCAAACCCAGACACTATTGCTGATGCCAAGGAGTGCTTGCTGACAGAAGCCTGATATAGCTGTCTCCTGAGAGGCCCTGCCAGATGCTGACCAATACAGCTTGGATGCTTGGATGCTTGGATGCTCGAAGCCAACCATTGGACTGATAATAGGGACCACAATGGAGGAGTTAGGGAAAGGCCTGAAGGAGCTGAAGGGATCTTCTCTGGCTTCAGTGGGAGGGGAGGCCCTTGGTCCTGTGAAGGTTTAATGCTCCAGTGTAGAGGAATGCTAGGGTAGTGAGGAGGGTGGAGGAACAACCTCATAGAAGCGGGATAAAAGGGGTTGGGATAGGGGGTTTGCAGAGGAGAAACTGAGATAACATTTGAAATGTAAGTAAATAAAGTATCCAATTTTAAAAAAGGACAACATAGAATGGGGATGGGCTTCCTAGTCACAGGCCATAGGTGCTGGGAGGGCCCATCTTTTCCTGCCATGCCAGCCTCTCCACTGAGAGCTGTAGTTGTAAGACAACCACTGGAACCCTGACAGGCACTGCAGCCTCTAGCACACCTCTTGCAGTGAAGAACACGTTGTAGCTCATTAGTTCATTTACTAAGAATATGGAAGGGGTCATCTATGTGTCTGAGGAAGTTCACCAGAACTATGGTGAGACCAGGATGGGGGTCACCAATGAGCACATGATTTGGGGTTGCTGCCATCATCAGATTGGGGGAGATATGAGCAAGGGCTGTTCTCTTACCTCTTCCTATCTTAAGCTAAGTCCTTAATTTAAAGCATTCCAATATCTAATTGTGATGTATCCCACAGGTAATTTCTTTTCCATATTTAACATATCTCAGGGGGATCGGGATGAGGAACTGTGGGAGGGGGACTGGGAAGGGAAACAATGGCTAGAATGTAAATAAATAAAATAATTAATAAAGCATATCTTTTCACTTTTACCAATGTCCTAAACTACTTCGTGACTCACAGCTACACCTCTTCCACCCTACAGTTTCTCCATGTTTCTTAAATGACTGCCTTGATTAAGGCCCATGTTTACTCTTGTGTAATTCATCTGCCTTGTTTGTTTCTCCATCTTTATAGCAGAAGCAAACATTTTTAGACAGTTAAACAAACACACACTGTTATATCTGGTTAGTGGGAAATTAACAAAAGTAATGAAAACTCTGAAATCATTAGAACAAGTGTTCCTACATATGAACAGTCATGGGGTGCAGCTAAAGCAGCACCTTAGTGCACATTTATAGCTGTAAAAAATTTAATTTCAATGCTTGCATGTAACTCTATGATTTTGCCTTATTTTAATAACATGTAGTCTTAGAATAAATCTAACAAACACATGACTTACACATTCGATCCACAGAGATAGATAATGAGGAGTATCAGAGTAAATGGCAGAAAGGAGAAGATCTGTGTCAGAGGACAAGTGGAGAGTTCCAGCTAACTCCACACTCAGCAGCTCTTGTCACTGCTGAGTTCAACAAGCTAAGGAATATAGCCAAAGCTTAAGTATAACTGTGTGCTTTAAGGTATGGATGGGGATTGCTGCTGGATATTCTGCACTGCTGTTTATCAATACAAGTCTGTAGTAGTTGGGGGGCGGGTAAGAGACGCAGAAATGTTGGTCACATGACACAGCGGTACAGTCACACAGGAAGGCTCGATTTCTAGAGGCTGATTTTTCTACTAGACAATGGTAAGTAAGTATGCTATACTGATGTTTTGGAAACTGATGAGAGTAGATGCTAAGAGCTGTCTATACACCTTCACTGCTGGCTGTGTATGATGCAATAAAAATTGGGGCAGCTTATTTCACAATTACTATGGAAACCAGTAGAGTCTAGCCTAGAATACAGCTGTCAAGGGAAGGCTCTGGGGGAAAGTAGTAAGCTAGATTAAAATTTTTTTTAGTGATTTAGGAACAAATATCATATAATTTTCCCTCCCTAAATCATCATATTTAGATGTTCCAAAAAGCCCAGTTTTAAGCTGTTACCTCATGACGAAGATGCACCAAGTGGAGCCATGTGCCTGCTGCTGTAGTTTGAAGGAGGAATATCCTCCTAAGGCTCATGTGTTTGAACACTTGGTTTGCCAAAGGTGGTGCTGTTTGAAAAGGTAATGGGAGGTTATAGTGGCTCTCAACCTTTGGGTCACGAGATCTTTGGCAGATCTCCATTTCTAAAAATATTTACATTACTATTCATACTAGTAGCAAAATTACAGTTATGAAGAAGCAAGGAAAGTATCACCACGATGTGAGGAACTGTATGAAAGGGTCACAGTATTGGGGAGGAGAGAACCACTGCTTTAGAAAGTACAGCTCTGCTGGAGGAAGTGGGTCACTGGAGGCAGCTTTGAGGGTTTATAGCCTTGACTGTTTTCTCTCTCTTTCTCCCTCCTCCCTCTCCATCCTTCCTCTCCGGTCCCCTTCTCAGTTGCTCTTACCACCCACTACCATGCTTTCCTCATCATCATGGACTCAACCTCTGTAGCTTTAAGCCCTAACTAACTCTCTTTTCTGCATATCACTTTTAGTCATGGTGTTTTATCACTGAAACAAAAATTAATGGATACAGCTAAGAAATAAAATCTTTATTCTGTCATGGAAGAAATTTAGTTTGTACCCTTTAGAGTAATACAGAAAAGCCATGGCATTTGCCTGTTTGTAAAATACGGATACTTACCCTAGAGTATATGAATCTAGTGTAACACTTGATACTGAGAAAGCAGCTATCTACCATGGAACCACTACTGTTTACACAGTTCATATGATGTAACACTGAGATCTTGTTCCTAGGTCAATGTGAGCTTGACTCTCTCCACACTAGCCCTATCAGAGGCCATCATCATCTTTCTTTATTGCCTCTGCTCACCATAAGAGCAGGTCACCATGTTCAGGTCTCTGTAACTCAGAACCATGTAATGGACAAGCCTAGGGAAACCACTTGATGGAGCTGTTCAAAGAATGTGTTCAGAGTTCAGCTCTCTAAATGGTCAGTGCTCCTGAATCTCCAGCTTCCTGAGCACTTGGGATTTCTACCTGAGCAGGTTGGTCATGAAAGAAGGTGGATAACCCCCCTTTAGCTGATGCTAAAAGGGGTGCCAGCCACAAGCAATGATGAGAGCCAGGGTTGAATGAGGGAAAGATGCAAGGAAGAGTTTCCCTTTCTCCTAGAACACTGTGGGGCATTTAGACCAAATGCAGTCTTCACAGAGCACCAACAGCTGGGGCAGTGAACCAGCCAAACAGCTTGGCCTTCCCCAAACAGCTTGATAAATTTCCTGTTCTACTACATCTACTAAGAGAGGGTTTATTTCAAATTATTTTCTATTGGAGGCATATTTGTATTTCATAATAGCAAGAGAAAGTTTAGGCTAGAGAACCAAAATCATCTCTCTTTTACATTGATCGCTGATTTTACTATCATCACAGAGTCAGCAATCAAGCAGAATTACATCTTAGAGCAGCACATACAACATGCAGACAAATGCACATAAATACATAGAACACATAAGCAAAACATACTGCACCTTCAGAACATAAAACGTATATGAACATGGGACACATACAGTACATGTATAAAGAGAACACACAGGTGTAGACACACAAACACAGAACATACAAACAAACAAAATACTGAGACAAATTGCACAAACAGAACATACACATGCTCAAAGACATCACGCATACATAGAGCATATCCATGTACAGACAGAAGGCCCAAATTAGAACATGCACACAAACATGAAATGCGCATATACATAGAACATAATACAACACATAAACATAACCCCCATATGCTTCTTGGCTACATAGAAACTTTGATGCCACTGTGGCCTACATGGGATGCTGTCTCTCTCCACTCCGCAAAAACCAAACCCCTAGAGGCTGTGAGTTGAGGTGGAGAGTGTGTCCATAGACTTGCCTTCCAATACATGTTAATCTCACTACCATCCCTTGGATATTTTAATCTCTCAGTAAAGTTCAGAACCAGGCTTCTTCTCAAATAGCATGAGAGACTTTTCTTCAGGTTCTGTGTCATCCTGGGCTCTACATGAAATGTCCACTGTGCTACTCTAAACTGAGTAGACTTGATGGGCTGTAAGGACTGGCAACTGGAACACAGTAGGAACGAAGAGAGTGTGAGTGTGGGTCTCAGTTTCTCACAGCCTGGAAGACTTGGACCTGCTGGTTCAGGAGTCAAAGCATGCATATGAACACACAATCATTTGTTCTGTGTCTGCACGGCCCCTCCACAGCTGTCTTCTCTTGACCTTATCTTTCTCTTATGGGATATATTCAGTGACAACTACCATAGTTGTACTTTTTCCTCTCTCCCCTCTGTGATAGCTTACCTTTATTGTCAAGTTCACTCACTCCAGGATTGTCTGAGGGAGTTTCGGTTAGAGGATTCCCTCAATCATCTTGGCCTGTGAGCATGTCTGTAGAGTGTTTTCTTCATTGCTAGTTGATGGAGAAGGGCCAAGCCCACTGTGGGCAGTGCCATCTCTGAGCAGATGGGCCTGGGTTGTATTAGAAAGGTAGCTGAGCAAGCCATGGGGAGAAAGCCAGTAAGCAGTATTCCTCTGTAGTTTCTGCTTCAGTTCCCACTCCCAGGTTCCTGCCTTCAGCTCCTGCTCTGACTTGAAGATGGACTTTAACTTGTAACTCCTAAAAAGAAAATGGTTTCTCCTCCCCAAATTGTTTTTAGTCTTAGTGTTTATCATAGCAATGAGAAGTACACTACGACAATGGAAGCAGAAACTGGCACATTTGAAAGGAAGATTCTTTTTTTCCCACTGTGGGTTTTGAATGTGCACGGCCCCTTAGACTCATATATGTGTGTGTCTGTCTCCTACCATTCAGAGAATTCTCCCATCATCCCCTAGCACTCACCAGGATAGGGGACAGATGCCAGTGTGTGTGAATGTTCTGGGTGATGACTTGATGCTTCCAGAGTTTTCAGTGGTGATTTTTAACCTTAGAATGGGTAGATCCTAGAGAGCATTTAAGGTACCCACATTCTTAACTGTCTTAAGGTATTCTGAATTACAATGTGTTGTTTCTCATCCGAATTCAGGGATGGTGTAAACACCAACTGTGTGGGCCTGGGTGTTAACTTCCCCCTTTTGCCCCCAAGAGACCCACAGAGTCAGGCTCCTCAGGCTGGCCTCAGCCTCTCCAGGGTCAAGCTTTGTTAGACTAAAACACCTGAGTGTTGAGTAAGAATAGAAACCGGCCCCTTCTGTTTCCTCCCTAGTATTCAAAACTTCACATTGCCAGGAACACCGTGTCACCTTCCTTAAGCCTGACAGGACCACTGGTCAAGTTGACACCAGAGAAATATGTGGGGAAGCTCAGAGGACAAGCTAGAGATGAGTCTCAAGCAGGAAATAAATAGATGCTTTGCATTTCCAGAGTCACTGAGAGCCATCCCTGAACATTAAAAATCGTGCCCCCACATGGAATAATTGGAAGCGAGATGTGAGGGAATAGCATCGCGCTGATCTACTTACAATGGAATGACTGACTCCTCACAGCCAACTGCCAGATGGGCCACTGCAGTCAGTAACTCCAATGCCCAACTTCCCCCCGGACGAACAGACAGTTTTACCACCAACTGTGGACTGTTTTTTTCCTTTTCTCCCTCTTCCGGAGGTGGTCTGGCACCGGTCCAGAGCTTTCTGAGATCTTGCAGAGGGGAGGGGTACCTGCCCAGTGTCTTGCAGTTTCTTGCTGAGTGAGCCGAGCCTTAGAGGCACACAGAGGGCCTGGATGTGCCCTGCTTTATTCCTCTACAGTGATGGCTCAATTTGTGGTAATTTATAGGAAAAAAATGTGCATGACTGTGTCACCCGAAGAACTGGGATGGTACTGTGAGGACTTTGTTGTCAAATAGAATCATCAGGAAGCTTCCGCGCGCACCAAGGGGATTCAGGAGCAGATGTCAGGGGGACAGTTGGCAGTATGGGGAATACAAAGGATAGAGTCTAGGTTCTTCTCAAGGACACTGTGTTCTTACAGGTCATGTTTAAGATGGAGCCCACTTACCCGATTCATTACTAAATCTAGAGACTGCAGAGATGACAGAAAAAAACAGGACAACATTTTACAACTGTGGCCCAGGTGCCTCTGGGAATTTCGAAGAGACTTTCTGGGCACCGTGAAGAGGGAAGATAATTAATAGCATTGTAGTTACAAAGAGGTCTTAAAATAAGACCAAGATGACATTTTTCTTTTTTCACTGACAAGCATGCACCCTTTTGATATAGATGGTTTATCAGAGTGTTCTAGACAGAGTCAATAGGATGGAGAGAAAAAGGACAAGAAGGAGAAATGGAGGGAGGGGTGAAAGGGAAGGATGGAGCAAAAGAGAGAGGAAAGAGAGAGAGAAAGAAAAGGATAACTGGGTAACTGTGAGAGATAAATAATGGTTAACAGATGATAGAAGATATAGTACCTAGCTAGATCATAGATTTTAGAGATATGATGGCTGATAGAGATTGATAGATGATACAGGAGGTATCTATTTGTAGATTATAGTGATATGGATGGTAGAAGATTAATAATAGATAGATAGATAGGTAGGTAGGTAGGTAGGTAGATAGATAGATAGATAGATAGATAGATAGATAGATAGATAGGTAGAAGCTAAGTAGACCAATGATAGGTATTTCACATATGATTTTAAGGAGCAGAAAACTAACTCTATCCAGATTAGATGAGGAAGAACCCTCTGGGAGGATCATCATTCCCTCAACAAAAATCTCATGAAAGGCAAGAGCACAGCTGAGTCTCCAGGTGGACTAGGAGAGGAGACAATAAATATACTGCTGGGGCACCTGGCCATGTCTTTTCATTTCTCCATGTGGGCAGTTTTTCTTCTCACAATGCTGGCTTTTCCACATCAATGAATACAAGCAATGGTTTATCCATCACCCTAAGGGTCTAGATGTCCTGGAGAGAAGCCCTATGTCTCCTGGTCCAGTGAGTCTAATCACTTCTTAGGTTGATTAATTAAGGACAAGTGGCATATACAGTGTTGGGGAGGTAGGTAGGAGCATGGGGTGCAGGCATCATCCACTGAACACACATCCCCATCTAAGCAGACTCTCTAGAGGTCAATGAGTGGCTACCTGCAGCATCTCTTTATTGAGAACTCTGGAATGGGGACACAACTCATCTGGAATTTGACGTTAGGTTCAAGCAAGATGGGTGAACAGTAGACATAGAAGCCATGTGCCAGAGAGAAAGCACTCCAGCTACTAGTGTGGCATCAGCACTAGGCTCAAGTTGGCCTTCTCTAGCCTTGCCACATGACCCACACAGTGAACACAAAGAACCTTCAGCTTAGTTCTCTTTTTCTAGCCACATCCACCCAACAGCATTGTGACTTCTATATTTTGACTTCTACAATGAGCCACTGTGCCTTGTTAGCAAGTTACCATTCTGACTTTCGTTTCTCTGGGATTTACTGTAATAGGATGCAGGGATGCGTCCTCGCCTACACTTCTTTCCACGGCTCCACTACCTCCCCACCTCCTCCCCACCTCCCTACCATATTAAGGATGGAATCTGGAGTTTCATACATTCAAGACAAGTGCTCTAAAGGAGGCCATAGCAGGGGACTAATTCCCACCTCCTTCCCACTACAAGAAGCTGTACTCTGTGTACACGTATGTTCCAGGTCCTAGAGCATATCAGTTGTTTTTAAGGGAGATAGAGCTGAAATAAAGCCTCTAAGGCCAGGACTTTTCTTCTTCACAGCATTCCCAGGAACCAGAAGAGAGTACGGCCTGGGACCAAGCTCTGAGCAAATACTGTTTTAAGAGCCACTAGGGGTGTTAGACAGCTGAGCTCTGCAGAGCAGAACTTCCTTTAGTCCTCCCTGGCCTCAGTTCGTTCTCCCCTGCCTGTTCTCAGGGCCTGTGAGTTAGTCATGAGGACTTGCTATGTCTGCAGCAGGAGACCTGTAAGGGGCAGAAAGCAGGTGGATGAGGTGCCAAGCTTGCTCAGGCATTTGCCACTCTGGCTCTCTTGCCCTTCTGTGGCAGATGTATCCTTGTCAGTCATTCATACTGCCTCTGATGTGATGTGGGCTATTAGCACTGAGCACTGTGAAGAGAGAGGCTAGCAATGGGGCCTTTAATAAACATAGAAACATAGTGCAAAACCCCAACAACAAAAGCCCACACAGCCAAGCTCATTTAAATTTCACGTGGATTTTCTGTGTGTGTGTGTGTGTGTGTGTGTGTGTGTGTGTGTGTGTGTGTCTCATCTGGAGTTATAGATGGTTGTGCATCACCATGTGGTTGCTGGGACCTTTGCAAGAGCAACAAGTGCTCTTAAACCATTGAGCCATCCCTCTAGCTCTCAAGTGGATTTTCTTTTTGTGCTTGGGCCATTGATAACAAATCTGTAGCTAGTGGATCCCCCAAAAGGAACCAGAAAGTGACACGAGGTGACATTGATTGTAGACCGGGTGTGACACCGTTTCAGTTGCTGCTGTTTACACATGCACAGATATTCACTGGGGCCCTCCATGGTAACGTCAATGTTGGTGTTCATAGGCCTAAATGAAGAGCGTTTATTAGAAGAGGAACTGGCAGCAGCCATGAAGAAGAGTCTTGGAGGAATCTAAGGCTAGAGTAGCTCCCGGGAGCTGGTTCTATAAGCAGGGAAAGGGGACTGTACTGTTTCAGGTGACTTGAGGATTCCAGCTGATGGGCACTGCACTTGGCTCAAAGACTTCCCATCCTCTTTAGTCTCCAGGACACTGTCTGTGTCCAGCAAGTTCAGACATGCCCCCAAACTTAACATGCAGGGATTTCAGTAAAGGACAAACAGGCAGGGAAGCCAAGCAAGAATGAGTCCTGTAATAGTCAGTTTTAGGTATCAGTGGAGGAGGACATCCCGATCAAGGGTTTTAGCAGATCAGATGGTTCTGCGGGGATCATCTTGACCACACAGCTATGGTGGGTTAGAACCCAGCGGTGACCCGGGGTTCCTGTCCACGCCACTCATCCAACAGCAACTATGTGTTTCTCTCAATATTTCTTTCAGCTCCTTAGTTTCTTTTGATTTTTTTTCTCTGTAAAAATTCCCACTTTTATTCTGCATGCCATTTTAAATATTGAGGCATGGTAAAAGTTTTTTTTTTCCCCCAGTAAGTCATTGAAAAGAGTCTTAAAACCTGTTTACAGTCATTTATCTAATTTAAGATGTCCCTGTATTCTATTCTTAGTTGTGTTATCATATTTGAAACAGGATGGGTTTATTTTTTCACAGTATCAGCCCAGTATGTGATGGACTTATCTTGATGATATTGTAACCATGGTAAGTAATGAGGTAACAGTTCCACACTCTATCAAAGCATTTGATTAAAATTAGCTAAAAAGGTTAAATAAACAGACTTCAAATGTAGAGTGGATAGATGGCTCAGCCACTAAGAGAGCTTGCTGCTTTGTGGAGGGAGAACCAAACTTAGCTCTCAGCACCTATGTGGGGCACCTCACAATAGCCAGTAACTCCAGCTCTTGAGCATACAGCACCTTCTTCTGGCCTCTATGGGACTCTGTGCTCATATGCATATGTTTGTGCCATCCACAGGCACAAACATACACATAAAAATGAAATTGAGACAAGTCTTTAAACATATAAAGCATTAAATAAAACACAGTCATAATGCTCATATATTCAAACGAGCAAAATGTCTGTATACTAAATACATTTTCTAAGAGTTAATCACCAATTATTTTTGTAAATGAATGGCTCAAGCATACTTTTAATAGTATTTTGGTTTGAATTTGGTATTATCATTCACAATGAGGATTTAAAATTCTAATTTCATGAGCTATCCCCCACTGAATCTAAGCAGTGTGGACACTGAACGCTGGGAAACAAGACACGGAATTCTCTCAGCTCTGTCCCTAAAGCTGAATTTTCAAACTCATAATGTGTGAACTAAACTCCTACACATTTGTCACAACAAATGGTCAGATAAGATGCTGTGCTTTGTCTTGGATGTGGGATCTCATGAGGTTGTAGGAATAATTTACTTTGATGGCCAATTTCATAGTGTGTGTGTGTGTGTGTGTGTGTGTGTGTGTGAGTGTGTGTGTTGTGTCTACCATGCTTACTTGTTTGTTTCAGGAGAATGACCTAGGATGCCTGTGTTGCCTGCTTTATAAATGAGGTTACCAACACACACACACACATATACATATATATATATATATGTATATGTGTGTGTGTGTATGATATATATATATATATATGCATTGTGGAAAAACATCTACAACAGAATTGTGCCATTTTTAGATGAAATTGGCAGTAAACACATTCACAGTTTCACCTTCTCAGGCTGAGACAGAATACCTCACTGCAAGGCTCTGAAGTTTGATCTCTGCCCAGTGTCAGCTGTCACTGTCACATCCAGGACTGTAAGGCAATTCACACACACACACACACACACACACACACACACACACACGGTCCCCCCAACTCCACCATGGTCACAGAGTCATGGTCATGGTCCCTTCAGATGGTAGTATTGGCCAGCACTGCAGATACAGTTGTCCAGTCAGCTGCAGTGCCCTGACTTAATCTAAATGTCTCCTCTTACTTTTGACTGTGCTGGCATGAGAGAAAGTGTTCATCAGGGGCCTTGCTGAATGTAACACTGTTCTGTTGATCTCTGAGATGGATGATGGCTCCCTCTGGTCTAACAGATCTGGGCCAGCAGCCCAGGTATCTTGCCTTACCAAGAAGATGCTGTCTGCAGGATTTCCTTTAGCGACCATGGGACTTGTTTACTGCCTTTTTATAGGCACATTGCAAAATTGAGCGATGTGTGTCTACCATGTTTACTTGTTTGTCTCAGGAGAACGAGCCAGGATGCCTGGGTATGCTCTATAAATGAGAGGACCAGGATCTTGATCTCCATAAAGGCTGGCTGAGCATGTACTTCCTCCCTTTGTTGATTTGTTCCCTTCTGCCTGTTGTCTGACCTGGGCTGGTCTTGTTGTTCAGTAACCTAGTCAGGGCTGATGATCTCAAAGCTTCTCAGGCATTGACCTTCATCTCTGGCTTTCATGCCAGACTTTCTAGGAAACCTAAATCAATATATTCTAAATCAGCCTAATCACTCTAGATCATCACAAACTTGCTCTCCTTGCGCAATTATAGACTTCAGAACCCACACTCACTTCTTCCAACACTTGGGGTAAGGGGCTTCAACAATTCTTAGCAAACACTCATACAGTATATACCCCTTGGCAGCCATTATTCTAAATTCTCGCACCTACAACCACTGAGCTAAGCAGTATTTATCCCCCTATGTATTAAAACTAGGGGTGGTTCTGACAGGGTGAGGGAATTTGCCAAGAACTGAGAGCCCACAGAGCTGCCTTGGCCTGATGTTCAGCTTTTGATCTGCTCTCTGAGGATGTCTCTCCAGCAAACCAGTCCTTTCTTGGCAGTTAGAATAAATGTCAACAGATAAGGGAATGATGTGGTAGAGGTTTTTAGCCACACAGGGGCTTCCACCTTCTACTCTTACAGTGGAAACCCCCAGGGGAGTGTGTAAAGACCCAAAGAGAGGTGCTTTCCTCAGGTTCTTTACAGGAGAGTCCCTTCTCTTCTCATTCTATGGTCCTTGCGGTATCATCTAAAATGGGAAGTGGTTATACATATTGTCGTAAAATTGTAACCATTCTTAGTGAAATGTTTGGATCACCTTCTATCTTTCTGCCTCATTTCCCCCATCTTGGAAATGGGCTAACTTTGGTGGCTTTGCTCATAAAATTGTTCTGCAAGTGACCAAGAAATCTCAGCTAATTCACCAAGCCACCTCAGCACTGAAATACAACCAGTACTCCATTTTCTCCTCTCAGAACTCTAGGCTAAACATGTCAGGCCTTTTGTTTTCTCCTCACAGGAGACAACACTAATGTGAGAGCTATGCATTCTCCCAGCCACTTCATCCGCTTTCCCTTTAAGAAAAAACCAAACCGGGGCTGGGGATTTAGCTCAGTGGTAGAGCGCTTACCTAGGAAGCGCAAGGCCCTGGGTTCGGTCCCCAGCTCCGAAAAAAAAAGAACCAAAAAAAAAAAAAAAAAAAGAAAAAACCAAACCAGACCAAACCAAACACCAAACCAACCAACCAACCAACCAAACAAAAACACACCACCACAACCAACAAGGAACAGTCCCGCACAAGAAGTACCAAATTCTACACTTACCAAATAAAAACAATCCAGAGAGAGTTTTAGGAAAGAAAAGAACTCACTGAGGGTCAAAGGCTCCTTTGAATCCTACCATTTCAGCCATGTGAAAATATGAGCTGGAACTGGTAGCTTCATGTAACCACAAAGACACTTCTTCATTACTTCATTATTTCCTACATTTGTAGCACTGGTATCTTAAAACATTTCATTTCCCCGGTCTGTGTTGCCAGAATGAACCCAAGCCCTTCCTTCTGGTTTCTTTCCTTTTCTTTCTTTCTTTCTTTCTTTCTTTCTTTCTTTCTTTCTTTCTTTCTTTCTTTCTTTCTTTCTTCCTTCCTTCATTTCTTTCTTTCTTTCTTTCTTTCTTCCTTCCTTCATTTCTTTCTTTCTTTCTTTCTTTCTTTCTTTCTTTCTTTCTTTCTTTCTTTCCCTTCCCTCCCTCCCTCCCTCCCTTCTCTCTCTCTCTCTCTCTTTCTTTCTTTCTTTCTTTCTTTCTTTCTTTCTTTCTTTCTTTCTTTCATACTTCCAACAATGAATCCTTCCTGGGTAATATTTATCTGACCTTGCACTTGCCTTGCCACAGAATTCCCATGACAATATGTGTTGAACAGAGCTTTATGAGTTAAAAAAAATCTGTAACTGGTCTCACTAAATCCATAGCAGCCCTGGGGGAAATGGGAACAGGTAGCCATATCATGCTCATTACACAGATTCAGAAATCAAAGTTTTAGACTCTCAGCCATCTAGGGATAGGGTTGCGTGTTTGATGGTTGACGTCATCTGTCATCTTGTGTAGTCTGATACGATTCTTCTCTGAACACTATGCTTCTCACCTGGTCTGGGTAAATGGAATCCCCAGTTACAGACTTTCCTTGAAGCCTGAAGTCTTTCTGAGTCCCTCATCACAAATCGTCTCTGGATAATATTTGTCTGTGTATGTAATTATGATATACCCAAGTGATAGCTATAGACAAGATACCCTGTCTCTCTTGGTCATTACTACCTTCCAAGATCTAGTGTAGGACCCACTCATGTTTGTTTGACAAAACAACTAGTTAGTAAGAATAGTAAACAACATAAGAGGGAACTGAACCCTGGCAAGGCTAACATTACTAGTAAACTACTAGTGGGCATGCTAGTAAAGCAGTCACTATCGTGTATCATCTCTGGAGTGTGAATCTTGCTTTCAGTTCCAGAGTTTAGATGTTAGGTCTTTAATTCTTCCAAGGGCTTGGGCTTATTTCCCTCTCAGGATGCTATGTGGAATTTCTTCTCTTTGGCCATACAAAGTTTGGATTTAATTCCAAAAATGAAAATTCATGGAGTAAGGTCAAGAGGTTCCCTTAAAGTCTCAGTTTCTTTCTACCATCCTCCCTTTCTGATTCTGTAAACCAGCCTTCTTTATAGACATCTATTTCAACTAAGAATATATGAGGTTAAATTTTTCTAGAGAGAAGCCCTATTTCTCCTGGTTGAGTCTAATGTCACTTCTTAGGTTGATTAAATAAGGACAAGTGGCATATACAGTGTGGGGGAGGTAGGTAGGAGCATGGGGTGCAGGCATCGTCCACTGAACACACATCCCCATCTAAGCAGACTCTCTAGAGGTCAATGAGTTGCCACCAGCAGCACCTCTTCGCTGAGAACTATGGAATGGGGAGAGAATCCAGCTGGAAATTTTTTCATGCAGCTCACGTGTGTGTATGTATAATTCTTAGAACACATTTTTTTCTTTTAAATTTAGCTCTTTATGTTATTTATATTAAGCACTCAAATAAGATCATGTTTCTTTTCTGTAGTGTCATAAAAGCCTGGAGTGATGACTGGGGAGGGGTCAAATATAAATGCTCTGAAGTCTGTCCTGGCTCTGCCCTCAGTGTGTGAATGTCGGATGGTTTCAGGTGCCTGTGAAGTGTCTGTTTGCAGGAAAGGATTCTAGAAAAGAAACAACAGCCTTGGTGGCTCAGAGCCCATTGCATGCTTTGGTTTGGTGGACCAATTACCTAGACCATTTCCACAGAGGAGGCCATTTGAGGGACAAGGCTGAATAACAAAGAAGAACTCTAAAGGCAAAGAGTGAAAGCTGCCCTCACCATCACACATGGGATCTACCAGGAATATCTGGCACAAATGATGCCTGCTTATGTTTTTAAAATGCAGTGGTGGGGGATGATATGATGGCTCAGTGGTCAAGAACACTCACTCTTCCTGCGGCGGACCTGAAGTCGGTTCCCAGCATTCACATGGAGGTTCACAACAACCTATAACTTCAGTTCCTGGGGATCCAATGTCCTCTTCAGTCATCCACGGGCATCTCTCCCTCTCTCTCTCTCTCTCTCTCTCTCTCTCTCTCTCTCACACACACACACACACACACACACACACGAGAGAGAGAGAGAGAGAGAGAGAGAGAGAGAGAGAGAGAGAGGGAGGGAGGGAGAGAGAGAGAGAGAGAGAGAGAGAGAGAGAGAGAGAGAGAGAGAGAGAGACACTAATACACAGAAAACAAAACCTTTGAAGGTCATCATGGCCTCAGTGTTTCCCACAATCCAAGTGTTACAAACTAGGCCTGTACCACCATTGTGCTCGACTTTCACTACTCAAGGACCTAGCACTTACAGTGCTGTCTTAGAGGCAGATAATAGTTTCCCTTGAATGCCAGGACCTTGATCTTGTACTTCGTAGCTTTCAAAACAGGGAGTAATTTATAAATGACCCACCTTCAGGTGTTCTCAGGCTGAGACAGAAAAGTATAGCTGAAAATAGTACTTCCTTTCCCTACAAGAAAAATACTCTATCTGTGTGAATGGGGTGTGTGTGTGTGTGTGTGTGTGTGTGTGTGTGTGTGTGTGTGTACCTATGGAGGCTAGGAGAGGGTGTTAGATCCCCTAGGACTGGAGTTACATGTGATTATAAACTGGCTAGCATGGTTGGTGGGAACCAAACTGCATGAACGATAAGTGTTCTTAACCCTAAGTTATCTTCTAGCCCCAGTGTGGAGTTTTACTGAACGCTCTTCCTAGCACACCTGTGTGTTTGTCTCACCAATGGTACAAGCAAGTATACCCTGGGCACAGTATCCACATGTGCATCCTCTGAGGATAGCCAGCTTAAAAGGGACGCAGATAGATTCAATCACCTAAGTCATTGATGGACCACAGAGCTGGCTATAACTTGGACCTCTTATAATGGAGTTGATGATATCTCTCATAGCTTCTGCTTCCTATGATCTAACTTCAAGTTCCCTCTTATTTTGTTCGTATAAGGTGACTTCAATTAAATCTAAAAAGATCTAAGTCTGACATCTTGCTGAATTTTTACCCTTGTTCTCCATAAATGATCCCTATTTGGGATGCTGAATGTGGGGATCTCTGAGAGGCGTGCTTTGTGTTTATTTGGTAGCTGACCTTCTCTCTGGAGCAGCTGCAATGGGAGATCAACAAGAAGTCTCTGCTGGCTTTTGTTAATGTGATCAGCTAATATCATTTAAATTCTCACCACATTTCTAAGATGCTCTGCCTGGTCCTGCACTTACAGGGTCTCTGTGTTGCTGAGCAGCGGTGAATACAATGGACTCTTTCCAGGCCTTGGGTAACATCTTGGCTGCTTGCTAGTTCCGTTATCCTGATATGCACAGATGAGGTAGTTGTGTTGAGAACAGTCATGAATGTATTGGAGCAGTTGGCATCTACTGTTTGCTTACAGTGTGGCTAGAATGCTCCTGAGAACATTCTGTCTGCAAACCTGCCTTCCTTTCAGCAGCTCTATGAATCCAAGCATTAGTTGTGTCCCATCGAGACAAAGGGTAGGTTGCATGTGCTACCAGCTACAAAGTGTGCATCCTGAGAGGCAAGGCTTGGCAGCCATTGGTGTTGACATTCCTGTACACCTGCCCTGTACTGGTACCTACACAATTGCCTTCCTCTGACATGTGGACCACCTCTAGACAACCAATGAGAGCTGCTTGTAGTTAGAATCTACACAGAACTCAGTGGTAGAGAGATGTAGGAATGAAATATGGAGGCTTCAGTCCTCTGGACCAAAGGAGGATTTTGAAAGTAACTCTACTGCTTAGCACCAAGCGAAATACCCAGGGCACAGAGAAACTGCTGAAACACAGAAGGAGCAACCAACCTGTGACTTGTCCAAAGTCTCACCACTGGTGGGAGGTAGATCTGGAGGCCTAACTAAGGAATTGGGCTTTGTGGTCTATCCTGAAAACCATCTGACCATGTCACCTTTCTGCTAGATGCCACCTGCACAGGTATCTTGGGCATGTGCCTCAGTGGGCCACCTCCTGGAGTCTTTAAGCTGGGTCAGGGACTAGACACCAGAAGGCAGGTGCTGCTGCTTTTGATTGTACAGGCATGGTCACATCAGAGACTGGGGTAGCTTCTGGGTTGCAGAGAGAGGGAGCATGATGTGCTACTGTCTAGATGGGTTCACAAGTCACTGGGCTGGTGGTGTAAGGAAAGTGCTGAGGTCTGGCAACAGTATGTATACTTTATGAGGCTGCTGGTGGTAGTGGTGGAGGGCTGGAATGGCTTCCTGATAAAAACACGGAGGATCCCTGTGGAGAAGGAGATATACCAGATCATCCTCTCTGAAGAAGGACCATGGACAGCACCTGTTGAGCCCAGGAACTTTTTAGCCTTCAGGTTCTTTTCACCAGAGTCTTGAAGCCATAGGGAGAGGGGTGACAGACTGACCTGATAACTTGGCAAGGATAACAAAATATGTCTGCTGTCATTTATGAAGATTTGTTAAACCTACATCATGACAGAATTGCAGGAAAACCAACAAAGTCTTAGGGATTAGATCAGAGTAGACATTTAGTATCAGAAAATAAAACCTTACAAATACCTAAGATTGACTAGTTTTCCATATTTCAAACAATGCAGAAAAAGGAATCAAGGGTTAAAAGTAAGACCATTTCCCAAATCCACCCTCCCATGGAAGGCCAGCTCCTGCCATCAACATCAGCATCCTCAATTCTGAGAATACTGAGGTAGCATTATAATCGCTAGGTTATCTGAGGATTAGAGAGAGCTAACCAGTATACCTGACTCTAGGCCACGGATCTCAGCACCAAACCAGACAAACAGACACATTCCATTGGGTTACGAGGAGAGCTAACCTGGATAAAGGGTGCCTAGTATAATTGGTGCTATTTGATTTCTCCTCAGAGGCCTGTGCCTCTTTAGACTCTGGACAGTGAGCTAAGGCATTGTGATAAATTCTTATGAGAGACAGTATGAACACTTAGTGAAGAATCTGTGTGTAGTTAATGAATCACTAATATTCTAAGGGAGTGGTTACACACTGCCGTGTCAGTAGAGAATCCAGGGCTGAGGCCCTGCTAATGCTTCTGTCTGGCTGTGATCTATTCCAGTGGGCACCCAAGGTGGCATGAGAAAGCACACACCCCAGTGATAGCACTGGGGCCATCGGTGATCAGTTGAGGAAGAGAGATGTTGTAGAAATGATGAAAGCAAATGGTCAGTATTAATTACTTCTACCCAGCATGGAAACACAAGAACAAAGAGTCCGTAAAGTGTTCTTTCAATCCCAATGCCAGGATCTCTGTGACACCTGGAGACTTGCTGATGCTGGCATTGTTTTGGAGGAAGAACCAGCCCCTTGTCATAATCCAATACAATTCTAGTGTTTGTCTCCAGTCCCACCGGTCAGGATAATCCAATGTAATCCTTGTGTTTGTTTGCAGACCTCAAAGTATTTGCATCTACAGTGCCTTGGTTTGATTTCACTGTGTTTGAGATAAAACTTATTTGTATATTCATTTCCTCTTGATATCTTTTCTGTTATCATCACTCTTGTCAACATGAACACTGCAGTGGTGACCAGCAGCCTTCGCCATTGCCATGTGCCAAGTCCTTTTCCTGAATCTCCCATGCTCATATTTGGCCACCTACCGAAAGCAGTCTACAGTTTTAACGTTATCCTCATAAAATTTCCCTTTCCCTTCTTAATTTAATTAAATTAATTAATTTTGAGGCAGGATCTAACTATGTAGCCTTGACTGGCCTGGAACTTGCTATGTAGACCAGGATGGCCTCAAACTCAGAAATCCTTCTGTCTCTGCTTCTGCAGTGCTGAGATTAAGGTTATGGATACCATTCTTGGCTCAAACTTGTGACTTATAACACACTTTGTTTCTTAGCCCAATTGAAGCTGCTTTTGGTTCCTCACAGGGCCCCTGTTTTCCTTTACAGAGATAGCACTAAGAAAGGTTGTAGGAGCCACTGATCTGGAAGAAATGAGATCACAAAAACGTTGTACAACTTGATTCTGGAGTAATGGGGAGACAGTAAGAAGCAGACATACCCGTGTTCAAGCTCTTAGGATTCTAGTCATTCGGCAATAGATAAGATGAGATGAATTTTGATCAACTGAAATTGAGAGGGTTTACGTATTTGCTGTTAATATTTTATGACTCATAACCCTAAAGCTTCTTATTGGGCCATTTAAAATAAACACGAAATAGTCTCATTTGCAATTCCAAATATGAGTATTTTGAACTAAATACTTTTAGGTGTGAAATCCAGCACCGGCGATGAATCTCTCATCTCAAATAATTATCTCGGTTACTCTCCTGTTGCTGTAATAAATTGCTCCAACAGAAACAACGTCAGGGAGAAAGAGCTTATTTTGGTCACAGTTCAAGATACAGCCTCTTGTGTTGGGGAAGTCATGGTAGCGCAAGCTTGAAGCAGCTGGTCTCATGGCATCCACAGTCAGAAAGGAAGGGGGAGGGAAGAAAGAGAAGAGAGAAGAGAGGGAGAGAGAAAGGACAGAGGAGAGAGCAGTATTCTGGAAAAGCAATGTGCACAAGTTCCGAGCCATATGTCTGGTTCTAAACATCTAGAACCATATGTGTGAGTGTGATATGTACATGCAGCATATCATAGCACATGTGTGGAGGTGAGAGGTCACCACTGTGAGTCAGTCCTCTTTTTTCACATTTACATGGGTTCTGAGGATGAAGCTCTGATTGCCAGGCTTGTGCAGCAAGCATCTTTACCTACTGAACCACCTTGCCGGCCCAGAAAAATGCCTTCTTAATATTTCTCCTCTCTTGAATATCCACAGGGACTTGAAAGTAGAATTTGTGAGTCTGAGACAGCTCAAGTTCCTTTATAACATGGGTCATTATTTCCACATAACCTGCCGACCTCTTATAGTATATTCTAAATTACTTATAATACATAATGGCTATAAAGTGCTGTAAATAGTTGTTAGTCTGTATTATTTGGGGAATAAGAGAAAATATCTCTATTTGCTTAATACAGGAAGTTAAAAATATTTATTTGCTTAAAATTTTATATGTCTGAATATTTTGTTTGTACATATGTAAGCACCTTGTATCTATGGAGGTCAGAGAGTGCTAGAACTGTAGCAAATGATGATTTTGAGCCACTATCTGGGTTCTAGGAGCCAAAGGTCCTTTGGAAATGTTCTTAACAGTAGAACCATATCCTCATAGACTCAATTTGAAAAAAAAATCAAATATTCACTTTGGACTTGATCAAATTTATGGACATGGAGCTCACTAATACAAAGGGATAAAGGTATTTCTATTGGTCATGAAATTCTATCTAATTGTTTTATTAATTGTACTGACACATAGCAACTGTGGAGTTTAATGCTGCATTTCAATGCATATACACACTGTCTGATGATCAGAGCAGGTTGACTAGCTCGTCTGTCATATTGGAGATATGTGGCCTTGCTTAGTGAGGGGACAATTCAAAGTCCTCTGCTCATAGTCAACACAAGCCAGCTATGCTCTGTAGTAGGCCCAAGTCATTCAGTTGATCAGAATTGTTGTTGGGTGGGCCTGCAGATGTGTTCCAGGCTGCACATACACGTACACACACACACACACACACACACACACACACACACACACACACACACACACACACCATAGCATTATCCTAGGATCTTTACCATTTGATGAACTGCCACTGAGACCATTCACTCCAGTCTACAACCTCCATTGAGCCACAATCTCTAATTGCTCAAGCAGCTGCTGGGCTGAAGGGAGCATGCTGCTGCTGCTGCTGCTGCTGCTGCTGCTGCTACTGCTGCTGCTGTTACTGCAGAGAAGGAGGAGGAGGAGGGAGGGGAGGAGGAGTAGGGAGAGGAGGAGGGAGAGGAGGAGGAGGGGAGGAGGAGGAAGAGGAGGGAGAGGAAGAGGAGGGAGAGGAAGAGGGAGAGGAGGAGGAGGAAGAGGAGGGAGAGGAGGAGGGAGAGGAGGAGGGAGAGGAGGAGGAGGGGAGGAGGAGGAAGAGGAGGAGGGAGAGGAGGAGGAGGGGAGGAGGAGGAAGAGGAGGGAGAGGAAGAGGAGGGAGAGGAAGAGGGAGAGGAGGAGGAGGAAGAGGAGGAGGAGGAAGAGGAGGAGGAGGAAGAGGAGGAAGAGGAGGAGGGAGAGGAGGAGGAAGAGGAGGAGGGAGAGGAGGAGGAGGAGGGAGAGGAAGAGGAGGGGAGGAGGAGGAAGAGGAGGAGGAGGAGGAAGAGGAGGGAGAGGAAGAGGGAGAGGAGGAGGAGGAAGCGGAGGAGGAGGAAGAGGAGGAAGAGGAGGAGGGAGAGGAGGAGGAAGAGGAGGAGGAGGAGGGAGAGGAGGAGGAGGAGGGGAGGAGGAGGAAGAGGAGGAGGAAGAGGAGGAGGAGGGGAGGAGGAGGAAGAGGAGGAGGAAGAGGAGGAGGAGGGGAGGAGGAGGAAGAGGAGGAGGAAGAGGAGGAGGAGGGGAGGAGGAGGAAGAGGAGGAGGAGGAGGAGGGAGAGGAGGAGGAGGAGGAGGAGGAGGAAGAAGAAGAAGAAGAAGAAGAAGAAGAAGAAGAAGAAGAAGAAGAAGAAGAAGAAGAAGAAGAAGAAGAAGAAGAAGAAAGAGAAGAAAGAGCCACTATGCTCTGTGCTTCTGGTGCAGATATTTTCAGGGCATACCTGATATTTTAGGGACCATGTGCTGGCTAGTTTTATGTCAACTAGATACCAGCTAGAGTCAGCAGAGAGCAGGGAGCCTTAGTTGAGAAAATGTCAACATAAGATCTAGATATAGGTAAGCCTGTAGGGGGTTTTCTTAATTAGCAATTGATGAGGGAGGGCCCAGCTCACTGTGGATGGTGCCATTCCTGGGCTGATGGTCCTGGGTTCTATAATAAAGCAGGCTGAGCAAGTCATGTGGAGCAAGCCAGTAAGCAACATCCCTCCATGACCTCTGCATCAGTTCCTGCCTCTAGATTCCTGGTCAGTTTGAGTTCCTGTCTTGACTTTCCTCAGTGGACTGTGATTCTGGATATCTAAGCCAAATAAACCCTTTCCTCTCCATGTTGCTTTTGGTTATGGTGTTTGATCACAGCAAGGGAAACCTTAACTAACTAGGCAGGCCATGAAACGAGTCTACACTAATGGTCATAGCAATTACTACAATAGACAGGATCCACAGAGTTACTCTTTGATCAGAATGCCCAGTCTAGATCTCATTTACTGTTAAGCATCTCTGTGAAGCAGGCACTATTACAACCACTGTTTGGTAGAGGAGGAAACCAAGGCACAGTTTATCTCAGTGATGAGGTCAAAGTCTTGTAGCTAATCCTCCTCTCGTGGGATTAGCATTCAGTAATGGCTATATCAAACAAGATGGTATTTGATGTTTGTCTGAGGGGGAGGCACATACATACATACATACAGACAGACAGACAGACAGACAGACACAGGAATACAGTTCTCAGCAATCACCTGCCTGCTAAACACTTCTATAACTTCACCTGTAGTCCTTTCACCCACACCAAAGCTTACTTATTCTTTGTATTCACATCCATACAGAGACAGCTTCATTCATAAACTAGCTCCCAGGGATGGGTTTACAACATCTACTAATACAGAACAGTCATAGGGAAACATTTTAATAAAAGTTAGATGAATAACATATGGAAGTCTTTCTTCCCCATCCTAAAGTATCTTACTGTGAAGGATCTTAGCAACCTCAACCTACTGTCTTTTTTCTTTCCTTCATTAAGTCAAGAACTTGTTCATTTACAAATATATTTTAAATTTTTATGTGTGTGTTTGTGTGTATGTGTGTATGTGTGTATGTGTGCATGTGTGCTAGAGTTACAGTTCTGTGAGATGCCCAACATGGGTGCCAGAAGTAAACTCAGGGCTGCTACAAGAGCAGTGTGTGTTCTTTACCACTGTTGCCCTAATCCCAGAATTTGTGCTTTTAACTAAAGAGAAACCCTTTCTTAGTTTTTATTCTTGTGGCATTAGAGACTAAATCCAGGGCCATGTACACAACAAGCAGAGTCTACACCACCACAGAGTTACATCCACAGCCTGTTCTTACTTCACACATAAGATCTCCCAGTATCTTACTCTTGAGTTTGGGGCTATTCTTAAAGAACAAGGGAGTGTTTGAGCACAAGGGCTGTACCCTCAGCAGGAGCACTCATGACTGATACAGTGCCTATGTAACTAACAGGGAGGTATTACATACAACATGGAAACATTGGGAAAGTGATGAAGGTATTTAATTACAGAAATGCACACAGACTAAGACAACCCATTCCTCTGATGGTTTATGATGCAGTATCTCACTATGGGTTTTATTTGTATTCACTGGAGTGGTGAGAGCCTTTCTATGTTTTATTGACCATTTGCATATTTTCTTTGGAGAACTGTCTAATCCCATTCTTTGCCTCTGCTTTAATTGGGTTATATTTTAATTAGCAAGTTGTAAGAGTTATTTATAGATTTATAGATACAAGCTCTTCTTTAGATATAATATAAGATTTATAGATATATAGATACAAGCCATTCTTCAGATAAAAGATTTGGAAGAATTTCCCTCATTCTTTGGGCTACATTTTTACTTCTTGATCAAACAACTTGCAGCACAAGAGTTAATAATCATTTGGAAGTCTGATTTACAAAATTTTTTCTTTGGCCATGTATGCCTTTCTTGGTATATTTAAGAAGACCCATCAAATAAGAAGACCCATCAAGTGCAAGATCGATCTATCCATCTATCTATCTATCTATCTATCTATCTATCTATCTATCTATCTATCTATCTATCTATCTATCTTATATTTTCTTCTCAGAGTTTGACAGACACACTTACATTTAGATCTATAATCTATTTTGGGCTGAGTTTTGGAAACTGTATAGAGAGATCCAACTCCATTTTTTAGTGTGTCCACATATAGCCCTCTCTAACCACTGATTACAAAGAAAATTCTTTCCTCTTTGAAATGCTCATCACCTATGTTGAAAGCCACTTGCTTCTAATCATCAATGTTTATTTGTGGGTTCAATTCCTTTCTATTGATTTCTATGCCTGTCTTTAGGACAGTACTGTATTGTCTTGGTTACTGTAGCTGTGGAATCAGCCTGGGAACTGGGAACAGCTTTGCTATGCCTTCCTTGAAATTATCTTATTCTAGTCAAGTGTATTTCAATATGGATTTTAGAATCAATCTATCAATTTATCAATTGAATATATAGATCATTTCAAAGACTATTATAATGTGCTAGCCAGGGGTCTCCAGAAACAGAACCAATGGAGGATGCATACATTCTGTGCATGTGTGTAGTTGTATGTATATGTTGATTAGGAGAAGTCAGGCAATCACAGATGAGAACAAGCCCCATGAGAGACTATCCTCAAAGCAGAGAGCCAAAGAAGAGGTTTTGAGGATCAGGGAAACTACAGCATAACTTGGACTATGTCCAGAAGTCTCAGCACCCAGGAAGCCAGCATTGTAACCGTCAGACTGCAATCAAAGGGTTAATAGGGTTAGTGAGGCCTGATTAGTGAGGGCTGCTGTTGTGAGCAGCAGGATCTAGAGTTCAACCAATCAAGAGTATGATGTCCAAAGTCAGCCACTGTGGTGGACAACAGTAAGTCACACCCCTGTGAAATGGGTTGTCAGAGACAATTTTCCTTCTTTTTCTGACCTGCTGTATTTTGACTTCCCGTCAATTGGATGGTGACTGCCCACATCCAGGATATGTCTGCCCTACTCAGTGCTCCAAGTCACACAATAGTCTTCTCTGGAACACTCTTTCAGACACACCCAGAAGCCTCAGGTGACATCTTACTATTCTGGTTTATTAATCCAGACATTTTATATTTAACTGGGTCTTATTTACTGTTTTTACAGTCTCCATGGTGTGTGTCTTGTGTTTCTTTTGAAAATCTCACTCCCAGTTTTGTTTCCTGCTCCTTCTGCTGCTGTTGTGGTATCACCATCTCTATTTCCAGGTATGCTGCAACTACAGGGAAAACCAGTTCAGTGCTACGTGTGGATTTAATACCCTGCTGTCCCACTTAGGGTATTTCAGAGTGGATTGCTGAAGGGTACGAGTCCCTTCCAAAGATAGTTGTACTACTTCCCTTCTGACCACAATGCCCTTTGCTGTGTTTCCTGCCCAGTTTCCTGCCCAGTTGTCCAGAGAAAACTTAGAATTTAATGCAAACTACAAGTGGCTGGATTGTGTGCTTGGTCTTGGGGAAAAAACAGCCAGTTTTCTACCAATAATTGTAATGTCAGCTATGGGTTATTTTGAGACACCCTTGGGGGCTAAAGAGGGATGTCATTTGTTCTACTAACATATATAATATGTAAATTGATTTTTGTGTATGAGTGCGTGTGTGTTCACACGTTTACATATGTGTGGGTGCATTGTGTATTGGTGCATGTATGTACATTTGTATATGTGTGCATGTGTACAGAGGCCTTCCTTGAACATGTTCTGCTTTATATGTTGAAGCATCTCTTGTTCAAACCAGATCCTGTAGCTTCCAGTTCATCTGATTATCCAGCTTGCTCCATGGACTCCTTAGCTTCACCTCTCAAGCACTGGGATCCCAGGTGGGTCATGGTCCGCTTGGCTGTTCCATGGGTTCTGAGATCCAATCTCTAGTCCTCAGGCATAGGCAGCACTCTTCAGTTACCGAGTCACCCAGCCAGGGTGAGAAAATTTGGCTTTTCAATGTTCAGCCAATCTTGTAGCACTGTGACAAATACTGCTTAGTCATGGTGTGCAATCACTTGCGTGGTTTTGTACTTGATGTCTAGTGTTTAGATTCATTATAAAAATGTATGAATTATCAGATAATAAAAAATGTGGAAAAGTCTATCTCTAGAAGTGTGTTCTGTTTTAAAATCTGTTACATTTGCTAGTTATACCCCCAGCCTGTCTCTCCTGCTCATCATCATCTTCCCAGCCTCTTATTTTGAGGTCATTTATTATGCCTTTGGATTTAAGGTGTGCCTCCTGATGATCTCAGGTGGTCAACTCTTGCTTTTCGTTCCATACATCCTTCCTCCCCTTTGATTAGATTTACAGCCATTATATTGCTGAGTCCTTGTACAGACCCAGGGACTTGGACCTGGCTGGTGAGGAAGTGGAAAAAAAGACAGACAGACAGACAGACAGACAGACAGACAGACAGCCGGGCAGGCAGGCAGGCAGGCACAAAGACAGAAAGCATGGATTTGGAGGTCTGGGCCCTCAGATGGAGAAAACTGCAGCAACTTGAAAGCTCAGCTTGCTATGTAGAGTTCAACTGGGAAGCAAGGCTTTGCAAGCAGCTGAGCAAGGACGCAGGCTTAGCTAAGCTCAGTGGGAGAGGCCAAGCACCTGGGCAGAGAAATCTCTGCTGGATTTTTTTTTTTTTTGCATACACTATCACCATCCACTTGGACCAAAGGAAAGCCTTACCATTCTCACTGGTCTGAGTTCTAGGGTCCTTGACATGACTGGGCCATGCCAATAACACACATTCCCTCAGGACTTCATACGTTCAGGCCTTCTTCCATTCTCCAAAGCTCGCATTTCATGTTTCCATATGTGGCTGGAGTTCTCTGTGCTCTGACTCTTTGTTCTGTATGTCTTGCCATCTTTCTTCTGCATAAAGTGGACATTTTATAATGTAACATTTAAGTTTCTGTAATGGTTTCTTTATCTCTTAAAACATTTTTATTATTTTTAATTATAAGTTAGTGTTTATGTGTATATCAATGCTGGAAGAGGGCATCTGATTCCCCAGTGCTGGAGCTGTGAACAACCCAATGTGGGTGCTGGAAACCAAAGTCAGGATCTCTGCAGGAACTCTTAGCTGCCGAGCCCCATGTCTTTATACCCCAGATGCTTTCTTTTGCTACAGTTTCCTAAGATTTCTTTTTGGTGATTCCCCTGGGAATATATAATCTGTATCTTCTTATCAGAATTCACCTTACATTTAGACATTTATTTCATGGGAGACACAGAAACAATACTTTTCTACCACTTAACATTTTTCTCCTACTTAGTTTGATTATAAAGGTTGTTACCTTAAACTTCTCACCTAACATTTCTAGTCTTCTTCATTTACCTTGGGTTTAAGTTGCCAACTTATGTTATTTTTTACTTTTAATACAATTTTGCTCCAACTTTCCCCCTTTGTATGGGTATTGTAAAATCTATTGCAGTAGGTTATAGTCTCAATATTATAATTATTTATATATTATTTCCTATGTTAGATTTTATATCTGTTAAGAAGAAATATGCGACTTTTATGATGGGCTGTATAATTCTTTATTGGAATTTACTTTTGTGTCTGGATTTGAATGACTGTCTTTTATCTTTTGTGTAGAATAGGGAGACATATCTGCCACAGTCCTAGTAAGGCAGGTCTGTTGGCAGTTCTGGATTTTGTCTGTCTTCTCTGGAGATAGTTTCATTGTACTTTCCCATTAACAGGATAGGATGGCTGGGTACAAAATTCGTGTTTGGAAGATGCCTTTCCTCTCTTTGCTTTAAATGGGCTTTATTGTTTGGATGAAGAGTCAGCTGGTTCCCATTTCATATATCCCTCATAGGATGAGACACACCTCTGCTCTTGCTAATTTCATGATTTGCATTTGTCTTTGCTGCTTACCTTTTGTTAGTGATATGTCCAGATTTGGGACTGTAGCATAAAATGGTTGAACCTTGGCTATGTGTACTAACAACACTCATTAAACTTGGACCACTTGCAGTTGTTGTTTTTCTGAACAATGTCTGAACCATCTTTGTCTGCTTTCTTTGGATGTGTTGTCACCCCATTGTTGGTTGGATTGAATAGTAATTCCTTTCTTACTGAGTCTGTAACTTCCATTCATTCTCTCTGCTCTCTGCTCACAGTCTTTACTGACTTGCCTTCAGGTTCATGAGTGTTTTTCTTCTGTTGTTCAAATCGAGCTCACAATTTCTAGTGAATTTTTCATTTCGATTAAATACATCCCAGCTCCGGAACTTTCATTCATTTCATTTTTATAATTTCTCCCTCCATGTTGATGCTCTCTGTACCTCTTTGAACAAATTTTAAACAGCAGCTTTGAAGTCTGTATTATGTTGAGATCAGGCTGTGCCCTGACCTAAGTTACTCCATACTGTGTAGAATATGGGATTCTCAGAATCCTTCTTACCCTAAAAGACTATGTTTTATGAGAGGCTTTCATTCTAGACCACGGTTTCAGAAGCTACCACAGGTGAAGCCACTCTTGTGTGACATCAAGAGCTTGGAGCTGTCTTGTTCACGTCTCAGTAGATGAGGAAGCAGAGAAACAGTTGGAGGTGGAGGGCTGAGCTGTAACTCTCATAGCCCCATTTCTAGTGACCTACTTCTGAAAGTTGATCCCCATGCCTAAAAGTTTCACAGCCCACTGAGGAATGAGTATTCAAACACACAGGTCTATTGGGACAGGGGGCATATCCCATGCAAAACCTAATGGGTTAGGATTAGAGGCAGAGACCTGCTTTACTTAGAGTGACCATTGGTTAGGAAACAGAGTGTCCCCTTGTCTATTTCCTCCCCCTGACATAGGGTCTCCACTTGACAAGTGGAGGATTAACTGGTCAAAAGCAGAGGTAGATCTTCCATCTGTTAAATGGGCTGAGTAGGGCAGGGAGCCTCTGACATCACGACATGAATAAAAATTCTATAATACAAACCTAGTCGAGGTGAGAAATGTCAATGCCTTCTCTGCTCTGAGGAGAAACTGAGTCACTGAGGTCTGAGGTGGGCTGTAGGAGGGAAGTAGGAACTCACCCAGATGTATAAACTCACTCAGATGGTTGCCAGTTGGTGGTGCTGCTTGGAGAGGTCTAGAGGTCTTGCTGAAGGAAGTGTGTAGCTGGGGCCAGGCTTTGAGAGGTTAAAGAGTTGGGCCTTTTTCTTTGCCTCTCATTCTGCTTCCTGCTTGATATTCCGTGTATGGAGCCCTCGACTTCTACTCCAGTAGCCATGGTGCCTCTTCTCTATAATAGTGATGGACTTATAACCTCTGAACCTGTAGTAAGCCAACATAATTTTTTTTCTATATGTTTCCTTGGTCATGGTGTTTGATCACAGCAATGGAAAAATAACTGATACAATAACTATAACACTGGTTATATACAGTGTATGCATCTCCATTCTTTCCAGTCTTTGTAGTTGACTTAAATATTCATTCTTTGTTTCTTTGTTCCTTTGTTTCTTTCTTTTGGAAAAATGTAGGTAATAAGGAAAGGTTTTAATGTATGTTACAGTTGTCTTAATTCTCATGGTAAGCAGTAAAGATTGAACTCTAGTTCACGCAGCAAATTGTGTGCACACGTGCACGCACAAACACACACACATATCTATCATTGCTTTTTCAAGTATTCATTTGACCATACTGTTTGCCTGTACTTTCCATACCCAGTGTCTTCAAATGTGTATTCAAGATGAGGAATACACTCTTTTGGTATTTTTTTTTCCAATCATTTAAAATGCGAGGGGGAGGGGAGGGCAGAGAGATGGCTCATCATTTAAAAGCATTTGTTTCTCCTGCGACAAAACAGACCCAAGTTTGTTTCCCAACACGCACATGGTATCTCACCTGTAATTCCATTTTCATGTAGTAAATGCAAACAGTCACAACACACATAAAATAAAAGTAATCAAGTCTTAAAGTGTCCCCTGGTATTAATGTTGTTACCTCATTTGCTTGCTAGGTTTCCCATGCACTTATGACTAATTACAAAAATTTCCCCCCTTTGTATAACTCAAACACCTAGGAGTTTATAGTCTCTTTTAAAGCTTATGGCCAGATGCAGTATGAACCAGTTGTTTCCAGTTCAGGGCAAGCTGCTGCAGAGTCTGCACCTCCGCGCTAAGGAGTCTTTCCATCCCTGTCTTGGTTTGGACCTCCTATTTTCTATTACTTGTAGCTTCTTTCCTGGTTCACGGTTTCATATTTGTGGAGTTCGCCCTCTGACAGAGTGCACAGGGCTCATACACTGCTGAGGTCTTACACTGTAAAAAAATTATTTATAATTATTAATTAATTAGTTTGAGCCTGGAATTCTGAGTAAGGGATCATTTTGCCCAGTTCTAAGTAACTCGATCTTCTGTTTTCTGACTTTTAATCAATCTTAAGAGATTCAATAGCTGTATTGCTTCTCAGTTTCTTGTATCATGTCTGTTTTGTTGTTGTTGTTTTGTTTGTTTGTTTGTTTTCAGCATTGGTGCATAGAAGCTTTGCTGCAGTGATCTAAAATTTCACAGGAGTATGCTTGGATGCAGGCCTGTTTCCTTCTGTGCGTGGGGCACGTGAACACACCCTTTGGTTCTGAGAGGCTCTTGAGTTATTATTTTCATGATCTCTCCCTTCCTTAAGACTTTCTCTTCCTGTAGCTCTTTGAATTCCGACGTCAGGCTTGGTAGACTGGTTCTCTAATCTGCAAAATAGCTATGCTCTCCGATTTTCTCCCTTTGAGTTTCGCCGTGCTTTCTATATAATATTTTCTTTGGGATTTTCCAGTTCTCTTATTGTGCTTTGTATTTCTTGAACCTTCATCTTGGTCTTTGAATGCTCATTTAAGAATCACCGTGTCCTTTGTTTCTCTATATGCGATATCTTTCATCTTTTTTATCTGAGGATGATGTTATCTAAAAGTAAGGGCAGCCATCTTTATTCAAAGTCCCTTTTTTCTCCATAACAGAAAAGAATGTTAAGGAAAATGTATTTATGAAAGTAGTGATTACCCTGTGTCTTGTTTGTCAGCTGTTGCTGTTTACTTTAGAATGTCTCCATGGGAGTGGACTGAATAATGATGGAAAAGTGGGAATTTCCAGTACATATTTAGTTTTTATACAGGCCCCGTTGTGATTGAATACAGAAATAAGTGGACTAATATTGTATTTCCTACTTTTGCAACTTCTAAATTTAATGCAGATACATTGGAAGGTTTTAAACATGGCTTCTTGGG
This sequence comes from Rattus norvegicus, assembly GCF_021556685.1. Taxonomy (NCBI): domain Eukaryota; kingdom Metazoa; phylum Chordata; class Mammalia; order Rodentia; family Muridae; genus Rattus; species Rattus norvegicus. Next base: position 50,111,912 of record NC_141544.1, on the reverse strand, counting down.
CATCTGACTGAACAAAAGCCCAGTTTTGGTGACCAGAGAAGATTGAAGTTTATACAAGAGTAATTAAGGGACACAAATGCCATCTTTGAGGGGCACACATAGATGATCCATCTCTGATCTATTTCTTGATACATTTTACTACACTGAACCACACAACCACAGTCACCAAATGTCATTTTAATTGGGTTTATAGTTAGGCTTCTGGGAGTTAAAAGGGACCTTGAATGAACCGCAGTAAGACAGCTTTAAAATAACTAGAGGCTTCACCAGTGTATGCAAAGTTAAACATTCTGAATACTGTGGCTTGGCTTGCTGTGGCTTCATGCCTACAAGTGGCATTCCATGTACATTGGCTATGTGAAGGAGCAAGAGAGAAAGGGGTCCACATGGGCTTCCTGTCCTGAGGAAGAGGAGTTGAGAACTGTAGTCATTTTAAGTAAGCATTCATCTTGAGGTTTTTAGTAGGAAATCTTACACATGTGTACACAGCCTCCACCCGCAGCGCACACACCTGTCCATACCCTCCAGCCACAGGCACAGGCGTGTACACATGTGGAGAGCCTTTCTTTTGCATCAGTTGTAGAATAAGGAGCAAAACCTTTGCTCTTTCAGGAAAACTTCTCTGGCTTTAGGTCTCTGAAAAGTATCCAGAGTGAATTTGGGCCATAATTTCAAAAGGTACAGTTTTAAAGACTAAAATTCTTCAAGATCAAGATTCTTGAGAACTGAAATCCCAAAGGGTGAAAATATTGAAATTTTGGAAGAAATATAACTTAAAATTCTTAAAGTACATATATTTACATCTTCAAAGGGAGATTTGTGTGAGAAACATAGAAAAAGCTAATAGAGCAAGCATTAGGTCAGTTTACAAAACAAAATAGAAAACAATAATGTGTGTCCTTCACAAGCATATACACTATGTCTAATGTCACGTGGGTCTAATAGTTATGATCGAATGGTTGTGGTTGCAAAGAAATAGCTCCCAGAGCAGGAACACGTGTGTGTCTGTGGCTGGAAGGGATTACACATGTGTGCCTGTGCCTGTGTGGCTGTGTACAATTATCTGTCTGTGGTTTGAGGCTTTGTACACACATATACCTTTGGTTGAAGGCTACATACATATCTTTGCCTGTAGCTTGGGTCCGTGTATATATGTATGCTTATGACTAGAGACTGTGTACATGTGTGTAGTTGTGGCTGGAGGCTGTGTACGAGCATCTGTCTGTGGTTGGAGGCTATGTACACATGTGCGTCTGTGCCTGGAGGGTATGTACATGTGTGTGCCCTTGGCCTGAGGCTGTGTCCAAGTCTCTCTCTGGGGTTGGAAGCTTAGTACACATGTGTGCCTCTGTCTGATGTGACTGTGTACAGGTATATGCTTGTGGCTGGAGGCACTGTGCATACAGGTGTGTGCCTGAGGTCATTTGAGATATGTGACAGACAGCTCTGGTCTATTGGCGAGCAGTACCACAAGCTTACCCGATAAGGTATCTTCCTGTGCAGCAACTTCAAGCCCAGGGTTTTAAGAAGTACTATTGCCCGCAGGGGCAGATATACAGCTATCTTCATGTATTGGAGAGGCTTTGAAAAGGTTGTGAGTGTGTGCAGTTCCACCCTTGGATGGACGTTACGGTAGTGCACTCTGAGGAAGTCAAGTCAGGAGAGAAGTGTCTGAAGCAAACAAGGACTCCCCAAAGTCTTTTTCCAACTTAGGCATTCATCAAACAGCTGCACGCGTTTTTCCTTATCATAGTGTGCTTAAGTGTTTTTGGATCAGTCAATAACTTCCCTGACGAGATGAATGAGAGGAGACTTTAATTTATGAGCAGGAATATTATCTACCAGGAGAGAAGCCAAGGAGGGCACAAAACTATAAAATGATAATTTTCATCCTTGATGAATATGCGACCAGTGTTTAACCTGGAATTCAGTTTTCTTCTCTTCTTGCATAGCCCCTATGGTGGCTTATTTTAAATGTCAACGTGTCACAACCTAGGATCACCTGAGAAGAGAAGGAATTGCTTATATCAAATCGGTCTGTGCCCATGCCTGTGGGGCATTGTCTTAGTTAAGGTGATATAGGAAGACACAGCCCAGTGTGGGGCAACACTAAGCAGAGGGCTCTGAGCTGAGACAGGAGAAGAGGAAGCTGGGAGCAGGCAGTGTCTCTGCAATCACTTCTTCCTATTCTTGACTAAGCGTCTGATATGATGAGCTGCTTCGAGAGCTTGCCTTGACTTCCCTTCATCAATAGGCTATAACTCAGACTCGTGAGCCAACTAACCCTTCCTTCCTCATCCTGCTTTCTGCTCAGGACTTGTCACAGCAACAGAACAAAACCAGAACAGTCCCACCCCTTTGTTTTGTTTTCCAGAGAATTCTAATTTGGAGTTTTGGACTTGAAAGATTTCAACATTTGGGATTCTAACCTTTCAGGACTGTAAGTTTGGGGATCCGAGAATTCAGAGATTTAGATTCAGTATCCAGGGTTGTGTCTTTGTGACTGTGAGAGATCTGGGTTGATCCACATCCCAAGTAACTATTCCTAGTAGTGGAAATGTAGCTGTGCTATCTGATGTGCAGCCACTAGCTGGGTGTGGTGACTGGCATGGGGAAAACATAGCACAACTGAGGAAATAATTCCATTATTGGTTGTTTTATTAAAGAATGATTTGCTATGTAGTGAAAGCTGGCCTCACATTCATGACCCTCTTACCCCAGTCTCCTGAATAACAACATTGTAGGACTGTGCCATGCTTTCAGTTAGCACTTTTTATTTTATTTTTATTACCGCATATTTAAATCTAAGAGGACTGATGTGGCTACTGTCTGTTATGTTCGGAGAGTATTGAATTAATACTATTAAAGTAATCCATTAAAGTTTTATTTATTTAGTGGCTTGTGTGATTATTGTGTGTATGAATGCATGTATGCACACCCATAGAATCCAAAGGACAACCTGAGGGAGATGGTTCTCTTCTACCATGGAGCTCTCAGGGATCAAACTCAGGTTAGGGTCAAGATTGGTGTCAATTGCCTTTGCCTGCTGAGCTACCTCATTGTGTGACAATCTTTTAGAGGTCACTGATAATGACTTTTAACTGAAAAATAGGTATGAATAACAAGCTAAACTAAAATTAGTAAAGAGATGTTCATTTTGTAGAAACAATTGCGTCATGAAGCTGTGTTCCTCCTCTACCTACTCTAGCTCCCTTTGAGACAGATACTGGCTTCACAGATGTTCATCCAAGGACTGCATACGTGTGTGAAGGTGTATGTACACATAGACACCTCTGTGTGTAAGTGGGGATGTGTGAGCTTTGCTTCCACTCTTTTTTTACTTCAAAACATCCTGAGGATTCCAGCTGTGTGATCCTTTGCACCTCAGTGTCTTCTTAACAATGAAGTAATAAAGTCATAAACAGCATGATCGTAACTAGCATCTTTGTATGTACAATGTGACCAGTATTTTCTCTCATGGTAAGTTGCGTGAGGAAAGAATTCACAGAGATGCATTTTATTTATTTATACGTTTATTTTTTTGTGTGTGTGTGTGTGTGTGTGTGTGTGTGTGTGTGTGTGTGTGTTGCAAGTGGAGCTCAGAAGACAATATGTGAGAGTCAGTCCTTTTCTTCTACTATGTAGGTTCCAGGGCTTGAACTCAGGTCATCAGGCACAGCTCTTTACCTGCAGTTTCATCTCGATATACCTCAACAAGTATAATTTTGACTGCATATACCCTAAGAGAAGCAATTGTTTATTCTGTTCACCTATGAGCCCTTCATGCTTCCGGTCGCTGTTATACCCTGTGAATTCATGGTTCCCATGCACCTTGTGTGCTCATGGTCTCTGCAGTATCAGGGGCTCACCAGCCATTGCCATGACTGAACGAGTGACCTTGTTGTATGGGATGTGCTGAGATAGTCCATTTGCTTCAGAAGGATTTGCTGAAGATGAAGTGTGTTGCACTTATCTTAAACAGCAAAGCCTACTGATAGTGCTGACAATCAAATAAGATTCAATTTCAGTACTCCAGTCCTGTCTCTGGAGAGGTCTCATTATTGTTGTGACTTAAATCTAAAAATGTCCCCTGCAGGCTCATGTGTGGAAGGCTTAGTCCCCAGCTGATGGGCTTTTAAAACATATTTATTAATTCTCTGAGACTTTCCGAGAAGGTATTTTGATAGATTTCACTTCCCTCTCTATTCTTAACTCCTCCCAGATTGACTCCAACCTTCCTGCCCTTCAACTTTGTACCCTTTTATTAATTTTCAAATAACCAATTGCTTCAATTTATGTTGCTCATTTACTCCTAAGAGTGGGGCCATCCACTGGTTGGTATTTGATCTATCAGGGGCAAAGAAAACTCACTTTCCCTCCTCCAGAAGCCATCACCTGTCCACAGATCTCCAGTCAAGGGTTGGGGCTCGTGTTCTACTCCCCTTTCTTCCAATCTAGAATGATAACTGGCTTGATCCTGTGAGGGTCTTGTGTAGGCATCCACAGCTTCTTATGAGTCCAAGAATGCTGCCACTCTGTGTTGCCCCCAAGGTATGTTTCACATTGGTTCTCCCAAATTTCAGGCTCTTACAATCCTTCTACACCCTCTTCTTGCAAAAGTTTCTGCACCTTGGAGGGGAAGAGTGATATAAATGCCCATTTGTGGTTGAGCACACCATAGCAGAGTAATAGTAGTATCTTTACTACTACTACTTTAGCAGAATTATAGTAGTGTCTTCACCCACCCACCGGTGCCAATGAGCTTCCCCAACCATGAGTTCTTGCCCAGATTTACAGTACCAGCATGCATTTCTACCTGTGGAACAGGCCTTGAATCCACTAAAAAAGAAGTTGGATACTGCCAAAACATTCATGTCATTATTGTGACCCTAGGTGTGTCTGTCTTTCCATGTCTGTCACTGTAGTTCCCAGGGTTCATAGCTGAGAAAGACTATTAATATCTTTAATTCTCAGCAGCCTGCATACCAACTAGTAGTATAAAAGCTGTCCAGTAGGAACTATTCCTGGATTATAATAACAGAGATTTTAAGATGTCTTACAAATATTTAGAGCTTCCACTTAATATTCAAGTTGTAATAAAATTGCACAGGCATTGATGTAAGGACGTCACTGCTGTGTTCTGCTTCCACCTCAATTGCCTTCACCATCTGGGAGATCTCTGCCCTCAGCTACTCTAATATGACTCTTTTGTAATGTCAATCAGAATCCTTGAGCAAGTTAAGGACATGTGCTTTGGATCTAGCCTTCCCCTTTATCTCCCTCGTTTTCTTCTGTCAGTTCCCCTGTATCCTCTATCATTTCTCTACTATTTCAATATCCCTCCCAAACACATACCTCGTGGTTTTTCTCAGTTAAGGTCAGTAAACAGTGCCCATTTCCCATAATCCTGAATTCTGACTCTGAGAGCAGTTTCTGCGGGGCTTTGACTCAACACCTCTGGCATCATGTGACACATCCCTCCCAGGGGAGTGGGAAAGCCAGAGTGATGGACGTTTATGTTGGTTATTTTTTAGGTCAACTCTTCTGGGCCATGAAGTGCCCAGGTAGGTGAAGACATTTCCAGAAGACATTTGTGGGGTGAGTGAAGCAGATGGTTTTCTTCAGTGTGATGAATTCTCTAATGTGCTGAGTTATGAAAGAAACAGAAAGTGAGAGAAAGGTTCAATTTACTTTCTGCCTGGTAACTTGAACTGGGAGAGTTCTCTGTCTGTCCATCCACTAAGATATCTCCTGGGTCCCCAGCCTTCAGAGCACAAGATGCAAGACTTCTAGGATCATGAAAGCCAGCACCCTATAACAAATCTCTCCCTTCTTCTACCCTCCCCTACAGATAATTTGTATCTTGATAAATATGTTCTATCATAAGATCCATATATCTTCCTGGATATTTCGCTGAAGAGCCCCCATTAACAGAATCACACCCAATCCTGGGGCTTTTGTAAGGAGGTTCAGCAGCATGGGAAACTGATGGCAGTGTGAGTCTACCAGGCTGCTCCAGGCTCTCAGAAGGACAGGAGAGACAGGAATGGAAGGTGACAATGTGGGACAATGGGAATGTGAACCTGCAGCTGTGGGAGAAGGTAGCTGTGTCCTTTTCTTACAGATGCCACATTCCACAGGAGGAAGAGTCAAGTCAGCACTGGAGGCAAGAGCATCCTGAATCTCTGGTCTATCATATATACTCCTTCTGTCATGGCAACAAACCTGGACATGTTCCATAAAACACTTTAGTTTTGACTTTTATTGCCATTTAGTTTAATTCAGACATTTTAATCAGTGAAACAAAATATTAAAAAAATCCAAATTAGCACACAAGAAATGATACATTACTACAGAGACAACAGTTTGTGGGCAGAGAAGTGAGCTGTGCATACACACAGGTTCTGGCTTAATGAATCCTTTCTTTATATATTTATTCATCTTCTCCCTTTCTTTTTCTTCCACTTACCTACTTCAGCCATATAGGTAACCTATATATTTTCAGTGTGCAAAATTTTTACCCATTATAAGCTTTCTTTCTCCCTATGTTGAAAGAAAGAGAGAAAGAAAATGAAAGATAATGAAAGAAAGAAACAGGATTCTTTTAAAAAAATAAAACATTATATATTCCTTATCTTTCTTTTCTTAAGTATGGTAAAAATATTCCTCCTCCCTTTTGTTCTTTTCTCCCTCCTTTCTTCCCTCCTTCCTCCTGTTCCTCTTTTTCTCCCTCCCTCCTTCTCTCCCTCCCACCTTCTCTCCATCCCTTCATCCCTTCTTTCTTCATCCTTCTCTTCCTCTATTCCTCCTTCCTTCCTTCCTTCCTCTTTCCCTCCCTTCCTGCTTCCCTTCCTCTGTCCCTCTCTCCCTCCTTTCTTCCACCCCCCCTCTTCATTTCCCCTTTACCTTTCTTTTATCAAGCTTTACAACAGAAAGCCGGCATTTCTCTTCTAAACTGTGCTCAGACCCACTCTCCAGAACTTCATGTGAATTCTTGCTCTTATTATTTTTGTCATATTTCCTTAGCTACTTAAAAACACTCATTTATTCATTTATTGTGCTGTGTAAGACTGAACCCAGAGCCTTGTGTATGCTAGGCAGGCAAGCCAGCACTGAGCTACATTGATAGCCTTTGATTAGTTTTTAAGTTAAACATTTTTCAATGTCTGAAATGAGTATTGGTCCATACAACATGCCTTTTCCTTAAACTGTGGTAGTATGACTTGGAAAAACAGTTTCCTTCCTTTTTTCCCACCAGCCTTTGTACTATGGTGGCCTTCCCAGCTTTCCTTGTCTGACCATTCACTCTCTCCCCTGCCTTCCATTCTCACCTCAAGCTATAGAACTTTACCAACCACAGTTCTGATAGAACTGTGGCAGTAGTGCCTGTGTTTGCTGGCTACTTGCTGGCTATTCACAGACATCCCTCTAGATGGGCTTCAAGCCATTCATATATCCCAGAGGCTCTGTGTCACATTCTTTTAGGACAGCAGCTAAACCATCTGTATAGGTCAGCCAGAAAAGCTGCATGCAAGTGTCTGATTGCAGTCTTGACCATATTTGCTATGGCCAAGGCCCAAGGTGCACCTGTCAGGGACCCTCATTTACCCTTCTAAGTGCTTTGAAATTGCAATTCCTCTCTATCTAGAAGTGTTGGTTCACCTGGAGGGGTTCCTGTCCCACTCTCTTTTATTGGTTACTTTTCTGTATTGTAATATAATACTCTGACAAAAAAAAAAAACAACTTAAGGAAGGGAGATCATGATGGGGAGGAGGAATTAGGATGAAACTATAACTCCCCTCTCTTACACACACACACACACACACACACACACACACACACACACACACAGAGAGAGAGAGAGAGAGAGAGAGAGAGAGAGAGAGAGAGAGAGAGAGAGAGAGGCATATATCTCCCAACAAAGTTCTACTCCCTGAGGTTTACCTATCCTCCTCAAATAGCCACTACCAACACCAAGTATTCGAATCAAAGCCTATGGGGGCATCTCTCATCCAAACCACCATGCCTTCTCTGCTATCTTTGACAAAGTGCATATGAAATCATGCAGCCCGGTTGGGACTGGAAACACAGGAGCCCCCTGCTGACCCTAGACTACTTCCTCATTCTTCTGCCTTAAGTCCATCCTAGCTCTTCCCCAGATGTTGAGATTCCAGAACTAAAGACACGATTTTCTCTTCCCATTTGGACCTGGGAAGTCAAGGGAGAAATAATTCTATTAAGGAGTCACTGTGGAGAAGGCTCTGAGTATGAGAATGAAAATCGTGGATAGTGAAGTTAGGGATGAGTATTAGTTAGAAAGGCCTTGATCTTGGGGTTGACTCATGGAGGACCTTATGGAAGAAAGGTAAAGTTTCTGGGCATTCTGGGAGTGCATCCAAGGAACTAGTGTCTAGTACAAGGCACAAGTATGGTGGTTGTACTGGCTCGTGGGGGAGGGGTACTGTGGAACCCACTGCCATAGTGAGGACTCTGTATTATGCTTCATGACATTGAAAAGCATTGCAGACTTTCAGACCAGATTATGGTGTGAGGTTGGGGTAGGAATGGTATTGAGATATGATGGTTCCTTAGTATCTTCTGGAGATACTTCTGTTCATACAAATGTCTTCTGTAGACTCACAGCTTATCCTGACAGCCTCCTACCCACTCCTTGCTTTTCTCTTCTACTTGCAGAAAGACACAGGCACCACTTGGGGCTGAGTTCTGGGCCAGTCTATGAGCTGAGATCCACTCCTCACTATTTGTGCATTGGCCTGCATGGTTCTGGACCTATCTGAGCCTAGGCTTCTTCATGTAGGTGTTGGAAAGACAGGGTTGGTACTGATCTCATTGGGGATAAGGGAGTGTATTGAGTTCACAAAGAAATGGCTTCTGAGCTGGACAAGCTGCCTCTGAACAGCTGTCCGTGTGGCACCAAAAGGTCCCTATTGAAAAAGATGGAAATTTGTCACAGTTCAAGTATGCTCAGTGTCAGATACTACAATGTGTCTACTCCAGCACTGCTTTGTCACTGCTGGCCCTGATGGTGTGAGCATGAGAGAATTGGCAGGGCAACTAACTCAGCTACCGCCCAGGCCCAGATCCAGAAGTTTGAGCTGACCCAACCTAACATCTACCCACTTATGAGCTGCTGCAAAGCATAAAGGGGCCAGTCCTGCAGAACCAAAGCTGCAGGATTCCCCATGACTCAGGGAAACAGTAAGACTGGGAAGAGTCTCAGTAAGACTCAGTAGTAATGGTGGAGCAGAAGTCAGAGGCTTCGGGCCAGACCAATGACTCATTGCAATGAACATTTGCAAGTAAAGGTGTTTGGGCAAAAGGGTGTACTGTGTGATACACTGTGACACACTGAAGCTTCCACAGTAAGATTCTTTTTTTTTAATTTTTAATTTTAATTTATTTTCTGGGAGGCAGGTTACAAGGGTGGAGGGTGGCTATGAAAAGACTGGGAAATGAGTGGGGTTGGGGTGTGTGGTATAAAATTTCTAAAGAATCAATAAAAGTTATGAAACAAAGCTCACAGACCCATGCCCCCAAGCACTACTCACATAAGTGTGTGCCCGTGTACACACACACACACACACACACACACACACACACACACCCATGCACACTCATATTTAGCTGAATTAAAATGTCAGTTTTTAATGATGTAGTCAATTTCAGGAAGCTGTAATTATTATTTGAATTCTCCATTAAACTAGGAGATTTGAAGGGACTGACTTGGTCATCTTCTTGAGTTCTTTACAAGGAGTTGAAGTGTATAGGAAGTGCCAACCAGCTCTGTATGTGCGAATGAATTTACATGTACAAATAGCCCTTATGTGCTCCAAATTCAGATGGAGGGCAGCCCAGACAATCCAGAGGATCCCTTGCACCCTTCTCAGCCTGTCCTACATACCTCCAAGCTCCTGAACTATTATGCTGACTGAGGTCAGCAGACCCATCCCATGTCCCTGTTGAGGACTCTGGAAGGCCACAGCAGAAGGAATAGGAGGGTTACTGCACAATCCTTGGCTGTCTCTGCCTTTTGCAGCTGAAGCTGGAGGTATGGCAGTGACTGGCTTCAACTTAAGCTGAACACACCCTTCAGACAAGACTCTGTCTTGTTCATGCTCATTGTGGGTGCAGCTGGACCAGCACTGTGGCTGTGTAGTTAGATTTCTGTGTTACCAGCACCAGAGCAGTTCCTATGTCTCCTTCAGACACCTCAGCAATTATCTAATATGAGAAGAACAGCCACCCTGACCCCATTTTCTCTGACTGGAAACTGGAGATAAGGGAGGAAGTCTGAGCTTGTACTTCTAGCTTGGGGTGTACCTGCTTGGGGGTAACTTCAGTTGTTACTTGTTGGTTTGAGGCATTCTCTGTTGTCTACCCCAAACTTACCATCCCTCTGCCTCTGCCTTCAAACCCTGAGGTCACAGGTTGTGTCCCCAAGGCTGGCTGTACAGCTCTGGCACCAGGGGATGGGGGTTTCCCACAGAAATCTCTCACCCGGCTAGGTGTGTGGGTTGGGGCAAGGGGGAGAGAACTCAGGCAGGGAGGGGGCACTGCTTCCACTGCTTCAGCTGCGGGTTCTGCTCCTTTCCACCATCAGTAGATAAAATCCTTCACAGTACCTCACAACACAACCTTCTTTGGTAGTAGGGTCATCACAGGTTACAGATGTAATTAGCTTAGATGTGGCTCTCCCACTGTGCAATAAAATACTCTGCCCGAAAGCAACTACGTAAGGGAAGAAGGGGTTTATTTTAGTTTATACTTTCAGGTCAGTCCATCACTGAAGGAATTCAGGGAAGGGACTTGAAGGTAGAAACTCTGGAGGAACACAGTTTCCTGGTTCACAGGATTTTACCAACCTTTATTCACAACTAGCTTTCTTTTACAGTCCCAGGAACACCTGCCTAAGGATGGTGCCTCCCACAGTGGGCTGGACCCTCCTACAGCAATTAACAACCATGGCAATGTCCATCAGACATACCTACAGAGCAATCTGGTTGAGGCAATTCCCCAGCAGAGCCTCTCAGGTAACTCCAGATTGTGTCAAGTTTATAGTTATAACTAAGTAGGACAAAGTACGTGCTATAGTAGGATGAATCCCTGATTTTCTATGAGGCCGTCCTTATGCCTAGAGAAGACACTCAGTGGCACATGCTCAGAAACAGGGCCATTGAAGATGTAGGCTAGGATGGCAGTGCTGAAGCCTCACGTTCAGGAATGCCAACATTGCCAGCCACCACTGGAAGAGAGAAAAATTCTCCCCTACAAGTTGCAGGAGGCTAGCCCTGCCTACACCTTGGTTGTGGACTTTTGTTTTTCACAATTATAATAGAGTGTGTCTCTGCTGTCTTGTATCACCTCTCCTTTGAGAGCCCTGGGAAATGTATAGAGGTCCCAATTGGTTAACCTCTTGCTGTCCTGACCAGAACTAGCTGTAGAGATCTGACCATGAGCTCTCTCCCTATAAGGATTTTTGTTTAAAATGTTTTCAGTCTTTCTAGGGTCCAACCCAGTTCTTCCAGAGTCCATATCAGCTCTTTATAAAAACATGACTTTTGTTGACACTTTGGGAAAACAGGAGTAGATACTGCTCCTTGGATAGTGCACATCCCCAACCCTTTGTATCTAATTCTTACCTAACGAAGCCCCAGTGGCCACAGAGTGACTCTGGGTGTGTGTGTGTGTGTGTGTGTGTGTGTGTGTGTGTGCATGTGTGTGTGTGTGTGTGTTAGGTAGGTTGTCTGTCCATATGGGAATATGTTTCAGGCAGAGGTTGATTAGGAATCATTGTAAGAATTACAGAAGAAAGAGCTTCATGAGACCTGGAATCTTAGGATAGTAATTCTCAGGGCACATGACTCCTTTCTTGATTTAATTTTGCATGTGGATAGCTTGCTAGGTTTAGATGTCTTAATGACAACACTATGACCTCCAAATATTTCTTGGTAAGAGAGTTTGGAGTCTTGAATATCCACTGTTTGTGTGTGCCTTCTGGGGGAAGGGGGGTCTCCCCAATCTGTCTACATTAGAAATTCCCATCCTTCTCCATGGATGTTTACTACATTCTTGACTCTGTGACTCTAATAGTGGATACATGAAACTTAGGGGGGGTGGTGTTTTTGGTTCACAATTTCGGAGGGCTCAGGCCACAGTTGCTTGGTAACACATGCTTGGGCAGAACATTGCAGCTTCAGGAGCATGTAACATAGGACACTCTTCAAACACGGACACGAAGTAAGAAGAAAGCATACAAAAAGAAGTTAGGATAAAATAAAGCCCCCAAGACATGCCTCCACCATAACCCTACTTCTTTCACTCAGCCTATGCCTAGTTGTCTTCACCACTTTTGAAGGCCATTATTATAGATTGATCTATTGATTAGGTCAGGACCCTCAGTGTCAAATGATATCTGGAAAGGCACATGATCAGCCCTGGAGGTGCCTTACTGACCTCTGAAGATTTTCCTTATCTTACGAAGCTGGAAAACAAGCTAGCCATCACAGTGCCTCTGAGTCAGGTGTTAAGGATTTAGCACTGACCCAAAATGAGTCTCTGATTGCGTGAGGCCACACAGATTTCCATAAGGAAGCATCTGATGTGAATACATTTGAGTGGAGAGTTTAGAATACAGGTCTTTAACGCAAGCCCACGTAGATGAATTTGAAAACAAAACCCAGAGAATTAAGCCCCGTCCTCTGCATGATATTGCACTCGCTCCACACTCTGAGAGTCTTGGTGAGCAGAAAGCACTCTGCACTTTCTAACTTGAACTTTCTAAGGGACACACGTTTTCTAAGTCAGTGAGGCTTTGTTTCCTCAGTCATCCCCATGAGTTCCTCTTTGGGAGGGCTCTGGGCTGCCCACTTGCGAAGGTTAATCTCAATTGTAACCCGAGAAATGGTCATCTGGTGGTGCTGTAGGAGATCATCTTGGTTAGGTTAATTAAGGTGGGAAGAAGGAATACTATGGGCGCCACCATTCCCTAGGCTAGGATTCCAGCTTGTATAAAGAAGAGGAAGTGAGCTGAATACAGGTACTCAGCACTCTCTACTTCTTGAGTATAGTGAATGCAGTGTGATCTGCTTCTGTGCTGTGACTTCCCTGAAAGGTCAGACTGTGTCCCTGAACTGTGAGCTGTAATAAGCCCCCTTCCCCCCTGAGTTGCTTTAGTCAGTTTTTTGTCTTTTTTTTTTAATCATAGCAAGACAAAAGTATGAAAAAAGAAAAAAAATGACACAACACTCCCCCACCCCCTTTACACACGCCATCTCTAGGTTTTGACCAGTGTCTGCCACTGTGGGTCTGTCACGCTCTGTGGGTTATGTTCTTTTCCGTGGGAAGTCTGTTTTCTGACATTCCTTGATGTCCTCGATGGAGATCTGGATGATTTAGGGTGGCACCCAGAGTGGGGCTTGGCATCATCATGCAGGTCCTACAAGCCAATTTAAGCCTCTGGCCCACCTCTGAACCAGGGACTGTGGCCAGCTTTCCAGTGTGGATATGTAGCCACTTGGGTATCTCCTGTTACCTTAGAACTGTAATCCTTGGGGAATGGGAAATGTTTTCCTATTCACAATCGTGGCTATGCCCAGTGTATGGGCCAGGTGGAAGGCAGGGAAGAAAGGCAGCAGATGGGGGCCACTTGTATGGCCCTGGGCTGCTTTGTAGCAGCTTGACATCTGTGTGCAGCTGTGCCCTTCCCAACTATCCCCAACAGAGTGAAACAGTAAATGGAGAGTGACACACACTATGACAGGGGCAGAAAAAGCTGCAGAGGAAAGGACATTTCCACTAGGAGGTTTTAAGTGGTGTATTTCCCTCTTTTTGCAAAAGGGACCCTTTATCTTTACTTTAAACTAGATCTCCAAATTTGTGTAGCTAGCCTTCCTCCAACTTAGAACCTTAGCCACCATCGGCCGTGGTGATCAGGCACTAGGCCTAGGCCGAAGAGCACCACAACCATTATAGTTAGAAGTGCTGATAATTTCATTCTGTATGCCAGGGCAGGGAAACTCATGAGACATCCATGTATGCCTAGATCTGGTGAGTGGCAGTGGTTTGACTCAAAGCTGTCTGACTTTGTCTTGAGTGCTTGGCTACCAAGCCCCAGCTGAGCCTTAAGATGGTCGGAGTACCTGAAGAATTGTGGACTGAAAGAACAGGGATGCTGGGATGGAAATCAGGCCCACTGTCTGCCACGATGCATATAGCTTTGAGGAGCAGGGAATGAACACCCTTTGCATGCGAAGGCAGAGGACACTGGGGTTCCATGTAGCTGGCAGAGCTGGAGGCGCAGCCTGAGTGGGCGGCAGCACGTGATCACCTACAGCTGCAGAGCAATGGCAGCCAGTGTGGCTTCAGGGCTCAGCTGACCCTTCCTAACACACAGGGTCTGGCCATCTTGTGCCCAGCCCTGGTAAAGCACCATTATTTTGCTTTCACTGGACTATTCTGCGAGCCGTCTTAGGGGTGTCTAATCTGGAAGAGCACATGTAGTCCAGGCAGAAGATGCCCGATGTCTGGGAAAGTACTCCATTTCCCATGAAATGGTCCCCTCCTGCCATCTCTCAAAGCCTTCCCAGTCCATAGTCCTGGCCCTGTGCATTCAATCTTAGACCTTAAATTGGGGTACATTCTGACCCTGTAGGCCACTATTTTTGTAAAGTGCTGGATATGGACGTGTGCCCTTTGAAGGGCCTTTGTTGAAATAATATGATTATTTCAAGATCCTTCTGGAGACCCACTTAGGCCATGGTCTGCTGTCCACATAGTGCCAAGAAAGGGGTTGCATGTTGGGACCCAGTATCAGCTATTTTAATCAGTTTTTATGCACCACTCAGAGATCAAAATTAGAATCGCTCATGTTTGTACCCTAGTATGTATTCAGGATAATTAAAAATCAGCCAGTGAAGTCAGGGAGCTCTTCCCAGGAGCTGCGAGGACTCCAAGGCAGCATTTCCCTCTGGGCAGATGGACTAGACTTTTCCGGGAGTCAATACGGACTCTGAATCCTGCTGCACATCGCATCAAAACTGCTAACGCCTCGCGGTCACCTCTGCCTAGCTGGCACCCTTCCGGAGTGGTCAGCCCCTGGCCGCATCTCATTAACAACCTGCAAGAACAGAGCTACACACGATGGACTGTGTGGGGACGAGTCTCTGAGCCTCTGAGCCTCTGAGCCTCTGAGCCCTGGGTCCCGCCGACTGCGTGATCCGCCGCACTCCTCTGCTGCTGCTTTAAGACTGCAGAGCGCCCCAGCGGCCAGAGCAGGGGAGGGGTCCCCGTTCGCCTCCGCGCGCGGCCCGCCGGGCTCAGGCAGGGAAGGGCAGCACAGGGGACCCGGCGCCCGAGGCCGCCGCAGCAGGATGAGCCTGGCCGCGCGCCTGCTGCCTGGCTGCGGAGGGTGAGGCCGGCGCCCGGGAGGCCGCCGCCTGGCCGCGCTGCGCATCGGGGGGCGCCCGGCATGAGCTCGCGCCCGCGGCTGCGGCTGTGCGCCCGCGCCTGGCTGCCCGCGGCCCGCTGAGCCGAGCCGAGCGCACGGCGCACCTGGGCTGTGTCCGCGGCGCGGGGCGCGGCGCCCGGGAGCAGGTGTGCGGGGGCGCAGCAAGCGGGGAGCGCGGCTGGGCGGCTGGGCGGCCCCCGGGCAGGTGGCGGGCGGCGAGCGGAGCCGGGCCGGGCGCGGCGGAGCGCAGCGCAGCGCGGGGGGCGAGGCCGGCGCGTGGCTCGCTCGCTGGCTCGCTGGCTCGCGGGAGGCCGGGCAGCAGCAGGGGCATGTGGATACTGGCTCTCTCCTTGTTCCAGAGCTTCGCGAATGGTGAGCCTTGCGGTCTGCGCTGATTCCTGTCTGGGAAGGGGCCCGGGGGATGGGTGCGGTGTAGGGGGTTGGATGCATGGGTGAAGTCTTTTCCCTTTCCTTCCCTATCCGGGTTGGAATGTTCATGCATGCGTTTATTTATTTATTTAAAAAATATATTTGCATTGCTTTGGAGAGGTTAGGCGGTACTGAGAGGCGGCCGGGGAGGCATCGCTCTGCAATCCCTTGAAGCAGCCTACCTACCTAGCTAGCCAAGTGCCAGCTCAAAGCTCAACTCCAGAGCTAGACAGCTACCTCATCAGAGCTAGGCAGGTTTGGGGAGAAGAGAGGGGATGATCACCGCCACTTTGAATAGCACAACCAGAAAAAGGACATGGCGTTAGGAGCGCAGGCAGGTGCAGGGGTCAATTAATACAGTAGCCCTCGGGTTCTGCACTCTTGAGCTTTAAAGGCTCCGCTTTAATTCTGCTACTGTTCATCCTTGAAGGCTGTGGGAAAGATGCGTCTGTCTGCATCCCCCTCGTCCCCTGGACACTACATGTTCCTCGCAGTCGTGTATTTAAAAATATGCACTGCTAGGCATTACATCATCTGCAATGTTGACAAATTTTTTAAAAAATCACCTGTATACTTGTAAAAGTGAAATTGGCGAATGTTGCACATGGTATTTCCCCCTCTTGTGCAGCTCCGTGATGCCTATTGAGATGATTTCTTCCCGGTATTTAGAATCTATCGCTTTTGATGGAGTCAGACCCAATTAGTAAGTGTGTCTGCACCTTAGACTGCCTGTCACAGCGTAAATATGAACTTACATGTATGAATGGCTTTCTCTCATGTGGCAAAGAGAGGGAACTGTCATCATTTGGTATCGCTTGGTATCACTTGGAAGCATCCAGGGCTTCAGTACCCATCTCAAATGTGGAACATCTGCATAAAATGTATAACCTGCTGACAGTTAAAATTAAACCATTATGAGAGGGAGGGAGGGGGAGGGAGGGAGAGAGAGGGGAAGGAGGGAGGGAGGGAGGGAGGGAGGAGGGAGGGAGGGAGGGAGGGGGAGAGAGAGAGAGAGAGAGAGAGAGAGAGAGAGAGAGAGAGAGGAGAGAGAGAGAATATGAGAAAATGAGAATGAATATATCTGGTCTTTACAAGAAAACAGGAGAGGGAGAAGCCAAGGGGAGGCTGTTAAGATTTTTCTGGAAGATACCCAGGGAAGCTGTAAGCACGGGCTACATTTTCTTTGCAGACTTAGAAAACAGCTAATCCACAACCAAAGGAAGGGTTTCCCAGGTTAAAAAAATAAGACTAAGAAAAGATGAGGGCAAATGAGGAAGATGCCCCCAAATTCACATGGAAATGGTCATTTGCTCTTTAATATAACTGAAAGCATAGTGACAGGAGCCTTCCTCTTGAGATTTCCTCTCAGGGGGAAAAATTTCAACAAGTTCTGACAAGACACCCCCCTCTCCCCAGAGGGCACCAACCCTGGCCTGCCTCCTCCAGGGAATTCACCTAGGGGGGACATTTGTGCTTCTGAGGATGCAATCAAGTGTTGAGAGCAGCCCCTGCTGCTTGCCGCTTTAATGGGAAAGCACAGAAAAGGCCCAGATGTTCACAGATGTGTTCCAAAGCCAATACACCTTGTCTTTTCCTGTCAGAATGACATATCTGGACTCCTGGCAAAGGCCTGGGCTATTGAATGAAGGGAGATTTCCACTCTGGGGAGAAATAGGTAATTCAGGATGGTAAGCCAGGCTGTTCTGATTGTGTCAGCCAAGCAGCATCTATTTTTCAGTGTGGGATCTATATGCTGAGCATGGTACAGAAGAAATTATGATAGTTTTTGATACAGAGATGCTATAAATGTCTATGATTTTAAAATCAGCATTTCATAACTTAAAAAAATACTATATAAAGAATTCTATGCAGTGTTCAAATGGAGCGAAATCTACCACATGGAAAATATATGCAGAGATTGCTCGTGTGCACCTAGGTAGAGTCATGCAAGAATTGTCTGCAAGAATTGTCTGCAAGACTTTCAACATCTGCTGAGAGAATCGGTTATTGTTGCAGTAAAATGCATAGGCAAGTTGCTCTGACCCCATCAGCTGAAGGCCAGGGAGCGCCTTATGTAAAAATGGCCCTTGCTCTATATGAGCAAGCATGAAGGCCTGCATTCCAGGGGTTTGGGTTCTTACTCTGGTGTGGGGGGTAGCACAGATTTTTTTTATTTGATTTTTCAGGGATGGTGTTCAAGACATACTATGCAAAATATCATTATATATATATATATATCTGATTTAAAATGCTCCCTTTGGCAAGACTATATTTCAAAAATATGAAACTAGATACTACCTACCTAATATGAATGCAGTCTTTTTTTTTTATTATTTTTTGGTTAGCAGCTGCAATATTTTGGCCTATCTTCATTTTGAAAGAATACCCAAGTGTGTGGTAAGAACCATACTGGTTGCTAGGCCTCCAACACTAAAATGCCTATTACAGACATTTTTCTTTTTCATTTGTAAACTATTGTGCAATTGGATATTTGGGGGAGTGGGAGAGCAGCAGGGATGCCGGGCCTGTGTTTCAGACAGCCTGTCTTCATCTGGACAGTAGAAAGCAAGTGATGAGGGGCATGTTTGCTTCTTAAAGCACCATTGCTGGACAGGTTGCAGAGAGTATTTGGGGCAAAGACCAGAAGCACGAGACCAGTCCCTGCATGGGTTAAAAAAAGCTTGTGGGTTACCTCACCTGAGAAGGTGCAGGGAGCCTGGGAAGTAACTGATGTTACTCCTGACACCCTGGAAATACTCACAGGATAGCTTTAGGGGCACACGTGTGTGCAGACACATGCAGCTGCATGTGTACTTAGCGTGCACACCCAGCTGTAGCAGTTCTCTGTACAGGGTCTCTTGATTTTAACCCCAGTGAGTGCTTTCTAGTGGAACCTTCCTGACAGAAGCAGAGATGGGCTTCCAAACAAGCAGAATGGGGGACACTGTGCAGGTTTATATAGTCTGTGTGATTGCTACATCCTGGCGCTGGTTTTGCACACACCCTTGACACTGACTTTTCTTTGGCCGTGAAAATTTGAGCTTCACTGCATTGTGTTCTCAGGCCCTGGGAGCCTGGTTAGCTCTGGTAGAAGAGGGTGGAGTGATGGTGGAGAGAAACTCACCAAGGGCAAGCTGGGTGTGCAACACCTTTGGGACTCTGCAGATCACATGACAGGGCATTACAGACTTGACACCTGGTATTTTATTCAGTCACAGAAGCGGGTTTTTATAAATACCAGTGCATCCTGAAGGCTTTCAGAGTGATATTTTAAATTTTAGTTTCCGCAGAAATATATAAGCAAAAAAAAAAATCTCTCTCCCTCATATGTATAGAGCAGAGGGAGATTATGTCTGATAATTTCAGAGTTCATCTAAAATTTCTAGGTCATTGCAGAAAAAGCTGCATGCCCCTATAAGGTGCCCTCTGTAGGCAAACAAAATGCCAGGCAGACCTTTAATAAATGCCAGCCAATCTGCCTCCTCTCCTTCACTATCCTTTTTGCCACTTGGGTGTCACCAAGGGTTCCCTGCTGCCTGTGAGAATCAGCAAGTCACAGGATGTACCCTCCACCATACAGTGTGATCCTGGGGGGCTGCAATATTGCCTATAAATAAATAAATAAATAAATAAATAAATAAATAAATAAATAAATCTTCCCATTTAAGTCCCTGAGTCCTGAATGTCCACATAGCCGAGAAAATATTTTATCGTGGATGTGTCTGGAGTAAACAAGGAACAAGGAAGATGGCCAAGGCCCAGTGGAGGCAGCTCAGTGCCATAGGAACTTGTTGTAAAGGGGGAGGGGCCGTCTTAAGGTCTATGAGCACCGTGGGAAATGGGAGCATATGTCTTTTTGTTGTTGTTGTTGTTGTTTTAAAATCAATTAATAGCTTTCCTCATCTCTTCTATTTACAAAATCTTGATTATGAATGTGGTTAAGCATAATTAACATCTCCATAGCTAGAACATTGGGGAGGTTTTAAAATGAACCCTCCCATTCATCTGGCTTTTTAGTGAGGTTCACCTAAGCTAGGAAGGTGCCCTGGGGCTGCCCATGCATACAATGGGCATTTTCTTGGCCATGGCACTCAGGTGCATGCAGGGCCTAGGTGGCAGGCACTGTCAACCTGGGAGACATTGAGCTGCTGCTACCTGCATGTCAATTGTGTCCCCGCCATAGGACACTAGTGGGCGGCAAACCTCGCCAGACTCCTGCAGCAAGCTCTCAACAGAGCCGGCAAACCTCCGCCTCCGAGGACTCTCCACACACTTGTATAGGGCTTTCCTGAGACACCACCTCCCCAGTGTCCCTCAAGTTCATTGCGCCCAGACTCTATGGCTTGGGAGGTGGTGGTTCAGGGTTTGGCCGGTCAGGGATGGTCTGCAGCCTTTGTTTTCATTTGTACGAAGAAGGACGCAGCTTGCAGTAATATCTCCAATCCCAGAAGATGTACAGAGTGAAGGGTGGTGTCGGGAGCCCATAGTCCACAGAGAGGTGCATTGGTTCCTCCCTTACACACTGCCTAGGGAGCCCAGGGGTGGCGTGTGCATCTTGGAGGGGGCAGCTCCTTGCCTGATTGGCTGACCTTCCAATGTCATTCCTGGACCGCGGGGCCTCTCCTCTGTTGCTGGTGACAGGGGCTATGGTGGCCTGCTGCTTGTCCGCAGTCGTCAATCTCTCGCAGCTGTGGCTACAAGGCTCTAGGGGCCTGGAGCCGCGCCCCCACCCCCACACCAGGCAAATTGGGCAGCACCTGTTCCTCTGGACCAGCCTTAACTCTTCATGTTCTGAGGATCTAAGTGGAGAAATTCTCAGCTCACCTCTGTCTGACCCCCACCCCCACCCCCTGCCACACACACACCTCAACATAGTCATGTTCCTTAATGTTTTGAAAACGTAAGCTAATTCAAAGTTGTATTTCCTTTGCTAAACGCATGGCGAGAATGAAGATTCCGGCAGCCCTGTGCTGTATGCATGCTGCTATGAATTCTGAGGGGAGCATCAGAGTGCCTTCTGCAGGCAGCAAGCTCTCCACCTGGGCTGCAGGAAAGAAGAGCCAATGGGAAGGGCAGATCCCTGACGTTAGTTCAAAGGCCAGACAGCTTCTGCCCAGATGCTCAGAGGGCTGGGTTCAGCCTCCATTATTTTTCCTAAAGCCTTGTGCTCTGATGGCTTCAGGGAAATCTATAGCTTGTCAATTTGAGGGTTACCTGAGAAGTGACCCAGTCTCAATAGATGCTATAATGCACAGGCTGAGATGTCCACTGTGCCCGAGTGTATCCTCTGCACAAAACAGAGCACATGAAAGTCCGAGTGGAAATAAATGACGGGAAGAGGAAAGTGAGACATAGCCTTCTACCTCATCCAAGCCTTTCCTCCTCTCTCAGCTCTCTGGCTTCTTTCTAGTTTCCTTCCCACCCTGGGTTCTTCACCCAGTTTGCTCTCTTCCCTCCAACCTCTGCCTCAGCTGCATAAAAAGGGTGGGTGAGCAGCTGGCAGCTTCCCTCAGCCTGCCTCTGTTTTCTGACAGGCAGCCGGCCTCTGGCAGGAGAAGCGTTTGTGCTCTACAAATGACTGTGGGGTGTGCTGTCTTACAAAAGTGACTCACATGTGGAATGTGGTTGGGCTTCCTCTTGGAGACACAGCCTGCTCTGATATCCCCAGGTGCCCTTCTTGGGGTACAGTGGGGCTGATGTCTCAACTAGTGACTTTATGTAGGCCTGGGAACCCTCGTTCTCAATTGACAAGATTTGGATTCTCCCTGTCTATTCTGGACTTCAGTAGAAACGGCAATCTGACGTTTAAGCTTCCCAGCAACTCCCGGGAACGAACAAACAAACAAACAAACAAACAAACCAACAAACCAACCCTCAAGCCTCTCAGTTTTAAAGCCTTAATCATATCTATAAAGTCATGCTCCTATTTTCTTAGGTCTCAAATGACTACAGGTCTCTTGTCCACCTCTTATTTTGTAGCAGAGTTGAATATAAAGTTGGTGTTTCATCAGAGTAACATGGAAAGATTATATTTTAATCATTGTTAAAAAAAAAATCCCAGTGTTAGATACAAGGATCCGATGTTGTAAAGCTTACAGTCTACTTCTTTTGATTTTAGGAGATCAACATTTATTCTGTGTTAATCAACATGGGCAATTAACTCTCCTAGATTTTGTAAATATATAAATATTAAAGCCATTTAATAGAGAAAGAATGGATGCAGCTGAATAGGTTTCTGATGAGATAAGAGATGACAGAGGGAGTAGAATGACAGGGATTGATGAATCCTGCCTATGTCCCCATTTAAGTTTTTTTTTTCTTCAGAAATCAGTGAGTAAGATTTAAGAGTGAGCAAGCAGTCCTATTTATAGAAATCCAGTTTGAAACACAGGGGCAAAGAACCTAAAAGGATGATATGGCGACTGAAGGATTGCTTCCCCTTTAAACAAGGGCTCTCCTTGTGTTCCCGGCTCCATACTGGATTTTGTTGAAGAGACAAAGCAAATCAACCTTATGGAAATATGGAGAAGTTGTACCTGACTCTACAGAATATTCTGGGAGTTCAATCCATGTTAAGTCCTCCCTAGGCTTGAGAAGAGACTCAAGAGTCTGAACAGGAGCCTGGAGGCTCAGGGAGGACATTGTCTCTGCCGTGCTGCACTAATATTTATGTCACAATAAGCATGGCCTCCCCAGAGACTCCACAGCAGAACACCACAGGGACAGAATGAACACACACTTCCAGAGAATGGCAATTACAGAGAGAGAGAGAGAGAGAGAGAGAGAGAGAGAGAGAGAGAGAGAGAGAGAAGGGATTACACTGAGGATCTTGTTATTGTCACAGGGTCCTCCTTGCTAACCTGTTTGTTATTAAATTTTGGAGATTTAAATTGATAAATACACACTTCTAATTGGTCAGACCTGATAGGGCAGGAGACACAGCTACAGGCCATGTGATTGACATGAACGTTATTGGGCAAGGGGAAAGGGACACACCTCTTAGCTACAAGAGTCCATTTTTCATTTATATTCTGTGCATGATTATTTTTCCGTCTGTGCTGGCTTATTTCACTAAGCATACTTCTAAGTCCCTTAAGTATGTCAAGTTTATATATATGTATGTATATATATATGTGTGTGTGTGTATGTGTATGTATATGTATATGTACATGTATGTATATATGTCTGTGTATGTATATGTATATGTACATGTATGTATATATGTGTATGTGTATGTACATGTATGTGTATGTGTATGTATATGTATATGTATGTGTGTGTATATGTACATGTATGTATATATGTGTATGTGTATGTATATGTGTATGTGTATGTATATGTATATGTGTATGTGTATGTGTATGTGTATGTGTATGTATATGTATTTGTATTTGTATATGTATATGTATGTGTATGTGTATATGTATATCAGAAACAAAAATATGGGGTTGGGAAGATGGTTTCGAGTGTAACTCCCATTTGCAAACATGAGGACCTGAGTTCACCCCCAAACCCATGAAAATGGTAGGTACAGGGATGCATGCTTATAATTGGTGAGCTCCATGTGCAGAGGAGGTGGATGCATTCCCAAGGATGATACCTAAGGTTGTCCTTTGTCCTCGGGCACCTACGAAAGCACGCACACATGCACGCACACACACTTGGTATCCGGGTAACTTTATAGAGACCATTCACCCCAGACTGTGAAGAACACGTATCAGAGAGGCAGGAGAAGCAGAGTGATCACTGGTTTTTGACTCCTGCCACCCTTGACTCTTAATATTAATGGAGAAACAGAAAACAGCGTCTATCCTGGTTTTGTGCAGAATGTAAGCAATTCATTTCTGTTCCTTGCCATGTAGTCAGTCGTTGGTTCGTCAGATCTATCTCTGAACTCTTCCATTTCAGATGCTTCTGCAAAGAAACAACATGGTGCTATCACCCCATAGATCACCCATGGATCATCATGATGGTCACGTTTTACCTGTGGTTGCATCCAGTGTGGATGGCTCATACCACTGAGGTGGACTCCTTTAGTGGTGGAGACTTGTGCCGTTGATTCCTGCTTGTGTTGAGCATCTGAAATTTTGATTCTTTGCAGGGGTTCTGTGTGGACTGGGTGACTTTGGGAAAATGTCTGATTTTATTCTAACACAGGCGCAGGTACAGATGGAGGTGAGGGGCCACTGCTTCCTGTGAACAAAGCCTATTCCTCTGGTGGTATGGTGGAGCCTGCACATTAAGTAAACATATTTCTCCTGAGGAAGAAACTCCAGATTCGTTTCTTTTCTCCATAGTCACCCTGCTGAGGTGTGAGTTGATCTAGGGTTCCCCTAGGATGCTGAAAACCCCAAATCCCAGGCTGCTTAATTATAGTGTTTATTTCTTAATATCGGCTGCAGAGCATTTTTAAATAAGTGATGCATAGAAGCTGGGCTACACATAACAATGCTGTGATATTTGATTTTTGAGAATTCATGAAGGAACTGGAGACCCAACAACTCGGATGCTAGCAAATTAGGCAGCTGCAGAGTGTGCAGAAAATGCTCCTTCTCCAGGTCTAATCTCTGACTGGGTCCTCTCCTGTAAATTTAACTTATCTATTCCTTTGCTAATGAAAAGGAAATGCCTCAAATGTGGATGCTGGTTAGTTTTGTCAACTTGACACAACCTAGAATCATGTAGAAGAGAGTCTTAATGAGGATTGTCTAGATCGGGTTGCCCAGTGGGCATGGCTGAGGGAGATTGTCTTGATTATGTTAACTAATGTGGGGATTCTGAGCCCCATGTGAACACTGCCATTCCCAAAGCTGGGTCTCGGGCTGAGACTTGGGAAGGTGAGCTGAGCATGTATGCTCTCTCTGCTCTGGACTGTGGATGTGAGTAGTTGGCTCATGCTCCTGCCGTGATCTCTGTAGAAACGATGGGCTGTAATCCGGAATTGTAAACTGAATTAAAAAAAAAAAACTCTTCTCTCTAAAGAGATTTATTTTTACTTTATGAGTATGAATATTTGCCTGAACGTATGCATGCACACCATATGCATGGTGTCTATGGAGACCAGGTCATATTCCTTGCAACAGAGCTGTCAACAGTTGTGAGTGGACCTTTGGATGCTCTGCAAGAGCAGCCAATGCTCTTAACTGCTGAGCCACCTCTCTAGACCCAACCCTTTCTCATAAGGTTGTTGTTATGAAGGCATTTTATCATAACAATAGGAAGTGAAACTAGGGTGCCATGGTTGGTTCCAGCAAAAAAAAAACAAAAAAAAAACAAAACAAAACAAAACAAAACAAAAACCCAAAAAACAAAAAACAACCCCCCCCCACTTTCATTTACTTCTTTGTCTAGTGAAAGGGAAGTACAGAAAACACAAAGCGCTTTCAAAGGTCTGATCTCTCCTTCCACAGGGTGTCTAAATTGGCAATCTGTCTGGTACCTTGACAGGGACAGCAGACCTTGAGTGATACAGGAAGTTACATAAGTGCACATATGATAGTGCAAAACCTAAAACTTCTAACTTGGCTACTGTTTAGAAAAGGCTTGATCCGAAATCCATGGAATAATTTGGGGAGAGGAATGCTGACCTAGAGGTGATCTTGATATTGGCTTAGGTACTATGCTTTGCTTGGGGGTTGGTTCATTTGTCCATTTAATCTCACAGCAGAGCCACAACCCCATTGGTATGTCACAAGAAGTCCCACATCCTTTTCCTCCACCCCAAACACCTATGTCATTCCATACTCAAGGGTGGGAGGGCTAGGCTAGAAAGTTCTATAGGCTTTAGTAAGATGCTCAGAGAAAATAGAAGTAGAAGTTGAGAGGAATAACCAGCAATGGAGAAAGAGGCTATGGAGAAAGAGACTATAGAGAAAGAGACATTGGGCTCATAGTTGCAAACCCATCTGTCCCCTTTGCCAGGTAAGAGGACTGTGGAAACAGAGGAAACAATAGCCTACACTCACCTTCAGCTGGACTTTAGTGAATGTTCCCTCCTCTAAATTTCCCAGGTAAGGCCCAGGTTACCTGTGTAGGTAGGCCAGGGAGAGGGCAGAAGAAGACAGATTTCCTATGTGGTTTCCTGGTCTAGAGACTTCCTTGGGAATCTCAGTGCTGGAAGTCTGTAAGTTGGAAAGACCCCGTGTTTCTGCATTTGATAAGTACTTCGTTGTTTTTCTCTACTCCTGGGGGACCACCTCAAGTTATAGATGATATAATGTCTTATATGGTGGCCAAGTTCCTTCCCTAGAGAGTCTGATCCTGTCAACTAGGGAATGTATGTTTTTAGATGTTTTGATCTAAGTGGCTCACTACACACCTTTGCTAAAATATGTACTAGAGAAGGGTTTGCCTGGTCTCTGATTGAGGTGGGGATAACAGATAGTGGCTGGAAAGTTATCCAAGTACTTTCTAGCGCACTGCAATGCACTGATGTGCAGCTTGGCGTTGGGGAGTGGTTTACTGGATCATTATGTAATGTATGTGAAGGGTTAGGGCTTCATCAATTCTACAGAAATATGAGCAGGTGATGGGAAAGACTTGGAGTAAATATGATCTCTCTAGAATCACCCCTAATGTAGAGTACAGAAGCTTGAGAATTGTTGTACATGTGCCTATGTTTGTCTACTATCTATCCATTATCTATCACTGATCCATTACATATCAGCCATCAATCATCTATCATCTGTTATCAATCATCTGTCTACATACCATCTGTCTATATATTATTCATATTTTTGTCTGTCATTGTCTTCATCTATTTATTATCTAGCTACCTATCATTTATCCATTATGTGTTATTGATCTATTTATCTATAACATCTATCTATCTATCTATCTTGTCTTATTATTTATATCTTATCTATCATCTAGCTTTTTGCTATCAATCACCTATCTATCCATCTATCATCTATCATATATTTGCCTATTATCTGTCATCTGTCTTCTATATACCTACCTATCATATATTCATTTGTCTTTTTTTTTTGGTCATTGTCCATCATTTATCTACTACCTATTTTTTATTTATCATTCATCTATTATCTATAAACCATCTTTCTACCTGCTTATCTATCATCTATTTATTCATTTATTCATCTATCATCCATCATTATATCTGTCATCTATTGTCTCTGTATCTATAGTCTATCATCTATCTATCTATCTATCTATCTATCTATCTATCTATCTATCTATCTATCTACCCATCCATCTATCTATCCATCCATCCATCTATCTATCTATCTATCTATCTATCTATCTATCTATCTATCTATCATCTACCTATCCATCCATCTGTCATCTCTCTCTACCTGTTCCTTATCTATGGATTGATGAGTCCCTTTGATCTATGTAATTCTTCCTCTGGTACATTTGATGCTTTGTTTCATTGCTAGCAGAAACTTTGCTGATGGACTTGATCCAGCTGTATTACCCTGATTTCTTTTCTATTAGCATCTGGAAGCCCAGCAGAGAAGCCCCTGGGAGCCTAAAGATAGCCATATTTGTTTTTCTAGGCAAGAGATTGATAGTAGGAGGCCATTTAGGTTGCCATATTGAATAAGTAGATGATAAGCCAGATTGGAAGAGACTGGGTAGGGAATGGATGCACTTGTAGTTTGAGATGCTGCTTCTAGGCTACCCTAGGAATGTTGCATGTGCCTGTAGCCCAACTTCTGTGCACAAGCTCTTTGCTAAGCAAGATAGCAAGGATTTTGGGTCATTTGTGCTATTGAAATTTCTTGGTGCCTACTCCCTTCTTACAGATGAGAGACCAAGTTAACTCCATCTACTATCCAATGTATGAACCATCCACTATGTTGTCAGAGAAGAGAAAACAGCACACAAGGGGACTCTTTGCCATTCACTGTATACCTTGCCACACATATGATAAAACTGAGGGCATTGACTTGTGGTGGAATTATCTTTCCAAAATACTGTGTCCTTGTTTTCTTTTTCAAACTAAAATAGACTCAAATGTGTGCTGGAGAAAGGCCTAAATTCAGAACCTTTAAAAATACCTTTTTTTTTGTCCTGAGATCTTATTTTAGATATTATTAAAAATAACCTTTCCCTTCTTCGTATTTTAAAGAGTTTTATGTTCTAATCCATTGGCCACTTTATTGTGAGAAATGACCCTCAGGGCAGCTGTTGTTAGCTGGAGCTTCAGAGAACTGGACAAAAGGCTTCGGGACCCTAAGGCTCGTCATTTCTGCTTACTCATCATTGGGAGAGTTGGCTAGTGCCTGGTTCTCTGCAACAATAGGCTTGTGAATCTCTGTGTCTTTTTTTTTTTTTTAATAGAGAAGATCATGTTCAGGAGTCTAGAGCTCTGAGGGAATTCGTGGGAGATGATGCTGTTTAAAATAGCACCAGGTCCTCTCCAGTTGGGAGTTTTAAAGCATGCATGGTGCAGCACACACTGTTCCTAGTGTTTGGGAGTTCCTAGTGCAGTGGGTCAGCCCTTCTCATCTCTCCTTCACTAAATGGCACACATATTTCCATCGCCAGCCTTCATAACCCATGAAAAAAACCAGGAGTAATTGTAAATAGGGAACCACTTTTTTGAAAGAATATAAAAATGAGATATTGTATGACTCTGGTTAGAACAAATCAACTCAAACTGTGGAAAAAATTGCTTCTTACATAGTTTACTGAGAGTCCAGTCGTTCTTCCTGGGACTTCTATCACCTATCAGTGTGAATGAATGTCCCTAGGACCCATCCCACCGGTAGAAGGCACATCGGTTAGAAGGGAGGACCATGTGAAAGTTACAGAGAGTCTGTCTGTCTGTCTCCATTTGTACCCCACCTCTGTCTTTACTTCCTGTCTCCTTGATTGGTCAATGGGAGTAAACCATCAGAGCTTTCTTGTACAAGGGGAGAACAATAAGAAAATGGTGATGTTTCCTCAGGAACCTGGAGGACTTTGCAGTCTCCATACTTGTGTAAATTCAGAGTGGTCTCTTCCAGTAAAGGGAAGTGGAGACACGGCTGCCCTCTCACTTGCTGGGGTCCTACTGCTGTCTGACAGCAATGTGTCATGCATGATCCTTCAGTCTATGTTCTACACTCAGGTCCCCTAGAAGACTGACCTGCCTCCATCTGCAAGTGGGTCAGGGGGACTGGCACCAAGTGATCTCTTTTTTCTGAAGTACAGAGCATGGGCACTTCTGGGTATTACGGAGCTTCGGAAAGACCCGTGATATAAAGTGGACTTCACGAAGCCACTCTTACTCTGGGTTCCTTGTTTTGGGGCAGGTAGCAGTAAGTAAGCACAACACTCATTCTCATGACTCGGTTATTTTTTTAGAAAGGTATGCTCTTATGTTCTCAGTTTTAGTTTAATCCCAAGGCCTTCCCTGACGACATTATTGTACCCATGGGGATATTGGAAATGCTTGGTTTTCATGGGTCTGGATGGACACAGGGAAGTTGATTTGGAGGGGTGGAAACTAGGGACACTGCTCAGCATCCCGTGATATTCAGGATTGCCCTGAGAACAAAGGGTGATCTTGTCCAAATTATTATTAGGGCCAGCACGGAGACCGTGCATATTAGGCTAGAGCCTTGCTACAGTAACACAATTATTTATTTAACGTGAGCCAGCATCTCATCTGTCCTGAGTTTGCTTGGCGTTCACTTTGTAATGAGGATGACCTTGAGTTCCTGATCATCCTGCCTTCACCTCCTGAGTCTGGGATTCCAGATACACTCTCTATGTCTGTTTCATGCTTGCTCCCCACCCCCCCCATTTATGTCATGACTGTGAGTTTTAGAATAATCTTGGAAGGAAAAAGGAAGGTATTTTTAATATAATCTCAGTTATGATTTCTCAACTACTGAAATCATAGCTCATGTAGTTTGTATCCATTACCCATTTCATAATTAAAAAATAAACCAGATTCAAATTCTTCTTTACATTGTTGAGGACAGGGATCCTGGAGGGTATGCCTGGGTTCTACCGGCCATTTCTTTCCCTCAAGTGATTATGCTAATTTGTGTTTGATCAGATGATTAAATTATAATTTGACTAACCCTGTGCTAACCACTCAATGCATTTTCTTTCATCCGGCTACCTTGTGTCTAGAGTGCCCAGTTCTGCCTGCTTGGTGGAGGCCTGCCCTTGCTGTGGACTTTGGATTTGTGTTTTCAAGGCTCCAAGAGTCTTGTTGTCACCTGGTAATTAGGGCAGGATATTGATGTCATCTGGTTGCTCAGGCAGAGGCCAGTGTGGCGAAGCCTCCAGAAACAAGGAAAGCCTAGATGGAAAGTATTAATTACTTGGAGACAGTCAAAGTGGAATGTGCTAGAAGCAAAAGCAACTGCACTCATTGGGAGCTGCATGGTACACAGTGCAGAAGGTGTATGCAGCTTCTCTCTGGATGAGTTCCTTCCTGTGCTGCTGCTGTTACCTGGCATCTGCCTGTGTCTATGGTGGCCCTGAGAGGGGTGTTCTCTGACATAACCCATCATTTGGCTCTGCTTCTGTAACAATACAGCTTAAGGTGCTGGCGCCCTAACTAAGTCCATATATTAGGTTTGTTTCTCCATGACGAGTACATCATTGGGTGAGAGGGTACTGAAGTTTGTGAAGGTGAAATGCATAAGAAAATGAGAAGTGCTTAGGAGACAGGGGGAGGAAACAGATGGTTTTACTTCCTCGTGCATTTGGAAAAGTTTCGTATTTTTCTCCATGTCCTACCCTACCAACTCCTCTGCCCCTGCTTAATGTGAGTGTAGGGAAGCAGTCTGGCTACCATGGATGTTTGGAGTATCAAGAGGTTTGACTTTGTTTTTTACCACCTATCAAAGTGTACACATGCTTCGGTCTGGCTGGCATTTCGCTGTCTTTCATTTCGGAGTAGACACTGACAATCCTTGAGGTTGCTATATTATTGTGAGAATTGCTGGGTACCAGAGTCAATGAGCTAATGTAGAAAATACCTAGTGCTGGAGAGGTGGCTCAGTCAATGAAACATGAGTCCTCCTATGCAATTTTGAGGACCCGAGTTCAAATCCTTAGCAGACATATTAAAAAACAAAAGGCCAGGTGTGGCAGGGTACATCTGTAACTACAGCTCTGGGGATCCAGAGAAAGTAGATCCCTGAATCCCACTGGCCAGACAGTTTGATTGAATTATGAATTCTAGGTTCCAGGAGAGATAGGGGACGTTACCTGAATTGAACCTCTGGACTCTACACACACACACACACACACACACACACACACACACACACACACGCGCGCGCGCAGTAAAATGTTTACACAAGCACCACACATAGTTGCTTGTGCATGTGTGTGCACTCACATGTGTGCACACTGTGTGTGTGTGTATGTGTGTATGTGTGTGTGTGTGTGTGTGTGTGTGAGAGAGAGAGAGAGAGAGGCAGACAGAGGGACAGAGGGACAGAGAGACAGAGAGACAGAGAGACAGAGACTGACAGAGAGACGGAGGGAGAGAAAGAGGGACAGAGACAGAGAGAGAAATGAGAGTACCGAGTACTCCCTGCTAACGAAAGTTACAAGGTATCATTCAGAGATATTAAACTCTCTTAACTTTGAAGAAGGATGTCTTGTAATTCTTCCCTTCCTCCCAAATGAAGGAATGAGAACATGAGGAGCTTTGGCTGAAGGTGTTTCAGTGACCATGACACAAGCTGTGTCTGTCCCTGGCCACTGTGGTAGTGATGGGGACAGTAGCCAGTAGTTGAGATTTACTGTCCATCACCAGAATGGAGGTGCTACTTTAAGGGTTTGCTAGGGTGCCCAAAGCTGGGAGGAAGGTGTTGCCATAGTTGCTGACTATTGCACAGTTGTCAAATGGCAGGGTGAGGGTCCTGCCTCCAGGTGTCTTCATTGTAGGACAGTCTTCTACATCAGTTTCACAGAGGGTGAAGCTGGATGTATGACGTTAGAGTCCAGTCCCAGGCCGCTTACTGATAGCTCCAGGGAGGCATTCCGAGCCCAGGTGATGTGGTATGCTAGGTAGTGTGGCTTTTACTTTCTTCACAACAAACTTGACTCTTGAATCAGGCCACTTTGATTTCTTTGCAGCTTTTATGCTGCAGATGGCTATGTGAAATTTGCTTTCAAGCTGAGCAATTAAGAGTCATGTTGAGCAAGTGAGATATTGACTTTGAACTCGTTATAAACATATGGAAAATTCGTTTATTTTTCCTTGTCACCCATTTACTTGTTTAAGTTTGGCAACTAACGGGGAGGCTAATGGACTCCTATACCTAATGGTTCTGTGTCCTGCTGAAGAGAGAGACTGGACAGGATAGAGATTTATTTCACATCCATGCTACCTACCAGGGTCTTTCCAACTCCAAGCTCAAAGTCTCTGTCTCTCTTTAAGTACTTTGCATTTCGGATGTTCTGAAGACAAGACATCAATTTTTTTTCAATGCCAAAAAATGTTAGAATCAAAACATTTAGTAAATTTTGAATCAGAGACCAAAATTAGATGGGGATGTATTTTTAGTGGCGGCTCATCAGAAGAAGGCACAGCTTGGTTTTGCTAAGACATGTCTGAGTCCTCCCACAGTGCCATTGTCTAAGTGTCTTAGTGAAGGATATGTAGGACAAATGTCTTGAAGAGTTTAGAAAATACCACCTAGGGATTCTCCTGTGTTCAGCTCAGACGGAAGCTCTCCTAATAAGAGTACCTGTGTACATGTGCACAATTGTGCATGTGCACATGTGTGTGTGTGTGTGCACATGCATGTGCCTGTGCGTGTGTGTGTGTGTGTGTGTGCACATGCATGTGCCTGTGCGTGTGTGTGTGTGTGTGTGTGTGTGTGTGCATGGGTGCACACACATACACATGTATCCATCCATGGGTGATGTTTGCACCAACTCCTCCTGGGTGTTACCTTGTCTTAGGTGATGATTTCAAGGTGGTAGAGTGTGGCTTTTGCTCTGGGTATCCTCTCTGTGTGACACTCAATTTGTGGAACTGGTTAGCACAGTGTTCCAATGGAAGTTGTGCTCTGCATTGCAACCCCTCCCCTTGTTCCCCTTAGACATCTCATGCAACATGGGTATCAGTCCCTAGAAGAGCCACATGACAGACAGCTTAAAGGTTACTTGATTTCCTTTCTGTCTGTCGGCTACAAGATCAAGAACTTAGAGCTATAGTGACATCGATAGTCACTTTCTTATGTAGTGAACCTGTTTATCATAATTGGTAACTTCTTTCTGTGTCCTTGGAACTGTGCTAGTCTTATTTTATCTTCTAATTTGATTGCAAAACAAGTCCTTGAGTGCTTGCTAAAGTTATTGTCATTTGACACGCAGAGGACACCAAGTCTCTAAGGTGAAGCCAAGTCACTTTGTGACTACCCCAAAGCCACAGAGGCTGCAGCTGGCAGAGGCAGACTTTGAACCTAGGAGGTTCAATCCCAGAACCTGAGCTGTGTTCACACAACTGGTCAGGCAACGAGCTCCTAGCATTGACACTGGTTATGAAGAGCACATGCCATATCAAGTGGCAATGTTCGCCCAGAGAACTGGAGATATACTATGCCAGAAGCTGGGATAGTGGATCAATATTTAAACATTACTTTTGTGTTTCCTTGAAGGGAAATGCTAGAAGTGATTGGGGAGTCTTGGGGTTTTTTTTTTGTTTGTTTTTTGTTTTTTTTCTTGGGATAATTTTTGGTTTTGAGGCAGCATGCTATAGAGCTTTGGCCGGCCTCAAACTTCTTACATATCTAAATATGATCTTAAATTTCAGATCCTTTTGTCTCTCTCACCCACAGATGCCCACAATTACACCTGTTTTATGGTGTAGTGAGCTAGGGCCTTTTGCACGTTAGACAGACACTCACCCAACAAAGCCTCATTCTCAGCCCTCAGGATTGGTTTTGATCACAGCATTTCTCACAGTTACCTCATTCTCGAGGTAGACTGTTCAGTCCTAGGTTACTGCATACTTTCTACCCCAATCCACTGAGCCAACATCACTTCTAAATCCCAATAAGACAGCGCAGGACACAAGGATATTTTCATGTCAGTCTATTCATTTCTATGGCATTTGACTAAAAATGAAACATCCCAATCACAGAAGAAAATACTAACCTGTCAGCCTGGTATTTTTGACTCACAGTCCCCTCTAGCTTGACTTCCCTGTGGTCTGTTTCAGAAGGTCCTCACAGTCTTTGAATCCCTGTGTCTCAGAAGTCTAAGACCCACTAGATAACCATGTTGGCCCACCTGCCACTGTCCAGAGCAGCCAGCAGGATAGCTTTCACAGGATAGACACTGCCCACTGTCCATTTCCCCCAGGTCACTAAGGATGATCACAGAGCTAAAGTGAGCCTTCACTATGCCCTCAGTTCCTCTATGTTGAAAAGATGATGTTACACTCATTTACACCTCTCCAGATCTCCTCTGACATCCCCAGATCTCCCTCCCCAGACCTCCTCTCATAACCTCTTGCCCCTCCAGACCTTCTTCTTCCTCTTCAGATTTCTTATTTTCCAAGATCTCCTTCCTTCACAGACCTCAGAGTACCCATCTGTCTCCAGAGTCTCAGCCAATGACCTCCTTCCATTTTCTGAGAAGTCAGAAGGACTAGACGACCTTGGTACTGCCCCAGTGTACACAGGTGCCCTCACTCAGTTTCTCATTCATAAGCACCTATACTTATTCTGTTGCCAGTCTTTCAAGCCACTGAGAAAAGAGGGACTTGCTGCAGGGATGGTTGGACACTGAACACAGCACAAACCAAGTGAATTTTACAGTAGTTTAGCCTCATGACCTCCCAGCCAGAGCAAAGACAATTCAGTCATACCACACAGGACTGTATGAGTTTTCACGCAGGATCAGTGTAATAACCAGGGGAAGCACTCTTTGTACTTAAAAGAGGGGATTCCACTTGGTTGCCTTGGGAAGATGTGATTAGTTTGCTGCTGGACTAAACAAACTTTTCAGGACAGCAGGGAGTTGAATATGTGTGTGTGTGTGTGTATACACATATAAACATACATACATATGTATATATTCATAAACACATATGTGTATGCATATATAGTATGTTTAGTTGTGTCCACACACATATATGTGTACACATATATTTATATATTTATATAGATGTGTACACATATATTTATGTCTAGATGTGTATACACACATATATGTATGTATGTCTAGATATGTACACACATACATATATGTATGTCTAGATGTGTATATACACATGTATATGTATGTATGTGTAGAGGTATACACAAACACACACACAAACACACACACGCACACACACACACGCACCTGACCCAGACTGTGTGTAGGCAGGGACTTATCTACAAGAAGCAAGAGGAATGGGGTTGGGGATTTAGCTCAGTGGTAGAGCGCTTACCTAGGAAGCGCAAGGCCCTGGGTTCGGTCCCCAGCTCCGAAAAAAAGAACCAAAAAAAAAAAAAAAAAAGAGGAAGAGCTAGTAAACCACTGAGGCACCTCTAATGTTAATCAATACAAGGCACCATTTAAGATTGAATCTTAAATGCAGGCTCCATGCTGCAGTGTCATCTATACTACCTTGCCACATAAGGATATAGACCCAAGCTTTGCCCTTCTCAAAGTCCAAACTGACAGCATAGTCAGCATCCTTCATCTCTCATCCCCTAAGAACTTTGTCTTTCAGAGTATGACCTCACTCTTGACCCCTGCTACTGACCTCACCCTTGACCCATACCATAATCCCACCCAATACATCAACATCTCTCTGCAAGGAACAGAAAATGAAAACCACACTCCCATCAACACATTTTGCTCATTTGTTTCTCCGAGGATGCTTCTTCTTCTTCTTTTTTTTTACATTCGAAATAGAAGAATCAGTCATATATGTGGGTGCCCCTTAAGCTTACACTGGTGCAAATCCCTGGCGAAGGTTCCCTCTGTTACTGATGGATGCGTAGCCCACACTCTTTTGTTGTTTGTGTAGCATATAAAGTCATCTGAACAAGCCTTTGTACATCATGGTCACAACCACACCCTCGTCTCTGTTTCCCTCACTGTAGACAAGACACTGGCATGCACTTTGAGGCCATTTTGACTCATTTTCTGCCCTCGTTGTTCAGTCTTGGACATGTGCTTAGCCATCTTTATCATTTCATGGGAGATATTCTTGCAAACATTCTAGTGACCTTGCTCTTCTCATTTTTACTGTGCTCCCTCAAATGTGGTTCACTCCTTCTGGGATATCTTCCCTTGGGTCCTGGGTGCTATGCTGTGTGGCTTCTCTTTGACCTCCCTTGCAGCTCATTTTCTTTGGGACGCTAAATGTGATGTTCCTAGGCCCAGCTCCCTTCCTTCCCTTCCTACAGCACTCCAGGTAGGCTCAGGCATCAGATGAATGGATGAATGAATGAATGAATGAACGAATGAATGAATCTGAGACAACTGCCCTGCTCAAATCTGGCCACATCTTTCCCACTAAGTTCCCATCCAGACCCTCCAGACCCCCAGATACAGCTGTTGACTCATTGTCTTCCCAGGTAACTTTCCAGAAATCTATTTCTCCTTCTCTAAGAGTCTGAATTTTTCTCTTCTCCTGCCCCTATCTCACAGTTTTGCCATCTACACCTGAGTGACTCTTCACTTGTTGCATAGGACAGGAGTTCTGAAACCATCTTTCTATCTCCCTTGCTCTCCACCCATTTTATTTTCATTAGCATATGTCAATCATGCAAACTGACATGCTTGATGATGACATTCCTATGCTAATGTATACTGTACTTAGATCACACTCATTACTCCGTCACACTTTCTCATATCCCCCTTTTCTTCCTTCTCTCCTTCTTTGCACCCTTTAATTGTCCTTTTACTTTCATGCCTTTCTTTCCTCTAGATTCCATGGATGAAAGGAAACATCCTATACCTGATGTCATGGTTTAAATGAAAAATGTCCCCTGTAGACTCATGTATGTGAACAGCTAGTCCTCGGTTGGTCCTTGCTGTTTGGGAAGGCTATGGAGCCTATAGGAAGTGGAAACTAGCTGGAGGAAGTGTGTCAGTAGGGGTGGTCTTTGAATGTTTGTACCTTGGCCCCATTTCCTGTTACCTTTCTCTCCTCCTCTTCTTCCTCCCCCAACCCCCACCTGCCCTTCTCTACTTCTTATATTACTGCCAGACCAACCTCATGCTCCCATTTTTTCCCCACTACTATGCACTTCTTCCCTCTGGAACTGTAAGCTAAAATATTCCATCTTCTCTTCTAAGCTCTTCTGTTTTATTGTCCTGTCACTAGAACAGAGAAGTAACCCAAACTGCCTTTGTGTCTCTGGCTGTTGTCACCTCCCATGATCTCAGTTCCTTTTGTACATGTTGTTGACATCTTGCATTTACCCTGCCAGCACGTCTGAGTGACTATCCCCAGAGTCTGCCCATCTCTTTGCTTCCACCTCTATCCCTGCCACCCTCTAGCCTGGCTAATGCCGCACCCCCCCCCCAAGGCTGTCATGCTTACTCTCAGCCAGGTCTTCTCCATGGCCCAGAGAGAGCCTCTTTCTTCCTGTGCTTGAAACCTCCTACTTCCAGGAAGCAAGATCTCCCAATTCCAGCCTGCAAAACCTCCATCCAGTGTGTCAGCAGAGGATGGAGACATTCAGTATGGAGTAGCCTTGTCTAACTTTCCTTTCATCTATCTTGAGCTTCTGAGTACTTTCCCTATCATACTGAGCTGTTTCCCACTACAGCACCATTTTAAAATTAAAAACAAATTAGAGTTGCATACATGAGAACTGTATTTATATCACTACCTCCCTTTTCCCTCCCTATGTTCCCCCTTTTACTCAAATTCATGGTCACTTCTTTAATTTTCACTGTGTTTCACACACACACACACACACACACACACACACGAGTAAGAGAGAGACAGAGAGATGAGGCAGAGAGATAAAGAGACGGAGGGAGAAATTGTGAAGATGTCTGAGTATATTATATAAGAGATGAAAAAATCATCTGACAAAGTTGAAACAGTGAAGATAACTTGGAAAATAGGCTTGACCATATTTCTGCCTTTGGAGCGGGTTACTCCAAGATTACTGATGACATTTTGAGGCAGTTGGCTAAGTTAAAGGCATGATAACATGCCCCTGCCTGTGCTTCAGAGAGCAATGGCTTCTTAAGGAAACTTAACTCCTTGTTGTCAAAGATGCCTAAATTGATCTAGTCTGTATGGGTCCCTGCATCTACCTGATTTGCTACTTGTCTTTTCTCCTGGTTGTGGGGTTTGTTCGGCCATAGGTAATGCTTGTGTTTTGTCCTCGATCTACCTTTAGGGCTTTGATCTTTGACCCTTTGGGTTGCTGTCACACAAACAAAGTTTTCACTCACCTATCCTAGCCCATATAGTCTCTGCCCACAGCGTGTCACCGTCCCACCTCATCCCATCATTTTTGTGGTGGCAAGCCCTTTCTGAAAACCACGATCTGTGTTTTCTAGAACCATGGACCATGGAGATGGAGGAGACTTAGGAGTCTATCTATTGTCAATTCTTATTTGTGGACAAGTAGGAGGTAAAGATGGACGATAATAACTGACTGCCTCAAGAAGACAGTGACACTCGGGAGACAAAGGCAGATGGATCTTTGAGTTTGAGGCCAGTCTTGTCTACATAGAGATTTCCAGGTCAGTCAGGGCTACACAGAGGACCCTGTCTTAAAAAACCCAAAAATCAAGAATCAAAAAACAAACAAAAACACCCAAAACCTAAAAAACCAAAATCCAAACAAACAACCATCACTACCACCACCACAAAAACCCAGTATGTCAGGCATAGAAACACCAGCATTCGCCTTAATTCCAAGCCCTTGGGAGGCAGATGCAGGAGGATCTCTGTGAGTTCAACCTTGACTACATAGAGTAGTCCAGGACAGCTAGGGCTATACAGTGAGACCTGACCTTGTCTCAAAAATAAAATAAAACAAGTAACAACCACAACCACAACTTCAGAAAACACAGCATGGTTTAGACAGAGCTAGTCCACAAACAAAGCTGACCATCTCATCTTCCAACTAGTGATTTCAGCACATCAAGTGTGTGATCAAGAGGGCTATTATGAGGAATTAGAGACCTCCCCAGTAGGGCCTATCACTGCTGACATTTGTGGCTGTGTTCAGTTACATGATAACCCAGTTAGGAAGATGTTAGCCTCACAAGTATGAGGACCTGAGTCCAATCCCCAGAACTCGTGTTAAAACAAATGCTGCACGTGGTGCTACACAATTATAATTATATTACTAAGGAGGCAAAACCAGGTAGATTCTATTCACTTGGTGGCTATATCAGTGAGCTCCAGGCCAGTGAGAGACCCTTTCTCAGCCAAAAAGTTGGGCAGCATCCCTGAAACACCACTCAACATTGCACTTTGACCTCTTACACACAGTTGCAACACACAAGAACACACAGTCATATACACATACACACAAGGTACACACACACACACACACACACACATACACACCCATTGAATAAATCAATGCAAATCAATATATACACTATGTATTGTATGATGCAACCCAACAGTGTAGCCCATAGTGTTCCTCGCCAATGGTATAAGTAGGTTCTTCTTAGAAGTTTCCATAGTCAGTAACTTGATGGCATTTGCTGTGTGTTCCTTAATTCCTGGCTGAGCGGGAAATGACTGCTGCTACTGGAGATGCGCACAGCTGTTCATGTTGCCCTTGTTCGTCCCGGACTCTGTGCCTTCTAAGGTGAAAGTCTAGAGGGTGGTCTTGATAATGCAGCCTTTTCCTGTCATCTGGGAGAGATCGGTGCATTTGCGAAGTGTTCCTCTCTGGGTGCAAACCACAGCTGTGGTTTGAGGCGATCTGTGTTCAATTATAGCAAAATGTTAAATTAGCTGAAAGACAATTTTTCTGGTCACTTGAATTTGCCTTTTAGACTTCATTAATCATTCAGTAATTAAATCACTCATGTTAACCCATGCCAACCAGTCTTCAAATACTCAGCTTTCTGTCATTTGTTAGACTTTTCCTGCACAATTAGCCTGGGGCCATGGTCTTCCTCTGTTGAAGCCCTGGGTTGTTGGAAGTCTGCTCCAGGCATGTCTTATCAGGCAATGAATCCAGCGCTCTTTGTACTTCCATGGATAATGGTTTACTAAATCTTATTCAACCTATGAAAATCCCTTCCTTATAAAATAAAGACGTGCTCAATTTAAAATGAACTAAGTATCATTCCAAAGAACCTATTTCATTCTGAGTTCACTGACCTTTTATGGATAGTTAATACTATCTTAAGTTTTATTAATAGTCTAAATAATATTGCTTTTCGTGAAAGATATTGTCAGTAGTCTCCTGTTTTCACTCCAGCTCTGGTGAGAGTTGAAGACAGAAGACTAGACTAGCTGATGACACAACGTTGGAAGTTTATGTCTAAACTTTGATCAACCGCCTATTCTAAGAAGTTGTGAGGAACCTTAAACTATAGTTAGATAAATGTCTTAAGTGACTTTAAGCATTTATTTTGTTGTTCGTTTTGAGAATGCCATACACCAGTACTAAATTCACAGCATTTATTTTGGTTCCGCCCTCTCCCCGCTCCAATTTTTTCTATGTGCCTCCCATTCTCTCTTAAACTTACGCACAATGCTTCCGGGTGACATTACAACATGGATATGGGAAATTTCACAAGGCACTAACTACCCCTAGATCGAGAACCACAGGCAACCAACGACTAATGAGAGAGGAAGAATCTGTCTTCTCCTGGGACAAGCCCCCAGATAGATTAGCCAATCCCAAGCAGTTATTTTACACACACACACACACACTGGTTAGCAATGACCAGTATATTATATACATTACATATATATATGTATATATATATATACATATATATATATATACACACATACACACACGCACACACACACACACACACACACACATTCGACTAAAGACTGTCTTATTTTTAAAAGAATACTCACCCATCAGGAAGGGCAGGCTCACCTCCATGAAGTCCCTTGAGGAAGGCAAGATCCTTTCCACAGTGAAGCCAGAAGCTTTTGCTACTGGGAGGTTTGGGAAATGAGTGTGTGATATTCAGTTTTCCTTCTTCTTGCTCCTCTAAATGATGACAAATTGCCTGGCTGTAAATTTTAAAGTCCCTAAATGGCATTTTTTATCAAAGCCTTTCTCACAAAATGCTTACTGGAAGAGATTTAGAAATCTTGGGAGGCTGGGTGGCGGGAGCGAGCTGGGCTGATTATTATGCACCGTGACACAGTGCGTTATGCATTACGCACAGTGCATTATGCATGGTTCTTGCTCTTCTGCCTTTTAAACTCTTGTTATGGATGATGAAGCTAATTTAAATGGACAAACGGGGGCTCTCCTGCGCATTACCCCTGTGATGTCATATTCTTCCTCCAAGGAGTTTCGAGGCTGCCTCCCTTGGAAGCTTCCCAAACACACACATTTTAGTAAGACACTTTAATAATTAGCTTAGAGATCATTGTCAGTCAGGGGGAAATAACCTTTTATCATAGGTGCTTTGAAAGTGGCGCGTTCCAGGGAAGAAAAGAGCTGTGCAATCTGCACTCGTGTTGGCTGCTGGCTTCCCTTTCCCTCCTGGCGTTTGTGTGGAATAAAATACTACAAATGGGGGAGAGCATGAATAAGGAGAAGAGTGGGTGTAGAAGGGGAAGCCAGAGCTGTCAAATTGTTAAGACAAATGGGGCTTAGAGAATCCTAATTAAACCTGAAATTGCTTAGAAACAGGAAGTATGCATTCCTAATTGCTGGGACCAGTTTTGTTTTTTTTTAAAGACCTAATTTACTCTGTGTCTTTAAGTAAGGATAACCCATTATTTGGCTGTCCCAGATTTCAATCTTTAACCCACTGAGGAGGTGAAGAGAGTGTCTTTTAAAAGGCTCCGAATATCACGTGAGCATCAGATAAAAAGTCACAACGGAGCAGGGCTCAAAGCTGCCTGTAGAGTTCTGTTTTTAATATTCTTCTCCTCTGTGGAGTCTGGTTATAGCCTTGGAAAAGCAATGTCCACATGCTTGGTGATATTCGTTGCACATTAAAGCACAAATGCCAGCATTCTTGAAATGAGAAGGAAAACAAGTTTGTTCTAAAGACACCCCTGTGTGTGACTTCGGGAGTAATGGTGGGTGAGGACTATGCTTCCAGGGAGGGTTCTGTGGCCTCAGAAGTGGATGGGAATAGCTCCCTCTTCTCCTCCATCATGGAGATGATCAGCTACCCCCCACTCCTTTTGTATTTAGGGACAGAGAGGACTTCAGTCCTTGAAGTCTCCAGATCTTCATTAGAAGACTCAGAACAGTTCAGGATGGATCACTGACCCTTCTTCGCATCTCCATCCAAGCTTCCAACTTCATCACTGCTTTCATTATTTTCAAAGGTCAAATTAGACACAGATCCTCCCCTTAAATCCAACCTCCTCTTCTGTGTCTTCTGATGTTGTTTCCATCGAAGACAACACTACTTCTGGTTGTGTTCTGATTTTGGGGGTCTCAGGAGACCTCAGCCATGCTACCTTGCTGGGGTGATGGAACATGAGTGGTTCGAATTCACTGAACTCTTTCTAAACAATAGACCCCAGGTTAAAAATGTGTGATTCCTAACTCTAATTATCACAGAAAATCCACTCTGCTTGCCTCACAGAAAGTCAAAAGATTGCTCAGGGTCATAGAGGTGACCTCAGATCGGCAACACTGGGATGATGTTAAAGACCTAAGTCCTTATGCTCTGTTTCATGACATGATTATAAAGAAGTACAATGGTCATAACTCCCATGAAAAGACCCAAGAAAAGGGAACTGACTGGTGTCTGATGCTGTTATTATTACCTTTTCAAGATCTTCCTTGGAAAGCAGACCCAATCACAATTGCTCCAAAAGCTCTGGGCATGTATTGATGTAGATCGTCTTTTAGTTTCCTGATAGAGGAGGTGAGAGCCTTGCCCTGGGTAATGAAGGGATAGCACTTGTTCTTGTGCATGGGACAGACTCCGTGTCTCCAAGCAGCCTGCCTTGGATGCCTTACCTATGTCTGCCCAGGTTGTGGCTGTATGAAGAAGGGACCTCCTGGTGAAATAGATAGCTTAGTGTGGGAGAAGATGACTTGGCTATGGTGGTCTGTAGATAGTCTCCATGCTGAGATAGTCACCTAGGAACTGGTCCTTTGTGATCTCCATGCCTTGGGATTGGACACCTGCAAAGACAACAAGAAATAAAATGGTGACATCCTGAAGGTGGGGTTCGGCAGGGAGGAGCCTCTGCATTCTAGGCGGCCCCTCCCTCAGCACTGTAGAAGTTGAGCCCGTCCTTCTGATGCAGATCATAGAGGTTTAGAAAATTCTACCTGTGGTCCTTGTCTATGGGGTATTCTCATTGATATGTGAACCTCCTCTACTTTCAAATACTGCAATTGCTTCCCATGTAATTTAGTTATCGACGTGGTACCCAATAGCAACTCTTTCCTGCATTTTTCTTTGTTAAATTGGAGGTCAGTCTGTGTGGGTTCAGGTCATTGCGTTCTCTGGTCTCCTTCCTGTGACAGAAGGCACCTAGGTGATGATAAGTGGTCCAGGTGTTTTGATTTTTACTCATGCAGGGTGTGGTCCACATTTGTCTCATGCTCTCGTAATCAGCTCAGTTGCTGTTCTGTTATTTTCCTTCCCCGCCCCCCGTCTCTTCATTTCTAGCACTCACTAAAATCTTCTCGTGTCTATCACTCATTTTCCTTCAGTGATACTCTTCAGGCTCCATGTGACAGAAAAGGTAGACCTTGCTCATCCACACCAGACCACATCTTTGAATGAGCTATGAAAACCACCCTTAATTCCATCAATGAACAAACAATATTTCTTTTTCTCATGCTATTTCTTTTTCTGGTTAGGTTTCAACTCTACTGAGCTTTTCTCTCTTACATTAAGAGTTTGGGTTTCCACACGAATACTTCTTATCATCTTAATGACAACACTTGTAAGTGAGCCTGTGAGAATTTTAGCTTCAGGCTAAATGTTGAGAAGGTGCTTTGAAAGTCTTACAAAAGGAGCAGTGGGAAGTGTCCCCAGCTGGGGAGGATGTGCAGTCCTGTGGCTCTCCTTGGGGAGAATCAGGTTGGTGAGTGCCCACCCAGCCCTGCTGGCTGACAAATGTGCAGCTGCTCCTTTGCATGCTCCAGTTGCATTTCTCATGGTTGTGTGCCTTTTATGTCCATGCCTCTGCCTCCTGCTTCCTCTCAGGCATTAGTGACCGCTTGGCTGCAGCAGTGAGTTTCAACGGTGCCTGTGAGTGCTTAACATTTTCCAGGGACTAAAAGATTCCATGATTGGGCTCACCTCCCACTCTACATACCTCTAATGGTTGTAGGTTGAGTTCTGAGATTCTCTAGTTGAGTGACAATCATCGGAGCCAATCAACTTCATCCTTGGCTGGGGTTGTCTGGGCTTTAAAGCATTAGAATTCCTTAGACCCAGCCCCAGGCTCTCCTCCATCTCCTACCAATCTTCTGGATGAAAATGAACTTACTCAACTCACTATTGCCATCTCTCTTTTTAGCTGCTGACCTGATATATCTTTAGCCATGTGTCCACTCAGAACTCTCAATATCAGTTCCAGAGTGGGCAGTCCTGACCAAGCTTTGTCTTCTCCTTCTGTAACCCAGAAGGAGAGTACTGTGAAGGATGGAGTGATATTGTTTACATGTTTCCAAATATAGCACTGGAGGTGAAAAGAGTTGGGTGTCACAGTACCCTGGTGTTACTGCTGTGGTAGAGGGCCTGAGGTTTGGGGTCAGAGGCCAGTAGAAGCCTCTATTATGTATGCTCTTGATCTGGAAACATGAAAGCCAGTTTGTAGATGCTAAGTTGAAGTGGATTGTGAGGTCAGAAGCTAGACCAGATGGTCCTAGTGGGGGATGGAGAGAAGGAGGGAGGGAAGAAGGGAGGGAGGGAGGGAGGGAGGGAGGGAGGGAGGGAGGGAGAGAGAGAGAG
Source organism: Rattus norvegicus (assembly GCF_021556685.1). Taxonomy (NCBI): domain Eukaryota; kingdom Metazoa; phylum Chordata; class Mammalia; order Rodentia; family Muridae; genus Rattus; species Rattus norvegicus. The sequence continues at coordinate 50,067,018 of NC_141544.1, read as the reverse complement.
AGAGAGAGAGAGAGAGAGAGAGAGAGAGAGAGAGAGAGAGAGAATGAATTTCCAGGAAGATTAAGGACAAGGATCTAAGGATCTAAATTCAGATCTGCCGGCTGTGGAAGTTTCAGAGTTCTACCCAACCTTCCAGTATTCTGCTTCACCAAACTACACAACAGACTCATGCTCTATCAGTTCATTTTTTGGGGGGGCATGCTGTGCCTTTTCCCCCCAGTGAACCTCTAGAAAAAAAGCAACTTAGGTTCCCAGGTTCCCCTGAGGGACTTTTCTCCCTGAAGATGAATATGCTGTCCAGTCTATGATAGAACATACTAGGTACCTGGTGGGCCAAGGGCAAGTTTTCTCAGCATGAAAGTTGTATTGGCTAATGATGGTTAACAGGGAATAGCTAAAAGATCTTTTGCTCTGACACAAGAGCACCCATGCAGGCTGTCAGATATGTAGAACTCTCAGCTTTTGCTGTTGCAGAGTACCCTACTCCTTGTTCTTCTTCAGTGACAGTCCTTTGGCCCAAAGTCAGTCAGAAACACTATAAATCATGCTGATGGGATTTTCCCTCAAAGACTGACTGGCTATGACCTTATCTAAATGATCTATTCCTTTCTGGCCGGCACCATTGCTCTTTGCCAAAATGCTTTTTTCATGAGTCCCTTGCAAGTATTATTTAATGTCCTGGATATAATGCCCATTTTACTCACCATTAGAATTCAACTCAATAAATAATTATTGAATAATCACAATAGGCAAAGACTTTGCTGACTGTAACAACAAAAGGCCGTGACAGTTGACAAAATCTGGGAGGGGACATAGGCAATGCACAAAAGCCTACAGTGTGAATCAGGAAATGTTGGATCTGGGGAATCATAGGCTCAGTTTACCAGACATTTATTCATTATTTAGTTTTATTTTTATAATTTTATAAACTCCATTGAGGTTTTTTTTTTACAGACTATGATTCACTTGCTTAAAGCAAACAATTCACCAATTCATCATTTATGCTATGTGTGTGTGTGTATGTGTGTAATTTACCAATTCTTGTGTAGTTTACAGTGTTGCAAGTCTGTCCGTGAGTTCTACTCCTAGAGTCACCCAGAATTACCTTGTGCACAATCTTCAGTCCCTTCCCACCCTTGATCCCCAGTACACAACCTTTCTCAACTCCTTTCTCATATATTGTTCAGGTCTTTCTGCAGATGCCATAGAATTGGATTCAATAAGTGGATTCACATAAGTGGGGTCTGCTGTCTTGGCTCCTCTCCCTGGCACAGCATCCTCAAGGCTCAGTGTGCAGGAAGCATCTCTGTTCATTTCCTTTTACGTGTCAAATAGAATCCCATACATGATGCATGGCATTTCGGTTGTTCATTAGGCAGCTGATTGACATTTGGGTTGTTTCTACTTTGGCTGCTCTGTGTAGAATTTTGCTATGAAAATCCATACAGAAGGTTTTGTCTACACATGTCCCTTCATTTCTCTTAGGTAGAAACATAAGAGGTGAGATGCTGGATTGCATGGTGAACTTATGAGTAACTTTTAAAGAAATGGCAAAATACATTTTCCAAAATGAGTATGCCATCCTACACACCACTGTCAGGGGTTGAGGCCCCAGTTTCTCCACATCTTCGTCAGTATTGCATTGATGAACTTATTTTTATAGATACTTTAGTGAGAATGAGGTCACATGGTCATTTAAATCTGTAAGTGATTTTGGGCACCTGCTCATTCTTCCTCTTATTCACTGAGATGTGGCTGTGTTGTGCTGGGATCCCCTAGTCTTCCTCTCACCCATCCTAAGAAACCAGAGCTGGTGGGTGTGGGCTGACTCTGAGGGCAGAGCAAGGTTTTATCTAAAGAGACAACAGGTCAAGGATTATTCAAAACAGTCAAAAAGTTGGTTATAGAAGAAAATGTAGGCATGGCCTGGCGGCCATCCCACTTGGCATATTGCTAAGTAAGAAACACGACACACTGTGCTCCTCAAGTCAGAACCTGGAATTCTGAAGCAGCCAGTCACTAGCCTGTAGAGCAGTCTGCACCTCCACATCTCCTGTCATGTGCTCCTTCCGCATAGAGATCCTGGTGGTTGGAGCTCTCACTATCCCATCTGAGGTAAATGCTAGCCCATCACAGGTGATAGGCTTCCTCTATCTAAAGTTTGTTCACAATAAAGCAGATGCTATCCACTGAAACCATCTTAGAATGGTTTATCTACAAGCTCTTTATCGACCCATGGGCATTGCTGTCTTGGTGAGGGATGCTCCAGTAATGATGGGAGTTGGTGTGATGCTGCTGGCAGTGGTGTGACAATAGAGAAGGCGTAGAACTGTCTCTGAGAGGAGAGGGTCAGATCCAGCATGAAGACTGGCACTCTATTGGGTTTCAAAGTCAGCTGCCCCTCTCTTGGTCTGGAAGAGCAAATCACTGGCTCATATGTTCTAAAAGGCTAATATATATTCCTGGATATAGGTGTTTTAAATATTTAAATTTATTTTTAAATGACGTGTGTGTGTGTGTGTGTTGTGTATGGTATGTGTGTGTGCTGTGTGTATGCATATGCCATGCCAAGGTACACACATGCAGGTCAGAGGAAAACTTGCAGAAACTGGTCCTCTTCTTGCATCATGTGGGTCCTAGACTGAACTGAGGTCGTCAAGTGGGTAGGGTTATTCCACAAGGTAGAGAATAGCAGTGGGCCTACAAGCCGGTTCTGTTGAGCGGAACCCAACTACTGAGTAATCCCAGAATGTTAAGCCTTTGGACAAGGAAAGCATGTTTCAAGTTGTATGCAGGAGAGTTATATCAAGTATGATCGATTTTGCTTCATTTTTGTATTTGTTTGAGATTATGTGTGGTTTTTTAAAAGCTGGAAAAAAAAAGATAGGTATGCTGTGGTATCAGGTTGTCAAGGGTGGACCTGTGGTGGTTAATTTTGATTTTCAGCTTGATTAGATTGAGACATTCTTAGGAGATTTGTGGAACATGCCCACAGCTGTTTCCCAAAGTGATTAGACCACAAAGCCTTCATTCTAATGGCAATTAAGTCCACTGATGGAGCCAAATCCAAGATGGACGAATAAGAGGTAGTGGGGTAGTGGAAAGTGTGCCAGGTTCAAGGAAGTAGGGCATTGAAATACATCTTTGAAGGGTTGGTCAATCCGTCTATCAATCTTTCAATCAATTTATCATCTATTTATCTATCATCTATCTAGATATCTAGATATCTATTTGTCTATCATCTAGTTAATGTGTATAAATACACTGTCACTGTCTTCAGACACATCAGAAGAGGGCATCAGATTCCATTACAGATGGTTGTGAGCCATCGTATAGTTGCTAGGAATTGAACTCAGGACGTCTGGAAGAGCAGTCGGTGCTCTTAACTGCTGATCCATTTCTCTAGCCCAGAAGGGTGTATCTTGACTGGATCGTTTCTTGTCTTTGATAGGCTTCTTGATTTCCAGGAGCTGAATAACTTTGATAGTCTGCACTCTTTCTGCTATGACAGACTGAAAGCATGAGCCAAACTGGATCATGTTCTTCTCCCTTACGGTGCTTCAAGCATTCTGTCACAGCAACAGCCACCTGCTCAACACAATAGGTTTCTACATATTCTAGCATCTTTACAATTCTATAGGAGTATTTCAGTAATTTTTACCTAAACAAACCATCCTGAGGCCTAACATAAACATACTGGTTGTTACAGACATTGAACCCAAAGGAGAGGAGGGGAAGGAATGGGGGGAGGGGAGAATTTTTGACTATTGAGCAGATGATATCATGAGTATTGTAGCATGGTCCTTCCCTATGTGATCAGGTGTTGTAATTCTATAGTGGAACTGAGTCACTTCTCTTGACTGTCTGTGTCACCCTTTTGTGGGTGCTTTCTAAGACTTATGGTAGATGACTTGAGGCACTGTCTATTGTACTCAGGTGGCAGAGTAGCCTCCTAGTCCCGTTGTTGTCGTTTTTTTTTTTTTTTTTTTGAGATGAGAGCAGATGATACTCAGAGGCATTGTTCTCCTCTTTGTAAAGCAAAAGTCAGTGATCACATGTGCGTCCATGGAATGGCGGATGTTCTGTAATTGCTCTTAAAAAAGGATGAGTTCTCAGCCATGCAGCACCTTTGGAAGTCTGGGGAAGGAGGCAGAGAGGCTTAAGAAGGAAAATTCTTTTTCTGGAAATTGAATTGGTTCATTTTTACTGATGTTTTCCCAAAGAAATAATGGCTTCATGCCAATCTAAAATACCAGCCACAGTACATAAATAAACAAATAATAAATAAATAAATCCACCAGTAACTAACCAACCAACAAAATGGCTGCTCCAACCAGAACCCTGTCTCCTGTGCCACACTGCCTTGTTGTTGGGTGTTAAAAAACAGGATGATGCAACCACGTTCTAACCTTGGAGTTCCTGCATAGAAATTGGGAGTCTGCAGATGTGTTTAATCTAGGCTCTTGAGAGAGTTGGAGGCAGCCTGGGCTAGAATCTCAGTCATGAAATAAAAAAAAATAGAAGGAACGGGAAAATTAAGGAAGCACTAATTTTAAATGCCTGACAAAAAAATTCCAGATTTTTTTGACAGTCTAATATGTTAAAATTTACAAGTGTTTTCTTCCTGTTTTTCTTTTTTGGTTCATATGTTTCAAATAGTTTACAGACTTCAAATATACAGAATTTATTGGCTTTTTTCCCCAAAATATGTACAAAAACAGATTTAACCCTAAAACAGATTAAATTTAAGGATTTAGCATAAATAAGGGAAAATTCTATTCTCAATCCTGTAAAAACACAGAATTGGCCTTTGAGATATTTTATGTCCAAGAATAAGCCTGTTTGATCATCCATCACAGATCTTCTTGGCTCAGCAACCACTTTCAAGCAAAGAGCAATATTAAGACAGATGTATAAGGAGAAATCTTGGATTAAAACAAAAATTAACTTTCCTTGGTTTACAGTCTGGGCTTAGAACATCAGCCTTTCTTATGAGTTTGAGAGGAATCAAGGTTGAAAAAAAAATTCAAGATTTCTGGGGCTTTCGGTTGTGTCATTTCTCCTCATTAGCTTTGAGTCTTCAACTGCCAATCTGTGGAGATGAAAGTCTATTCCTTTCATTGCTTCTTTGTGAAGGATGATAACTGACCAAGGAAATACAAGGAAAAAACCCTGAAAGTAAATTATATTACAGTGTCGGTTTCTCTTTGAGGATGTAACAATTTTTAGTTGTTGAAACAACCCATATTCATTGTCTTGGGAGGTCTGAATTGAACCTCTTCCAGGACCTCTTGAATGAGACTCATGGAGACAGTGATTGATGTAATACCAAGAGGAGTTTAATTCCGACATGTCGGGGTCCTCCCACTTCAAGGGGAGCCAACCCTGAGAAGACTCTAGGGAGAGTTATATACCTTGCAAACAATTGGGACAGAATTTAAACAATTGGGGCAGAATTTGCACAATGGTAACTAGGCAGGGTACTATGTGTATTTGGTGGAGCAAAACAACTTCCAGATCAGACTTAGTGTACCATTCAAGACTTTCCCAAGGTGGGGTCGGTTGGAAGCCACAGGTAGCGTTGTGTGACAGTTTTCATGTTCCAGGAACTAAACCAGCTTTTTTCTTCCTGGAAGAGAGGGGTCCTTGTGCTCAGAGGTTTATGGTGGAAAATTTCCCACTGGCCCTAAATTAACACCAACTCTGGCCCTTTCAGTCTCCCAGGTCTGGAAGTCAGAAGCCCACAACCAGCATCACAGGACTGAGTCCATAGGGAAGCAGGCAGGAGTCCAACCAGTGTCTCTTGGCAAAAATACCACCAGTGTGCTTCCTCCAGCTTCTTAGGGTTTCCTGTATTCCTTTGCTTGTGACCCATTCTTTATACCATCCCAAATTCTTTTTTTTTTATAAAGGACAACATTTAATTGGGGCTGACTTACAGGTTCAGAGGTTCAGTTAAGTATCATCAAAATGAGATCATGGCAGCTTCCTGGCAGACGTGTGGCTGGAGGAACCAAAAGTTCTACATCTTGATCCAAAGGCACACAGGAGCAGACTGACTCCAATGTGGCTAGGAAGAGGGTCTCAAAGTACACAGTGACACACTTCCTTCAACAAGGCCACACCTACCCCCAAGAAGTCCACATTTCCTAATAGTGCCACTCCTTGAGCCAGGCATATTCAAACCACTCCCTGGCCCCCTATAGGCTTTGCAAACATATGAGTCTATGGAGGCCATATCTAAACATAAAATAATGTAAAATATATTTAGTCCAACTTCAAAAGTCCCCTAATCTATAGCAGTCTCAACAATGTTAAAAGTGTGAAATTCAAGGTATTTTCTGATATTCATACAATCTCTTAAATGTCATCCCTTAAGAAATCAAAATCGAAAAACAGATCACATACCCCCAACATCACAGGACATGCATTACCATTCTGAAATGTCATATTGGGGGAAATGACCATCCCAAATTCTTATTCCACCACTACATTCTTATTGTCCTTCTGGAGTCTGGCCTTCCTCTCTTAAGCATCTTTGTGATTGATCATGTCAAGACTAATGAATAACCAGGATTCTAGTCCAACCTGCCTCCAACTCTCTATAGAGCTGAGATAACCTTTAACTTCTGATGGGTTTGCTCTCTTCCACTTTCTAAATATGAGGGTCACAGGCTCAGACCTCCACACTCAGCTTATGCGACCGTAGTGGCTGAACCTAGACCTCTTTGAGAACCAGGCAGGAACTCTGTCAATTCAGCTGAGTCTCTAGCCCATTTTCTCTCTTATTTTTTTTTATTTTTTATTCTTCCTCCTTCATGAGCATTTTTAAAAATCTTAGCACAGTTCTTCTGTGATAAACTTCCAATGGCAACATTCTTTTATAATTTGCTATTATTAACAAAATATGTTGATTATCCAAATCTCTATTGTACTTTCAGATTGTTTCTGGACTCGTTACTTGTCTGTGAGCTCTGCTCATTTCTTTTTTAGGGAGTGATTTTGCAGTCTCTTCCTCCCTGTCTTCCTCCTCTTCTCTTGCTCCTTTTCCCACTTCTCTGCCATCTCCTCCTGTTCTTCCTCTTCCTGTTCCTCCTCTTCTTCCATTCTCTCTCTTCCCCTTCTCTTCCTCTTCCTCCTTCTGTTCTTTCTCTATTTTCTTCTTCATGCTTCTTTTCTTCCTCACCTCTTCCTACTTCCTGTTTCCCCTCTTTTTTTTCTCTTCCTCCATTCGCCCTCCCATTTCTTCTCCCCACTTCCTTCTCCTTTTTGTTGCTTTGTTAGAGTTATTTTCTTGAACACATGTGTTCAAAGGTTGACAGCTACCCTCTGCCCTTGAATTTGGATAGTTCTGAGCTTTTGATATGCAAATTTCACTAAATCTGAACGGTTTGGCTTTTTGTTCAGAGGTATTCTCTATTCTTTATTGATTCATTTCTTCCACACTTATGGTATGCCACCAGATTTAAAGTACCTTCTCCTCAGATGAAATGCCCATCTCCTTCCCTGTGCACAGAGCTAATCCTCTAACCATCACTTAAATTAATCTATTTTAAGAACAGCTTTCTACTGAACATAATTTCCCCTATATATCCTCCTGGTTGATACTTCCATTGGCTAACCTCACTCTTACATAGACCTGATCTAAGGTGGGTCTAAACAACATTTGTAGACAATCTTGTGTGAATCTGTGCATGCAAATGCTTGCATCTAATGATAAATTTTTTTCCCCAAAATGGTATCAACCAAACCCTTCATATATGGTTTGCATCCCTTACATGTTCATCATGCACCAATAGTAAATAACTTACCTGATTATTAAACAAATAAAATAAGATGGGTTATTATATTAAAATCTGAAGACTCTGGGGGAAAATGTACATATGAGATTTCTTTCTGACAACATAGGAGAAAACTCAAACCTGAGTAAGTTCTGGGATTCTGGAATTTCCACATTCAGTTCTTTCTCTGCTCATGTTCCAAGCAATTGCATAAAAGCTTCTAGTGGTTGCACTCAGAAATACTGATAATGAATTCTACATAACAAGCATACTCTTCCCCCGGCTGTTTGCATTTAAAGTCTACATTTTGCAGTAATTTTGATGACTTCATTTCGAAGTGGTTCTTAACAGACATTTTGGAAAAGTCTCATGTCTGATTTTATTCATAAACCAGCCTGTCAAAAGTCTGTGTGCTCGTTGGGGGAGAGCATGGCTCTGAGGCACAGGGATCTCTCTACTTGCTCCTTCTGCCATTTCTAACCATTAACACTCATTTCTGTTACTTCTCGAATGTTCCAGATCACTGTGCTGAGTGCAGGATTGAGCAGAAAAGAGCCCATGACATTGGGCTCCTAGCTCAGTGCCTCCCAGGGTATTCATTGCCATGACTACAGGTCCATTTTCTCTTCTGCAAATGGTGAAAATCCATAACTTGATCCTGGCATAGGCAAGTGTAGGCAAGCACAGATGATCCAATCTCCACATTATAACAATCCCTAGAGAAGACTGACAGGCTCTCTTCTGTATTTGTTCAAGAGGGAAGCAGCTGGGTTTTGAAGGCAGCGGCAAAAGCCAACATGGAGTATAAGCTATGCCTTCAGAAGGCACTGTTGGTGGTGAGGGCAAGTGTCACCATGTTATAATGCAACATCATAACCCTTACATGAGCCATTACTGCCATGTAACTTCTGTGTGGTGAGAAAACGAATATGTTGCCTTCCCTATCTGCAGATTGGACTTGCACATGGATGGGCTTCCGGATTTCTGTTTCATAGCTATTTGATTTTGCTAACCCAGGGAGAAATGCTTCATGATAATGTATAAAGCAGCACTTCTGAGACTTTGAAATGAACATGCTTAAGTTCAGAAGTCTTAGCTAAAATGCAGATTCTGCAGTCTGAGTTGCTTTGATTCCAACCAGATGCCAAGAGTTGCTTGTACTGTTGCTGGGCTCTGAGCCATGCGGCAAGGACAACACTTATTCCAGAATGGAGGGAATAGACCTTTAGCTCCCCTGGGACATGGAATTAATAAGGCAGAAATGTGATACGAGTCCTGGTTTTCTGCTTCTACTATGACTAAGCATTATGCTGTACTGACCAACCCCATTGTTTCTGGAAGGCAACAGAGATTTATTCTGCATTCCCACAATGAATCAACTGAGTGCTGGACATGGAGAGTCCTGTGTTCTGGGACACACCTTGGAGGCAGCCACATGTGAAGTGTACCTTCTTGGAAAACTTCTTGGAAACTGCAATGGACCTTAAACTTCTCAGACTTGGATATCCCTTATCCATTCACATGCCATTGGGCAGAGAATGTCATATGATGAAACCTGATGTCGGCAGGGAAACCAAGGATGTTGAGAGAAAGAAGAGATGAGAAAGGAATAAAATTTGCCATAGTAGCTTAGCAGGGGTGGGGCTCTCTAAAATATTTTAATTTAAAGCCATTATGAAATGTTTAACAAAGTGTGATTTAGTAGAGCCTCCTTCCTTATCTCCTATACCCTCCGACACCCTCATCTATCCCCAGACCCCCCTCTGCAGCTTCTTTTCATTTTTTTTATTTTCACTGTCCCCATCCTTCCTTCCCTGTCATCTACTTCTACCCTCTCTTAGTCTCCTTTCTTGTTTTGGTCTCTCTCCCTCCCCCTCTTCCTCTTCTCTATAAAATGCACACACACATACACACACACCATACCACACCACACCATACCATACCACCACCACACATATACCATACACACACATACACACACACCACACCACCACCACACATATACCAAACCACCACCACTAGCACACACATAACACACACACACACATACGATACCACCACACACATACTAAACACACACATACCACACTATAACCACACGTATATACCATTACCATACATATAACAAACACATACCACACACATACACATACATACATATACACCACATCACCACACACACATAACACACACATACACTCCATACACACACCTACACTTTACAGCGGGAATACACATGTCTGAAAGAACATGTGGTTTCTATTTAAGTTTGGGTCACCTCACATAACATTATGCTGTTCATGTCTATGCATTTTCCCGCAAATTTCTTTTCATAGGCTGTTTGAGAGATTGGATGAGCTAAAATGGCTAGCACTGAGCACCACTTCTACTGTTTTTTGTTCTTCCAACTAACCCTGACCCTCATGGTGCAGCTTCTGCACTTCATTTTGTAACTGTTGCGATCTGTGAAACACACGGAGGGTTTTTGACCCCACTGAATGTTCCCTTCAGGTCTGGATAGCACGAATGCACACCAATAGCTGTTCCCAAATATCTTCAGGTTGTGACTCCATCTTCTCAGACATTGTATTCTCTGACATTTTTCAGATTACTTGCCATCTTAGTCTGTGATCGTTTTCTTCTCTGACGGGGTCTTCTCTGATCACCTGTTCTATTGACATTTATCAAGTACCCAGCATATACCAGCTGTTGAATGAGAAACAAAGATAATCTATATCTATATCTATATCTATATCTATATCTATATCTATATCTATATCTATATCTATCTGTCTATCTATCTATATATGAATGAATGAAGGAATGGTAGTGTGTTGTGTATGAGTACTCATTCATTACTAACAGCAGTATCTGTTGTATGTGGGTTCTCATTCATTACTAAGTGAGAAATATTGGTAGAAAAGTGGGCTGGCTGGATTTATATCAACTTGACACAAACTAGAGTTGCTGGAATAGAGATAACCTCAATTGAGAAAATGACTCCATAAAAGTAGGCTATAAGGCATTTTCTTATTTAGTGATTGATAGAGGAGTATCCATCCCTCTGTGGGTTATGCCATAACAAGGGCGGGTTCTATAGGAAAGCAGGCATCACAAGCCATGAGTAGCAAACCACTAAGCAGAGCTCCTCCATGGCCTCTGCATCGGCTCCCGTCTCCAGGTTCCTGCCCTGTGCGAGTTCCTATTCTCACTGTTTTTGATTATGAACTGTTATATGGAGCTGTGAATGGATGAAACTCATTTCTACCCAAGTTATGTTTTGGTCATGGTATTTCATCACAGCAATGGTAACCATAGCTATGACAAAAAGGGTGTGAAGGTGGGCCATACCCTGAGTGAATGGGAGCCTAGGATGCTGAGGCACATCCTAGGAGACAAGGAGACACCTTCTTCACTCATGGTCAGGAGAGGTATAGGATACGGTCTTTGGAAAAGATCACAGGCTTAGTGTGTGTATGCTTAGGGGGTCAGAATGTCTGGCATTTGGTTGGTAGAGTGAGCTTGTAGGAATGTGAACTGGAGCATGGTGGAATGAATACGGTGGGCTATCTTAGTACTCAGCAGAGTGAGGTAGCCAATAGATGCAAATCTCCGAAGAAGATCAAGATGTCACATACTGAAAGAACACAGAAGGGAGGGATGCAAGGAGTGTAGGCGACCATGCTTATGAACAAGAGGCAGGGATGTGTTAATCATGGGACAAGAAAATAGAAGTATTAGAAAATGATTCAGATAAATCTACAGGACAGCATAAAGGACAAAGAGTAGAGGATGACGTATACATAACTTATACCTTACTGGTCAGAGTGGCCAAGATCAATAAAATAAATGATTGCACATTTGGCTGACGATGTGGGGAAAAGGTAACACTTACTGTTGGTGGAAGTGTAAAGGGCACAATCACTGTGAAATCAGTGTGAAGGTTCCTCAGGAAGCTGGGACTTGACCTACTTCAAGATCCACCTATATCAATCTTGGGCACATACTCAAAGAACTCTACATCCTACTACAGAGACATTTGCTCAACCATGTTAATCACTGCTCTATTCATAATTGCCAGAAATTGGAAATAGGCTACATGTCCATTAGCTGATGAATGGCTAATGGTAGATTTACACGGTAGAATATTATTACATTGTAAAGAAAAATGAAATTATGAAGTTTGCAAGTAATTGGATGGAGCTAGAAACCATTATCCTAAGTAAGTTAATCCAGACCCAGAGAAACAAATGTTGCATGTTTTCTCTTGTATGTGGGTGTTAGCCTTTAAACTTTAGATGTGTTGTTTTATTCAGAATATTCACAGAGGTTAGATAGTTAATTAGTGACCAGGGTTGGGGTGGAGGAGGGATCTTCTAAGGAAGGGGAAAAGATGACATTGTTATAAATGGATATAGGGGAAACTAGACTAGGACTATTAAATATAGAGGGAGAATGGGCCAGCAGCATAAAGGAAGAAATATGGGGAGGGACAGTTAACCAAAGGCCTTTTGAAAAGCCATAGGGAAGCCTACTGCTTCCTAAAATCTATGCATATGAACAAGAGTTACCATACAATAGGTAAGACGAAGACAATCAGTATTAATAATAAAAGGAAGTGGGTAGACTGGAGGATGTACAATCCTTGGGAACCCTGGGGCGAAACCTTTTCACACATCTTATCAGGTGGTTGATTTTTCCACTTTTCAGTTTGCCTATGAGTAGGCATCCTCTCCTCACTGTGCTCTTGATTTTGGAGCTGAGTGTTGTACGACAGGGCTGATGCATTAAATTTAACTGTGATTTAAACTGACGCCGCCTGAGTCCCCAGAGACTGATGATGCACAAGTGGGGTGGAAAGAAACCAGCCACTACTTCTATTGTTGCCTAACGAGAGCAAAGACTTGAAAATCAAATGCACTGGGTTAGCCTCACTGTGCAGCGAGGAAGAAAGTGAATTAATTATAAATAAGGTGGATAAATAATTTAAATATATCACTTGCTGCCTCTTTATTGCTCAACACTTGAAAAATTATTTCAATTAGAATCTTAAACTCAGTTTGATAGGCGACAAAGAGCGTGCAACTTGAGATAAATTGAAAATCCCTATGTGATATAAAAATTTGATTCTAGAGTATGAACTCTATTAAAAAGATATTAATAATTCCCAGGAAAAAGAGGCAGCACCAAGCAAGGTTAGCCTTTTCCCACAGAACAGAACATTGTTTAAGAGGATAAATCCACCTGCTTATTTTAGAGTTAATAAAAACAATCAAAGCCACAAAACACAAGCCTTCAACCCTGCGCCACAAAACCAATAAGTGCTTGAATTTTATTTTAAAATTAATAAAATGTGGGTTCCATATATTTTACCTGATTTATTTTTCTTTCTATGCTTAAGAATGCTGATCCCATAAGGAGTAGGATAGTGATATATATATATATATATATATATATATATATATATATACACACATACATACAGAGCAAAGGATTTTTATCTTGCTGCAGTAGTACTGGGTGCTGTTGAAGGCAACCTTATGAAGGTCGCTTAGGTTCCATTCCTGGTGGCACAAAACCATCCCCTGGCCATCAGATATGGATGACTGATGAGCAAGTGACCAGCTAGTTGGGCAGAAGCATATGGTGTTAGCCTCCTTATAATCTAGGCCAGGAGCTCAGAGTTTGGTAACTGTGCCAACACTGTAATGAAATACTTGTGATTTAAAAAAAAATCTTAGGCAGGCTGGAGAGATGGCTCAGTGGTTAAGAGCACTGACTGCTCTTCTAGATGTCCTGAGTTCAATTCCCAGCAACCACATGGTGGCTCACACCCATCTGTGATGAGATCTGATGCTCTCTTCTGGTGTGTCTGAAGACAGCTACAGTGTACTTATATATAATAAATAAATCTTTTTAAAAAAACTTAGACAAAGAAAATGCTTATTGGAGGCTTGGTTTGAGATTGTTCAGTTCAAACTTACCTGGTTGCTTTGGGCCTGTTGCAAGGCAACAGATTATAGTGGGTGGGCATGGTGGAGGAGCTGTTCACTGTATGATGGGCAGGAAGGAGAAAGAGCCAGGGTCCCAACATCCCCATGAGAATATTTCTCTAGTCATCTATCCTCCTGGCAAAGATTACCACTTAAAGGTTTTGCTCATGCTAATAGCCCCAGGCTGGTGACCAATCCTTCAGTTTACAGGCCTTTTGGGGCAGCGGAATCTTTTTTTTTTTTTTTTTTCGGAGCTGAGGACCGAACCCAGGGCCTTGCCCTTGCTAGGCAAGCGCTCTACCACTGAGCTAAATCCCCAACCCCGGGGCAGCAGAATCTTATTGGGTAGTTGAGCACTTTGTTTTGTTATTAATTTCACATAAATATCTATCATCTTATTTAGCTCAGACTCCAGAAATTCATTCTTTCAGTTCCATACATGGAAAACAAAACAAAACAAAAACAAACAAACAAAAAACCAAAAAACCAAACCAAAACAAAACAAAATACCTTCAAGCTAAATATTCATCCGACGGAACAAAATGTGTACTAAAAGTCAGCCTCCCTGCACCCAGCCTGTAACAAATGCAATGTTCCTCACCCCTGGAAAGCAAGCTCAGCGTGGGCTGTACCATGAGCAAACACCAGCTGGTCACATGTCTGCCTAGGCCGTCTTCACTCTGCGTTAAAAAGCCACCCACAAGTCTACAGCTGGTGTAGAAAGGTCTGGCACTCAGCCCATAGAGGTGCTTTCTGTGTTCAGCAACTCATTTGGCCGTTTACATAGCCAGGATGTGGGCTCCCTATCCTAAGACACCTCTGCACCCCATTATTCAGTTATATCTTGAGATTATGGGTGTTGTGACTCCTGGTAGCTAAACTGTTCATCTTTTCCAGCACATTTCCTTCCGTCTCTCCTTCTATAAACAGAAACCCTGTCAAGTTCTCATATTTAGGCTTTATTGCCCAATGTGACTATATTTGGGCACTAAATGAGGATGTAAGTTTAGGTCCTGTTCTGCTCTGTCTGCTAGCCTTGAAAGAAGCCAACACAGAGGTTCGAGGATACAGAGAGAATGTCAGCTGAAAGCAGAGAAATCAGTCTGCTGAGGTAAACCTGAGCTCAGACTTGGAGCATTTAGAGCCATATGAAGTACGTTCTGATACGGAAGCCATTCAGAGTGTGGTCTTTGGTTGTAGCAACCTGAGCCTATTGGGACAGTAACCCTCCCTTGGAAATCACAGGTGCCCATCAGCCCTCGGTGTCAGTCCACACTCACTGAGCTGAGGAAATGTCTGCAGAGGTAGGCTTGCGGCTTGGGTCTCTGAGGTGAGGATTAAGACAGTGTGAATAAGGACAGGCACATTTATTTGTAGCTTCATCAACTGTGCATTCTCTTCTAAGCAGAATGAGAGAATGTTTGCATCCCGTCTCAGGGAATTAAACCTGTGTGTTTTGACATTTCATTTGTGTACTTCTTATAGCAATAACTAGTGTTATTTTGACTCCTGAGGGGCGTGTTGTCAGATGTTGCACACTCTTGTGTTTCCTCTTTGATTTATAAAGGCTTCTTGGAAGATGGATATAAACAAATGCATTCTGTCCTCCACCCATCCCTGTGAACAATAGTAAAACCTCTCATTTTGTCAGCCAAACACTGTCAACCATGTTTGCATAAGGCTTCCAGAGTATCGGAGGTTGAATAATGCATGGGTGTGGGGTATTTGTGTCTCCTAGGAGATTTTATAAATTCTCACTTATTTGTGATTCTCCATCCTTGGTCATCTTTGTATCCTTAATGCTTTATTGCACTAGAGACAACATGCATGCACACATGTATGCACACACACACTCACTCTTGAAACATTGAATCAAATGATTCTATGTAACAAATGGATGGTAACTTGAGCATCATCAGAAAACACTTATAGTGATGTATTATTTGCAAGGCTTTTATCTCTCAATGTCCTTTAATTTGAAAGCATGTGGAAAGAGCTATGTAAGCTATGTAAGCCCTTTCCTTGTAGAGGGCAGAATTGGTTGTCAGGACCAGTGTGGATTCCAATCAGCTTGAGATGATGTGGATTCTGGTCAGGGTTTATGAGAAGGGCTGTCCTGAGAAGCCCAATAAAGCTCAATATTCGCATCCTGGCCAGGGGCTTGGGTGGTCTCCTGTAGATTCTGGGCAGTGCTGAGAGCTTCTTATACTGTAAAGAAGCAAGTTTCCACCATGTATACTTCCTAAAGGCAAAGGCTTAACTGAGTGGTGCATGTGACCTGCTGATGTTCAACTAGCCAGCAGGGCAGTACTCAGCCTAGGATTCTCATCCAAGACTGGTATGGTGGTTTGAATGTGCTTGGCCCAGGAAGTGACATCATTAGGAGGTGTGTCCTTACTGGAGGAAGTGTGTTACTTGCGGGAGGGTGCTTTGAAGTCCTATACTCAAGCTCAACTCATTGCAGAAGAGACCCTCCTCCTTGTTGTCTGCAGAAGAGAGTCTTCTCCTTGCTGCCTTTAGATTAAGACATAGAACTCTCAGCTCCTCCTCTAGCACCATGTCTGCCTGCTTGATGCCATGTTTCCTGCCTTGATGATAATGGATTGAACCTCTGAACCTATAAGCCAGCCCCAATTAAATGTTGAATCTATGAGTTGTCTTGGTCATGGTGTCTCTTCAAAGCAATGGAAACCTTAACTAAGACAACTGGGAATGGATATCTAAACACAAAAAACAGAACAGAACAATCAACCTGCTTCTTCCATCATGGGCCAGGTTTTAAGGATCTGGGTGGCTGGCCAGGAGATAATGGAGCTGCTGCCATGTTTCTGATGTTTCGTATCTATTATTTGCGGGGCTGAGTGGTTACCTCCACTTCTCAGCATCATGTCCAATCAACACAGGTTCTAGAGCACACATTTAGACCTGTCCCTGTCCCTGTCCCTGTCCCTGTCCCTGTCCCTGTACGTCTCCCTGTCCCTGTCCCTGTCCCTGTCCCTGTCCCTGTCCCTGTACCTCTCCCTCTCTGTTCCTCTCTTGCCAGTTGAGGGAACTGGTTTTGTTCCTATTCTTCCTTGCTTTTGAGCTATTCTTCAAAGGCATGATCCCTTCTATCTCAAGTTTTCTTCTGGCTGCTGCTTCCTCCTCCTCCTCCTCCCCCTCCTCCTCCTCTTCCTCCTCTTCTCCTTCTCCTCCTCCTCTTCTTCCTCCTCCTCCTCTTCCTCCTCCTCCTTCTCTTCTCCTTCTCCTCCTTCTTCCTCATCCTCTTCTTTTCCTCCTCCCCTCCATCCTCCTCCCCCTCCTCCTCCCCCTCCTCCTCCCCCTCCTCCTCCCCCTTTCTCTTCCTTTAACTCCTCCTTCAAATATTTGCCCTCCTCCTTTTTTGCCTCATTGCTCTGACTTCACTCTGTCTTCAAGTGCTCACAGAACGGCCCACTCTGTCACTTTTATCTAACATTTGGATGTTGTCTACAATTGTTCCAAAGGGGAAGTGTTTATAGTGAAAAGCTTCCCACAGCTCCTCAGTAATGTTGAGTTGCTGTTTCAGGCTTAATGTGTGCCAGCTATTTGCTATGTGATGACAGGACATAGCAGAGTCACTGTTTTATTTTGGTTGCCAAGTAGAAAACAATTCTTAAGGTTGTATCCATGACAGCCTTGTGCCATTGCCAGAGTTCACAAAGAGATGTTAAGAAAGTTAATTAATAAATAAATCTCAGAGGTTTATTAGAGTATACCCTTCTAATAACCTGGCTTAAGCTAGGAGTTGGATTGTAGTATAGACTGAAATCTTCATTGAACTCATTTCTGGGACTAGAGAGGTGGCTCAGCAGTAAAGAACACTTGCTGTACAATCTTGAGAGCCATACTTAAGATCCTAGTACCCATTTAACAAAGCTTGGCATCTAACAGTCCTATCACCCCTGTTTCTAAGGGGTGTTTAGAGACAAATAAATTGCTGGCTTCTAGCCTAGCTAAGAAAATGCCAGTCCTAAGTTCAAGGAGTCTTTACCTGAAAAGAATAGATAGACAGTGATAGATACCTGATGCCTTCTTCTACCCTCCATGTACAGGTACAAGCACACACATTTGTGCAAATACTCTCACACAAGTAAGTAAGTAAGAAGTAAGTATATCTTTAGAAGAGGGGTTTATTATTTCTAAAAGTCCATGTATCATCTTTTGTAAGGACATAGGCATATGTGCAGACCACTAACTTTATGTGATGCTGGAAATTGGAGTAAGTGGCTAACAGTAGGATTTTTTCCAAGGATCGCCTAATATTACTAGTTCAAGGTTGGGGAAATTCAAGACAAAAATGAGGGACCTTATATAGAAAGTGATTGGAACAATGAGGTCCATTTGGACTAGGCTCTGCCAGAGATGAGGTATGAGTCCATCGTGACTCACCAAGACCTTGAGATGCAATGTTCCTGCTGGTGCAGCAGTGACATCAAAGCCCAGGGTCTCACTAGACAAACTTAAATTCTAACCTAAAGGGCGCCAGATTTACTTACCAATTAATGAAGACAGACCAGGCCATATGGTCATTGCCTGAATGTTCATAATGTGTCATCTTAAAAAATAAATATGTGTGAAATGTTAATTTAAAAATTTGCTTTAGATTTACTTATTTTATTATTTTATGTGTGAGTATTCTGAATGCATGTGTATATGTGCACCAAATATGCACCTGGTGACCACAGAGGTCAAAGAGGGAGTTGAATCTCCTGGGATTGGAGTTACAGATGACTGTGAGCCACCAAGTGGGTGCTGGGAATTGAACCTGGGTCCTCTGTAAGAGTAACAAGTGCTTGTAACCTCTGAGTTGTGCCCTACCCCTAAATGTTGAGTTTGTTTTCATTACAAAATCTAATTTTGGGGAAAGAAGTCCAAATCTATGTGATTCTTTCTTAGGAGATAAGACCTTCATTTTCAAACCAGGCATACCTACTTAAGTGTGGGTCTTTCAGGGATGCTTGGTGGAGAGGTGAGAGGAGCAGAAGGCACGAGTGATTCAGGTGCTAATTTGCTTGGGTGTGACTGGGACACTCACAGCTTTTTAGGGAGCTAACACCAGTCTCAATACTGGAAGGTGGCTAACAGCCAGGTGTATGGTTTTTTTTCTACTTTGTGCACTGCAATGGGCATTTATCTGTGGCTTCTTTTCCTACTGTTGAGTTAAATATGATACCAATAAAAGCAGAAATTACTTGACAGTGTATAATCAGACCTGAAGGAAAATCTTCAGTGGTTTTTGACCATCCGCATGGGCTGGAATCTGACTCACATACTTAAAACCACATTGGAAATCACTCAGGATCCGATCCTGAGCTCAGTTCTGATGTTCTTTGACAAGTTTTGTTGAGTATTTTGCTTTTGTGTTTCTGCAGAACAGTTCCCTAGGCTGACGTTACTCACTGGTTCTACATGATTTCTGAAAAATAGACGAAAGCTGCGCCACCCTGGAAGAAGTTAGGGGAAGGGAAGTATTTAGACCCCGTCATGGGCATCACACTGACTCCTTGAGCTTGGGCAGGACTGGGATCTACCCTCAGTTAGCAACCTAGCAGTGGCATCATGGGGAAGTATTTTAGTTCTTCCAGCTTCAGATTCCTTGTTTGAATAGTGAGAGTATTAATACCTAATTTGAGGGTCAGCCAAGGATTAAATGTGATTCCATATGCACACTGATATTTGTCCTTGCATTAGGGTCACCTGGAAATCTTAGTCATACTGCCACTTGGATTATTATTTTTTTCGTAGAAATTTTAAATGAAGCTTCTATACAATGCTGTGCTAAAGATCTTTAGCTGGTCCTCATTAACCATTAGGGAACATGTTGAATTGTTTGTGTGGGAAATTGACATATCAGTCTATCAGCCTTGTGTGTGTGTGTGTGTGTGTGTGTGTGTGTGTTTGTGTGTGTGTGTGTGTTGCAGAGATGGCTCATGGGTAAGAAACCTGGTACACAGCATACAGTTCTAAGTTCAGATCCCAAGAACCCCATGACCCCCTAAGTGTAGCATTGTGTGCCTACAGTCCTAGCATAAGACAAGCAGGGATGTGTGGTACTCACTGGCCAGCTAGTTGAGCTGAAACATTGAGGGTCAGGTTCTATGAGCAACTGTCTCTTGGAATATGGTGGAGAGCCATAGAGAAAGACACTAGATGTCAATGTCTGACCTCTACATGCACAAACATGGATATACACACACACATATACACATATAATATTGAAGGCTGCTTGCCTTACAGAGAACTAATTCTTATAATGAAATTATAGAGAAAGTGAATATGACTCCAGCTATGAGCAAAGCAGAATGTGCTATAAGACTCATAAGCTGCACCTCCCTCAGGAGTTAAAAACTAGAAGGAGAAATAAGATGTCCAACCCCTATACCCAGCATGAACATCCATTACTGATTCAAAGTGAGATGTGAGTGGAAGAAGGTAGGGGCTGCGATGGTTGGGCAAAAATAAACTCTAAGTGGTGTCACTGGAGCTTGCCTTGGAGTCAGTCTCCTAAGCAGAGTAGGATTAAAGGAGCAGGCATTGTAAAGGTAGACTGTGAGAACAGGTGGTAGTGGCTTCAGTGATGATAGGTTGGACTGGCCAGCCACAGGATCTAAATGGACAGGACTTCTAAGATTCCTAAGGAACAGCAAGAGCCCAGCTTGGGAGGCATCCATGGAAACGCTATGGACATTGGTTTCTAATATTAGCGTTCCAATGGTAACAGTTATGTGTAAGTCTGGACTTTTGCTTTCTAGAGCAAAAATATGAAGTCGTCTAATTCAATTGTTTCTTAATAACAGTGATACATTTTCCTGTCTTAATACCTCAGGCAATGAAAAGCCCAAAACCTAGAGTACTATCCCCCAAGCTGTATCGTTCCAAAATGTACACACTCAAGACCTAGTCCCCAACTTAGAGTGTGACTACTTAGACTGTGTCCACGGATCCCTATCATCCAATTTATCATTACTGAAGCTGCCACCACCACCTGTTCTCACAGTCTATTTTTGTTAAAAAAAAATCAACATATGATAAGAATTTTAAAATAAATGCAGAAGTTTTTAAACTACTTGATAACAATTCTTTTTTTTTCTTGATAACAATTCTTGATAAACTTTTAACAATCTATTTTGTTTCCTCGATTCTAGATCTATGACGACATGTGGCCACAGAAGTATTCCTATCAGTTAGTGCTTGCCACCTTGTTAAATGCTCCAGGTATTGCTTGCTAGGGATATTGTAACAGAATACCATAGACTGGGTGATTTATATAGTACAAAGTTACTTCTCATAATTCTAGAAATTAAAGGTCTTTGACCAAAATGCCAGTAGATCTGGTTCCTCTTGTAACCTGTCCTTGTTTTGTAGATGGCATCACGCCCTGTGTCTTCACATGGTCATTTCTGAGTGTGTCTGCATCATCATCTCTTCTTACAAGAACACTGGTTAAATTAGGAGCCAAACTAATAAACTCATTTTACCACTATCACCTGTAAAATGTCCTGCCTCCAAATGCTGTCACACTCTAAGTTGGGGACCAGGTCTTGAGCATGTACATTCTTGGAAGATACAGTTTTGGTGATAATACTCAGTGCTTTGGGCTTTTCATTGCCTGAAGTATTAAGACAGGAAAATGTATCATTGTTATTTAAAAAAAAAAACAGTTCAATTAGAGGACTTCACATTTTTGTGCCTTAGCCAGGGACTTTCAAGTTCAAAGTTTGTGAAGGCCTTAGTCTGAGATGGCTATCTCAAATTCATTCTCTACTTTCAGGTAACCATTGGGTGCTTATCAGATGCTTCTATGTATTCTGATGTGAAATACTGGCCCCCAAGATCTGATTGCCCCTAATGAGGAGATCCTCATATATACCAAGTGATGCTATATAAACTTTGCTCCCCAATTTAAAGTTAATGGGTTAATAAAAGGATAGGGCCTGTGGTTGGGCAGTAGAGAAAGAAAAGTGAAACTTGAGAATCAAGTGTGTGTGTGTGTGTGTGTGTGTGTGTGTGTGTGTGTGTGTGTGTTCTCAGGAAAGACAAGGCAAGACGAGTGGACCCTGAGAATATCCTGGGTGAGATTCAAACAGCAAGTAACTAGGGACATGTGGCTGGGGTATAAGTTAGTATAGCACAAATCCTTCACAGTCTAGGCTTATAGCTTGTAAATAAAACACCAATACTTTGTCTTTTATATGAGCTATCTAGAATATATAAGTCACTTTACAGGTAATACATTTGCCACTTGGGGATGTGGCAATGGAAATGATCCTGCTCTTAGCTAACTTTTCTCAGCAGCAGGTTGCCCTGTTTATCATCAAGTTAGATCTCAGAGCCGTGTTCTGACCTGCTTTGGGACCTTACCAACTGCTAATGATGGATGGGAAATCACCAAGTTCTCTTTGTGTCTGTCCCAGAAAACCTAATTCCTTATAGAAGTGTCTTATGTGAATACACAGACAAACCAAATTATTGTAAATTCAGATCACACATTTGAATTTTCCTTCTTTCTTTTCTCCAAATCATCTTTACTCTTTTATCTTCCTTTAAAAGAAACAGAGAAAAAATCCACACATCTCCCAGTTTCACTTGTGTGGCATCTTTGAAGATGGAGCCAGTGTTTGGGGGTTTGCCAAGAAAAGAGCATTTGTAAACTGTGGCCCTTCTAAAAAGAGAAGCTGTTCACACAAAAAGTTATAAGCCAGCATGGCTGCTCGTTGATGGTTTCCTTCCTCAAAGAAGAAAAGAAAATGATGAGTCCCTTGCTTTGTGCTGATTGGGCAGACAGTAGCTAATTTTTCAAGTCGATCCACTCTCCTTTAGATATTTTTGACTTGTTGCTTAAAATGATTATTTGGTGACAATGGTGTATGAGCTCAGGGGAAGAACATTTACCTAGTATGTACAAGCTCCTAGCTTCAATCCCGAGTACCATGCACAAAAAAGAAAAGCAGAAGACTATGAATTTAAATGGAGGCCTTGACTATTTAAACATGAAACACAATGCCCAGTAGGCCACACTTGAAGGTCATAGTCTCAACTCTAGGGATGACTTAACTTTTCCACAGTTATTCAGTGGTGACCCAGGCTGAACTTGAGATGGATAAGTGGCATCTGTGACCAAAATAGGCTTGGGCCATTCTATACAATGATATCATGTGTCTATGTCAATAAGGAAATGTACAATTACTCAGGAGGCACCAAGCATGGTATTTAAGGCAAAGACCCCGAAGCTGGCCTGAGTTCAAATCCTGCCTGCCTCACTGAGGCACTAATGACTTGGGTATGTTCCAGAATATTTCTAGGTCTCTGACTCCCAGTGAACACTAAATAAGTAAGAATATAAAACAAGAATAGTTGGTACGTTTTAAGAGCTATGTAAATGTTGTTTGTCACTGCAGTTCTACTGGTGTAATCACTCTCCTTACTGTTTTATATTTCTCAGGGAATTCTAATGTCCCCATATATAACATGCAACAAATCTTAAGTGATAGGATAAAAACTGCCAGTGACTCTTGATTTAGAGAATCATCCTTTGAGATTTTCATGGCATAAAACTCACTACTCTGCTACCAATTGCTTGACTACATCTATATCTGTACTTCAGGGGTTAGCATCTTTAGTCTTTGGCCAAGGAAGATTATTCAATTAAAATATTGCAATCAGAGCTTATCTCTAACTTTGCATAGACAAATACTTATTACATTTAATTAAAAATTCAGAGCAATTTAATTAAAAGTAAGCTCTAGGGTGAAAGACAGATTGTTTGATAGTTCCCACCCCACATATCTATACAATGAGTGAAATAGCACAGTGAACACTGGGAGAAACTGACAGTGGCCGGGAGTAATATTGTAATCTACAAGGTGAGTCTTCTCCAGATGAGGAGTGTCAGGATACCTCAGGAAATAATCCTTTTTCCTAGCCTTTACCCCTGTTCCTGGCACTAGGATCAGAGAAGTTGAATGGAAATGCTTTAAAAAAAGAACATTTCCCATTCTGCCAAATTTAGAGAGGAGCAGACTGGTAGAGGGTAGGGAGGCTGGGGGTAGTAAAGAGAAACATAGGTTTTGAGTTTCAGGCAAACTATAAATACTTTCTTATTAGAAGTATTGCAATGGGAACATTGTATGAGTTTTCTGGATTGTCATAAAGTATGTCAGAGAATGGAGGGATATTGGTGGTTTTAGGTTTTCCTAAGGTTTCCTTTCTTGGTTCCCTTTTGGGGAATCAACTCTACAATGCATGGCTACTCTTCAATCTGTCAGGGTGTTGATCTCCTTCTTAATTTTTTATTAATTTATTTGTATTTTATGTGCATGGGTATTTTGTGTGCATGTATGTCTGTGTAATATGTGCACATCTAGTGCCCTCACAGGCCAGAAAAGGATGTTGTATCTACTGAAACTGGAGTTACATATTGTTGTGAACAAACTTGTGAGTGCTGGGAATTCAGCCTGGGTATTATAGAAGAATAAACATTTCTCTTAACTTCAGAGTCATCTCTCCAGCTTTTGATCGCTTTTCAAAAAAAATAAAGATGCTACTCATTAGATTGGGGTCTGGCCTCATGTAACTTTTATCTTAATTTCATTTTTAGAAAAGGTTCTGTCTCCAAATACTATCACATTCTGAGATTTGAAGGATTAGAACTTAAAATATAAATTTTGGGAGACACAATTCATCCCAGAGAAGGAAGTATAATCCAGTAGAATAAGGTGTATTCCAAAAGACCTCATAATCCTCAGGAGTAATAATAGTAGAAATGCTGAAGAGCTTTTAAAGCCACATTTCTACAGAAGTGTGGTTATTTAACATGGAAAAATATAAATTAAACTTGGAATCCAGAAGAGAAAAATGTGTTAGAAATCTAAATTAATAGCTTATAAAGCCAAGAGATAGCAACTTAATATCATTTATGATTAAATTATCACAATGGGAAGGACTTAATCTAAACATAAAATTTAAAATTAGCAAATAAAGATGCATGTGTGAAAATAACAACACCCCATAGAGGAAAACAATTATCTGGTAATGATGACATGGCTAATATGGATGGGTGCTTATATTGTCTGTTGTTAGGTTCACTCAGAAGAACTGTATATAGTAGGATTTCTTCAAATCTGTATTTTCTGTACAAGGCTGGTGAAGTAGAGAGAAGGTAGGTCACATATTATTAATTATAGACATACCTTGGGAGTGCCAGGATTTGAATCTTAGCTTTTGCCTTTGGGAGAAGAGAGAAAGACAAGAAAACAAGTGAGTATCATGTTAACTTGTACCCACTACCCACTGTCTCAAGTGCAGAGACAGTTAAATTTCATATAAGGAAGTCCGAAGCCAAGTTTGAACCCCAGTCTGGGTGAGAAAGATGACTTTAATGAGTAAAAGTGGGGTGTTTAATAATTATTTAAAAGAGTAAACTTGCGTCTGCATATTAGTCCTTATCCTATAAATGTATTATAGAAGAAATAAATGTCTGTATTTAAAGTGTGGATCTAAAATACTAAAAAAATATGGTTTAGTTTAAACAATTTTTTGATAGGGAATTCCTCCTACGATATGATAAAAGACTCCCAGATGATATATAATTTAACAAATATTACACGATTACTGTAAAATATAAAATACACATGGCATTCTATATGATGTTTATGATAATATATGTCTCATATAGTAAAGAAATAATCTTTTGTTATAGTCTTTAAAATTAATAGCAATGATACAAAGATAAACAAAACACATGAACAGGTAAATACCCACAATGAGCTCTGTCTAGAAAATGCTTAGAAATCTGTGTGGTGTTCTTTTTTTTTTTTTTAATTGTAGAGGTTTTTTTGTTTTGTTTTGTTTTGTTTTGTTTTGTTTTTTTGAGCTGGGGACCGAACCCTGGGCTTTGCGCTTCCTAGGTAAGCGCTCTACCACTGAGCTAAGTCCCCAGCCCCCTGTGTGGTGTTCTTAACAGTACAAGGATTGCTAACCAAAGCAGCAGTGCCTTTCTATGTTTATCTATGCTGGTAAGAGTAGACATTTACCTCTGTGTTTAGGTCAGTATTGGGGCAAGCCCTTCAAATTTAAATTTGGGTTGCCTTGGAGAAGGCTACAGTTTTCAGCATTCTGTCTAGAAATAGCCTACTGGCTCCTGGTTTCAAATTTGCTATGTTTTCGTCGTGCATAGTGAGATAACACAATGCCATCAACATGGCCAAGTGTACTGATACATGAAAAATGTCTACCGTTTCTTCTGCTTTGCTTACATTTACAAAGCCTTGGGTTCAGATCTTGGTATCGCAGTGTCTCAGTTTGCTTTCTATTGCTGTGATGAGACAGCAACCAAAAGCAACTTGGCGATGAAAGGGTCGGTTCCAGCTTACAGCTTGTGGTCAGCCATGAAGAAAAATCAGGGAAGAAACCTTGAAGGAGTGCTGCTTGTTGGCTTACAATGACTTGCTCCGTCTGGCTTGCTCAACCTGCTTTCTTTACCACCCAGGACTGCCTGCTCAGTGGCGCCACCACCCACAGTGGTCTGGATCTTCTGACATCAATCATTAACAAGAAAATGCCTGCAGGCCAATCTGAAAGAAGCATTTTCTCAGCTGAGGCTCTTTCTTCCCATATGACCCTAGCTTGTGTCAAGTTGTCAAAAACCAACACACACACACACACACACACACACACACACACACACGAGAGGGGGTAGGAGGGAAAGGGGGAGGGAGAGGGAGAGGGAGAGGGAGAGGGAGAGAGTTTTAATATAAACTTTCTAAAGGTAAATAATTTGTTTCTAAAAGTAAAATTAACAAATTGTAATGATTGCTAATAAGAGGTCTTGGAGTGCATCTCAAAGACAATGCTTGGATTTGCTACTGGGGAAAAAACAAAACTGTGTTCTCAGTGACACCTGGGACTGGAATTCCATTGATCCTATCAAGGCTCTGTCTCTGGTGAATTGCTCAAGCATCCTCCCTGGAAGCAACACTGAGAAAGAACCCTTAAAGTCCATAGGGGGCGGGGGAACAAGTACTCAGGAGAGCTCAGTTCAATAGGCTGTGTCTCTTAAGTAAAAAGGTTGCATTGTTGAACTCTTCCGTCTGTAACTTCTGTACTTACTGTCTTCTCTGTGTGATCTCATTTACCCTGACATGATAGACCATACACCTGATAGAGTTTCCTTCCAAAAGTTTTCTGTGTTTTCTCTTCATGAGACAGCAGTTCATGGTGCACATGAAGCTCTGTCAGAATCCAGACCACTAATGTTTGGTGTTGTCCTAATCCATATGATGTGATGGGTTTCCAAACTATTGTCTCCATTCTTTCTGGTTCATGGATTCCAACTTCCACTTGCCTTTACCAGCATGATTCACCCCTATAAAATGGTTAGCATTATCATTTCAAGTTAAAAAATGAGTCAGTTGACAATAGAGTTGAAATTTATTCCATGAGGCAACAAGACTACCAGAGCCAAGTTGACTTTGTGGAGTTGCAGAAACAAGTAACCTGAACTAAAGTTTTTTTTTTTAATATTTAGTTTGTTTTTATTTATGTGTGAATGACTTTGTGTGTGCATGCACATGCATGCAGTCGCCCATAGAGGTTAGCAGAGGTTATTGAATCCCTTGGAGCTGGAGGCACAGTCATTTGTGAGCGGGTGGACCTGGGTTCCAGGTCTTCTGCAAGAGCAGCAAGTGCTTCTATCTGCTGAGCCGTCTCTCTAGTCCCAGCAGGACCAAGTTTACTTCCTTCTTCAGATAACCAATTTCCAGGAGATGGGGCCATCCTTATCTCTGTCTCCAGCTTCTTGTGATACTTGTTTTGGTTTACAAATAAGACATCTTATAATCCGGAGGGTGATGTGGCAATAGGTAATGTAAAGGACTATATGCAGTGAATAAAATGCTGAATTCCTTGTCACCTGTACATAGCTCAGGTGGTCATGTGTTCATCATGTTAGTCTGTGGGGCACTGGTTACTTGGCTCCTGGTGGCAAGAGTATGATTTAAGTACCATGTTGCTTTAAAGACAGGCTGTGTACATGCACACTGTGTGTCCTGGCTCTGACCCTGGCTTCTCAATGTGCAAATGGAGGTGGTGTTGTCTACTTCTGTCATTGTGTCCTAGGCAGACATAGGGAAGTAGGAAGCCCTAAGCTCGCTGATTATCAGGGACTGGACACCACCATTGTGTAATAAAATGTCATTTGGCTTGATTTGCATCTGTCATTCTTTCTTTCCGTGAATACACGTGAATAGTCCTAGCTGTTTATTTGAACGATAACCCAAGCTTCCTGACACCTGGATTTTGCTAATCTCTCACCCCGCTGCCCAGTGAGCATTCTTCACATGGTTGCGTATCTCCTGCTTAACTCCACCCCTCATCCTGCGTGCTAGCTTTATTTCTACCCAGGCAGCATCTTTTCAGACCAATCAGTTCCCAGCTGTGGGGGTTGGAAAAGGTATGGCCCCCATTGACTCATGTGATGCATGTAAAGGGAATGTCCTTTTTAAGAGTTGCTATGGTCATGGTGTCTCTTCCCAGCAATGAAACCCTAACTAAGGCACCAGCCAAGGGATCATAACTGATGATAAGCTCTGAAGTTGCATCCCATTAGCTTCCTTCTTTATTCTCTTGGTTAAAATAAATTACATGGAAGTATGTATTTATTCACTTACCGCACTGTTCCTCCCTTACCCTGGGACTCAGTTCTGGGAAGACAGACTGTATGTCTCTCTCCTTACTATGAACCAAGACGGTGCCTGTGCTAGTACCATATGCAATGAGTACTTTAATGAGAATATTTTTAATAAATATTGTAACAGCATTAAAAGGCACAGTCTTTCTGGGGGAGAATTTGACAATTCATATTAAAAATTGTAAGCTGACATCTGTTTGGCTGCAAAAATTCCATTCCTTAGAATGTATCCAACTACTGAGGATGTTTTAGAGAAATTTACCAAGTGTGTTGTTGTTAGTAGGCTTGCTGTTGTTGACAAAAATCGCGGAGATAATCAGCCTGAGAGGAGGAAATCTTAGTTTTGGTTCATTACCTAGAGCATCATGATGGGCTGGTCAGATGTGGTGCTTGTTAAATGGCAGATACAGGGCAGGTGAAAATGTTACTGTGGGTTTCAGAAGAGGGGAAAGGTTTATACTTTGCATGTAACTCTGGACTTGAGTGCACAGTAGTTGTGATTGTGCCCAGGGTCTTGTGCATGCAAGACTTATGCTTTCCCCCTAAATTTGAGCTCCCAACTGAATAATGGCTTACATGGAAAAAGACAGGGAAAGGGGAAGCGGGGAGGGGGAAGGGGAAAGATGAAAGTGAGGTCAACATTTGAAGATGCCTTTGGAGTGCTGAGGCAACACTGAGCTGGGGACCTTATTCTTAGTGTGCCCTAGACTGCAAAAGTTACTGGCTTCCCACTAACCATTGTCCTCATATAGGAGGCCTTACCAACTGTTTTGGGGGGTTTCAAACAGGGGAACTTGCCTGTAATCAGAACTTGCAATGAAGAAGTACCCGAACTTCTATTTTAAAGGAAGAATTAACCAGTTTCTGTAGGGTTAAACTAAAACCAGGATGGTAAATTTGTCTTCCAATAGAAGATAGGGAAAGGCAGAAGGAAGCCGTGGCTGTTTGAAAACACTTAGGAACTCCTGTGCCATCCCTATAAGCTGTGTTAGTCAGTGGGTCAGTCAAGCCAGAGACACCTTTTCATGGGCAACAAAGAAAGAAAACCAGCAAGGAAAAAAAATCTAGTTGAATTTTGTGGGAAGGGAAAGGTCAACTCAGAAACCAAGACTAGCATAGGACAGTCAGAGCCCTAAGGAGTTACACAGGACTTCGAAGGTTGTAATAGCCAGAGAAAGCTGACTCGCCAGGCTGGGTCTCTCCATCTCACTCGGTTTTCTGACCCCCCCCCCCAACACACACACGGAGTGGGAGGGAAGGAGTGGTGACTAGTTGAAGACAGGAAGAAGACAACTGTGTATTGGGGAGAGCAGGGTGTAATGAGATGTGACCAAGAGCACACTATATGACATACTTGTCTGGGTGAGTGACATCATAATTTCCTTCATTTTATATGATGAATGTAAGCTAATGAAAATAAGGTAGAGAATAATTGACCTTAAAACTGAAGGCTTACTTCTTTTTTTTATTTTTTATTTTTTATTAACTTGAGTATTTCTTATATACATTTCGAGTGTTATTCCCTTTCCCGGTATCCGGGCAAACATCCCCCTCCCCCCTCCCCTTCCTTATGGGTGTTCCCCTCCCAACCCTCCCCCCATTGCTGCCCTCCCCCCACCAGTCTAGTTCACTGGGGGTTCAGTCTTAGCAGGACCCAGGGCTTCCCCTTCCACTGGTGCTCTTACTAGGATATTCATTGCTACCTATGAGGTCAGAGTCCACGGTCAGTCCATGTATAGTCTTTAGGTAGTGGCTTAGTCCCTGGAAGCTCTGGTTGCTTGGCATTGTTGTACATATGGGGTCTCGAGCCCCTTCAAGCTCTTCCAGTTCTTTCTCTGATTCCTTCAACGGGGGTCCTATTCTCAGTTCAGTGGTTTGCTGCTGGCATTCGCCTCTGTATTTGCTGTATTCTGGCTGTGTCTCTCAGGAGCGATCTACATCCGGCTCCTGTCGGTCTGCACTTCTTTGCTTCATCCATCTTGTCTAATTGGGTGGCTGTATGTGTATGGGCCACATGTGGGGCAGGCTCTGAATGGGTGTTCCTTCAGTCTCTGTTTTAATCTTTGCCTCTCTCTTCCCTGCCAAGGGTATTCTTGTTCCCCTTTTAAAGAACGAGTGAAGCATTCACATTTTGATCATCCGTCTTGAGTTTCATTTGTTCTAGGCATCTAGGGTAATTCAAGCATTTGGGCTAATAGCCACTTATCAATGAGTGCATACCATGTATGTCTTTCTGTGATTGGGTTAGCTCACTCAGGATGATATTTCCCAGTTCCAACCATTTGCCTACAAATTTCATAAAGTCGTTGTTTTTGATAGCTGAGTAATATTCCATTGTGTAGATGTACCACATTTGAAGGTTTACTTCTTAATTCTCTTGCTTCTTTCCTTCTTTTCTCTCCCTGCACCTCACCTGCTACTTCTCCTTCTCTTCCTCCCTCCCTCCTTCCCTCCCTCTCTCCCTCTTTCCCTCTCTCCCTCCCTTTCTTGTTCAAGGTCTTTATGTGGAGGCCTGGCTGGTCTTAAATTTGAGATCCTCAGTGCTTGAATTCCAGCAAGTCCCCATGCATGGGTTGACTGTTGTTGATGGCTTCCACGGTTGGTGCCTTCTTTTCTCTCAGAAACAGGATGTTTGAAATCATTGCTTTGTAATATATTTTGAAATATTACAATATGATTCTCAGACTTTCCTGTTTTGACTCAACATTGCTTTGGTCATTTAGAATCTTTTGCGGTTACACACAGGTCTTGGGTGTTTTTTCTCCTGACGTGAAGAATAATACTGAAGTTCCGATAGGAATTGTATTGAGTCCACAGATAAGTTTGAGTAGTGCAGAAATTTTAATAGCATTCTTTGTTCTAATCTGTGACTACAGGATGTCTTTCAAATTATTGATATGATCTTTAATTACACCAATGTTTTTAGTTTGCAGTAGACAGATCCTATAGAAGTAAAAGATAAACAAATAAGCCATTGTGGCTGGAAACACAGTGATATTGTGCAAAAAGCCTGCTTATATCAGGTCAGCCAGGAGAGAAAGAGGAAGGGAAACCTAGAAAGGGGGAGGGGGAAGGAGAAGAGAAGAGGTTCTGGGGGGGGGGGGAGATGGAGAGTGGGAGGGAGAGGGAGAGAGAAAAACAGAGAGAGAGAGACAGAGGGAACACTGATTATCCCAGTCTAGAGCGAGTCCCCAAGACCTCTATTCAGGCCCACCTCCTGAAGATTGCGTCACTTCCTGTTGGCTCTGTAAGCTGGCTAACAAGAGGATGTTTAAGATCCACTTACTCATCATCCTGTGGGGTCCAAAAATAGCACTCAGACAGCAGCCTTACCTCTCCAAACTCATCTTCTCCATATTTAACCAAGAACACATTCTTTTTCTGTTTAAAGTTTGTTCCTTTCAAAATGACTGAAATGGTAACATCCAGAGTGGGAAGCAACAGTTGGTCCCCTTCTCTCGGCACTCTTCCCAGGACCAGCTATCCAATTAAGGCTTTGCTTGTTGTCATTTGGTTAGAGTTCATGCAATAATGCATTTATTTTTATATGTCCTTTTACTTATGTATTATTTAGGTTCACATATATTTGATATTTTTTATTTTTAATCCATATTTTTTGAAAATGGAAATATTTGTGTTTTTTTTATGAATTCCTTTCTCTTTCCTGTGTTGCTGAAGTTCTAGTTTGATGTGTTGTTAATCTCCCCCTATTTCTTTATCTCTTTTAATGTCTTATTTTTTCGTATTTCTCACCACCATTTTATTATTTTATCAATTATCATCTACAATTCTTGAGAATTATATTTTTTCTTATTTGCAATCTGAATTCTGTTTCATTCCAGTTTAGTATTTTTATGTTTTGTTGTTGTTGTTTTGTTTTTTAATGCAAGCTTCCCCATTTATACTGTGAGCTTCTCTGGAATAGCTAGAAGATGCTGGCTAGCTATATTATAGCTTGGACAATTTGGAGGAGAAACTGGTCAGGGTCTGTGTAATAGACATTGTCTCATTAAGGTGTGCAATGACTTGGGTGTTTGGTTCTCCTACAATCTGTGTGTTGAAAGCTAATACCTGATTGGTTGGTATTAAGTAACGTCTTTGTGAGCTTTGTATAGCAATTGAATGTGGACCCCTCTTGAGTGAGATCAACCATTCACGAGAGACCCAGGCATCTCATTGCTCCTCCCACCAGGGGAGAAAACAGCAGGAAGGGACTAGGTGTTTGGGCTAGTAGCAAACAGGGTTTGACCTTGACTTTTAAAGAATACAGAAGTGAGGGTCTGGTGATCTTTATAAAATGCCCTGCCTCTGAGCTTTTGTTGTTGCCACTGAGTGAAGGTAGGAAGATGTCATGAGAAGGTTTGCACTTCAGAGTCTGCTGGAATCCATTATGCTTCTTTTTTCCATGAAGGTTTTCCCTCCTTTCTTATAGAGGAGAGGAACATGTCAAACTCCTTCCAGTTTCAATGAAAAGTCTCATGTGAGTTTTAAAATACAATTATTTTATTCTTTGCCAATTCTTTCCTTTCATGGTACTTGAACATGAACCCAAGGCCTCCTACATGCTAGACAGTTCAAGCCCTATCACTGAGCTACATTACCATTGTTAAACATGATGACCTCCGGCCTCAAGAGACCAGAGTCACTACCTTGACCTTCAAGGCATGTGGACAGCGTTCTCCTCATGTGTTTCTCATGTGTTGATTCCTGTGCTCTTTTTGCTTCCTTGAGTGTACAGTAACTCCTCCTTTCTTGAGCTTCTCACAGATGTGTCACATTCTCTCTGTCTGAAAGCTTTTCTCCTCTGTAGTCCTTCAACCTCTGATTTTTATCCACAGCAGGTGTAGCCGTATTTTTCTCCAGCTGCCCTCTTTAGAAACTTTCTTGCTCATCAGAGATGAGTCTCCACTTTTGTAACTATGTCTGACTAAATCCATCTTGTCCACAAATCAGAGTGCAACAGTGATGAGAATAAGATGTGATTTTCCTAGTTTTAGTGAATGAAAGGGATATAGAAAAAGCTGAGGAGTGAGTGGTGATGGGGGCTGCAGATGGTTGACCAGTTGTCTTAGAGTATCTTCAAGAGGTCTGAGTTGTGCTTATCAAATTGCTGAGGATTGCTAGCTTCAAGCTCACCAGAGACATGAGTGAAAATAATAATATGACATATATTGTGAAGAAGCTTTATCTGTATCTAATGGTGCCTTAAATGTGCATATTGTGGTTGGTTTTAAAGGTGACACATGGTGGTATATGCCTATAATCCCAGAGCTCATGAGGCAGAGGTAGGATCTGTAAGTTCTGGGCCAGCATAATTCATATAGTAAGTTCTAGGCCAGCCAGGGCTACATAGTAAGACCCTGTTTTAATGCATATATATTTATGACTATCTTCAAGTTTTATTATAGCCCCACATATTTACACTAACGTATCTTCATAAGCTTATAGGAAAGTGTGCTGGCTCAAACCAACGAGTTGGAGTAAGCTGACTCCAACCTTATGGTTTAATGAGTGTTTATCATTAAGACTTCTGTGAAGGATGAGGACATAACTCCTCAATCGCATGGCCAGACAAGTAGGGATAAAGGCATTTGCCCAGATGGATGTTTTGAAAACTGGGTCTGAGAGGTAGCTAAAGGTCATGGGAGACTCTGAAGTGTACCTTGTCTCCTGGTCCCTGCATGTGTGACTCATGAGATTGTATGCTGCTACCCCACTGACTCCATTCAGTGTTCTGCACAGCAGCTTCTATCCATGTCTCTCCTTTCACTCCTGAAATGTGCATGCTGTTCCCTTCTTCATGTTGGCTATCTTTTTGCTCTGTTCTCGTGTGTGTGTGTGTGTGTGTGTGTGTGTGTGTGTGTGTGTGTGTGTATGTGTGTGTGTGTGTGTGTAGTGTGTGTATGTGCTTGTGTGTGTATGTGTGTGTCTATATGTGTTATATTCTATGTATGCATATGTATGTTTCTGTATGCATGTGTCTGTATATGTATGTGTATATATGTGAATGTGTGCATTCATGTATACTATGTGGATATATGCACATACATGGGTGTGTATGTGTGTAGAGGTCAGATGACTGGCAGTAGATAGTCCTGGGGGAATTAAATTCAGATCCTCAGACTTGGAATCTAGTAGCATTACCCACTGAACCATCTTGGCTCCTTTATATGCCTTATATTACAATTTTAGGCAGAAGGAACATGATTGGCAAAGCTGTTGTGTTGACCAAGTGCCATACTGGCTTTCATACCTGATGTGGTGTCAGAGTCAGTATTCTCAGAAGAAGCACTCAGCTGTGTAGGGTCTCATCTGGCAGACTGCCCTGCTCCCAGTAGGTAAGGTTCAACCCAATTTCAGCTTCCCAAGAGCCCATGGCTTCCTTCCTGGCAGTGGGGATGCATCTGGACCCAGCTTCAACTGGATCCCCAAGAGTCCTAAATGCAGGGCATCTGGCCTTTCTGAAAAATGACTGCAAACAGCTGGCATCTAAACCCACACTTCCCTGTGCTAATGATCTTGCCTGCTTTCTTGCCTGTAAGATCATTCTCACTGTTTGTTTGTTTGCTTGCTTGCTGATAAATGGTAGATAAGCTTAACAGAGGCCCCTACACCCACAGTTCCCAGGTACAGGGTGTCCACTGCAATGTCTTGCTCCCAAATACCAATTGATATGGTCAAAAAAAAAAAAAAAACAGGAGATTTGAACCTGCTCTTGATAAGCCTGAGTTATGGGTAGTTGGCTTGGTGCTATGGGTAGGTTGAATGGAGCTCTCTAGGATTAGTGGTCACTTGATACTGCATGGTAGAAACAGAACCTTTGCAGATAGAGTTAAGTAAGGATATGCAGGTTAAGACAACCAGGATTTAGGATGAGCCCTAAACAAGATACCAGTGTGCTTGTAAAGAGGGTCAGGCAGATAGTCTCAGAGGGTGGGGTGAGGGCAAGAAGTGGAGCAACATGTGGGCAAGCCAAGGTATCTAGAGGCTGGGTGACAAAAGTCAGGAATGGAGAGGCATGAGGAAGGGCCTCCTCTGTCACCCACACCTCATGCAGGTTTGAACTTTCTATTGTATGAAGCCACAGATTTGTGGCAGTTGGTTGTGACAGAGTGCCCAGAAACAGCCTGAGAGGGGCACTCTTACAAGGGAACTGACTGGAAGGTCCTTGGGAAAGGGCAAGATGGGGAGCTGCTTCAGCAAGGGCATTTCTCAATTGGGGCCTGGCCCCAGAGACCTGTAGGAGACTTAGGAACTCAGGCATTTTCTTGTGAACCATCCCATCTTATAGCCTCTGAAGCCTGAGTGCAATCAGTCTGCGGATGATGTGGGCAGAGGAGAGAGAACAATACCTGACAGTGGGATTTGGTCTTAATTTAGAAGAGGGTGGATTATGGGAGATGTGCCCCTGGAAGGCCTTGCCTGCTGAAATATAAAGCAACTATGGACCAACCAGGCCTGCAAGGCAGCAGAGCTTGCAACCACACCACCATAATGTCTAGTAGTTCAGGAGCTGTTTCTGTCTTTAAAAAAATACACTTTATTTGTTTACTTACTTGTGTGTAGTAAACACATACATACTACTGAATTTGGGTGGAGGTCAGAAGATAATTTTCAGGAGGTATTTTCTTTCCCCTACAAGGGGGTTCCAGAGGTTGAACTAAAGTCATCAGGCTTTGCAACAAATACCTTTGCGCACCGAGCCAGCTTTCTGAACCCTAAGTACTGTTTCTTAATCCAAACCCTGTCCTGTTGTGCAGTGTGTTGCAGGCCCTAGTTCAAACAGTAATCAGATGAGGACATCTTAAAGCTGGAGAGATGTCTCACTGGGTAAAGTGTTGCACAGGCATGAGGACCTGATCTCAGACACTCACCACCTGCATTGTAAAAAGGAATCAGGCATATCGGTCCACAGTTGCAGCCCCAGCACTTGGTTGGAGAAGGGGACAAGTGGATCCCATGAGCCCATTGGCTTGTCTAGCTGTTTGCCAAGATCTAGATCCAGTGACAGATTCTGTATCAAAACATAGAGGGCAATGGAGGAAGACACCTGATGCTGCTGTCTTCCTTTCATATGCCACATACCAGCAGACAGACAGACAGACAGACAGACAGACAGACAGGCAGGCAGGCAGGCACGCACGCACGCACGCACGCACACACACACACACACAGTGAGAGACAGACAGAGAGAAAGAAAAAATGTTGAGTGACACCATCCAGGGCGCCATGTGTGTGAACACACCAGATGCTCTATCCCTTCTCCAGATTCTCCAGCAGGAGAGTTTCTTGACGGAAAGAAGGGGTGAGCTAAGATATCCTTTCAGCCAAGAGAAGCAGAGAAGGAGACTACTGCCAACGGAGCTCAGGTGGTTTTCCAAACTGCATACATTGCTTGTTCTTCATATTGTGTGACCAAAAGCCTGACAAGAGCAACTTTCAGTAAGGAAAGGTTTATTTTGGCTCCGAGTTCAAGGGTATGGTACTGCATTGAGGGGAAGTGATGACTGAAGAAGATTGAGACAGATGGTCACATTGCATCCATAGTTGGGAAGCAGAGAGAGGAGTGACTAGTGGTCAGCTCACTTTCTCCCTTTTGCACAGACAGGGATCCCAACCCCAGAGTTGTACAGTGCTGCCCACATTAGAGTAAGTCTTCCCACCTCAGGCTACTCAGTCTTTGG
This sequence comes from Rattus norvegicus, assembly GCF_021556685.1. Classification (NCBI taxonomy): domain Eukaryota; kingdom Metazoa; phylum Chordata; class Mammalia; order Rodentia; family Muridae; genus Rattus; species Rattus norvegicus. Next base: position 50,029,853 of record NC_141544.1, on the reverse strand, counting down.
AACCCTTCTTCATAGAGAATTTTGTCTCTATGATAATTCTAGTTCCTATCAAATGGACAGTTGATGTTAACCCTCACACTGGGTGGACATCACAAGAACAGCTATGTGGGAACTCAGATATGAAATGTCTCTAACCCAACAGAAAGACTGATAATTAGGAGTTTAGTTTGCATTAGCATAGAATGTGCAATCAATCTTTTCTGCATAAATTCTATGACAATTCTCATCCATCTAAATATATAAATTGACCAGCATATGAAGCCAAGAACATTTTTCAAGACCTCAGTTCATCTTATGATGTAGGAAGGAAATACACAGAGATTTCATGATCAACTTTAGGTTCTGCCTCCTATCCCTGTGGTATGTGCACATTTTTCCTGGAAATAAAACATTTGTGTAAAGTGAACTTACCCTCCTACTTTAGGCTATTTCTACTTCACCGACATGAAATTAATTTCTAGGCTTGGACTTAGGACAACAGCAGCACATCAAACAAATCGATTCCGAGTTCAACCTGAAGTAAGGAAATTAAAAAAAAAAAGGTGTGGTTCTGTCTTCTCCACACCTTCATGCTTTCTCAGCCTTTGCTTGATTTACACAGAGCTGCACTCAAGATGGAAATGAGCTGGGCACTAAGGGTGCAGAAAAGAAACACATAGGTTATGAAGTCAGAAAGATGGCTCAAAACAGCCAGAATATTCCTGGATCTATGAATGGAAAAGAGAATTTGGCCATAGTCCCAGGGGACACCTGCGTTGGTGTTAACAAATTTCTATTTCAAAGCTCCCTTCTTCAGATGTTGTCCTGATGAATCCCAGAACCTCTCTCCTTCTCCACCTGGGTCCTTCTATCACAGCTCGGAGCTTTGAACGCTTCGTGAAGGTTAGGGGACAGCCAGATACACCATCCTTTGCAAAACACAATAAAGAAGTTGCCTGGATCTCCACTGACAGTGACTGGGTGCCAAGGCCCTGTCCCTTTATTCCTCAAACAGAAAAAGGCTTGCTTGGCAGCATCAGCTGGAACTTACAGCCATCTTTGTGTCTTATCAGGGCTTCTTACCAGTTGAGAGACTCTGTAGCTGCCTCAAAGCCTTGTTTGGAAAGAGCTGTAAGTAGTGAGACTTATACACATTCAGGCCCAACCTAAACTGTCACAGCTTTGCAGGACTCCCTCCCCATCGGTGTCTGTCACATTAGTTTTTTAGAATGAGAAGGCTGCCCATGGCTTCCCATGATCCCTTAGTTGGCCCCTTTTGACTCTTGGTTGTAATTTTACTCTATCCTCTGCATGATCATGCACTGGAATAGTAACTAAGATACATTTCCATGAAAGGTTAGTGTTCAGTTTGTAGCTCTCTTCCTTTCCACAGCACTGTATGGCCTGCACTTCAGTCTCCTCATCTGGAAAGTGGGCTCTTGATAGCATCTGCCTCATATAGGGTTGGTGTAAGCAGCAGTTAAACACACACATATAGAAGGTTGAGCCAGCATCTTGTAGGTGGGTTGTAGGTGCTAAATACCACAGGCTAGTCCTTACCCTCAGCTGTGCTGAAAGTCTGAAACTGTCCAGGGAATTGAGCAGCACTGATAATGATCTCATGAAGAAACTCAGGTACACACACTATGGATGACTCTACAGTAACCATGCACTGGTCTGTGCACCCCAGCCCCAGCCTCCGATAGAGCCTCTGAGACTGCATGAAGTTAAAATGGGAACCTTTACAATCAGATCCCTGTTTTTAATCTCTTGATCCTACCCTGCCAATAGAGGGGAAACAGTGTAAAGAAGTTAGAGAACCAATTCTAAATTTGGCTTTCATGTTTCAATAAAAGTGAGAAACTGAAAAAAAAGGGAGAAGGAAATTATCCTTTGAAGAAATGTCAAAGGCAACTTCCTGTTTTGGCTGAGGGAAAAAATGGAACCAGTGATGTAATAACTCCCTTGTATTTTTAGAAAACTCATGGGGTACATTCAAAAGACACTCCTTGGCTTTCCCTAGAGAAGAGCCAGAGTTATTACTGAAGAAGGAAGTGAGGTCTGCATGTATAAGGACCAGGGGAGCTTGTCTGTGGAGAGAAACTGGGTAGGGAGAGCTAGGATTTATAGCCAAGGGTCAGAGGTCTGTGGATGGGTGAGGGGCATATGGATAGCTTGACATGATAAGGTTCCTGATGAAGGCTGACCAGTGTCACTAGTCATCCCCAGGAGCTGGAGAGGCCAAGACCCCATAATCCTGTTGTATTTCTATTAGGATCTCTAAAGAAATAACTGTATATGTATGTGTATGTGTGTATGTGTATGTATGTATGTGTATGCACGTGTCTGTATATGTATGCATATACACATGAATTCATTAGAATACCTTACTGACCATGTGTGGTCAAACATACTTTCTAATGAAAAGACCAAGAATCTTGTAGTTGTTCGGTCCCTGAAATGGATGGTTCAGTGTTCCCAATCTAATTCTGTGTTCCCAGAGGACTTCTAGAAAGCTGCTGGTCAAGCAGACAAATCTCCAAAGCCTCCTTCTTTTCTGTCCTTTTATGTGGGTTGTCACCAGAAGGTGTGACCTAGATTTGGGGTGATTCTTCCGACTTCAAATGATGCGACCAAGAAGCTCCCCAGAGGTGTGTCCAGCTGCTTAGATTTTGATGGATTCCAGATGTAACTTGTTGACTACCAAGATTATCCATCACATCTGGTAGGCTTGGAGATAACCTCAGAAGATGGAAATGTGTGGCTAATCAAAGAGAGTTCAGGGAGCCCAGCTAGAAGCAGCTCAGCAAGTGACTCTGTTGACACTTTATTCAGCTGGATATGACATGGGGCCAGGGTGGTAGACAGAAGCTCCTCTCTGGGGGAATGAGGTTTGGTTTGCATTTGGCTTCTCTTAAGGGCTCTCGAGTTGCAAACCATGCTTATCTGTAGGTACCAGAAAGTGCACCAGTTTCGTCTCTCCTGGCCCCATGAATGCAGCTCTGAAGGGCAGGTGTTTAGCTGAGATCATCTGTGAGCTGCTCATCAGACTCCCACATTTTTGTAAGAACCATCTACATGACTCATCCTCTTTTATGTAATACCCAGCTCAGAACACCAAGTCATTACAAAGACCTCATGAAGAACAGATTATCAAAGACTGTGAATGACACTCTTTGATCTGGAGTGTTCCTGGAGGGTGAGAAAGTTAATGGCAGTGCAGGGACAATGGGGAGCTTCCAAGGTCAAGGCTTCCATGTGCTATTTTGAACAGATTCCCAGCACCCTTTATAGGAGGCACTAAGCTTTTGGTCTCCAAACAAATTCATTCTGACATCAAAAGACGTCTTCAACTGTTCGATGATACCACAGCCCGGGGGCCCAGGATCCACTTCCCTGTTGAGTGAGCTGCAGCCTCCTATCCTGGGCCTCCACCTGCCTTCCTTTCCAGAGCGAGATGGTATCCTTCCTTCATTCCTGGGCCCTCCACAGCCCAGCGTTTAGCTTGAGTTCTCAATGACTAATTGCTTTTGATCCAACCTTGCTGATCCCTGTCGTCACGTTCCTTGGGAAATTCTCTGGTCTGGAAATCATTCTACACTGGGTGACCTGGTAGAGAGTTCCCACAGATGTGGTCCAAAGGATATTAGGGAAAGCCCCAGGTAGTAGCTCACTTTCAGGAACACCCTGGGCTTGGTCTTATTGAGGATGAACTCAGGCAACATTATTTGTTACACTCAGACACTGGCCAGGACCACTCTTGACCTCATCAGACATGCTCTTCAGGGCTCACTGGAAGCAAGAGTAAGAGTTGCCATTAGCAGAAGGAATGACACAACCATAAGAAGCATTGCATGGGGTGAGTGCAAAAGACTCCTTGGGAGTTTGTAGAATGTGAGGCAAAAATGTTCCAGTGTTGTTTCTGGGCTGATCCCACTGCAGCCTCATGGCTTAGAGACATGGGATAATCTGGGATATGTTGTGGGGCTAGATGACTGTACGTCCTTCAGTTATGACCTAGCCTGTGCTATGTTATAAGTTCAGATGTTTTCCTAAAGTTTGTTCAGTACCACAATGGCATTTCTTCTAATTCAGTGGTTTATTTATCATGGTATATAACATGCATGTATGAGTGTGAGTGTGGCATGTGTGTGGATGTCAAAAACATATATAACATGCATGTATGAGTGTGAGTGTGGCATGTGTGTGGATGTCAGAAAACAACTTCATGTGGTTTCTTTTCATCTACCCTTATGTGGATTCAGGGGTCAAACTCGGGATGTCAGGCTAAAGCAACAAGCACCTTCATCTGATGAGGCATTTTGCAGGCCCTCAAAATGTTTGATAAGCACATAGTTTTCTGATTCATCACACTCTTTATTCTGCTTGGGTTTTTTTTTTTTGTCCATTTAATTCATCCCTTAGTGAACACCCATAGGTGCACATGCACACATATACACATATATACATATATGCATATGTACATGTGTGCATAGGTGTATGTGCACACACAGGTACATGTCCACATACATATACATATATAGGCACACACGTATACCTACATGTACACACATGCACACATACACACATGCACACACGCACACACACTGGTGAAATGAGCCAAGTACCAAAGGTATTAATTAGCAAACCACTGGAGTTCTGACCTGAATGTCACAGAAGACATGAACAGTGCTGTCAATTCATATTGTCAATTAGCTGTGATGCCCAGGACCAAACATTAGCAAAGCTGCAATTAATATTGGAAACATCACTTCAACCTGCCATTCAACCAGGAGCAGCTTCGAGATGCTCTTTCCAGCACACTTTGTCCTCAGCGGCAGCCATGCTGACATTTAAAGGAATGTTTACTCGAAAACAGGAGCAGAGTAGGCAGCTTGACCCTCATCCCTAGCCACACTGGGCAGGGCCTTACAGGAATCTGGGCCTGCAGAGGTCAGCCCTGCCTGGCTGGAAAGGAAGTTGCAGAAACACAGAGCAACTTCCTTATCGCAGTGGCAGCTGGGCAGGACATGGCTGCTTAGAACTTGGCAGCAGAGCTACTGCTGGGAGTCCTCAGTGCCATGGTTCAGTGCTCATGTGACCAGCTCATCCCGGGCCCTGACTTCAGTCAGGGAACTGCTTGTGAGACTCACATCCCAGTCTGTGATTATCTACACATTAAATAAAGAGAAGAATACTGCCTTCCTCAGTGGAAAATTAAGATTTTTTTATCTCTGTATTGTCTGCAGCCACCCCTCCCCCAAGCTACTAGCTTGTTTTCTTTGTGTGACCCATGCTCTCCCTTGCTTACCTGGTCTGTCCCTGGGGACAATTCATTATCATCATCATCATCATCATCATCATCATCATCATCATCTTCTTCTTCTTCTTCTTCTTCTTCTTCTTCTTCTTCTTCTTCTTCTTCTTCTTCTTCTTCTTCTTCTTCTTCATCACCACCACCATCATTATTGTTCTTATTATTATTGATTATTTTATTTGTTTACATTTCAAATGTTCCCCTTAGAGGTTTCCCCTCTGCAAGCCCCCTATCCCCTCCCCCCTTCCTCTGTGAGGGTGCCCCCCACACCTCACAGTCCTAGCATCCACCTATGCTGGGGCATCGAGCCTCCATAGGACCAAGGACCTCCCCTCCCATTGATGCCAGACAATGCCATCCTCGTCTACATCTGCTGCTATAGCCATGGGTCCCTCCATGTGTATTCTTTGGTTGGTGGTTTAATCCCTGGGAGCTCTGGGGGTGTCTGGTAAGTTGATATTGTTATTCTTCTTATGGGATTGTAATCCCCTTCGGCTATGGGCACACATTTCTATTGCTAACAGAACAGCCTTCCAATACAGCATGGAGTGGGTGGGGCTATTTGCCATTGCTGCCCAGTAATTTCACAAAGTAATGGATGGCGATCAAATCACATACACACATGCATGTTTTCTATTTATATGTTTTGTATGCATGTTATATGTGTGTATAACTGAAACCGTCATGAAGTAAAGAAGGAGGTAGGGGAGACACGGTAGGAGCTTGAGGGGGAGATCGTGGATAGAGATGATGAGAACACAGCACTCATGTACGAAATTCTCAAAAAAATAAAATAAACATAAAAAGACCTTGGAAAATCTCACTGCCGGAGGGTTTGAAGATTGCACTGCTCTGGCTTGGTGCCCACCCACAAAAAAATCAGTTGTTTGCAGTAAAAATATCATAGGAGAAAATGAATTTGAAATGACCTATTTTATAATGAGCCAACCTGTGTTTTTATTCAGCATCCTAGTTGCTCCCAGCATTCTAGTTTTGTGTCACCTTCTGTTAGGTTTATGAAGGCCATCGCTCAATGGCTCTGTTAGTAGTGCACTCTCTGGCATCTCTAAGCTTCGTGCCAAATGCACACAGTCAGAGGCTGTGTTTTGTATTTCTACACATAGGGGTCACAGGGAGAATTTCAACTTACTTTGCAGGTTGGTCTTAACAGTTCGTTATTTTTAATAAGTAGCCATGCTACTGGTTGAACATTTCCCCTGTAGATTTAATTAGTCTCTGTCCCCACCCCTTTGCTAGTTGATGGAGCTGGGAGAAGGGAAATGGCGGCAATTTGAAACCTTGTTAGAAATTTATGAAGTGCTAAAATGTTTTATTCCCAGAGGCTGGCTTGCCAGCTGTCACCGAGCGAATCCGCCGCTTGCCTCTGAGGGCTTATGATGGTGGGGGGGAGGAGGGCCCAGTCTGCCAGGCTGAGTAAATGATGCGCTCCCTAATTAGTACAGCATAGATGCAGGCCCATCATTTCCCTGCAATTGATCAGCAGTAGGTAAGAGGAGCACTAACGCCCGGCTAGAAAAGGAATCAGAGTGTAGATTGGCATCACGAAGGAGGGCCCTTGTGGCCTTTAATGGAAGACACTGAGTCTGGGGGTCGGTGGCTTGGAAATTAAGGCAAACACCTCTTTTATTGTGATCTCCAGCAGACAATTGCCCCATTCCTTGCAAAATGTCCTGAACTAATTTGTTCTGGGAAAACGCCATCCTGCAAATCTTGGGAGGTGTCTGGGTTGGTCTTGGGGTGGGGGTATCTTCTCTGCAAGGATGATTCGCTCAAAGACACAGCTCCACAGCTGCTCAGATGCCTCTAATTTATTTCTCAAGGAAACAAAGTGACATTTAAAAAAAAGTGTGTATGTGTGTGTGGTGTGCGTGTATGTGTATGCGTGCTAATGTGCATACATTCGTGTGCAGAGCCAACGCTGATGTCAGAGTCATCGTTCATTCACCTTCACCTTATACGTTGAAGCACCATTTCTCACTTGAGCTTAGAGCCCAGTGATAGGGCGAGGGTGCCTAGCTGGTTGCTCAAGTGATACCCTGTGTTCACCTTCCTATGGCAGAGAGCTGGCGTTACAGGTATATCATCATGTCCACGTGGTATGTATGTGCACTCTGAGGGCCTGAACTTCAATTCTCAAGTGAGCCTTCTTTCTAGATCACAAAGTAATTGTTGCCATTGTATGTTAGGGTTTTGTTCTTATTTAATTGAAGAGAAAGAGGAAGATGGGGGTGGGGAAAAGTTGGTAGGAGAGAACACTAGAGACTGGCCCTGGCCAGGCTGTTCTGCAGTCTCCTCTAGGCTAGCTCTGTGGGAAGGTAGGAAACCTAGGGAGCTGGCCTCAGCTGTGTCCATGGCTCCCTTGGGAGAAACTTGCACACAACCTTGGTGACAGCTGGGCTGGTTAGGAAATTGAGCTTTGAGCCACCGCCCTGCCCCCATGATCCCGCCTCTCCAAAAAACGGTAGTTAATGCTGCTAGTCACATAAACTTGAGGACAAGTTTGGTTTCTTACTCAAATGTAAAGCTTTCTTCTTTGTATTGGTTTAATGGTTAATGCAACCAAGTCTGAAAAACTAGGTGGCTTGCTCACGAAGAATGTGTTGTGCTGGGGGAGCCCAAGTCTAGTTTTACACTGGATTGATTTATTTGAATGTCCCCAGTAGAGGATTGAACTAGTCCTTTCTCTAGGGGTGGATCTGAAAAGTAGAAGAGGAAAGAGAGGTGGGAGAGGGAGATGGTGGTGAAAATGAGAAAGAAGAAGGAGAGAAAGTGGAGATCTTGGAGAGGGAGGAAGAGAAAGGAAGAAGAGGGGGCAGATGAATAGGAAATATCTCTGTTCTGCTGGCTGACTTTGAAGTTGGAGAAGGAAGCGGTAAGCTAAGGAATCCAGCCAGCTTCTATAAAGAGGAAAAATAAGGACACTGTCACCTGGGGTCTCCAGTAGGACTGCGTCCCTGCCAAGGCATTTGACCTTTGACCTACAAAGTTATAAGAGTATCTGTTTGGACTGTTTTAAAGCCAGCAAGTCTGTGGTGAAACAATGCAGGTAGCATGCTGAGGTAGGTAAAGCAGCTAGGAGCTGTCTTCAACTTAGCCTTGCTGCATGCTTTCGATAAGGCAGGACCAAGGATGGTAGATTCCTCCTGAGGCTTAGATGGAGAATGATGCAGCCTAGGCTTGTTCTGGAGTGGCTCACTGGAAACTTCTAGGCCCCTTGCCAAGGTTCCACTGACTCGAATGCCAGGCTGTTGATCCCAAGGAGCTCCCAGGTGGGGGTTGGAGCTGCTGAAGTTCTGTGGGTGGAAACTGCACAGTGATGTCAGCATCCCCAGGGAGGAAGGAGGAAGAGCTGGGATGTGGGAATCTGTGGTTTCTGCAAGCTCTTCACATCGCGCGCGCACAGGTATAATTGAAGTGATTCTCATAATTCTTGGAATCAATGTTGTATGTCAAGTGGATATTCAGATTGGAGGATGGAAAGATAGACTAGAGAATTCTTTGGGGGTAGGCACAGCAGTGGGTGCTGGGGATGGGGTGCTGACCATTTATTTGATGGACACCTAACTCCCCAGGAGATAGGACATAAGAGCAGGGCAGTGGTCAGTGCTTTGTAGCAAAGCTTTCCAGCTGAGGTCACTTCTCTGTCCTTGGCTATTAAATGTGGCCATTGGTAAATCACATGTTCCAGCTTCAGGAGCGGCGGGCTTTCTCAGCATGGCAGAAAGAGCAGAGTCTCTGGGGTAAGGGGAATTCTAGAATTGTGCCCAAGTCAGAACACTCCCCTCAGCTTTGGTTTAGTTATCTAAAAATGGGAACAACCCTGTAATGTTGGAAACAAGATGGCTGCAAGGGCCGGCTGACATGGAGGATCTGCATCTCCTGGGGAGGAGAGGTGGAGGTGCCAACTTTTTTCTTCAGGTGTCTTACTTTTGGGCAGACAGCATGACTAGCATTTTTTGTGGCTCTGTGGCACTGAGGAGGGAGAAGAGTGTGGAAGAAGGAGATGCTAAAGCATGAAGTAACCATCAAGCTATGACTGAGTTGCCCCAGCCAAGCTCATGGAGGGGTGAAGAGGATAGATGTGGAACAAACTTAGGAGAGCCTTGGTCCATAGCCATGGTTACCAAATAAATCATCAAGTTCGTCTTCTGAGCTCTGGGCTTCCAGCCTCAACAGCTAACCCCGAGGATAAGACCTATGTTGGAGGTCAAACAGGAGGATATCAGCAGCCTCCACAACAATCTGATCGTTTGTTTACCAGATAAATGTTTCTTGTGGGTCAGATAAAGGGCCAAACATCATTGAAATCCTCCTGTAATGTTTTGTCATTTGTTGGCTGCAGCCTTCTGAGCAGGGTCTCCTGTGAAACCCAGTTGTGGTCGTGGCGATGGCTCAATCTTTGACGTGCTTGATCTGAGTTTGATCGTGTGGTGATACATGCTGGGAAGGCAGAGAAAGGCAGGTTTATGGGGCTCACTGTAGTGAGTTCCAGGCCGTGAAGAGGCCGTGTCTCAAAAGACTCTATGCAGTGTGTAAAGAATGGCGTCCGACGCGATAGTCTGGTTTTCACATGCTTGGCCGTGCTTCACAACTCACACAAAGTACACACACTCATTGTGCTGGATACACAAAGTACACACACTCATTGTGCTGGATAGTCTCATGGCAACAACCCAAGCTAAAGTCATCTGGGAGAAGGGAGATTTAATTGACAAAAAGTGATTTCATAAGATAGGGCTGTAGGCACGCCTGTAGATCATTTCCTTAGCTGGTGATTGATGGGGGAGGGCCCAGCCCACTGTGAGTTGGCCAACCCTTGGGCTGGCAGTCCTGTAACACAGCGGGCTGAGCAAGCCAGTAAGCAGCACCCCTCTATGGCCTGGCCATCCATCAGCTCCTCCTTCAGGAACTTGCTTTGCTTGAGTCCCTGTCATGACTTCCTTCAGTGATGAATAGTGATGTGTAGGTAGAAGCTAAGTAAACCCTTTCCTCTCCAAGTTGCTTCAGTCTTGGTGTTCTATCACAGCGATAGTAATTCAGACTAGAGCAGGAGTTGGTTCCATGATTGTTGCTGTAATGACCTAACCATGATGTTTTTGAGAGGACTGTGGAAGAACTTTCAAACTCTGGGCAAGCAAAGACGCTTCATGTTTAAAGGTTGCTGAGCTGTCCTGTGGGAGTTTAGAAGACAAGAATGCTGAGATCAATGCAGATGATAGAGGTGTGGTTTATGAAGTTTCACATGGAGGTTTGAGAATCCCTTCACAGTCTATCAGGACCATTCACTGTTTTGAATTAAGAGTCTGTGGCTCTGGTCGGATAGGACTGAACAGTCAGCTGTGGTTAACAAGAGACCAGAACTACTGAAACCTTCTTAAAACTACTTAAAACCTTCTGCTTTACCAGAACAATTGATATTGGCCAGCTGGAGCTGAAAAATTGGTTGTTATTGAGGAGACGCCAATATCATTAAGGAGAAATCTTCCAGGAAGGGTTTCCTCAGAGTCAGTACATGCAAGCTGGGTTTAGAGGTGTCTAGGGCTGTACCTTGTACTGGCAGCAAAGCTTGGTCATGTGTAAGCGTCTCCCAGGTGGGACTTGTTTTGAAAGCATGAAGGTAATCATGGAGAAAGTTAAGGCTTTGCATCATGAAGAGATCCTACAAGAGGCTATTGGTGAAAGTGCTGCCAGATTGTAGCAGAAGACCCCAGCATTTTGGAGACACGGGGTATCATGGAACAACTGCCAAGAATAACAGTGGCCATAAAGTAGCACTAGCTTCAGGCTAGGAGACAAGCTGTGTGCACTGCAGAGTCTTGATCTGTCGAAGTGACCCAGGCCCTTTAGAGGATCCCTGAAGCTTGTGAGTGAATCTCAAATATTAGACATTGAGTGATTTACACTATTGGGAGTTTGAGTTTGCTTTGATTTGACTGTGAACATGCCCTGGTCTTGCCCCTTGAAATAAGATTGTATGTATGTATGTATGTATGTATGTATGTATGTATGTATGTATGTATTGTGTTTTATAAATGGAGATGAAGAAGGTAGAAAAGGTGTGGCTTTGCCACAATGTATTTGTGTGTCAAGTTAACAAGGAGTCAACTGTGCTAGTTTTATGTCAACTTGACATAAGCTAAATTCATCTGAGAGGAGGGAATATCAGTTGAGAAGATCCCTCCATAAACTGGTGCTGTAAGCAAGGCCTTTTTCCCAAGCAGTGATCCATGGGGAGGGCCCAGCCCACTGTGGGTGGGGCAACACCTGGACTGCTGGTGCTGGTTCTGTAACAAAGCAGGCTGAATAAACCAGAGCAGCAAGCAAGTAAGCAGCACCCCTCCATGGGATCTGTATCAGCTTCTGCCTCCAGATTCTTGCCCTGTTTGAGTTCCTGTCCTAATTTCCTTCATCGATGAACAGTGATATGGAAGTGTAAGTCAAATAGACCCTTTCCTCCCCAAGTTGCTTTGGTCATGATGCTTTATCACAGCAATAGTAACCCTAAGTAGGACACACATGAATGTGAACACACAGGCAAATGCAACATACATACATACATACATATAGACAGACAGGCAGGCAGACATACATACAGACATACAGGCAGACATACAGACAGACATACAAACAGACATAGTACTCATGTTTTCTTGCACTAAGCATATCTAAACTGGGAGTGAAGCCAGAGCATTTGGCTGTAAAGTCCCCTAATGGAGGGGCTGAGTTGGTACCTTCAAGGGATCAAGGGATGTGATCCAGTTCTCTTATCCTCACCCAGGCAGCACACTACAGAGTCAACAGTAACTTCAAAAGTAATCCGAGTTAGTCACTTGAATTCACCAGACTTCATCATACCCCCTGTTTGTTGTATTATGTTTGTTTTGTTTTTTGGTTGTTCTTTACCTGTCCCCTGTCCTGTGTCTACTAGAATGAATGTATTAAAATTTTCCTAAGCAGCAATTGCAGGGTGACACAGCTGGGCTGATTTGAAAGACCTGTTCAGTGTCACAATTCTGGAGTCTAAAGTGTTGGCAGGGTCAGGTCCCTCTGAAGCCTTTGTAGGAGAAGATTCCATGTCTTTGCCATTTGATGGCTCTGGCCACCCATGGTGTTTCTCTGTGTGCACGTGTGCTATGCAGTTGCCACACCACAGCACTGCCTTTTATCTACCCTTGCCTCTCTGTCTTTCTTGACATCACCCTCTTCAGATAGGGCCACCTATCAGAATTTGGGCCTTCCTACTAGTTAGTTAATGCATAAAAACTTACTTTCTCCTAAGGTCACATTTCCAGGGACAAGAGCTTAGATCGAACTTGGCTTCTTGAGGGATAAAATTCTGCCCACTGTGGTATAATCTGGAGGCACAAGATGTACTTGGGGGTTGGTGACCAGGCTGTGCCCAGGGCAGTGCCTAGTATGGGAGGGAGGGATGAAGTGATGGTAATGGATCTGATTCAGAGGCAAGACAAGAGAGTATGGTCTCTATAAAACTTTCAAGAGCCATCATGAAACTTCTTACTGTGAAGGAAACTGTGCCAAGCCTCAGTGTGATCTAAGAGATGGGATCTTAGTATGTCTCATGTTTCTTTGGGCCAACAAGGTAGCTTTTCTGGTATGGCTTGTCAGTGCTGGAAGGCTGCCTTCTGCCATATGTCTCAGCTCTTTGGGGGAAGAGGGCTCTGCTCAGCCTTACACACATGGCATGACCCCAAGACAGAAGCCTCTCCAAGTCTCTGCTTCACTGCCTTTTACCAATATCTCACTGTCTGAAGAAACTTACAAGTCCATCCCCCACATTCCTTGGTTGGGGGACAGCATCATACTGTACACCTAGAGGGACTGGAATATTGGAGCCATGTACTGTGAACAATCTTTCTCTATAACTGAGGGACATTTATATGATCAGAATAGTCCAAGCATGTACACATTTCCACTTACCTGGGTCCATTCATTTCTTTGAGCCAGAGCTGCAGGATTTGTGGACCCTGTGTTCTAGCAGATGTACAGGTGCTTTCCAATGTCCACTGAATTCCATTCCCTCGTGGCTGTCTGAACTCCAGCTGTACAGTAGCAAGGCATTATCCGGGAGGTGAGGCACTCCTGAGATTGGCCTCTGAGAACAGCCCTATCTATAACTGGCAGGAGTGGGCAATTCACACTGCCCTCATGAGGTCCTCTAGCAGATCCATAGACATGCTTTTACTTCAGTCTCCGTTGTGCAGAGTAGTCACCGCTTGACAGGGATTTCTGAGCACTGGCCTCTGTCCTTGCCTGTGTTCTTCACATTACATTTCAAGTTTACCATTTACATGCAAACATCCAAGTCAGAGTGTTCTGGGGGAAGTTGTGATTAATATGCTCCAGATTACTGCTCCAGTTTTGTGTGCTTTCTGAGAAATATTGGCTAGCAGTGGGTTGGTCAGAAACTTGCTGCTGTGATCCTGGAAGGGTCCTGTGTATGGGAATGAGCACAAGCATGAATCAGGGTATTTCTGAGTGTCTGTGTGATCGGCAGGAAGTAGTGATGGAAGTTGAGCCCAGGGAGGGTGAAAGACCCATCACAGTTCTTTCCCACTTGTGTGTCTCTGTCCTGTTCAAGATTTCTGTGCCTGCATAGACTGAAAAACCGTTGACACTTGCAGAGGCCCCCTGATTTGAAGGTGGAAACTGGCAGTAGGGAGGGATAGAAAGGATGGCTCAGAGTCTAAACCACTGCAGAACCAGAACCATGGACAGGGACCAGGGCCAGCTCTATTCCAAGTGCAGGGCTTCCACAAGCCTCTGCTTTTTTCCAAAACTCTTTGTTTCCCTTTGTACCCTTTGATGTTCCCCATGCCCTTGGTATGCATATGTGGTGTATGTTGCCTGTTAGGATGATTTTAAACCACAGGTTCCACAATGGGAAAGTGGAGTTAAGTAGAACATTTAGACTGCCCGGGCCTCATCGTAAGTTGCTTAAATGCAATTACTGCTCTTAGTGTGAAGGGCTATCTTGGGCTATTCAGATAGAGTTTGCACCTAACAACTCAGTTAGTTTTTAAATGGATTTGTCTATCTGTTGACCAAGAAATGGATTGGTATGTGGCTTAACTTTGATATAACTCAAGGTGTGATGTTTGGCTTTCAGCCCTGGGTTCCAAGTCTGTCATCCTCTTCACATAGAGAGGCATCTCTTCTCCCATGCTGAAGCATCTTTCTTTCTCCTTTGGCTTCTGATGTTTTACCGCCATGAACCTCATTCAATCACTTTGGCCCATTCAAGGGTTTTAAGGATCTTATTTAGCAACACCACAGTAGGCTGGCCATGTGTGACCAGAGTTTCCTAGACCAGGGTCATTCCCTGGGGCTTAATGGCAAAGAAGTGCCATTTGAAAATTGGATGACTGACATTCAAGGGTCTCCCCAAACAGAGACTAAATAAATGAAACAGTAAGCTTACCAAGCACCCCACACACAGCAGAAATGGCAAGACGCTCCTTCAGCCACTTTTTGGCTCTCCCTAGGGTATGTTGTTTCCTTAGTGTTTGGGGGCTCACGTGCAGGGAAGTAGCCAGCTATGTAGACATGGGTGGAGTCACCCCACAGCTTTGAAGATTTGAGCAATATTTTATTTTGTTTAGCTTTGTTACTTAATGCAAATTTATTAATTAGTGTGTAACAATGATCTGGAGTGTACTGGTGGGCAATCTAAATTCCCTTCTGTCTACCTCAGAGAATCCAGACCCTGTTTTGGTGTCAGATGTTCTTCATGGTAACTGAAGTACCTTCTAGAGCAGTGGTTCTCAACCTGTGGGCAGCAACTTATTTGGAGATCATGTACCAGACATCTCACATATTGGATATTTATTTACATTGCAATTCGTAATTATAGAAAGTTACAGTTATAAAGTAGCAACAAAATAATTTTATGGTTGGGGGTCACCACAACATGAGGAACTATATTGAAGGGTCTTAGCATTAAAGGGTCTTCTTGGGAAGGCTGAAAACCACTGTTCTAGAGTATATTGATGGTGGCAGGTAGGAGCACACATTCCCTTATGGTCAGGCACCAGGGATTTGTTGTAATGAAGAGGATGAGGAGCTTCTTCTGTATGATGAAATGAATGAGAAGAGTCAGAGTAGAAGAGGGTACACTACTCCAAAGAGAAACTCTGCATGGACATCAGAACTACAGATTGTGTGAAAGAATTGCTGAAGAGTGCAGAGAAACAGGTAGGTGCAGGAAGGAGGAGTCCTTATGACTTAGCTCTAAGCTCTGCTCCTTGGGCAGGCAAGGGACACAGGCGCAGAGAACAGGAGAGTAAAAGAGACAAGGAAGCAAAGGTGAGGGGTGATAAGACAAATAACTCTGATGTGTATATGCTTATGGGAAAAGTCTAAGGAAAGAGGGAGTCTGGTGAGTTAAAAATGAAAAGTGTCGTTAACACTTGGTAGGTAAGTAGGTAGATTGTAGATAGGTACATAAATGACAGTTGATAGATGATAGATTAGATAGGTAGATGATAGATATGATAGACAGATAGAAGGTAGATAGGTAGGTAGATAGATGAATGGATAGATGGAGATGATAGTCGAAAGCCGATAGATGACAGGTAGATATAGATAGAATATATATAGGTAGGTATATGTAAATAGATGATTGATAGGTAGATGGGTGAATGATAGGTAGATGATTGATAGGTAGAAAGATAATGGGTAGGTTGATGACTAACAGACAGACAGACAGGCAGATAGATGGGCTTTACATAGGTCCTGAGTTTTGTTCATTTGGAGGAGTGTTTGCTCCGCATGAGATAACCAAATAGTTTCATTCTCTTTGTTCATGGTTTACCAATGTTACTAAATCAGTGTGTGTAGAGATGCATCTTTTCAACAGTCACTTTTAATTCAGGAGATACCTTTGTGTGGACACTTCATTTCTTTTCCCGTGAATCGTCTCCCACTCTTTTTTTTTTATTAACTTGAGTATTTCTTATATACATTTCGAGTGTTATTCCCTTTCCCGGTTTCCGGGCAAACATCCCCCTCCCCCCTCCCCTTTCGTCTCCCACTCTTAAAGAGTAACTGAAGAGTGACTCCCTCTATGGATTCAGGAGAAAGATGTTATCCAAACTGGATGAGCATTTCTGGTATTGTGACGGCTTTGGGGTCATGCACACTCCTGTAGGGAATCTCCTACTCAGACTCTGTAAGCAAACTGAATAAGCTCATTGGCTCCCAAGTTGAAATTCAGTAGAATTGGATACTAGCTCGTCCACAGTGCCCTATCTAGGGAGGAGGGAAAAAGCAGGTGTTTGTCCATCCCTCTTCCCCCTCTCTTCATCCAGAAAGAGTTCCTATGATTTGATCACAAAAGGGATCCCTAAATATAAAGGGCCAGGCCTGGGTCCTATTGGCTGAGATTCTGACTTAGCTGTATGGGCTCGTTAAATCAGTTTTTGTGATGCTGTATATACTGGAGGCTGAGATATGCAACCCTGTGGATAAGGCTGAGGATTTGTGACACTAAGCTCTGAAAGCTACTGCTTAGCTGCTTTGGTATAATAGATTAACCCCTGGGCATGTGCAGGGCCAAAGAGCTAGTGACATTTGAGAACGTGGGAGGGTATTACATATCCATGTGTATCGACGTTAACTGTTTTGTACTTTAACATTCTTATTTATCATTTTTATGTGTATGGGTGTTTCACCTATAAGCATATTTATACACCACATATGTGAAATGCCATGGAAGCCAAAAGAGGACAACAGATCCCTTTGGACTGGAGTTACCAACAATTGTGAATATCGTGTAAGTCCTGGCTATCAAATCTAAGTCCTCTGCAAGTTCAACTAGTCCACAACCTCTGAGCCATCTCTCCAGCCTCAGTCAGTATTCTGCATTTTTTTGGGGGGGGATTATTTATTTATGAGTACACTGTCGCTGTCTTCAGACACACCAGAAGACGGCATCATATCCCATCACAGATGGTTGTGAGCCACCATGTGGTTGCTGGGAATTGAACTCAGTACCTCTGGAAGAAAAGTCAGTGCTCTTAACCGCTGAGTCATCTCTCCAGCTCTGTATTCTGTACTTTTTAAAAATGTGATTTCATCCTTTTAGCCCAAAAACCTAAGGATAGCAATGTATAATCTTCACCACCTTCCCCACAAAGGACAAACTAGGAAACCAAGGAGGTGAACCACATAGATGGAATGATTCTGGCTTTGCCCTCAGTGTCACTGACCCTTATTCTCTGAGGGACTCAAGGCCACTATCACTAATCTATGTTCATCATCTTCTTAATTAGCTATCAGGTTCTCCTCTGACTCCAGGTGAATCTTCTGGGAAAATTTCTTGGAGTTCCCAGATTCTGGGCTCAGGGAGGGGAGATGGACAGCCATCATCCCCTGCATAGGAAACAATGGTTATTCAGCTAGGGTATCCTGGATCAACCAGAGAGACTGCCAGGAGGTTGCCATAACTTGGAGAATGACTCTATTCCAAGATTTTCTGTGGTGAACATTATCCTGACCTTTGATGGAAACCTCTAGAAATTAGAAATTAGAATGAGGACATTTCAGGACTGTACCACTTCTCTGAAAGTTTTCAAGCAAGATTTCAGAAGACTGTCTTTTCTTTGTCTATGAGGATTGCCTCTAGAACCTAGATCCACCCAAAATCTAGTTACTTTTATTTTTCCCAGAACTGAGACATGCTTTTTCTTCTGTACATCCTAACTACCTCAAGGTTCATTATAACACCTACTGTAATGCAGATGCCATGTTAAAGACAAACAAACAAACAAACAACCAAAAACACCATTGTTTTGAGAATCACAATAAGAAAACACACATATTTAGAAGCTATCCACCTCCAACACCCATCTGTGACTGGGTAAATCTGTGGAGATAGAAAGCAGGATGTAGATGTGGAAGCTGAACGCACTCACGCCATGCTTCTTCTGAGTTCTCTATCCAGCAGTTCACCTGCCATTCTGAAGTCAAGCTGTCTTGCTTGGGTTCTAAGACCTCAGGTCCATCCAAATGGACTCCAACCTCTTTTCCATCCCTGTCCAGAACAGCCTGTTCCTGCAGAGCAGCTACATTGCACAGATGCAGAAAATTTCATGACTGAAGTAATTTGTTCTCCAATGTAAATGAGGCCTGATACTGAATTTTAAAGAGGTGCTCACTGTTGCCAGTGAGAATGGAGGAATGTAGGGAAGGAGGGCCCTGGAACAGTCATGCCTTGACATTTTCTTGACTTCTTCCTCTGGATGTCCTTACTCTGCACAGCAGAGACCGGAGGCTCCAGCAGTAAGTTTTTTACCAGGCGCTATGCCTCCCTGCTTGCCTGTACATTCCAAGGAGGCTGTTGGGCAGCTTGGAGCTAGCTGAATGAATACAGGTTTTATGTCTCGGATCTGGATGAAGACATGTGCATGTGAGTTCCACAGGATTTCTGAGTTTCTTTATGTCAAAATCCACAGAGCTTGGCTTTGGAAGATTGCTGTCGGTGGACTGTCAGCACAGAGGTTTCTTCCAGATAGGGATGTGGCTCATGGGCCACTGGCAGCAAGGATCTGGTAAGGGTTTGAGGAAGTCTTGGCTTAATGGTTATAAAGAGGCAGCCTCGCCTCCATGCCCAAAGACAGCCTTCCCTAAACAAATGGAATGCAAGAATATTTCTGAGAATCAAAAACTAGAGGGACATTAGCAACTGAAACTAAAGTATCAGTCACAATGAGATATTTGCAGCTAGAGAAAGTAAATGACTCAGGGAAGTAAAACCACATTATATGGTAAGAGCCATGGGCTAACCTGGGCTCTGTAGATATTCTAAGAGGAAGCCCCCATCCTGGACCTTCTAACATGACTGGATTCAGAAGTGGAATCTTTGGAGCAGTGACTACATTAAATAATCGTCAGCCTGGGTTCTAATGATTTAGGCGAGTCCAACTTATGGCCCATAGCACTGGGCCAGGGATAGTTATGAATGCAAAATAGTAAACCTACTTGAAACATGTGGTTTGTATGTGATGTTTTTCTATAGTGCAATTATGGTTATCAGGAAAGAGTATACAGATGTGATTCTGCAGAGTTGAATGGCTGGACATATCTGTTCTTATTTAAAACATAAAAAGAGGTAGTTAGGAGAGAAACACATACCAAGTCAGACCATTGAGGATACAGAAGTCTCCACTACCAAGACCATGAGGCCAGCTCTATGAGGAGCCAGTCCTGTAGACACTTTGACTTTTGATTTCCAAGACCCAGAGATAGAAGCATCATAGAAACCCTTAGGCCTATAGTACATCGCCACTGTATATTGAGTACTGTGGTGTCTCAGATTAAACAGTATTAGAATGTAGAGTTTTAGACCAGTAGAGATTCTACCCTTCCTTACATAAGGAGCTCTCTATTCTGTCCTCCCAAATAGATGGGCCTTCTTCACTGGAGTTCTCAACAGCACACCCCTTCCTTCTTCAGTGTAGACTTTCAGGCTACCTAGGGCTGGGGTGAAACACACACACACACACACACACACACACACACACACACACACACTTTGGTTCCTACACAGTGGTCATGTGACTAGCTCTGAGTAGTGGACAGGCAGTTGAGTGATGCTGATCTGGGTCTCAAAGACCAATAAGATGTGTGTCCCTTCATGCCCCAACATTCTCCTCTGATGTCCATGGCCCTTTTGTTTAATTTTATTTTTAATTAGATATTTTATTTATTTGCATTTCAAATTTTATCATCCCCTGTCCAGGTTTCCCCTCCGCAAACCCCCTCTGTTACCCCTCTCTCCCTGCTTCTATGAGGGTGCTTCCCCACCCACCCACTCCTACCTCACCGCCCTGGCATTCCCCTATACTGGGGCATAGGACCTTCTCAAGACTGAGGGCCTCTCCTCTCATTGATGCCAGAAAAGGCCATCCTCTGCTACATACGCAGCTGGAGCCATGCAAACCCCTTCAGATCCTTCAGTCCTTTCGCTAACTCCTCCATTGGTGTCCCCATTCTCAGTCCAATGGTTGGCTGCCAGCATCTGCATCTGTATTTGTCAAAATCTGGCAAAGCCTCTCCAGAGACAGCTATGTCAGGCTCCTGTCAGCAAGTACTTCTTGGCATCTGCAGTAGTGTCTCAGTTTGATGTCTATATATGGGATGGATCCCCATGTGGGGCAGTCTCTGGATGTCTTTTCCTTCAGTCACTGCTCCACACTTTGTCCCCATATTTATTTAATCAGGAACAATTCTGGGTTAAAAATTTAGAAATGGGTGGCCCTATCCTTCAACCGGGGGCCTTACCTAACCTTTCCATATGGCCTCTACTGGTTCTCACTCCCCTTTGTTGGATATTGCAGCTAATGTCATCCCCGCTGGATCTTAGGAGCCCCTTGCTTTGCTGGCATCTGAGACTTTCTGTTGGCAACCCCCATCCCCATTGCCACACACCTCTGTTCAATTTCCTGACCGTCTGTATGTCATCCCTGTCTCCTCCCATACCTGCCCCTGCCCCCCTGTTCCCCTCCTCCTCCTCTCTTCCCCCCAAGTCCCTCCCACCCTCTACCTCCTGTGAATATTGTGTTCCCCCTTCTAAGAAGGACTAAAGCATCCACACTTTGGTCTTCCTTCTTCTTGAGCTTCATGTGGTCTGTGAGTTGTATCATGGGTATTCCAACCTTTTTGCCTAATATCCACTTCTGTAGCTCTTGAGGTGGCTCAGGCAGTGCGTCCTGAAGTATGGTCCTCAACCTGCACATCAGCATCCTTCTGGTCTACCAGACATACAGATGCTTGGACCCCACTGCTGACCTACTGAACACTATACTCTGGAGTGGACTAGCTACATGTATCCCAAGTCATTGGGAAAATTCCAGTGAAGTTCTATTTTAGGAATCACTGAAAAAGAGGACAAAAAAAAATGTCCAGAAAGCAAGAACCAAGGGTCCCAAACTGGTGCATAAATCCACTAATTGAAGTGACCAGACAGCATCATGTTACCTGACTCCAGCAGGGCCTTGACATCTGTTAACACAAGCCATTAGATGCATTGGACAGCTTATTACAGAAGCTGAGCTCTCCTAGCTGATGTGCATGAGTGACTGAATTTTGTGCTGCAGAGCAACTGGGGTGAAAAGAAGAGGTTAGAGACCAATCCTGGGACTCTGGTACAGACCCTCTCATCTCACGCCCCGGGGGGTGAGGACAAGCAGATTGCACACATTTGCACAGTTTACCCCCAACCTTCCAACCATTTTCATTCAATTTTGCCATTTGGATGAGTGACATGACCCCTGTTACAGAGCCAAGGTGTCCCTCCAAGGTGCTTGTTATCATCTCCCCAGGAACACTTCCTGCAATACACCGGAGACCGTAGTTTGCATCAGTGTCTCGCCAGGTGTTGGAAACACAGGATGAATAGGGCTTGGTGCTTTGCTATTTTGCACATCTAATCATGAGGAATACAGCCCCGAGGTCAATATACTATTGTACATAGAGAAGATGAGAGTGGTGTGGGATTCCTTGCCATGTGCTGTGTGAAGTAAGACTAGAACACAGGAAGGGGAAAGAGGTGTAGCTCATCAGTGTGCTTCCAGATGCCTAGTGATTTTGAAAACTGACTTGCAAGAGGTTGACCAATTTAAACTTACACCTGTAACTGTTTCTACCTTCAGTCATACATACAATGAAAATGGGGGATCTAGGTCTTGGGTTCTCTGACATTGTCAACTCTCTTATCTGCCAAAAGCTTTTATGCTTTCCTTCATGCATGTTTGAGGGCCTTTGGAGCTCAAGATGGGAGTCCACAGTGCAGAGGTGGGTGGAGATTGCCTGGAGTAAATAAACATAAAGATCTCTTCCATTGTCTACAGCTCTGTCTGCTGTTCAGAGGGAGATGAAACACTAGCAGAAAGAAAAGTATAAGAAACTGTGAGGGATAAAAAGTCCTGTGAGGTTGGGGGAGGGCAAGGTGGGATGAAGTATAGTCCTAGATGTGGGGGTGAGGGAGGTTAGAGGATGGTCCTAGATACTGGAGGTGAGGTGGGATGGGGGGTGGTCCTGAGATCCCAAGGGTGAGGTGGGGTGGCAGCCTCAAGTGATGTTTATAGGAAGAAATTTTAGGGTGCATTGCTTGTGGTCCTGTTAGCAGTTCTGTTTGCAATCAAAGCAGATTCCAGCTGCCACTGAGAGGAAAGCAAGTTGAGAGAAAGGCATGTGACAGTCCTTTATCCCACTCCAGACAGTCTCTCATCCCCACTCCAGACAATCTGTCATCCCCACCATAGACCCTTTTTTTGTTTTGTTTTTTTGAGACTGAACTCCAGCCTCTAGTGCATCCAAATTTTTCCTTAGAATAACTTTTAAATTTTATATGTAGTTTGTTTTTGTGTGTCCGTGTCCGTGTGTGTGTGTGTGTGTGTGTGTGTGTGTGCACGTGTGTGCGCGTATGTGTGCGTGCATACCATATATGTGTCTCATGCCCTCAGAGGTCAGAGGAGGGCAAACAATCACTTGGAAATTGAGCCACTGGTTTAATTTGAGCTATCGTGTCGTTATTGGAACCTAAACCCAAGTCTGCTACAAGAGCAGCAAGTGATCTAAACCACTAAGCCATCTCCCTTGGCCTGTATGTTTTAAAAAGAACCTTTCTAGTTGATTACTGACAACTTAAGACAATGTTTACAGGCTGGGGAAATGACTCCATCTGTGAAGTGCTTGCTGCAGAAGCATGAGGACCTCAGTGTGGATCCTGTATCCATTCCATAAAACACCAGATATATCAATGTTTGCCTGAAGACTCACTCCTGGGGAGGCTGAGACAGGATCCTTGGACATTCAGGGCAGATAGTCTAGCTCAATTATAGGTTCACTGAGAGACTGTAGGTTAAAAGCTAAGATGAGGAGAGGCTGGGGAAGTGTCAACCTCTAGCTTCCACACATAGGTACACTCACGTGTGTGTGTGTGTGTGTGTTTCTTTAGGCAGACACATACTGTGTTTTATAGTCATCTAGAGTAGCCCCATAGTCTTTTTTTTCTCTAGAAGCTGAAGAAGTCATGAGTCTACAAGCAAAGTATTCTTAGAGTCATCTCTGGTCTACAGTCGTGATTAGGCTGAAGCACTTGTATCTCCAGGTGACCCCAAGGAAGTATGAAGGTTTAGACATAAGGACTGGATGGCAGTGCTCAGAGTCAGTGTTTTTATAGTCTGAGGGATCTAGTGTGTCCCTAAACTGTGTTGCTGGTGAGTTAAAACAGTCGGCAATACTGAGAGAGATATGGGAGCGTTAAGGTGTAGCAGTGGTGTTTGGCTCAGAGCAGGCAATGAGGGGCAGCAGGGTGAGAGAGTCTAGTAGTTCAATGTGTGAGGCTACCACCTGGGAGGGACACTCAACCTGCCACACATGTCTCCAAAGTGGCCAGTCATAGTGTTATTCAGTAGCTGATCAGGGCAGCCCAAACTTGTCCCATGGTATTTACAAGACCAATATGGGTAACATCTTTAAGTTTCTGGCCACCTATTTTTTTTTTCACAGTAATCTTCCTTTCAGTCATAGAGAAAATACACATGGGATAGCCCCAAAGAAGGAGACATGCGTAAGAGAGTTGTAAAGGGCAGAATCAGCTTTTGCCCCTTGATACAGAGAGCCATTCCCCAACTCTATTAGGACGGGCTGTTGATTAGAAGTAGGGATCTCTTGGACGTTAAATAGTCACATGTAAGTAAGCACTACCCTGAGAGGTGTAGATAGGGGAGACATAGAGGAGGAGAAGAGCAAGCTTAAGAGAGTCAAATCAGCAGCTTGAATCTGTTTGAAGTGTTGAGAGGTGGTCTGTGGCTGAAAGGGAAGTGTACATCCTCTACCAATGTTACCTAAAGAGAGGGAACTCAGGAATGGAGTTGTATTTGAAGACCCTTGTATGTTAGAAGGTGGGACATTTGGTGAGGAGAGGAGACAGTATTAGATGACCCGAAGGTTAACTTCTTTGGTTAATGTATAAGAATTTCAGCTGTGGCCAGAGGTATACTCTTGTATATGAGTGCATGGAGGTGTTTAACACCTTATTAAACAAGCATTGCTGTAAATCCTATCTTTTGTAAGCTGAAACCAGTGACCAGAAAACCCAGAGATAAATGTGGAGCTCTAGCCACGAAGCAGCCACAGCAAGCAGCATTAGCAGCGGTGGCTGATGGCTGGCATCAACACAGAAAGCAAAAGCAAAACCAAAAAACACACACACATTCAAAGAAGACCAGGCAGAAGCAAAACATGCAGTGGCCACCATCATTCATACATTCTACTGAGCCTGACCGATTTCCAGCTCCCATGTTTACGATAAAATTTACAGATGCACCAGAACACATAGACCCATCTGCACACACAGAGAGACAGACAAAACTTTCCAAACAATCTGAACCATGCAGATGGCCTACCTCATGCAGGTAGCTGGGCTACGTCTTATCCTTTGCTCTGGATTGGAGGTAAAGGGTTTTGTAATTGGATAAGAGTGGAATGATGTTTGCCTATAGAGGAATTTAGGGTGCCTCAGAACCAGGAATCCAACCACCTGGGAAGCCAGTAAAGGGAAAAGGTTAATCAGATTGTGTGGTTTGGAGCAGAAGAAGGGGGTGGCAATAGCTGGTGAGCCTAGGGTCAAGCGGATGTGGGGAACAAAAGAAATAGAGGCTGCTATTTAGCTAGGATGGGGCAGGTTGGTACCAGTAGGAAAAAATGGATAAGGGGAATACCTCTAGAGATACAGCTAAGAGGTGGGGTTTGGTGAGGCTCTTATCCCAACAAAATAGGAAAACAAGGGGGGATGGCTCCCCAAAACTCTGTCAGGACCGAAAAAGATAGCCCTGGTGTCCAGAAGGAAGGTGATAGATCTCCCTGATACTGTGATGACTATCCAAGGCTCCCTGTCAGAGATGGTAGTGATTAGGCCAAGGGAGCCCAGGACCCCTCAGTCATCCATGGCCAGACCTAAGAGCTTGGCTGGAGGGTGATTTGGGCTTTATGTCCTCATGCTGCAAAGGAGGTGAGTCAGTTAGTGGTCCACTGTCGATCTTGATGGCACTGTGGGCATGGTTGGAATGGTTGGCCTATGCCAATCTTGGAGTCACACTCTGTGTAAGGATGCTCATCTGTGGTACCTTTGACACTCTGAGCTGCGTAGTTCTTTGTTGTTAGGAGTTATACCATGTCCCAGAGGAGACACAGAGGAAACCCAGCCACTTTGCCATGTTAAATACCTCATTAGACCCCAGTTGTATCTGTCTTAGTGGGCAGAGCTGTCCTGGATAGAGAATGACTTCCCCAGTGTAAGATCTCTCCAAATAGATAGCAGCAGCAGCAGCAACAACAACAACAACAACAAAAACTACAACAACAACAACACCCAATGTGAGGGACTTAAAGTGGAATATACCATAGACAGTATAGCAGTTGTGTCTTGGAAGCAATCCTCTTTTGCTGTTCCACAATAACCTGCCCGAATCCCAATGCGTCCCCGTCCTCTTTCTTGCAAGAACTGTGTGCTGTGCACTGTAGATGGAGACCATGGTCACGTGACTGTGCAACCCTCCTTGTCTGCATACACTCTGCTTTCTTCCCATGGCCGGCACAGTCACGCAGTGCAAGCACAACTGTGCATGTCATAGAATATCGATCATAAGAAAGTTTCTCAGAAACTGGAAGGAAAATTAGATGTAGACACATCCCCACACCGATACTCAACTGTCAGCCTTAGTCTTTGAAATCACTGTATCCATTCATCTGACCTGCCGATCATAGGAAAAGGCAGGTACTTAGGCACTGGAAGGCTAGATAGAAAATGATATTCACATCTGTGGGGCTGGCTCCCAGCCCAGGATGAGTACCAAGTGTCATTAAATCATGATAATCATCACGTGTGGTCTTTACTACAGCCATGTCCTTCTCCGGAGCGTTTGGTAGCCATCATTCCTACACTTTTATCTGGGATCCAAGCGGGAATCTTCCAGTTTTATGATCCATGTAGCTAATTAAAACTAGTTTAGGGGCAAAAGTAACTTATTTTGCAAAGCATGTTCACTTGAAATTGTCTCAATAATTGCATGAGCTATTTTAGGAACGAGAGCTAACATGTAATTAATTGTGGGACCCTTGTTCACATCTGCTAGAAAAGGAGTCTCTGAGGAGATGAATTTGTAGAAGTGATGTCTATTTTAAAGCTGAGGGTGCATTTCATCTTCATTAGTCTCTACATCTTGCTAGGAAAGCATGAGAACACAGACATTGCCAAATCAAGCTTGAAGGCCCTTGACTCTGCCTGTCCATTGGAAACATCCTTACAAAGCCTTCAGTGATAGCAGATCTAATTGGCAGAGCATCTTATCATACATGAAGGCAAAATCTGCCTCACTTCTTAAGGTCTAAAGGGCCATGTGAAAATACCCACTCTTCCCAAACAGAGAAGTCACCATACTGTCTCAAGAATTTCATTAGCATCATTTCATAATAGTCCTTGACAGTCTTCATTTCTTTCCATTAACAGAAAACAATTTCTCCCTCCAAATTTCATTAACCATAAACTTGAGTGCCTTAGAGTGTGCATATGCTGAGGATCACCTTTAAAGAGGTGATCAAGTGAAAATAGATTACTAGGATATGTCTTAATCAAACATTGCTTTGTAATTATGAGAATGGAGATCAGGACATAGATACACACACACACACACACACACACACACACACACACACACACACACACACACTGCAACACTTTGATCTTGAAACTGTTCCAGAAGTGGAAGAAAATCCATTTCTGTGTCTGGCATCTGCTTTCCTTTCTATCATAAGACACACAATGCACCTGCTTCATAGAATGGATGAGTTCACATAAAACTGTACCACAGAATTCAGTCAACATCACCTCTTGTTAATATTATGCTGGTGGTTTAGGTGGCCAGAGGCTAAATAAGTCAAATCAAGACACAGTCCAGTCCCGTGTTTCTTCAGAAGTGTAGTGGGGTGGTTCACAGTTCACAAGGAGAACTTCTTCAGAACATTCAAGATAGCAACAGTCACCATTTTACTACTCACTGAGGTGTTCTTGTGTGGCCTTTGGCATTCTCCAAATTACTGGCCTTCTATGTTAAATGAAGGAGTCAAAACTAGTTGTTATTTTGACATTTTTTAACTGAATAGAATCAGTCTATGTATGTAGACATGCCAATAGTCCCGTGTCATGACCTGGGGGCCATAGGTGAATTTTCTAAAGGCTAGTTGCTTTTTAACAATACCTATCCTGAATTGCAATGGTATTTATATTGAACAGCACCAATCCCACTGGTATTTTCAGTTTCTTTCCATTTGCTGTGATGAAATGCCTGACCAAAGCAGCCTAAGGAAGGAAGAGTCTATTCTAAATCACATGGTACAGTCTGCCTACCACAGTGGGGAAGGCATGGTAGCAGGAGTGTAAGTGAGGTCATGTTGCATCTGTAGTCAGGAAGAAGAAAAACAAAATGAATGTTAGTGCTCAGCTCTCTTTCTCCTTTTGATTCAGTCCAAGAACCCAGGCCATAGGAAAGAATAGCTCACATTTAGGGTGGGTCTTCACTGCTCATTTAACCTTTCAGAAAATACCCTCATACACAGAGGTACGTTTCCACGGTGATACTAAATCTTGTCAACTTGTCAGTGAAGAGAAACCACACAACACCTAAGTTAGTTGCATGCATGGCATTTCTGATTCGATACTTTAATCACCTCTTGTGTACAGATGAGACATTTGTGACATTGGCTCTGGAGCAGTGTGGATTCTGGTTCCTGTTCCATCATCTCCTGCACTCTTGTTGCCTTAGCAACACTCTAACAATATCTCACAGCAGATCTCACTTATGTGCAAAGAGCCATGGAGAGAGGGCTGGACCATATACCTACTCTGACTCTGGGGCACCCCCTGAAGGGCTGCAGGGGTTCTTTATGGTAGCATCTCAGTTTTGTCTGTTTCCTAAAGGGGTGATTTCCACCAAGTCCTGCAAATGCTGTGCCTGGTGCTATCTTCTTGCTGTCTCTTGGAAATGGGTAATCCTCCTGAGTTGAATTAGTTTGAAATATTCCAATAGTAACTTCTACACCGGTACAGCTTAATTTTGTTTTCAAAAATTATCAGCAAGGAAATGTTCTGAAAGTCTTATTTTATTTAAACATGTTCTGCAGGATTCCAGGCCAACCCAACCTTCCTGAAAAGATGTGTCTCTGCCATGTTCCTTCAAATGTGTCAAATCCAAATCAACTAAAAATTCCCATGGGATAATGGGCTTTTTTATGAGCTTTCCTTGTATGATTACAGATTGTGGGGGCTAGGGGACAGCTGGCCTCTTCCATGAGTGACAAGGAAATTTTATGTATGAGGAAATGTCTTGGGTGGTTGCCGTGTCTCTGATTAGTAAAGCCCATATCCCATTTCACAGATTCTAGTGTTATTGATGGTATATCTTGTTGCCTATAAGCTGTTCAAGATCCATTCTGATAAATAATACCTCATGGCAAGGATAGTGGGATCTTTTCTTATTTATGTAAGCTTGTGTGATTCATCAGATCTGTTCAAATCAGTGAATTCCAGCTGAGGTCTGGTCTCTCCGAGGAAACGCAGTGTGGCTGTAAGTTAGCTTTGATGCCACCACACCTTTGAATGTGTGATACTTTCCGCTTTGGATTCAGACCTGGAGGAAGAAGGTACTCTGAAAAGCATGATTCCTGGTTTGGTTGCTCTCATTCTTGATCATAGTTTGAGTGCCGAGACCTACTCAGAAGTAGGTAATGTAGAATCTACAGAAGAAGAAGAAATGGGACAAGTCCTGGAGCCAAAGACACTCCCTGGTGTCTTTGTTTCATTTTAATTTTTTTTTTTTAGCTCTAGTGGAAGATCAGTTTGTCAAAGCATTTTGTGTGTGTGTGTGTGTGTGTGTGTGTGTGTGTGTGTGTGTGTGTGTGTGTGTGTGTGTGCTTGCCTGTGAAGGCCAGAGGTCAACGTTGAATATTCCTTGTTGAGTAAAGTATCGCTTACACCCTTTCAAAGCAGGGTCTCTCACTGAAACGAGAGCTTATATTTTGTCTAGGATTGTTGGGAATTAAGCTCCAGGGGTCTCTGTCTGCTTTCCAAGGGGCAAGTTACAGGCTTATTGACTGGGTGCAGGCATTGGTTAGAACTCAGGCTGAGTGGTGAGCACTAGACAAGATGAGCCACCTTCTCAGATTTTCTTTTTGGCCTTCGTTTTGAGATATGATGTTACTCAGTAGTCCAGCACAGGATACCCTCAGACTTGCTGGACCCTTTAGCTGTTAAGTAATTATTTTGGAGCAGTGTTGGGCAGGCATTCAGGCTTCTGCCACTGTGACAGCCAGTTGGTGTTAGACATCATCTATAAAGCTGATAGTGGGCTGTTTAGTTACAAAACAAATTGCCAAGAAATCTCATAATATTTTAAGAATGTTCACGATCTTGTGGTGGGCCCCATTTGTAGCTGTCCTCAACTACATGGGGCCCACTAGCCTGTAGTTAGACATGCCTGGTAGAGTAAGCAAATGTAGTGTCTGGGGGGATTTTAAGAAGGATGCAGATGTATGTGGTTTCTGTCCTCCTTCCTAAGCAGGTCCTTGAGTGCTCTCTTCCTTCTCAAACAGTCTGAATTGAAGACATACTTAAAGAAGACCTTGAGCCAAATCCCAGTTCTGCGCTATACAACAATTCCAAATCAAACTTCCTGCAGATTTTCCATCTCGATTTAAAAAAGAGTAATCCCAGATCTCTGTAAGGGACACCAGGGGAGTGGCATAGTCTTGCCACATAGGAACGTTCCCAGAGGGCAGCTATTCAGTCTTGCCCAACTCAACAGCTAGAAGAGCTCTGAGTGTTTGCAAATAGCATTGTAGGCTGAGGCTCTAAGATTCTCATAAGGCTTTGTGCTTGGCTAGGCACACTGTTTTCCTGCTGTTCATTTTGCAGCCTTATGAAGTTTCCTAATGCACAGGTATCTGCTTTCTTAGAGTGAAGCCAGCCTTTCATCGAAGTAGAGGTTAGAAGAATGTCATGTAGAGATGCACAGGGCCCAGTGAATGTTTCACTTTGTACCGTGAAGACTGAACAAATGGATAATTAAGATAACCAGATAACCAACCCCTCCCCCACTGCCCCTCCACCAGCTGACACCAAGCCTTCAGGTGATTAGAAGAGACAGAGTGGGTGTGGAGTCTCTGAAAGGGATAAGAAGTTCTGGAAATGTCTAAATGCTTCATAAATTGGCAAGATGAATCATCTGCAGGGAAAGACCAATTTAAAGTATCATCTGTCACTGAGATATAATTATATGCAATTGAATTTACCCCAACAGTCATGTGGTAAAGAAATATTTATTGAGATCCTGGAGGATATATTAGGGAATAAAGACACTTAAAATATCTTTGATTTAGGAAGCTGTTTTAGGTGGGAGTAGAGACAGATCATGCAAGCAGATGACTAAACGGGAAAAGTGCACGGTGGAGCGCAGGACCCGAGCTCTAGGATAGGAGCAGATGCCATGGCCTAGGTGACTGAGGAGGGGGCGCTCCTTGAAAAGACAGCTCCAGCAAAGATTTGACAAGGTAAAGAAGGAAGCAAGTAGCTTTATGGTGAGGAACACCCCATGAAGAGGCAGAGCATATACAGAGATCAGGAGATGTGAGCCAGCAGGGATGGTTGGAGTAGCAACAGGGCCTTGTAGCTAGAGGGGAAGGAATAGAGAAAGGTACAGAAGGTGGCCCCAAGAAATAACAGCAAGGGGAGGAGCTTGTAGAAAAAAACAAAACTGGTTTTTACCCAGAACCAGGAAAGATGTAATGGGACTGGTTGTAGCTCTTACAGAGGAAACAAATGTGTGGACAGAGGAACGTGGAGACAGGACAACCCATGAGGCAGCACTGGGCCAAGCCAGCGCAAAGCCATGGTGATTGGGTGCAGAGGAGGGGTCAATGGCAGATTTGGGGCAAATTTTGCAGGTACAGCTTTTAAAATTCTAATCACAGGGAGGATGGAGGCATAGAGGAGCTGCGTGTGTTTGGCTTGAGCAACCATCAAGAAAATGGATGGCCTTTGATAGTTTTAGTAAAAATCTCATATTTTGGGGTTGGGGATTTGGCTCAGTGGTAGAGCGCTTACCTAGGAAGCGCAAGGTCCTGGGTTCGGTCCCCAGCCCCAGGGGACCGAAAAAAAAATTAAAAAAAAAAATCTCATATTTTGTTACTGAGAAGATCGCTCACCAAATCCTGATTGTGGTTCCCCAGAGTCCACATAGAATCTGGGTGTGGAGATACAGTTCTGTCATCCCAGTGCTGAGGGAGGTGGAGACAGGATGGTCCCTAGAGAGAGCTTTAGGGAAAGTTAGTCCAGCCAAGTCAGTGAGCTCCAGGCTAAGTCAGCGGTTCTATCTCAAAAAGTAAGTAAGGTAGAGATGTCTGAGAAAATGGCTCGCCAGGTAAGGTACAAGCATGAAGTCCTAAGTTTGAATCTCCATGGCCCACATAAAACATTGGGGATTGTTGTGCACAGTGTTACCTCTGCACCGTAGGTGATGAAAACAGAACAGATTTAGCAGAAGAGCCTGCTTTAAACTATTGAGGCCGAGAGTGATAGAACGCTCAGAATTCTGCCACGCGTGTGCCTGTGTAATACATACACTGAGTTAGTTGGAGAGTGATTGAAGAGGAAGCCTGGCATCAGACTCTGGCCCTCATGGGTTCACACTCACACACACACACACACACACACACACACACACACACACACACACACACACACACAGCATCCTTATGTCCTTTCTCCCTAGGAGGGATTTTTTTTGCATCTTCCTTTGTATCCTTCAGAGCTTTGTATTGACTGACACACAGCGAAAAATCACACACAGTGTAGTCCTTCCATGTAGACAGTTCTATGGCACATGAGGATTCCCTGCCTCTGAATGAAAGAGGGAACCAGTCTGTAGATACAGTCACCAATGCACTTAGCTACCAGTGACTCATTTGTATCCCTATCTTTTATAAAATTTTATTTGCATTTATGTGTATGTGTGCATGAATGATGCATTCACAGGTGCTCGTGGAGGCCACAGGAGGGCATCAGATTCTCCAGAATTGGAAGTAGCATTGTGGGCCTCCTGATGTGGGTGCTGGGATTTGAACTCCAATCCTCCAGAAGAGCAGCAGGCACTTTTTACCGCTGAGCCATTTCTCCAGGTTAACACACCACCCCCACCCCCAGGTCAAACTGTCTTCTGATATTGGTCTCGACTTCTTAAATTATCTGAAACAAACTTCCAGGTTCAAGCAAGTGTTTAATGTGTGGTAGGTAAATCAGAACGGGGAACTTAGGTTACATTAGTTTCACTGTGTAATCATTAGCTACCATGGAACCATATGCAATCAATAGGAATTTTTTTCTATTACAGCATTGTGCTTTCTGGAGGAAAAATAGTCAGTTACTTCTTTATTTACTTAGTTTCATAGTGTGAGTTCCTAATTCACCCTCCATCAGAGCGTGGTTCCCTTGCCAACACATTCCAACATACCACAGCCTTTGAACACTGATCTTTTTTTCTCAGAAGCTTCTCTCTGATAGGGGGTATGGGGTAAACCTTCTTTTCTAGCCTGGACCATTTTGTACTGGGCTATGGTGATTCAGGTATATTCATTTTTTTCATTGCTCTGACCACATAGCTTCTTTAGGGAAGGAGGGGAGTCTATTCTGAGTTATAGGCTAAGAAGAAATGTAGGTCGTTGTGGGGCCACTGGTGCTCCATCACAGGAGTATAGGCCTGCAGTTCCACACTGCTGCTGTGGGTGTGAGCACTGCATGTAGGCTCTGCTCTCATGTGGAAAGAGCATCTCAAACCTCCTATG
This sequence comes from Rattus norvegicus, assembly GCF_021556685.1. NCBI lineage: Eukaryota > Metazoa > Chordata > Mammalia > Rodentia > Muridae > Rattus > Rattus norvegicus. Next base: position 49,996,621 of record NC_141544.1, on the reverse strand, counting down.
TATGGTTCATTCAGCTCTTCAGTGAATGCAGGTGGGTTCTAGCAGTGTAGCTCTCCACACACCCCGTGTGTTGTGAGGTTGCTTTATTGCTTTGCTAGCTGATGGTTTTCTTTCTTTCCTTCCCTCCTTCCTTTTTCCTTCCTTCCTTCCTTCTTTCCTTCCTTCCTTGTTTTCTTCCTCCCTCCTTCCTTCCTTGTTTTCTTCCTCCCTCCTTCCTTCCCTTCCTTCCTTCCTTCCTTCCTCCTTTTCACCTCCCTCCCTCTTTCTTTCTTTCTTTCTTTCTTTCTTTCTTTCTTTCTTTCTTTCTTTCTTTCTTCCTTCCATGCTGGGAAACACAACCTTCATGCAAGTAATTTCTACAGTGTCTCCCATTCATGTTTAATAATTAAGAAGCCGTCCTCTCAACACGATTCTAATACTGGCCTAAGTTCCTATGCCCTTACTTCTGCCAGTCCCCTCCATTGATAACTTACTTCTGCCCATCCCCTCCACTGATAACTTACTTCTGCCTGTCCCCTTCATTCATAACTTACTTCTGCCTGTCCCCTTCATTTGTAATTTCTCATGTGATTCTGATCTCACCACACTTTCTTCACTAACTTAATTTACTCCCCGCCCCCAAAACTTCTACGATTCCAAATTCCAAGGAATCTGAGTTAGTCTGTTTTTCATTACCATAACAAAATTCTTGAGGCTAGGTCATATTTGAAGAAAAGAGGCTTATTTAACCAACAGTTTCAAAGATGTTTATAGAAGTACTGGCTCTGTCACCTCATATACCCTGGCCATATCACATGGTTTCAGATGGCAACATGAAGAGTGTATATAAAGGAGATATCATGTGGAGAGACAGTAAGCCAGAGACTACTGATGGTCCAGTCTCTGATAATAATAACTAACAGCCCTGTGAGAATTATATGTCCAAGAGTGACAATCTCACTAGGTGCCACCTTTTAAAGAGCCTACTGTGTCTACATCAGACTGTGGTGGTTGGTGTCTTAGTTAGGGTTTCTATTGTTATGAAAAGACACCACAACCACAACAAATCATACAAAGAAAAAGATTTAATTGGGGCTGATATATAGTTTCAATGGGGCTCACTTACAGTTTCAAAGATTTAATCCCTTATCATCATGGTAGGAAGCATGGTGGCATGCGTGCAGACAGGGTGCTAGAGAGGTAGCTGAGAGTTCTACATCCGGATCCTCAGGCAGCAGGTAAAGAACTGCTACACTAGGCTTAGCTTGAACATGCATGTGAGACTTCAAAGCCTGCCCCTGCAGTGACACACTTCTTCCAACAAGGACACACCTCCTAATAGTGCCACTTCCTATGGGTCTATAGGGGTCATTTTTATTCAGACCACGACAGTGTCCACTAGTAACTTGACAGGAATTGGAATCACCTAGGAAACAGGCCTGTAGGGAATCATGCTGAATACTTAAAATACAGTAGACTAATTGAACTTTGAAGATTCACACTAAAAGCAAGCGGTACTATTCCCTGGACTTGGGTCCTGCCCCATATAAAAAGGAGAAACCGAGCTCCTCATAGCATTTCCTTCTAGACTGTGGGTACTATGTGCCCAGCTTCCTCAAGCTCCTATTATTCTGACTTCTCCAGCATGATGTACTATACTCCAAACTGCGAGCCAACAAACCCCCTTTCTTTCAGTCACTTCTATCAGAGTATTTTGTCATGGCTACAGCTTCTGGTACACATACCTTAGGAGACAACTCAGACCACATTCAAACCATGGCAGAACCAGTCTTAGGACACATGATTTAGGTTAGCTCTGGTGCGCTTTGTAGAAAACCATCTATTCCTTGGGCTTCCAATTCCTCTGAATTGCTGTCTATGTTTGTGTCCTTTGACACACGTAAACTTGAAATTTAAATGCCAGAATGTTACATACAACATGCACGTGACTTACTTGAGGCGCCATGTTCTCCTTCTGAAATGCACACTTCAACTACTGCCCTGTTAACAGTGACTTTCAGATGTCTCCAGGGACCCAGTGACTTTATGTGCACAATGAACTTCTGTGCACATATGAGATAATTTTATAGACGGGTATTGCAGACATTCCAGAGCCATTTTTCTGGGTAAAACACTTTCTCCCTCTGGAGATTTGTAAAACACACAGTGAAAGGTGATTTTTTTTTTATTCTTCATGTTGTAAAATCTGTAAGAATGTTGAATATAAAGAGAACTCTTGACAAAGCAGTTCAAATCTCAGAAGCGAGTTCTCAGGGTATCTCAGGAATTATATTCTCAGCCACTCACGGCCCTCGAGGGCTAGATGATGAATTCTTGGTTGTGACAGATAGTGTCTAAGAAATACACATCAGGAATTATTTTTAATAGTGAATCTATTCAGTTAGGTAGGGTATGAAAAAGATCATGTTTCCCTTTTAGACATTTGATGATCTATTTAGTAAACACATGGAGACATTTGTTAAGAAAATGTCTGTGCTCTGGGTACCAGGACCAAGGCTGCACTATCATCTGTGTTTGGTGCAGGGTGGGGGAGGGGCTCTTTTACATGATAGTGCAAATGTGACTAGGGCAGGTTGTCTTAGGAAGCTGAGAGGGAGGGTGTGGTATGTAGTTGGGAAGCAATTGGTAATTCAGAATTGAATACCTACGGAATGTACAAGCTGAGAACCAAAAAACAAACAAACAAACAAACAAACAAACAAACAAAAAACATAGCAGAGGTTAGTGGCGTGTCTAGCCAATCAGCATGCTTTTCTTTGGTAGTATTGGTTGGAGCACGTGAGACATTTTATTGAAGTTCTTTCAGTGTCTCTGCCTGGTGGTTTCCTTATCTCTCATTTCTGTGTTTGACTCCCTGATGTGAGCTCACTCTTGAGAAATTCATCTCACTGATGGTCAAGTTTTGTTTTCTGTTAACTGACATTGTAGTTTATTGTACAGTTATGGTACTCGGAACCAGTAAGGCTCTGTAGGCTCTCCTGTGAACTTTGCTGAGATTACATTGACCCCCATTACCATGGTGATATGTTCTACATGCCGTGCCTAAAGTATGTTGCTGTAAAGTTTCAGAGAATGTTCTATGCCAGCCATATTTTTGGTTTTGAATTACTGAAGTTCACTAAGTAAATAGCAAGCCCAAGTAAAATAATAGGTAGAAGTAGATGGATAGAGAGAAAGAAGCAAATTATCCAATTAGGCACTCAAAATAGCCATCAGAAATTATCTGGGAAGCCCCATTTGGCAGCCAGCTGGAGTTCCCCATTGAGAGTCCTGGGCAGATCAGCGTGTCCTCACATTCCCTGGGTACCCAGGTTTCCACATCAAACAACAAATGGCAGCAGATGGGGTTGATGTCACAAGTCAGGCTCAGGACATCTAGCAGACACTGACTGGGAAGTTGGCATCAGTGGAGTTTCTGATCAAGCATTCTCTCCGTGACTGAGCTCCCCATGACTGGCCTTCTGGCTTCTCTTTCCCAGTGAGGCATCTTTATCCTGCAGGATAAATAGAGGTAGATTCTGTTGAAATGGTTCACCTTCTACTGTTCCCAAGGACATGAGGTAGTTTTATTCTTGGGCTATCTTGCTCATCTCTCTGGGTCATGGGGTTAGGAGCAGTATATCCCCCAGACAAGGGAGCTTGGAGGACACTTTCGGGTTGAAATGCTAGGGTCTGAAGTGGGGATGGGATCTAGGTTCCAGTGCCAGTCTCTTAGTGATCTCAAGCAGCACGTGACAATTTACCAACATGGCTGTGGGTGTTATGTTTCTGTGCTGTGGCTATGCTGTGATGTGAATTATCTCATCCTTTCTACCTGCCCTGTTCTGATTTCCTTTCCAGTGCTCCATATTTAAAAAAAACTTAAACAAAAGCAAATGCCAGGTAAAGACTCATTTGGGGCACCCTCTCCAGCTCTCTTCAGCTTTCTCTATACAATGCCCCTCTGTGTGCATTAGTGTCCTCTTAGAAATAAAACTCTGTGTGTGTGTGTGTGTGTGTGTGTGTGTGTGTGTGTGTGAATATAATGCCTGTAGAGGCCATCAGAGAGCATTGGATCCCAGAGCTGGAGTTACAGTTGGTGTGAACTGCCATGTATGTGCTGGGAATTCAACCCAGGTCCTCTCCAAGAACAGCCAGTGCTCTTAGTCACTGAGCCATCTCTGGCTGCTTACTCTGTTGTCCTAACTCAGCAATTCTGTCTTATCGTTTGGATTGGTGTTGGAAATGCAGGAAGGAAGCAGACCCTGGCTAGTTGGCTGCATGCTTTCTTGACTGTATTGTCTGAATATTTGGTTGTAAAGGCAGGAGGTCAAATTCAGTTTTGTGCCTATGGCTATTTCATCAGTAGACATGGGACTACCTGCATTGCCTGCCAAGGACAAGTCTTCTTTATTTCACAAGGAGGTATTTGATCCAGTGTGTCTATGCTGGGGACCAGCAAGCACCATTAACATCCTTTACGAGTTCAGCATGCTGTGGCAGAAGAACATAGGCATGTGTTTCTAACCTCACTTAGAATTACTTCTCAAACACTTGGGGACTTTCCAGGCCATGGTGTGACCACCATTCATCTGACTCCAGTGGTCAGAGCTAGGTCCCAGTGAGTGTGAAGGCATTAACTCAAGCATAAAGCAGTTTCGTGTCTCTGAAGCAGCAAAAGTTTCTGCTTCCCTGACATATTTACCCAAGGCAGAGTTCTGTTCCTTCCATTTTGGAAGGCCTTTACAGAAAGTAGTATACATATCTGCTCGTAGGTTCTTATAAAGTCAATAAAAGTAATTTTGGACCCAAATAATATGTCCACCTAAAGTGAGTGCCTGTGTCTTGTAAATCCAGTGTCCTCTCTAAGTTCTCAGCATTCTGACATCTCAGAAGCCATTGACGTGACATCCCATAATGCCATTCTGTTTGTTTTCTCCTTCTTTCAGGGGGTGTAAGGGCTCAGACAGGGTCTCACTTAATAATTCAGGCTGGCCAGGTACTTACAATGTAGCACAGGCTAAACTCATATTATTGTGATCCTCCTATGTAGCCCAGGCTAGACTCATATTTATGACACTCCTCCTGCCTCCTGTCTCCTAGGTGCTGGAATGATAGGTGTGAGTCCCTGAACTGTTTTTCCTCCTTTTGTTTCTAGTACATCATTTCCCTGTGGGGTTTAGACTGTGTATCTTACTGTTCTCCGGTATCTCCTTTGTATTCTGTTCTTTTTCTGTTTTCTTAAAGTTTTAAGTAGAGTATAACAGTCACACTGTCACTGAGTGCTGATCCCAGTGTATGACTCAGGGAAATCTTTGCTAGATGAAGATAAGAACATGCAAATCAAGGCAAATTGTGACAGCCATTGGACTCTCTCTACCTCCTCCCCTACCCATTCATGTCTCCACTGTGGGTTTGTTCTTTCTTACTCTGATCATATTTGATGGGGGGGAGCAGAGATGGGACACTCTTGTGCCTGCTTTTGTTGTTGTTTTGCTTTCTTTAGCTTTCCGACGTGAGAGACTGGGTGTGTAGCTCAATCACTGAAGTCGCATGAGATGCTGAATTATAATTCAGCACTGCAAACAAACAACAAACAAACAAACAGACAGAACAAACAACAACCAAAACAATATAATATGAAATCTAAAACTGAAACCAAAAGCAAACAAACATACAGTATGCACTATGGTGGCACATGCCTACAATCCCAGAACTCTGAACAGAGAAGCAGGATGAGCTCACAAGTCTGAGGCGAGCTTGGGCTATATAGTGGGTTTGAAGCCAACCTGGGATACAGCTTGAGACCCTGTCTTAAGAATGGAAATCGAAATCATCAAGAAATATATAAAGCATTGTATATGCAAAATACTTTAAATGTTCAAACCTATATTTATTATTTATTTTATTGTGTGTATAATGTGCATATGTGTGTGCATGCATGTGCAGGTGTGCACACAAATGTGTAATTAATATGTAGGTTTTCAATCTGTATCTGGGGTTAAACCCTCTGCCAAAAGTCTTTTCCTCATCTTATAAAAACTCCGTGTCTGGGGATCACCTCAGGTCCCATCTCTTCTCATGCCCCTCTCTGTGTTGGGATATAAACCTAAGGATGAATGCTCTTCCCTGACTGTGGAAACTGTTTGGTGCCTTGGATGAATATGCTAGCATGTTGTCTAAGGGCAGTGCCCTGAGCCTCACTGAATAAAGCTGGTCTTGTTCCCTCTACCCCATATCCTCCTATCTGCTGTATATGACCCTTTTGTTAATGGCTCATCTTTGTGGCCAAGCATCTAACCTGTCACCCCTGTATAATACAAACTTTCTGCCCTTCTCACTCATTTCTCCCAGGCTCTGTGCACTTATGCTGGGGAGATTATATCAGATGCGTCTGTGTGGTTGAGCCATTTTCCTCTTAGCTTGCACAGTAGCTTCCGGGCATCCTGCCTCAGCCTTCTCTCATGTCTATGCCATGTTTCCCATCTCAAACTCTGATCTGGGAGACCATTTTACTCCAGAATTTGCAATGACTCTCTCATCTTCTTCTTCTTTGTATAGAATAGAGTTCATTCAGGGCATGGGGAAGGGAGTTAAGAGGGTAGTAGTAGTAGGAGAGAGAGAGAGAGAGAGAGAGAGAGAGAGAGAGAGAGAGAGAGAGAGAGGAAGAAGAAGAAGGAGGAAGAGGAGGAGGAGAGGCTAGCCATGAGTACATGGAGAGAAGGGGGGAATGGGGAGAGAAGAGACAAAGGGGGAAGAGGGTAAGAGCAAGAAAGAAAGAGAGAACAAGAGAGGAACAAGAGTCGAAACTGCTTCTTGAGACACAATTTGTTTGCCATATAATGAACCAAATTAGAGTATGTAATTCAGTGGTTTTAATCTATCCACAAATGTGTTGCCTTTAACCATCCATTTTGGAGCAGTTTTAACACCTCAGAGAGAAATCCTGCACCAGTTAGCTGTGACTTCCTAGTCCCTTGAATCCCCCTCCAGCCCCAGGAAACCCACTGACCTACATTTTCTCTCTCTAGAATTTCCTCTCCTGGAACCTTCATTTGTGACTATAATCATGTGGTCTGTGCTCTTCTGTGACTTTCAGAGCTCAGCATAATACCATTCAGGGTCAGCCTCACTACGGCTTATGTTAGCACTTCATTGCTTTTTTATTGCACAGTAATATTCCATTTTATGTACAAATTGCACCTTACATGCCAGCCCTCCAATTGATGAAGATACTGAATGGGTCCACATTGGTCATTATAAACAATGCTGATTTGAAGATTCATATACAGGGTTGTGTGTGGACATACATGTCCATTTCTCTGTAGAACGTGCCCACTGGAGTAACTCCCTATTTCCTATAGATTCAAGTATAAGCCATCTAGTTTCTGTCTTGACTTTTGCTATTATCTGGCATTGGTGACACTGAGGCTTGATTGTTAATGTTCCCAGATCCTGAACCAGTGCCAGATACTCAGCATGTTAAATGAGTATCATATGAAAGGGGAATATAAGAGCTTCAACCTCCCTGTAACAGGGCTTCTCCTGAGGGGACATAAAGAAACATTTCTTCACCCCAGGTTAGAGAGCACCAACAGACTGAAGGGAGAGTTCTATCCAGGTCTAGCTTAGTGAACAAATAAGTCTATTGATTTACTTACAGGAGCATGGGCGACTCAAATGTGGCTGCACCATGAAAGAATCACACCATTCTCATCTGTTACCTCATATATAACTTCAGAGAGGGGAGAGCCAGCCTCCTGAGGATTTCATAGGCCACTTCCTATGGATCTCCTGAGCCTTGTGACCTACCTTCCTTCTCCCTCCAGGAGGGGCCATGAATAAATCCAGTCTTGTGAGGGTCTCCTGTGTGTCTTCACAGCTGTTCTGATTCAAGATGAAGTCAGCATGCTCAGTCCAGAGAACTGCATGGATGCTACATGGTTCAGCCATGTCCCCACATTGCTATTATGGGTACTGATTTAGTTTTATTTATCTTGCTGTGACCAGTGTGGCGGGAGAGCTCATTTTGCAATTTCTGTTTACAGTCTGTCACTGTGGGAAGTCACAGCAGGCACTGAGAGAACCATGTCCACAGTTGGATGCAGAGAGAGGGTCAGTGCAAGGATCTTCCTTCACATGCTTGTTCTTTGCTTACACAAAGACTTCATTCTTAACACAATGCGGGACCTAGCCCATAAGATAGTTCCACCAACTTTCGAGCTTTATCTTCCCACATTACATGATAATCTAGACAACCCCCATAGACATGCCCACTGGGTAGCGTTGTTGCGTGAAATATAAAAACAAAGGCACCCACTGTAGTGCTGGCTACTTTCTAGTACCATGGTTGTCCACTACTAGGGTCTCCATGTGGCAGCCCAACCTACCATTCTCCTGCTGTGGAGCCTGCTCACATTCCCAGCCATCTACCCCCTGTGGTTAGCTGTCACAAATCCTGATGATCTGGCAAAATCAAAACTCTAGAGGCTTGTAATTTATCAGTCAGATTTGTGTCAGTAAATCCTCAACCCACAAAATGCTCGCACAATGAACTCAAAACTCAATTGACATAAACACAAGTGCACACCTAGATGAGGCAAACGCACCCTGCTTACTATTTCATCATCTACCTAAGAAATTCCCAGTACTTATGGCTCCCAGGACTGTGTGGTTCCCGCTCTTCTTCCTCTTCTACAGGTTCCATCTTGTCTCCCCCTCTCCTTCTCCCCCTCCATCTCCCCGTTTCTCTGTTCCTGTCTCTAAAACTCCCAGACCGCTTTCTTTTTCCACCGCCCAATCACAGGCTTACCTTTCACCTGCTGGCACTTGCTTACTGACAACAATCTGCACAGTGTGATCTGGACAGTTCCTCACTAAAACTTCCCATGTGATTCTAGGTTTAATCAAAGTTGACAGTTAAAACTGCTCAGCACAGAGACTTTCCTAGTTCTCTTCTGACTGTGACACATAGAGTCTCCTAACTGTGACATCCAGAGTCTCAATATGTTATATTTTTTGTTTACAGTGTTTTCTTTCATCACGTAGAAAGCCTCCATCTTCCCTGACTTGGGTTGCTTAGTTGTGCATGCCTCTGGGGCACTTGGCAGATAGACTCCTGTTTCCTTAGGCCTCCAGGCCAAAGTATCTGGGGAATGGCACGAGACACGTGTGTTATGAGGTCCTTACCCAAGGCCTGGAATAGAGCTAGTGCTCAATGAACATTCAGGATGGAATGATTTTTGTTATCACCTTTTGTATGAGTTCTCCCTCACCCGTGTCACCTGACCATGTCTACATTTTAAGGAAGCTGAACGTGGATTTGTTTTTCTTTTGTGTGGAACATTCTCTGTCACTGGCGCCTGGTACCATATGTGATAGCTGAAACATAGTGCCAAGTCTGCAACTGGGGGAAGACGTCTCTGGAGCCCGACCCTCTGGCTGCTTTCCGTGGGTTCCCCAGGATATCACACAAGCTCATGCCAAACAGTCTGTTTAGCTTTCTGTTGTTTTTGACATATATAATTCACTTAGAGGCTGACTGAGCCCTGAGTAGTAAAAGCATAGATGACAGAGAGACTAGGGACAACTCTATGGCATGGGCATTTGCCTGAGGCTGGAAAATTTCTCTCTCTCTCTCTCTCTCTCTCTCTCTCGAGAAAGAGATTGTAGCCCAGACTAGCCTAAAAACTCACTATATAGACCAGGGTGGCCTTGAACTCACAGAGATCCACCAGCCTCTGCTTCCTGGGAGCTGGGCCTCAAGGCATTCACAACCAACCGTGCTTGCCTGCTTAGTTTAAAGAATGGATTTATGTTAAGCCCACTGGTGTGAGGTCAAAGACAGATGAAGAGCTTAAAAATATAAGTGACCAGGACCCTTCAGGTGTCTTATCTCTTTGCCAAGATTAAATATTTTTCACATTTTTTGTCCATTCATTTAAAACATTTTGCAAGCTGGCTCTTGGAATATGGCCTTCAACAACACACTGTACATTTAATTGAGCAATATTTCTTATATGCATTTATAGTTTCAAAGATTTGGCTATTCTCGGCAATACCACTTTCAGGATAGGGAAGGATAAATTCAGATATGACCAAGTTTTATTTAGTTCACATTACACACAATTGAGTTGGCAGAAGATTAATGAGGGGGAAAAAATCCCCAGAAATCTGGGTGGAATTAATTAGCCCTGAAGAATGACAGTTACCTCATTCCTAACAATATGTTTGGGGGTAATGTCAGTTTCTTAGAAAGCTCAAATGTAAAATTACAGTGCTAGCTTAGCATCCACGTTTTTATTTGAGTTGAAAACTGCAATGTTGAGCTATAGTCTCTGTTCCTATCTAAGCAGATCTCTTAGCTGGTGATGATTTTCATATTCTGACTTGGGAAGCTTTGCTGGAGACTTCCCGTCACTGCCAAGCCCTCAAAGATCTCACTTTCACACAAGGTGTTTTTCTCCATGCTTTCCTCAAGAATAGCGGCTATCCTTTCTCCTGGCTTAACTATCCCAGGGTCAAGCATGCTCAGTACCATGGGCCACCCGTGAAACATCTAACAGTGTGGCTTGAAGGAGCTCCTGCTCAAAACTGATGGCAGCCTGCATCTCCTCATGATGCTCAACAACCAATACATCTTTTTTTAAAAAAAGTAGTATACATGCTTATAGTACACAGGTGCAGGCAGTAGGTGGATGTGCATGGGGGTAGGTGTGTATGTGTCCAGGTCAGAGGACAGAGTTTTGGGGCCAGTTCTCTCCCTTCCTTCTTTTTTTTTTTTTTTTTTTTTTTTTTTTGGTCCTTTTTTTCGGAGCTGGGGACCGAACCCAGGGCCTTGCGCTTCCTAGGTAAGCGCTCTACCACTGAGCTAAATCCCCAGCCCCTCTCCCTTCCTTCTTGTTGTTGTAAGGTCTCTCTTGCATCTGCCATGGTTTGTACTCCAGACTCACTGGCCTGTGGCCTTCCAGATGATTCTTTTGCCTTACCCTCCTATCTTGTGTACTGGGATCACAGATGCACACCATTACCTCTGGTTTTTTGTTAATCTGGAATCTGTGACAAAATCAGGTCATTGGACTCACATGAGCAAGCCCTTTTACCCACTGAGCCATCTTGCAGTCCCTACGTTAACTTTTTCAAGCCAAGGTTACTTACTTCCCTGGTACTTCCCATCTCCCTAGCACTGGGATTGCGAGCCTGTGATACCACAACTGGCCTTTTAAACACGGGTTCTGAGTATCAACTCAGGTCCTATACTTGTAAGGCAAACACTTTATCCAGTGAACAAACCCAGCTCCAACCAATTGTAGTTGCCTCATCCAGGTGAAGGAGGTCATGAAACATGCAGACAGGTGCGTTGACAAGGGAAGAAAACTGTTCTTTCTGACTCTTTGGTGATGTTAGGACTTTCCCAGACAGGAAATTACAGCTCAAGTGGGCACCAAAAGCAGGTTCTTTAATATCAGTGCCCTGAAGAAGTCTGTGACTAACCAACAGGTACCTGTCAATCTGTATGTCCTCATGATCAACATGATATTAACACTCCTGAACTCTGGGTGTGTAAGCTTACAGGTCATCTGCCATTGGCCTCAAGGAAGTGTTGGGGAAGGGGTATGCTATGCTGTCCCTACCAGGGGATGACATTTTCTGATGTGTCTCATCTAGGCCGTGAAGGCCTTGCGAGGGCAAACATTCATCTCTCTCAATGGTGAAGGGCTATTTATGAATGCTGAGAAGCAGAGAGGGAGAGAGAGAGAGAGAGAGAGAGAGAGAGAGAGAGAGAGAGAGAGAGAGAGAGAGAGAGAGCCTGGTGGTGTGTTCTTTTGAAACCTCAAAGCCTAGTCCAATATAGCCAAACCTCCTAATTCATCCCAATGCTTAGTCTGGGAACCACCACACCCTGCCCCCACTACACCCTGCCCCCAACGCACCCTGCCCCCAACACACCCTGCCCCCAACACACCCTGCCCCCAACACACCCTGCCCCCAACACACCCTGTCCCCAACACACCCTGCCCCCAACACACCCTACCCCCAACACACCCTGCCCCCAACACACCCTGTCCCCATAGGCTTGTTGTTATATCATCATAATACAAAATGAATTTAGTCCAACTTTAAAAAGTTCCCATAATCTTTTACAGACAATCTTTTAGCTGTAACCCTCTATAAGAGGTAACCCAATCACAAAAAATAAAAAACAACCCCCCCCACACACACACGGTATGCACTCACTGATAAGTGGATATTACCCCAAAAGCTCGGAACACCCAATGATACAATCCAAAGACCACATGAAGCTCAAGAAGAAGGACGACCAAAGTGTGGATGCTTCAGTCCTTTTTAGAAGGGGAAACAAAAATACTGATAGGAGGAAATATGGAGACAAAGTTTAGAGCAGAGACTGATGGAAAGGCCATTCAGAGACTGCCCCACCTGGGGATTCAACCCATATACAGCCACCAAACCCAGACAATATTGCTGATTCCAAGAAGTGCATGCTGACAGAGCCTGATATAGCTGTCTCCTGAGAGGCTCTGCCAGAGTATGACAAATACAGAGGCAGATGCTTGCAACCAACCATTGAACTGACAATGGGGTCCCCATCGGAGGAGTTAAAGAAAGGACGGAAGGGGCTTGCAATCCCATAAGAACAACAAAACCAAAGGAACAGAGCTCCCAGGGATTAAACCACCATCCAAAGAGTACACATAGACAGACCCATGCCCCCAGCTGCATATGTAGCAGAGGATAGACTTGTGGGGCATCAATGGGAGGAGAAGCCCTTGGTCCTGCCAAAGCTGGACACCCCCCCCCCAGTGTAGGGGAATGTCAGAGTGGAGAGGAGGGAATAGGGGGTGGATGAGTGGGGGAACACCTTCACAGAAGAAGGGGGAGGGGGAGATGAGATAGGGGATTTATGGATGGGAAACCAGGAAAGGGGATAGCATTTGAAATGTAAATAAAAAATACCCAATAGAAAATTAATAAAATTAAAACCAAAGAGCAGATCACATCCTTCCAACATACCATGGCACAGATTATATCTCACTATCCCAAAAGGAAGGGAAAAGGGCAGAGTGAGGAAATACTGGACCAAAGCAAGACTGAAACCCAACAGGGAAAACTCCATATTCTGCCTCTCCCTGTCTGCTGTCTTCAGCTCTCCTTTCTGCTTCTTTGTTGACTGCAACGGGCTCCTCTCTCTTGGGCTGGTTCCAAGCTTGGCCTGCAGCTTTCCTTGGCTTCCTATAGCTTGGCATCTTCAACTCACCAGCCCAATCCAGACTTCACCTTCACAGCTTCAGGCAATGGCCCACCCAGACCTGCAGGAAGGGTCACCTGTCACAGGCCTGACCTCAGGGCTTTCCTTAACTGCAGAGACTCCATGACTCCTTTCTCATGTCCCTCTTGGCTTCAAATGCAGAAGCACTTGGCTAAAGCTGCCCACTTCTGCTAGCTGCGGCTGGACTGTCACCCCTCCTCAGACTACATTTGCATCATTTTCTTTAGTTGATGGTTTCCTTCGTTGCTTAAGCTACCCTTTAATTCCGTTTCCACCTTTAGAAGCTTAGCATGTCTGGGTCTGACTCCCTTTATCCCATTTAGCATCAATCTTTTCTTTAAACTCTTTATCTCCATGAACGCAGGACTTGACTCCAGTATTACGTATTCCAGTGCTCTTTCTCCCTTCAAACTGTACTTTTTGTATTTCCTTTTGCCACTCTTGCTCCTTTTCACTGTAGATCTGCTAAGAATGACCACTAATGACCATGTGACAGTCAATAGAAAGACGAGGAGTGGCCTCGTGTTACCTGCACACTGGGCTGCTTACTGCAAGCCCCTTGCCTCCTTTTGAGGTGCATGTCAGGGTGTGCACCTGCTCTTAGAAGGATGTCTGAGCCACCCTGTTCACTGTAATTATGCATGCATATGTTTTGTGCTCTAGGAGTTGAGTTTATCGTTTTGCATAGAAACATGACTCCGTGTGTATTTGACAAGGAGTAAAGCACAGGCACTCACTAAATGAGCTAAGAAACCGGACACGTATGGACAGGTCTGCAGATGTTTGATTCATGAGCATTAAAACAGAAATGACTTAAATTGAAAGGTGAAGTAAATAGTTCTGAAAGCTGTGTCCTGTCAATAGGTACCACGAAGGCACACTTGTGATCTCTCCAGAGAAGCATTCAGTTCTATGTGTGATTTAATGTGGTGTAACTACATAGACAAGGCACTTGGGTAGATAGCCTGCAAGGCCAGACATCCACATCAGAGACTGTAGGGTAGAGGTGTGGGGCAATGCCTTGTCAGAGTTCTCTTTAATACCACAATTTCCAACAAAGCTTACATTGCTGCTATGACATATCCTTATCTTTTAAGAGGCTTTGTATGCCACCTTTAGCTTTTACCTTTTAGATTTGTGGCATATTTCATTCACAGATGGGTCTCCCTGTGGCTGGTAAATGGAACTTCCAATCTCTGACCTGGCTATGGGAATTCATGCCATGCTTCTTCTTATGGAGGGCTCATTGGTAGGTGGACCATGTGTCCCAGAAGAGAGTGAGAAAAGCCAGGGCCTGGTCTATAGGAGACTTGGGCTTTAGTGAGGAGAAGGAGGGGAAATCCATGCATCTAAATTTAATACAAAGTCCAGCTTTGTACACTAGAGAAACAGAGCAGGTCAAGGGCCTGGTCTATAGGAGACTTGGGCTTTAGTGAGGAGAAGGAGGGGAAATCCATGCATCTAAATTTAATATAAAGTCCAGCTTTAGACACTAGAGAGACAGAGCAGGTCATGTGCTGAGTCTCTTAAGTCCCCTTGAGATTGATGCCCAGCCTCGCTCCTTGCCTCCCAGACCCAGACTCTCTGTAGTATTTTGAGCAATGCTAAACCATCTAGTCCTACTCGAGTCCCCCATTGTCTCTCAGAGTACTGCTGAGAGGTCAGGCTGACTGACCAGTCTGTGTTGTCTCTTGCAGTTTTCAGTGAAGAGCCCCACTCCAGCCTCTACTTTGTCAATGCATCGCTGCAAGAGGTAGTGTTTGCAAGCACGTCGGGGACCCTGGTGCCCTGCCCGGCTGCAGGCATCCCTCCTGTGACTCTCAGATGGTACCTAGCAACGGGCGAGGAGATCTACGATGTCCCTGGGATCCGCCACGTCCATCCCAATGGCACTCTCCAAATTTTCCCCTTTCCTCCTTCAAGCTTCAGCACCTTAATCCATGATAATACTTACTATTGCACAGCTGAAAACCCTTCAGGGAAAATTAGAAGTCAGGATGTCCACATCAAGGCTGGTGAGTACCCTTCTACCTTGGGCCTACTTGGATGGGAGGAGAATGATCAGGGTGGCTGAGGATGTGGGGGGCCTCATCAGCTCATGAGGACACTTCTGATGATAATGGTTACAGTGTTCCTACACTAGATTTTAGTGTCCCCGAGTGCTGGATCTAACTCTAAGAAATAATGTTCTGTGCACTGGGGAGAAAACTCCATATAGGAGTGCTTGCCTACTGTGCAAGCATAAGCGCTTAAGTTTGCACGCTACTATCAACATACAAACAAAAAGATCCAGATGTGGCCACATCCTCGAAACCCTAACGCTATTAAGGGTGGAGAAAGGATGACCTCTGTTGTTTCATGGCTGCTAGCCTAGCTCTGGGTTCACAGAGAGGTCTTGTCTTGTGGGGATGAGGGGAGAATGATGTCATCCACTGGCCCTTTTCCATATGCATGTTCATGTATGTATATATGTGTTCAAATATCACACTCATATGCTCACATGGATGTAATAGTTATCAAGTCCCATGGCAACTTTAGTGTATTCCCACATCATGGTACTTTGATTCATGTTTTTACACCCGTTGATGCTTCTACCCATTTCTCCACTTGTCTATCCCCTACCCAACCTTAAGGGAGGGGAAATGGAGAAAAATGGAGGTCATGATTTGAGTGGGTCATGGGAACAAACATGGCATAAATGTGTGCTGTAATGGAAAGCCATTGATCCAATAGCTTCACTTTCCCATTGACATTAAAAGGCTGTGTCCACATTCCTGATGGTATCTCGCATAGCTGAAATGTTTTCTTTTAACAACATATTGTATCTTTAAAACTCATCATTGCTACATAGTCATCTCCCAGATTCTTCCTGAAATCCATAGACCTGAGGCGCTTCTGCACAGGACATAGCTTGTCTTTGGCTGGTGTCAACAAAGCCCTAATATGCTAGCACACAGCTAAGAAAACCCTGTAATCAAATAGAATTGGGGTATTTTTAAGTCTTGCTCTGAAAATGCTTGGGGAGGGTCACCACACAGTGAATGATAAGGCTTGATCATGGTGGCTGTCTTGGCTCATGTTGGAAATTTAAGTATCATTTGTACAGTGGGTGAGAAGGTGCTGCTGGAAGACACCAGGGTGCGTACTAAGTATGTGATGTTTTGGAGACTCTGTATATGATCGCTTTGATATGATATGATAAGCAATCATACATGCAACAGTGAATCATTGCCTGCTCCTTCAGTGCCCAAACCTGTGGAGAATGTGCTTAGGAAAAGCAGAGGAGAGGGTTGGCTTGAATCAGGAACTGAGGACATGCAATGCGTCAAATCCTGAAGTAAAGCAAATGAAATTTGGGTAGGGACCTCCTAGCCTGGCAGGTGGAGACACCCTGCATGCCTTTGGCAGCCGATCATATTAGCAAGCTGCTAAGAGCAGTTTATTATCGTCTATAAAACACAACTAAAGGAAAACCTTGCATTTCAGATCGTTTTCTCTGTGTTTGGAACCCATGATTTCTGACCTGGGTTTTCCGTCAGGTTGACTGGTTTGATGCTCAGCACTCACATGTTTTGTGTGCATTTGGTGCTGTGGTTTAGAGGAGTGCATGCACATATGCCTGAACACTGACATTGGCTTTCCTCAGACTCGTTCAACCTTATTCTTTATGATAGGGTCACTCAGTAAGCCCTAAGCTCATTGGCTTGTATAGGCCAGCTGGTCACTGAGCTCCAGCTATCTGCCTGCCTCTGTTCCCCTGACCCCCAGCCATGGGATCGCAAGGGTGTGCTACCACACCCAGGTTTTACACAGAGGCTAAGGATCCCAATGCAGGATCTTACACATATGCAGCAAGTACGGTGTCCACTGAGCTATCGCTCTAGCCCCTCACTTCAATTTCCTCTAAATTTGTCACAGAACCAACTGCTTCTATTGGATACTGAAGCTTTGAAGGGACTGATGCAGTACCAGTGTGTCTGGTGTCCCTTGACATAGCTGCATGGTTGCCATTGGTATGGTAGGAACTGACACAACACCTGTGTCTGAACTTGAGACTCGGATAAACCCATATCCCCCCCCACCATCTTTCCTTACTTAATTTTGATTTCTGTCATGAACACATTATGTTGTCATTGATCCTTTATTTCCATTCATTTGATTATTCTTCAGGACTAGGGGTTGAGCGCTCTCACAGGCTGAACCCGTGCTTGGCGACCGAGCAAGGCTTCCACCGCCACCGTAATCTTTTAGGTTGTGTTTATTGAATGCTTACAAATGCTACTCCCCATGTGTATAAAGGCAGAGTCGCATGGTCCTCCAAGGGCCAATGAGGAGCACGGTGTCACTTCAGACAGTGAGGCTGAATGGAACTGAAGGAGTTCACTTTCACGAGTTACCTGGGTCACCCTTCAGAATTGTTCCTCTAGGCTGCTGTTGGGATTATTCTGGAATGATCCAGTGTTCCCTCTGTTTTTTATGTTTTGGGTTTTTTGTTTTTGTTTTTGTTTTGTTTTGTTTTTCACAGCACGGAGTTCACATTCTCATCAATGCTCTGCAATTTGTTTTATTTTTAAATTTATTCTTTGGAAATACAGTACATGTATATAATGTATTGGGGGGATATTTGCCCCTACCTCATTTTTCCCTCCAATTCTTTCTGGATCTACCCAAACATCCACTTTCATATATACGTCTACATATGCATATATATCATATGCACATACATATACATACACATACATATATCCCACTGAGTCCAATTAGTATTGCCTGTAAATACATGGGTAAAGGGTCATCCTCTGGACCATAGTCAACTTACCACACACAGCAGTCTTGGGAGAAACCTACTCTCCCCTCCTTGAGTAGCCATCAGCTGCCATTATCATCTCTGCCCTAGTGGGGTAGGGAGTTGTGATTCCCTTCCCTTTTATGCTGGAATGTTGGATGTCTTGACCATGTACATGTCTTCTATAGGCAACCACAGCTACTCTGTGTTCATGACTGTAACAGACCTGTCCTGTTTTACCCTGATTCTCTCTAACCTCTGGTTTTTACAGTCTTTGTAGGATGTTGACTCAGGCTTAGGTGCCTGAAAGTGGAGGTGTTTCCACTTACTATGCCCCATTAACTTGAAATACTAATTCTAACATAAAACACTTCCTTGTCCAAAGACGGGGTGCACATGGGTCGCTGTCATGCTATGGTCCCTTACCTGTCTCTGTGTGCCCATTAGCAAACAGCAGTGAGTTTTAGGGACTCAGGAAGGGTAAACATGTCCAGTACATGCTTGCTCCTGAGCAAACTGTAGCTAATGACATTAACTCATGGCCCAGGTGGAGTAGCAGGGGCCATTTATTTGAACTGACAACAAAACAAAGAGGAAACATCTGGAAGAGTACAAACACACAAGCCCACAGCGCCCAGGACCGGGCCCTGGATGAGAAGAACCAGCCAGTCTGAGATTTGCCTTTGCACCATCTCCCATTTCCTGATGGAGGATGCAGAAATCGTGTGTGTGTGTGTGTGTGTGTGTGTGTGTGTGTGTGTGTGTGTAGCATTTTCATTCACAGGTGTGCAAGCAAGAGTGCAGAGAGAGCCATCAAAGTGGACAGATAATGTGAAGAATCTCTTCTGTATTAATGGTTAGCAGGCCTCTTCTGAGGCCTGTCTTCTCAACCAGAGGCAGCCCTGACCTCCCACATTCATCATCCCAGTGCCCAGTTTCAGCAGAACAGTGTTCTCAGCACCCACATAGCAGCTCACTACCAACTGTCACTTAAGTTCCAGGGGATCTGATACCCTCTTATGGACTCCGTGGTCACTGTACACACATGGTACATGGGCCTAAGGGCATGCAGGACACTCATCCATCTAAAAATAAATCTAAAACAATAATAGCCCAAAACAAAGAAGAAAATGAGAAAAAATAAGCAGCGATCAGAGGTGATGACGGAATCAAAGAGCAACACTGTGACATTAAACCTGAGGATATTCAGTGCTGGACACATGTGAACATTCAAGTCATGCTAATCACAAGGCAGATATGGCAAGACTGGATTCGGCAGCACTTAAGAGAAATTCTTTTGAAACACGAATACATAATTAATTAGTCTCTTGTCTGTTGCTTAACTAAGTTCCTGAAGCCACAGTCTTTTTTTTCTCAGAGAAGTTTACTTAGCTCACGTCTTTTTGAGGGCTGCTACTCCTGGTGAGGGCCTCTTAACCTGGTCACAGCATGGCAGAAAATGAAAAGAAGTTACTACATGGACCCTCCCCCACCAGAAGCTGAAGTTTCAGGACCATCTTTCTTCTCATAGCAACTTGGTCTCATGGGAATTGACTGGCATCCCGTAAGAAGGACATTAATCCCTTCCAGAGGCTGCGCTATTAAAAACCCAGGCATCTCCCACTGTAGTGTACCGCATTAGGCTCCCAACATCCGTTATCACCATCACATTGGGGAGGAAACTTCCAGAACATGGACCTTCAGTGGGCACACTCCTGTCATCTCTGAGTCACAAAAACATGGGTTTGAAGTGAAAAGATAGAGAAATATCATGATCCCCTAGACAAATCAGGGTAAACCATTGCCAGGAAGATGGAGTAGATTTACAGTTGATTAGCAGGAAGATGTGTCTTATCTCCAAGAGTAATGCACAGCTTAAGAGATCATTTCATAGGAAAAAAGATTATTTAATTAAGATGGTATGACTCTCGCAAATTTAATGTATCAGGGGACATAGCACATAGCATGCAAGCTGCTGCAGCATCGGCGAGAAGAAAGTGAGTCAGAATTGTAGTTGAAGAACTCAACACCCATCTGTTCATAATTGGTAGAAGCAGAAACAGAACAAATAGGATCTGAATGACATTGCCAATCAAGTTGGTCAGCTCATACTTGAATAAAGAATTAGCTTCTGGGATGAACCGGTATTTGCTATAACATACAACACGTTCCGGGCAATAAAATGAGTTTCAGATGACCCTTAAGTCAAGTCCCATGATGCATGCTATTTGAGTACGGTAGAATTAAATTAGAAAATAAGAGCAAAAATCTCTGCAAAATGACCAAATATTTGGGTACAAAATACATTTTTTTAAAATGACATATGTCTTAGGGCTGGAGAGATGGCTCAGGCTTCAAGAGCTCTTCTCGATCTTTAAGAGAACTGGAGTTTGGTTTCCAGAAATTGTCATATGGTTCACAACTACCTGGACTTCTAGCTCCAGAGGATCCAGTAGCCTCTTCAAGTCTCTGTGGATACCCACAAGTGTTGATACACACACACACACACACACACACACACACACACACACACACACCTACCTAACAATAAATAACAATCTGTATTTCAAGAAAACCTAGGAGAAAAATTAGAAGTTTGCAGAAAATAATACAATTTTAGATCAATCCAAGAGTCACAAGAACGTTTTAACAAAAGAGTATGTGGCATGGAGGCGGGGATCGAGTGCTGCTTTGCAGCCCTCCAGAAATCACAGCATCTGTGGTCATCTGCATCTGACCTGGACAAGATCGTTTATGGGAAAGAGAAGGGACTCGCAAGCCCTAACTCCTTTCTGGGAATCTATGGTCAGTTAACACTTGCTGGGGGGGAGGGAGAGACATTTTCTTCAGTATTGCAGCCACAGCTAAGAGGCTTGTGTTTCTGTACGAGCATCTCACATTCCTATAAACAATCCTAATTAGACTCGCTCGGTCACCAAAGAAATAAAATATCCATGAAGCGAAAGGGAGATGAGATATGTTGGAAAGAGGACAAGACAGGGTAGCAGGCTGAAGGTACTGGAAATGCATTATGTACACGTATGAAAATGTCACAGGGAAACCCACTGCTATGCATAATTAATGTATGTTAATACAAATGTTACAGAAATAATTGGGGGAATCCGGCCAAAGCAGAACCCAGGCAGAGTGGAGGTCATAGTTCTGAACACCTGTAACATTACATGTACAGAGAGGTTTTAAATGATGGTCTCAGTTTTCTACCTAAGTAGAAAGAGGACATGAAGACTATACCAGAAGGAAAACAAAGGTCATGTAGAAACAAAGACAGCATGGTCCAGAAGCCAGAAGCATTAGAAGACGGCATGGAATAGGAAGTAAGCTCTTTCAAGGGGTTGGTAACGTGTTTACCCTGCTTATCAGAAGAAACAAACGAGACAGAGCTTGGTGTCAATAGCAGGAATGAAAGAAATGACTGCTCTGTACTGGGAAGGACTTCCACACATTTTTTAGAAGTGTTAGAATGATAAAACTGAATATTAGTGAGTATATATATAAATTCAACAATATATGAAATGAACAATCTGTCTGAAGACTCAATATCTCAAAACTCCCTTGAGAGTTAAAGAATTGAATTTGTGAACAAAAATTTCCTATGATAAAAATCCGTGGGTAATATGGAGTCACTTTGACATCTAATAAACATTTGAGACAAAAGTAATAAAAATTCTAAGGTGAATATGCTAGGAAATTGAACAAGAATTAACACTTGCTCAAATAATTTTAGACTAACATTGCCCTGATCCTAATCATAATACAGGTGTTATAAGAAAAGAAAACCATAAGTGTCTCTCAAATGTTGATATAAAATTTCTCAAACCTTCTATAAATTGAATTGAATAACATATAAGAACAATGCACTATATCCATGCAAGGAGTGTCTCCAGCAGGCAAGAATGGCTTCAGACTTGAAAGGTGATCAGTGAATTCACTTTATTGACCTATCAAAAGTAAAAAAAAATGAAATAATTTAAAGTGGTGCAGAAAATTATTAACAAGTCCCACATTTCGTGATTATGGAACAGAAATCCCAGTTGACTTGGAGGAGGAGAGAATTTTTTCATTTTAACAAATTCAGGCCTGCCTAACACCAGAAATGGAGGACAAAGAGTAAATGCTTCCCCTTAAGTCGGGAGCAACACCAGATTCTGCCCTGGCTGTTTCTGCTTCATTAGAAGTTGTAGCCAAGATAGTGAAACAATGTAGCAAAGATATACGTTTAAGATGGAGGCCCGGCTCAGTGAACAAGAGCCTAACATGCCATCATGAGGAGTTGGGATCCCCACTACGTGCCCAGAGGGTGTAATGGCGACCTATTATTCAACTGGGAACGTGGAGTTGGATCTCTCCCTCTATTAATAAGATAGAGGGTGACTGAGAAAGACTCCATTTCTCAGCCTTAGGCCTTCACATGCCTGTGCACATACATGAATACACATCAAACACCCAAACATGATACAGCTTTCTCCACCACTCAAAATTAAAGTACCCAAACTTTTTAATAATTATGAATGTAGATAATCTGATGTGTTTATTAGAAAACAACTGGGGCTAATAAGTGGGTTTGTCAAAACTAGAGTTCAACTCAACACACACACTCATGAATACACATATACTCACACACACACACACACACACACACACGAATACACGAATTCACACACATAAAATACACTCACACACATGTTCATCAGACAATTTAAAAGTACTACTTACAATAGAATCACAGCCAAGAAATACTTAGGACTAAAAGAGAGAAAAATCAAAGGAGAAATACAACTTCTCCATGAATGGGAGGTTCACAGTTAAGAGGTTGCTCTTTCCAAAATGTCTGTGAATTCAAGAAAAGCTCCAAGAAGCCCAGAAGGCTTTTGAAAAGTAAAAATCAAGAAGCTGATTCTAAAACATAAAAAATCATAAAGGATATAGAATAATATTCAAAAATCTTAGAAAATTAACCATTACTTAGGATAGCCAACACCATCTGTTTTAATTTCATTTTGATATTTATTGTTCAGATAATGATTGTAAACATAAATGCTGCAGCAGAATAAAGTTTATGTCCAAACATACATGGATATCAAGAAGATTCCCAGGTAATTTAGTGGATGATATTCTCAATCACGAGACTGATAAAATTGTACATCCATACCTTAAAAGGGAAGATTTGACTTGGGCTTTAAACATATTTTCAAATAAACTCAAAGGGATTCCTAGATACACATATCGATCAGCAGTTATGAAAATCACTGGATAAAGATGTCGGGGAATCCATGCAGTCCTGTAGGAAAGATTTCTCACAGTGACATTACCTGTTATGTAATCTGTAATAGGACAAATTGATGCATTGGATTCTATCAAAATTTAAAACCTCTGCCTCACTGTACACAGTTATTGGGGCCATGGGAACCAAACCTTAGCATAGAAGGAACAACTTCCAAAACATACTTTGGTTAAATCATTATTATTGCCAAATGTAATTGAAGTATAAAATAAGTATAAGACCAAGAAAAGGCAGATAAAAAATGGAAGATAAAGAAAATCCACAAAATACAAAAAGGAGCACGTAATGAAGGTGTGGAGCCTCCTCCAATGTAAGATGGGGTTCCCAGCTGCTCTCCACCCAGTGTCTGGTCTCTCAGTGTTCCCTTAGGCTGTATCTCTCTGCCCCACCTAGTGACCATGGCTATCCCTCTGAGCCCTGGTATCTTGAGCCATACCTGCCTTCCTTTCTCAGATGTCCTCATAGTCACTGAAGACCTCCCAGTGGAGACCTGGACAGAGACGTAGCTTCTAGTTCAGATGCTAAGAGTGTCCTAGCAAGGGCCTTGGGGTCTCCTGCTGTTCCCTAGTGGTCAGTACCACAGGGGAGAGTGGGAGATCAGCTGTCCCATCAGGAGCTGGACCCAGATGTTCATGCCAGTAGATAGTGACTGTCAGGATTGGGAACCTCAAGTTGGTGGGGCAAGGGCTCTGGGTACTTTTGAGAGTCCCTCTTTACCTTGTGGTTGTCCCTGTATCTTCAGGAGTAACAAACAAAAATCAGGATGAGAGACAGGCCACAAAAAGAAAGAAAATGGTACAGCTTAATATCTTTATGTTTTAAAAGATTGACTTTACTTACGTCCGTGTGTCGGACGTATGAGTCTGTGTGTTAGTATGTGCATGTGTGCACAGGTGCCTGTAGAGGCCAGAAGAGGTCGTTGGATTCTCTACAGCTGGGGCTTCAGGTGTGAGCTGGTGTGTGGGTGCTGGGAACCAAACCCGAGTCCTCTGGAACAATGTGGTTCACTGTTGACCAAACTTCCAACCCTTATACTTTAACATCTTTTAACTGAACCCCAAATTTTATTTTTCTCTTGGCCCCAGAAATTGTCTAGTTGACCTTTGACCAAACCTTGAATTAAATTAATTCTCTCACCAAGACAAGCTATTTTAAAATCATGTCTCAAAAGGTGCTGCCTGTGAGAGACGTATGTCAATCAAGGAATACCCATTCTATTCCTCTTGCTCAGGAAGTAGTGCTGCTTGCCTTTGGGTAATCACTAAAGTCTCTTCCTTCTGACCTCTAACTCCATACTTCATATGGCTGAGAGACTGCAAAGGAGGTGTGGAAGCCCTTGGCTCAGTTCTGTAGCAACT
Organism: Rattus norvegicus; assembly: GCF_021556685.1. NCBI lineage: Eukaryota > Metazoa > Chordata > Mammalia > Rodentia > Muridae > Rattus > Rattus norvegicus. The sequence goes on along the minus strand of NC_141544.1, from coordinate 49,971,908 downwards.
GTTCTAGTTCCTCTGAGCTTGGACCTGCAGTCTTTGGAGGACCTGCTTGGTGATTGGCACCATGGCATGCAAACAAGACTGTACAGTCCTGAGAATATAGTTTCAGGGACAGCAACAAGCCTTTGCTGGGATCTACTCTGCACAGATATGGGAGGGATTCTGAGCTGCCAAGGGTGTGGGGTAGGGACTCCAAAGAAAGGCCAGGCTTTTGTACCTGCTTTCCCTGGGTTCTCTGTGTCCTTCTGCCTCACAGCTTTTCCTGGGTCATGTCCTTAACTCGAAATCTCTCAGAGCTTCTTCTAGGGATAACCCAATATAGAACATCTAAGTATCCACAGACTTGGCTGCCCAAGTCACTGGAGCTAATACAAGGATGTAGATACTGAAGGATGACTATATTCACTGAGCATTTGCTATGTACCTGTGTGAGAAATAGCTACAGTGGTGTTTGTGGGTGTATGTGTGTGCCTGTGTGTATATGTGTGTGCCTGTGTGTATATGTGTGTGTGATGTGTGTCTGTGGGATGTGTGTGTGTGATGTGTGTTGTGTGTATGTGTATATGTGTGTATGTGATATGTATGTGAAAGTGTGTATATAGGGCATATGTGTTTATGTGTCTGTGTAAATGTGTATATGTGTGTATATGTGTGAATATGTGTTTATGTGTGTGTATGTGCATGTGTGATCTGTGTATGAGTGTGTGTGTGATGTGTGTCTCTGTGTGATGTGTGTGTATATGATATGTGTGATCTCTGTGTGTATATGAGTGTGTGCGCATGCATGTGATGTGTTCATGAAGTTGTATGCACATTCCAGGTGGAGATCAGAGATGGAGGTTAGGTTTAATTGTTTCCTAACTTTTTTTTTGAGACAGAGTCTATCACTGAACCAATTCTGTTAGGCTGACTACCAATGAGCTCTGGAAAATCTTCATGTCTCCTTGTCCCTGGCACTATTTAATTGTTCCATGTGTGTTGGAGATCTGAACTCAGGTCTTCGATTTTTCCACATGGCCACTACTGCCTGACGCAGCTCTCCAGCTCCCTATGAGGGCTTTAGATGGGTTGCTCCATTGTTGGTCTTTTGAATGAAGGGTACGGGGAGGTGTTTGGACACATGTCTTAATTGAACTGAGTGGTATCATTGATTTAGGACCTGGAGCTGAACTAATAAGGGAGAGAAGTAACAGTCACAGGGTTTAAAATCCTGACTTTCAAGGTAGCTCTTACACTATAGGCCAATAGGTTTCAAAAGGAGAGAAGTCACTCAACAGTGTAAGTGTGGCTTCCTGAGGCTGAAGGGCCTCCCAGGAGCTCTGGCTGGTGACAAGAAATAGGCTGCAGTTGGCCACCTTGAAGTGTGTGGCCCTGAAGCTCAGGCCTAAGGAACAGCCATGCTCACTGTGATGACTTAAGTTCATCAACTTGACACAAACTGTAGTCATCTGAGAGGAGAGAACTTCAATTGAGAAATGCCTCCACAAGTTTGGTCTGAGGGTAAGCCTGTAGGGTATTTTCCTAATTAGTGATCGATGTGATGAGGCACAGGTGTCATCCCTGAGTGGGTGAAGTTATCCCTGAGTAGCTGGTCCTAGGTACTGTAACAAAGCATGAGGAGCAAGCAGTAAACAGAACTGCAAAACACCCTACCTCCAACCCATGGCCTCTGTATCGGCTCCTGCCTCCAGGTTCTGGCCTGCCTGAGCTCCCTGTCTTGGCTTCCTTCAGCGGACTACAATGTAGAAATATAAGTCAAATAAACCCCTTTCCTCCAAGTTGCTTTGCTCATGTTGTTGGGGCTAGGATCATGGGGTGTTGCCGTGACAGACATAACCATGTATTATTGGGAGGGTTGTGGAAGCACTCTGGAACTTTGGGCTGGAAAAGCCATTGAGCATTCAAACCTTGATGAGAAGTTTTTTTTGGGGGAGTGTGGAAGAATGTTGAGGGAAATTCAGAAGATGGAGTCCCTGAGTGTGAACTTCTAGACAGAAGTTTGAGAGTCACTAAAAGATGATCAGAACCATTACATAGTTCGGTTTAAGAATCTGGTTCTGTTCAGCTGGGACTAAAGAGTCATCCATGATTAACAAGAGACAAGAGGCCAGCATCACTGAAATGAAATCTTTTTTGTTCCTGGGACAGTCAATGCTGGTCAGCCGGAACTGAGGAATTAGTAGTGATTAAGAAGAGACCAGCATCACTGAGCTGAAATCTTCTGGGAAGTGTTTCCTTAGAGGCAGTCGACGTTGTACTTCATGATGGAAACCAGTCTTGGTAGTTGTATAAGAGTCGCACAGGTGGAGCTGGTTTTGAAAGCATGAAAGGGTCATGGAGAGCAGCTGAGACTTGATAGTGTGAGAGAGGCCAGGAGAGGTGCAGCCTCAGTGGCAGTTGAAGGCCCAAAATTAAAGGGATTACACAGAGAAGTAACCATGAAGAGGGGCTGTTGGTGAGAGCGCAACCCAGTTACAGTGCCAGGAGCTCGCAGCTGCTGGTACCATGGGATAGCCACCAAGAACAGCAGTAGCAGTGGAGCGGAGGCTGCCTGGGAGACAAACTGTAAGTGCTAAAGTGGGTGGAGCTACAGCCTGGAGCACAGCAGATTGTGAATGAATCACAGACACTGGGCATTGAATCACACAGCTTGAGTCTGGCTTCACTTTGATTTGGTTGTGACTGTGCCCTGGTTCTTCCCCCTTGAAGTAAGAAAGTATTTAATTTATTTTTGGTTTTATGAGAGCCCATAGTTGAGAGACTTTAAACACTTATAAAGGAGATTTTTGAGTTTTACTGAGACTTTGGATTTTAAAAGAAAAAAAACTTTTGAAGTGTTTGAATTTGTAAGGCTGTGGGACGCTATCAGTCTGTAAAAATGTTATATATTGTGACTTTTTTTTTATTAGTGGGGATGAACAAGGAAGGAAAGGTTGTGGCTTAACAATGAGGCTTTTGTGTGTCAATTGTGCTCACTAGATTTATGTTAACTTGACACAAACTATCATCTGAGAGGAGGCAACCTTGATTGAGAAAATAAGATCAGGCTATAGGCAAGCCTGTAGGCATTTTATTAATTCGTTATTAATGGGGGAGGGCCCAGCCCATTGCGGGTGGGACCATCATTGGGATGGTAGTCCTAGGTGCTATAACAAAGCAGGCTGAGCAAGCCATATAGAGCAAGCCAATTAACAGCATCCCTCCAGTGGCCTCTGCATCAACTCCTGCCTCCTACTTGAGTTCCTGTCTTGGCTGGTTTCAGTGATAGAGTATGGTATGGAAGTATAACCCAAGTAAGCCTTTTCCTCCCCAGTTGCTTTGGTCATGGTGTTTTCATCATAGCAACAGTAGCCCCAGCTGAGACACACAGTATGCTGCTTGTATCTCCTTGGTAGAATTTACTTTTTCTGGGCTGACATGGAATTAGGTCCCTTGACTCGATTTCTGGTAAACATCTCCATGTGTTGGGTGTGAGCTGTGAGCTGTGGGGTGCGAGGTGTGAACCGTGGGGTGTGAACTGTGAGCTGAGTGTCCTGGAGGTTTGAGGAAGTTGCTTGATTTCAAAGCATAGCAAGACAGAGATTCAGAGTCCCTACAGGCTCTTAGGAGCCCCAGCCTCTCTCTACTTATTCCCTATCCCCTCTTTCTCTTCCCTCCTCACCTCATCCTCTCTTCTGTCTGCTGCTCTCCCGATGCCTGAGTTCACCTTCATTACTGAGTTATATCTGTTCTCTTTTCTCTATAGTCCCTTTCCACCAAGTTGGGAAATGAGACCTCAGCTCTCCTCTGGGTTCAGGCATTTGCCTACACGAAGTCATCCCCTCCCCTGGCCACAATGATGTTTCTGAGGACAAGCTTTTGGGTTCCCCTTATTGTGCCCCCATGGACCTCTTGTGGCAGATGTGAGCTTGATGTGCTACCCAGAGTCTCAGTTAAAGAGCAGGTGAAGGATCTCATGAGAGTCTTCAAGTTGGAAGGATCTGTCTGAGATAGGAATGAAGAAATTCTCCAAATTGAGGTGGGAAATCAAATATGAATGTCAAAAAAAGAGAACTGTGGCTCACAAGATAAAGCAAATGTTGATGTGGACTTTAGGTAGGAAGCCTCCCATCATCACCTGCTTAGCCCGGGTAGAACTGGCACTTTCCTCTGCCTTGCAGGTAATTACAGACAGGACAAGGATTTGGACCCAAGTAGTTGGGCATGCTGGGTAAACACTGAGCATCCCATGAGTCCTAATGTGGCAAAATGCATGGGCATCTCTATGGACTCTTTCTGGAGTATTTCTGTTGTTGGGAGTATTTGGATAGTTCTCAGAACAACGATGGTTTTTCACGCAGGTTTAAACATCTTTAAAGAGTTTATGTGTAAAGAATTATTTCTTGTTCTATTGTTTTCAGTTATCGCTCTTCCCCTCTCTTCTCTCCCTCATGTGTGTGTGTGTGTGTGTGTATGTGGTGTGTGTGTGTGTGTGTGTGTGTGTGTGTAATGGCAGAGGGGTAGGGAGAAGTTGGGATGGAGTCTCCACATTCATGTGCATGGGTACAGGCATGCATGTGCCATGGTATGCATGTGGAGGTCAGAGAGAACTCTGTCAGTCCTTACTGTTCACCCTGCTTGAGATGAGTCTAATCTCTTGTGACTTTACACACGAGGATAATAAGCCTGTAGCGTCCTGGGATCCTTCTGTTTCTACCTCCCATCTGTGCTTAGGAGCACCAGAACTATGGACATGTGTGCTATTTTGGGTAGCTCTTCGGAGGATTTGAACTTGGATCTTTATACTTGCAGAGTATGCATTTTACCCACTGTCATTTCCCCAGCCTGAATTTCTTGAGTTTATATATTCATTTCCTTTTCTAATAGACTTATCCCTTCATCTTTGGAGGACTAAGAGAAACTAATCCCTAGAAACCACCTCTCCTCCTCCAGGAGGAAGTATTTCAACTAATGTCATTTTATTTCAAGTGCTGTCCTCCTTCCCAGTCTCTCCTCTGCAAACTCCCTAGCCTATCCCCCTCCCTTTTGTCTCTAAGAGGGTGCTCATTCACCCATTCATCCACTCCTACCTCACCGCTCTAGCATCCCCCTACATTGGGGCATCAAGCCTACACAGGACCAAGGGCCTTCTCTCCCATTGATGCCAGATAAGGCAGTTCTCTGCTACATATGCATCTGGAGCTATGGGTCCCTCCATGTATGCTCTTTGGTTGGTTGGATGAGTGAGTGGCCCCATCCCTCAACTGGGTGCCATGCCTATCTATTGGAGGTCATCTCTACAGGTTCAATCTCCCCTTTGGTGGGTATTTCAACTAATGTCATCTTCGTTGAGTTCTGGGAACCTATTACTTCCCTGGCGTCTGGGACTTTCTAGTGGCTATTCCCAGTTCTATCACCACCACCCCCAATGTCTGACAGGTCTGGTTCAATGTCTCAGATTAGACTCTTTCCTTTAGAGCATGGTACATTAGTATATTGCTAATAAAGTGGATGTTTAATTAGGTCATGAAAAATAGATCAATATGTTTGCTGATTTATTTCCAGTGTCTGTGCTATGCAATTGCTATCTGTGTGCCATGCCTTGTTTGCATTAGTACAATATTTCCTTGGCCAGAATGGGCTTATTTTCTATGACTCTTAACCAAGGGTCCTTTCTCTGCCTTTCAGTTTTACGGGAGCCCTATACAGTCCGTGTGGAGGACCAGAAAACCATGAGAGGCAATGTCGCGGTGTTCAAGTGCATTATCCCCTCCTCGGTGGAGGCGTACGTCACTGTCGTCTCATGGGAGAAAGACACGGTTTCACTTGTCTCAGGTAGGCTGAGCGCCACAACACGGGGCTGCTTGGAGGTAGGAATGGGCCTCCCCTTCTGTGTGATATAAGGAAGGACACCTGGGGTGATTTTATCAAAGACTGAGCTTACCTTGGTTGACTCTATATTACAAATACGTGTGGTGGCATGCCTATGGTGTGGTCACCATACCTGACGGTGTATAGTGGTCCCATTCCACACTCATTGAAGAGTTGACTGATGAAGGGATGTTAGTCACATGTGACATGGACATAGCCACAACTTGTATGGAAACTTGAGGTTTTATTTCTGCATTCAAAAGCAGGTAAGTTGAATACTGTGTCCCTGGGGCACTTCATTGATGCACAGTGTGTGTTGATGTTCAGGTGCACTGATACTCTGGAACTGGGGTGTGGAAACAGTGTTGCTTTCTGTTCTGTGTTCTGTTGGTCCTTTCGAATGTGGTAAGAGTAACATCATACCATTTCGACTGAGAACCTATGTTCTGATCAGAAACACATATTGAAATGAGATAGCTTCTCATCCTGTATTGGGTGTCTAGAAATTCCAGCCAGCTCAGTCTGTGAGAGATCACAGTGTATCCACCACCACCAGTATTGATGCTGGCTTTTTGCCCTGTGCTCTTGACCTGGAAAGGCCACCTGGGTAAAACGATCAGGTTCCCTCTCTTGGGTTTCCTTCCATGGTGACTTCTGCTGTTTTAATATTGTGTTTCTTTGGGGAAATTTTCATGGTGAGTTGTGATGTTCAGGAAGCAGCTTGTACTTGGTGGTCTCCATGAACTAGGGCAAGAGGCTGCAGAACTATGCACGTATGCACACATGCATTCTCATGTGCATACATGCACATATGCACATACATATACTTACATATACATATAACACACACATGCACGCATGCATGCATGCGCACATGTGCGCGCACCCAAACACACACGCGCGCGCGTGCGCAGACACACACACACACACACACACACACACACACACACACGGCCTTCACTCACTCTCTAGTGCTGTAGCTATGGCATCCTGTGTATTCATAGAGACAATCTGCAGCTCAGCCCTTTGTGGAGATGCCTTGTTTTAGTTTCTGCTTCTTAATTACCTGGATGAAGTCTGTCACCTGTCACATCATGTAAAGTAGGTACTTGAAAGTCTCTAATGAAAATGAAGGTATGTCATCCTGAAAATACATCAAAGAACTACAGGGCAGACCAGTGGTTTTAGTTTGTTTGTTTGCTTAGTTTGTTTTTAGTTTGTATGCTGCCTTTTCTGTTGGTTGGTTTTCTTTGCTGAGGATTGAACAGAGACCACCCATGTGCTCGGTGACCATCCTGCCACACAACTCCATCCCCAGCCCCTTTGTGATTTTCATTCTGAGCCTCTATATTAATCCTGAGTGGCCTTGAATTTGCAATCCTCCTGCCTCAGCCTCTTGAATAGCTGGGATGACAGGCTTGCGACACCAAGCCTGGCTTTAGTAGTGACTTAGAGAGAAAATGAAACCTGCATAAGTCAGGGAATGATAAGTTCTTGATTAATTATATAATCTGTTATGGTCTGAAAGATTCTGGGTTTCAGAAGTGAACACGATTGCAGTAATGAGAATAAATGCTTGCGCACCTCTGCATGGCTGCATTTATGGTTTTTACCTCTTTCCTTAGGGGCGTGCATGGCAAATGGAGATATTCTGAGACATTTGTTTATTTGTTCAGTGTTGAAGAAAAGGGGCCTTCACATTGACATAGCTGAGGAGAGAGCGTCCTGGAGAGATAGGACCCCACATTGACATGACTAGGTACTGCATATCCCTAGAAGGAAAGGCTCTTCTCAGGAGGAGAATATTTAGAGCTATGTTCACTGTTGCCCTCCCTGTGAGGCCTGGACTGAAGGCTATTCCATCATCACATAGCAACACAGCCAGTTCAGGCCTCAGCACCTTCCCCAGGAGAGGGGCAGGTTTGCCATGTGGTACTTGAGAGTGACACATGTCATCTTTGTTCTTATGGAATTCATCAAGGTAGTCACAGGTTCAGTAATGGGGTCAGTGGGCTGTGAGCCTGAAGGGAGAGGAGAAGTGACATTGAGATATTTTATAAAGGAATCTAACAATAAACAGCCATTTGTATGTATGCCAGTTGGAGAGACTCTAGTCATCCATCCTGAATCCAACAGACCTTTAATTAGGCAGATGGCCTCAAGGCTCCAGACCTGTGCTAAGCTCTGACAGCAAAGGTGGGAGGGGGTGAAGCTCTGTGACAGGATCCACTGGTGTTTGTGGACACGAGGGGTCCACTAAACAAGGTCATAAAGTCACTGGAGGTGACAGAAACAGTATCCGGGATTCTGGGGACATAGCCTTGAAGACCTGGGGGCCACTTGAGTTTAGAGCAGCCAAAGTGCTTAGAGTATAGGAGCAACAGGTTTGTGCAAATCTGTGGGCCAGACGCTCTTTGGAAATCTTGACTAAGGAAATGGATATTTGTCTTCTGCAAGTGTGCGTGTTTGTGTGTGTGTGTGTGTGTGTGTGTGTGTGTGTGTGTACACTCATGTGTACATGTGCACCTGTGCCTGCAGATGCCATAGCACACAAGTAGAGGTGGAAGGTCCTCCCCTTACATCTTTTTTGAGACAAGGTCTCTTGTTGTTCACTGCTGCTTTGTGGCTTACTCCAGGCTACCTCCATGGATTCTCCTGTCTCTACTCCCACCTCGTCCTAGGAGCTGGGGTTACAGATGCAGGTTTCTGCGTCCAGCTTTATGTGGGGATCAGAACTCAGGTCCACACCCTTGCACTGACAGGGATTTACTTACTGAACATCTCCGTCTCCCCAGCCCCGCCAAACTGCTTTTCAGTGAAGGAAAATTCAAATCAGTGATGCATTTCTACAAGAGGCCACAGCATGATGGCTATCCCGTGGCACACTGCTTTTGTTCATTTGGGCTGAGAAAATAAACAAGATGCATCAGGACTGGTCCAAGGGATTCTGATTTATTCCACTTAACTCGCTGCATATTGGGCTATGGTGAAAACCAAACTCACTTTGGGGCGAGGAATGGGAATGGAGATAGAGGAGGCTACAGATGGCCTGAGGCCCACTCAGGACAAATTATGTTTCTTCTGACTCTTGAAGTTCCCAATATCCAGGCCATGAATGAGGTTCATTTCTTTTAGGTTATCTTTGCAAAGAATACCTTGGTAGCCTACTCCTATAGTTACCCCCAAAGACCATAATGACTGATGCTTCCATTGCTGTCAGTCACTGCCCTCAAACTCTAGTAGAGTGCATAGGGGACTCGAGCTCTGTGTGTATAGGATGGGTACACACCGCAAAACCACAAGCTTGTAAATATGGCAGACTCTGAGCCACTGTCTTCCCACATCACTGAGACAGGAGCAGTGAGTCAAGGGGGCTGCCTGCATGATTCAAAGCCCCATTGTCTTGCAGAGCAGCAAAAGCCCTTTGAATATTAATGTAGCCCCAATAAACATAGAGTGGGTTGGCTATCAAAGAGCATGGAGTCATTGTTGCTGCCAAGAACCCCAAGACACAATCCCAGAGAACAATGACCCTGTCTCCCTTTGTGAGTTTTGTTCATAGTGCCCATTGAGAATTTCCTCACATGGAGGGAGTCAGTGATGTGAGGGCCTGGTACTCCATCTCTGTTTCTGCTGATAAAGTTGTGAGAGTCTCTCCAGGGGCTCAGGCATGCTAACATCAAAGATGCAGCCAAAGGGGACCAGATTTGGAAAGTGGAAAAAGCAGACACTGTACCATCCCTGCAGCAGCTGTCTCCCTCTGTAGTGTTCTCTATCTGAAAACCCATGTGTTTAGAGATGACCCAAGAGCTTTCTCTGATAGGATCTATGAATACAGACCTAAAAACTGATTCTCTCCCTCCCACATTTGGGATAGAGGGGAGTGGTTTGTCGTCCCTGTGGAATTAGAAAGGGACAGACTAGTAGTTTGCATCAAACCTTTGTGTAGGGCTTGGGATAAAACTGTGTCTGGATGTGATAGATAACCCATAGATAATTCTGAGAAGCAGCCCCTGTTGGCACACCTCAGAGATAGTTTCTGTCCTAAAGAGCTCAGAGAGAGTAGCATATGGACAGTCAGGAAATGGGCAAAGCAGTGAGGTTCCAGAAGAAGTTGCCTGGGGAAGTAGGAAAAGTTCTGGAAAATGGTATTACGTAAGGAAGCCTTTGCATTCTAGGAGGAAGGGAGAATAATTAAAACATAGAGTACAACAAATTAGGAAAGGTTTCCCTTCAGCACGTCTTACCAAGCTGTGCTGAGAGTAGCTTGGATACAATCCATTTTCACTGAAGGAGAGATGCTGGGTCAAGAGCTATACCATGGTGGGGGTCTAGGGGTTTGCATACTTTGAGACTACATCTACAGACTTGGAACAGCAGCTCCCTTCTTGGCACTGAGAATTTAATTTTACCGCCAGTGCTGAGTGTTTTCAGGGCAGTCTGCTACTTTACTGTTTGGGTCATTATTCTCTTGGCAACCAGAACATTCTGGAGTCAAAGGGGGGTAATGGGGTCATCATTCATGTGATGTAAGGATGAAGCTGTCATTGGCAGACATCATGTTTGGCTTCAAATATGCCAGGGAATCACTGTGTGAAAGAAGCATTGGAGAGGAATGTGTAGGAAGCAGTTAAAACTGAGTGCGTGCGTGCGTGCGTGTGTGTGTGTGTGTGTGTGTCTGTGTGTCTGTGTGTCTGTGTGTGTGTCCCAACAGACTGGATTTTACCCATGTATGTTATTTAATTTCACTTACGTTTGCTTTTAGCAAGCAGGAGAGTCGTCCACAGCACAGAAAGTGCAGGGCTCAATGCAGAGTCTGGAATCAGAAGGTTTGAGTGGGGCACAGTGTATGTGGCATCCTACTCCCTGAGAACGCTCATGGGAAGAGAGGGTAGTACTTTCATTTGAACCCATCCGTGACATTTAGCTATGTGTGATGCTCACTGAACTGATGTTCTCCCAAGTATGACTGGAACCAGGTCAGTTGTGATTCTGCTTAGTTTCTTAAGGACCCTGAGATGGGGCTTTGCGCTGTCAGGAGCTGGGTTCGATGTCCTCGAACAATGAGGAGGTCCAAATACCCTGAGCTACGAAGAGGAAGAACTTTACCCTCCATGCTGGAAGCTGTACATTGCAGAGCAGATTCCCAAACCACAGAGGCAGGGCCACAAGACACAGCCATGGTGGTGCTCTTAAGAAAGGGAAAAGAACAGCGAGTGAGCAGAGCCTGAGCTGGGACAGCTCAGATATCGGAGGTGTCCATCTGCGCATCCACTTGTACAGTGTATTAGATATGTGTTTGGTGTATTGTGGGGTGGTCTGTGTTGTGTGAGTCACCATGCTGTGTGTGAGAAGCACACAAGCATGTGCTATATGTGTGTCAAGCGTGTGTAGAACCCAGCATGGGTTCTTTGCAGCAGCCTCCCACACCTTCTGATGAACGTTCATTATTTCCAAGAGAAAATGGCTTTCAGTCGCTGCTCAGAGCACTGACTGTGGATACAGGGACAGGTGTCTCTCTCCAGTCTTAGCTTCAGTGTCCTCTTGTGGGTACTCATGGCTTCATAGGCCCATCTGCAGAAAAGGACAGGAGGCTGGAAACTGAAACTCTGTGATACATCCCTGACCCGTATCACCACATGCTTTATCAAAACAACATTGCTTGATGTGTAAGGTGTCATGAATGGGGCTTGGCATAAACACTGGCCACCGTCACAACTTGTATCACATTCCCCTCAATGTGCTTCTGGAACATGTCCACAGTTCCTTGTAAGGTACTTGTTAAGACCAAGATAATTCAAGAAGAGTTGTCAAAATGCAAAGGGTCCAGAGGATGTTGCGGGTGAATGATCAGGAACCCCGCTGTTGGGATACTGAGGCACCAGGATAGTAAGAACTGGCAGAGAACATGACTTTCAGAACAAACACCCTCAGATGGACAAGTGTTTCCTTAAGTATGAATTAGATGGTAGAAGGCTGGTAACAAGCTGGCATGAAAGGAAACAATGTTTTGCTTTAACTGTCACCGGTGATTTGGAGTCCAGGTGCACAGGAAGGTGTAGGGGTACAGATGGTGCACTAGCTCTCCACAGCATCACACACACACATCAGCCTATCAGCCTATATCGACAAATGCATTGCAATCACACCAGGTGCTACTCCCACCATCCCACTTCACAGATAAGGAAACTGAGGCCCAGAGAGCTCACCTCTCACTATCATCAGCAACCGAGTGCCATTTGTAATGACAATGAATCATAAGGTGGAGATTTATCAAAGCAATAAAGATATTTATAAGTACATGAACCAAGCCAGATTTAACTCTGGATATTTGGTGTATTTAGGGTATGTAATTGTGTTTTGATGGCAATGTGATTAATGTCTTTGGAAATATATTATATAAGGAAAAAAGCAAATACACAAAATTACCTAAGCAAAGACAATATATTTTTATGATTTCACATTTTATCGATATATAGTTGTACATTTATTTCATGAAGTATAATGATTTAATCTAGTAATAATTAGATTAAATACTCAGTGATAATCAAGCTAGAGACATTTGTATGCCCATCATTGTATCTTATAAGCTTATTTTAATGTCTTTATTTAGTATTTGATAACTTTAACCATGTATTTAAGGTATTATGATCCTCTTTATCAAACATTACCCTCTCTTATCCCATCCCTCTTGTGCTAAGATCATTCTCAACAGTAAGTCCTGTGTGTGTGTGTGTGTGTGTGTGTGTGTGTGTGTGTGTGTGTGTGTGATCACTTAATTTAATTTAATTTAATTCTGGTTGCTTGCATGATCATGGTAAGGAGGTTATTTATTGAAACATGAAGAAAGTTGTTCCTCTTCCCATGCAATCATTAACTCCAGGTGGCCTGTGAGAGAGGAGCAAGCTCTTGTGAACCCCCACCCCACCCCCTTCTGGGATGTTCCTTGAGTCTTGTTCTGGATGATATAAATGTCTCCTTTAGGTTCAAATATTCAACAGTTGCTTATTTTCACCATTTTGACCAATTGTGAATCTGCGCATTAATTGCCTGCCACATACTACAAAAAGAAATGTCTTGACCAAAGCAGATAGTAGAACTAGTAGATGGATTTATAAATAAATATATAGAAGGCCGTTTGATAGCATATCCACTTAGTACAACCATCATAGTATGTGCCTACATGGGGTCTATAATATCCCCAGCCACAGGCTCTTTCCCATACCACAGTACCAGGCAGGAACTCCCTCCTATGGAGCAGGCATCAAATCCAGTGAGAAAATGGTTGGTCACCCCCATGGCATGTGTGCCTCTTTTGCTTTACAAATTACTAGGAAGTCACACAGATTCCAGAACTAGCTAAGAAAGGTGATGGCTCTTCTTCTCCAGGAGCCTAAAAGAAATACTTTAATTTCAAGACAATCTCTAATTATTCCTTCCCCTCTTCCAAGGATAGCATGTTGGTGCTGCACACAGAGGAGGGGCTTCATAGGTATTTAAGTTTTGAATGGAAGATTTTTCCAAATTATTTCAAGATTTACTAATTATTCTCAATGCTCTGAGAAATAGATTTTCTTTTTCCCTAATTTTTTTCTCCAAAATATGACTTCACATCACCTTTCTAGAGTGCCTTGGTTAACAAATCAGAGGTGTCTTGGGACTTCGCAGCTGACACCGCCTCATAGTGCTACTCCACAGGAAAAGGGATCACCTAGTCACCAGTGTTCATTTTTCTCAAAGTGAGCAGTGTCTCCTATTTTCCTGAAATGCTTTTCTTGGTCTTTCCCCTTTCAGTTTTATACTGTAGCATGTGTTAAGTCATAGAGTAGAGGGCTTGCTTAGTGTGCATGAAGCCCTGGGTTTGATTCCTAGAACCACATGAATTGTATATGGTGCTACACGCCAGTACTTGGGAGTAGAGCAGGAGTATTAGGAGTACAAGGTCAGCCTGTGGTATAGAGTGAGTTGGGGCTAGCCTAAGATACTTGAGATTTTGTCACAAACAACAATGCAACAACAACAACAACAACAACAACAACAACAACAACAACAACAACAACATACATCTAATCAAAGCCCAGCCCAAGACACAGGAACCTGTGTACATGCCAAGACCTTAAGAGACATATCATGGCATTGTACCATGTAGTAGACCCACAGCCATGTCTTCACAGCTTTGGCTGCACATGTCTATCTAAGTGATCGATGCCTCTGCATGCATGACTTTTGCATGTGGATGCATAGCATGTCACATTGTGATAGATATTTCATATCCAGTAATGATCATAGGTATTGCAATTGTTGATGGAAGAACATCAGGCCAACTTTATGACCTGGAAAAGGTAGACAGGAGAAGAGGGTCACTTGGTGAAAAAAATCAAGGGGACAAGTGTGTAGCCAGAGGATGCCTGTGAGCCCGAATGAGGGTGAAGAGAGTCTCAAAGCATCTTCCCAACTCACTGCAGGACCATGTGTGTGCTGGAATGTTTTGCAAAGATGAGATAACCCCAGAGTCCAAGCCACCTAAACTTTGCGCTCAGAACAGAGCACAGCCAGGGCTACCATGTCTGTGTTTCTCTTCTTGTCAGTTGTACTGTACTTAAAATTACTTCATGACCTTAATGTAAGCATGTGGGATGGATATGACACCATTATAACCATGGCCACTTTTCATGAATCACACGACCTACTTCAAAGGACATACGTGTGATGGAGAGTGCCAGGCACAATACATTGTGTGTTGCTGAGCCTCCTGTACTGAGAGGACCACAGATACTAGTGCTTTGAAAGCTATTTCTTTAACAGTTCAGGGAAAGACACACAGTGTTTATTGAGTAGCTCCTGAAATAGACTTATAACTCAGATCAAATATTTCTATTATACTTTGATACAAATAGAATGCTGTGCATATGCATTTGGATGTTTTTCTAGTGTTTCTGGAGAGAGAATATATGCACATGTGCATGGTGTATACATGCACGTTCTCACATGCATGATACTCACGTATGTATGTGTAGGATACTCATATTCTCTTTCCATTGTAGGGCTATAACACATTACTCTAGGCTGGTTGATATAAAGAATAGGAATTGTTTCTTCTAGTCCTAGAGAATCTAAGATCAAGGCGCTGGGTAGTCTTACCTAGCAAGGCACCCTCTTGTTCACACTTGTCTTCCTGTTTCCTTGCAGGATGTGAAGGACAAGGGGCCCCTCTGGAGTCCTTTCATGAGGACTCTAATCATGATCACATCCTCTGCTTAGGCTTCATCTTAGGGATTCGGAAGTAGGCAGATGATTTGTCATTTACTCTGTGATAGATGGAAGCTTTCTTGGGCGAATGTTTTCTGAGTTTGCTTTGTATGAGGGACACATGGACAAGTAATGAGTTTGATGGAATGGTGGCTTGTTAAAAAACCAATAAGCACCCAAGTATCATGACTTTTCGGTCGTCTATGTTCCTCCTCAGCTGGGCCACCCTTTAGCAATACCCACCTCTTCACTCTTGAGTAGATTGCATAAGATTCACGCTCAGGGAAGCCTTGCATGCAGGGGCACATGCATCCTTTTGTTTTCAGCTCAACTGCCCGTGAGCCTTCCTGACTCTCTTCATTTCTCCCTTGCTCTTGATTTTTGCTCATTTTCTGCAGCGTCCTTTGTTCTTCTGTTCCCACAGCATCTCTTGTGAGAATTGTTCTTCTACCAGGAAAAGAAAGGGTTCTATGAAGAGCCTTCATGGAGTCATTTTCAGACCACAGATAATATTAGGAGAGAAAGGAGTACTGTGCACCACCATGCCTTAATTAGATGGTGACATTTTTAGTTCTCAGCACTGCTATCCCTTTGAATTGAAACCCTATCATTGAAAAAGCCAAATGAACTTGAAATTGAGCAGGGCCATTTTCCAGAAGGGAACACAGCCAGGCCAGATTCCTTGGTGACATGCCAGAGGGCACACGGGCCAGGTTTGCATGATGAGTCTCTGCAGTGATGGTTTCCAAGTGAGGAGAGTTCTTTAAACAGCATTGCCCCAGATTCAGGGTTTGCAAGATGCCTGTTCTTGCTAAAAATAAAGGAGCACTGAAGGAAGTATGTCCCGTCCTTGCAGGTCATTTTTACATCATCTACAAGGATTTCCTGAATGTCTTATTAACATTACACTTGCCACTAAATCAAGAGAAATAAGTGTTGTAAATATACACTATATATACATATATATATGAAGCACACATACAAACACACATGAATACATATATAAACACACATAAGCATATACATATAAGTGAAGAGCACAAACACATGCACAAAAATATACATTAAACACATACATAACACATACATAAATACATAAATGCATATACCACACACATACATGCATACATACAACACACACACAGACACACACACACACACACACACACACACACACACACGTCATGTACATCACCTTACTACTATAGGACTGAAGGACAGCAGGCTTGGTTTATTTCTAACCAAGGTAAAACCAGCATTTAAACATTAAGGGAAACACAGTAATTTAAATGCACTCTTACCTGTGATATACATTTGAGTCTTTGTATCTCTCAGATCCTTTCTGGGCAGAATTAGGTGAGACAGAAACTGGGAATAAGAAGCAGATATTGGAAATCAATGACCTAGGGTTCAATGAGTGGCCCAGGGAAATGAAGGAAAACCTACAGGAAAAGAAAAGCACGTGGGTTCTGCACATCTGCTCCACTTCAGGCACCCATAATCCTATCAGATGGCTGCATGATTAATTCAAAGAGGTATTGATTTGGTTTCTCCTGTGGACTCTAGCCTGCTGACCTGGCTTTACTGACAGGCCAATGTGGATGAGACACGTGAGTGTGTGCAATCACGTTAGCCTGTGCAGCCAGGGACAAGCGTTAGACATTGAGTGTGCATCAACAGTGACTGAACACTAAACAAATAAATACCCATCAACAACCTCCAAAACCATACCATAAAATGTTGTCTAAGGGCCTGCCTGAAAGTGGCAGTGGTGGCAGAAAGTAGGTAGTAAAGGTGCAGTGTGTGTGTGTGTGTGTGTGTGTGTGTGTGTGTGTGTGTTCTAATGTGTCCATTTCTGTGTGTTCATGTATGTGTTTTTGTATGTGTGTATGTCTGTGTGTTCACGTATGTGTGTGTGCATGTGTGTGTATGTGTGCATGCCTGTGTGTTCATGTATGTGTATCTGTCTATGTGTTCATGTATGTGTAATTGTCTATATGTGTATATCTGTGTGTTCATGTGTGCATATGTATTTGTGTCACTGTGTGTCTATATCCATGTTTGTGTTCATGTCTGTGTGTATGTCTCTGTGTTCATGTATGTGTATTGTTTATATGTGTGTATATATCTGTGTTCATGATTGTGTGCACATATATTTGGGTCCCTGTGTGTCTACATCCATGTCTGTGTTCATTTATATGTGTGTCTACATGTCTGTCTGTTCATGTATGTGTGTATACATATATTTGTGTTTCTGAGTGTATGTCTTTGTTCATGTATGTATGTTCATGTGTGGGTATGTATTCACATGTGTGCATGGATGTGTAGACTAGAAGACAATCTCAGGTGGTTTCCTCAGAGCACTGTCCATCCTCTCTTCTCCTTTTGAGACTAGATCTCTTTCCAGCTGAGCTTACTAAGTGGGCTAGGCTGGCCCACCATCGAGCTCCAGAGATCCAGTTGTCTCTGCCTCCCAGTTTTGGAGTTGAAAATCTGTGCCACCAGACCCAGTGTTTTTATGCTTCCAAAGCTAGAACTTTACAAATGAAGCTGTCTCTCCCAGATGCAGAGCTTTGTAGCTGAGTCAATCGAGCAGCAATGGGGGCAGCACTGGTAGTTGGTGGATAGTGGATAAATACTGCTTTATTCTAGCCTCACTATTATTTAATGTTTCTGAAATCTTCTAAATGACAAGCTGAAGGAACCCCAAGTGACAAATTTTCACTGTGTTTGAACTTCCAGAGTCTGTGGTTAACATAAACAGTTGGCCACCAGTCTGATAGGGGGCAGCTTATGGATGTCAAGTTTTAAAGAGTGAAGATGAATTAAATGAAGGTTTGCTTCTATGCTAGTTAGGAATGCTGAAATTCTAGTATATAAAGGGTTGCTTTTCCAAGATGAGCCACAATTAAATTAAAAATAATCATATTTGACCATAGTGATGGCTCTATTTAAAGGCAACTGTCACCAAGTCTGACAACAGAGTTCTAACCTTGGGACCCAAATGTAAGCTGTTCTCCAATCTCCACGTATATGCCATAGCATGTGAATGCCCATATTTACACACACACACACACACACACACACACACACACACACACACGGGCGTTGGGGAGACAGAGAGAGGGAGAGGGAGAGGGAGAGGGAGAGGGAGAGGGAGAGGGAGAGGGAGAGGGAGAGGGAGAGGGAGAGGGAGAGGGAGAGGGAGAGGGAGAGGGAGAGGGAGAGGGAGAATTCTAGTGTGCCTCTTATTGCTGTGGTAAACACAACCAAGAGAAACATGAAAGGCAAGTGTTTGTTTGGTTTCCATGTCCTGATCACAGTCTATCACTGGGGAAGTCAGGACAGGGACTTAGGAACTGAGTTAGAGGTCATGAAGCAGTGCTGCTTACTGGCTTGCTCCCTGTGGCTTGCTTGGCTACCTTTCCTACAGCACCCATGGCTACTTGCTCAGGAGTAGCGCCACCTACAGAGGGCTAGGTCCTCCTACATCAATCATTAATCAGGGAAATGCATCACAGGCTTGCCTTCAGGGAAATCTGATGGAGGCATTTTCTCCATTGAGTTTCCCTCTTTCCAGATGACCCTAGCTTGCATCAAATTGACTCAAAAATAAAAACAAAACCACAAAAACCTAACCATCATGAAGGGTAACGATTTTTAATTACACATTCTCAGGTTAATTAAGTATACAGGAAAGCTGATTTTGACATAAAGACTTAGTTAAGGAATAGTATGACGTGGTGACATAAGTTTATAAACAACCTTAAAACCGTAAACTCTTACCCTCATGCAAGTTAAAAGAATGTGATTGAGCTAGACATGATGCCTCATGCCCTTTACTTCAGTACGTAGGATTCAGAGGCAGAAGGATTGCTTTCAGTGTGAGAGTAGAATTTACCTCAAAACAACAATAACAAAAACCCAGAAGAATGTTATTGTTGTGTCAATTGGGATTATTTTTTATTATTATTATTATAGCCACATACTGAAAACAGAAAGTCATGAGGAAATTTTTTATAAAATGTTGTAGATGTGGAAATTGAGATTGTAATGACATCTGAGGAAGACTGGTGGTAGTTCTCGAGGTCCGTGTGGTGCCCGAGTGAAATTTACTGCGGGCAGGAGCTTCAGCTCCAGAACTGGGTTAGTGTGTGGATGCTGACAGCAGTGGCCGTAGCATGGTGTGAACTCCGAGAACATTTTCTTATTAAATGCATGGCAGGGTCTGCATGTGCTAATTACTCTTCGGGCATCTGGTGTAGGAGATTAGACTAATCACGCAATGCTCCTAGACACATACTGTTCCCATGTCTGTTTATCACAGGATTGTTGAGCACTGAGCTCTGGGTTGCTAAGTGTTTTCTATTCCAGAATAAGCAGATCCTGGAGATGAGACGTGAAAAATGGAGGGGTGGCCTAGGAGATAGCTCCATGTGTGCGTTGTAAGCACAAGGACCCAGGTTCGATCCCCAGAACACCTGTAAAAAAGCTGAGTGTGATGGCACGTATGTGTTTTCCTGTTGCCAGGGAGATGAAAACAGGAAGATTCCACATCTTACTGACCAGAGCCTAGCCTGCATGGCAACCTCTGTGTATATACCCTGCACATAAACATGCACTTACACATAAAGGAACACAGACACACATGAAGATTAGGTGAAGTTACAAAAGAAGATACATAGGTATAAGCCTGCTTTCCAGTCACGTGGTACTCAGAGCCCAGCAGAAACCCCCATTGTGAGTAATTTTTTTCTAAGTGCTGTCACCCCGTCGCAGACTTCTCAGCCCTTGGGTTGTGGGTGAATGAACTCCTGCTCTGTAAATTACTCTGTCTGTGGCAGTGAGTCATACCAACAGAGAGCTGGTGAGGGCACCGCCCACATTAAGTTCCCGTTCCCTGCGCTACTCCCCTCTCCCTTTGCAGAGACGTGGTTGCTATGGAAAGGCATTTCATGGCCCATTACAACAGTCTACTGCTTTAATCATGGGTGGACAGATAAGGGGACAGAGACACTCCAGGTAGAGCCTGCCACACAGGAACAGAAGCTTGGCTTAGAATGTGCACGTGTCATTTAAGCAGAGTAGCAGAGTCTGTGCAGCCTGATTATATTTGGATCAGATGAGATACTCATAAACCTACAAACACAAAAGTACTTTAGTGTGTCCCCCCCATCATGATTTGGGCAGTAACTTGTATTAAGCAAGACTCTTGTTTACACATGATAGGAAGACCTGACAGAATTATTGGCTCATGTACTGAATGTTTTTGGCATGAGTACCTCCAGTCTAGCCACATCAAGGGATTCCAGAGACCCTCCTAGGACGGGAGCTTACAGGAACACCCCGCTGGCTTGCCGATGGCCTCAGTTCCCTTTGGTTCCCTTTGGATAGCTGGGGCTTCAGCAGCAGATCCATGCCTCGGGGATAAGTTCCATACAGACCCCAAGATAAGACCACACCACACCTCTGTCTGTGAACTAACCCTGTCTATTCAGAAGGATTCTACCTGATATCTATCCTTCAAATGCACACATGGCAGGAGAGACTGGATGGGGCTGGGGATTCTTAGTGGTAATAACATATTTGTAAAGGTTTATTTATTTTATGTGTATGAGTTTTGGCTGCATGCATGCCTGTGTACCACGTGTGTGTATGATACCCTCAGAGTTCAGAAGAGAGCATGGCATCCTCTGGAAGTGGAATTACCAGTGATTGTGAGCTATCAGGTGGGTGCTAGAAACTGAACTTAGGTCCTCTAGAAGAGCAGCCGCAGTTAAGATCTGCTGGGCCATCTCTCCAAAACGCTGGCAACAACAATCTTGATAACAGACAGACCACACACACACACACACACACACACACACAGAGAGAGAGAGAGAGAGAGAGAGAGAGAGAGAGAGAGAGAGAGAGAGAGAGATGCTAAGCTAAATTGTAATAACAAAACATTTCTTTTAATGATCCCAGGATTAAACCTTTCAAGGAGCCAATGAGAGCCATGGCAGCTTGAGTCCTGGTTTGTGTACCAGCGGGCTGCATGTGATACCCATACCAAGCAAGAACCTGGACTCCACAGCGAGTTCCAGGTTAATGTAGACTCCAGGGTGAAACCCTTTCTCCCGTCAAAACAAAATAAAACATAGAAAAGTCAATTTCCTTCCCAGCCTGAAGAAGATACTTCAAGTGAATGTGAGCTTTCAGTTTTAATTAGAAAATCTTTCTGGTGGAGGTACTGCCTCTACTCTCCTCCTGGTCTGGACCAACACTAACAGGCTTTCGGTGACTGTCATTCTCATGGCTGAATTAATACATCTTTAACAGAAAAGAAAAGGGAGACTGGGAATGGCTCCGCGGGCAAGGTACTCGCTGAAGCACCAGGGTAAGTTTGACTCTCCAGAATTCTCTCCTAAAGCTGGACGTGTGACATAAAGGACAATCACCCCAATGCTCCTGTGGGGGCATGGAAAGCTGAGGCAGGAGAATCCCTGAAAGCTTGCTGCTAAGCTAGCCTGTTGTGCAAAGGGGAAAATCAACAGAA